>NW_028126413.1:0-1247086 GCF_965194825.1 Balaenoptera physalus | reverse complement strand
AGCTGGCCGTAAAAGCGCAGGATGGTTTCAGGCCCTGTGCTGGTTCCGGGGGGCAGCTGAGCCTGTGGTTAATTCTTCTTCCTGATGGGAAAATAGAGTGACCTGTGCCTGTCCCAACACCTAGAGCTAGCCTCTCATTGGTTCCCCATCTTCCCCTTCATCCTCAGGACAAATTGCAACCTGTACGGAACAGGAGGTTAAAGGTGCTGATGCTCCAAGTAGGGAGATTGCTAGTAAAGTGGCTGGAATGGCGAACCCGAGCACAAGGAGATGAGAAATGAGGTGCGTTTTAGGAACCTTTCCCCATCACACGGTGTACCATCTTCTGGGTTTCTCATGCATGTTTTCGATGTAGGAAGATGCCCTTGAACCTCGAGATTTGGGACCCATGCGATGGGTACCACGCAGTATTACTTTAAAGGGTCTGCGTTTGCTCACCCAGCCTCACCAAATCTCTCAGCCCCAAGTGTGTCCACCCTTATGTCTCATCCAGCTGTGGGTCTAGATATGGTCAATCCAGGTTCCATCACAGCCCCTGAACGAATTGTGTAAGAATTTCTCTCTCTTTCACTGTCCTTGTTTCATGGGTTTTTAAAAGTAATTTATTTTTATAATGGGGTTTAGCTGCTTTTCACGGCTGTGTTTATGCCGCTTTACACCCACTTGACACACTAACAGAGAGATTTCAATACATAGGTTTTAAGATTATTACTAGTCAGATATATCCTTGTGTGGTGAATAGGGGGTGTTGAGTCCAGTTCTCTGAGCAAGGAGTAGGTCTTGTCTATTACATGTTGGGTTTATGGAACTGTATCTCAGGTAATTTGAAACCCTTGTTTTATGTATCACCCCACCTCACCTTTCCTGTTAAGCAGCCATAGTGTGTTTTCTGCATGTGTGACTCTGTTCTGTTTTGTAATTCAGTTCAAGTGTAATGGTTTTTACTTTCCCTGTATAAGTGATATCTTATGAGAAGTGTCCTTTTCTGTGTGACTTATTTCACTTAGAATCGTCGTACCTAAATCCACTCATCATGCTGCTACTAGCCTTATGACATTGATTTCATGGCTGAGTGATATTCCATTGTACATAAGGACCACAACTTCTTTATCCATTTTTCTCTTTCCTGGGATATTTAAGGTGGAATGAAGTGGAGGTCCTTGGCAACAGAGCAGCCCTAAACTTTGGTGTGCTTGTGTCTTGCTGATTTTTAATTTTCCCAATTTATACCCCCATGCGTGGAAGTGCCCTATGCGCTGTAAGCTGTGTTTTTTAGATGTTTCAGGACACACCGTACCCTTCTCCAGCGTGGCTGTTGGCAATTTACATTCCGCCCATCAGCGTAGCAAGGCTCCCATTTCTCCATGGCCTGTTCTGCATTTCTGGTTTTGACACTTTTCTCAGCATGGCCCTTTTGACCGATGGGCAGCGAGACTTCTTTGTAGCGCTGATTTGCCTTTCCAGGTTGCTTGGTTGGCCAAAAAGGGCGTATGCGTTTTTTCCTGAATATATTCAGGAAAAAACGCATACGCCCTTTTTGGCCAAGGGCATCATTGTCAACGTTTTGCCGCTTTTCATGTGCTTTAAAGGCGATTCGAATCTACCTCCTGAAATCTGTTTCCTGCAATTCTGCCTTGATTTCAAATCCTCTTCTTTGCCTTCCCTCAATATATTTGTGGACGAGAGTTATCATTTATAACTCTGCAGGTTTGTGAATTGCAGTGCCCTGAAGCTCCATTTTACAACTTGCTTTTTTGGGAGCTGGCCGCAAAAGCGCAGGATGGCTTCAGGCCCTGTTCTGGTTCTGGGGGGCAGGCTGAGCCTGTGGATAATTCTTCTTCCTGATGGGAAAATAGAGTGACCTGTGTCTGTCCCAATACCAAGAGCTAGTCTCTCATTGCTTCCCCGTCTTCCCGTTCATCCTCAGGACAAATTGCAACCTGTACGGAACAGGAGGTTAAAGGTGCTGATACTCCAAGTAGGGAGATTGCTAGTAAAGTGGCTGGAATGGCGAACCCGAGCACAAGGAGATGAGAAATGAGGTGCGTTTTAGGAACCTTTCCCCATCACACGGTGTACCATCTTCTGGGTTTCTCATGCATGTTTTCGATGTAGGAAGATGCCCTTGAACCTCGAGATTTGGGACCCATGCGATGGGTACCACGCAGTATTACTTTAAAGGGTCTGCGTTTGCTCACCCAGCCTCACCAAATCTCTCAGCCCCAAGAGTGTCCACCCTTATGTCTCATCCAGCTGTGGGTCTAGATATGGTCAATCCAGGTTCCATCACAGCCCCTGAACGAATTGTGTAAGAATTTCTCTCTCTTTCACTGTCTTTGTTTCATGGGTTTTTAAAAGTAATTTATTTTTATAATGGGGTTTAGCTGCTTTTCACGGCTGTGTTTATGCCGCTTTACACCCACTTGACACACTAACAGAGAGATTTCAATACATAGGTTTTAAGATTATTACTAGTCAGATATATCCTTGTGTGGTGAATAGGGGGTGTTGAGTCCAGTTCTCTGAGCAAGGAGTAGGTCTTGTCTATTACATATTGGGTTTATGGAACGGTATCTCAGCTCATTTGAAACCCTTGTTTTATGTATCACCCCACCTCACCTTTCCTGTTAAGCAGCCATAGTGTGTTTTCTGCATGTGTGACTCTGTTCTGTTTTGTAATTCAGTTCAAGTGTAACGGTTTTTACTTTCCCTGTATAAGTGATATCTTATGAGAAGTGTCCTTTTCTGTGTGACTTATTTCACTTAGAATCGACGTACCTAAATCCACTCATCATGCTGCTACTAGCCTTATGACATTGATTTCATGGCTGAGTGATATTCCATTGTACATAAGGACCACAACTTCTTTATCCATTTTTCTCTTTCCTGGGATATTTAAGGTGGAATGAAGTGGAGGTCCTTGGCAACAGAGCAGCCCTAAACTTTGGTGTGCTTGTGTCTTGCTGATTTTTAATTTTCCCAATTTATACCCCCATGCGTGGAAGTGCCCTTAGCGCTCTAAGCTGTGTTTTTTAGATGTTTCAGGACACACTGTACCCTTCTCCAGCGTGGCTGTTGGCAAATTACATCCCGCCCATCAGCGTAGCAAGCCTCCCATTTCTCCATGGCCTGTCCTGCATTTCTGGTTTTGACACTTTTCTCAGCATGGCCCTTTTGACCGATGGGAAGCGAGACTTCTTTGTAGCGCTGATTTGCCTTTCCAGGTTGCTTGGTTGGCCAAAAAGGGCGTATGCGTTTTTTCCTGAATATATTCAGGAAAAAACGCATACGCCCTTTTTAGCCAAGGGCCTCATTGTCAACGTTTTGCTGCTTTTCATGTGCTTTAAAGGCGATTCGAATCTACCTCCTGAAATCTGTTTCCTGCAATTCTGCCTTGATTTCAAATCCTCTTCTTTGCCTTCCCTCAATATATTTGTGGACGAGAGTTATCATTTATAACTCTGCAGGTTTGTGAATTGCAGTGCCCTGAAGCTCCATTTTACAACTCGCTTTTTGGGAGCTGGCCGTAAAAGCGCAGGATGGTTTCAGGCCCTGTGCTGGTTCCGGGGGGCAGCTGAGCCTGTGGTTAATTCTTCTTCCTGATGGGAAAATAGAGTGACCTGTGCCTGTCCCAACACCAAGTGCTAGTCTCTCATTGGTTCCCCATCTTCCCCTTCATCCTCAGGACAAATTGCAACCTGTACGGAACAGGAAGTTAAAGGTGCTGATGCTCCAAGTAGGGAGATTGCTAGTAAAGTGGCTGGAATGGCGAACCCGAGCACAAGGAGATGAGAAATGAGGTGCGTTTTAGGAACCTTTCCCCATCACACGGTGTACCATCTTCTGGGTTTCTCATGCATGTTTTCCATGTAGGAAGATGCCCTTGAACCTCGAGATTTGGGACCCATGCGATGGGTACCACGCAGTATTACTTTAAAGGGTGTGCGTTTGCTCACCCAGCCTCACCAAATCTCTCAGCCCCAAGAGTGTCCACCCTTATGTCTCATCCAGCTGTGGGTCTAGATATGGTCAATCCAGGTTCCATCACAGCCCCTGAACGAATTGTGTAAGAATTTCTCTCTCTTTCACTGTCTTTGTTTCATGGGTTTTTAAAAGTAATTTATTTTTATAATGGGGTTTAGCTGCTTTTCACGGCTGTGTTTATGCCGCTTTACACCCACTTGACACACTAACAGAGAGATTTCAATACATAGGTTTTAAGATTACTACTAGTCAGATATATCCTTGTGGGGTGAATAGGGGGTGTTGAGTCCAGTTCTCTGAGCAAGGAGTAGGTCTTGTCTATTACATGTTGGGTTTATGGAACTGTATCTCAGGTAATTTGAAACCCTTGTTTTATGTATCACCCCACCTCACCTTTCCTGTTAAGCAGCCATAGTGTGTTTTCTGCATGTGTGACTCTGTTCTGTTTTGTAATTCAGTTCAAGTGTAATGGTTTTTACTTTCCCTGTATAAGTGATATCTTATGAGAAGTGTCCTTTTCTGTGTGACTTATTTCACTTAGAATCGTCGTACCTAAATCCACTCATCATGCTGCTACTAGCCTTATGACATTGATTTCATGGCTGAGTGATATTCCATTGTACATAAGGACCACAACTTCTTTATCCATTTTTCTCTTTCCTGGGATATTTAAGGTGGAATGAAGTGGACGTCCTTGGCAACAGAGCAGCCCTAAACTTTGGTGTGCTTGTGTCTTGCTGATTTTTAATTTTCCCAATTTATACCCCCATGCGTGGAAGTGCCCTATGCGCTGTAAGCTGTGTTTTTTAGATGTTTCAGGACACACCGTACCCTTCTCCAGCGTGGCTGTTGGCAATTTACATTCCGCCCATCAGCGTAGCAAGGCTCCCATTTCTCCACGGCCTGTTCTGCATTTCTGGTTTTGACACTTTTCTCAGCATGGCCCTTTTGACCGATGGGCAGCGAGACTTCTTTGTAGCGCTGATTTGCCTTTCCAGGTTGCTTGGTTGGCCAAAAAGGGCGTATGCGTTTTTTCCTGAATATATTCAGGAAAAAACGCATAAGCCCTTTTTGGCCAAGGGCATCATTGTCAACGTTTTGCCGCTTTTCATGTGCTTTAAAGGCGATTCGAATCTACCTCCTGAAATCTGTTTCCTGCAATTCTGCCTTGATTTCAAATCCTCTTCTTTGCCTTCCCTCAATATATTTGTGGACGAGAGTTATCATGTATAACACTGCAGGTTTGTGAATTGCAGTGCCCTGAAGCTCCATTTTACAACTTGCTTTTTTGGGAGCTGGCCGCAAAAGCGCAGGATGGCTTCAGGCCCTGTTCTGGTTCTGGGGGGCAGGCTGAGCCTGTGGATAATTCTTCTTCCTGATGGGAAAATAGAGTGACCTGTGTCTGTCCCAATACCAAGAGCTAGTCTCTCATTGCTTCCCCGTCTTCCCGTTCATCCTCAGGACAAATTGCAACCTGTACGGAACAGGAGGTTAAAGGTGCTGATACTCCAAGTAGGGAGATTGCTAGTAAAGTGGCTGGAATTGCGAACCCGAGCTCAAGGAGATGACAAATGAGGTGCGTTTTAGAAAGCTTTCCCCATCACACGGTGTACCATCTTCTGGGTTTCTCATGCATGTTTTCGATGTAGGAAGATGCCCTTGAACCTGGAGATTTGGGACCCATGGGATGGGTACCACACAGTATTACTTTAAAGGGTCTGCGTTTGCTCACCCAACCTCACCAAACCTCTCAGCCCCAAGAGTGTCCACCCTTATGTCTCATCCAGCTGTGGGTCTAGATATGGTCAATCCGGGTTGCATCACAGCCCCTGAACGAATTGTGTAAGAATTTCTCTCTCTTTCTCTGTCTTTGTTTCATGGGTTTTTAAAAGTAATTTATTTTTATAATGGGGTTTACCTGCTTTTCACTGCTGTGTTTATGCCGCTTTACACCCACTTGACACACTAACAGAGAGATTTCAATACATAGGTTTTAAGATTATTACTAGTCAGATATATCCTTGTGTGGTGAATAGGGGGTGTTAAGTCCAGTTCTCTGAGCAAGGAGTAGGTCTTGTCTATTACATGTTGGGTTTATGGAACGGTATCTCAGCTAATTTGAAACCCTTGTTTTATGTATCACCCCACCTCACTTTTCCTGTTAAGCAGCCATAGTGTGTTTTCTGCATGTGTGACTCTGTTCTGTTTTGGAATTCAGTTCAAGTGTAATGGTTTTTACTTTCCCTGTATAAGTGATATCTTATGAGAAGTGTCCTTTTCTGTGTGACTTATTT
This sequence comes from Balaenoptera physalus, assembly GCF_965194825.1. NCBI lineage: Eukaryota > Metazoa > Chordata > Mammalia > Artiodactyla > Balaenopteridae > Balaenoptera > Balaenoptera physalus. The sequence goes on along the minus strand of NW_028126413.1, from coordinate 1,240,808 downwards.
CACTTAGAATCGTTGTACCTAAATCCACTCATCATGCTGCTACTAGACTTATGACATTGATTTCATGGCTGAGTGATATTCCATTGTACATAAGGACCACAACTTCTTTATCCATTTTTCTCTTTCCTGGGATATTTAAGGTGGAATGAAGTGGAGGTCCTTGGCAACAGAGCAGCCCTAAACTTTGGTGTGCTTGTGTCTTGCTGATTTTTAATTTTCCCAATTTATACCCCCATGCGTGGAAGTGCCCTATGTGCTCTAAGCTGTGTTTTTTAGATGTTTCAGGACACACCGTACCCTTCTCCAGCGTGGCTGTTGGCAATTTACATTCCGCCCATCAGCGTAGCAAGGCTCCCATTTCTCCATGGCCTGTTCTGCATTTCTGGTTTTGACACTTTTCTCAGCATGGCCCTTTTGACCGATGGGCAGCGAGACTTCTTTGTAGCGCTGATTTGCCTTTCCAGGTTGCTTGGTTGGCCAAAAAGGGCGTATGCGTTTTTTCCTGAATATATTCAGGAAAAAACGCATACGCCCTTTTTGGCCAAGGGCATCATTGTCAACGTTTTGCCGCTTTTCATGTGCTTTAAAGGCGATTCGAATCTACCTCCTGAAATCTGTTTCCTGCAATTCTGCCTTGATTTCAAATCCTCTTCTTTGCCTTCCCTCAATATATTTGTGGACGAGAGTTATCATTTATAACTCTGCAGGTTTGTGAATTGCAGTGCCCTGAAGCTCCATTTTACAACTTGCTTTTTTGGGAGCTGGCCGCAAAAGCGCAGGATGGCTTCAGGCCCTGTTCTGGTTCTGGGGGGCAGGCTGAGCCTGTGGATAATTCTTCTTCCTGATGGGAAAATAGAGTGACCTGTGTCTGTCCCAATACCAAGAGCTAGTCTCTCATTGCTTCCCCGTCTTCCCGTTCATCCTCAGGACAAATTGCAACCTGTACGGAACAGGAGGTTAAAGGTGCTGATACTCCAAGTAGGGAGATTGCTAGTAAAGTGGCTGGAATTGCGAACCCGAGCTCAAGGAGATGACAAATGAGGTGCGTTTTAGAAAGCTTTCCCCATCACACGGTGTACCATCTTCTGGGTTTCTCATGCATGTTTTCGATGTAGGAAGATGCCCTTGAACCTGCAGATTTGGGACACATGGGATGGGTACCACACAGTATTACTTTAAAGGGTCTGCGCTTGCTCACCCAACCTCACCAAACCTCTCAGCCCCAAGAGTGTCCACCCTTATGTCTCATCCAGCTGTGGGTCTAGATATGGTCAATCCGGGTTGCATCACAGCCCCTGAACGAATTGTGTAAGAATTTCTCTCTCTTTCTCTGTCTTTGTTTCATGGGTTTTTAAAAGTAATTTATTTTTATAATGGGGTTTACCTGCTTTTCACTGCTGTGTTTATGCCGCTTTACACCCACTTGACACACTAACAGAGAGATTTCAATACATAGGTTTTAAGATTATTACTAGTCAGATATATCCTTGTGTGGTGAATAGGGGGTGTTAAGTCCAGTTCTCTGAGCAAGGAGTAGGTCTTGTCTATTACATGTTGGGTTTATGGAACGGTATCTCAGCTAATTTGAAACCCTTGTTTTATGTATCAACCCACCTCACTTTTCCTGTTAAGCAGCCATAGTGTGTTTTCTGCATGTGTGACTCTGTTCTGTTTTGGAATTCAGTTCAAGTGTAATGGTTTTTACTTTCCCTGTATAAGTGATATCTTATGAGAAGTGTCCTTTTCTGTGTGACTTATTTCACTTAGAATCGACGTACCTAAATCCACTCATCATGCTGCTACTAGCCTTATGACATTGATTTCATGGCTGAGTGATATTCCATTGTACATAAGGACCACAACTTCTTTATCCATTTTTCTCTTTCCTGGGATATTTAAGGTGGAATGAAGTGGAGGTCCTTGGCAACAGAGCAGCCCTAAACTTTGGTGTGCTTGTGTCTTGCTGATTTTTAATTTTCCCAATTTATACCCCCATGCGTGGAAGTGCCCTTAGCGCTCTAAGCTGTGTTTTTTAGATGTTTCAGGACACACTGTACCCTTCTCCAGCGTGGCTGTTGGCAATTTACATCCCGCCCATCAGCGTAGCAAGGCTCCCATTTCTCCATGGCCTGTCCTGCATTTCTGGTTTTGACACTTTTCTCAGCATGGCCCTTTTGACCGATGGGAAGCGAGACTTCTTTGTAGCGCTGATTTGCCTTTCCAGGTTGCTTGGTTGGCCAAAAAGGGCGTATGCGTTTTTTCCTGAATATATTCAGGAAAAAACGCATACGCCCTTTTTGGCCAAGGGCCTCATTGTCAACGTTTTGCTGCTTTTCATGTGCTTTAAAGGCGATTCGAATCTACCTCCTGAAATCTGTTTCCTGCAATTCTGCCTTGATTTCAAATCCTCTTCTTTGCCTTCCCTCAATATATTTGTGGACGAGAGTTATCATTTATAACTCTGCAGGTTTGTGAATTGCAGTGCCCTGAAGCTCCATTTTACAACTCGCTTTTTGGGAGCTGGCCGTAAAAGCGCAGGATGGTTTCAGGCCCTGTGCTGGTTCCGGGGGGCAGCTGAGCCTGTGGTTAATTCTTCTTCCTGATGGGAAAATAGAGTGACCTGTGCCTGTCCCAACACCTAGAGCTAGCGTCTCATTGGTTCCCCATCTTCCCATTCATCCTCAGGACAAATTGCAACCTGTACGGAACAGGAGGTTAAAGGTGCTGATGCTCCAAGTAGGGAGATTGCTAGTAAAGTGGCTGGAATGGCGAACCCGAGCACAAGGAGATGAGAAATGAGGTGCGTTTTAGGAACCTTTCCCCATCACACGGTGTACCATCTTCTGGGTTTCTCATGCATGTTTTCGATGTAGGAAGATGCCCTTGAACCTCGAGATTTGGGACCCATGCGATGGGTACCACGCAGTATTACTTTAAAGGGTCTGCGTTTGCTCACCCAGCCTCACCAAATCTCTCAGCCCCAAGAGTGTCCACCCTTATGTCTCATCCAGCTGTGGGTCTAGATATGGTCAATCCAGGTTCCATCACAGCCCCTGAACGAATTGTGTAAGAATTTCTCTCTCTTTCACTGTCTTTGTTTCATGGGTTTTTAAAAGTAATTTATTTTTATAATGGGGTTTAGCTGCTTTTCACGGCTGTGTTTATGCCGCTTTACACCCACTTGACACACTAACAGAGAGATTTCAATACATAGGTTTTAAGATTATTACTAGTCAGATATATCCTTGTGTGGTGAATAGGGGGTGTTGAGTCCAGTTCTCTGAGCAAGGAGTAGGTCTTGTCTATTACATATTGGGTTTATGGAACGGTATCTCAGCTCATTTGAAACCCTTGTTTTATGTATCACCCCACCTCACCTTTCCTGTTAAGCAGCCATAGTGTGTTTTCTGCATGTGTGACTCTGTTCTGTTTTGTAATTCAGTTCAAGTGTAACGGTTTTTACTTTCCCTGTATAAGTGATATCTTATGAGAAGTGTCCTTTTCTGTGTGACTTATTTCACTTAGAATCGACGTACCTAAATCCACTCATCATGCTGCTACTAGCCTTATGACATTGATTTCATGGCTGAGTGATATTCCATTGTACATAAGGACCACAACTTCTTTATCCATTTTTCTCTTTCCTGGGATATTTAAGGTGGAATGAAGTGGAGGTCCTTGGCAACAGAGCAGCCCTAAACTTTGGTGTGCTTGTGTCTTGCTGATTTTTAATTTTCCCAATTTATACCCCCATGCGTGGAAGTGCCCTTAGCGCTCTAAGCTGTGTTTTTTAGATGTTTCAGGACACACTGTACCCTTCTCCAGCGTGGCTGTTGGCAAATTACATCCCGCCCATCAGCGTAGCAAGCCTCCCATTTCTCCATGGCCTGTCCTGCATTTCTGGTTTTGACACTTTTCTCAGCATGGCCCTTTTGACCGATGGGAAGCGAGACTTCTTTGTAGCGCTGATTTGCCTTTCCAGGTTGCTTGGTTGGCCAAAAAGGGCGTATGCGTTTTTTCCTGAATATATTCAGGAAAAAACGCATACGCCCTTTTTGGCCAAGGGCCTCATTGTCAACGTTTTGCTGCTTTTCATGTGCTTTAAAGGCGATTCGAATCTACCTCCTGAAATCTGTTTCCTGCAATTCTGCCTTGATTTCAAATCCTCTTCTTTGCCTTCCCTCAATATATTTGTGGACGAGAGTTATCATGTATAACACTGCAGGTTTGTGAATTGCAGTGCCCTGAAGCTCCATTTTACAACTTGCTTTTTTGGGAGCTGGCCGCAAAAGCGCAGGATGGCTTCAGGCCCTGTTCTGGTTCTGGGGGGCAGGCTGAGCCTGTGGATAATTCTTCTTCCTGATGGGAAAATAGAGTGACCTGTGTCTGTCCCAATACCAAGAGCTAGTCTCTCATTGCTTCCCCGTCTTCCCGTTCATCCTCAGGACAAATTGCAACCTGTACGGAACAGGAGGTTAAAGGTGCTGATACTCCAAGTAGGGAGATTGCTAGTAAAGTGGCTGGAATTGCGAACCCGAGCTCAAGGAGATGACAAATGAGGTGCGTTTTAGAAAGCTTTCCCCATCACACGGTGTACCATCTTCTGGGTTTCTCATGCATGTTTTCGATGTAGGAAGATGCCCTTGAACCTGGAGATTTGGGACCCATGGGATGGGTACCACACAGTATTACTTTAAAGGGTCTGCGTTTGCTCACCCAACCTCACCAAACCTCTCAGCCCCAAGAGTGTCCACCCTTATGTCTCATCCAGCTGTGGGTCTAGATATGGTCAATCCGGGTTGCATCACAGCCCCTGAACGAATTGTGTAAGAATTTCTCTCTCTTTCTCTGTCTTTGTTTCATGGGTTTTTAAAAGTAATTTATTTTTATAATGGGGTTTACCTGCTTTTCACTGCTGTGTTTATGCCGCTTTACACCCACTTGACACACTAACAGAGAGATTTCAATACATAGGTTTTAAGATTATTACTAGTCAGATATATCCTTGTGTGGTGAATAGGGGGTGTTAAGTCCAGTTCTCTGAGCAAGGAGTAGGTCTTGTCTATTACATGTTGGGTTTATGGAACGGTATCTCAGCTAATTTGAAACCCTTGTTTTATGTATCACCCCACCTCACTTTTCCTGTTAAGCAGCCATAGTGTGTTTTCTGCATGTGTGACTCTGTTCTGTTTTGGAATTCAGTTCAAGTGTAATGGTTTTTACTTTCCCTGTATAAGTGATATCTTATGAGAAGTGTCCTTTTCTGTGTGACTTATTTCACTTAGAATCGTTGTACCTAAATCCACTCATCATGCTGCTACTAGACTTATGACATTGATTTCATGGCTGAGTGATATTCCATTGTACATAAGGACCACAACTTCTTTATCCATTTTTCTCTTTCCTGGGATATTTAAGGTGGAATGAAGTGGAGGTCCTTGGCAACAGAGCAGCCCTAAACTTTGGTGTGCTTGTGTCTTGCTGATTTTTAATTTTCCCAATTTATACCCCCATGCGTGGAAGTGCCCTATGTGCTCTAAGCTGTGTTTTTTAGATGTTTCAGGACACACCGTACCCTTCTCCAGCGTGGCTGTTGGCAATTTACATTCCGCCCATCAGCGTAGCAAGGCTCCCATTTCTCCATGGCCTGTTCTGCATTTCTGGTTTTGACACTTTTCTCAGCATGGCCCTTTTGACCGATGGGCAGCGAGACTTCTTTGTAGCGCTGATTTGCCTTTCCAGGTTGCTTGGTTGGCCAAAAAGGGCGTATGCGTTTTTTCCTGAATATATTCAGGAAAAAACGCATACGCCCTTTTTGGCCAAGGGCATCATTGTCAACGTTTTGCCGCTTTTCATGTGCTTTAAAGGCGATTCGAATCTACCTCCTGAAATCTGTTTCCTGCAATTCTGCCTTGATTTCAAATCCTCTTCTTTGCCTTCCCTCAATATATTTGTGGACGAGAGTTATCATTTATAACTCTGCAGGTTTGTGAATTGCAGTGCCCTGAAGCTCCATTTTACAACTTGCTTTTTTGGGAGCTGGCCGCAAAAGCGCAGGATGGCTTCAGGCCCTGTTCTGGTTCTGGGGGGCAGGCTGAGCCTGTGGATAATTCTTCTTCCTGATGGGAAAATAGAGTGACCTGTGTCTGTCCCAATACCAAGAGCTAGTCTCTCATTGCTTCCCCGTCTTCCCGTTCATCCTCAGGACAAATTGCAACCTGTACGGAACAGGAGGTTAAAGGTGCTGATACTCCAAGTAGGGAGATTGCTAGTAAAGTGGCTGGAATTGCGAACCCGAGCTCAAGGAGATGACAAATGAGGTGCGTTTTAGAAAGCTTTCCCCATCACACGGTGTACCATCTTCTGGGTTTCTCATGCATGTTTTCGATGTAGGAAGATGCCCTTGAACCTGCAGATTTGGGACACATGGGATGGGTACCACACAGTATTACTTTAAAGGGTCTGCGCTTGCTCACCCAACCTCACCAAACCTCTCAGCCCCAAGAGTGTCCACCCTTATGTCTCATCCAGCTGTGGGTCTAGATATGGTCAATCCGGGTTGCATCACAGCCCCTGAACGAATTGTGTAAGAATTTCTCTCTCTTTCTCTGTCTTTGTTTCATGGGTTTTTAAAAGTAATTTATTTTTATAATGGGGTTTACCTGCTTTTCACTGCTGTGTTTATGCCGCTTTACACCCACTTGACACACTAACAGAGAGATTTCAATACATAGGTTTTAAGATTATTACTAGTCAGATATATCCTTGTGTGGTGAATAGGGGGTGTTAAGTCCAGTTCTCTGAGCAAGGAGTAGGTCTTGTCTATTACATGTTGGGTTTATGGAACGGTATCTCAGCTAATTTGAAACCCTTGTTTTATGTATCAACCCACCTCACTTTTCCTGTTAAGCAGCCATAGTGTGTTTTCTGCATGTGTGACTCTGTTCTGTTTTGGAATTCAGTTCAAGTGTAATGGTTTTTACTTTCCCTGTATAAGTGATATCTTATGAGAAGTGTCCTTTTCTGTGTGACTTATTTCACTTAGAATCGACGTACCTAAATCCACTCATCATGCTGCTACTAGCCTTATGACATTGATTTCATGGCTGAGTGATATTCCATTGTACATAAGGACCACAACTTCTTTATCCATTTTTCTCTTTCCTGGGATATTTAAGGTGGAATGAAGTGGAGGTCCTTGGCAACAGAGCAGCCCTAAACTTTGGTGTGCTTGTGTCTTGCTGATTTTTAATTTTCCCAATTTATACCCCCATGCGTGGAAGTGCCCTTAGCGCTCTAAGCTGTGTTTTTTAGATGTTTCAGGACACACTGTACCCTTCTCCAGCGTGGCTGTTGGCAATTTACATCCCGCCCATCAGCGTAGCAAGGCTCCCATTTCTCCATGGCCTGTCCTGCATTTCTGGTTTTGACACTTTTCTCAGCATGGCCCTTTTGACCGATGGGAAGCGAGACTTCTTTGTAGCGCTGATTTGCCTTTCCAGGTTGCTTGGTTGGCCAAAAAGGGCGTATGCGTTTTTTCCTGAATATATTCAGGAAAAAACGCATACGCCCTTTTTGGCCAAGGGCCTCATTGTCAACGTTTTGCTGCTTTTCATGTGCTTTAAAGGCGATTCGAATCTACCTCCTGAAATCTGTTTCCTGCAATTCTGCCTTGATTTCAAATCCTCTTCTTTGCCTTCCCTCAATATATTTGTGGACGAGAGTTATCATTTATAACTCTGCAGGTTTGTGAATTGCAGTGCCCTGAAGCTCCATTTTACAACTCGCTTTTTGGGAGCTGGCCGTAAAAGCGCAGGATGGTTTCAGGCCCTGTGCTGGTTCCGGGGGGCAGCTGAGCCTGTGGTTAATTCTTCTTCCTGATGGGAAAATAGAGTGACCTGTGCCTGTCCCAACACCTAGAGCTAGCGTCTCATTGGTTCCCCATCTTCCCATTCATCCTCAGGACAAATTGCAACCTGTACGGAACAGGAGGTTAAAGGTGCTGATGCTCCAAGTAGGGAGATTGCTAGTAAAGTGGCTGGAATGGCGAACCCGAGCACAAGGAGATGAGAAATGAGGTGCGTTTTAGGAACCTTTCCCCATCACACGGTGTACCATCTTCTGGGTTTCTCATGCATGTTTTCGATGTAGGAAGATGCCCTTGAACCTCGAGATTTGGGACCCATGCGATGGGTACCACGCAGTATTACTTTAAAGGGTCTGCGTTTGCTCACCCAGCCTCACCAAATCTCTCAGCCCCAAGAGTGTCCACCCTTATGTCTCATCCAGCTGTGGGTCTAGATATGGTCAATCCAGGTTCCATCACAGCCCCTGAACGAATTGTGTAAGAATTTCTCTCTCTTTCACTGTCTTTGTTTCATGGGTTTTTAAAAGTAATTTATTTTTATAATGGGGTTTAGCTGCTTTTCACGGCTGTGTTTATGCCGCTTTACACCCACTTGACACACTAACAGAGAGATTTCAATACATAGGTTTTAAGATTATTACTAGTCAGATATATCCTTGTGTGGTGAATAGGGGGTGTTGAGTCCAGTTCTCTGAGCAAGGAGTAGGTCTTGTCTATTACATATTGGGTTTATGGAACGGTATCTCAGCTCATTTGAAACCCTTGTTTTATGTATCACCCCACCTCACCTTTCCTGTTAAGCAGCCATAGTGTGTTTTCTGCATGTGTGACTCTGTTCTGTTTTGTAATTCAGTTCAAGTGTAACGGTTTTTACTTTCCCTGTATAAGTGATATCTTATGAGAAGTGTCCTTTTCTGTGTGACTTATTTCACTTAGAATCGACGTACCTAAATCCACTCATCATGCTGCTACTAGCCTTATGACATTGATTTCATGGCTGAGTGATATTCCATTGTACATAAGGACCACAACTTCTTTATCCATTTTTCTCTTTCCTGGGATATTTAAGGTGGAATGAAGTGGAGGTCCTTGGCAACAGAGCAGCCCTAAACTTTGGTGTGCTTGTGTCTTGCTGATTTTTAATTTTCCCAATTTATACCCCCATGCGTGGAAGTGCCCTTAGCGCTCTAAGCTGTGTTTTTTAGATGTTTCAGGACACACTGTACCCTTCTCCAGCGTGGCTGTTGGCAAATTACATCCCGCCCATCAGCGTAGCAAGCCTCCCATTTCTCCATGGCCTGTCCTGCATTTCTGGTTTTGACACTTTTCTCAGCATGGCCCTTTTGACCGATGGGAAGCGAGACTTCTTTGTAGCGCTGATTTGCCTTTCCAGGTTGCTTGGTTGGCCAAAAAGGGCGTATGCGTTTTTTCCTGAATATATTCAGGAAAAAACGCATACGCCCTTTTTGGCCAAGGGCCTCATTGTCAACGTTTTGCTGCTTTTCATGTGCTTTAAAGGCGATTCGAATCTACCTCCTGAAATCTGTTTCCTGCAATTCTGCCTTGATTTCAAATCCTCTTCTTTGCCTTCCCTCAATATATTTGTGGACGAGAGTTATCATTTATAACTCTGCAGGTTTGTGAATTGCAGTGCCCTGAAGCTCCATTTTACAACTCGCTTTTTGGGAGCTGGCCGTAAAAGCGCAGGATGGTTTCAGGCCCTGTGCTGGTTCCGGGGGGCAGCTGAGCCTGTGGTTAATTCTTCTTCCTGATGGGAAAATAGAGTGACCTGTGCCTGTCCCAACACCAAGTGCTAGTCTCTCATTGGTTCCCCATCTTCCCCTTCATCCTCAGGACAAATTGCAACCTGTACGGAACAGGAAGTTAAAGGTGCTGATGCTCCAAGTAGGGAGATTGCTAGTAAAGTGGCTGGAATGGCGAACCCGAGCACAAGGAGATGAGAAATGAGGTGCGTTTTAGGAACCTTTCCCCATCACACGGTGTACCATCTTCTGGGTTTCTCATGCATGTTTTCCATGTAGGAAGATGCCCTTGAACCTCGAGATTTGGGACCCATGCGATGGGTACCACGCAGTATTACTTTAAAGGGTCTGCGTTTGCTCACCCAGCCTCACCAAATCTCTCAGCCCCAAGAGTGTCCACCCTTATGTCTCATCCAGCTGTGGGTCTAGATATGGTCAATCCAGGTTCCATCACAGCCCCTGAACGAATTGTGTAAGAATTTCTCTCTCTTTCACTGTCTTTGTTTCATGGGTTTTTAAAAGTAATTTATTTTTATAATGGGGTTTAGCTGCTTTTCACGGCTGTGTTTATGCCGCTTTACACCCACTTGACACACTAACAGAGAGATTTCAATACATAGGTTTTAAGATTATTACTAGTCAGATATATCCTTGTGTGGTGAATAGGGGGTGTTGAGTCCAGTTCTCTGAGCAAGGAGTAGGTCTTGTCTATTACATGTTGGGTTTATGGAACTGTATCTCAGGTAATTTGAAACCCTTGTTTTATGTATCACCCCACCTCACCTTTCCTGTTAAGCAGCCATAGTGTGTTTTCTGCATGTGTGACTCTGTTCTGTTTTGTAATTCAGTTCAAGTGTAATGGTTTTTACTTTCCCTGTATAAGTGATATCTTATGAGAAGTGTCCTTTTCTGTGTGACTTATTTCACTTAGAATCGTCGTACCTAAATCCACTCATCATGCTGCTACTAGCCTTATGACATTGATTTCATGGCTGAGTGATATTCCATTGTACATAAGGACCACAACTTCTTTATCCATTTTTCTCTTTCCTGGGATATTTAAGGTGGAATGAAGTGGAGGTCCTTGGCAACAGAGCAGCCCTAAACTTTGGTGTGCTTGTGTCTTGCTGATTTTTAATTTTCCCAATTTATACCCCCATGCGTGGAAGTGCCCTATGCGCTGTAAGCTGTGTTTTTTAGATGTTTCAGGACACACCGTACCCTTCTCCAGCGTGGCTGTTGGCAATTTACATTCCGCCCATCAGCGTAGCAAGGCTCCCATTTCTCCACGGCCTGTTCTGCATTTCTGGTTTTGACACTTTTCTCAGCATGGCCCTTTTGACCGATGGGCAGCGAGACTTCTTTGTAGCACTAATTTGCCTTTCCAGGTAGCTTGGTTGGCCAAAAAGGGCGTATGCGTTTTTTCCTGAATATATTCAGGAAAAAACGCATAAGCCCTTTTTGGCCAAGGGCATCATTGTCAACGTTTTGCCGCTTTTCATGTGCTTTAAAGGCGATTCGAATCTACCTCCTGAAATCTGTTTCCTGCAATTCTGCCTTGATTTCAAATCCTCTTCTTTGCCTTCCCTCAATATATTTGTGGACGAGAGTTATCATTTATAACTCTGCAGGTTTGTGAATTGCAGTGCCCTGAAGCTCCATTTTACAACTTGCTTTTTTGGGAGCTGGCCGCAAAAGCGCAGGATGGCTTCAGGCCCTGTTCTGGTTCTGGGGGGCAGGCTGAGCCTGTGGATAATTCTTCTTCCTGATGGGAAAATAGAGTGACCTGTGTCTGTCCCAATACCAAGAGCTAGTCTCTCATTGCTTCCCCGTCTTCCCGTTCATCCTCAGGACAAATTGCAACCTGTACGGAACAGGAGGTTAAAGGTGCTGATACTCCAAGTAGGGAGATTGCTAGTAAAGTGGCTGGAATTGCGAACCCGAGCTCAAGGAGATGACAAATGAGGTGCGTTTTAGAAAGCTTTCCCCATCACACGGTGTACCATCTTCTGGGTTTCTCATGCATGTTTTCGATGTAGGAAGATGCCCTTGAACCTGGAGATTTGGGACCCATGGGATGGGTACCACACAGTATTACTTTAAAGGGTCTGCGTTTGCTCACCCAACCTCACCAAACCTCTCAGCCCCAAGAGTGTCCACCCTTATGTCTCATCCAGCTGTGGGTCTAGATATGGTCAATCCGGGTTGCATCACAGCCCCTGAACGAATTGTGTAAGAATTTCTCTCTCTTTCTCTGTCTTTGTTTCATGGGTTTTTAAAAGTAATTTATTTTTATAATGGGGTTTACCTGCTTTTCACTGCTGTGTTTATGCCGCTTTACACCCACTTGACACACTAACAGAGAGATTTCAATACATAGGTTTTAAGATTATTACTAGTCAGATATATCCTTGTGTGGTGAATAGGGGGTGTTAAGTCCAGTTCTCTGAGCAAGGAGTAGGTCTTGTCTATTACATGTTCGGTTTATGGAACGGTATCTCAGCTAATTTGAAACCCTTGTTTTATGTATCACCCCACCTCACTTTTCCTGTTAAGCAGCCATAGTGTGTTTTCTGCATGTGTGACTCTGTTCTGTTTTGGAATTCAGTTCAAGTGTAATGGTTTTTACTTTCCCTGTATAAGTGATATCTTATGAGAAGTGTCCTTTTCTGTGTGACTTATTTCACTTAGAATCGTTGTACCTAAATCCACTCATCATGCTGCTACTAGACTTATGACATTGATTTCATGGCTGAGTGATATTCCATTGTACATAAGGACCACAACTTCTTTATCCATTTTTCTCTTTCCTGGGATATTTAAGGTGGAATGAAGTGGAGGTCCTTGGCAACAGAGCAGCCCTAAACTTTGGTGTGCTTGTGTCTTGCTGATTTTTAATTTTCCCAATTTATACCCCCATGCGTGGAAGTGCCCTATGCGCTCTAAGCTGTGTTTTTTAGATGTTTCAGGACACACCGTACCCTTCTCCAGCGTGGCTGTTGGCAATTTACATTCCGCCCATCAGCGTAGCAAGGCTCCCATTTCTCCATGGCCTGTTCTGCATTTCTGGTTTTGACACTTTTCTCAGCATGGCCCTTTTGACCGATGGGCAGCGAGACTTCTTTGTAGCGCTGATTTGCCTTTCCAGGTTGCTTGGTTGGCCAAAAAGGGCGTATGCGTTTTTTCCTGAATATATTCAGGAAAAAACGCATACGCCCTTTTTGGCCAAGGGCATCATTGTCAACGTTTTGCCGCTTTTCATGTGCTTTAAAGGCGATTCGAATCTACCTCCTGAAATCTGTTTCCTGCAATTCTGCCTTGATTTCAAATCCTCTTCTTTGCCTTCCCTCAATATATTTGTGGACGAGAGTTATCATTTATAACTCTGCAGGTTTGTGAATTGCAGTGCCCTGAAGCTCCATTTTACAACTCGCTTTTTGGGAGCTGGCCGTAAAAGCGCAGGATGGTTTCAGGCCCTGTGCTGGTTCCGGGGGGCAGCTGAGCCTGTGGTTAATTCTTCTTCCTGATGGGAAAATAGAGTGACCTGTGCCTGTCCCAACACCTAGAGCTAGCCTCTCATTAGTTCCCCATCTTCCCCTTCATCCTCAGGACAAATTGCAACCTGTACGGAACAGGAAGTTAAAGGTGCTGATGCTCCAAGTAGGGAGATTGCTAGTAAAGTGGCTGGAATGGCGAACCCGAGCACAAGGAGATGAGAAATGAGGTGCGTTTTAGGAACCTTTCCCCATCACACGGTGTACCATCTTCTGGGTTTCTCATGCATGTTTTCGATGTAGGAAGATGCCCTTGAACCTCGAGATTTGGGACCCATGCGATGGGTACCACGCAGTATTACTTTAAAGGGTCTGCGTTTGCTCACCCAGCCTCACCAAATCTCTCAGCCCCAGGAGTGTCCACCCTTATGTCTCATCCAGCTGTGGGTCTAGATATGGTCAATCCAGGTTCCATCACAGCCCCTGAACGAATTGTGTAAGAATTTCTCTCTCTTTCACTGTCTTTGTTTCATGGGTTTTTAAAAGTAATTTATTTTTATAATGGGGTTTAGCTGCTTTTCACGGCTGTGTTTATGCCGCTTTACACCCACTTGACACACTAACAGAGAGATTTCAATACATAGGTTTTAAGATTATTACTAGTCAGATATATCCTTGTGTGGTGAATAGGGGGTGTTGAGTCCAGTTCTCTGAGCAAGGAGTAGGTCTTGTCTATTACATGTTGGGTTTATGGAACTGTATCTCAGGTAATTTGAAACCCTTGTTTTATGTATCACCCCACCTCACCTTTCCTGTTAAGCAGCCATAGTGTGTTTTCTGCATGTGTGACTCTGTTCTGTTTTGTATTCAGTTCAAGTGTAATGGTTTTTACTTTCCCTGTATAAGTGATATCTTATGAGAAGTGTCCTTTTCTGTGTGACTTATTTCACTTAGAATCGTCGTACCTAAATCCACTCATCATGCTGCTACTAGCCTTATGACATTGATTTCATGGCTGAGTGATATTCCATTGTACATAAGACCACAACTTCTTTATCCATTTTTCTCTTTCCTGGGATATTTAAGGTGGAATGAAGTGGAGGTCCTTGGCAACAGAGCAGCCCTAAACTTTGGTGTGCTTGTGTCTTCCTGATTTTTAATTTTCCCAATTTATACCCCCATGCGTGGAAGTGCCCTATGCGCTCTAAGCCTTGTTTTTTAGATGTTTCAGGACACACCGTACCCTTCTCCAGCGTGGCTGTTGGCAATTTACATTCCGCCCATCAGCGTAGCAAGGCTCCCATTTCTCCATGGCCTGTTCTGCATTTCTGGTTTTGACACTTTTCTCAGCATGGCCCTTTTGACCGATGGGCAGCGAGACTTCTTTGTAGCGCTGATTTGCCTTTCCAGGTTGCTTGGTTGGCCAAAAAGGGCGTATGCGTTTTTTCCTGAATATATTCAGGAAAAAACGCATACGCCCTTTTTGGCCAAGGGCATCATTGTCAACGTTTTGCCGCTTTTCATGTGCTTTAAAGGCGATTCGAATCTACCTCCTGAAATCTGTTTCCTGCAATTCTGCCTTGATTTCAAATCCTCTTCTTTGCCTTCCCTCAATATATTTGTGGACGAGAGTTATCATTTATAACTCTGCAGGTTTGTGAATTGCAGTGCCCTGAAGCTCCATTTTACAACTTGCTTTTTTGGGAGCTGGCCGCAAAAGCGCAGGATGGCTTCAGGCCCTGTTCTGGTTCTGGGGGGCAGGCTGAGCCTGTGGATAATTCTTCTTCCTGATGGGAAAATAGAGTGACCTGTGTCTGTCCCAATACCAAGAGCTAGTCTCTCATTGCTTCCCCGTCTTCCCGTTCATCCTCAGGACAAATTGCAACCTGTACGGAACAGGAGGTTAAAGGTGCTGATACTCCAAGTAGGGAGATTGCTAGTAAAGTGGCTGGAATTGCGAACCCGAGCTCAAGGAGATGACAAATGAGGTGCGTTTTAGAAAGCTTTCCCCATCACACGGTGTACCATCTTCTGGGTTTCTCATGCATGTTTTCGATGTAGGAAGATGCCCTTGAACCTGGAGATTTGGGACACATGGGATGGGTACCACACAGTATTACTTTAAAGGGTCTGCGTTTGCTCACCCAACCTCACCAAACCTCTCAGCCCCAAGAGTGTCCACCCTTATGTCTCATCCAGCTGTGGGTCTAGATATGGTCATTCCGGGTTGCATCACAGCCCCTGAACGAATTGTGTAAGAATTTCTCTCTCTTTCTCTGTCTTTGTTTCATGGGTTTTTAAAAGTAATTTATTTTTATAATGGGGTTTACCTGCTTTTCACGGCTGTGTTTATGCCGCTTTACACCCACTTGACACACTAACAGAGAGATTTCAATACATAGGTTTTAAGATTATTACTAGTCAGATATATCCTTGTGTGGTGAATAGGGGGTGTTGAGTCCAGTTCTCTGAGCAAGGAGTAGGTCTTGTCTATTACATGTTGGGTTTATGGAACGGTATCTCAGCTAATTTGAAACCCTTGTTTTATGTATCACCCCACCTCACTTTTCCTGTTAAGCAGCCATAGTGTGTTTTCTGCATGTGTGACTCTGTTCTGTTTTGGAATTCAGTTCAAGTGTAATGGTTTTTACTTTCCCTGTATAAGTGATATCTTATGAGAAGTGTCCTTTTCTGTGTGACTTATTTCACTTAGAATCGACGTACCTAAATCCACTCATCATGCTGCTACTAGCCTTATGACATTGATTTCATGGCTGAGTGATATTCCATTGTACATAAGGACCACAACTTCTTTATCCATTTTTCTCTTTCCTGGGATATTTAAGGTGGAATGAAGTGGAGGTCCTTGGCAACAGAGCAGCCCTAAACTTTGGTGTGCTTGTGTCTTGCTGATTTTTAATTTTCCCAATTTATACCCCCATGCGTGGAAGTGCCCTTAGCGCTCTAAGCTGTGTTTTTTAGATGTTTCAGGACACACTGTACCCTTCTCCAGCGTGGCTGTTGGCAATTTACATCCCGCCCATCAGCGTAGCAAGGCTACCATTTCTCCATGGCCTGTCCTGCATTTCTGGTTTTGACACTTTTCTCAGCATGGCCCTTTTGACCGATGGGAAGCGAGACTTCTTTGTAGCGCTGATTTGCCTTTCCAGGTTGCTTGGTTGGCCAAAAAGGGCGTATGCGTTTTTTCCTGAATATATTCAGGAAAAAACGCATACGCCCTTTTTGGCCAAGGGCCTCATTGTCAACGTTTTGCTGCTTTTCATGTGCTTTAAAGGCGATTCGAATCTACCTCCTGAAATCTGTTTCCTGCAATTCTGCCTTGATTTCAAATCCTCTTCTTTGCCTTCCCTCAATATATTTGTGGACGAGAGTTATCATTTATAACTCTGCAGGTTTGTGAATTGCAGTGCCCTGAAGCTCCATTTTACAACTCGCTTTTTGGGAGCTGGCCGTAAAAGCGCAGGATGGTTTCAGGCCCTGTGCTGGTTCCGGGGGGCAGCTGAGCCTGTGGTTAATTCTTCTTCCTGATGGGAAAATAGAGTGACCTGTGCCTGTCCCAACACCTAGAGCTAGCCTCTCATTAGTTCCCCATCTTCCCCTTCATCCTCAGGACAAATTGCAACCTGTACGGAACAGGAAGTTAAAGGTGCTGATGCTCCAAGTAGGGAGATTGCTAGTAAAGTGGCTGGAATGGCGAACCCGAGCACAAGGAGATGAGAAATGAGGTGCGTTTTAGGAACCTTTCCCCATCACACGGTGTACCATCTTCTGGGTTTCTCATGCATGTTTTCCATGTAGGAAGATGCCCTTGAACCTCGAGATTTGGGACCCATGCGATGGGTACCACGCAGTATTACTTTAAAGGGTCTGCGTTTGCTCACCCAGCATCACCAAATCTCTCAGCCCCAGGAGTGTCCACCCTTATGTCTCATCCAGCTGTGGGTCTAGATATGGTCAATCCAGGTTCCATCACAGCCCCTGAACGAATTGTGTAAGAATTTCTCTCTCTTTCACTGTCTTTGTTTCATGGGTTTTTAAAAGTAATTTATTTTTATAATGGGGTTTAGCTGCTTTTCACGGCTGTGTTTATGCCGCTTTACACCCACTTGACACACTAACAGAGAGATTTCAATACATAGGTTTTAAGATTATTACTAGTCAGATATATCCTTGTGTGGTGAATAGGGGGTGTTAAGTCCAGTTCTCTGAGCAAGGAGTAGGTCTTGTCTATTACATGTTCGGTTTATGGAACGGTATCTCAGCTAATTTGAAACCCTTGTTTTATGTATCACCCCACCTCACTTTTCCTGTTAAGCAGCCATAGTGTGTTTTCTGCATGTGTGACTCTGTTCTGTTTTGGAATTCAGTTCAAGTGTAATGGTTTTTACTTTCCCTGTATAAGTGATATCTTATGAGAAGTGTCCTTTTCTGTGTGACTTATTTCACTTAGAATCGTTGTACCTAAATCCACTCATCATGCTGCTACTAGACTTATGACATTGATTTCATGGCTGAGTGATATTCCATTGTACATAAGGACCACAACTTCTTTATCCATTTTTCTCTTTCCTGGGATATTTAAGGTGGAATGAAGTGGAGGTCCTTGGCAACAGAGCAGCCCTAAACTTTGGTGTGCTTGTGTCTTGCTGATTTTTAATTTTCCCAATTTATACCCCCATGCGTGGAAGTGCCCTATGCGCTCTAAGCTGTGTTTTTTAGATGTTTCAGGACACACCGTACCCTTCTCCAGCGTGGCTGTTGGCAATTTACATTCCGCCCATCAGCGTAGCAAGGCTCCCATTTCTCCATGGCCTGTTCTGCATTTCTGGTTTTGACACTTTTCTCAGCATGGCCCTTTTGACCGATGGGCAGCGAGACTTCTTTGTAGCGCTGATTTGCCTTTCCAGGTTGCTTGGTTGGCCAAAAAGGGCGTATGCGTTTTTTCCTGAATATATTCAGGAAAAAACGCATACGCCCTTTTTGGCCAAGGGCATCATTGTCAACGTTTTGCCGCTTTTCATGTGCTTTAAAGGCGATTCGAATCTACCTCCTGAAATCTGTTTCCTGCAATTCTGCCTTGATTTCAAATCCTCTTCTTTGCCTTCCCTCAATATATTTGTGGACGAGAGTTATCATTTATAACTCTGCAGGTTTGTGAATTGCAGTGCCCTGAAGCTCCATTTTACAACTTGCTTTTTTGGGAGCTGGCCGCAAAAGCGCAGGATGGCTTCAGGCCCTGTTCTGGTTCTGGGGGGCAGGCTGAGCCTGTGGATAATTCTTCTTCCTGATGGGAAAATAGAGTGACCTGTGTCTGTCCCAATACCAAGAGCTAGTCTCTCATTGCTTCCCCGTCTTCCCGTTCATCCTCAGGACAAATTGCAACCTGTACGGAACAGGAGGTTAAAGGTGCTGATACTCCAAGTAGGGAGATTGCTAGTAAAGTGGCTGGAATTGCGAACCCGAGCTCAAGGAGATGACAAATGAGGTGCGTTTTAGAAAGCTTTCCCCATCACACGGTGTACCATATTCTGGGTTTCTCATGCATGTTTTCGATGTAGGAAGATGCCCTTGAACCTGCAGATTTGGGACACATGGGATGGGTACCACACAGTATTACTTTAAAGGGTCTGCGCTTGCTCACCCAACCTCACCAAACCTCTCAGCCCCAAGAGTGTCCACCCTTATGTCTCATCCAGCTGTGGGTCTAGATATGGTCAATCCGGGTTGCATCACAGCCCCTGAACGAATTGTGTAAGAATTTCTCTCTCTTTCTCTGTCTTTGTTTCATGGGTTTTTAAAAGTAATTTATTTTTATAATGGGGTTTACCTGCTTTTCACTGCTGTGTTTATGCCGCTTTACACCCACTTGACACACTAACAGAGAGATTTCAATACATAGGTTTTAAGATTATTACTAGTCAGATATATCCTTGTGTGGTGAATAGGGGGTGTTAAGTCCAGTTCTCTGAGCAAGGAGTAGGTCTTGTCTATTACATGTTGGGTTTATGGAACGGTATCTCAGCTAATTTGAAACCCTTGTTTTATGTATCAACCCACCTCACTTTTCCTGTTAAGCAGCCATAGTGTGTTTTCTGCATGTGTGACTCTGTTCTGTTTTGGAATTCAGTTCAAGTGTAATGGTTTTTACTTTCCCTGTATAAGTGATATCTTATGAGAAGTGTCCTTTTCTGTGTGACTTATTTCACTTAGAATCGACGTACCTAAATCCACTCATCATGCTGCTACTAGCCTTATGACATTGATTTCATGGCTGAGTGATATTCCATTGTACATAAGGACCACAACTTCTTTATCCATTTTTCTCTTTCCTGGGATATTTAAGGTGGAATGAAGTGGAGGTCCTTGGCAACAGAGCAGCCCTAAACTTTGGTGTGCTTGTGTCTTGCTGATTTTTAATTTTCCCAATTTATACCCCCATGCGTGGAAGTGCCCTTAGCGCTCTAAGCTGTGTTTTTTAGATGTTTCAGGACACACTGTACCCTTCTCCAGCGTGGCTGTTGGCAATTTACATCCCGCCCATCAGCGTAGCAAGGCTCCCATTTCTCCATGGCCTGTCCTGCATTTCTGGTTTTGACACTTTTCTCAGCATGGCCCTTTTGACCGATGGGAAGCGAGACTTCTTTGTAGCGCTGATTTGCCTTTCCAGGTTGCTTGGTTGGCCAAAAAGGGCGTATGCGTTTTTTCCTGAATATATTCAGGAAAAAACGCATACGCCCTTTTTGGCCAAGGGCCTCATTGTCAACGTTTTGCTGCTTTTCATGTGCTTTAAAGGCGATTCGAATCTACCTCCTGAAATCTGTTTCCTGCAATTCTGCCTTGATTTCAAATCCTCTTCTTTGCCTTCCCTCAATATATTTGTGGACGAGAGTTATCATTTATAACTCTGCAGGTCTGTGAATTGCAGTGCCCTGAAGCTCCATTTTACAACTCGCTTTTTGGGAGCTGGCCGTAAAAGCGCAGGATGGTTTCAGGCCCTGTGCTGGTTCCGGGGGGCAGCTGAGCCTGTGGTTAATTCTTCTTCCTGATGGGAAAATAGAGTGACCTGTGCCTGTCCCAACACCTAGAGCTAGCGTCTCATTGGTTCCCCATCTTCCCATTCATCCTCAGGACAAATTGCAACCTGTACGGAACAGGAGGTTAAAGGTGCTGATGCTCCAAGTAGGGAGATTGCTAGTAAAGTGGCTGGAATGGCGAACCCGAGCACAAGGAGATGAGAAATGAGGTGCGTTTTAGGAACCTTTCCCCATCACACGGTGTACCATCTTCTGGGTTTCTCATGCATGTTTTCGATGTAGGAAGATGCCCTTGAACCTCGAGATTTGGGACCCATGCGATGGGTACCACGCAGTATTACTTTAAAGGGTCTGCGTTTGCTCACCCAGCCTCACCAAATCTCTCAGCCCCAAGAGTGTCCACCCTTATGTCTCATCCAGCTGTGGGTCTAGATATGGTCAATCCAGGTTCCATCACAGCCCCTGAACGAATTGTGTAAGAATTTCTCTCTCTTTCACTGTCTTTGTTTCATGGGTTTTTAAAAGTAATTTATTTTTATAATGGGGTTTAGCTGCTTTTCACGGCTGTGTTTATGCCGCTTTACACCCACTTGACACACTAACAGAGAGATTTCAATACATAGGTTTTAAGATTATTACTAGTCAGATATATCCTTGTGTGGTGAATAGGGGGTGTTGAGTCCAGTTCTCTGAGCAAGGAGTAGGTCTTGTCTATTACATGTTGGGTTTATGGAACTGTATCTCAGGTAATTTGAAACCCTTGTTTTATGTATCACCCCACCTCACCTTTCCTGTTAAGCAGCCATAGTGTGTTTTCTGCATGTGTGACTCTGTTCTGTTTTGTAATTCAGTTCAAGTGTAATGGTTTTTACTTTCCCTGTATAAGTGATATCTTATGAGAAGTGTCCTTTTCTGTGTGACTTATTTCACTTAGAATCGTCGTACCTAAATCCACTCATCATGCTGCTACTAGCCTTATGACATTGATTTCATGGCTGAGTGATATTCCATTGTACATAAGGACCACAACTTCTTTATCCATTTTTCTCTTTCCTGGGATATTTAAGGTGGAATGAAGTGGAGGTCCTTGGCAACAGAGCAGCCCTAAACTTTGGTGTGCTTGTGTCTTGCTGATTTTTAATTTTCCCAATTTATACCCCCATGCGTGGAAGTGCCCTATGCGCTGTAAGCTGTGTTTTTTAGATGTTTCAGGACACACCGTACCCTTCTCCAGCGTGGCTGTTGGCAATTTACATTCCGCCCATCAGCGTAGCAAGGCTCCCATTTCTCCACGGCCTGTTCTGCATTTCTGGTTTTGACACTTTTCTCAGCATGGCCCTTTTGACCGATGGGCAGCGAGACTTCTTTGTAGCACTGATTTGCCTTTCCAGGTAGCTTGGTTGGCCAAAAAGGGCGTATGCGTTTTTTCCTGAATATATTCAGGAAAAAACGCATACGCCCTTTTTGGCCAAGGGCATCATTGTCAACGTTTTGCCGCTTTTCATGTGCTTTAAAGGCGATTCGAATCTACCTCCTGAAATCTGTTTCCTGCAATTCTGCCTTGATTTCAAATCCTCTTCTTTGCCTTCCCTCAATATATTTGTGGACGAGAGTTATCATGTATAACACTGCAGGTTTGTGAATTGCAGTGCCCTGAAGCTCCATTTTACAACTTGCTTTTTTGGGAGCTGGCCGCAAAAGCGCAGGATGGCTTCAGGCCCTGTTCTGGTTCTGGGGGGCAGGCTGAGCCTGTGGATAATTCTTCTTCCTGATGGGAAAATAGAGTGACCTGTGTCTGTCCCAATACCAAGAGCTAGTCTCTCATTGCTTCCCCGTCTTCCCGTTCATCCTCAGGACAAATTGCAACCTGTACGGAACAGGAGGTTAAAGGTGCTGATACTCCAAGTAGGGAGATTGCTAGTAAAGTGGCTGGAATTGCGAACCCGAGCTCAAGGAGATGACAAATGAGGTGCGTTTTAGAAAGCTTTCCCCATCACACGGTGTACCATCTTCTGGGTTTCTCATGCATGTTTTCGATGTAGGAAGATGCCCTTGAACCTGGAGATTTGGGACCCATGGGATGGGTACCACACAGTATTACTTTAAAGGGTCTGCGTTTGCTCACCCAACCTCACCAAACCTCTCAGCCCCAAGAGTGTCCACCCTTATGTCTCATCCAGCTGTGGGTCTAGATATGGTCAATCCGGGTTGCATCACAGCCCCTGAACGAATTGTGTAAGAATTTCTCTCTCTTTCTCTGTCTTTGTTTCATGGGTTTTTAAAAGTAATTTATTTTTATAATGGGGTTTACCTGCTTTTCACTGCTGTGTTTATGCCGCTTTACACCCACTTGACACACTAACAGAGAGATTTCAATACATAGGTTTTAAGATTATTACTAGTCAGATATATCCTTGTGTGGTGAATAGGGGGTGTTAAGTCCAGTTCTCTGAGCAAGGAGTAGGTCTTGTCTATTACATGTTGGGTTTATGGAACGGTATCTCAGCTAATTTGAAACCCTTGTTTTATGTATCACCCCACCTCACTTTTCCTGTTAAGCAGCCATAGTGTGTTTTCTGCATGTGTGACTCTGTTCTGTTTTGGAATTCAGTTCAAGTGTAATGGTTTTTACTTTCCCTGTATAAGTGATATCTTATGAGAAGTGTCCTTTTCTGTGTGACTTATTTCACTTAGAATCGTTGTACCTAAATCCACTCATCATGCTGCTACTAGACTTATGACATTGATTTCATGGCTGAGTGATATTCCATTGTACATAAGGACCACAACTTCTTTATCCATTTTTCTCTTTCCTGGGATATTTAAGGTGGAATGAAGTGGAGGTCCTTGGCAACAGAGCAGCCCTAAACTTTGGTGTGCTTGTGTCTTGCTGATTTTTAATTTTCCCAATTTATACCCCCATGCGTGGAAGTGCCCTATGCGCTCTAAGCTGTGTTTTTTAGATGTTTCAGGACACACCGTACCCTTCTCCAGCGTGGCTGTTGGCAATTTACATTCCGCCCATCAGCGTAGCAAGGCTCCCATTTCTCCATGGCCTGTTCTGCATTTCTGGTTTTGACACTTTTCTCAGCATGGCCCTTTTGACCGATGGGCAGCGAGACTTCTTTGTAGCGCTGATTTGCCTTTCCAGGTTGCTTGGTTGGCCAAAAAGGGCGTATGCGTTTTTTCCTGAATATATTCAGGAAAAAACGCATACGCCCTTTTTGGCCAAGGGCATCATTGTCAACGTTTTGCCGCTTTTCATGTGCTTTAAAGGCGATTCGAATCTACCTCCTGAAATCTGTTTCCTGCAATTCTGCCTTGATTTCAAATCCTCTTCTTTGCCTTCCCTCAATATATTTGTGGACGAGAGTTATCATTTATAACTCTGCAGGTTTGTGAATTGCAGTGCCCTGAAGCTCCATTTTACAACTCGCTTTTTGGGAGCTGGCCGTAAAAGCGCAGGATGGTTTCAGGCCCTGTGCTGGTTCCGGGGGGCAGCTGAGCCTGTGGTTAATTCTTCTTCCTGATGGGAAAATAGAGTGACCTGTGCCTGTCCCAACACCTAGAGCTAGCCTCTCATTAGTTCCCCATCTTCCCCTTCATCCTCAGGACAAATTGCAACCTGTACGGAACAGGAAGTTAAAGGTGCTGATGCTCCAAGTAGGGAGATTGCTAGTAAAGTGGCTGGAATGGCGAACCCGAGCACAAGGAGATGAGAAATGAGGTGCGTTTTAGGAACCTTTCCCCATCACACGGTGTACCATCTTCTGGGTTTCTCATGCATGTTTTCGATGTAGGAAGATGCCCTTGAACCTGGAGATTTGGGACCCATGCGATGGGTACCACGCAGTATTACTTTAAAGGGTCTGCGTTTGCTCACCCAACCTCACCAAACCTCTCAGCCCCAAGAGTGTCCACCCTTATGTCTCATCCAGCTGTGGGTCTAGATATGGTCATTCCGGGTTGCATCACAGCCCCTGAACGAATTGTGTAAGAATTTCTCTCTCTTTCTCTGTCTTTGTTTCATGGGTTTTTAAAAGTAATTTATTTTTATAATGGGGTTTACCTGCTTTTCACGGCTGTGTTTATGCCGCTTTACACCCACTTGACACACTAACAGAGAGATTTCAATACATAGGTTTTAAGATTATTACTAGTCAGATATATCCTTGTGTGGTGAATAGGGGGTGTTGAGTCCAGTTCTCTGAGCAAGGAGTAGGTCTTGTCTATTACATGTTGGGTTTATGGAACGGTATCTCAGCTAATTTGAAACCCTTGTTTTATGTATCACCCCACCTCACTTTTCCTGTTAAGCAGCCATAGTGTGTTTTCTGCATGTGTGACTCTGTTCTGTTTTGGAATTCAGTTCAAGTGTAATGGTTTTTACTTTCCCTGTATAAGTGATATCTTATGAGAAGTGTCCTTTTCTGTGTGACTTATTTCACTTAGAATCGACGTACCTAAATCCACTCATCATGCTGCTACTAGCCTTATGACATTGATTTCATGGCTGAGTGATATTCCATTGTACATAAGGACCACAACTTCTTTATCCATTTTTCTCTTTCCTGGGATATTTAAGGTGGAATGAAGTGGAGGTCCTTGGCAACAGAGCAGCCCTAAACTTTGGTGTGCTTGTGTCTTGCTGATTTTTAATTTTCCCAATTTATACCCCCATGCGTGGAAGTGCCCTTAGCGCTCTAAGCTGTGTTTTTTAGATGTTTCAGGACACACTGTACCCTTCTCCAGCGTGGCTGTTGGCAATTTACATCCCGCCCATCAGCGTAGCAAGGCTACCATTTCTCCATGGCCTGTCCTGCATTTCTGGTTTTGACACTTTTCTCAGCATGGCCCTTTTGACCGATGGGAAGCGAGACTTCTTTGTAGCGCTGATTTGCCTTTCCAGGTTGCTTGGTTGGCCAAAAAGGGCGTATGCGTTTTTTCCTGAATATATTCAGGAAAAAACGCATACGCCCTTTTTGGCCAAGGGCCTCATTGTCAACGTTTTGCTGCTTTTCATGTGCTTTAAAGGCGATTCGAATCTACCTCCTGAAATCTGTTTCCTGCAATTCTGCCTTGATTTCAAATCCTCTTCTTTGCCTTCCCTCAATATATTTGTGGACGAGAGTTATCATTTATAACTCTGCAGGTTTGTGAATTGCAGTGCCCTGAAGCTCCATTTTACAACTCGCTTTTTGGGAGCTGGCCGTAAAAGCGCAGGATGGTTTCAGGCCCTGTGCTGGTTCCGGGGGGCAGCTGAGCCTGTGGTTAATTCTTCTTCCTGATGGGAAAATAGAGTGACCTGTGCCTGTCCCAACACCTAGAGCTAGCCTCTCATTAGTTCCCCATCTTCCCCTTCATCCTCAGGACAAATTGCAACCTGTACGGAACAGGAAGTTAAAGGTGCTGATGCTCCAAGTAGGGAGATTGCTAGTAAAGTGGCTGGAATGGCGAACCCGAGCACAAGGAGATGAGAAATGAGGTGCGTTTTAGGAACCTTTCCCCATCACACGGTGTACCATCTTCTGGGTTTCTCATGCATGTTTTCCATGTAGGAAGATGCCCTTGAACCTCGAGATTTGGGACCCATGCGATGGGTACCACGCAGTATTACTTTAAAGGGTCTGCGTTTGCTCACCCAGCATCACCAAATCTCTCAGCCCCAGGAGTGTCCACCCTTATGTCTCATCCAGCTGTGGGTCTAGATATGGTCAATCCAGGTTCCATCACAGCCCCTGAACGAATTGTGTAAGAATTTCTCTCTCTTTCACTGTCTTTGTTTCATGGGTTTTTAAAAGTAATTTATTTTTATAATGGGGTTTAGCTGCTTTTCACGGCTGTGTTTATGCCGCTTTACACCCACTTGACACACTAACAGAGAGATTTCAATACATAGGTTTTAAGATTATTACTAGTCAGATATATCCTTGTGTGGTGAATAGGGGGTGTTGAGTCCAGTTCTCTGAGCAAGGAGTAGGTCTTGTCTATTACATGTTGGGTTTATGGAACTGTATCTCAGGTAATTTGAAACCCTTGTTTTATGTATCACCCCACCTCACCTTTCCTGTTAAGCAGCCATAGTGTGTTTTCTGCATGTGTGACTCTGTTCTGTTTTGGAATTCAGTTCAAGTGTAATGGTTTTTACTTTCCCTGTATAAGTGATATCTTATGAGAAGTGTCCTTTTCTGTGTGACTTATTTCACTTAGAATCGTCGTACCTAAATCCACTCATCATGCTGCTACTAGCCTTATGACATTGATTTCATGGCTGAGTGATATTCCATTGTACATAAGGACCACAACTTCTTTATCCATTTTTCTCTTTCCTGGGATATTTAAGGTGGAATGAAGTGGAGGTCCTTGGCAACAGAGCAGCCCTAAACTTTGGTGTGCTTGTGTCTTGCTGATTTTTAATTTTCCCAATTTATACCCCCATGCGTGGAAGTGCCCTATGCGCTCTAAGCTGTGTTTTTTAGATGTTTCAGGACACACCGTACCCTTCTCCAGCGTGGCTGTTGGCAATTTACATTCCGCCCATCAGCGTAGCAAGGCTCCCATTTCTCCATGGCCTGTTCTGCATTTCTGGTTTTGACACTTTTCTCAGCATGGCCCTTTTGACCGATGGGCAGCGAGACTTCTTTGTAGCGCTGATTTGCCTTTCCAGGTTGCTTGGTTGGCCAAAAAGGGCGTATGCATTTTTTCCTGAATATATTCAGGAAAAAACGCATACGCCCTTTTTGGCCAAGGGCATCATTGTCAACGTTTTGCCGCTTTTCATGTGCTTTAAAGGCGATTCGAATCTACCTCCTGAAATCTGTTTCCTGCAATTCTGCCTTGATTTCAAATCCTCTTCTTTGCCTTCCCTCAATATATTTGTGGACGAGAGTTATCATTTATAACTCTGCAGGTTTGTGAATTGCAGTGCCCTGAAGCTCCATTTTACAACTTGCTTTTTTGGGAGCTGGCCGCAAAAGCGCAGGATGGCTTCAGGCCCTGTTCTGGTTCTGGGGGGCAGGCTGAGCCTGTGGATAATTCTTCTTCCTGATGGGAAAATAGAGTGACCTGTGTCTGTCCCAATACCAAGAGCTAGTCTCTCATTGCTTCCCCGTCTTCCCGTTCATCCTCAGGACAAATTGCAACCTGTACGGAACAGGAGGTTAAAGGTGCTGATACTCCAAGTAGGGAGATTGCTAGTAAAGTGGCTGGAATTGCGAACCCGAGCTCAAGGAGATGACAAATAAGGTGCGTTTTAGAAAGCTTTCCCCATCACACGGTGTACCATCTTCTGGGTTTCTCATGCATGTTTTCGATGTAGGAAGATGCCCTTGAACCTGGAGATTTGGGACACATGGGATGGGTACCACACAGTATTACTTTAAAGGGTCTGCGTTTGCTCACCCAACCTCACCAAACCTCTCAGCCCCAAGAGTGTCCACCCTTATGTCTCATCCAGCTGTGGGTCTAGATATGGTCAAACCGGGTTGCATCACAGCCCCTGAACGAATTGTGTAAGAATTTCTCTCTCTTTCTCTGTCTTTGTTTCATGGGTTTTTAAAAGTAATTTATTTTTATAATGGGGTTTACCTGCTTTTCACTGCTGTGTTTATGCCGCTTTACACCCACTTGACACACTAACAGAGAGATTTCAATACATAGGTTTTAAGATTATTACTAGTCAGATATATCCTTGTGTGGTGAATAGGGGGTGTTAAGTCCAGTTCTCTGAGCAAGGAGTAGGTCTTGTCTATTACATGTTGGGTTTATGGAACGGTATCTCAGCTAATTTGAAACCCTTGTTTTATGTATCACCCCACCTCACTTTTCCTGTTAAGCAGCCATAGTGTGTTTTCTGCATGTGTGACTCTGTTCTGTTTTGGAATTCAGTTCAAGTGTAATGGTTTTTACTTTCCCTGTATAAGTGATATCTTATGAGAAGTGTCCTTTTCTGTGTGACTTATTTCACTTAGAATCGACGTACCTAAATCCACTCATCATGCTGCTACTAGCCTTATGACATTGATTTCATGGCTGAGTGATATTCCATTGTACATAAGGACCACAACTTCTTTATCCATTTTTCTCTTTCCTGGGATATTTAAGGTGGAATGAAGTGGAGGTCCTTGGCAACAGAGCAGCCCTAAACTTTGGTGTGCTTGTGTCTTGCTGATTTTTAATTTTCCCAATTTATACCCCCATGCGTGGAAGTGCCCTTAGCGCTCTAAGCTGTGTTTTTTAGATGTTTCAGGACACACTGTACCCTTCTCCAGCGTGGCTGTTGGCAATTTACATCCCGCCCATCAGCGTAGCAAGGCTCCCATTTCTCCATGGCCTGTCCTGCATTTCTGGTTTTGACACTTTTCTCAGCATGGCCCTTTTGACCGATGGGAAGCGAGACTTCTTTGTAGCGCTGATTTGCCTTTCCAGGTTGCTTGGTTGGCCAAAAAGGGCGTATGCGTTTTTTCCTGAATATATTCAGGAAAAAACGCATACGCCCTTTTTGGCCAAGGGCCTCATTGTCAACGTTTTGCTGCTTTTCATGTGCTTTAAAGGCGATTCGAATCTACCTCCTGAAATCTGTTTCCTGCAATTCTGCCTTGATTTCAAATCCTCTTCTTTGCCTTCCCTCAATATATTTGTGGACGAGAGTTATCATTTATAACTCTGCAGGTTTGTGAATTGCAGTGCCCTGAAGCTCCATTTTACAACTCGCTTTTTGGGAGCTGGCCGTAAAAGCGCAGGATGGTTTCAGGCCCTGTGCTGGTTCCGGGGGGCAGCTGAGCCTGTGGTTAATTCTTCTTCCTGATGGGAAAATAGAGTGACCTGTGCCTGTCCCAACACCTAGAGCTAGCGTCTCATTGGTTCCCCATCTTCCCATTCATCCTCAGGACAAATTGCAACCTGTACGGAACAGGAGGTTAAAGGTGCTGATGCTCCAAGTAGGGAGATTGCTAGTAAAGTGGCTGCAATGGCGAACCCGAGCACAAGGAGATGAGAAATGAGGTGCGTTTTAGGAACCTTTCCCCATCACACGGTGTACCATCTTCTGGGTTTCTCATGCATGTTTTCGATGTAGGAAGATGCCCTTGAACCTCGAGATTTGGGACCCATGCGATGGGTACCACGCAGTATTACTTTAAAGGGTCTGCGTTTGCTCACCCAGCCTCACCAAATCTCTCAGCCCCAAGAGTGTCCACCCTTATGTCTCATCCAGCTGTGGGTCTAGATATGGTCAATCCAGGTTCCATCACAGCCCCTGAACGAATTGTGTAAGAATTTCTCTCTCTTTCACTGTCTTTGTTTCATGGGTTTTTAAAAGTAATTTATTTTTATAATGGGGTTTAGCTGCTTTTCACGGCTGTGTTTATGCCGCTTTACACCCACTTGACACACTAACAGAGAGATTTCAATACATAGGTTTTAAGATTATTACTAGTCAGATATATCCTTGTGTGGTGAATAGGGGGTGTTGAGTCCAGTTCTCTGAGCAAGGAGTAGGTCTTGTCTATTACATGTTGGGTTTATGGAACTGTATCTCAGGTAATTTGAAACCCTTGTTTTATGTATCACCCCACCTCACCTTTCCTGTTAAGCAGCCATAGTGTGTTTTCTGCATGTGTGACTCTGTTCTGTTTTGGAATTCAGTTCAAGTGTAATGGTTTTTACTTTCCCTGTATAAGTGATATCTTATGAGAAGTGTCCTTTTCTGTGTGACTTATTTCACTTAGAATCGTCGTACCTAAATCCACTCATCATGCTGCTACTAGCCTTATGACATTGATTTCATGGCTGAGTGATATTCCATTGTACATAAGGACCACAACTTCTTTATCCATTTTTCTCTTTCCTGGGATATTTAAGGTGGAATGAAGTGGAGGTCCTTGGCAACAGAGCAGCCCTAAACTTTGGTGTGCTTGTGTCTTGCTGATTTTTAATTTTCCCAATTTATACCCCCATGCGTGGAAGTGCCCTATGCGCTCTAAGCTGTGTTTTTTAGATGTTTCAGGACACACCGTACCCTTCTCCAGCGTGGCTGTTGGCAATTTACATTCCGCCCATCAGCGTAGCAAGGCTCCCATTTCTCCATGGCCTGTTCTGCATTTCTGGTTTTGACACTTTTCTCAGCATGGCCCTTTTGACCGATGGGCAGCGAGACTTCTTTGTAGCGCTGATTTGCCTTTCCAGGTTGCTTGGTTGGCCAAAAAGGGCGTATGCGTTTTTTCCTGAATATATTCAGGAAAAAACGCATACGCCCTTTTTGGCCAAGGGCATCATTGTCAACGTTTTGCCGCTTTTCATGTGCTTTAAAGGCGATTCGAATCTACCTCCTGAAATCTGTTTCCTGCAATTCTGCCTTGATTTCAAATCCTCTTCTTTGCCTTCCCTCAATATATTTGTGGACGAGAGTTATCATTTATAACTCTGCAGGTTT
Source organism: Balaenoptera physalus (assembly GCF_965194825.1). Taxonomy (NCBI): domain Eukaryota; kingdom Metazoa; phylum Chordata; class Mammalia; order Artiodactyla; family Balaenopteridae; genus Balaenoptera; species Balaenoptera physalus. The sequence continues at coordinate 1,210,197 of NW_028126413.1, read as the reverse complement.
GTGAATTGCAGTGCCCTGAAGCTCCATTTTACAACTTGCTTTTTTGGGAGCTGGCCGCAAAAGCGCAGGATGGCTTCAGGCCCTGTTCTGGTTCTGGGGGGCAGGCTGAGCCTGTGGATAATTCTTCTTCCTGATGGGAAAATAGAGTGACCTGTGTCTGTCCCAATACCAAGAGCTAGTCTCTCATTGCTTCCCCGTCTTCCCGTTCATCCTCAGGACAAATTGCAACCTGTACGGAACAGGAGGTTAAAGGTGCTGATACTCCAAGTAGGGAGATTGCTAGTAAAGTGGCTGGAATTGCGAACCCGAGCTCAAGGAGATGACAAATGAGCTGCGTTTTAGAAAGCTTTCCCCATCACACGGTGTACCATCTTCTGGGTTTCTCATGCATGTTTTCGATGTAGGAAGATGCCCTTGAACCTGGAGATTTGGGACACATGGGATGGGTACCACACAGTATTACTTTAAAGGGTCTGCGTTTGCTCACCCAACCTCACCAAACCTCTCAGCCCCAAGAGTGTCCACCCTTATGTCTCATCCAGCTGTGGGTCTAGATATGGTCAATCCGGGTTGCATCACAGCCCCTGAACGAATTGTGTAAGAATTTCTCTCTCTTTCTCTGTCTTTGTTTCATGGGTTTTTAAAAGTAATTTATTTTTATAATGGGGTTTACCTGCTTTTCACTGCTGTGTTTATGCCGCTTTACACCCACTTGACACACTAACAGAGAGATTTCAATACATAGGTTTTAAGATTATTACTAGTCAGATATATCCTTGTGTGGTGAATAGGGGGTGTTAAGTCCAGTTCTCTGAGCAAGGAGTAGGTCTTGTCTATTACATGTTGGGTTTATGGAACGGTATCTCAGCTAATTTGAAACCCTTGTTTTATGTATCACCCCACCTCACTTTTCCTGTTAAGCAGCCATAGTGTGTTTTCTGCATGTGTGACTCTGTTCTGTTTTGGAATTCAGTTCAAGTGTAATGGTTTTTACTTTCCCTGTATAAGTGATATCTTATGAGAAGTGTCCTTTTCTGTGTGACTTATTTCACTTAGAATCGACGTACCTAAATCCACTCATCATGCTGCTACTAGCCTTATGACATTGATTTCATGGCTGAGTGATATTCCATTGTACATAAGGACCACAACTTCTTTATCCATTTTTCTCTTTCCTGGGATATTTAAGGTGGAATGAAGTGGAGGTCCTTGGCAACAGAGCAGCCCTAAACTTTGGTGTGCTTGTGTCTTGCTGATTTTTAATTTTCCCAATTTATACCCCCATGCGTGGAAGTGCCCTTAGCGCTCTAAGCTGTGTTTTTTAGATGTTTCAGGACACACTGTACCCTTCTCCAGCGTGGCTGTTGGCAATTTACATCCCGCCCATCAGCGTAGCAAGGCTCCCATTTCTCCATGGCCTGTCCTGCATTTCTGGTTTTGACACTTTTCTCAGCATGGCCCTTTTGACCGATGGGAAGCGAGACTTCTTTGTAGCGCTGATTTGCCTTTCCAGGTTGCTTGGTTGGCCAAAAAGGGCGTATGCGTTTTTTCCTGAATATATTCAGGAAAAAACGCATACGCCCTTTTTGGCCAAGGGCCTCATTGTCAACGTTTTGCTGCTTTTCATGTGCTTTAAAGGCGATTCGAATCTACCTCCTGAAATCTGTTTCCTGCAATTCTGCCTTGATTTCAAATCCTCTTCTTTGCCTTCCCTCAATATATTTGTGGACGAGAGTTATCATTTATAACACTGCAGGTTTGTGAATTGCAGTGCCCTGAAGCTCCATTTTACAACTCGCTTTTTGGGAGCTGGCCGTAAAAGCGCAGGATGGTTTCAGGCCCTGTGCTGGTTCCGGGGGGCAGCTGAGCCTGTGGTTAATTCTTCTTCCTGATGGGAAAATAGAGTGACCTGTGCCTGTCCCAACACCTAGAGCTAGCGTCTCATTGGTTCCCCATCTTCCCATTCATCCTCAGGACAAATTGCAACCTGTACGGAACAGGAGGTTAAAGGTGCTGATGCTCCAAGTAGGGAGATTGCTAGTAAAGTGGCTGGAATGGCGAACCCGAGCACAAGGAGATGAGAAATGAGGTGCGTTTTAGGAACCTTTCCCCATCACACGGTGTACCATCTTCTGGGTTTCTCATGCATGTTTTCGATGTAGGAAGATGCCCTTGAACCTCGAGATTTGGGACCCATGCGATGGGTACCACGCAGTATTACTTTAAAGGGTCTGCGTTTGCTCACCCAGCCTCACCAAATCTCTCAGCCCCAAGAGTGTCCACCCTTATGTCTCATCCAGCTGTGGGTCTAGATATGGTCAATCCAGGTTCCATCACAGCCCCTGAACGAATTGTGTAAGAATTTCTCTCTCTTTCACTGTCTTTGTTTCATGGGTTTTTAAAAGTAATTTATTTTTATAATGGGGTTTAGCTGCTTTTCACGGCTGTGTTTATGCCGCTTTACACCCACTTGACACACTAACAGAGAGATTTCAATACATAGGTTTTAAGATTATTACTAGTCAGATATATCCTTGTGTGGTGAATAGGGGGTGTTGAGTCCAGTTCTCTGAGCAAGGAGTAGGTCTTGTCTATTACATGTTGGGTTTATGGAACTGTATCTCAGGTAATTTGAAACCCTTGTTTTATGTATCACCCCACCTCACCTTTCCTGTTAAGCAGCCATAGTGTGTTTTCTGCATGTGTGACTCTGTTCTGTTTTGGAATTCAGTTCAAGTGTAATGGTTTTTACTTTCCCTGTATAAGTGATATCTTATGAGAAGTGTCCTTTTCTGTGTGACTTATTTCACTTAGAATCGTCGTACCTAAATCCACTCATCATGCTGCTACTAGCCTTATGACATTGATTTCATGGCTGAGTGATATTCCATTGTACATAAGGACCACAACTTCTTTATCCATTTTTCTCTTTCCTGGGATATTTAAGGTGGAATGAAGTGGAGGTCCTTGGCAACAGAGCAGCCCTAAACTTTGGTGTGCTTGTGTCTTGCTGATTTTTAATTTTCCCAATTTATACCCCCATGCGTGGAAGTGCCCTATGCGCTCTAAGCTGTGTTTTTTAGATGTTTCAGGACACACCGTACCCTTCTCCAGCGTGGCTGTTGGCAATTTACATTCCGCCCATCAGCGTAGCAAGGCTCCCATTTCTCCATGGCCTGTTCTGCATTTCTGGTTTTGACACTTTTCTCAGCATGGCCCTTTTGACCGATGGGCAGCGAGACTTCTTTGTAGCGCTGATTTGCCTTTCCAGGTTGCTTGGTTGGCCAAAAAGGGCGTATGCGTTTTTTCCTGAATATATTCAGGAAAAAACGCATACGCCCTTTTTGGCCAAGGGCATCATTGTCAACGTTTTGCCGCTTTTCATGTGCTTTAAAGGCGATTCGAATCTACCTCCTGAAATCTGTTTCCTGCAATTCTGCCTTGATTTCAAATCCTCTTCTTTGCCTTCCCTCAATATATTTGTGGACGAGAGTTATCATTTATAACTCTGCAGGTTTGTGAATTGCAGTGCCCTGAAGCTCCATTTTACAACTTGCTTTTTTGGGAGCTGGCCGCAAAAGCGCAGGATGGCTTCAGGCCCTGTTCTGGTTCTGGGGGGCAGGCTGAGCCTGTGGATAATTCTTCTTCCTGATGGGAAAATAGAGTGACCTGTGTCTGTCCCAATACCAAGAGCTAGTCTCTCATTGCTTCCCCGTCTTCCCGTTCATCCTCAGGACAAATTGCAACCTGTACGGAACAGGAGGTTAAAGGTGCTGATACTCCAAGTAGGGAGATTGCTAGTAAAGTGGCTGGAATTGCGAACCCGAGCTCAAGGAGATGACAAATGAGCTGCGTTTTAGAAAGCTTTCCCCATCACACGGTGTACCATCTTCTGGGTTTCTCATGCATGTTTTCGATGTAGGAAGATGCCCTTGAACCTGGAGATTTGGGACACATGGGATGGGTACCACACAGTATTACTTTAAAGGGTCTGCGTTTGCTCACCCAACCTCACCAAACCTCTCAGCCCCAAGAGTGTCCACCCTTATGTCTCATCCAGCTGTGGGTCTAGATATGGTCAATCCGGGTTGCATCACAGCCCCTGAACGAATTGTGTAAGAATTTCTCTCTCTTTCTCTGTCTTTGTTTCATGGGTTTTTAAAAGTAATTTATTTTTATAATGGGGTTTACCTGCTTTTCACTGCTGTGTTTATGCCGCTTTACACCCACTTGACACACTAACAGAGAGATTTCAATACATAGGTTTTAAGATTATTACTAGTCAGATATATCCTTGTGTGGTGAATAGGGGGTGTTAAGTCCAGTTCTCTGAGCAAGGAGTAGGTCTTGTCTATTACATGTTGGGTTTATGGAACGGTATCTCAGCTAATTTGAAACCCTTGTTTTATGTATCACCCCACCTCACTTTTCCTGTTAAGCAGCCATAGTGTGTTTTCTGCATGTGTGACTCTGTTCTGTTTTGGAATTCAGTTCAAGTGTAATGGTTTTTACTTTCCCTGTATAAGTGATATCTTATGAGAAGTGTCCTTTTCTGTGTGACTTATTTCACTTAGAATCGACGTACCTAAATCCACTCATCATGCTGCTACTAGCCTTATGACATTGATTTCATGGCTGAGTGATATTCCATTGTACATAAGGACCACAACTTCTTTATCCATTTTTCTCTTTCCTGGGATATTTAAGGTGGAATGAAGTGGAGGTCCTTGGCAACAGAGCAGCCCTAAACTTTGGTGTGCTTGTGTCTTGCTGATTTTTAATTTTCCCAATTTATACCCCCATGCGTGGAAGTGCCCTTAGCGCTCTAAGCTGTGTTTTTTAGATGTTTCAGGACACACTGTACCCTTCTCCAGCGTGGCTGTTGGCAATTTACATCCCGCCCATCAGCGTAGCAAGGCTCCCATTTCTCCATGGCCTGTCCTGCATTTCTGGTTTTGACACTTTTCTCAGCATGGCCCTTTTGACCGATGGGAAGCGAGACTTCTTTGTAGCGCTGATTTGCCTTTCCAGGTTGCTTGGTTGGCCAAAAAGGGCGTATGCGTTTTTTCCTGAATATATTCAGGAAAAAACGCATACGCCCTTTTTGGCCAAGGGCCTCATTGTCAACGTTTTGCTGCTTTTCATGTGCTTTAAAGGCGATTCGAATCTACCTCCTGAAATCTGTTTCCTGCAATTCTGCCTTGATTTCAAATCCTCTTCTTTGCCTTCCCTCAATATATTTGTGGACGAGAGTTATCATTTATAACTCTGCAGGTTTGTGAATTGCAGTGCCCTGAAGCTCCATTTTACAACTTGCTTTTTTGGGAGCTGGCCGCAAAAGCGCAGGATGGCTTCAGGCCCTGTTCTGGTTCTGGGGGGCAGGCTGAGCCTGTGGATAATTCTTCTTCCTGATGGGAAAATAGAGTGACCTGTGTCTGTCCCAATACCAAGAGCTAGTCTCTCATTGCTTCCCCGTCTTCCCGTTCATCCTCAGGACAAATTGCAACCTGTACGGAACAGGAGGTTAAAGGTGCTGATACTCCAAGTAGGGAGATTGCTAGTAAAGTGGCTGGAATTGCGAACCCGAGCTCAAGGAGATGACAAATGAGGTGCGTTTTAGAAAGCTTTCCCCATCACACGGTGTACCATCTTCTGGGTTTCTCATGCATGTTTTCGATGTAGGAAGATGCCCTTGAACCTGGAGATTTGGGACACATGGGATGGGTACCACACAGTATTACTTTAAAGGGTCTGCGTTTGCTCACCCAACCTCACCAAACCTCTCAGCCCCAAGAGTGTCCACCCTTATGTCTCATCCAGCTGTGGGTCTAGATATGGTCAATCCGGGTTGCATCACAGCCCCTGAACGAATTGTGTAAGAATTTCTCTCTCTTTCTCTGTCTTTGTTTCATGGGTTTTTAAAAGTAATTTATTTTTATAATGGGGTTTACCTGCTTTTCACTGCTGTGTTTATGCCGCTTTACACCCACTTGACACACTAACAGAGAGATTTCAATACATAGGTTTTAAGATTATTACTAGTCAGATATATCCTTGTGTGGTGAATAGGGGGTGTTAAGTCCAGTTCTCTGAGCAAGGAGTAGGTCTTGTCTATTACATGTTGGGTTTATGGAACGGTATCTCAGCTAATTTGAAACCCTTGTTTTATGTATCACCCCACCTCACTTTTCCTGTTAAGCAGCCATAGTGTGTTTTCTGCATGTGTGACTCTGTTCTGTTTTGGAATTCAGTTCAAGTGTAATGGTTTTTACTTTCCCTGTATAAGTGATATCTTATGAGAAGTGTCCTTTTCTGTGTGACTTATTTCACTTAGAATCGACGTACCTAAATCCACTCATCATGCTGCTACTAGCCTTATGACATTGATTTCATGGCTGAGTGATATTCCATTGTACATAAGGACCACAACTTCTTTATCCATTTTTCTCTTTCCTGGGATATTTAAGGTGGAATGAAGTGGAGGTCCTTGGCAACAGAGCAGCCCTAAACTTTGGTGTGCTTGTGTCTTGCTGATTTTTAATTTTCCCAATTTATACCCCCATGCGTGGAAGTGCCCTTAGCGCTCTAAGCTGTGTTTTTTAGATGTTTCAGGACACACTGTACCCTTCTCCAGCGTGGCTGTTGGCAATTTACATCCCGCCCATCAGCGTAGCAAGGCTCCCATTTCTCCATGGCCTGTCCTGCATTTCTGGTTTTGACACTTTTCTCAGCATGGCCCTTTTGACCGATGGGAAGCGAGACTTCTTTGTAGCGCTGATTTGCCTTTCCAGGTTGCTTGGTTGGCCAAAAAGGGCGTATGCGTTTTTTCCTGAATATATTCAGGAAAAAACGCATACGCCCTTTTTGTCCAAGGGCCTCATTGTCAACGTTTTGCTGCTTTTCATGTGCTTTAAAGGCGATTCGAATCTACCTCCTGAAATCTGTTTCCTGCAATTCTGCCTTGATTTCAAATCCTCTTCTTTGCCTTCCCTCAATATATTTGTGGACGAGAGTTATCATTTATAACTCTGCAGGTTTGTGAATTGCAGTGCCCTGAAGCTCCATTTTACAACTCGCTTTTTGGGAGCTGGCCGTAAAAGCGCAGGATGGTTTCAGGCCCTGTGCTGGTTCCGGGGGGCAGCTGAGCCTGTGGTTAATTCTTCTTCCTGATGGGAAAATAGAGTGACCTGTGCCTGTCCCAACACCTAGAGCTAGCCTCTCATTGGTTCCCCATCTTCCCATTCATCCTCAGGACAAATTGCAACCTGTACGGATCAGGAGGTTAAAGGTGCTGATGCTCCAAGTAGGGAGATTGCTAGTAAAGTGGCTGGAATGGCGAACCCGAGCACAAGGAGATGAGAAATGAGGTGCGTTTTAGGAACCTTTCCCCATCACACGGTGTACCATCTTCTGGGTTTCTCATGCATGTTTTCGATGTAGGAAGATGCCCTTGAACCTCGAGATTTGGGACCCATGCGATGGGTACCACGCAGTATTACTTTAAAGGGTCTGCGTTTGCTCACCCAGCCTCACCAAATCTCTCAGCCCCAAGAGTGTCCACCCTTATGTCTCATCCAGCTGTGGGTCTAGATATGGTCAATCCAGGTTCCATCACAGCCCCTGAACGAATTGTGTAAGAATTTCTCTCTCTTTCACTGTCTTTGTTTCATGGGTTTTTAAAAGTAATTTATTTTTATAATGGGGTTTAGCTGCTTTTCACGGCTGTGTTTATGCCACTTTACACCCACTTGACACACTAACAGAGAGATTTCAATACATAGGTTTTAAGATTATTACTAGTCAGATATATCCTTGTGTGGTGAATAGGGGGTGTTGAGTCCAGTTCTCTGAGCAAGGAGTAGGTCTTGTCTATTACATGTTGGGTTTATGGAACTGTATCTCAGGTAATTTGAAACCCTTGTTTTACGTATCACCCCACCTCACCTTTCCTGTTAAGCAGCCATAGTGTGTTTTCTGCATGTGTGACTCTGTTCTGTTTTGGAATTCAGTTCAAGTGTAATGGTTTTTACTTTCCCTGTATAAGTGATATCTTATGAGAAGTGTCCTTTTCTGTGTGACTTATTTCACTTAGAATCGTCGTACCTAAATCCACTCATCATGCTGCTACTAGCCTTATGACATTGATTTCATGGCTGAGTGATATTCCATTGTACATAAGGACCACAACTTCTTTATCCATTTTTCTCTTTCCTGGGATATTTAAGGTGGAATGAAGTGGAGGTCCTTGGCAACAGAGCAGCCCTAAACTTTGGTGTGCTTGTGTCTTGCTGATTTTTAATTTTCCCAATTTATACCCCCATGCGTGGAAGTGCCCTTAGCGCTCTAAGCTGTGTTTTTTAGATGTTTCAGGACACACTGTACCCTTCTCCAGCGTGGCTGTTGGCAATTTACATCCCGCCCATCAGCGTAGCAAGGCTCCCATTTCTCCATGGCCTGTCCTGCATTTCTGGTTTTGACACTTTTCTCAGCATGGCCCTTTTGACCGATGGGAAGCGAGACTTCTTTGTAGCGCTGATTTGCCTTTCCAGGTTGCTTGGTTGGCCAAAAAGGGCGTATGCGTTTTTTCCTGAATATATTCAGGAAAAAACGCATACGCCCTTTTTGGCCAAGGGCCTCATTGTCAACGTTTTGCTGCTTTTCATGTGCTTTAAAGGCGATTCGAATCTACCTCCTGAAATCTGTTTCCTGCAATTCTGCCTTGATTTCAAATCCTCTTCTTTGCCTTCCCTCAATATATTTGTGGACGAGAGTTATCATTTATAACTCTGCAGGTTTGTGAATTGCAGTGCCCTGAAGCTCCATTTTACAACTCGCTTTTTGGGAGCTGGCCGTAAAAGCGCAGGATGGTTTCAGGCCCTGTGCTGGTTCCGGGGGGCAGCTGAGCCTGTGGTTAATTCTTCTTCCTGATGGGAAAATAGAGTGACCTGTGCCTGTCCCAACACCTAGAGCTAGCCTCTCATTGGTTCCCCATCTTCCCATTCATCCTCAGGACAAATTGCAACCTGTACGGATCAGGAGGTTAAAGGTGCTGATGCTCCAAGTAGGGAGATTGCTAGTAAAGTGGCTGGAATGGCGAACCCGAGCACAAGGAGATGAGAAATGAGGTGCGTTTTAGGAACCTTTCCCCATCACACGGTGTACCATCTTCTGGGTTTCTCATGCATGTTTTCGATGTAGGAAGATGCCCTTGAACCTCGAGATTTGGGACCCATGCGATGGGTACCACGCAGTATTACTTTAAAGGGTCTGCGTTTGCTCACCCAGCCTCACCAAATCTCTCAGCCCCAAGAGTGTCCACCCTTATGTCTCATCCAGCTGTGGGTCTAGATATGGTCAATCCAGGTTCCATCACAGCCCCTGAACGAATTGTGTAAGAATTTCTCTCTCTTTCACTGTCTTTGTTTCATGGGTTTTTAAAAGTAATTTATTTTTATAATGGGGTTTAGCTGCTTTTCACGGCTGTGTTTATGCCACTTTACACCCACTTGACACACTAACAGAGAGATTTCAATACATAGGTTTTAAGATTATTACTAGTCAGATATATCCTTGTGTGGTGAATAGGGGGTGTTGAGTCCAGTTCTCTGAGCAAGGAGTAGGTCTTGTCTATTACATGTTGGGTTTATGGAACTGTATCTCAGGTAATTTGAAACCCTTGTTTTATGTATCACCCCACCTCACCTTTCCTGTTAAGCAGCCATAGTGTGTTTTCTGCATGTGTGACTCTGTTCTGTTTTGGAATTCAGTTCAAGTGTAATGGTTTTTACTTTCCCTGTATAAGTGATATCTTATGAGAAGTGTCCTTTTCTGTGTGACTTATTTCACTTAGAATCGTCGTACCTAAATCCACTCATCATGCTGCTACTAGCCTTATGACATTGATTTCATGGCTGAGTGATATTCCATTGTACATAAGGACCACAACTTCTTTATCCATTTTTCTCTTTCCTGGGATATTTAAGGTGGAATGAAGTGGAGGTCCTTGGCAACAGAGCAGCCCTAAACTTTGGTGTGCTTGTGTCTTGCTGATTTTTAATTTTCCCAATTTATACCCCCATGTGTGGAAGTGCCCTATGCGCTCTAAGCTGTGTTTTTTAGATGTTTCAGGACACACTGTACCCTTCTCCAGCGTGGCTGTTGGCAATTTACATCCCGCCCATCAGCGTAGCAAGGCTCCCATTTCTCCATGGCCTGTTCTGCATTTCTGGTTTTGACACTTTTCTCAGCATGGCCCTTTTGACCGATGGGCAGCGAGACTTCTTTGTAGCGCTGATTTGCCTTTCCAGGTTGCTTGGTTGGCCAAAAAGGGCGTATGCGTTTTTTCCTGAATATATTCAGGAAAAAACGCATACGCCCTTTTTGGCCAAGGGCATCATTGTCAACGTTTTGCCGCTTTTCATGTGCTTTAAAGGCGATTCGAATCTACCTCCTGAAATCTGTTTCCTGCAATTCTGCCTTGATTTCAAATCCTCTTCTTTGCCTTCCCTCAATATATTTGTGGACGAGAGTTATCATTTATAACTCTGCAGGTTTGTGAATTGCAGTGCCCTGAAGCTCCATTTTACAACTTGCTTTTTTGGGAGCTGGCCGCAAAAGCGCAGGATGGCTTCAGGCCCTGTTCTGGTTCTGGGGGGCAGGCTGAACCTGTGGATAATTCTTCTTCCTGATGGGAAAATAGAGTGACCTGTGTCTGTCCCAATACCAAGAGCTAGTCTCTCATTGCTTCCCCGTCTTCCCGTTCATCCTCAGGACAAAGTGCAACCTGTACGGAACAGGAGGTTAAAGGTGCTGATACTCCAAGTAGGGAGATTGCTAGTAAAGTGGCTGGAATTGCGAACCCGAGCTCAAGGAGATGACAAATGAGGTGCGTTTTAGAAAGCTTTCCCCATCACACGGTGTACCATCTTCTGGGTTTCTCATGCATGTTTTCGATGTAGGAAGATGCCCTTGAACCTGGAGATTTGGGACACATGGGATGGGTACCACACAGTATTACTTTAAAGGGTCTGCGTTTGCTCACCCAACCTCACCAAACCTCTCAGCCCCAAGAGTGTCCACCCTTATGTCTCATCCAGCTGTGGGTCTAGATATGGTCAATCCGGGTTGCATCACAGCCCCTGAACGAATTGTGTAAGAATTTCTCTCTCTTTCTCTGTCTTTGTTTCTTGGGTTTTTAAAAGTAATTTATTTTTATAATGGGGTTTAGCTGCTTTTCACGGCTGTGTTTATGCCGCTTTACACCCACTTGACACACTAACAGAGAGATTTCAATACATAGGTTTTAAGATTATTACTAGTCAGATATATCCTTGTGTGGTGAATAGGGGGTGTTAAGTCCAGTTCTCTGAGCAAGGAGTAGGTCTTGTCTATTACATGTTGGGTTTATGGAACGGTATCTCAGCTAATTTGAAACCCTTGTTTTATGTATCACCCCACCTCACTTTTCCTGTTAAGCAGCCATAGTGTGTTTTCTGCATGTGTGACTCTGTTCTGTTTTGGAATTCAGTTCAAGTGTAATGGTTTTTACTTTCCCTGTATAAGTGATATCTTATGAGAAGTGTCCTTTTCTGTGTGACTTATTTCACTTAGAATCGACGTACCTAAATCCACTCATCATGCTGCTACTAGCCTTATGACATTGATTTCATGGCTGAGTGATATTCCATTGTACATAAGGACCACAACTTCTTTATCCATTTTTCTCTTTCCTGGGATATTTAAGGTGGAATGAAGTGGAGGTCCTTGGCAACAGAGCAGCCCTAAACTTTGGTGTGCTTGTGTCTTGCTGATTTTTAATTTTCCCAATTTATACCCCCATGCGTGGAAGTGCCCTTAGCGCTCTAAGCTGTGTTTTTTAGATGTTTCAGGACACACGGTACCCTTCTCCAGCGTGGCTGTTGGCAATTTACATCCCGCCCATCAGTGTAGCAAGGCTCCCATTTCTCCATGGCCTGTCCTGCATTTCTGGTTTTGACACTTTTCTCAGCATGGCCCTTTTGACCGATGGGAAGCGAGACTTCTTTGTAGCGCTGATTTGCCTTTCCAGGTTGCTTGGTTGGCCAAAAAGGGCGTATGCGTTTTTTCCTGAATATATTCAGGAAAAAACGCATACGCCCTTTTTGGCCAAGGGCCTCATTGTCAACGTTTTGCTGCTTTTCATGTGCTTTAAAGGCGATTCGAATCTACCTCCTGAAATCTGTTTCCTGCAATTCTGCCTTGATTTCAAATCCTCTTCTTTGCCTTCCCTCAATATATTTGTGGACGAGAGTTATCATTTATAACTCTGCAGGTTTGTGAATTGCAGTGCCCTGAAGCTCCATTTTACAACTCGCTTTTTGGGAGCTGGCCGTAAAAGCGCAGGATGGTTTCAGGCCCTGTGCTGGTTCCGGGGGGCAGCTGAGCCTGTGGTTAATTCTTCTTCCTGATGGGAAAATAGAGTGACCTGTGCCTGTCCCAACACCTAGAGCTAGCCTCTCATTGGTTCCCCATCTTCCCATTTATCCTCAGGACAAATTGCAACCTGTACGGATCAGGAGGTTAAAGGTGCTGATGCTCCAAGTAGGGAGATTGCTAGTAAAGTGGCTGGAATGGCGAACCCGAGCACAAGGAGATGAGAAATGAGGTGCGTTTTAGGAACCTTTCCCCATCACACGGTGTACCATCTTCTGGGTTTCTCATGCATGTTTTCGATGTAGGAAGATGCCCTTGAACCTCGAGATTTGGGACCCATGCGATGGGTACCACGCAGTATTACTTTAAAGGGTCTGCGTTTGCTCACCCAGCCTCACCAAATCTCTCAGCCCCAAGAGTGTCCACCCTTATGTCTCATCCAGCTGTGGGTCTAGATATGGTCAATCCAGGTTCCATCACAGCCCCTGAACGAATTGTGTAAGAATTTCTCTCTCTTTCACTGTCTTTGTTTCATGGGTTTTTAAAAGTAATTTATTTTTATAATGGGGTTTAGCTGCTTTTCACGGCTGTGTTTATGCCGCTTTACACCCACTTGACACACTAACAGAGAGATTTCAATACATAGGTTTTAAGATTATTACTAGTCAGATATATCCTTGTGTGGTGAATAGGGGGTGTTGAGTCCAGTTCTCTGAGCAAGGAGTAGGTCTTGTCTATTACATGTTGGGTTTATGGAACGGTATCTCAGGTAATTTGAAACCCTTGTTTTATGTATCACCCCACCTCACCTTTCCTGTTAAGCAGCCATAGTGTGTTTTCTGCATGTGTGACTCTGTTCTGTTTTGGAATTCAGTTCAAGTGTAATGGTTTTTACTTTCCCTGTATAAGTGATATCTTATGAGAAGTGTCCTTTTCTGTGTGACTTATTTCACTTAGAATCGTCGTACCTAAATCCACTCATCATGCTGCTACTAGCCTTATGACATTGATTTCATGGCTGAGTGATATTCCATTGTACATAAGGACCACAACTTCTTTATCCATTTTTCTCTTTCCTGGGATATTTAAGGTGGAATGAAGTGGAGGTCCTTGGCAACAGAGCAGCCCTAAACTTTGGTGTGCTTGTGTCTTGCTGATTTTTAATTTTCCCAATTTATACCCCCATGTGTGGAAGTGCCCTATGCGCTCTAAGCTGTGTTTTTTAGATGTTTCAGGACACACCGTACCCTTCTCCAGCGTGGCTGTTGGCAATTTACATTCCGCCCATCAGCGTAGCAAGGCTCCCATTTCTCCATGGCCTGTTCTGCATTTCTGGTTTTGACACTTTTCTCAGCATGGCCCTTTTGACCGATGGGCAGCGAGACTTCTTTGTAGCGCTGATTTGCCTTTCCAGGTTGCTTGGTTGGCCAAAAAGGGCGTATGCGTTTTTTCCTGAATATATTCAGGAAAAAACGCATACGCCCTTTTTGGCCAAGGGCATCATTGTCAACGTTTTGCCGCTTTTCATGTGCTTTAAAGGCGATTCGAATCTACCTCCTGAAATCTGTTTCCTGCAATTCTGCCTTGATTTCAAATCCTCTTCTTTGCCTTCCCTCAATATATTTGTGGACGAGAGTTATCATTTATAACTCTGCAGGTTTGTGAATTGCAGTGCCCTGAAGCTCCATTTTACAACTTGCTTTTTTGGGAGCTGGCCGCAAAAGCGCAGGATGGCTTCAGGCCCTGTTCTGGTTCTGGGGGGCAGGCTGAACCTGTGGATAATTCTTCTTCCTGATGGGAAAATAGAGTGACCTGTGTCTGTCCCAATACCAAGAGCTAGTCTCTCATTGCTTCCCCGTCTTCCCGTTCATCCTCAGGACAAAGTGCAACCTGTACGGAACAGGAGGTTAAAGGTGCTGATACTCCAAGTAGGGAGATTGCTAGTAAAGTGGCTGGAATTGCGAACCCGAGCTCAAGGAGATGACAAATGAGGTGCGTTTTAGAAAGCTTTCCCCATCACACGGTGTACCATCTTCTGGGTTTCTCATGCATGTTTTCGATGTAGGAAGATGCCCTTGAACCTGGAGATTTGGGACACATGGGATGGGTACCACACAGTATTACTTTAAAGGGTCTGCGTTTGCTCACCCAACCTCACCAAACCTCTCAGCCCCAAGAGTGTCCACCCTTATGTCTCATCCAGCTGTGGGTCTAGATATGGTCAATCCGGGTTGCATCACAGCCCCTGAACGAATTGTGTAAGAATTTCTCTCTCTTTCTCTGTCTTTGTTTCTTGGGTTTTTAAAAGTAATTTATTTTTATAATGGGGTTTAGCTGCTTTTCACGGCTGTGTTTATGCCGCTTTACACCCACTTGACACACTAACAGAGAGATTTCAATACATAGGTTTTAAGATTATTACTAGTCAGATATATCCTTGTGTGGTGAATAGGGGGTGTTAAGTCCAGTTCTCTGAGCAAGGAGTAGGTCTTGTCTATTACATGTTGGGTTTATGGAACGGTATCTCAGCTAATTTGAAACCCTTGTTTTACGTATCACCCCACCTCACCTTTCCTGTTAAGCAGCCATAGTGTGTTTTCTGCATGTGTGACTCTGTTCTGTTTTGGAATTCAGTTCAAGTGTAATGGTTTTTACTTTCCCTGTATAAGTGATATCTTATGAGAAGTGTCCTTTTCTGTGTGACTTATTTCACTTAGAATCGACGTACCTAAATCCACTCATCATGCTGCTACTAGCCTTATGACATTGATTTCATGGCTGAGTGATATTCCATTGTACATAAGGACCACAACTTCTTTATCCATTTTTCTCTTTCCTGGGATATTTAAGGTGGAATGAAGTGGAGGTCCTTGGCAACAGAGCAGCCCTAAACTTTGGTGTGCTTGTGTCTTGCTGATTTTTAATTTTCCCAATTTATACCCCCATGCGTGGAAGTGCCCTTAGCGCTCTAAGCTGTGTTTTTTAGATGTTTCAGGACACACTGTACCCTTCTCCAGCGTGGCTGTTGGCAATTTACATCCCGCCCATCAGCGTAGCAAGGCTCCCATTTCTCCATGGCCTGTCCTGCATTTCTGGTTTTGACACTTTTCTCAACATGGCCCTTTTGACCGATGGGAAGCGAGACTTCTTTGTAGCGCTGATTTGCCTTTCCAGGTTGCTTGGTTGGCCAAAAAGGGCGTATGCGTTTTTTCCTGAATATATTCAGGAAAAAACGCATACGCCCTTTTTGGCCAAGGGCCTCATTGTCAACGTTTTGCTGCTTTTCATGTGCTTTAAAGGCGATTCGAATCTACCTCCTGAAATCTGTTTCCTGCAATTCTGCCTTGATTTCAAATCCTCTTCTTTGCCTTCCCTCAATATATTTGTGGACGAGAGTTATCATTTATAACTCTGCAGGTTTGTGAATTGCAGTGCCCTGAAGCTCCATTTTACAACTCGCTTTTTGGGAGCTGGCCGTAAAAGCGCAGGATGGTTTCAGGCCCTGTGCTGGTTCCGGGGGGCAGCTGAGCCTGTGGTTAATTCTTCTTCCTGATGGGAAAATAGAGTGACCTGTGCCTGTCCCAACACCTAGAGCTAGCCTCTCATTGGTTCCCCATCTTCCCATTCATCCTCAGGACAAATTGCAACCTGTACGGATCAGGAGGTTAAAGGTGCTGATGCTCCAAGTAGGGAGATTGCTAGTAAAGTGGCTGGAATGGCGAACCCGAGCACAAGGAGATGAGAAATGAGGTGCGTTTTAGGAACCTTTCCCCATCACACGGTGTACCATCTTCTGGGTTTCTCATGCATGTTTTCGATGTAGGAAGATGCCCTTGAACCTCGAGATTTGGGACCCATGCGATGGGTACCACGCAGTATTACTTTAAAGGGTCTGCGTTTGCTCACCCAGCCTCACCAAATCTCTCAGCCCCAAGAGTGTCCACCCTTATGTCTCATCCAGCTGTGGGTCTAGATATGGTCAATCCAGGTTCCATCACAGCCCCTGAACGAATTGTGTAAGAATTTCTCTCTCTTTCACTGTCTTTGTTTCATGGGTTTTTAAAAGTAATTTATTTTTATAATGGGGTTTAGCTGCTTTTCACGGCTGTGTTTATGCCACTTTACACCCACTTGACACACTAACAGAGAGATTTCAATACATAGGTTTTAAGATTATTACTAGTCAGATATATCCTTGTGTGGTGAATAGGGGGTGTTGAGTCCAGTTCTCTGAGCAAGGAGTAGGTCTTGTCTATTACATGTTGGGTTTATGGAACTGTATCTCAGGTAATTTGAAACCCTTGTTTTATGTATCACCCCACCTCACCTTTCCTGTTAAGCAGCCATAGTGTGTTTTCTGCATGTGTGACTCTGTTCTGTTTTGGAATTCAGTTCAAGTGTAATGGTTTTTACTTTCCCTGTATAAGTGATATCTTATGAGAAGTGTCCTTTTCTGTGTGACTTATTTCACTTAGAATCGTCGTACCTAAATCCACTCATCATGCTGCTACTAGCCTTATGACATTGATTTCATGGCTGAGTGATATTCCATTGTACATAAGGACCACAACTTCTTTATCCATTTTTCTCTTTCCTGGGATATTTAAGGTGGAATGAAGTGGAGGTCCTTGGCAACAGAGCAGCCCTAAACTTTGGTGTGCTTGTGTCTTGCTGATTTTTAATTTTCCCAATTTATACCCCCATGTGTGGAAGTGCCCTATGCGCTCTAAGCTGTGTTTTTTAGATGTTTCAGGACACACCGTACCCTTCTCCAGCGTGGCTGTTGGCAATTTACATCCCGCCCATCAGCGTAGCAAGGCTCCCATTTCTCCATGGCCTGTTCTGCATTTCTGGTTTTGACACTTTTCTCAGCATGGCCCTTTTGACCGATGGGCAGCGAGACTTCTTTGTAGCGCTGATTTGCCTTTCCAGGTTGCTTGGTTGGCCAAAAAGGGCGTATGCGTTTTTTCCTGAATATATTCAGGAAAAAACGCATACGCCCTTTTTGGCCAAGGGCATCATTGTCAACGTTTTGCCGCTTTTCATGTGCTTTAAAGGCGATTCGAATCTACCTCCTGAAATCTGTTTCCTGCAATTCTGCCTTGATTTCAAATCCTCTTCTTTGCCTTCCCTCAATATATTTGTGGACGAGAGTTATCATTTATAACTCTGCAGGTTTGTGAATTGCAGTGCCCTGAAGCTCCATTTTACAACTTGCTTTTTTGGGAGCTGGCCGCAAAAGCGCAGGATGGCTTCAGGCCCTGTTCTGGTTCTGGGGGGCAGGCTGAACCTGTGGATAATTCTTCTTCCTGATGGGAAAATAGAGTGACCTGTGTCTGTCCCAATACCAAGAGCTAGTCTCTCATTGCTTCCCCGTCTTCCCGTTCATCCTCAGGACAAAGTGCAACCTGTACGGAACAGGAGGTTAAAGGTGCTGATACTCCAAGTAGGGAGATTGCTAGTAAAGTGGCTGGAATTGCGAACCCGAGCTCAAGGAGATGACAAATGAGGTGCGTTTTAGAAAGCTTTCCCCATCACACGGTGTACCATCTTCTGGGTTTCTCATGCATGTTTTCGATGTAGGAAGATGCCCTTGAACCTGGAGATTTGGGACACATGGGATGGGTACCACACAGTATTACTTTAAAGGGTCTGCGTTTGCTCACCCAACCTCACCAAACCTCTCAGCCCCAAGAGTGTCCACCCTTATGTCTCATCCAGCTGTGGGTCTAGATATGGTCAATCCGGGTTGCATCACAGCCCCTGAACGAATTGTGTAAGAATTTCTCTCTCTTTCTCTGTCTTTGTTTCTTGGGTTTTTAAAAGTAATTTATTTTTATAATGGGGTTTAGCTGCTTTTCACGGCTGTGTTTATGCCGCTTTACACCCACTTGACACACTAACAGAGAGATTTCAATACATAGGTTTTAAGATTATTACTAGTCAGATATATCCTTGTGTGGTGAATAGGGGGTGTTAAGTCCAGTTCTCTGAGCAAGGAGTAGGTCTTGTCTATTACATGTTGGGTTTATGGAACGGTATCTCAGCTAATTTGAAACCCTTGTTTTATGTATCACCCCACCTCACTTTTCCTGTTAAGCAGCCATAGTGTGTTTTCTGCATGTGTGACTCTGTTCTGTTTTGGAATTCAGTTCAAGTGTAATGGTTTTTACTTTCCCTGTATAAGTGATATCTTATGAGAAGTGTCCTTTTCTGTGTGACTTATTTCACTTAGAATCGACGTACCTAAATCCACTCATCATGCTGCTACTAGCCTTATGACATTGATTTCATGGCTGAGTGATATTCCATTGTACATAAGGACCACAACTTCTTTATCCATTTTTCTCTTTCCTGGGATATTTAAGGTGGAATGAAGTGGAGGTCCTTGGCAACAGAGCAGCCCTAAACTTTGGTGTGCTTGTGTCTTGCTGATTTTTAATTTTCCCAATTTATACCCCCATGCGTGGAAGTGCCCTTAGCGCTCTAAGCTGTGTTTTTTAGATGTTTCAGGACACACTGTACCCTTCTCCAGCGTGGCTGTTGGCAATTTACATCCCGCCCATCAGTGTAGCAAGGCTCCCATTTCTCCATGGCCTGTCCTGCATTTCTGGTTTTGACACTTTTCTCAGCATGGCCCTTTTGACCGATGGGAAGCGAGACTTCTTTGTAGCGCTGATTTGCCTTTCCAGGTTGCTTGGTTGGCCAAAAAGGGCGTATGCGTTTTTTCCTGAATATATTCAGGAAAAAACGCATACGCCCTTTTTGGCCAAGGGCCTCATTGTCAACGTTTTGCTGCTTTTCATGTGCTTTAAAGGCGATTCGAATCTACCTCCTGAAATCTGTTTCCTGCAATTCTGCCTTGATTTCAAATCCTCTTCTTTGCCTTCCCTCAATATATTTGTGGACGAGAGTTATCATTTATAACTCTGCAGGTTTGTGAATTGCAGTGCCCTGAAGCTCCATTTTACAACTCGCTCTTTGGGAGCTGGCCGTAAAAGCGCAGGATGGTTTCAGGCCCTGTGCTGGTTCCGGGGGGCAGCTGAGCCTGTGGTTAATTCTTCTTCCTGATGGGAAAATAGAGTGACCTGTGCCTGTCCCAACACCTAGAGCTAGCCTCTCATTGGTTCCCCATCTTCCCATTTATCCTCAGGACAAATTGCAACCTGTACGGATCAGGAGGTTAAAGGTGCTGATGCTCCAAGTAGGGAGATTGCTAGTAAAGTGGCTGGAATGGCGAACCCGAGCACAAGGAGATGAGAAATGAGGTGCGTTTTAGGAACCTTTCCCCATCACACGGTGTACCATCTTCTGGGTTTCTCATGCATGTTTTCGATGTAGGAAGATGCCCTTGAACCTCGAGATTTGGGACCCATGCGATGGGTACCACGCAGTATTACTTTAAAGGGTCTGCGTTTGCTCACCCAGCCTCACCAAATCTCTCAGCCCCAAGAGTGTCCACCCTTATGTCTCATCCAGCTGTGGGTCTAGATATGGTCAATCCAGGTTCCATCACAGCCCCTGAACGAATTGTGTAAGAATTTCTCTCTCTTTCACTGTCTTTGTTTCATGGGTTTTTAAAAGTAATTTATTTTTATAATGGGGTTTAGCTGCTTTTCACGGCTGTGTTTATGCCGCTTTACACCCACTTGACACACTAACAGAGAGATTTCAATACATAGGTTTTAAGATTATTACTAGTCAGATATATCCTTGTGTGGTGAATAGGGGGTGTTGAGTCCAGTTCTCTGAGCAAGGAGTAGGTCTTGTCTATTACATGTTGGGTTTATGGAACGGTATCTCAGGTAATTTGAAACCCTTGTTTTATGTATCACCCCACCTCACCTTTCCTGTTAAGCAGCCATAGTGTGTTTTCTGCATGTGTGACTCTGTTCTGTTTTGGAATTCAGTTCAAGTGTAATGGTTTTTACTTTCCCTGTATAAGTGATATCTTATGAGAAGTGTCCTTTTCTGTGTGACTTATTTCACTTAGAATCGTCGTACCTAAATCCACTCATCATGCTGCTACTAGCCTTATGACATTGATTTCATGGCTGAGTGATATTCCATTGTACATAAGGACCACAACTTCTTTATCCATTTTTCTCTTTCCTGGGATATTTAAGGTGGAATGAAGTGGAGGTCCTTGGCAACAGAGCAGCCCTAAACTTTGGTGTGCTTGTGTCTTGCTGATTTTTAATTTTCCCAATTTATACCCCCATGTGTGGAAGTGCCCTATGCGCTCTAAGCTGTGTTTTTTAGATGTTTCAGGACACACCGTACCCTTCTCCAGCGTGGCTGTTGGCAATTTACATTCCGCCCATCAGCGTAGCAAGGCTCCCATTTCTCCATGGCCTGTTCTGCATTTCTGGTTTTGACACTTTTCTCAGCATGGCCCTTTTGACCGATGGGCAGCGAGACTTCTTTGTAGCGCTGATTTGCCTTTCCAGGTTGCTTGGTTGGCCAAAAAGGGCGTATGCGTTTTTTCCTGAATATATTCAGGAAAAAACGCATACGCCCTTTTTGGCCAAGGGCATCATTGTCAACGTTTTGCCGCTTTTCATGTGCTTTAAAGGCCATTCGAATCTACCTCCTGAAATCTGTTTCCTGCAATTCTGCCTTGATTTCAAATCCTCTTCTTTGCCTTCCCTCAATATATTTGTGGACGAGAGTTATCATTTATAACTCTGCAGGTTTGTGAATTGCAGTGCCCTGAAGCTCCATTTTACAACTTGCTTTTTTGGGAGCTGGCCGCAAAAGCGCAGGATGGCTTCAGGCCCTGTTCTGGTTCTGGGGGGCAGGCTGAACCTGTGGATAATTCTTCTTCCTGATGGGAAAATAGAGTGACCTGTGTCTGTCCCAATACCAAGAGCTAGTCTCTCATTGCTTCCCCGTCTTCCCGTTCATCCTCAGGACAAAGTGCAACCTGTACGGAACAGGAGGTTAAAGGTGCTGATACTCCAAGTAGGGAGATTGCTAGTAAAGTGGCTGGAATTGCGAACCCGAGCTCAAGGAGATGACAAATGAGGTGCGTTTTAGAAAGCTTTCCCCATCACACGGTGTACCATCTTCTGGGTTTCTCATGCATGTTTTCGATGTAGGAAGATGCCCTTGAACCTGGAGATTTGGGACACATGGGATGGGTACCACACAGTATTACTTTAAAGGGTCTGCGTTTGCTCACCCAACCTCACCAAACCTCTCAGCCCCAAGAGTGTCCACCCTTATGTCTCATCCAGCTGTGGGTCTAGATATGGTCAATCCGGGTTGCATCACAGCCCCTGAACGAATTGTGTAAGAATTTCTCTCTCTTTCTCTGTCTTTGTTTCTTGGGTTTTTAAAAGTAATTTATTTTTATAATGGGGTTTAGCTGCTTTTCACGGCTGTGTTTATGCCGCTTTACACCCACTTGACACACTAACAGAGAGATTTCAATACATAGGTTTTAAGATTATTACTAGTCAGATATATCCTTGTGTGGTGAATAGGGGGTGTTAAGTCCAGTTCTCTGAGCAAGGAGTAGGTCTTGTCTATTACATGTTGGGTTTATGGAACGGTATCTCAGCTAATTTGAAACCCTTGTTTTATGTATCACCCCACCTCACTTTTCCTGTTAAGCAGCCATAGTGTGTTTTCTGCATGTGTGACTCTGTTCTGTTTTGGAATTCAGTTCAAGTGTAATGGTTTTTACTTTCCCTGTATAAGTGATATCTTATGAGAAGTGTCCTTTTCTGTGTGACTTATTTCACTTAGAATCGACGTACCTAAATCCACTCATCATGCTGCTACTAGCCTTATGACATTGATTTCATGGCTGAGTGATATTCCATTGTACATAAGGACCACAACTTCTTTATCCATTTTTCTCTTTCCTGGGATATTTAAGGTGGAATGAAGTGGAGGTCCTTGGCAACAGAGCAGCCCTAAACTTTGGTGTGCTTGTGTCTTGCTGATTTTTAATTTTCCCAATTTATACCCCCATGCGTGGAAGTGCCCTTAGCGCTCTAAGCTGTGTTTTTTAGATGTTTCAGGACACACTGTACCCTTCTCCAGCGTGGCTGTTGGCAATTTACATCCCGCCCATCAGCGTAGCAAGGCTCCCATTTCTCCATGGCCTGTCCTGCATTTCTGGTTTTGACACTTTTCTCAACATGGCCCTTTTGACCGATGGGAAGCGAGACTTCTTTGTAGCGCTGATTTGCCTTTCCAGGTTGCTTGGTTGGCCAAAAAGGGCGTATGCGTTTTTTCCTGAATATATTCAGGAAAAAACGCATACGCCCTTTTTGGCCAAGGGCCTCATTGTCAACGTTTTGCTGCTTTTCATGTGCTTTAAAGGCGATTCGAATCTACCTCCTGAAATCTGTTTCCTGCAATTCTGCCTTGATTTCAAATCCTCTTCTTTGCCTTCCCTCAATATATTTGTGGACGAGAGTTATCATTTATAACTCTGCAGGTTTGTGAATTGCAGTGCCCTGAAGCTCCATTTTACAACTCGCTTTTTGGGAGCTGGCCGTAAAAGCGCAGGATGGTTTCAGGCCCTGTGCTGGTTCCGGGGGGCAGCTGAGCCTGTGGTTAATTCTTCTTCCTGATGGGAAAATAGAGTGACCTGTGCCTGTCCCAACACCTAGAGCTAGCCTCTCATTGGTTCCCCATCTTCCCATTCATCCTCAGGACAAATTGCAACCTGTACGGATCAGGAGGTTAAAGGTGCTGATGCTCCAAGTAGGGAGATTGCTAGTAAAGTGGCTGGAATGGCGAACCCGAGCACAAGGAGATGAGAAATGAGGTGCGTTTTAGGAACCTTTCCCCATCACACGGTGTACCATCTTCTGGGTTTCTCATGCATGTTTTCGATGTAGGAAGATGCCCTTGAACCTCGAGATTTGGGACCCATGCGATGGGTACCACGCAGTATTACTTTAAAGGGTCTGCGTTTGCTCACCCAGCCTCACCAAATCTCTCAGCCCCAAGAGTGTCCACCCTTATGTCTCATCCAGCTGTGGGTCTAGATATGGTCAATCCAGGTTCCATCACAGCCCCTGAACGAATTGTGTAAGAATTTCTCTCTCTTTCTCTGTCTTTGTTTCATGGGTTTTTAAAAGTAATTTATTTTTATAATGGGGTTTAGCTGCTTTTCACGGCTGTGTTTATGCCACTTTACACCCACTTGACACACTAACAGAGAGATTTCAATACATAGGTTTTAAGATTATTACTAGTCAGATATATCCTTGTGTGGTGAATAGGGGGTGTTGAGTCCAGTTCTCTGAGCAAGGAGTAGGTCTTGTCTATTACATGTTGGGTTT
This sequence comes from Balaenoptera physalus, assembly GCF_965194825.1. Taxonomy (NCBI): domain Eukaryota; kingdom Metazoa; phylum Chordata; class Mammalia; order Artiodactyla; family Balaenopteridae; genus Balaenoptera; species Balaenoptera physalus. Next base: position 1,186,480 of record NW_028126413.1, on the reverse strand, counting down.
ATGGAACTGTATCTCAGGTAATTTGAAACCCTTGTTTTATGTATCACCCCACCTCACCTTTCCTGTTAAGCAGCCATAGTGTGTTTTCTGCATGTGTGACTCTGTTCTGTTTTGGAATTCAGTTCAAGTGTAATGGTTTTTACTTTCCCTGTATAAGTGATATCTTATGAGAAGTGTCCTTTTCTGTGTGACTTATTTCACTTAGAATCGTCGTACCTAAATCCACTCATCATGCTGCTACTAGCCTTATGACATTGATTTCATGGCTGAGTGATATTCCATTGTACATAAGGACCACAACTTCTTTATCCATTTTTCTCTTTCCTGGGATATTTAAGGTGGAATGAAGTGGAGGTCCTTGGCAACAGAGCAGCCCTAAACTTTGGTGTGCTTGTGTCTTGCTGATTTTTAATTTTCCCAATTTATACCCCCATGTGTGGAAGTGCCCTATGCGCTCTAAGCTGTGTTTTTTAGATGTTTCAGGACACACCGTACCCTTCTCCAGCGTGGCTGTTGGCAATTTACATCCCGCCCATCAGCGTAGCAAGGCTCCCATTTCTCCATGGCCTGTTCTGCATTTCTGGTTTTGACACTTTTCTCAGCATGGCCCTTTTGACCGATGGGCAGCGAGACTTCTTTGTAGCGCTGATTTGCCTTTCCAGGTTGCTTGGTTGGCCAAAAAGGGCGTATGCGTTTTTTCCTGAATATATTCAGGAAAAAACGCATACGCCCTTTTTGGCCAAGGGCATCATTGTCAACGTTTTGCCGCTTTTCATGTGCTTTAAAGGCGATTCGAATCTACCTCCTGAAATCTGTTTCCTGCAATTCTGCCTTGATTTCAAATCCTCTTCTTTGCCTTCCCTCAATATATTTGTGGACGAGAGTTATCATTTATAACTCTGCAGGTTTGTGAATTGCAGTGCCCTGAAGCTCCATTTTACAACTTGCTTTTTTGGGAGCTGGCCGCAAAAGCGCAGGATGGCTTCAGGCCCTGTTCTGGTTCTGGGGGGCAGGCTGAACCTGTGGATAATTCTTCTTCCTGATGGGAAAATAGAGTGACCTGTGTCTGTCCCAATACCAAGAGCTAGTCTCTCATTGCTTCCCCGTCTTCCCGTTCATCCTCAGGACAAAGTGCAACCTGTACGGAACAGGAGGTTAAAGGTGCTGATACTCCAAGTAGGGAGATTGCTAGTAAAGTGGCTGGAATTGCGAACCCGAGCTCAAGGAGATGACAAATGAGGTGCGTTTTAGAAAGCTTTCCCCATCACACGGTGTACCATCTTCTGGGTTTCTCATGCATGTTTTCGATGTAGGAAGATGCCCTTGAACCTGGAGATTTGGGACACATGGGATGGGTACCACACAGTATTACTTTAAAGGGTCTGCGTTTGCTCACCCAACCTCACCAAACCTCTCAGCCCCAAGAGTGTCCACCCTTATGTCTCATCCAGCTGTGGGTCTAGATATGGTCAATCCGGGTTGCATCACAGCCCCTGAACGAATTGTGTAAGAATTTCTCTCTCTTTCTCTGTCTTTGTTTCTTGGGTTTTTAAAAGTAATTTATTTTTATAATGGGGTTTAGCTGCTTTTCACGGCTGTGTTTATGCCGCTTTACACCCACTTGACACACTAACAGAGAGATTTCAATACATAGGTTTTAAGATTATTACTAGTCAGATATATCCTTGTGTGGTGAATAGGGGGTGTTAAGTCCAGTTCTCTGAGCAAGGAGTAGGTCTTGTCTATTACATGTTGGGTTTATGGAACGGTATCTCAGCTAATTTGAAACCCTTGTTTTATGTATCACCCCACCTCACTTTTCCTGTTAAGCAGCCATAGTGTGTTTTCTGCATGTGTGACTCTGTTCTGTTTTGGAATTCAGTTCAAGTGTAATGGTTTTTACTTTCCCTGTATAAGTGATATCTTATGAGAAGTGTCCTTTTCTGTGTGACTTATTTCACTTAGAATCGACGTACCTAAATCCACTCATCATGCTGCTACTAGCCTTATGACATTGATTTCATGGCTGAGTGATATTCCATTGTACATAAGGACCACAACTTCTTTATCCATTTTTCTCTTTCCTGGGATATTTAAGGTGGAATGAAGTGGAGGTCCTTGGCAACAGAGCAGCCCTAAACTTTGGTGTGCTTGTGTCTTGCTGATTTTTAATTTTCCCAATTTATACCCCCATGCGTGGAAGTGCCCTTAGCGCTCTAAGCTGTGTTTTTTAGATGTTTCAGGACACACTGTACCCTTCTCCAGCGTGGCTGTTGGCAATTTACATCCCGCCCATCAGCGTAGCAAGGCTCCCATTTCTCCATGGCCTGTCCTGCATTTCTGGTTTTGACACTTTTCTCAACATGGCCCTTTTGACCGATGGGAAGCGAGACTTCTTTGTAGCGCTGATTTGCCTTTCCAGGTTGCTTGGTTGGCCAAAAAGGGCGTATGCGTTTTTTCCTGAATATATTCAGGAAAAAACGCATACGCCCTTTTTGGCCAAGGGCCTCATTGTCAACGTTTTGCTGCTTTTCATGTGCTTTAAAGGCGATTCGAATCTACCTCCTGAAATCTGTTTCCTGCAATTCTGCCTTGATTTCAAATCCTCTTCTTTGCCTTCCCTCAATATATTTGTGGACGAGAGTTATCATTTATAACTCTGCAGGTTTGTGAATTGCAGTGCCCTGAAGCTCCATTTTACAACTCGCTTTTTGGGAGCTGGCCGTAAAAGCGCAGGATGGTTTCAGGCCCTGTGCTGGTTCCGGGGGGCAGCTGAGCCTGTGGTTAATTCTTCTTCCTGATGGGAAAATAGAGTGACCTGTGCCTGTCCCAACACCTAGAGCTAGCCTCTCATTGGTTCCCCATCTTCCCATTCATCCTCAGGACAAATTGCAACCTGTACGGAACAGGAGGTTAAAGGTGCTGATGCTCCAAGTAGGGAGATTGCTAGTAAAGTGGCTGGAATGGCGAACCCGAGCACAAGGAGATGAGAAATGAGGTGCGTTTTAGGAACCTTTCCCCATCACACGGTGTACCATCTTCTGGGTTTCTCATGCATGTTTTCCATGTAGGAAGATGCCCTTGAACCTCGAGATTTGGGACCCATGCGATGGGTACCACGCAGTATTACTTTAAAGGGTCTGCGTTTGCTCACCCAGCCTCACCAAATCTCTCAGCCCCAAGAGTGTCCACCCTTATGTCTCATCCAGCTGTGGGTCTAGATATGGTCAATCCAGGTTCCATCACAGCCCCTGAACGAATTGTGTAAGAATTTCTCTCTCTTTCACTGTCTTTGTTTCATGGGTTTTTAAAAGTAATTTATTTTTATAATGGGGTTTAGCTGCTTTTCACGGCTGTGTTTATGCCGCTTTACACCCACTTGACACACTAACAGTGAGATTTCAATACATAGGTTTTAAGATTATTACTAGTCAGATATATCCTTGTGTGGTGAATAGGGGGTGTTGAGTCCAGTTCTCTGAGCAAGGAGTAGGTCTTGTCTATTACATGTTGGGTTTATGGAACGGTATCTCAGGTAATTTGAAACCCTTGTTTTATGTATCACCCCACCTCACCTTTCCTGTTAAGCAGCCATAGTGTGTTTTCTGCATGTGTGACTCTGTTCTGTTTTGGAATTCAGTTCAAGTGTAATGGTTTTTACTTTCCCTGTATAAGTGATATCTTATGAGAAGTGTCCTTTTCTGTGTGACTTATTTCACTTAGAATCGTCGTACCTAAATCCACTCATCATGCTGCTACTAGCCTTATGACATTGATTTCATGGCTGAGTGATATTCCATTGTACATAAGGACCACAACTTCTTTATCCATTTTTCTCTTTCCTGGGATATTTAAGGTGGAATGAAGTGGAGGTCCTTGGCAACAGAGCAGCCCTAAACTTTGGTGTGCTTGTGTCTTGCTGATTTTTAATTTTCCCAATTTATACCCCCATGCGTGGAAGTGCCCTATGCGCTCTAAGCTGTGTTTTTTAGATGTTTCAGGACACACCGTACCCTTCTCCAGCGTGGCTGTTGGCAATTTACATTCCGCCCATCAGCGTAGCAAGGCTCCCATTTCTCCATGGCCTGTTCTGCATTTCTGGTTTTGACACTTTTCTCAGCATGGCCCTTTTGACCGATGGGCAGCGAGACTTCTTTGTAGCGCTGATTTGCCTTTCCAGGTTGCTTGGTTGGCCAAAAAGGGCGTATGCGTTTTTTCCTGAATATATTCAGGAAAAAACGCATACGCCCTTTTTGGCCAAGGGCATCATTGTCAACGTTTTGCCGCTTTTCATGTGCTTTAAAGGCGATTCGAATCTACCTCCTGAAATCTGTTTCCTGCAATTCTGCCTTGATTTCAAATCCTCTTCTTTGCCTTCCCTCAATATATTTGTGGACGAGAGTTATCATTTATAACTCTGCAGGTTTGTGAATTGCAGTGCCCTGAAGCTCCATTTTACAACTTGCTTTTTTGGGAGCTGGCCGCAAAAGCGCAGGATGGCTTCAGGCCCTGTTCTGGTTCTGGGGGGCAGGCTGAGCCTGTGGATAATTCTTCTTCCTGATGGGAAAATAGAGTGACCTGTGTCTGTCCCAATACCAAGAGCTAGTCTCTCATTGCTTCCCCGTCTTCCCGTTCATCCTCAGGACAAATTGCAACCTGTACGGAACAGGAGGTTAAAGGTGCTGATACTCCAAGTAGGGAGATTGCTAGTAAAGTGGCTGGAATTGCGAACCCGAGCTCAAGGAGATGACAAATGAGGTGCGTTTTAGAAAGCTTTCCCCATCACACGGTGTACCATCTTCTGGGTTTCTCATGCATGTTTTCGATGTAGGAAGATGCCCTTGAACCTGGAGATTTGGGACACATGGGATGGGTACCACACAGTATTACTTTAAAGGGTCTGCGTTTGCTCACCCAACCTCACCAAACCTCTCAGCCCCAAGAGTGTCCACCCTTATGTCTCATCCAGCTGTGGGTCTAGATATGGTCAATCCGGGTTGCATCACAGCCCCTGAACGAATTGTGTAAGAATTTCTCTCTCTTTCTCTGTCTTTGTTTCATGGGTTTTTAAAAGTAATTTATTTTTATAATGGGGTTTACCTGCTTTTCACTGCTGTGTTTATGCCGCTTTACACCCACTTGACACACTAACAGAGAGATTTCAATACATAGGTTTTAAGATTATTACTAGTCAGATATATCCTTGTGTGGTGAATAGGGGGTGTTAAGTCCAGTTCTCTGAGCAAGGAGTAGGTCTTGTCTATTACATGTTGGGTTTATGGAACGGTATCTCAGCTAATTTGAAACCCTTGTTTTATGTATCACCCCACCTCACTTTTCCTGTTAAGCAGCCATAGTGTGTTTTCTGCATGTGTGACTCTGTTCTGTTTTGGAATTCAGTTCAAGTGTAATGGTTTTTACTTTCCCTGTATAAGTGATATCTTATGAGAAGTGTCCTTTTCTGTGTGACTTATTTCACTTAGAATCGACGTACCTAAATCCACTCATCATGCTGCTACTAGCCTTATGACATTGATTTCATGGCTGAGTGATATTCCATTGTACATAAGGACCACAACTTCTTTATCCATTTTTCTCTTTCCTGGGATATTTAAGGTGGAATGAAGTGGAGGTCCTTGGCAACAGAGCAGCCCTAAACTTTGGTGTGCTTGTGTCTTGCTGATTTTTAATTTTCCCAATTTATACCCCCATGCGTGGAAGTGCCCTATGCGCTCTAAGCTGTGTTTTTTAGATGTTTCAGGACACACCGTACCCTTCTCCAGTGTGGCTGTTGGCAATTTACATTCCGCCCATCAGCGTAGCAATGCTCCCATTTCTCCATGGCCTGTTCTGCATTTCTGGTTTTGACACTTTTCTCAGCATGGCCCTTTTGACCGATGGGCAGCGAGACTTCTTTGTAGCGCTGATTTGCCTTTCCAGGTTGCTTGGTTGGCCAAAAAGGGCGTATGCGTTTTTTCCTGAATATATTCAGGAAAAAACGCATACGCCCTTTTTGGCCAAGGGCATCATTGTCAACGTTTTGCCGCTTTTCATGTGCTTTAAAGGCGATTCGAACCTACCTCCTGAAATCTGTTTCCTGCAATTCTGCCTTGATTTCAAATCCTCTTCTTTGCCTTCCCTCAATATATTTGTGGACGAGAGTTATCATTTATAACTCTGCAGGTTTGTGAATTGCAGTGCCCTGAAGCTCCATTTTACAACTTGCTTTTTTGGGAGCTGGCCGCAAAAGCGCAGGATGGCTTCAGGCCCTGTTCTGGTTCTGGGGGGCAGGCTGAGCCTGTGGATAATTCTTCTTCCTGATGGGAAAATAGAGTGACCTGTGTCTGTCCCAATACCAAGAGCTAGTCTCTCATTGCTTCCCCGTCTTCCCGTTCATCCTCAGGACAAATTGCAACCTGTACGGAACAGGAGGTTAAAGGTGCTGATACTCCAAGTAGGGAGATTGCTAGTAAAGTGGCTGGAATTGCGAACCCGAGCTCAAGGAGATGACAAATGATGTGCGTTTTAGAAAGCTTTCCCCATCACACGGTGTACCATCTTCTGGGTTTCTCATGCATGTTTTCGATGTAGGAAGATGCCCTTGAACCTGGAGATTTGGGACACATGGGATGGGTACCACACAGTATTACTTTAAAGGGTCTGCGTTTGCTCACCCAACCTCACCAAACCTCTCAGCCCCAAGAGTGTCCACCCTTATGTCTCATCCAGCTGTGGGTCTAGATATGGTCAATCCGGGTTGCATCACAGCCCCTGAACGAATTGTGTAAGAATTTCTCTCTCTTTCTCTGTCTTTGTTTCATGGGTTTTTAAAAGTAATTTATTTTTATAATGGGGTTTACCTGCTTTTCACTGCTGTGTTTATGCCGCTTTACACCCACTTGACACACTAACAGAGAGATTTCAATACATAGTTTTTAAGATTATTACTAGTCAGATATATCCTTGTGTGGTGAATAGGGGGTGTTAAGTCCAGTTCTCTGAGCAAGGAGTAGGTCTTGTCTATTACATGTTGGGTTTATGGAACGGTATCTCAGCTAATTTGAAACCCTTGTTTTATGTATCACCCCACCTCACTTTTCCTGTTAAGCAGCCATAGTGTGTTTTCTGCATGTGTGACTCTGTTCTGTTTTGGAATTCAGTTCAAGTGTAATGGTTTTTACTTTCCCTGTATAAGTGATATCTTATGAGAAGTGTCCTTTTCTGTGTGACTTATTTCACTTAGAATCGACGTACCTAAATCCACTCATCATGCTGCTACTAGCCTTATGACATTGATTTCATGGCTGAGTGATATTCCATTGTACATAAGGACCACAACTTCTTTATCCATTTTTCTCTTTCCTGGGATATTTAAGGTGGAATGAAGTGGAGGTCCTTGGCAACAGAGCAGCCCTAAACTTTGGTGTGCTTGTGTCTTGCTGATTTTTAATTTTCCCAATTTATACCCCCATGCGTGGAAGTGCCCTTAGCGCTCTAAGCTGTGTTTTTTAGATGTTTCAGGACACACTGTACCCTTCTCCAGCGTGGCTGTTGGCAATTTACATCCCGCCCATCAGCGTAGCAAGGCTCCCATTTCTCCATGGCCTGTCCTGCATTTCTGGTTTTGACACTTTTCTCAGCATGGCCCTTTTGACCGATGGGAAGCGAGACTTCTTTGTAGCGCTGATTTGCCTTTCCAGGTTGCTTGGTTGGCCAAAAAGGGCGTATGCGTTTTTTCCTGAATATATTCAGGAAAAAACGCATACGCCCTTTTTGGCCAAGGGCCTCATTGTCAACGTTTTGCTGCTTTTCATGTGCTTTAAAGGCGATTCGAATCTACCTCCTGAAATCTGTTTCCTGCAATTCTGCCTTGATTTCAAATCCTCTTCTTTGCCTTCCCTCAATATATTTGTGGACGAGAGTTATCATTTATAACTCTGCAGGTTTGTGAATTGCAGTGCCCTGAAGCTCCATTTTACAACTCGCTTTTTGGGAGCTGGCCGTAAAAGCGCAGGATGGTTTCAGGCCCTGTGCTGGTTCCGGGGGGCAGCTGAGCCTGTGGTTAATTCTTCTTCCTGATGGGAAAATAGAGTGACCTGTGCCTGTCCCAACACCTAGAGCTAGCCTCTCATTGGTTCCCCATCTTCCCCTTCATCCTCAGGACAAATTGCAACCTGTACGGAACAGGAAGTTAAAGGTGCTGATGCTCCAAGTAGGGAGATTGCTAGTAAAGTGGCTGGAATGGCGAACCCGAGCACAAGGAGATGAGAAATGAGGTGCGTTTTAGGAACCTTTCCCCATCACACGGTGTACCATCTTCTGGGTTTCTCATGCATGTTTTCGATGTAGGAAGATGCCCTTGAACCTCGAGATTTGGGACCCATGCGATGGGTACCACGCAGTATTACTTTAAAGGGTCTGCGTTTGCTCACCCAGCCTCACCAAATCTCTCAGCCCCAAGAGTGTCCACCCTTATGTCTCATCCAGCTGTGGGTCTAGATATGGTCAATCCAGGTTCCATCACAGCCCCTGAACGAATTGTGTAAGAATTTCTCTCTCTTTCACTGTCTTTGTTTCATGGGTTTTTAAAAGTAATTTATTTTTATAATGGGGTTTAGCTGCTTTTCACGGCTGTGTTTATGCCGCTTTACACCCACTTGACACACTAACAGAGAGATTTCAATACATAGGTTTTAAGATTATTACTAGTCAGATATATCCTTGTGTGGTGAATAGGGGGTGTTGAGTCCAGTTCTCTGAGCAAGGAGTAGGTCTTGTCTATTACATGTTGGGTTTATGGAACTGTATCTCAGGTAATTTGAAACCCTTGTTTTATGTATCACCCCACCTCACCTTTCCTGTTAAGCAGCCATAGTGTGTTTCCTGCATGTGTGACTCTGTTCTGTTTTGGAATTCAGTTCAAGTGTAATGGTTTTTACTTTCCCTGTATAAGTGATATCTTATGAGAAGTGTCCTTTTCTGTGTGACTTATTTCACTTAGAATCGTCGTACCTAAATCCACTCATCATGCTGCTACTAGCCTTATGACATTGATTTCATGGCTGAGTGATATTCCATTGTACATAAGGACCACAACTTCTTTATCCATTTTTCTCTTTCCTGGGATATTGAAGGTGGAATGAAGTGGAGGTCCTTGGCAACAGAGCAGCCCTAAACTTTGGTGTGCTTGTGTCTTGCTGATTTTTAATTTTCCCAATTTATACCCCCATGCGTGGAAGTGCCCTATGCGCTCTAAGCTGTGTTTTTTAGATGTTTCAGGACACACCGTACCCTTCTCCAGCGTGGCTGTTGGCAATTTACATTCCGCCCATCAGCGTAGCAAGGCTCCCATTTCTCCATGGCCTGTTCTGCATTTCTGGTTTTGACACTTTTCTCAGCATGGCCCTTTTGACCGATGGGCAGCGAGACTTCTTTGTAGCGCTGATTTGCCTTTCCAGGTTGCTTGGTTGGCCAAAAAGGGCGTATGCGTTTTTTCCTGAATATATTCAGGAAAAAACGCATACGCCCTTTTTGGCCAAGGGCATCATTGTCAACGTTTTGCCGCTTTTCATGTGCTTTAAAGGCGATTCGAATCTACCTCCTGAAATCTGTTTCCTGCAATTCTGCCTTGATTTCAAATCCTCTTCTTTGCCTTCCCTCAATATATTTGTGGACGAGAGTTATCATTTATAACTCTGCAGGTTTGTGAATTGCAGTGCCCTGAAGCTCCATTTTACAACTTGCTTTTTTGGGAGCTGGCCGCAAAAGCGCAGGATGGCTTCAGGCCCTGTTCTGGTTCTGGGGGGCAGGCTGAGCCTGTGGATAATTCTTCTTCCTGATGGGAAAATAGAGTGACCTGTGTCTGTCCCAATACCAAGAGCTAGTCTCTCATTGCTTCCCCGTCTTCCCGTTCATCCTCAGGACAAATTGCAACCTGTACGGAACAGGAGGTTAAAGGTGCTGATACTCCAAGTAGGGAGATTGCTAGTAAAGTGGCTGGAATTGCGAACCCGAGCTCAAGGAGATGACAAATGAGGTGCGTTTTAGAAAGCTTTCCCCATCACACGGTGTACCATCTTCTGGGTTTCTCATGCATGTTTTCGATGTAGGAAGATGCCCTTGAACCTGGAGATTTGGGACACATGGGATGGGTACCACACAGTATTACTTTAAAGGGTCTGCGTTTGCTCACCCAACCTCACCAAACCTCTCAGCCCCAAGAGTGTCCACCCTTATGTCTCATCCAGCTGTGGGTCTAGATATGGTCAATCCGGGTTGCATCACAGCCCCTGAACGAATTGTGTAAGAATTTCTCTCTCTTTCTCTGTCTTTGTTTCTTGGGTTTTTAAAAGTAATTTATTTTTATAATGGGGTTTAGCTGCTTTTCACGGCTGTGTTTATGCCGCTTTACACCCACTTGACACACTAACAGAGAGATTTCAATACATATGTTTTAAGATTATTACTAGTCAGATATATCCTTGTGTGGTGAATAGGGGGTGTTAAGTCCAGTTCTCTGAGCAAGGAGTAGGTCTTGTCTATTACATGTTGGGTTTATGGAACGGTATCTCAGCTAATTTGAAACCCTTGTTTTATGTATCACCCCACCTCACTTTTCCTGTTAAGCAGCCATAGTGTGTTTTCTGCATGTGTGACTCTGTTCTGTTTTGGAATTCAGTTCAAGTGTAATGGTTTTTACTTTCCCTGTATAAGTGATATCTTATGAGAAGTGTCCTTTTCTGTGTGACTTATTTCACTTAGAACCGACGTACCTAAATCCACTCATCATGCTGCTACTAGCCTTATGACATTGATTTCATGGCTGAGTGATATTCCATTGTACATAAGGACCACAACTTCTTTATCCATTTTTCTCTTTCCTGGGATATTTAAGGTGGAATGAAGTGGAGGTCCTTGGCAACAGAGCAGCCCTAAACTTTGGTGTGCTTGTGTCTTGCTGATTTTTAATTTTCCCAATTTATACCCCCATGCGTGGAAGTGCCCTTAGCGCTCTAAGCTGTGTTTTTTAGATGTTTCAGGACACACTGTACCCTTCTCCAGCGTGGCTGTTGGCAATTTACATCCCGCCCATCAGCGTAGCAAGGCTCCCATTTCTCCATGGCCTGTCCTGCATTTCTGGTTTTGACACTTTTCTCAGCATGGCCCTTTTGACCGATGGGAAGCGAGACTTCTTTGTAGCGCTGATTTGCCTTTCCAGGTTGCTTGGTTGGCCAAAAAGGGCGTATGCGTTTTTTCCTGAATATATTCAGGAAAAAACGCATACGCCCTTTTTGGCCAAGGGCCTCATTGTCAACGTTTTGCTGCTTTTCATGTGCTTTAAAGGCGATTCGAATCTACCTCCTGAAATCTGTTTCCTGCAATTCTGCCTTGATTTCAAATCCTCTTCTTTGCCTTCCCTCAATATATTTGTGGACGAGAGTTATCATTTATAACTCTGCAGGTTTGTGAATTGCAGTGCCCTGAAGCTCCATTTTACAACTCGCTTTTTGGGAGCTGGCCGTAAAAGCGCAGGATGGTTTCAGGCCCTGTGCTGGTTCCGGGGGGCAGCTGAGCCTGTGGTTAATTCTTCTTCCTGATGGGAAAATAGAGTGACCTCTGCCTGTCCCAACACCTAGAGCTAGCCTCTCATTGGTTCCCCATCTTCCCATTCATCCTCAGGACAAATTGCAACCTGTACGGAACAGGAGGTTAAAGGTGCTGATGCTCCAAGTAGGGAGATTGCTAGTAAAGTGGCTGGAATGGCGAACCCGAGCACAAGGAGATGAGAAATGAGGTGCGTTTTAGGAACCTTTCCCCATCACACGGTGTACCATCTTCTGGGTTTCTCATGCATGTTTTCGATGTAGGAAGATGCCCTTGAACCTCGAGATTTGGGACCCATGCGATGGGTACCACGCAGTATTACTTTAAAGGGTCTGCGTTTGCTCACCCAGCCTCACCAAATCTCTCAGCCCCAAGAGTGTCCACCCTTATGTCTCATCCAGCTGTGGGTCTAGATATGGTCAATCCAGTTTCCATCACAGCCCCTGAACGAATTGTGTAAGAATTTCTCTCTCTTTCACTGTCTTTGTTTCATGGGTTTTTAAAAGTAATTTATTTTTATAATGGGGTTTAGCTGCTTTTCACGGCTGTGTTTATGCCACTTTACACCCACTTGACACACTAACAGAGAGATTTCAATACATAGTTTTTAAGATTATTACTAGTCAGATATATCCTTGTGTGGTGAATAGGGGGTGTTAAGTCCAGTTCTCTGAGCAAGGAGTAGGTCTTGTCTATTACATGTTGGGTTTATGGAACGGTATCTCAGCTAATTTGAAACCCTTGTTTTATGTATCACCCCACCTCACTTTTCCTGTTAAGCAGCCATAGTGTGTTTTCTGCATGTGTGACTCTGTTCTGTTTTGGAATTCAGTTCAAGTGTAATGGTTTTTACTTTCCCTGTATAAGTGATATCTTATGAGAAGTGTCCTTTTCTGTGTGACTTATTTCACTTAGAATCGACGTACCTAAATCCACTCATCATGCTGCTACTAGCCTTATGACATTGATTTCATGGCTGAGTGATATTCCATTGTACATAAGGACCACAACTTCTTTATCCATTTTTCTCTTTCCTGGGATATTTAAGGTGGAATGAAGTGGAGGTCCTTGGCAACAGAGCAGCCCTAAACTTTGGTGTGCTTGTGTCTTGCTGATTTTTAATTTTCCCAATTTATACCCCCATGCGTGGAAGTGCCCTATGCGCTCTAAGCTGTGTTTTTTAGATGTTTCAGGACACACCGTACCCTTCTCCAGCGTGGCTGTTGGCAATTTACATTCCGCCCATCAGCGTAGCAAGGCTCCCATTTCTCCATGGCCTGTTCTGCATTTCTGGTTTTGACACTTTTCTCAGCATGGCCCTTTTGACCGATGGGCAGCGAGACTTCTTTGTAGCGCTGATTTGCCTTTCCAGGTTGCTTGGTTGGCCAAAAAGGGCGTATGCGTTTTTTCCTGAATATATTCAGGAAAAAACGCATACGCCCTTTTTGGCCAAGGGCATCATTGTCAACGTTTTGCCGCTTTTCATGTGCTTTAAAGGCGATTCGAATCTACCTCCTGAAATCTGTTTCCTGCAATTCTGCCTTGATTTCAAATCCTCTTCTTTGCCTTCCCTCAATATATTTGTGGACGAGAGTTATCATTTATAACTCTGCAGGTTTGTGAATTGCAGTGCCCTGAAGCTCTATTTTACAACTTGCTTTTTTGGGAGCTGGCCGCAAAAGCGCAGGATGGCTTCAGGCCCTGTTCTGGTTCTGGGGGGCAGGCTGAGCCTGTGGATAATTCTTTTTCCTGATGGGAAAATAGAGTGACCTGTGTCTGTCCCAATACCAAGAGCTAGTCTCTCATTGCTTCCCCGTCTTCCCGTTCATCCTCAGGACAAATTGCAACCTGTACGGAACAGGAGGTTAAAGGTGCTGATACTCCAAGTAGGGAGATTGCTAGTAAAGTGGCTGGAATTGCGAACCCGAGCTCAAGGAGATGACAAATGATGTGCGTTTTAGAAAGCTTTCCCCATCACACGGTGTACCATCTTCGGGGTTTCTCATGCATGTTTTCGATGTAGGAAGATGCCCTTGAACCTGGAGATTTGGGACACATGGGATGGGTACCACACAGTATTACTTTAAAGGGTCTGCGTTTGCTCACCCAACCTCACCAAACCTCTCAGCCCCAAGAGTGTCCACCCTTATGTCTCATCCAGCTGTGGGTCTAGATATGGTCAATCCGGGTTGCATCACAGCCCCTGAACGAATTGTGTAAGAATTTCTCTCTCTTTCTCTGTCTTTGTTTCATGGGTTTTTAAAAGTAATTTATTTTTATAATGGGGTTTACCTGCTTTTCACTGCTGTGTTTATGCCGCTTTACACCCACTTGACACACTAACAGAGAGATTTCAATACATAGTTTTTAAGATTATTACTAGTCAGATATATCCTTGTGTGGTGAATAGGGGGTGTTAAGTCCAGTTCTCTGAGCAAGGAGTAGGTCTTGTCTATTACATGTTGGGTTTATGGAACGGTATCTCAGCTAATTTGAAACCCTTGTTTTATGTATCACCCCACCTCACTTTTCCTGTTAAGCAGCCATAGTGTGTTTTCTGCATGTGTGACTCTGTTCTGTTTTGGAATTCAGTTCAAGTGTAATGGTTTTTACTTTCCCTGTATAAGTGATATCTTATGAGAAGTGTCCTTTTCTGTGTGACTTATTTCACTTAGAATCGACGTACCTAAATCCACTCATCATGCTGCTACTAGCCTTATGACATTGATTTCATGGCTGAGTGATATTCCATTGTACATAAGGACCACAACGTCTTTATCCATTTTTCTCTTTCCTGGGATATTTAAGGTGGAATGAAGTGGAGGTCCTTGGCAACAGAGCAGCCCTAAACTTTGGTGTGCTTGTGTCTTGCTGATTTTTAATTTTCCCAATTTATACCCCCATGCGTGGAAGTGCCCTTAGCGCTCTAAGCTGTGTTTTTTAGATGTTTCAGGACACACTGTACCCTTCTCCAGCGTGGCTGTTGGCAATTTACATCCCGCCCATCAGCGTAGCAAGGCTCCCATTTCTCCATGGCCTGTCCTGCATTTCTGGTTTTGACACTTTTCTCAGCATGGCCCTTTTGACCGATGGGAAGCGAGACTTCTTTGTAGCGCTGATTTGCCTTTCCAGGTTGCTTGGTTGGCCAAAAAGGGCGTATGCGTTTTTTCCTGAATATATTCAGGAAAAAACGCATACGCCCTTTTTGGCCAAGGGCCTCATTGTCAACGTTTTGCTGCTTTTCATGTGCTTTAAAGGCGATTCGAATCTACCTCCTGAAATCTGTTTCCTGCAATTCTGCCTTGATTTCAAATCCTCTTCTTTGCCTTCCCTCAATATATTTGTGGACGAGAGTTATCATTTATAACTCTGCAGGTTTGTGAATTGCAGTGCCCTGAAGCTCCATTTTACAACTCGCTTTTTGGGAGCTGGCCGTAAAAGCGCAGGATGGTTTCAGGCCCTGTGCTGGTTCCGGGGGGCAGCTGAGCCTGTGGTTAATTCTTCTTCCTGATGGGAAAATAGAGTGACCTGTGCCTGTCCCAACACCTAGAGCTAGCCTCTCATTGGTTCCCCATCTTCCCCTTCATCCTCAGGACAAATTGCAACCTGTACGGAACAGGAAGTTAAAGGTGCTGATGCTCCAAGTAGGGAGATTGCTAGTAAAGTGGCTGGAATGGCGAACCCGAGCACAAGGAGATGAGAAATGAGGTGCGTTTTAGGAACCTTTCCCCATCACACGGTGTACCATCTTCTGGGTTTCTCATGCATGTTTTCGATGTAGGAAGATGCCCTTGAACCTCGAGATTTGGGACCCATGCGATGGGTACCACGCAGTATTACTTTAAAGGGTCTGCGTTTGCTCACCCAGCCTCACCAAATCTCTCAGCCCCAAGAGTGTCCACCCTTATGTCTCATCCAGCTGTGGGTCTAGATATGGTCAATCCAGGTTCCATCACAGCCCCTGAACGAATTGTGTAAGAATTTCTCTCTCTTTCACTGTCTTTGTTTCATGGGTTTTTAAAAGTAATTTATTTTTATAATGGGGTTTAGCTGCTTTTCACGGCTGTGTTTATGCCGCTTTACACCCACTTGACACACTAACAGAGAGATTTCAATACATAGGTTTTAAGATTATTACTAGTCAGATATATCCTTGTGTGGTGAATAGGGGGTGTTGAGTCCAGTTCTCTGAGCAAGGAGTAGGTCTTGTCTATTACATGTTGGGTTTATGGAACTGTATCTCAGGTAATTTGAAACCCTTGTTTTATGTATCACCCCACCTCACCTTTCCTGTTAAGCAGCCATAGTGTGTTTTCTGCATGTGTGACTCTGTTCTGTTTTGTAATTCAGTTCAAGTGTAATGGTTTTTACTTTCCCTGTATAAGTGATATCTTATGAGAAGTGTCCTTTTCTGTGTGACTTATTTCACTTAGAATCGTCGTACCTAAATCCACTCATCATGCTGCTACTAGCCTTATGACATTGATTTCATGGCTGAGTGATATTCCATTGTACATAAGGACCACAACTTCTTTATCCATTTTTCTCTTTCCTGGGATATTGAAGGTGGAATGAAGTGGAGGTCCTTGGCAACAGAGCAGCCCTAAACTTTGGTGTGCTTGTGTCTTGCTGATTTTTAATTTTCCCAATTTATACCCCCATGCGTGGAAGTGCCCTATGCGCTCTAAGCTGTGTTTTTTAGATGTTTCAGGACACACCGTACCCTTCTCCAGCGTGGCTGTTGGCAATTTACATTCCGCCCATCAGCGTAGCAATGCTCCCATTTCTCCATGGCCTGTTCTGCATTTCTGGTTTTGACACTTTTCTCAGCATGGCCCTTTTGACCGATGGGCAGCGAGACTTCTTTGTAGCGCTGATTTGCCTTTCCAGGTTGCTTGGTTGGCCAAAAAGGGCGTATGCGTTTTTTCCTGAATATATTCAGGAAAAAACGCATACGCCCTTTTTGGCCAAGGGCATCATTGTCAACGTTTTGCCGCTTTTCATGTGCTTTAAAGGCGATTCGAATCTACCTCCTGAAATCTGTTTCCTGCAATTCTGCCTTGATTTCAAATCCTCTTCTTTGCCTTCCCTCAATATATTTGTGGACGAGAGTTATCATTTATAACTCTGCAGGTTTGTGAATTGCAGTGCCCTGAAGCTCCATTTTACAACTTGCTTTTTTGGGAGCTGGCCGCAAAAGCGCAGGATGGCTTCAGGCCCTGTTCTGGTTCTGGGGGGCAGGCTGAGCCTGTGGATAATTCTTCTTCCTGATGGGAAAATAGAGTGACCTGTGTCTGTCCCAATACCAAGAGCTAGTCTCTCATTGCTTCCCCGTCTTCCCGTTCATCCTCAGGACAAATTGCAACCTGTACGGAACAGGAGGTTAAAGGTGCTGATACTCCAAGTAGGGAGATTGCTAGTAAAGTGGCTGGAATTGCGAACCCGAGCTCAAGGAGATGACAAATGAGGTGCGTTTTAGAAAGCTTTCCCCATCACACGGTGTACCATCTTCTTGGTTTCTCATGCATGTTTTCGATGTAGGAAGATGCCCTTGAACCTGGAGATTTGGGACACATGGGATGGGTACCACACAGTATTACTTTAAAGGGTCTGCGTTTGCTCACCCAACCTCACCAAACCTCTCAGCCCCAAGAGTGTCCACCCTTATGTCTCATCCAGCTGTGGGTCTAGATATGGTCAATCCGGGTTGCATCACAGCCCCTGAACGAATTGTGTAAGAATTTCTCTCTCTTTCTCTGTCTTTGTTTCATGGGTTTTTAAAAGTAATTTATTTTTATAATGGGGTTTACCTGCTTTTCACTGCTGTGTTTATGCCGCTTTACACCCACTTGACACACTAACAGAGAGATTTCAATACATAGTTTTTAAGATTATTACTAGTCAGATATATCCTTGTGTGGTGAATAGGGGGTGTTAAGTCCAGTTCTCTGAGCAAGGAGTAGGTCTTGTCTATTACATGTTGGGTTTATGGAACGGTATCTCAGCTAATTTGAAACCCTTGTTTTATGTATCACCCCACCTCACTTTTCCTGTTAAGCAGCCATAGTGTGTTTTCTGCATGTGTGACTCTGTTCTGTTTTGGAATTCAGTTCAAGTGTAATGGTTTTTACTTTCCCTGTATAAGTGATATCTTATGAGAAGTGTCCTTTTCTGTGTGACTTATTTCACTTAGAATCGACGTACCTAAATCCACTCATCATGCTGCTACTAGCCTTATGACATTGATTTCATGGCTGAGTGATATTCCATTGTACATAAGGACCACAACGTCTTTATCCATTTTTCTCTTTCCTGGGATATTTAAGGTGGAATGAAGTGGAGGTCCTTGGCAACAGAGCAGCCCTAAACTTTGGTGTGCTTGTGTCTTGCTGATTTTTAATTTTCCCAATTTATACCCCCATGCGTGGAAGTGCCCTTAGCGCTCTAAGCTGTGTTTTTTAGATGTTTCAGGACACACTGTACCCTTCTCCAGCGTGGCTGTTGGCAATTTACATCCCGCCCATCAGCGTAGCAAGGCTCCCATTTCTCCATGGCCTGTCCTGCATTTCTGGTTTTGACACTTTTCTCAGCATGGCCCTTTTGACCGATGGGAAGCGAGACTTCTTTGTAGCGCTGATTTGCCTTTCCAGGTTGCTTGGTTGGCCAAAAAGGGCGTATGCGTTTTTTCCTGAATATATTCAGGAAAAAACGCATACGCCCTTTTTGGCCAAGGGCCTCATTGTCAACGTTTTGCTGCTTTTCATGTGCTTTAAAGGCGATTCGAATCTACCTCCTGAAATCTGTTTCCTGCAATTCTGCCTTGATTTCAAATCCTCTTCTTTGCCTTCCCTCAATATATTTGTGGACGAGAGTTATCATTTATAACTCTGCAGGTTTGTGAATTGCAGTGCCCTGAAGCTCCATTTTACAACTCGCTTTTTGGGAGCTGGCCGTAAAAGCGCAGGATGGTTTCAGGCCCTGTGCTGGTTCCGGGGGGCAGCTGAGCCTGTGGTTAATTCTTCTTCCTGATGGGAAAATAGAGTGACCTGTGCCTGTCCCAACACCTAGAGCTAGCCTCTCATTGGTTCCCCATCTTCCCCTTCATCCTCAGGACAAATTGCAACCTGTACGGAACAGGAAGTTAAAGGTGCTGATGCTCCAAGTAGGGAGATTGCTAGTAAAGTGGCTGGAATGGCGAACCCGAGCACAAGGAGATGAGAAATGAGGTGCGTTTTAGGAACCTTTCCCCATCACACGGTGTACCATCTTCTGGGTTTCTCATGCATGTTTTCGATGTAGGAAGATGCCCTTGAACCTCGAGATTTGGGACCCATGCGATGGGTACCACGCAGTATTACTTTAAAGGGTCTGCGTTTGCTCACCCAGCCTCACCAAATCTCTCAGCCCCAAGAGTGTCCACCCTTATGTCTCATCCAGCTGTGGGTCTAGATATGGTCAATCCAGGTTCCATCACAGCCCCTGAACGAATTGTGTAAGAATTTCTCTCTCTTTCACTGTCTTTGTTTCATGGGTTTTTAAAAGTAATTTATTTTTATAATGGGGTTTAGCTGCTTTTCACGGCTGTGTTTATGCCGCTTTACACCCACTTGACACACTAACAGAGAGATTTCAATACATAGGTTTTAAGATTATTACTAGTCAGATATATCCTTGTGTGGTGAATAGGGGGTGTTGAGTCCAGTTCTCTGAGCAAGGAGTAGGTCTTGTCTATTACATGTTGGGTTTATGGAACTGTATCTCAGGTAATTTGAAACCCTTGTTTTATGTATCACCCCACCTCACCTTTCCTGTTAAGCAGCCATAGTGTGTTTTCTGCATGTGTGACTCTGTTCTGTTTTGTAATTCAGTTCAAGTGTAATGGTTTTTACTTTCCCTGTATAAGTGATATCTTATGAGAAGTGTCCTTTTCTGTGTGACTTATTTCACTTAGAATCGTCGTACCTAAATCCACTCATCATGCTGCTACTAGCCTTAGGACATTGATTTCATGGCTGAGTGATATTCCATTGTACATAAGGACCACAACTTCTTTATCCATTTTTCTCTTTCCTGGGATATTGAAGGTGGAATGAAGTGGAGGTCCTTGGCAACAGAGCAGCCCTAAACTTTGGTGTGCTTGTGTCTTGCTGATTTTTAATTTTCCCAATTTATACCCCCATGCGTGGAAGTGCCCTATGCGCTCTAAGCTGTGTTTTTTAGATGTTTCAGGACACACCGTACCCTTCTCCAGCGTGGCTGTTGGCAATTTACATTCCGCCCATCAGCGTAGCAATGCTCCCATTTCTCCATGGCCTGTTCTGCATTTCTGGTTTTGACACTTTTCTCAGCATGGCCCTTTTGACCGATGGGCAGCGAGACTTCTTTGTAGCGCTGATTTGCCTTTCCAGGTTGCTTGGTTGGCCAAAAAGGGCGTATGCGTTTTTTCCTGAATATATTCAGGAAAAAACGCATACGCCCTTTTTGGCCAAGGGCATCATTGTCAACGTTTTGCCGCTTTTCATGTGCTTTAAAGGCGATTCGAATCTACCTCCTGAAATCTGTTTCCTGCAATTCTGCCTTGATTTCAAATCCTCTTCTTTGCCTTCCCTCAATATATTTGTGGACGAGAGTTATCATTTATAACTCTGCAGGTTTGTGAATTGCAGTGCCCTGAAGCTCCATTTTACAACTTGCTTTTTTGGGAGCTGGCCGCAAAAGCGCAGGATGGCTTCAGGCCCTGTTCTGGTTCTGGGGGGCAGGCTGAGCCTGTGGATAATTCTTCTTCCTGATGGGAAAATAGAGTGACCTGTGTCTGTCCCAATACCAAGAGCTAGTCTCTCATTGCTTCCCCGTCTTCCCGTTCATCCTCAGGACAAATTGCAACCTGTACGGAACAGGAGGTTAAAGGTGCTGATACTCCAAGTAGGGAGATTGCTAGTAAAGTGGCTGGAATTGCGAACCCGAGCTCAAGGAGATGACAAATGAGGTGCGTTTTAGAAAGCTTTCCCCATCACACGGTGTACCATCTTCTTGGTTTCTCATGCATGTTTTCGATGTAGGAAGATGCCCTTGAACCTGGAGATTTGGGACACATGGGATGGGTACCACACAGTATTACTTTAAAGGGTCTGCGTTTGCTCACCCAACCTCACCAAACCTCTCAGCCCCAAGAGTGTCCACCCTTATGTCTCATCCAGCTGTGGGTCTAGATATGGTCAATCCGGGTTGCATCACAGCCCCTGAACGAATTGTGTAAGAATTTCTCTCTCTTTCTCTGTCTTTGTTTCATGGGTTTTTAAAAGTAATTTATTTTTATAATGGGGTTTACCTGCTTTTCACTGCTGTGTTTATGCCGCTTTACACCCACTTGACACACTAACAGAGAGATTTCAATACATAGGTTTTAAGATTATTACTAGTCAGATATATCCTTGTGTGGTGAATAGGGGGTGTTAAGTCCAGTTCTCTGAGCAAGGAGTAGGTCTTGTCTATTACATGTTGGGTTTATGGAACGGTATCTCAGCTAATTTGAAACCCTTGTTTTATGTATCACCCCACCTCACTTTTCCTGTTAAGCAGCCATAGTGTGTTTTCTGCATCTGTGACTCTGTTCTGTTTTGGAATTCAGTTCAAGTGTAATGGTTTTTACTTTCCCTGTATAAGTGATATCTTATGAGAAGTGTCCTTTTCTGTGTGACTTATTTCACTTAGAATCGACGTACCTAAATCCACTCATCATGCTGCTACTAGCCTTATGACATTGATTTCATGGCTGAGTGATATTCCATTGTACATAAGGACCACAACTTCTTTATCCATTTTTCTCTTTCCTGGGATATTTAAGGTGGAATGAAGTGGAGGTCCTTGGCAACAGAGCAGCCCTAAACTTTGGTGTGCTTGTGTCTTGCTGATTTTTAATTTTCCCAATTTATACCCCCATGCGTGGAAGTGCCCTTAGCGCTCTAAGCTGTGTTTTTTAGATGTTTCAGGACACACTGTACCCTTCTCCAGCGTGGCTGTTGGCAATTTACATCCCGCCCATCAGCGTAGCAAGGCTCCCATTTCTCCATGGCCTGTCCTGCATTTCTGGTTTTGACACTTTTCTCAGCATGGCCCTTTTGACCGATGGGAAGCGAGACTTCTTTGTAGCGCTGATTTGCCTTTCCAGGTTGCTTGGTTGGCCAAAAAGGGCGTATGCGTTTTTTCCTGAATATATTCAGGAAAAAACGCATACGCCCTTTTTGGCCAAGGGCCTCATTGTCAACGTTTTGCTGCTTTTCATGTGCTTTAAAGGCGATTCGAATCTACCTCCTGAAATCTGTTTCCTGCAATTCTGCCTTGATTTCAAATCCTCTTCTTTGCCTTCCCTCAATATATTTGTGGACGAGAGTTATCATTTATAACTCTGCAGGTTTGTGAATTGCAGTGCCCTGAAGCTCCATTTTACAACTCGCTTTTTGGGAGCTGGCCGTAAAAGCGCAGGATGGTTTCAGGCCCTGTGCTGGTTCCGGGGGGCAGCTGAGCCTGTGGTTAATTCTTCTTCCTGATGGGAAAATAGAGTGACCTGTGCCTGTCCCAACACCTAGAGCTAGCGTCTCATTGGTTCCCCATCTTCCCATTCATCCTCAGGACAAATTGCAACCTGTACGGAACAGGAGGTTAAAGGTGCTGATGCTCCAAGTAGGGAGATTGCTAGTAAAGTGGCTGGAATGGCGAACCCGAGCACAAGGAGATGAGAAATGAGGTGCGTTTTAGGAACCTTTCCCCATCACACGGTGTACCATCTTCTGGGTTTCTCATGCATGTTTTCGATGTAGGAAGATGCCCTTGAACCTCGAGATTTGGGACCCATGCGATGGGTACCACGCAGTATTACTTTAAAGGGTCTGCGTTTGCTCACCCAGCCTCACCAAATCTCTCAGCCCCAAGAGTGTCCACCCTTATGTCTCATCCAGCTGTGGGTCTAGATATGGTCAATCCAGGTTCCATCACAGCCCCTGAACGAATTGTGTAAGAATTTCTCTCTCTTTCACTGTCTTTGTTTCATGGGTTTTTAAAAGTAATTTATTTTTATAATGGGGTTTAGCTGCTTTTCACGGCTGTGTTTATGCCGCTTTACACCCACTTGACACACTAACAGAGAGATTTCAATACATAGGTTTTAAGATTATTACTAGTCAGATATATCCTTGTGTGGTGAATAGGGGGTGTTGAGTCCAGTTCTCTGAGCAAGGAGTAGGTCTTGTCTATTACATGTTGGGTTTATGGAACTGTATCTCAGGTAATTTGAAACCCTTGTTTTATGTATCACCCCACCTCACCTTTCCTGTTAAGCAGCCATAGTGTGTTTTCTGCATGTGTGACTCTGTTCTGTTTTGGAATTCAGTTCAAGTGTAATGGTTTTTACTTTCCCTGTATAAGTGATATCTTATGAGAAGTGTCCTTTTCTGTGTGACTTATTTCACTTAGAATCGTCGTACCTAAATCCACTCATCATGCTGCTACTAGCCTTATGACATTGATTTCATGACTGAGTGATATTCCATTGTACATAAGGACCACAACTTCTTTATCCATTTTTCTCTTTCCTGGGATATTGAAGGTGGAATGAAGTGGAGGTCCTTGGCAACAGAGCAGCCCTAAACTTTGGTGTGCTTGTGTCTTGCTGATTTTTAATTTTCCCAATTTTTACCCCCATGCGTGGAAGTGCCGTATGCGCTCTAAGCTGTGTTTTTTAGATGTTTCAGGACACACCGTACCCTTCTCCAGCGTGGCTGTTGGCAATTTACATTCCGCCCATCAGCGTAGCAAGGCTCCCATTTCTCCATGGCCTGTTCTGCATTTCTGGTTTTGACACTTTTCTCAGCATGGCCCTTTTGACCGATGGGCAGCGAGACTTCTTTGGAGCGCTGATTTGCCTTTCCAGGTTGCTTGGTTGGCCAAAAAGGGCGTATGCGTTTTTTCCTGAATATATTCAGGAAAAAACGCATACGCCCTTTTTGGCCAAGGGCATCATTGTCAACGTTTTGCCGCTTTTCATGTGCTTTAAAGGCGATTCGAATCTACCTCCTGAAATCTGTTTCCTGCAATTCTGCCTTGATTTCAAATCCTCTTCTTTGCCTTCCCTCAATATATTTGTGGACGAGAGTTATCATTTATAACTCTGCAGGTTTGTGAATTGCAGTGCCCTGAAGCTCCATTTTACAACTTGCTTTTTTGGGAGCTGGCCGCAAAAGCGCAGGATGGCTTAAGGCCCTGTTCTGGTTCTGGGGGGCAGGCTGAGCCTGTGGATAATTCTTCTTCCTGATGGGAAAATAGAGTGACCTGTGTCTGTCCCAATACCAAGAGCTAGTCTCTCATTGCTTCCCCGTCTTCCCGTTCATCCTCAGGACAAATTGCAACCTGTACGGAACAGGAGGTTAAAGGTGCTGATACTCCAAGTAGGGAGATTGCTAGTAAAGTGGCTGGAATTGCGAACCCGAGCTCAAGGAGATGACAAATGAGGTGCGTTTTAGAAAGCTTTCCCCATCACACGGTGTACCATCTTCTTGGTTTCTCATGCATGTTTTCGATGTAGGAAGATGCCCTTGAACCTGGAGATTTGGGACACATGGGATGGGTACCACACAGTATTACTTTAAAGGGTCTGCGTTTGCTCACCCAACCTCACCAAACCTCTCAGCCCCAAGAGTGTCCACCCTTATGTCTCATCCAGCTGTGGGTCTAGATATGGTCAATCCGGGTTGCATCACAGCCCCTGAACGAATTGTGTAAGAATTTCTCTCTCTTTCTCTGTCTTTGTTTCATGGGTTTTTAAAAGTAATTTATTTTTATAATGGGGTTTACCTGCTTTTCACTGCTGTGTTTATGCCGCTTTACACCCACTTGACACACTAACAGAGAGATTTCAATACATAGGTTTTAAGATTATTACTAGTCAGATATATCCTTGTGTGGTGAATAGGGGGTGTTAAGTCCAGTTCTCTGAGCAAGGAGTAGGTCTTGTCTATTACATGTTGGGTTTATGGAACGGTATCTCAGCTAATTTGAAACCCTTGTTTTATGTATCACCCCACCTCACTTTTCCTGTTAAGCAGCCATAGTGTGTTTTCTGCATCTGTGACTCTGTTCTGTTTTGGAATTCAGTTCAAGTGTAATGGTTTTTACTTTCCCTGTATAAGTGATATCTTATGAGAAGTGTCCTTTTCTGTGTGACTTATTTCACTTAGAATCGACGTACCTAAATCCACTCATCATGCTGCTACTAGCCTTATGACATTGATTTCATGGCTGAGTGATATTCCATTGTACATAAGGACCACAACTTCTTTATCCATTTTTCTCTTTCCTGGGATATTTAAGGTGGAATGAAGTGGAGGTCCTTGGCAACAGAGCAGCCCTAAACTTTGGTGTGCTTGTGTCTTGCTGATTTTTAATTTTCCCAATTTATACCCCCATGCGTGGAAGTGCCCTTAGCGCTCTAATCTGTGTTTTTTAGATGTTTCAGGACACACTGTACCCTTCTCCAGCGTGGCTGTTGGCAATTTACATCCCGCCCATCAGCGTAGCAAGGCTCCCATTTCTCCATGGCCTGTCCTGCATTTCTGGTTTTGACACTTTTCTCAGCATGGCCCTTTTGACCGATGGGAAGCGAGACTTCTTTGTAGCGCTGATTTGCCTTTCCAGGTTGCTTGGTTGGCCAAAAAGGGCGTATGCGTTTTTTCCTGAATATATTCAGGAAAAAACGCATACGCCCTTTTTGGCCAAGGGCCTCATTGTCAACGTTTTGCTGCTTTTCATGTGCTTTAAAGGCGATTCGAATCTACCTCCTGAAATCTGTTTCCTGCAATTCTGCCTTGATTTCAAATCCTCTTCTTTGCCTTCCCTCAATATATTTGTGGACGAGAGTTATCATTTATAACTCTGCAGGTTTGTGAATTGCAGTGCCCTGAAGCTCCATTTTACAACTCGCTTTTTGGGAGCTGGCCGTAAAAGCGCAGGATGGTTTCAGGCCCTGTGCTGGTTCCGGGGGGCAGCTGAGCCTGTGGTTAATTCTTCTTCCTGATGGGAAAATAGAGTGACCTGTGCCTGTCCCAACACCTAGAGCTAGCGTCTCATTGGTTCCCCATCTTCCCATTCATCCTCAGGACAAATTGCAACCTGTACGGAACAGGAGGTTAAAGGTGCTGATGCTCCAAGTAGGGAGATTGCTAGTAAAGTGGCTGGAATGGCGAACCCGAGCACAAGGAGATGAGAAATGAGGTGCGTTTTAGGAACCTTTCCCCATCACACGGTGTACCATCTTCTGGGTTTCTCATGCATGTTTTCGATGTAGGAAGATGCCCTTGAACCTCGAGATTTGGGACCCATGCGATGGGTACCACGCAGTATTACTTTAAAGGGTCTGCGTTTGCTCACCCAGCCTCACCAAATCTCTCAGCCCCAAGAGTGTCCACCCTTATGTCTCATCCAGCTGTGGGTCTAGATATGGTCAATCCAGGTTCCATCACAGCCCCTGAACGAATTGTGTAAGAATTTCTCTCTCTTTCACTGTCTTTGTTTCATGGGTTTTTAAAAGTAATTTATTTTTATAATGGGGTTTAGCTGCTTTTCACGGCTGTGTTTATGCCGCTTTACACCCACTTGACACACTAACAGAGAGATTTCAATACATAGGTTTTAAGATTATTACTAGTCAGATATATCCTTGTGTGGTGAATAGGGGGTGTTGAGTCCAGTTCTCTGAGCAAGGAGTAGGTCTTGTCTATTACATGTTGGGTTTATGGAACTGTATCTCAGGTAATTTGAAACCCTTGTTTTATGTATCACCCCACCTCACCTTTCCTGTTAAGCAGCCATAGTGTGTTTTCTGCATGTGTGACTCTGTTCTGTTTTGTAATTCAGTTCAAGTGTAATGGTTTTTACTTTCCCTGTATAAGTGATATCTTATGAGAAGTGTCCTTTTCTGTGTGACTTATTTCACTTAGAATCGTCGTACCTAAATCCACTCATCATGCTGCTACTAGCCTTATGACATTGATTTCATGACTGAGTGATATTCCATTGTACATAAGGACCACAACTTCTTTATCCATTTTTCTCTTTCCTGGGATATTGAAGGTGGAATGAAGTGGAGGTCCTTGGCAACAGAGCAGCCCTAAACTTTGGTGTGCTTGTGTCTTGCTGATTTTTAATTTTCCCAATTTTTACCCCCATGCGTGGAAGTGCCGTATGCGCTCTAAGCTGTGTTTTTTAGATGTTTCAGGACACACCGTACCCTTCTCCAGCGTGGCTGTTGGCAATTTACATTCCGCCCATCAGCGTAGCAAGGCTCCCATTTCTCCATGGCCTGTTCTGCATTTCTGGTTTTGACACTTTTCTCAGCATGGCCCTTTTGACCGATGGGCAGCGAGACTTCTTTGGAGCGCTGATTTGCCTTTCCAGGTTGCTTGGTTGGCCAAAAAGGGCGTATGCGTTTTTTCCTGAATATATTCAGGAAAAAACGCATACGCCCTTTTTGGCCAAGGGCATCATTGTCAACGTTTTGCCGCTTTTCATGTGCTTTAAAGGCGATTCGAATCTACCTCCTGAAATCTGTTTCCTGCAATTCTGCCTTGATTTCAAATCCTCTTCTTTGCCTTCCCTCAATATATTTGTGGACGAGAGTTATCATTTATAACTCTGCAGGTTTGTGAATTGCAGTGCCCTGAAGCTCCATTTTACAACTTGCTTTTTTGGGAGCTGGCCGCAAAAGCGCAGGATGGCTTCAGGCCCTGTTCTGGTTCTGGGGGGCAGGCTGAGCCTGTGGATAATTCTTCTTCCTGATGGGAAAATAGAGTGACCTGTGTCTGTCCCAATACCAAGAGCTAGTCTCTCATTGCTTCCCCGTCTTCCCGTTCATCCTCAGGACAAATTGCAACCTGTACGGAACAGGAGGTTAAAGGTGCTGATACTCCAAGTAGGGAGATTGCTAGTAAAGTGGCTGGAATTGCGAACCCGAGCTCAAGGAGATGACAAATGAGGTGCGTTTTAGAAAGCTTTCCCCATCACACGGTGTACCATCTTCTTGGTTTCTCATGCATGTTTTCGATGTAGGAAGATGCCCTTGAACCTGGAGATTTGGGACACATGGGATGGGTACCACACAGTATTACTTTAAAGGGTCTGCGTTTGCTCACCCAACCTCACCAAACCTCTCAGCCCCAAGAGTGTCCACCCTTATGTCTCATCCAGCTGTGGGTCTAGATATGGTCAATCCGGGTTGCATCACAGCCCCTGAACGAATTGTGTAAGAATTTCTCTCTCTTTCTCTGTCTTTGTTTCATGGGTTTTTAAAAGTAATTTATTTTTATAATGGGGTTTACCTGCTTTTCACTGCTGTGTTTATGCCGCTTTACACCCACTTGACACACTAACAGAGAGATTTCAATACATAGGTTTTAAGATTATTACTAGTCAGATATATCCTTGTGTGGTGAATAGGGGGTGTTAAGTCCAGTTCTCTGAGCAAGGAGTAGGTCTTGTCTATTACATGTTGGGTTTATGGAACGGTATCTCAGCTAATTTGAAACCCTTGTTTTATGTATCACCCCACCTCACTTTTCCTGTTAAGCAGCCATAGTGTGTTTTCTGCATGTGTGACTCTGTTCTGTTTTGGAATTCAGTTCAAGTGTAATGGTTTTTACTTTCCCTGTATAAGTGATATCTTATGAGAAGTGTCCTTTTCTGTGTGACTTATTTCACTTAGAATCGACGTACCTAAATCCACTCATCATGCTGCTACTAGCCTTATGACATTGATTTCATGGCTGAGTGATATTCCATTGTACATAAGGACCACAACTTCTTTATCCATTTTTCTCTTTCCTGGGATATTTAAGGTGGAATGAAGTGGAGGTCCTTGGCAACAGAGCAGCCCTAAACTTTGGTGTGCTTGTGTCTTGCTGATTTTTAATTTTTCCAATTTATACCCCCATGCGTGGAAGTGCCCTTAGCGCTCTAAGCTGTGTTTTTTAGATGTTTCAGGACACACTGTACCCTTCTCCAGCGTGGCTGTTGGCAATTTACATCCCGCCCATCAGCGTAGCAAGGCTCCCATTTCTCCATGGCCTGTCCTGCATTTCTGGTTTTGACACTTTTCTCAGCATGGCCCTTTTGACCGATGGGAAGCGAGACTTCTTTGTAGCGCTGATTTGCCTTTCCAGGTTGCTTGGTTGGCCAAAAAGGGCGTATGCGTTTTTTCCTGAATATATTCAGGAAAAAACGCATACGCCCTTTTTGGCCAAGGGCCTCATTGTCAACGTTTTGCTGCTTTTCATGTGCTTTAAAGGCGATTCGAATCTACCTCCTGAAATCTGTTTCCTGCAATTCTGCCTTGATTTCAAATCCTCTTCTTTGCCTTCCCTCAATATATTTGTGGACGAGAGTTATCATTTATAACTCTGCAGGTTTGTGAATTGCAGTGCCCTGAAGCTCCATTTTACAACTCGCTTTTTGGGAGCTGGCCGTAAAAGCGCAGGATGGTTTCAGGCCCTGTGCTGGTTCCGGGGGGCAGCTGAGCCTGTGGTTAATTCTTCTTCCTGATGGGAAAATAGAGTGACCTGTGCCTGTCCCAACACCTAGAGCTAGCGTCTCATTGGTTCCCCATCTTCCCATTCATCCTCAGGACAAATTGCAACCTGTACGGAACAGGAGGTTAAAGGTGCTGATGCTCCAAGTAGGGAGATTGCTAGTAAAGTGGCTGGAATGGCGAACCCGAGCACAAGGAGATGAGAAATGAGGTGCGTTTTAGGAACCTTTCCCCATCACACGGTGTACCATCTTCTGGGTTTCTCATGCATGTTTTCGATGTAGGAAGATGCCCTTGAACCTCGAGATTTGGGACCCATGCGATGGGTACCACGCAGTATTACTTTAAAGGGTCTGCGTTTGCTCACCCAGCCTCACCAAATCTCTCAGCCCCAAGAGTGTCCACCCTTATGTCTCATCCAGCTGTGGGTCTAGATATGGTCAATCCAGGTTCCATCACAGCCCCTGAACGAATTGTGTAAGAATTTCTCTCTCTTTCACTGTCTTTGTTTCATGGGTTTTTAAAAGTAATTTATTTTTATAATGGGGTTTAGCTGCTTTTCACGGCTGTGTTTATGCCGCTTTACACCCACTTGACACACTAACAGAGAGATTTCAATACATAGGTTTTAAGATTATTACTAGTCAGATATATCCTTGTGTGGTGAATAGGGGGTGTTGAGTCCAGTTCTCTGAGCAAGGAGTAGGTCTTGTCTATTACATATTGGGTTTATGGAACGGTATCTCAGCTCATTTGAAACCCTTGTTTTATGTATCACCCCACCTCACCTTTCCTGTTAAGCAGCCATAGTGTGTTTTCTGCATGTGTGACTCTGTTCTGTTTTGTAATTCAGTTCAAGTGTAACGGTTTTTACTTTCCCTGTATAAGTGATATCTTATGAGAAGTGTCCTTTTCTGTGTGACTTATTTCACTTAGAATCGACGTACCTAAATCCACTCATCATGCTGCTACTAGCCTTATGACATTGATTTCATGGCTGAGTGATATTCCATTGTACATAAGGACCACAACTTCTTTATCCATTTTTCTCTTTCCTGGGATATTTAAGGTGGAATGAAGTGGAGGTCCTTGGCAACAGAGCAGCCCTAAACTTTGGTGTGCTTGTGTCTTGCTGATTTTTAATTTTCCCAATTTATACCCCCATGCGTGGAAGTGCCCTTAGCGCTCTAAGCTGTGTTTTTTAGATGTTTCAGGACACACTGTACCCTTCTCCAGCGTGGCTGTTGGCAATTTACATCCCGCCCATCAGCGTAGCAAGGCTCCCATTTCTCCATGGCCTGTCCTGCATTTCTGGTTTTGACACTTTTCTCAGCATGGCCCTTTTGACCGATGGGAAGCGAGACTTCTTTGTAGCGCTGATTTGCCTTTCCAGGTTGCTTGGTTGGCCAAAAAGGGCGTATGCGTTTTTTCCTGAATATATTCAGGAAAAAACGCATACGCCCTTTTTGGCCAAGGGCCTCATTGTCAACGTTTTGCTGCTTTTCATGTGCTTTAAAGGCGATTCGAATCTACCTCCTGAAATCTGTTTCCTGCAATTCTGCCTTGATTTCAAATCCTCTTCTTTGCCTTCCCTCAATATATTTGTGGACGAGAGTTATCATTTATAACTCTGCAGGTTTGTGAATTGCAGTGCCCTGAAGCTCCATTTTACAACTCGCTTTTTGGGAGCTGGCCGTAAAAGCGCAGGATGGTTTCAGGCCCTGTGCTGGTTCCGGGGGGCAGCTGAGCCTGTGGTTAATTCTTCTTCCTGATGGGAAAATAGAGTGACCTGTGCCTGTCCCAACACCTAGAGCTAGCCTCTCATTGGTTCCCCATCTTCCCCTTCATCCTCAGGACAAATTGCAACCTGTACGGAACAGGAAGTTAAAGGTGCTGATGCTCCAAGTAGGGAGATTGCTAGTAAAGTGGCTGGAATGGCGAACCCGAGCACAAGGAGATGAGAAATGAGGTGCGTTTTAGGAACCTTTCCCCATCACACGGTGTACCATCTTCTGGGTTTCTCATGCATGTTTTCCATGTAGGAAGATGCCCTTGAACCTCGAGATTTGGGACCCATGCGATGGGTACCACGCAGTATTACTTTAAAGGGTCTGCGTTTGCTCACCCAGCCTCACCAAATCTCTCAGCCCCAAGAGTGTCCACCCTTATGTCTCATCCAGCTGTGGGTCTAGATATGGTCAATCCAGGTTCCATCACAGCCCCTGAACGAATTGTGTAAGAATTTCTCTCTCTTTCAATGTCTTTGTTTCATGGGTTTTTAAAAGTAATTTATTTTTATAATGGGGTTTAGCTGCTTTTCACGGCTGTGTTTATGCCGCTTTACACCCACTTGACACACTAACAGAGAGATTTCAATACATAGGTTTTAAGATTATTACTAGTCAGATATATCCTTGTGTGGTGAATAGGGGGTGTTGAGTCCAGTTCTCTGAGCAAGGAGTAGGTCTTGTCTATTACATGTTGGGTTTAAGGAACTGTATCTCAGGTAATTTGAAACCCTTGTTTTATGTATCACCCCACCTCACCTTTCCTGTTAAGCAGCCATAGTGTGTTTTCTGCATGTGTGACTCTGTTCTGTTTTGTAATTCAGTTCAAGTGTAATGGTTTTTACTTTCCCTGTATAAGTGATATCTTATGAGAAGTGTCCTTTTCTGTGTGACTTATTTCACTTAGAATCGTCGTACCTAAATCCACTCATCATGCTGCTACTAGCCTTATGACATTGATTTCATGGCTGAGTGATATTCCATTGTACATAAGGACCACAACTTCTTTATCCATTTTTCTCTTTCCTGGGATATTTAAGGTGGAATGAAGTGGAGGTCCTTGGCAACAGAGCAGCCCTAAACTTTGGTGTGCTTGTGTCTTGCTGATTTTTAATTTTCCCAATTTATACCCCCATGCGTGGAAGTGCCCTATGCGCTCTAAGCTGTGTTTTTTAGATGTTTCAGGACACACCGTACCCTTCTCCAGCGTGGCTGTTGGCAATTTACATTCCGCCCATCAGCGTAGCAAGGCTCCCATTTCTCCATGGCCTGTTCTGCATTTCTGGTTTTGACACTTTTCTCAGCATGGCCCTTTTGACCGATGGGCAGCGAGACTTCTTTGTAGCGCTGATTTGCCTTTCCAGGTTGCTTGGTTGGCCAAAAAGGGCGTATGCGTTTTTTCCTGAATATATTCAGGAAAAAACGCATACGCCCTTTTTGGCCAAGGGCATCATTGTCAACGTTTTGCCGCTTTTCATGTGCTTTAAAGGCGATTCGAATCTACCTCCTGAAATCTGTTTCCTGCAATTCTGCCTTGATTTCAAATCCTCTTCTTTGCCTTCCCTCAATATATTTGTGGACGAGAGTTATCATTTATAACTCTGCAGGTTTGTGAATTGCAGTGCCCTGAAGCTCCATTTTACAACTTGCTTTTTTGGGAGCTGGCCGCAAAAGCGCAGGATGGCTTCAGGCCCTGTTCTGGTTTTGGGGGGCAGGCTGAGCCTGTGGATAATTCTTCTTCCTGATGGGAAAATAGAGTGACCTGTGTCTGTCCCAATACCAAGAGCTAGTCTCTCATTGCTTCCCCGTCTTCCCGTTCATCCTCAGGACAAATTGCAACCTGTACGGAACAGGAGGTTAAAGGTGCTGATACTCCAAGTAGGGAGATTGCTAGTAAAGTGGCTGGAATTGCGAACCCGAGCTCAAGGAGATGACAAATGAGGTGCGTTTTAGAAAGCTTTCCCCATCACACGGTGTACCATCTTCTGGGTTTCTCATGCATGTTTTCGATGTAGGAAGATGCCCTTGAACCTGGAGATTTGGGACACATGGGATGGGTACCACACAGTATTACTTTAAAGGGTCTGCGTTTGCTCACCCAACCTCACCAAACCTCTCAGCCCCAAGAGTGTCCACCCTTATGTCTCATCCAGCTGTGGGTCTAGATATGGTCAATCCGGGTTGCATCACAGCCCCTGAACGAATTGTGTAAGAATTTCTCTCTCTTTCTCTGTCTTTGTTTCATGGGTTTTTAAAAGTAATTTATTTTTATAATGGGGTTTACCTGCTTTTCACTGCTGTGTTTATGCCGCTTTACACCCACTTGACACACTAACAGAGAGATTTCAATACATAGGTTTTAAGATTATTACTAGTCAGATATATCCTTGTGTGGTGAATAGGGGGTGTTAAGTCCAGTTCTCTGAGCAAGGAGTAGGTCTTGTCTATTACATGTTGGGTTTATGGAACGGTATCTCAGCTAATTTGAAACCCTTGTTTTATGTATCACCCCACCTCACTTTTCCTGTTAAGCAGCCATAGTGTGTTTTCTGCATGTGTGACTCTGTTCTGTTTTGGAATTCAGTTCAAGTGTAATGGTTTTTACTTTCCCTGTATTAGTGATATCTTATGAGAAGTGTCCTTTTCTGTGTGACTTATTTCACTTAGAATCGACGTACCTAAATCCACTCATCATGCTGCTACTAGCCTTATGACATTGATTTCATGGCTGAGTGATATTCCATTGTACATAAGGACCACAACTTCTTTATCCATTTTTCTCTTTCCTGGGATATTTAAGGTGGAATGAAGTGGAGGTCCTTGGCAACAGAGCAGCCCTAAACTTTGGTGTGCTTGTGTCTTGCTGATTTTTAATTTTCCCAATTTATACCCCCATGCGTGGAAGTGCCCTTAGCGCTCTAAGCTGTGTTTTTTAGATGTTTCAGGACACACTGTACCCTTCTCCAGCGTGGCTGTTGGCAATTTACATCCCGCCCATCAGCGTAGCAAGGCTCCCATTTCTCCATGGCCTGTCCTGCATTTCTGGTTTTGACACTTTTCTCAGCATGGCCCTTTTGACCGATGGGAAGCGAGACTTCTTTGTAGCGCTGATTTGCCTTTCCAGGTTGCTTGGTTGGCCAAAAAGGGCGTATGCGTTTTTTCCTGAATATATTCAGGAAAAAACGCATACGCCCTTTTTGGCCAAGGGCCTCATTGTCAACGTTTTGCTGCTTTTCATGTGCTTTAAAGGCGATTCGAATCTACCTCCTGAAATCTGTTTCCTGCAATTCTGCCTTGATTTCAAATCCTCTTCTTTGCCTTCCCTCAATATATTTGTGGACGAGAGTTATCATTTATAACTCTGCAGGTTTGTGAATTGCAGTGCCCTGAAGCTCCATTTTACAACTCGCTTTTTGGGAGCTGGCCGTAAAAGCGCAGGATGGTTTCAGGCCCTGTGCTGGTTCCGGGGGGCAGCTGAGCCTGTGGTTAATTCTTCTTCCTGATGGGAAAATAGAGTGACCTGTGCCTGTCCCAACACCTAGAGCTAGCCTCTCATTGGTTCCCCATCTTCCCATTCATCCTCAGGACAAATTGCAACCTGTACGGAACAGGAGGTTAAAGGTGCTGATGCTCCAAGTAGGGAGATTGCTAGTAAAGTGGCTGGAATGGCGAACCCGAGCACAAGGAGATGAGAAATGAGGTGCGTTTTAGGAACCTTTCCCCATCACACGGTGTACCATCTTCTGGGTTTCTCATGCATGTTTTCGATGTAGGAAGATGCCCTTGAATCTCGAGATTTGGGACCCATGCGATGGGTACCACGCAGTATTACTTTAAAGGGTCTGCGTTTGCTCACCCAGCCTCACCAAATCTCTCAGCCCCAAGAGTGTCCACCCTTATGTCTCATCCAGCTGTGGGTCTAGATATGGTCAATCCAGGTTCCATCACAGCCCCTGAACGAATTGTGTAAGAATTTCTCTCTCTTTCACTGTCTTTGTTTCATGGGTTTTTAAAAGTAATTTATTTTTATAATGGGGTTTAGCTGCTTTTCACGGCTGTGTTTATGCCGCTTTACACCCACTTGACACACTAACAGAGAGATTTCAATACATAGGTTTTAAGATTATTACTAGTCAGATATATCCTTGTGTGGTGAATAGGGGGTGTTGAGTCCAGTTCTCTGAGCAAGGAGTAGGTCTTGTCTATTACATGTTGGGTTTATGGAACTGTATCTCAGGTAATTTGAAACCCTTGTTTTATGTATCACCCCACCTCACCTTTCCTGTTAAGCAGCCATAGTGTGTTTTCTGCATGTGTGACTCTGTTCTGTTTTGGAATTCAGTTCAAGTGTAATGGTTTTTACTTTCCCTGTATAAGTGATATCTTATGAGAAGTGTCCTTTTCTGTGTGACTTATTTCACTTAGAATCGTCGTACCTAAATCCACTCATCATGCTGCTACTAGCCTTATGACATTGATTTCATGGCTGAGTGATATTCCATTGTACATAAGGACCACAACTTCTTTATCCATTTTTCTCTTTCCTGGGATATTTAAGGTGGAATGAAGTGGAGGTCCTTGGCAACAGAGCAGCCCTAAACTTTGGTGTGCTTGTGTCTTGCTGATTTTTAATTTTCCCAATTTATACCCCCATGCGTGGAAGTGCCCTATGCGCTCTAAGCTGTGTTTTTTAGATGTTTCAGGACACACCGTACCCTTCTCCAGCGTGGCTGTTGGCAATTTACATTCCGCCCATCAGCGTAGCAAGGCTCCCATTTCTCCATGGCCTGTTCTGCATTTCTGGTTTTGACACTTTTCTCAGCATGGCCCTTTTGACCGATGGGCAGCGAGACTTCTTTGTAGCGCTGATTTGCCAATCCAGGTTGCTTGGTTGGCCAAAAAGGGCATCATTGTCAACGTTTTGCCGCTTTTCATGTGCTTTAAAGGCGATTCGAATCTACCTCCTGAAATCTGTTTCCTGCAATTCTGCCTTGATTTCAAATCCTCTTCTTTGCCTTCCCTCAATATATTTGTGGACGAGAGTTATCATTTATAACTCTGCAGGTTTGTGAATTGCAGTGCCCTGAAGCTCCATTTTACAACTCGCTTTTTTGGGAGCTGGCTGCAAAAGCGCAGGATGGCTTCAGGCCCTGTTCTGGTTCTGGGGGGCAGGCTGAGCCTGTGGATATTTCTTCTTCCTGATGGGAAAATAGAGTGACCTGTGTCTGTCCCAATACCAAGAGCTAGTCTCTCATTGGTTCCCCGTCTTCCCGTTCATCCTCAGGAAAAATTGCAACCTGTACGGAACAGGAGGTTAAAGGTGCTGATACTCCAAGTAGGGAGATTGCTAGTAAAGTGGCTGGAATTGCGAACCCAAGCTCAAGGAGATGACAAATGAGGTGCGTTTTAGAAAACTTTCCCCATCACACGGTGTACCATCTTCTGGGTTTCTCATGCATGTTTTCGATGTAGGAAGATGCCCTTGAACCTGGAGATTTGGGACCCATGGGATGGGTACCACACAGTATTACTTTAAAGGGTCTGCGTTTGCTCACCCAACCTCACCAAACCTCTCAGGCCCAAGAGTGTCCACCCTTATGTCTCATCCAGCTGTGGGTCTAGATATGGTCAATCCGGGTTGCATCACAGCCCCTGAACGAATTGTGTAAGAATTTCTCTCTCTTTCTCTGTCTTTGTTTCATGGGTTTTTAAAAGTAATTTATGTTTATAATGGGGTTTAGGTGCTTTTCACTGCTGTGTTTATGCCGCTTTACACCCACTTGACACACTAACAGAGAGATTTCAATACATAGGTTTTAAGATTATTACTAGTCAGATATATCCTTGTGTGGTGAATAGGGGGTGTTGAGTCCAGTTCTCTGAGCAAGGAGTCGGTCTTGTCTATTACATATTGGGTTTATGGAACGGTATCTAAGCTAATTTGAAACCCTTGTTTTATGTATCACCCCACCTCACCTTCCCTGTTAAGCAGCCATAGTGTGTTTTCTGCATGTGTGACTCTGTTCTGTTTTGTATTTCATTTCAAGTGTAATGGTTTTTCCTTTCCCTCTATAAGTGATATCTTATGAGAAGTGTCCTTTTCTGTGTGACTTATTTCACTTAGAATCATCGTACTTAAATCCACTCATCATGCTGCTACTAGCCTTATGACATTGATTTCATGGCTGAGTGATATTCCATTGTACATAAGGACCACAACTTCTTTATCCATTTTTCTCTTTCCTGGGATATTTAAGTTGGAATGAGGTGGAGGTCCTTGGCAACAGAGCAGCCCTAAACTTTGGTGTGCTTGTGTCTTGCTGATTTTTAATTTTCCCAATTTATACCCCCATGTGTGGAAGTGCCCTATGCGCTCTAAGCTGTGTTTTTTAGATGTTTCAGGACACACCATACCTTCTCCAGAGTGGCTGTTGGCAATTTACATCCCGCCCATCAGCATAGCAAGGCTCCCATTGCTCCATGGCCTGTCCTGCATTTCTGGTTTTGACACTTTTCTCAGCATGGCCCTTTTGACCGATGGGAAGCGAGACTTCTTTGTAGCACTGATTTGCCTTTCCAGGTTGCTTGGTTGGCCAAAAAGGGCGTATGCGTTTTTTTCCTGAATATATTCAGGAAAAAACGCATACGTCCTTTTTGGCCAAGGGCCTCATTGTCAACGTTTTGCTGCTTTTCATGTGCTTTAAAGGCGATTCGAATCTACCTCCTGAAATCTGTTTCCTGCAATTCTGCCTTGATTTCAAATCCTCTTCTTTGCCTTCCCTCAATATATTTGTGGACGAGAGTTATCATTTATAACTCTGCAGGTTTGTGAATTGCAGTGCCCTGAAGCTCCATTTTACAACTCGCTTTTTGGGAGCTGGCCGTAAAAGCGCAGGATTGCTTCAGGCCCTGTTCTGGTTCCGGGGGGCAGGCTGAGCCTGTGGTTAATTCTTCTCACTGATGGGAAAATAGAGTGACCTGTGCCTGTCCCAACAACAAGAGCTAGTCTCTCATTGGTTCCCCATCTTCCCATTCATCCTCAGGACAAATTGCAACCTGTACGGAACAGGAGGTTAAAGGTGCTGATGCTCCAAGTAGGGAGATTTCTAGTAAAGTGGCTGGAATGGCGAACCCGAGCACAAGGAGATGAGAAATGAGGTGCGTTTTAGGAACCTTTCCCCATCACACGGTGTACCATCTTCTGGGTTTCTCATGCATGTTTTCGATGTAGGAAGATGCCCTTGAACCTCGAGATTTGGTACCCATGGGATGGGTACCATGCAGTATTACTTTAAAGGGTCTACGTTTGCTCACCCAACCTCACCAAACCGCTCAGCCCCAAGAGTGTCCACCCTTAAGTCTCATCCAGCTGTGGGTCTAGATATGGTCAATCCAGGTTCCATCACAGCCCCTGAACGAATTGTGTAAGAATTTCTCTCTCTTTCACTGTCTTTGTTTCATGGGTTTTTAAAAGTAATTTATTTTTAGAATGGGGTTTAGCTGCTTTTCACTGCTGTGTTTATGCCGCTTTACGCCCACTTGACACACTAACAGAGAGATTTCAATACATGGGTTTTAAGATTATTACTAGTCAGATATATCCTTGTGTGGTGAATAGGGGGTGTTGAGTCCAGTTCTCTGAGCAAGGAGTTGGTCTTGTCTATTACATATTGGGATTATGGAACGGTATCTCAGCTAATTTGAAACCCTTGTTTTATGTATCACCCCACCTCACCTTTCCTGTTAAGCAGCCATAGTGTGTTTTCTGCATGTGTGACTCTGTTCTGTTTTGGAATTCAGTTCAAGTGTAATGGTTTTTACTTTCCCTGTATAAGTGATATCTTATGAGAAGTGTCCTTTTCTGTGTGACTTATTTCACTTAGAATCGACGTACCTAAATCCACTCATCATGCTGCTACTAGCCTTATGACATTGATTTCATGGCTGAGTGATATTCCATTGTACATAAGGACCACAACTTCTTTATCCATTTTTCTCTTTCCTGGGATATTTAAGGTGGAATGAAGTGGAGGTCCTTGGCAACAGAGCAGCCCTAAACTTTGGTGTGCTTGTGTCTTGCTGATTTTTAATTTTCCCAATTTATACCCCCATGCGTGGAAGTGCCCTTAGCGCTCTAAGCTGTGTTTTTTAGATGTTTCAGGACACACTGTACCCTTCTCCAGCGTGGCTGTTGGCAATTTACATCCCGCCCATCAGCGTAGCAAGGCTCCCATTTCTCCATGGCCTGTCCTGCATTTCTGGTTTTGACACTTTTCTCAGCATGGCCCTTTTGACCGATGGGAAGCGAGACTTCTTTGTAGCGCTGATTTGCCTTTCCAGGTTGCTTGGTTGGCCAAAAAGGGCGTATGCGTTTTTTCCTGAATATATTCAGGAAAAAACGCATACGCCCTTTTTGGCCAAGGGCCTCATTGTCAACGTTTTGCTGCTTTTCATGTGCTTTAAAGGCGATTCGAATCTACCTCCTGAAATCTGTTTCCTGCAATTCTGCCTTGATTTCAAATCCTCTTCTTTGCCTTCCCTCAATATATTTGTGGACGAGAGTTATCATTTATAACTCTGCAGGTTTGTGAATTGCAGTGCCCTGAAGCTCCATTTTACAACTCGCTTTTTGGGAGCTGGCCGTAAAAGCGCAGGATGGTTTCAGGCCCTGTGCTGGTTCCGGGGGGCAGCTGAGCCTGTGGTTAATTCTTCTTCCTGATGGGAAAATAGAGTGACCTGTGCCTGTCCCAACACCTAGAGCTAGCCTCTCATTGGTTCCCCATCTTCCCATTCATCCTCAGGACAAATTGCAACCTGTACGGAACAGGAGGTTAAAGGTGCTGATACTCCAAGTAGGGAGATTGCTAGTAAAGTGGCTGGAATGGCGAACCCGAGCACAAGGAGATGAGAAATGAGGTGCGTTTTAGGAACCTTTCCCCATCACACGGTGTACCATCTTCTGGGTTTCTCATGCATGTTTTCCATGTAGGAAGATGCCCTTGAACCTCGAGATTTGGGACCCATGCGATGGGTACCACGCAGTATTACTTTAAAGGGTCTGCGTTTGCTCACCCAGCCTCACCAAATCTCTCAGCCCCAAGAGTGTCCACCCTTATGTCTCATCCAGCTGTGGGTCTAGATATGGTCAATCCAGGTTCCATCACAGCCCCTGAACGAATTGTGTAAGAATTTCTCTCTCTTTCACTGTCTTTGTTTCATGGGTTTTTAAAAGTAATTTATTTTTATAATGGGGTTTAGCTGCTTTTCACGGCTGTGTTTATGCCGCTTTACACCCACTTGACACACTAACAGAGAGATTTCAATACATAGGTTTTAAGATTATTACTAGTCAGATATATCCTTGTGTGGTGAATAGGGGGTGTTGAGTCCAGTTCTCTGAGCAAGGAGTAGGTCTTGTCTATTACATGTTGGGTTTATGGAACTGTATCTCAGGTAATTTGAAACCCTTGTTTTATGTATCACCCCACCTCACCTTTCCTGTTAAGCAGCCATAGTGTGTTTTCTGCATGTGTGACTCTGTTCTGTTTTGGAATTCAGTTCAAGTGTAATGGTTTTTACTTTCCCTGTATAAGTGATATCTTATGAGAAGTGTCCTTTTCTGTGTGACTTATTTCACTTAGAATCGTCGTACCTAAATCCACTCATCATGCTGCTACTAGCCTTATGACATTGATTTCATGGCTGAGTGATATTCCATTGTACATAAGGACCACAACTTCTTTATCCATTTTTCTCTTTCCTGGGATATTTAAGGTGGAATGAAGTGGAGGTCCTTGGCAACAGAGCAGCCCTAAACTTTGGTGTGCTTGTGTCTTGCTGATTTTTAATTTTCCCAATTTATACCCCCATGCGTGGAAGTGCCCTTAGCGCTCTAAGCTGTGTTTTTTAGATGTTTCAGGACACACTGTACCCTTCTCCAGCGTGGCTGTTGGCAATTTACATCCCGCCCATCAGCGTAGCAAGGCTCCCATTTCTCCATGGCCTGTCCTGCATTTCTGGTTTTGACACTTTTCTCAGCATGGCCCTTTTGACCGATGGGAAGCGAGACTTCTTTGTAGCGCTGATTTGCCTTTCCAGGTTGCTTGGTTGGCCAAAAAGGGCGTATGCGTTTTTTCCTGAATATATTCAGGAAAAAACGCATACGCCCTTTTTGGCCAAGGGCCTCATTGTCAACGTTTTGCTGCTTTTCATGTGCTTTAAAGGCGATTCGAATCTACCTCCTGAAATCTGTTTCCTGCAATTCTGCCTTGATTTCAAATCCTCTTCTTTGCCTTCCCTCAATATATTTGTGGACGAGAGTTATCATTTATAACTCTGCAGGTTTGTGAATTGCAGTGCCCTGAAGCTCCATTTTACAACTCGCTTTTTGGGAGCTGGCCGTAAAAGCGCAGGATGGTTTCAGGCCCTGTGCTGGTTCCGGGGGGCAGCTGAGCCTGTGGTTAATTCTTCTTCCTGATGGGAAAATAGAGTGACCTGTGCCTGTCCCAACACCTAGAGCTAGCCTCTCATTGGTTCCCCATCTTCCCCTTCATCCTCAGGACAAATTGCAACCTGTACGGAACAGGAGGTTAAAGGTGCTGATGCTCCAAGTAGGGAGATTGCTAGTAAAGTGGCTGGAATGGCGAACCCGAGCACAAGGAGATGAGAAATGAGGTGCGTTTTAGGAACCTTTCCCCATCACACGGTGTACCATCTTCTGGGTTTCTCATGCATGTTTTCGATGTAGGAAGATGCCCTTGAACCTCGAGATTTGGGACCCATGCGATGGGTACCACGCAGTATTACTTTAAAGGGTCTGCGTTTGCTCACCCAGCCTCACCAAAACTCTCAGCCCCAAGAGTGTCCACCCTTATGTCTCATCCAACTGTGGGTCTAGATATGGTCAATCCAGGTTCCATCACAGCCCCTGAACGAATTGTGTAAGAATTTCTCTCTCTTTCACTGTCTTTGTTTCATGGGTTTTTAAAAGTAATTTATTTTTATAATGGGGTTTAGCTGCTTTTCACGGCTGTGTTTATGCCGCTTTACACCCACTTGACACACTAACAGAGAGATTTCAATACATAGGTTTTAAGATTATTACTAGTCAGATATATCCTTGTGTGGTGAATAGGGGGTGTTGAGTCCAGTTCTCTGAGCAAGGAGTAGGTCTTGTCTATTACATGTTGGGTTTATGGAACTGTATCTCAGGTAATTTGAAACCCTTGTTTTATGTATCACCCCACCTCACCTTTCCTGTTAAGCAGCCATAGTGTGTTTTCTGCATGTGTGACTCTGTTCTGTTTTGGAATTCAGTTCAAGTGTAATGGTTTTTACTTTCCCTGTATAAGTGATATCTTATGAGAAGTGTCCTTTTCTGTGTGACTTATTTCACTTAGAATCGTCGTACCTAAATCCACTCATCATGCTGCTACTAGCCTTATGACATTGATTTCATGGCTGAGTGATATTCCATTGTACATAAGGACCACAACTTCTTTATCCATTTTTCTCTTTCCTGGGATATTTAAGGTGGAATGAAGTGGAGGTCCTTGGCAACAGAGCAGCCCTAAACTTTGGTGTGCTTGTGTCTTGCTGATTTTTAATTTTCCCAATTTATACCCCCATGCGTGGAAGTGCCCTATGCGCTCTAAGCTGTGTTTTTTAGATGTTTCAGGACACACCGTACCCTTCTCCAGCGTGGCTGTTGGCAATTTACATTCCGCCCATCAGCGTAGCAAGGCTCCCATTTCTCCATGGCCTGTTCTGCATTTCTGGTTTTGACACTTTTCTCAGCATGGCCCTTTTGACCGATGGGCAGCGAGACTTCTTTGTAGCGCTGATTTGCCTTTCCAGGTTGCTTGGTTGGCCAAAAAGGGCGTATGCGTTTTTTCCTGAATATATTCAGGAAAAAACGCATACGCCCTTTTTGGCCAAGGGCATCATTGTCAACGTTTTGCCGCTTTTCATGTGCTTTAAAGGCGATTCGAATCTACCTCCTGAAATCTGTTTCCTGCAATTCTGCCTTGATTTCAAATCCTCTTCTTTGCCTTCCCTCAATATATTTGTGGACGAGAGTTATCATTTATAACTCTGCAGGTTTGTGAATTGCAGTGCCCTGAAGCTCCATTTTACAACTTGCTTTTTTGGGAGCTGGCCGCAAAAGCGCAGGATGGCTTCAGGCCCTGTTCTGGTTCTGGGGGGCAGGCTGAGCCTGTGGATAATTCTTCTTCCTGATGGGAAAATAGAGTGACCTGTGTCTGTCCCAATACCAAGAGCTAGTCTCTCATTGCTTCCCCGTCTTCCCGTTCATCCTCAGGACAAATTGCAACCTGTACGGAACAGGAGGTTAAAGGTGCTGATACTCCAAGTAGGGAGATTGCTAGTAAAGTGGCTGGAATTGCGAACCCGAGCTCAAGGAGATGACAAATGAGGTGCGTTTTAGAAAGCTTTCCCCATCACACGGTGTACCATCTTCTGGGTTTCTCATGCATGTTTTCGATGTAGGAAGATGCCCTTGAACCTGGAGATTTGGGACACATGGGATGGGTACCACACAGTATTACTTTAAAGGGTCTGCGTTTGCTCACCCAACCTCACCAAACCTCTCAGCCCCAAGAGTGTCCACCCTTATGTCTCATCCAGCTGTGGGTCTAGATATGGTCAATCCGGGTTGCATCACAGCCCCTGAACGAATTGTGTAAGA
Organism: Balaenoptera physalus; assembly: GCF_965194825.1. Lineage (NCBI taxonomy): Eukaryota > Metazoa > Chordata > Mammalia > Artiodactyla > Balaenopteridae > Balaenoptera > Balaenoptera physalus. Next base: position 1,142,814 of record NW_028126413.1, on the reverse strand, counting down.
ATTTCTCTCTCTTTCTCTGTCTTTGTTTCATGGGTTTTTAAAAGTAATTTATTTTTATAATGGGGTTTACCTGCTTTTCACTGCTGTGTTTATGCCGCTTTACACCCACTTGACACACTAACAGAGAGATTTCAATACATAGGTTTTAAGATTATTACTAGTCAGATATATCCTTGTGTGGTGAATAGGGGGTGTTAAGTCCAGTTCTCTGAGCAAGGAGTAGGTCTTGTCTATTACATGTTGGGTTTATGGAACGGTATCTCAGCTAATTTGAAACCCTTGTTTTATGTATCACCCCACCTCACTTTTCCTGTTAAGCAGCCATAGTGTGTTTTCTGCATGTGTGACTCTGTTCTGTTTTGGAATTCAGTTCAAGTGTAATGGTTTTTACTTTCCCTGTATAAGTGATATCTTATGAGAAGTGTCCTTTTCTGTGTGACTTATTTCACTTAGAATCGACGTACCTAAATCCACTCATCATGCTGCTACTAGCCTTATGACATTGATTTCATGGCTGAGTGATATTCCATTGTACATAAGGACCACAACTTCTTTATCCATTTTTCCCTTTCCTGGGATATTTAAGGTGGAATGAAGTGGAGGTCCTTGGCAACAGAGCAGCCCTAAACTTTGGTGTGCTTGTGTCTTGCTGATTTTTAATTTTCCCAATTTATACCCCCATGCGTGGAAGTGCCCTTAGCGCTCTAAGCTGTGTTTTTTAGATGTTTCAGGACACACTGTACCCTTCTCCAGCGTGGCTGTTGGCAATTTACATCCCGCCCATCAGCGTAGCAAGGCTCCCATTTCTCCATGGCCTGTCCTGCATTTCTGGTTTTGACACTTTTCTCAGCATGGCCCTTTTGACCGATGGGAAGCGAGACTTCTTTGTAGCGCTGATTTGCCTTTCCAGGTTGCTTGGTTGGCCAAAAAGGGCGTATGCGTTTTTTCCTGAATATATTCAGGAAAAAACGCATACGCCCTTTTTGGCCAAGGGCCTCATTGTCAACGTTTTGCTGCTTTTCATGTGCTTTAAAGGCGATTCGAATCTACCTCCTGAAATCTGTTTCCTGCAATTCTGCCTTGATTTCAAATCCTCTTCTTTGCCTTCCCTCAATATATTTGTGGACGAGAGTTATCATTTATAACTCTGCAGGTTTGTGAATTGCAGTGCCCTGAAGCTCCATTTTACAACTCGCTTTTTGGGAGCTGGTCGTAAAAGCGCAGGATGGTTTCAGGCCCTGTGCTGGTTCCGGGGGGCAGCTGAGCCTGTGGTTAATTCTTCTTCCTGATGGGAAAATAGAGTGACCTGTGCCTGTCCCAACACCTAGAGCTAGCCTCTCATTGGTTCCCCATCTTCCCATTCATCCTCAGGACAAATTGCAACCTGTACGGAACAGGAGGTTAAAGGTGCTGATGCTCCAAGTAGGGAGATTGCTAGTAAAGTGGCTGGAATGGCGAACCCGAGCACAAGGAGATGAGAAATGAGGTGCGTTTTAGGAACCTTTCCCCATCACACGGTGTACCATCTTCTGGGTTTCTCATGCATGTTTTCGATGTAGGAAGATGCCCTTGAATCTCGAGATTTGGGACCCATGCGATGGGTACCACGCAGTATTACTTTAAAGGGTCTGCGTTTGCTCACCCAGCCTCACCAAATCTCTCAGCCCCAAGAGTGTCCACCCTTATGTCTCATCCAGCTGTGGGTCTAGATATGGTCAATCCAGGTTCCATCACAGCCCCTGAACGAATTGTGTAAGAATTTCTCTCTCTTTCACTGTCTTTGTTTCATGGGTTTTTAAAAGTAATTTATTTTTATAATGGGGTTTAGCTGCTTTTCACGGCTGTGTTTATGCCGCTTTACACCCACTTGACACACTAACAGAGAGATTTCAATACATAGGTTTTAAGATTATTACTAGTCAGATATATCCTTGTGTGGTGAATAGGGGGTGTTGAGTCCAGTTCTCTGAGCAAGGAGTAGGTCTTGTCTATTACATGTTGGGTTTATGGAACTGTATCTCAGGTAATTTGAAACCCTTGTTTTATGTATCACCCCACCTCACCTTTCCTGTTAAGCAGCCATAGTGTGTTTTCTGCATGTGTGACTCTGTTCTGTTTTGGAATTCAGTTCAAGTGTAATGGTTTTTACTTTCCCTGTATAAGTGATATCTTATGAGAAGTGTCCTTTTCTGTGTGACTTATTTCACTTAGAATCGTCGTACCTAAATCCACTCATCATGCTGCTACTAGCCTTATGACATTGATTTCATGGCTGAGTGATATTCCATTGTACATAAGGACCACAACTTCTTTATCCATTTTTCTCTTTCCTGGGATATTTAAGGTGGAATGAAGTGGAGGTCCTTGGCAACAGAGCAGCCCTAAACTTTGGTGTGCTTGTGTCTTGCTGATTTTTAATTTTCCCAATTTATACCCCCATGCGTGGAAGTGCCCTTAGCGCTCTAAGCTGTGTTTTTTAGATGTTTCAGGACACACTGTACCCTTCTCCAGCGTGGCTGTTGGCAATTTACATCCCGCCCATCAGCGTAGCAAGGCTCCCATTTCTCCATGGCCTGTCCTGCATTTCTGGTTTTGACACTTTTCTCAGCATGGCCCTTTTGACCGATGGGAAGCGAGACTTCTTTGTAGCGCTGATTTGCCTTTCCAGGTTGCTTGGTTGGCCAAAAAGGGCGTATGCGTTTTTTCCTGAATATATTCAGGAAAAAACGCATACGCCCTTTTTGGCCAAGGGCCTCATTGTCAACGTTTTGCTGCTTTTCATGTGCTTTAAAGGCGATTCGAATCTACCTCCTGAAATCTGTTTCCTGCAATTCTGCCTTGATTTCAAATCCTCTTCTTTGCCTTCCCTCAATATATTTGTGGACGAGAGTTATCATTTATAACTCTGCAGGTTTGTGAATTGCAGTGCCCTGAAGCTCCATTTTACAACTCGCTTTTTGGGAGCTGGCCGTAAAAGCGCAGGATGGTTTCAGGCCCTGTGCTGGTTCCGGGGGGCAGCTGAGCCTGTGGTTAATTCTTCTTCCTGATGGGAAAATAGAGTGACCTGTGCCTGTCCCAACACCTAGAGCTAGCCTCTCATTGGTTCCCCATCTTCCCCTTCATCCTCAGGACAAATTGCAACCTGTACGGAACAGGAGGTTAAAGGTGCTGATGCTCCAAGTAGGGAGATTGCTAGTAAAGTGGCTGGAATGGCGAACCCGAGCACAAGGAGATGAGAAATGAGGTGCGTTTTAGGAACCTTTCCCCATCACACGGTGTACCATCTTCTGGGTTTCTCATGCATGTTTTCGATGTAGGAAGATGCCCTTGAACCTCGAGATTTGGGACCCATGCGATGGGTACCACGCAGTATTACTTTAAAGGGTCTGCGTTTGCTCACCCAGCCTCACCAAAACTCTCAGCCCCAAGAGTGTCCACCCTTATGTCTCATCCAACTGTGGGTCTAGATATGGTCAATCCAGGTTCCATCACAGCCCCTGAACGAATTGTGTAAGAATTTCTCTCTCTTTCACTGTCTTTGTTTCATGGGTTTTTAAAAGTAATTTATTTTTATAATGGGGTTTAGCTGCTTTTCACGGCTGTGTTTATGCCGCTTTACACCCACTTGACACACTAACAGAGAGATTTCAATACATAGGTTTTAAGATTATTACTAGTCAGATATATCCTTGTGTGGTGAATAGGGGGTGTTGAGTCCAGTTCTCTGAGCAAGGAGTAGGTCTTGTCTATTACATGTTGGGTTTATGGAACTGTATCTCAGGTAATTTGAAACCCTTGTTTTATGTATCACCCCACCTCACCTTTCCTGTTAAGCAGCCATAGTGTGTTTTCTGCATGTGTGACTCTGTTCTGTTTTGGAATTCAGTTCAAGTGTAATGGTTTTTACTTTCCCTGTATAAGTGATATCTTATGAGAAGTGTCCTTTTCTGTGTGACTTATTTCACTTAGAATCGTCGTACCTAAATCCACTCATCATGCTGCTACTAGCCTTATGACATTGATTTCATGGCTGAGTGATATTCCATTGTACATAAGGACCACAACTTCTTTATCCATTTTTCTCTTTCCTGGGATATTTAAGGTGGAATGAAGTGGAGGTCCTTGGCAACAGAGCAGCCCTAAACTTTGGTGTGCTTGTGTCTTGCTGATTTTTAATTTTCCCAATTTATACCCCCATGCGTGGAAGTGCCCTATGCGCTCTAAGCTGTGTTTTTTAGATGTTTCAGGACACACCGTACCCTTCTCCAGCGTGGCTGTTGGCAATTTACATTCCGCCCATCAGCGTAGCAAGGCTCCCATTTCTCCATGGCCTGTTCTGCATTTCTGGTTTTGACACTTTTCTCAGCATGGCCCTTTTGACCGATGGGCAGCGAGACTTCTTTGTAGCGCTGATTTGCCTTTCCAGGTTGCTTGGTTGGCCAAAAAGGGCGTATGCGTTTTTTCCTGAATATATTCAGGAAAAAACGCATACGCCCTTTTTGGCCAAGGGCATCATTGTCAACGTTTTGCCGCTTTTCATGTGCTTTAAAGGCGATTCGAATCTACCTCCTGAAATCTGTTTCCTGCAATTCTGCCTTGATTTCAAATCCTCTTCTTTGCCTTCCCTCAATATATTTGTGGACGAGAGTTATCATTTATAACTCTGCAGGTTTGTGAATTGCAGTGCCCTGAAGCTCCATTTTACAACTTGCTTTTTTGGGAGCTGGCCGCAAAAGCGCAGGATGGCTTCAGGCCCTGTTCTGGTTCTGGGGGGCAGGCTGAGCCTGTGGATAATTCTTCTTCCTGATGGGAAAATAGAGTGACCTGTGTCTGTCCCAATACCAAGAGCTAGTCTCTCATTGCTTCCCCGTCTTCCCGTTCATCCTCAGGACAAATTGCAACCTGTACGGAACAGGAGGTTAAAGGTGCTGATACTCCAAGTAGGGAGATTGCTAGTTAAGTGGCTGGAATTGCGAACCCGAGCTCAAGGAGATGACAAATGAGGTGCGTTTTAGAAAGCTTTCCCCATCACACGGTGTACCATCTTCTGGGTTTCTCATGCATGTTTTCGATGTAGGAAGATGCCCTTGAACCTGCAGATTTGGGACACATGGGATGGGTACCACACAGTATTACTTTAAAGGGTCTGCGTTTGCTCACCCAACCTCACCAAACCTCTCAGCCCCAAGAGTGTCCACCCTTATGTCTCATCCAGCTGTGGGTCTAGATATGGTCAATCCGGGTTGCATCACAGCCCCTGAACGAATTGTGTAAGAATTTCTCTCTCTTTCTCTGTCTTTGTTTCATGGGTTTTTAAAAGTAATTTATTTTTATAATGGGGTTTACCTGCTTTTCACTGCTGTGTTTATGCCGCTTTACACCCACTTGACACACTAACAGAGAGATTTCAATACATAGGTTTTAAGATTATTACTAGTCAGATATATCCTTGTGTGGTGAATAGGGGGTGTTAAGTCCAGTTCTCTGAGCAAGGAGTAGGTCTTGTCTATTACATGTTGGGTTTATGGAACGGTATCTCAGCTAATTTGAAACCCTTGTTTTATGTATCACCCCACCTCACTTTTCCTGTTAAGCAGCCATAGTGTGTTTTCTGCATGTGTGACTCTGTTCTGTTTTGGAATTCAGTTCAAGTGTAATGGTTTTTACTTTCCCTGTATAAGTGATATCTTATGAGAAGTGTCCTTTTCTGTGTGACTTATTTCACTTAGAATCGACGTACCTAAATCCACTCATCATGCTGCTACTAGCCTTATGACATTGATTTCATGGCTGAGTGATATTCCATTGTACATAAGGACCACAACTTCTTTATCCATTTTTCTCTTTCCTGGGATATTTAAGGTGGAATGAAGTGGAGGTCCTTGGCAACAGAGCAGCCCTAAACTTTGGTGTGCTTGTGTCTTGCTGATTTTTAATTTTCCCAATTTATACCCCCATGCGTGGAAGTGCCCTTAGCGCTCTAAGCTGTGTTTTTTAGATGTTTCAGGACACACTGTACCCTTCTCCAGCGTGGCTGTTGGCAATTTACATCCCGCCCATCAGCGTAGCAAGGCTCCCATTTCTCCATGGCCTGTCCTGCATTTCTGGTTTTGACACTTTTCTCAGCATGGCCCTTTTGACCGATGGGAAGCGAGACTTCTTTGTAGCACTGATTTGCCTTTCCAGGTTGCTTGGTTGGCCAAAAAGGGCGTATGCGTTTTTTCCTGAATATATTCAGGAAAAAACGCATACGCCCTTTTTGGCCAAGGGCCTCATTGTCAACGTTTTGCTGCTTTTCATGTGCTTTAAAGGCGATTCGAATCTACCTCCTGAAATCTGTTTCCTGCAATTCTGCCTTGATTTCAAATCCTCTTCTTTGCCTTCCCTCAATATATTTGTGGACGAGAGTTATCATTTATAACTCTGCAGGTTTGTGAATTGCAGTGCCCTGAAGCTCCATTTTACAACTCGCTTTTTGGGAGCTGGCCGTAAAAGCGCAGGATGGTTTCAGGCCCTGTGCTGGTTCCGGGGGGCAGCTGAGCCTGTGGTTAATTCTTCTTCCTGATGGGAAAATAGAGTGACCTGTGCCTGTCCCAACACCTAGAGCTAGCCTCTCATTGGTTCCCCATCTTCCCATTCATCCTCAGGACAAATTGCAACCTGTACGGAACAGGAGGTTAAAGGTGCTGATGCTCCAAGTAGGGAGATTGCTAGTAAAGTGGCTGGAATGGCGAACCCGAGCACAAGGAGATGAGAAATGAGGTGCGTTTTAGGAACCTTTCCCCATCACACGGTGTACCATCTTCTGGGTTTCTCATGCATGTTTTCGATGTAGGAAGATGCCCTTGAACCTCGAGATTTGGGACCCATGCGATGGGTACCACGCAGTATTACTTTAAAGGGTCTGCGTTTGCTCACCCAGCCTCACCAAATCTCTCAGCCCCAAGAGTGTCCACCCTTATGTCTCATCCAGCTGTGGGTCTAGATATGGTCAATCCAGGTTCCATCACAGCCCCTGAACGAATTGTGTAAGAATTTCTCTCTCTTTCACTGTCTTTGTTTCATGGGTTTTTAAAAGTAATTTATTTTTATAATGGGGTTTAGCTGCTTTTCACGGCTGTGTTTATGCCGCTTTACACCCACTTGACACACTAACAGAGAGATTTCAATACATAGGTTTTAAGATTATTACTAGTCAGATATATCCTTGTGTGGTGAATAGGGGGTGTTGAGTCCAGTTCTGTGAGCAAGGAGTAGGTCTTGTCTATTACATGTTGGGTTTATGGAACTGTATCTCAGGTAATTTGAAACCCTTGTTTTATGTATCACCCCACCTCACCTTTCCTGTTAAGCAGCCATAGTGTGTTTTCTGCATGTGTGACTCTGTTCTGTTTTGTAATTCAGTTCAAGTGTAATGGTTTTTACTTTCCCTGTATAAGTGATATCTTATGAGAAGTGTCCTTTTCTGTGTGACTTATTTCACTTAGAATCGTCGTACCTAAATCCACTCATCATGCTGCTACTAGCCTTATGACATTGATTTCATGGCTGAGTGATATTCCATTGTACATAAGGACCACAACTTCTTTATCCATTTTTCTCTTTCCTGGGATATTTAAGGTGGAATGAAGTGGAGGTCCTTGGCAACAGAGCAGCCCTAAACTTTGGTGTGCTTGTGTCTTGCTGATTTTTAATTTTCCCAATTTATACCCCCATGCGTGGAAGTGCCCTATGCGCTCTAAGCTGTGTTTTTTAGATGTTTCAGGACACACCGTACCCTTCTCCAGCGTGGCTGTTGGCAATTTACATTCCGCCCATCAGCGTAGCAAGGCTCCCATTTCTCCATGGCCTGTTCTGCATTTCTGGTTTTGACACTTTTCTCAGCATGGCCCTTTTGACCGATGGGCAGCGAGACTTCTTTGTAGCGCTGATTTGCCAATCCAGGTTGCTTGGTTGGCCAAAAAGGGCATCATTGTCAACGTTTTGCCGCTTTTCATGTGCTTTAAAGGCGATTCGAATCTACCTCCTGAAATCTGTTTCCTGCAATTCTGCCTTGATTTCAAATCCTCTTCTTTGCCTTCCCTCAATATATTTGTGGACGAGAGTTATCATTTATAACTCTGCAGGTTTGTGAATTGCAGTGCCCTGAAGCTCCATTTTACAACTCGCTTTTTTGGGAGCTGGCTGCAAAAGCGCAGGATGGCTTCAGGCCCTGTTTTGGTTCTGGGGGGCAGGCTGAGCCTGTGGATATTTCTTCTTCCTGATGGGAAAATAGAGTGACCTGTGTCTGTCCCAATACCAAGAGCTAGTCTCTCATTGGTTCCCCGTCTTCCCGTTCATCCTCAGGAAAAATTGCAACCTGTACGGAACAGGAGGTTAAAGGTGCTGATACTCCAAGTAGGGAGATTGCTAGTAAAGTGGCTGGAATTGCGAACCCAAGCTCAAGGAGATGACAAATGAGGTGCGTTTTAGAAAACTTTCCCCATCACACGGTGTACCATCTTCTGGGTTTCTCATGCATGTTTTCGATGTAGGAAGATGCCCTTGAACCTGGAGATTTGGGACCCATGGGATGGGTACCACACAGTATTACTTTAAAGGGTCTGCGTTTGCTCACCCAACCTCACCAAACCTCTCAGGCCCAAGAGTGTCCACCCTTATGTCTCATCCAGCTGTGGGTCTAGATATGGTCAATCCGGGTTGCATCACAGCCCCTGAACGAATTGTGTAAGAATTTCTCTCTCTTTCTCTGTCTTTGTTTCATGGGTTTTTAAAAGTAATTTATGTTTATAATGGGGTTTAGGTGCTTTTCACTGCTGTGTTTATGCCGCTTTACACCCACTTGACACACTAACAGAGAGATTTCAATACATAGGTTTTAAGATTATTACTAGTCAGATATATCCTTGTGTGGTGAATAGGGGGTGTTGAGTCCAGTTCTCTGAGCAAGGAGTCGGTCTTGTCTATTACATATTGGGTTTATGGAACGGTATCTAAGCTAATTTGAAACCCTTGTTTTATGTATCACCCCACCTCACCTTCCCTGTTAAGCAGCCATAGTGTGTTTTCTGCATGTGTGACTCTGTTCTGTTTTGTATTTCATTTCAAGTGTAATGGTTTTTCCTTTCCCTCTATAAGTGATATCTTATGAGAAGTGTCCTTTTCTGTGTGACTTATTTCACTTAGAATCATCGTACTTAAATCCACTCATCATGCTGCTACTAGCCTTATGACATTGATTTCATGGCTGAGTGATATTCCATTGTACATAAGGACCACAACTTCTTTATCCATTTTTCTCTTTCCTGGGATATTTAAGTTGGAATGAGGTGGAGGTCCTTGGCAACAGAGCAGCCCTAAACTTTGGTGTGCTTGTGTCTTGCTGATTTTTAATTTTCCCAATTTATACCCCCATGTGTGGAAGTGCCCTATGCGCTCTAAGCTGTGTTTTTTAGATGTTTCAGGACACACCATACCTTCTCCAGAGTGGCTGTTGGCAATTTACATCCCGCCCATCAGCATAGCAAGGCTCCCATTGCTCCATGGCCTGTCCTGCATTTCTGGTTTTGACACTTTTCTCAGCATGGCCCTTTTGACCGATGGGAAGCGAGACTTCTTTGTAGCACTGATTTGCCTTTCCAGGTTGCTTGGTTGGCCAAAAAGGGCGTATGCGTTTTTTTCCTGAATATATTCAGGAAAAAACGCATACGTCCTTTTTGGCCAAGGGCCTCATTGTCAACGTTTTGCTGCTTTTCATGTGCTTTAAAGGCGATTCGAATCTACCTCCTGAAATCTGTTTCCTGCAATTCTGCCTTGATTTCAAATCCTCTTCTTTGCCTTCCCTCAATATATTTGTGGACGAGAGTTATCATTTATAACTCTGCAGGTTTGTGAATTGCAGTGCCCTGAAGCTCCATTTTACAACTCGCTTTTTGGGAGCTGGCCGTAAAAGCGCAGGATTGCTTCAGGCCCTGTTCTGGTTCCGGGGGGCAGGCTGAGCCTGTGGTTAATTCTTCTCACTGATGGGAAAATAGAGTGACCTGTGCCTGTCCCAACAACAAGAGCTAGTCTCTCATTGGTTCCCCATCTTCCCATTCATCCTCAGGACAAATTGCAACCTGTACGGAACAGGAGGTTAAAAATGCTGTTGCTCCAAGTAGGGAGATTGCTAGTAAAGTGGCTGGAATGGCGAAGCCGAGCACAAGGAGATGAGAAATGATGTGCGTTTTAGAAACCTTTCCCCATCACACGGTGTACCATCTTCTGGGTTTCTCATGCATGTTTTCGATGTAGGAAGATGCCCTTGAACCTCGAGATTTGGTACCCATGGGATGGGTACCATGCAGTATTACTTTAAAGGGTCTACGTTTGCTCACCCAACCTCACCAAACCGCTCAGCCCCAAGAGTGTCCACCCTTATGTCTCATCCAGCTGTGGGTCTAGATATGGTCAATCCAGGTTCCATCACAGCCCCTGAACGAATTGTGTAAGAATTTCTCTCTCTTTCACTGTCTTTGTTTCATGGGTTTTTAAAAGTAATTTATTTTTAGAATGGGGTTTAGCTGCTTTTCACTGCTGTGTTTATGCCGCTTTACGCCCACTTGACACACTAACAGAGAGATTTCAATACATGGGTTTTAAGATTATTACTAGTCAGATATATCCTTGTGTGGTGAATAGGGGGTGTTGAGTCCAGTTCTCTGAGCAAGGAGTTGGTCTTGTCTATTACATATTGGGATTATGGAACGGTATCTCAGCTAATTTGAAACCCTTGTTTTATGTATCACCCCACCTCACCTTTCCTGTTAAGCAGCCATAGTGTGTTTTCTGCATGTGTGACTCTGTTCTGTTTTGGAATTCAGTTCAAGTGTAATGGTTTTTACTTTCCCTGTATAAGTGATATCTTATGAGAAGTGTCCTTTTCTGTGTGACTTATTTCACTTAGAATAGACGTACCTAAATCCACTCATCATGCTGCTACTAGCCTTATGACATTGATTTCATGGCTGAGTGATATTCCATTGTACATAAGGACCACAACTTCTTTATCCATTTTTCTCTTTCCTGGGATATTTAAGGTGGAATGAAGTGGAGGTCCTTGGCAACAGAGCAGCCCTAAACTTTGGTGTGCTTGTGTCTTGCTGATTTTTAATTTTCCCAATTTATACCCCCATGCGTGGAAGTGCCCTTAGCGCTCTAAGCTGTGTTTTTTAGATGTTTCAGGACACACTGTACCCTTCTCCAGCGTGGCTGTTGGCAATTTACATCCCGCCCATCAGCGTAGCAAGGCTCCCATTTCTCCATGGCCTGTCCTGCATTTCTGGTTTTGACACTTTTCTCAGCATGGCCCTTTTGACCGATGGGAAGCGAGACTTCTTTGTAGCGCTGATTTGCCTTTCCAGGTTGCTTGGTTGGCCAAAAAGGGCGTATGCGTTTTTTCCTGAATATATTCAGGAAAAAACGCATACGCCCTTTTTGGCCAAGGGCCTCATTGTCAACGTTTTGCTGCTTTTCATGTGCTTTAAAGGCGATTCGAATCTACCTCCTGAAATCTGTTTCCTGCAATTCTGCCTTGATTTCAAATCCTCTTCTTTGCCTTCCCTCAATATATTTGTGGACGAGAGTTATCATTTATAACTCTGCAGGTTTGTGAATTGCAGTGCCCTGAAGCTCCATTTTACAACTCGCTTTTTGGGAGCTGGCCGTAAAAGCGCAGGATGGTTTCAGGCCCTGTGCTGGTTCCGGGGGGCAGCTGAGCCTGTGGTTAATTCTTCTTCCTGATGGGAAAATAGAGTGACCTGTGCCTGTCCCAACACCTAGAGCTAGCCTCTCATTGGTTCCCCATCTTCCCATTCATCCTCAGGACAAATTGCAACCTGTACGGAACAGGAGGTTAAAGGTGCTGATGCTCCAAGTAGGGAGATTGCTAGTAAAGTGGCTGGAATGGCGAACCCGAGCACAAGGAGATGAGAAATGAGGTGCGTTTTAGGAACCTTTCCCCATCACACGGTGTACCATCTTCTGGGTTTCTCATGCATGTTTTCCATGTAGGAAGATGCCCTTGAACCTCGAGATTTGGGACCCATGCGATGGGTACCACGCAGTATTACTTTAAAGGGTCTGCGTTTGCTCACCCAGCCTCACCAAATCTCTCAGCCCCAAGAGTGTCCACCCTTATGTCTCATCCAGCTGTGGGTCTAGATATGGTCAATCCAGGTTCCATCACAGCCCCTGAACGAATTGTGTAAGAATTTCTCTCTCTTTCACTGTCTTTGTTTCATGGGTTTTTAAAAGTAATTTATTTTTATAATGGGGTTTAGCTGCTTTTCACGGCTGTGTTTATGCCGCTTTACACCCACTTGACACACTAACAGAGAGATTTCAATACATAGGTTTTAAGATTATTACTAGTCAGATATATCCTTGTGTGGTGAATAGGGGGTGTTGAGTCCAGTTCTCTGAGCAAGGAGTAGGTCTTGTCTATTACATGTTGGGTTTATGGAACTGTATCTCAGGTAATTTGAAACCCTTGTTTTATGTATCACCCCACCTCACCTTTCCTGTTAAGCAGCCATAGTGTGTTTTCTGCATGTGTGACTCTGTTCTGTTTTGGAATTCAGTTCAAGTGTAATGGTTTTTACTTTCCCTGTATAAGTGATATCTTATGAGAAGTGTCCTTTTCTGTGTGACTTATTTCACTTAGAATCGTCGTACCTAAATCCACTCATCATGCTGCTACTAGCCTTATGACATTGATTTCATGGCTGAGTGATATTCCATTGTACATAAGGACCACAACTTCTTTATCCATTTTTCTCTTTCCTGGGATATTTAAGGTGGAATGAAGTGGAGGTCCTTGGCAACAGAGCAGCCCTAAACTTTGGTGTGCTTGTGTCTTGCTGATTTTTAATTTTCCCAATTTATACCCCCATGCGTGGAAGTGCCCTTAGCGCTCTAAGCTGTGTTTTTTAGATGTTTCAGGACACACTGTACCCTTCTCCAGCGTGGCTGTTGGCAATTTACATCCCGCCCATCAGCGTAGCAAGGCTCCCATTTCTCCATGGCCTGTCCTGCATTTCTGGTTTTGACACTTTTCTCAGCATGGCCCTTTTGACCGATGGGAAGCGAGACTTCTTTGTAGCGCTGATTTGCCTTTCCAGGTTGCTTGGTTGGCCAAAAAGGGCGTATGCGTTTTTTCCTGAATATATTCAGGAAAAAACGCATACGCCCTTTTTGGCCAAGGGCCTCATTGTCAACGTTTTGCTGCTTTTCATGTGCTTTAAAGGCGATTCGAATCTACCTCCTGAAATCTGTTTCCTGCAATTCTGCCTTGATTTCAAATCCTCTTCTTTGCCTTCCCTCAATATATTTGTGGACGAGAGTTATCATTTATAACTCTGCAGGTTTGTGAATTGCAGTGCCCTGAAGCTCCATTTTACAACTCGCTTTTTGGGAGCTGGCCGTAAAAGCGCAGGATGGTTTCAGGCCCTGTGCTGGTTCCGGGGGGCAGCTGAGCCTGTGGTTAATTCTTCTTCCTGATGGGAAAATAGAGTGACCTGTGCCTGTCCCAATACCAAGAGCTAGTCTCTCATTGCTTCCCCGTCTTCCCGTTCATCCTCAGGACAAATTGCAACCTGTACGGAACAGGAGGTTAAAGGTGCTGATACTCCAAGTAGGGAGATTGCTAGTAAAGTGGCTGGAATTGCGAACCCGAGCTCAAGGAGATGACAAATGAGGTGCGTTTTAGAAAGCTTTCCCCATCACACGGTGTACCATCTTCTGGGTTTCTCATGCATGTTTTCGATGTAGGAAGATGCCCTTGAACCTGGAGATTTGGGACACATGGGATGGGTACCACACAGTATTACTTTAAAGGGTCTGCGTTTGCTCACCCAACCTCACCAAACCTCTCAGCCCCAAGAGTGTCCACCCTTATGTCTCATCCAGCTGTGGGTCTAGATATGGTCAATCCGGGTTGCATCACAGCCCCTGAACGAATTGTGTAAGAATTTCTCTCTCTTTCTCTGTCTTTGTTTCATGGGTTTTTAAAAGTAATTTATTTTTATAATGGGGTTTACCTGCTTTTCACTGCTGTGTTTATGCCGCTTTACACCCACTTGACACACTAACAGAGAGATTTCAATACATAGGTTTTAAGATTATTACTAGTCAGATATATCCTTGTGTGGTGAATAGGGGGTGTTAAGTCCAGTTCTCTGAGCAAGGAGTAGGTCTTGTCTATTACATGTTGGGTTTATGGAACGGTATCTCAGCTAATTTGAAACCCTTGTTTTATGTATCACCCCACCTCACTTTTCCTGTTAAGCAGCCATAGTGTGTTTTCTGCATGTGTGACTCTGTTCTGTTTTGGAATTCAGTTCAAGTGTAATGGTTTTTACTTTCCCTGTATAAGTGATATCTTATGAGAAGTGTCCTTTTTTGTGTGACTTATTTCACTTAGAATCGACGTACCTAAATCCACTCATCATGCTGCTACTAGCCTTATGACATTGATTTCATGGCTGAGTGATATTCCATTGTACATAAGGACCACAACTTCTTTATCCATTTTTCTCTTTCCTGGGATATTTAAGGTGGAATGAAGTGGAGGTCCTTGGCAACAGAGCAGCCCTAAACTTTGGTGTGCTTGTGTCTTGCTGATTTTTAATTTTCCCAATTTATACCCCCATGCGTGGAAGTGCCCTTAGCGCTCTAAGCTGTGTTTTTTAGATGTTTCAGGACACACTGTACCCTTCTCCAGCGTGGCTGTTGGCAATTTACATCCCGCCCATCAGCGTAGCAAGGCTCCCATTTCTCCATGGCCTGTCCTGCATTTCTGGTTTTGACACTTTTCTCAGCATGGCCCTTTTGACCGATGGGAAGCGAGACTTCTTTGTAGCGCTGATTTGCCTTTCCAGGTTGCTTGGTTGGCCAAAAAGGGCGTATGCGTTTTTTCCTGAATATATTCAGGAAAAAACGCATACGCCCTTTTTGGCCAAGGGCCTCATTGTCAACGTTTTGCTGCTTTTCATGTGCTTTAAAGGCGATTCGAATCTACCTCCTGAAATCTGTTTCCTGCAATTCTGCCTTGATTTCAAATCCTCTTCTTTGCCTTCCCTCAATATATTTGTGGACGAGAGTTATCATTTATAACTCTGCAGGTTTGTGAATTGCAGTGCCCTGAAGCTCCATTTTACAACTCGCTTTTTGGGAGCTGGCCGTAAAAGCGCAGGATGGTTTCAGGCCCTGTGCTGGTTCCGGGGGGCAGCTGAGCCTGTGGTTAATTCTTCTTCCTGATGGGAAAATAGAGTGACCTGTGCCTGTCCCAACACCTAGAGCTAGCCTCTCATTGGTTCCCCATCTTCCCATTCATCCTCAGGACAAATTGCAACCTGTACGGAACAGGAGGTTAAAGGTGCTGATGCTCCAAGTAGGGAGATTGCTAGTAAAGTGGCTGGAATGGCGAACCCGAGCACAAGGAGATGAGAAATGAGGTGCGTTTTAGGAACCTTTCCCCATCACACGGTGTACCATCTTCTGGGTTTCTCATGCATGTTTTCCATGTAGGAAGATGCCCTTGAACCTCGAGATTTGGGACCCATGCGATGGGTACCACGCAGTATTACTTTAAAGGGTCTGCGTTTGCTCACCCAGCCTCACCAAATCTCTCAGCCCCAAGAGTGTCCACCCTTATGTCTCATCCAGCTGTGGGTCTAGATATGGTCAATCCAGGTTCCATCACAGCCCCTGAACGAATTGTGTAAGAATTTCTCTCTCTTTCACTGTCTTTGTTTCATGGGTTTTTAAAAGTAATTTATTTTTAGAATGGGGTTTAGCTGCTTTTCACTGCTGTGTTTATGCCGCTTTACACCCACTTGACACACTAACAGAGAGATTTCAATACATAGGTTTTAAGATTATTACTAGTCAGATATATCCTTGTGTGGTGAATAGGGGGTGTTGAGTCCAGTTCTCTGAGCAAGGAGTAGGTCTTGTCTATTACATGTTGGGTTTATGGAACTGTATCTCAGGTAATTTGAAACCCTTGTTTTATGTATCACCCCACCTCACCTTTCCTGTTAAGCAGCCATAGTGTGTTTTCTGCATGTGTGACTCTGTTCTGTTTTGGAATTCAGTTCAAGTGTAATGGTTTTTACTTTCCCTGTATAAGTGATATCTTATGAGAAGTGTCCTTTTCTGTGTGACTTATTTCACTTAGAATCGTCGTACCTAAATCCACTCATCATGCTGCTACTAGCCTTATGACATTGATTTCATGGCTGAGTGATATTCCATTGTACATAAGGACCACAACTTCTTTATCCATTTTTCTCTTTCCTGGGATATTTAAGGTGGAATGAAGTGGAGGTCCTTGGCAACAGAGCAGCCCTAAACTTTGGTGTGCTTGTGTCTTGCTGATTTTTAATTTTCCCAATTTATACCCCCATGCGTGGAAGTGCCCTATGCGCTCTAAGCTGTGTTTTTTAGATGTTTCAGGACACACCGTACCCTTCTCCAGCGTGGCTGTTGGCAATTTACATTCCGCCCATCAGCGTAGCAAGGCTCCCATTTCTCCATGGCCTGTTCTGCATTTCTGGTTTTGACACTTTTCTCAGCATGGCCCTTTTGACCGATGGGCAGCGAGACTTCTTTGTAGCGCTGATTTGCCTTTCCAGGTTGCTTGGTTGGCCAAAAAGGGCGTATGCGTTTTTTCCTGAATATATTCAGGAAAAAACGCATACGCCCTTTTTGGCCAAGGGCATCATTGTCAACGTTTTGCCGCTTTTCATGTGCTTTAAAGGCGATTCGAATCTACCTCCTGAAATCTGTTTCCTGCAATTCTGCCTTGATTTCAAATCCTCTTCTTTGCCTTCCCTCAATATATTTGTGGACGAGAGTTATCATTTATAACTCTGCAGGTTTGTGAATTGCAGTGCCCTGAAGCTCCATTTTACAACTTGCTTTTTTGGGAGCTGGCCGCAAAAGCGCAGGATGGCTTCAGGCCCTGTTCTGGTTCTGGGGGGCAGGCTGAGCCTGTGGATAATTCTTCTTCCTGATGGGAAAATAGAGTGACCTGTGTCTGTCCCAATACCAAGAGCTAGTCTCTCATTGCTTCCCCGTCTTCCCGTTCATCCTCAGGACAAATTGCAACCTGTACGGAACAGGAGGTTAAAGGTGCTGATACGCCAAGTAGGGAGATTGCTAGTAAAGTGGCTGGAATTGCGAACCCGAGCTCAAGGAGATGACAAATGAGGTGCGTTTTAGAAAGCTTTCCCCATCACACGGTGTACCATCTTCTGGGTTTCTCATGCATGTTTTCGATGTAGGAAGATGCCCTTGAACCTGGAGATTTGGGACACATGGGATGGGTACCACACAGTATTACTTTAAAGGGTCTGCGTTTGCTCACCAAACCTCACCAAACCTCTCAGCCCCAAGAGTGTCCACCCTTATGTCTCATCCAGCTGTGGGTCTAGATATGGTCAATCCGGGTTGCATCACAGCCCCTGAACGAATTGTGTAAGAATTTCTCTCTCTTTCTCTGTCTTTGTTTCATGGGTTTTTAAAAGTAATTTATTTTTATAATGGGGTTTACCTGCTTTTCACTGCTGTGTTTATGCCGCTTTACACCCACTTGACACACTAACAGAGAGATTTCAATACATAGGTTTTAAGTTTATTACTAGTCAGATATATCCTTGTGTGGTGAATAGGGGGTGTTAAGTCCAGTTCTCTGAGCAAGGAGTAGGTCTTGTCTATTACATGTTGGGTTTATGGAACGGTATCTCAGCTAATTTGAAACCCTTGTTTTATGTATCACCCCACCTCACTTTTCCTGTTAAGCAGCCATAGTGTGTTTTCTGCATGTGTGACTCTGTTCTGTTTTGGAATTCAGTTCAAGTGTAATGGTTTTTACTTTCCCTGTATAAGTGATATCTTATGAGAAGTGTCCTTTTCTGTGTGACTTATTTCACTTAGAATCGACGTACCTAAATCCACTCATCATGCTGCTACTAGCCTTATGACATTGATTTCATGGCTGAGTGATATTCCATTGTACATAAGGACCACAACTTCTTTATCCATTTTTCTCTTTCCTGGGATATTTAAGGTGGAATGAAGTGGAGGTCCTTGGCAACAGAGCAGCCCTAAACTTTGGTGTGCTTGTGTCTTGCTGATTTTTAATTTTCCCAATTTATACCCCCATGCGTGGAAGTGCCCTTAGCGCTCTAAGCTGTGTTTTTTAGATGTTTCAGGACACACTGTACCCTTCTCCAGCGTGGCTGTTGGCAATTTACATCCCGCCCAAAAGCGTAGCAAGGCTCCCATTTCTCCATGGCCTGTCCTGCATTTCTGGTTTTGACACTTTTCTCAGCATGGCCCTTTTGACCGATGGGAAGCGAGACTTCTTTGTAGCGCTGATTTGCCTTTCCAGGTTGCTTGGTTGGCCAAAAAGGGCGTATGCGTTTTTTCCTGAATATATTCAGGAAAAAACGCATACGCCCTTTTTGGCCAAGGGCCTCATTGTCAACGTTTTGCTGCTTTTCATGTGCTTTAAAGGCGATTCGAATCTACCTCCTGAAATCTGTTTCCTGCAATTCTGCCTTGATTTCAAATCCTCTTCTTTGCCTTCCCTCAATATATTTGTGGACGAGAGTTATCATTTATAACTCTGCAGGTTTGTGAATTGCAGTGCCCTGAAGCTCCATTTTACAACTCGCTTTTTGGGAGCTGGCCGTAAAAGCGCAGGATGGTTTCAGGCCCTGTGCTGGTTCCGGGGGGCAGCTGAGCCTGTGGTTAATTCTTCTTCCTGATGGGAAAATAGAGTGACCTGTGCCTGTCCCAACACCTAGAGCTAGCCTCTCATTGGTTCCCCATCTTCCCATTCATCCTCAGGACAAATTGCAACCTGTACGGAACAGGAGGTTAAAGGTGCTGATGCTCCAAGTAGGGAGATTGCTAGTAAAGTGGCTGGAATGGCGAACCCGAGCACAAGGAGATGAGAAATGAGGTGCGTTTTAGGAACCTTTCCCCATCACACGGTGTACCATCTTCTGGGTTTCTCATGCATGTTTTCCATGTAGGAAGATGCCCTTGAACCTCGAGATTTGGGACCCATGCGATGGGTACCACGCAGTATTACTTTAAAGGGTCTGCGTTTGCTCACCCAGCCTCACCAAATCTCTCAGCCCCAAGAGTGTCCACCCTTATGTCTCATCCAGCTGTGGGTCTAGATATGGTCAATCCAGGTTCCATCACAGCCCCTGAACGAATTGTGTAAGAATTTCTCTCTCTTTCACTGTCTTTGTTTCATGGGTTTTTAAAAGTAATTTATTTTTATAATGGGGTTTAGCTGCTTTTCACGGCTGTGTTTATGCCGCTTTACACCCACTTGACACACTAACAGAGAGATTTCAATACATAGGTTTTAAGATTATTACTAGTCAGATATATCCTTGTGTGGTGAATAGGGGGTGTTGAGTCCAGTTCTCTGAGCAAGGAGTAGGTCTTGTCTATTACATGTTGGGTTTATGGAACTGTATCTCAGGTAATTTGAAACCCTTGTTTTATGTATCACCCCACCTCACCTTTCCTGTTAAGCAGCCATAGTGTGTTTTCTGCATGTGTGACTCTGTTCTGTTTTGGAATTCAGTTCAAGTGTAATGGTTTTTACTTTCCCTGTATAAGTGATATCTTATGAGAAGTGTCCTTTTCTGTGTGACTTATTTCACTTAGAATCGACGTACCTAAATCCACTCATCATGCTGCTACTAGCCTTATGACATTGATTTCATGGCTGAGTGATATTCCATTGTACATAAGGACCACAACTTCTTTATCCATTTTTCTCTTTCCTGGGATATTTAAGGTGGAATGAAGTGGAGGTCCTTGGCAACAGAGCAGCCCTAAACTTTGGTGTGCTTGTGTCTTGCTGATTTTTAATTTTCCCAATTTATACCCCCATGCGTGGAAGTGCCCTATGCGCTCTAAGCTGTGTTTTTTAGATGTTTCAGGACACACCGTACCCTTCTCCAGCGTGGCTGTTGGCAATTTACATTCCGCCCATCAGCGTAGCAAGGCTCCCATTTCTCCATGGCCTGTTCTGCATTTCTGGTTTTGACACTTTTCTCAGCATGGCCCTTTTGACCGATGGGCAGCGAGACTTCTTTGTAGCGCTGATTTGCCTTTCCAGGTTGCTTGGTTGGCCAAAAAGGGCGTATGCGTTTTTGCCTGAATATATTCAGGAAAAAACGCATACGCCCTTTTTGGCCAAGGGCATCATTGTCAACGTTTTGCCGCTTTTCATGTGCTTTAAAGGCGATTCGAATCTACCTCCTGAAATCTGTTTCCTGAAATTCTGCCTTGATTTCAAATCCTCTTCTTTGCCTTCCCTCAATATATTTGTGGACGAGAGTTATCATTTATAACTCTGCAGGTTTGTGAATTGCAGTGCCCTGAAGCTCTATTTTACAACTTGCTTTTTTGGGAGCTGGCCGCAAAAGCGCAGGATGGCTTCAGGCCCTGTTCTGGTTCTGGGGGGCAGGCTGAGCCTGTGGATAATTCTTCTTCCTGATGGGAAAATAGAGTGACCTGTGTCTGTCCCAATACCAAGAGCTAGTCTCTCATTACTTCCCCGTCTTCCCGTTCATCCTCAGGACAAATTGCAACCTGTACGGAACAGGAGGTTAAAGGTGCTGATACTCCAAGTAGGGAGATTGCTAGTAAAGTGGCTGGAATTGCGAACCCGAGCTCAAAGAGATGACAAATGAGGTGCGTTTTAGAAAGCTTTCCCCATCACACGGTGTACCATCTTCTGGGTTTCTCATGCATGTTTTCGATGTAGGAAGATGCCCTTGAACCTGGAGATTTGGGACACATGGGATGGGTACCACACAGTATTACTTTAAAGGGTCTGCGTTTGCTCACCCAACCTCACCAAACCTCTCAGCCCCAAGAGTGTCCACCCTTATGTCTCATCCAGCTGTGGGTCTAGATATGGTCAATCCGGGTTGCATCACAGCCCCTGAACGAATTGTGTAAGAATTTCTCTCTCTTTCTCTGTCTTTGTTTCATGGGTTTTTAAAAGTAATTTATTTTTATAATGGGGTTTACCTGCTTTTCACTGCTGTGTTTATGCCGCTTTACACCCACTTGACACACTAACAGAGAGATTTCAATACATAGTTTTTAAGATTATTACTAGTCAGATATATCCTTGTGTGGTGAATAGGGGGTGTTAAGTCCAGTTCTCTGAGCAAGGAGTAGGTCTTGTCTATTACATGTTGGGTTTATGGAACGGTATCTCAGCTAATTTGAAACCCTTGTTTTATGTATCACCCCACCTCACTTTTCCTGTTAAGCAGCCATAGTGTGTTTTCTGCATGTGTGACTCTGTTCTGTTTTGGAATTCAGTTCAAGTGTAATGGTTTTTACTTTCCCTGTATAAGTGATATCTTATGAGAAGTGTCCTTTTCTGTGTGACTTATTTCACTTAGAATCGACGTACCTAAATCCACTCATCATGCTGCTACTAGCCTTATGACATTGATTTCATGGCTGAGTGATATTCCATTGTACATAAGGACCACAACTTCTTTATCCATTTTTCTCTTTCCTGGGATATTTAAGGTGGAATGAAGTGGAGGTCCTTGGCAACAGAGCAGCCCTAAACTTTGGTGTGCTTGTGTCTTGCTGATTTTTAATTTTCCCAATTTATACCCCCATGCGTGGAAGTGCCCTTAGCGCTCTAAGCTGTGTTTTTTAGATGTTTCAGGACACACTGTACCCTTCTCCAGCGTGGCTGTTGGCAATTTACATCCCGCCCATCAGCGTAGCAAGGCTCCCATTTCTCCATGGCCTGTCCTGCATTTCTGGTTTTGACACTTTTCTCAGCATGGCCCTTTTGACCGATGGGAAGCGAGACTTCTTTGTAGCGCTGATTTGCCTTTCCAGGTTGCTTGGTTGGCCAAAAAGGGCGTATGCGTTTTTTCCTGAATATATTCAGGAAAAAACGCATACGCCCTTTTTGGCCAAGGGCCTCATTGTCAACGTTTTGCTGCTTTTCATGTGCTTTAAAGGCGATTCGAATCTACCTCCTGAAATCTGTTTCCTGCAATTCTGCCTTGATTTCAAATCCTCTTCTTTGCCTTCCCTCAATATATTTGTGGACGAGAGTTATCATTTATAACTCTGCAGGTTTGTGAATTGCAGTGCCCTGAAGCTCCATTTTACAACTCGCTTTTTGGGAGCTGGCCGTAAAAGCGCAGGATGGTTTCAGGCCCTGTGCTGGTTCCGGGGGGCAGCTGAGCCTGTGGTTAATTCTTCTTCCTGATGGGAAAATAGAGTGACCTGTGCCTGTCCCAACACCTAGAGCTAGCCTCTCATTGGTTCCCCATCTTCCCCTTCATCCTCAGGACAAATTGCAACCTGTACGGAACAGGAAGTTAAAGGTGCTGATGCTCCAAGTAGGGAGATTGCTAGTAAAGTGGCTGGAATGGCGAACCCGAGCACAAGGAGATGAGAAATGAGGTGCGTTTTAGGAACCTTTCCCCATCACACGGTGTACCATCTTCTGGGTTTCTCATGCATGTTTTCGATGTAGGAAGATGCCCTTGAACCTCGAGATTTGGGACCCATGCGATGGGTACCACGCAGTATTACTTTAAAGGGTCTGCGTTTGCTCACCCAGCCTCACCAAATCTCTCAGCCCCAAGAGTGTCCACCCTTATGTCTCATCCAGCTGTGGGTCTAGATATGGTCAATCCAGGTTCCATCACAGCCCCTGAACGAATTGTGTAAGAATTTCTCTCTCTTTCACTGTCTTTGTTTCATGGGTTTTTAAAAGTAATTTATTTTTATAATGGGGTTTAGCTGCTTTTCACGGCTGTGTTTATGCCGCTTTACACCCACTTGACACACTAACAGAGAGATTTCAATACATAGGTTTTAAGATTATTACTAGTCAGATATATCCTTGTGTGGTGAATAGGGGGTGTTGAGTCCAGTTCTCTGAGCAAGGAGTAGGTCTTGTCTATTACATGTTGGGTTTATGGAACTGTATCTCAGGTAATTTGAAACCCTTGTTTTATGTATCACCCCACCTCACCTTTCCTGTTAAGCAGCCATAGTGTGTTTTCTGCATGTGTGACTCTGTTCTGTTTTGTAATTCAGTTCAAGTGTAATGGTTTTTACTTTCCCTGTATAAGTGATATCTTATGAGAAGTGTCCTTTTCTGTGTGACTTATTTCACTTAGAATCGTCGTACCTAAATCCACTCATCATGCTGCTACTAGCCTTATGACATTGATTTCATGGCTGAGTGATATTCCATTGTACATAAGGACCACAACTTCTTTATCCATTTTTCTCTTTCCTGGGATATTGAAGGTGGAATGAAGTGGAGGTCCTTGGCAACAGAGCAGCCCTAAACTTTGGTGTGCTTGTGTCTTGCTGATTTTTAATTTTCCCAATTTATACCCCCATGCGTGGAAGTGCCCTATGCGCTGTAAGCTGTGTTTTTTAGATGTTTCAGGACACACCGTACCCTTCTCCAGCGTGGCTGTTGGCAATTTACATTCCGCCCATCAGCGTAGCAAGGCTCCCATTTCTCCATGGCCTGTTCTGCATTTCTGGTTTTGACACTTTTCTCAGCATGGCCCTTTTGACCGATGGGCAGCGAGACTTCTTTGTAGCGCTGATTTGCCTTTCCAGGTTGCTTGGTTGGCCAAAAAGGGCGTATGCGTTTTTTCCTGAATATATTCAGGAAAAAACGCATACGCCCTTTTTGGCCAAGGGCATCATTGTCAACGTTTTGCCGCTTTTCATGTGCTTTAAAGGCGATTCGAATCTACCTCCTGAAATCTGTTTCCTGCAATTCTGCCTTGATTTCAAATCCTCTTCTTTGCCTTCCCTCAATATATTTGTGGACGAGAGTTATCATTTATAACTCTGCAGGTTTGTGAATTGCAGTGCCCTGAAGCTCCATTTTACAACTTGCTTTTTTGGGAGCTGGCCGCAAAAGCGCAGGATGGCTTCAGGCCCTGTTCTGGTTCTGGGGGGCAGGCTGAGCCTGTGGATAATTCTTCTTCCTGATGGGAAAATAGAGTGACCTGTGTCTGTCCCAAAACCAAGAGCTAGTCTCTCATTGCTTCCCCGTCTTCCCGTTCATCCTCAGGACAAATTGCAACCTGTACGGAACAGGAGGTTAAAGGTGCTGATACTCCAAGTAGGGAGATTGCTAGTAAAGTGGCTGGAATTGCGAACCCGAGCTCAAGGAGATGACAAATGAGGTGCGTTTTAGAAAGCTTTCCCCATCACACGGTGTACCATCTTCTTGGTTTCTCATGCATGTTTTCGATGTAGGAAGATGCCCTTGAACCTGGAGATTTGGGACACATGGGATGGGTACCACACAGTATTACTTTAAAGGGTCTGCGTTTGCTCACCCAACCTCACCAAACCTCTCAGCCCCAAGAGTGTCCACCCTTATGTCTCATCCAGCTGTGGGTCTAGATATGGTCAATCCGGGTTGCATCACAGCCCCTGAACGAATTGTGTAAGAATTTCTCTCTCTTTCTCTGTCTTTGTTTCATGGGTTTTTAAAAGTAATTTATTTTTATAATGGGGTTTACCTGCTTTTCACTGCTGTGTTTATGCCGCTTTACACCCACTTGACACACTAACAGAGAGATTTCAATACATAGGTTTTAAGATTATTACTAGTCAGATATATCCTTGTGTGGTGAATAGGGGGTGTTAAGTCCAGTTCTCTGAGCAAGGAGTAGGTCTTGTCTATTACATGTTGGGTTTATGGAACGGTATCTCAGCTAATTTGAAACCCTTGTTTTATGTATCACCCCACCTCACTTTTCCTGTTAAGCAGCCATAGTGTGTTTTCTGCATGTGTGACTCTGTTCTGTTTTGGAATTCAGTTCAAGTGTAATGGTTTTTACTTTCCCTGTATAAGTGATATCTTATGAGAAGTGTCCTTTTCTGTGTGACTTATTTCACTTAGAATCGACGTACCTAAATCCACTCATCATGCTGCTACTAGCCTTATGACATTGATTTCATGGCTGAGTGATATTCCATTGTACATAAGGACCACAACTTCTTTATCCATTTTTCTCTTTCCTGGGATATTTAAGGTGGAATGAAGTGGAGGTCCTTGGCAACAGAGCAGCCCTAAACTTTGGTGTGCTTGTGTCTTGCTGATTTTTAATTTTCCCAATTTATACCCCCATGCGTGGAAGTGCCCTTAGCGCTCTAAGCTGTGTTTTTTAGATGTTTCAGGACACACTGTACCCTTCTCCAGCGTGGCTGTTGGCAATTTACATCCCGCCCATCAGCGTAGCAAGGCTCCCATTTCTCCATGGCCTGTCCTGCATTTCTGGTTTTGACACTTTTCTCAGCATGGCCCTTTTGACCGATGGGAAGCGAGACTTCTTTGTAGCGCTGATTTGCCTTTCCAGGTTGCTTGGTTGGCCAAAAAGGGCGTATGCGTTTTTTCCTGAATATATTCAGGAAAAAACGCATACGCCCTTTTTGGCCAAGGGCCTCATTGTCAACGTTTTGCTGCTTTTCATGTGCTTTAAAGGCGATTCGAATCTACCTCCTGAAATCTGTTTCCTGCAATTCTGCCTTGATTTCAAATCCTCTTCTTTGCCTTCCCTCAATATATTTGTGGACGAGAGTTATCATTTATAACTCTGCAGGTTTGTGAATTGCAGTGCCCTGAAGCTCCATTTTACAACTCGCTTTTTGGGAGCTGGCCGTAAAAGCGCAGGATGGTTTCAGGCCCTGTGCTGGTTCCGGGGGGCAGCTGAGCCTGTGGTTAATTCTTCTTCCTGATGGGAAAATAGAGTGACCTGTGCCTGTCCCAACACCTAGAGCTAGCCTCTCATTGGTTCCCCATCTTCCCCTTCATCCTCAGGACAAATTGCAACCTGTACGGAACAGGAAGTTAAAGGTGCTGATGCTCCAAGTAGGGAGATTGCTAGTAAAGTGGCTGGAATGGCGAACCCGAGCACAAGGAGATGAGAAATGAGGTGCGTTTTAGGAACCTTTCCCCATCACACGGTGTACCATCTTCTGGGTTTCTCATGCATGTTTTCGATGTAGGAAGATGCCCTTGAACCTCGAGATTTGGGACCCATGCGATGGGTACCACGCAGTATTACTTTAAAGGGTCTGCGTTTGCTCACCCAGCCTCACCAAATCTCTCAGCCCCAAGAGTGTCCACCCTTATGTCTCATCCAGCTGTGGGTCTAGATATGGTCAATCCAGGTTCCATCACAGCCCCTGAACGAATTGTGTAAGAATTTCTCTCTCTTTCACTGTCTTTGTTTCATGGGTTTTTAAAAGTAATTTATTTTTATAATGGGGTTTAGCTGCTTTTCACGGCTGTGTTTATGCCGCTTTACACCCACTTGACACACTAACAGAGAGATTTCAATACATAGGTTTTAAGATTATTACTAGTCAGATATATCCTTGTGTGGTGAATAGGGGGTGTTGAGTCCAGTTCTCTGAGCAAGGAGTAGGTCTTGTCTATTACATGTTGGGTTTATGGAACTGTATCTCAGGTAATTTGAAACCCTTGTTTTATGTATCACCCCACCTCACCTTTCCTGTTAAGCAGCCATAGTGTGTTTTCTGCATGTGTGACTCTGTTCTGTTTTGTAATTCAGTTCAAGTGTAATGGTTTTTACTTTCCCTGTATAAGTGATATCTTATGAGAAGTGTCCTTTTCTGTGTGACTTATTTCACTTAGAATCGTCGTACCTAAATCCACTCATCATGCTGCTACTAGCCTTATGACATTGATTTCATGGCTGAGTGATATTCCATTGTACATAAGGACCACAACTTCTTTATCCATTTTTCTCTTTCCTGGGATATTGAAGGTGGAATGAAGTGGAGGTCCTTGGCAACAGAGCAGCCCTAAACTTTGGTGTGCTTGTGTCTTGCTGATTTTTAATTTTCCCAATTTATACCCCCATGCGTGGAAGTGCCCTATGCGCTGTAAGCTGTGTTTTTTAGATGTTTCAGGACACACCGTACCCTTCTCCAGCGTGGCTGTTGGCAATTTACATTCCGCCCATCAGCGTAGCAAGGCTCCCATTTCTCCATGGCCTGTTCTGCATTTCTGGTTTTGACACTTTTCTCAGCATGGCCCTTTTGACCGATGGGCAGCGAGACTTCTTTGTAGCGCTGATTTGCCTTTCCAGGTTGCTTGGTTGGCCAAAAAGGGCGTATGCGTTTTTTCCTGAATATATTCAGGAAAAAACGCATACGCCCTTTTTGGCCAAGGGCATCATTGTCAACGTTTTGCCGCTTTTCATGTGCTTTAAAGGCGATTCGAATCTACCTCCTGAAATCTGTTTCCTGCAATTCTGCCTTGATTTCAAATCCTCTTCTTTGCCTTCCCTCAATATATTTGTGGACGAGAGTTATCATTTATAACTCTGCAGGTTTGTGAATTGCAGTGCCCTGAAGCTCCATTTTACAACTTGCTTTTTTGGGAGCTGGCCGCAAAAGCGCAGGATGGCTTCAGGCCCTGTTCTGGTTCTGGGGGGCAGGCTGAGCCTGTGGATAATTCTTCTTCCTGATGGGAAAATAGAGTGACCTGTGTCTGTCCCAAAACCAAGAGCTAGTCTCTCATTGCTTCCCCGTCTTCCCGTTCATCCTCAGGACAAATTGCAACCTGTACGGAACAGGAGGTTAAAGGTGCTGATACTCCAAGTAGGGAGATTGCTAGTAAAGTGGCTGGAATTGCGAACCCGAGCTCAAGGAGATGACAAATGAGGTGCGTTTTAGAAAGCTTTCCCCATCACACGGTGTACCATCTTCTTGGTTTCTCATGCATGTTTTCGATGTAGGAAGATGCCCTTGAACCTGGAGATTTGGGACACATGGGATGGGTACCACACAGTATTACTTTAAAGGGTCTGCGTTTGCTCACCCAACCTCACCAAACCTCTCAGCCCCAAGAGTGTCCACCCTTATGTCTCATCCAGCTGTGGGTCTAGATATGGTCAATCCGGGTTGCATCACAGCCCCTGAACGAATTGTGTAAGAATTTCTCTCTCTTTCTCTGTCTTTGTTTCATGGGTTTTTAAAAGTAATTTATTTTTATAATGGGGTTTACCTGCTTTTCACTGCTGTGTTTATGCCGCTTTACACCCACTTGACACACTAACAGAGAGATTTCAATACATAGGTTTTAAGATTATTACTAGTCAGATATATCCTTGTGTGGTGAATAGGGGGTGTTAAGTCCAGTTCTCTGAGCAAGGAGTAGGTCTTGTCTATTACATGTTGGGTTTATGGAACGGTATCTCAGCTAATTTGAAACCCTTGTTTTATGTATCACCCCACCTCACTTTTCCTGTTAAGCAGCCATAGTGTGTTTTCTGCATGTGTGACTCTGTTCTGTTTTGGAATTCAGTTCAAGTGTAATGGTTTTTACTTTCCCTGTATAAGTGATATCTTATGAGAAGTGTCCTTTTCTGTGTGACTTATTTCACTTAGAATCGACGTACCTAAATCCACTCATCATGCTGCTACTAGCCTTATGACATTGATTTCATGGCTGAGTGATATTCCATTGTACATAAGGACCACAACTTCTTTATCCATTTTTCTCTTTCCTGGGATATTTAAGGTGGAATGAAGTGGAGGTCCTTGGCAACAGAGCAGCCCTAAACTTTGGTGTGCTTGTGTCTTGCTGATTTTTAATTTTCCCAATTTATACCCCCATGCGTGAAAGTGCCCTTAGCGCTCTAAGCTGTGTTTTTTAGATGTTTCAGGACACACTGTACCCTTCTCCAGCGTGGCTGTTGGCAATTTACATCCCGCCCATCAGCGTAGCAAGGCTCCCATTTCTCCATGGCCTGTCCTGCATTTCTGGTTTTGACACTTTTCTCAGCATGGCCCTTTTGACCGATGGGAAGCGAGACTTCTTTGTAGCGCTGATTTGCCTTTCCAGGTTGCTTGGTTGGCCAAAAAGGGCGTATGCGTTTTTTCCTGAATATATTCAGGAAAAAACGCATACGCCCTTTTTGGCCAAGGGCCTCATTGTCAACGTTTTGCTGCTTTTCATGTGCTTTAAAGGCGATTCGAATCTACCTCCTGAAATCTGTTTCCTGCAATTCTGCCTTGATTTCAAATCCTCTTCTTTGCCTTCCCTCAATATATTTGTGGACGAGAGTCATCATTTATAACTCTGCAGGTTTGTGAATTGCAGTGCCCTGAAGCTCCATTTTACAACTCGCTTTTTGGGAGCTGGCCGTAAAAGCGCAGGATGGTTTCAGGCCCTGTGCTGGTTCCGGGGGGCAGCTGAGCCTGTGGTTAATTCTTCTTCCTGATGGGAAAATAGAGTGACCTGTGCCTGTCCCAACACCTAGAGCTAGCGTCTCATTGGTTCCCCATCTTCCCATTCATCCTCAGGACAAATTGCAACCTGTACGGAACAGGAGGTTAAAGGTGCTGATGCTCCAAGTAGGGAGATTGCTAGTAAAGTGGCTGGAATGGCGAACCCGAGCACAAGGAGATGAGAAATGAGGTGCGTTTTAGGAACCTTTCCCCATCACACGGTGTACCATCTTCTGGGTTTCTCATGCATGTTTTCGATGTAGGAAGATGCCCTTGAACCTCGAGATTTGGGACCCATGCGATGGGTACCACGCAGTATTACTTTAAAGGGTCTGCGTTTGCTCACCCAACCTCACCAAACCTCTCAGCCCCAAGAGTGTCCACCCTTATGTCTCATCCAGCTGTGGGTCTAGATATGGTCAATCCGGGTTGCATCACAGCCCCTGAACGAATTGTGTAAGAATTTCTCTCTCTTTCTCTGTCTTTGTTTCATGGGTTTTTAAAAGTAATTTATTTTTATAATGGGGTTTACCTGCTTTTCACTGCTGTGTTTATGCCGCTTTACACCCACTTGACACACTAACAGAGAGATTTCAATACATAGGTTTTAAGATTATTACTAGTCAGATATATCCTTGTGTGGTGAATAGGGGGTGTTAAGTCCAGTTCTCTGAGCAAGGAGTAGGTCTTGTCTATTACATGTTGGGTTTATGGAACGGTATCTCAGCTCATTTGAAACCCTTGTTTTATGTATCACCCCACCTCACCTTTCCTGTTAAGCAGCCCTAGTGTGTTTTCTGCATGTGTGACTCTGTTCTGATTTGTAGTTCAGTTCAAGTGTAACGGTTTTTACTTTCCCTGTATAAGTGATATCTTATGAGAAGTGTCCTTTTCTGTGTGACTTATTTCACTTAGAATCGACGTACCTAAATCCACTCATCATGCTGCTACTAGCCTTATGACATTGATTTCATGGCTGAGTGATATTCCATTGTACATAAGGACCACAACTTCTTTATCCATTTTTCTCTTTCCTGGGATATTTAAGGTGGAATGAAGTGGAGGTCCTTGGCAACAGAGCAGCCCTAAACTTTGGTGTGCTTGTGTCTTGCTGATTTTTAATTTTCCCAATTTATACCCCCATGCGTGGAAGTGCCCTTAGCGCTCTAAGCTGTGTTTTTTAGATGTTTCAGGACACACTGTACCCTTCTCCAGCGTGGCTGTTGGCAATTTACATCCCGCCCATCAGCGTAGCAAGGCTCCCATTTCTCCATGGCCTGTCCTGCATTTCTGGTTTTGACACTTTTCTCAGCATGGCCCTTTTGACCGATGGGAAGCGAGACTTCTTTGTAGCGCTGATTTGCCTTTCCAGGTTGCTTGGTTGGCCAAAAAGGGCGTATGCGTTTTTTCCTGAATATATTCAGGAAAAAACGCATACGCCCTTTTTGGCCAAGGGCCTCATTGTCAACGTTTTGCTGCTTTTCATGTGCTTTAAAGGCGATTCGAATCTACCTCCTGAAATCTGTTTCCTGCAATTCTGCCTTGATTTCAAATCCTCTTCTTTGCCTTCCCTCAATATATTTGTGGACGAGAGTTATCATTTATAACTCTGCAGGTTTGTGAATTGCAGTGCCCTGAAGCTCCATTTTACAACTCGCTTTTTGGGAGCTGGCCGTAAAAGCGCAGGATGGTTTCAGGCCCTGTGCTGGTTCCGGGGGGCAGCTGAGCCTGTGGTTAATTCTTCTTCCTGATGGGAAAATAGAGTGACCTGTGCCTGTCCCAACACCTAGAGCTAGCGTCTCATTGGTTCCCCATCTTCCCATTCATCCTCAGGACAAATTGCAACCTGTACGGAACAGGAGGTTAAAGGTGCTGATGCTCCAAGTAGGGAGATTGCTAGTAAAGTGGCTGGAATGGCGAACCCGAGCACAAGGAGATGAGAAATGAGGTGCGTTTTAGGAACCTTTCCCCATCACACGGTGTACCATCTTCTGGGTTTCTCATGCATGTTTTCGATGTAGGAAGATGCCCTTGAACCTCGAGATTTGGGACCCATGCGATGGGTACCACGCAGTATTACTTTAAAGGGTCTGCGTTTGCTCACCCAGCCTCACCAAATCTCTCAGCCCCAAGAGTGTCCACCCTTATGTCTCATCCAGCTGTGGGTCTAGATATGGTCAATCCAGGTTCCATCACAGCCCCTGAACGAATTGTGTAAGAATTTCTCTCTCTTTCACTGTCTTTGTTTCATGGGTTTTTAAAAGTAATTTATTTTTATAATGGGGTTTAGCTGCTTTTCACGGCTGTGTTTATGCCGCTTTACACCCACTTGACACACTAACAGAGAGATTTCAATACATAGGTTTTAAGATTATTACTAGTCAGATATATCCTTGTGTGGTGAATAGGGGGTGTTGAGTCCAGTTCTCTGAGCAAGGAGTAGGTCTTGTCTATTACATGTTGGGTTTATGGAACTGTATCTCAGGTAATTTGAAACCCTTGTTTTATGTATCACCCCACCTCACCTTTCCTGTTAAGCAGCCATAGTGTGTTTTCTGCATGTGTGACTCTGTTCTGTTTTGGAATTCAGTTCAAGTGTAATGGTTTTTACTTTCCCTGTATAAGTGATATCTTATGAGAAGTGTCCTTTTCTGTGTGACTTATTTCACTTAGAATCGTCGTACCTAAATCCACTCATCATGCTGCTACTAGCCTTATGACATTGATTTCATGGCTGAGTGATATTCCATTGTACATAAGGACCACAACTTCTTTATCCATTTTTCTCTTTCCTGGGATATTGAAGGTGGAATGAAGTGGAGGTCCTTGGCAACAGAGCAGCCCTAAACTTTGGTGTGCTTGTGTCTTGCTGATTTTTAATTTTCCCAATTTATACCCCCATGCGTGGAAGTGCCCTATGCGCTCTAAGCTGTGTTTTTTAGATGTTTCAGGACACACCGTACCCTTCTCCAGCGTGGCTGTTGGCAATTTACATTCCGCCCATCAGCGTAGCAAGGCTCCCATTTCTCCATGGCCTGTTCTGCATTTCTGGTTTTGACACTTTTCTCAGCATGGCCCTTTTGACCGATGGGCAGCGAGACTTCTTTGTAGCGCTGATTTGCCTTTCCAGGTTGCTTGGTTGGCCAAAAAGGGCGTATGCGTTTTTTCCTGAATATATTCAGGAAAAAACGCATACGCCCTTTTTGGCCAAGGGCATCATTGTCAACGTTTTGCCGCTTTTCATGTGCTTTAAAGGCGATTCGAATCTACCTCCTGAAATCTGTTTCCTGCAATTCTGCCTTGATTTCAAATCCTCTTCTTTGCCTTCCCTCAATATATTTGTGGACGAGAGTTATCATTTATAACTCTGCAGGTTTGTGAATTGCAGTGCCCTGAAGCTCCATTTTACAACTTGCTTTTTTGGGAGCTGGCCGCAAAAGCGCAGGATGGCTTCAGGCCCTGTTCTGGTTCTGGGGGGCAGGCTGAGCCTGTGGATAATTCTTCTTCCTGATGGGAAAATAGAGTGACCTGTGTCTGTCCCAAAACCAAGAGCTAGTCTCTCATTGCTTCCCCGTCTTCCCGTTCATCCTCAGGACAAATTGCAACCTGTACGGAACAGGAGGTTAAAGGTGCTGATACTCCAAGTAGGGAGATTGCTAGTAAAGTGGCTGGAATTGCGAACCCGAGCTCAAGGAGATGACAAATGAGGTGCGTTTTAGAAAGCTTTCCCCATCACACGGTGTACCATCTTCTTGGTTTCTCATGCATGTTTTCGATGTAGGAAGATGCCCTTGAACCTGGAGATTTGGGACACATGGGATGGGTACCACACAGTATTACTTTAAAGGGTCTGCGTTTGCTCACCCAACCTCACCAAACCTCTCAGCCCCAAGAGTGTCCACCCTTATGTCTCATCCAGCTGTGGGTCTAGATATGGTCAATCCGGGTTGCATCACAGCCCCTGAACGAATTGTGTAAGAATTTCTCTCTCTTTCTCTGTCTTTGTTTCATGGGTTTTTAAAAGTAATTTATTTTTATAATGGGGTTTACCTGCTTTTCACTGCTGTGTTTATGCCGCTTTACACCCACTTGACACACTAACAGAGAGATTTCAATACATAGGTTTTAAGATTATTACTAGTCAGATATATCCTTGTGTGGTGAATAGGGGGTGTTAAGTCCAGTTCTCTGAGCAAGGAGTAGGTCTTGTCTATTACATGTTGGGTTTATGGAACGGTATCTCAGCTAATTTGAAACCCTTGTTTTATGTATCACCCCACCTCACTTTTCCTGTTAAGCAGCCATAGTGTGTTTTCTGCATGTGTGACTCTGTTCTGTTTTGGAATTCAGTTCAAGTGTAATGGTTTTTACTTTCCCTGTATAAGTGATATCTTATGAGAAGTGTCCTTTTCTGTGTGACTTATTTCACTTAGAATCGACGTACCTAAATCCACTCATCATGCTGCTACTAGCCTTATGACATTGATTTCATGGCTGAGTGATATTCCATTGTACATAAGGACCACAACTTCTTTATCCATTTTTCTCTTTCCTGGGATATTTAAGGTGGAATGAAGTGGAGGTCCTTGGCAACAGAGCAGCCCTAAACTTTGGTGTGCTTGTGTCTTGCTGATTTTTAATTTTCCCAATTTATACCCCCATGCGTGGAAGTGCCCTTAGCGCTCTAAGCTGTGTTTTTTAGATGTTTCAGGACACACTGTACCCTTCTCCAGCGTGGCTGTTGGCAATTTACATCCCGCCCATCAGCGTAGCAAGGCTCCCATTTCTCCATGGCCTGTCCTGCATTTCTGGTTTTGACACTTTTCTCAGCATGGCCCTTTTGACCGATGGGAAGCGAGACTTCTTTGTAGCGCTGATTTGCCTTTCCAGGTTGCTTGGTTGGCCAAAAAGGGCGTATGCGTTTTTTCCTGAATATATTCAGGAAAAAACGCATACGCCCTTTTTGGCCAAGGGCCTCATTGTCAACGTTTTGCTGCTTTTCATGTGCTTTAAAGGCGATTCGAATCTACCTCCTGAAATCTGTTTCCTGCAATTCTGCCTTGATTTCAAATCCTCTTCTTTGCCTTCCCTCAATATATTTGTGGACGAGAGTCATCATTTATAACTCTGCAGGTTTGTGAATTGCAGTGCCCTGAAGCTCCATTTTACAACTCGCTTTTTGGGAGCTGGCCGTAAAAGCGCAGGATGGTTTCAGGCCCTGTGCTGGTTCCGGGGGGCAGCTGAGCCTGTGGTTAATTCTTCTTCCTGATGGGAAAATAGAGTGACCTGTGCCTGTCCCAACACCTAGAGCTAGCGTCTCATTGGTTCCCCATCTTCCCATTCATCCTCAGGACAAATTGCAACCTGTACGGAACAGGAGGTTAAAGGTGCTGATGCTCCAAGTAGGGAGATTGCTAGTAAAGTGGCTGGAATGGCGAACCCGAGCACAAGGAGATGAGAAATGAGGTGCGTTTTAGGAACCTTTCCCCATCACACGGTGTACCATCTTCTGGGTTTCTCATGCATGTTTTCGATGTAGGAAGATGCCCTTGAACCTCGAGATTTGGGACCCATGCGATGGGTACCACGCAGTATTACTTTAAAGGGTCTGCGTTTGCTCACCCAACCTCACCAAACCTCTCAGCCCCAAGAGTGTCCACCCTTATGTCTCATCCAGCTGTGGGTCTAGATATGGTCAATCCGGGTTGCATCACAGCCCCTGAACGAATTGTGTAAGAATTTCTCTCTCTTTCTCTGTCTTTGTTTCATGGGTTTTTAAAAGTAATTTATTTTTATAATGGGGTTTACCTGCTTTTCACTGCTGTGTTTATGCCGCTTTACACCCACTTGACACACTAACAGAGAGATTTCAATACATAGGTTTTAAGATTATTACTAGTCAGATATATCCTTGTGTGGTGAATAGGGGGTGTTAAGTCCAGTTCTCTGAGCAAGGAGTAGGTCTTGTCTATTACATGTTGGGTTTATGGAACGGTATCTCAGCTCATTTGAAACCCTTGTTTTATGTATCACCCCACCTCACCTTTCCTGTTAAGCAGCCCTAGTGTGTTTTCTGCATGTGTGACTCTGTTCTGATTTGTAGTTCAGTTCAAGTGTAACGGTTTTTACTTTCCCTGTATAAGTGATATCTTATGAGAAGTGTCCTTTTCTGTGTGACTTATTTCACTTAGAATCGACGTACCTAAATCCACTCATCATGCTGCTACTAGCCTTATGACATTGATTTCATGGCTGAGTGATATTCCATTGTACATAAGGACCACAACTTCTTTATCCATTTTTCTCTTTCCTGGGATATTTAAGGTGGAATGAAGTGGAGGTCCTTGGCAACAGAGCAGCCCTAAACTTTGGTGTGCTTGTGTCTTGCTGATTTTTAATTTTCCCAATTTATACCCCCATGCGTGGAAGTGCCCTTAGCGCTCTAAGCTGTGTTTTTTAGATGTTTCAGGACACACTGTACCCTTCTCCAGCGTGGCTGTTGGCAATTTACATCCCGCCCATCAGCGTAGCAAGGCTCCCATTTCTCCATGGCCTGTCCTGCATTTCTGGTTTTGACACTTTTCTCAGCATGGCCCTTTTGACCGATGGGAAGCGAGACTTCTTTGTAGCGCTGATTTGCCTTTCCAGGTTGCTTGGTTGGCCAAAAAGGGCGTATGCGTTTTTTCCTGAATATATTCAGGAAAAAACGCATACGCCCTTTTTGGCCAAGGGCCTCATTGTCAACGTTTTGCTGCTTTTCATGTGCTTTAAAGGCGATTCGAATCTACCTCCTGAAATCTGTTTCCTGCAATTCTGCCTTGATTTCAAATCCTCTTCTTTGCCTTCCCTCAATATATTTGTGGACGAGAGTTATCATTTATAACTCTGCAGGTTTGTGAATTGCAGTGCCCTGAAGCTCCATTTTACAACTCGCTTTTTGGGAGCTGGCCGTAAAAGCGCAGGATGGTTTCAGGCCCTGTGCTGGTTCCGGGGGGCAGCTGAGCCTGTGGTTAATTCTTCTTCCTGATGGGAAAATAGAGTGACCTGTGCCTGTCCCAACACCTAGAGCTAGCGTCTCATTGGTTCCCCATCTTCCCATTCATCCTCAGGACAAATTGCAACCTGTACGGAACAGGAGGTTAAAGGTGCTGATGCTCCAAGTAGGGAGATTGCTAGTAAAGTGGCTGGAATGGCGAACCCGAGCACAAGGAGATGAGAAATGAGGTGCGTTTTAGGAACCTTTCCCCATCACACGGTGTACCATCTTCTGGGTTTCTCATGCATGTTTTCGATGTAGGAAGATGCCCTTGAACCTCGAGATTTGGGACCCATGCGATGGGTACCACGCAGTATTACTTTAAAGGGTCTGCGTTTGCTCACCCAGCCTCACCAAATCTCTCAGCCCCAAGAGTGTCCACCCTTATGTCTCATCCAGCTGTGGGTCTAGATATGGTCAATCCAGGTTCCATCACAGCCCCTGAACGAATTGTGTAAGAATTTCTCTCTCTTTCACTGTCTTTGTTTCATG
Organism: Balaenoptera physalus; assembly: GCF_965194825.1. Classification (NCBI taxonomy): domain Eukaryota; kingdom Metazoa; phylum Chordata; class Mammalia; order Artiodactyla; family Balaenopteridae; genus Balaenoptera; species Balaenoptera physalus. The sequence goes on along the minus strand of NW_028126413.1, from coordinate 1,105,910 downwards.
GGTTTTTAAAAGTAATTTATTTTTATAATGGGGTTTAGCTGCTTTTCACGGCTGTGTTTATGCCGCTTTACACCCACTTGACACACTAACAGAGAGATTTCAATACATAGGTTTTAAGATTATTACTAGTCAGATATATCCTTGTGTGGTGAATAGGGGGTGTTGAGTCCAGTTCTCTGAGCAAGGAGTAGGTCTTGTCTATTACATATTGGGTTTATGGAACGGTATCTCAGCTCATTTGAAACCCTTGTTTTATGTATCACCCCACCTCACCTTTCCTGTTAAGCAGCCCTAGTGTGTTTTCTGCATGTGTGACTCTGTTCTGTTTTGTAGTTCAGTTCAAGTGTAACGGTTTTTACTTTCCCTGTATAAGTGATATCTTATGAGAAGTGTCCTTTTCTGTGTGACTTATTTCACTTAGAATCGACGTACCTAAATCCACTCATCATGCTGCTACTAGCCTTATGACATTGATTTCATGGCTGAGTGATATTCCATTGTACATAAGGACCACAACTTCTTTATCCATTTTTCTCTTTCCTGGGATATTTAAGGTGGAATGAAGTGGAGGTCCTTGGCAACAGAGCAGCCCTAAACTTTGGTGTGCTTGTGTCTTGCTGATTTTTAATTTTCCCAATTTATACCCCCATGCGTGGAAGTGCCCTTAGCGCTCTAAGCTGTGTTTTTTAGATGTTTCAGGACACACTGTACCCTTCTCCAGCGTGGCTGTTGGCAATTTACATCCCGCCCATCAGCGTAGCAAGGCTCCCATTTCTCCATGGCCTGTCCTGCATTTCTGGTTTTGACACTTTTCTCAGCATGGCCCTTTTGACCGATGGGAAGCGAGACTTCTTTGTAGCGCTGATTTGCCTTTCCAGGTTGCTTGGTTGGCCAAAAAGGGCGTATGCGTTTTTTCCTGAATATATTCAGGAAAAAACGCATACGCCCTTTTTGGCCAAGGGCCTCATTGTCAACGTTTTGCTGCTTTTCATGTGCTTTAAAGGCGATTCGAATCTACCTCCTGAAATCTGTTTCCTGCAATTCTGCCTTGATTTCAAATCCTCTTCTTTGCCTTCCCTCAATATATTTGTGGACGAGAGTTATCATTTATAACTCTGCAGGTTTGTGAATTGCAGTGCCCTGAAGCTCCATTTTACAACTCGCTTTTTGGGAGCTGGCCGTAAAAGCGCAGGATGGTTTCAGGCCCTGTGCTGGTTCCGGGGGGCAGCTGAGCCTGTGGTTAATTCTTCTTCCTGATGGGAAAATAGAGTGACCTGTGCCTGTCCCAACACCTAGAGCTAGCGTCTCATTGGTTCCCCATCTTCCCATTCATCCTCAGGACAAATTGCAACCTGTACGGAACAGGAGGTTAAAGGTGCTGATGCTCCAAGTAGGGAGATTGCTAGTAAAGTGGCTGGAATGGCGAACCCGAGCACAAGGAGATGAGAAATGAGGTGCGTTTTAGGAACCTTTCCCCATCACACGGTGTACCATCTTCTGGGTTTCTCATGCATGTTTTCGATGTAGGAAGATGCCCTTGAACCTCGAGATTTGGGACCCATGCGATGGGTACCACGCAGTATTACTTTAAAGGGTCTGCGTTTGCTCACCCAGCCTCACCAAATCTCTCAGCCCCAAGAGTGTCCACCCTTATGTCTCATCCAGCTGTGGGTCTAGATATGGTCAATCCAGGTTCCATCACAGCCCCTGAACGAATTGTGTAAGAATTTCTCTCTCTTTCACTGTCTTTGTTTCATGGGTTTTTAAAAGTAATTTATTTTTATAATGGGGTTTAGCTGCTTTTCACGGCTGTGTTTATGCCGCTTTACACCCACTTGACACACTAACAGAGAGATTTCAATACATAGGTTTTAAGATTATTACTAGTCAGATATATCCTTGTGTGGTGAATAGGGGGTGTTGAGTCCAGTTCTCTGAGCAAGGAGTAGGTCTTGTCTATTACATATTGGGTTTATGGAACGGTATCTCAGCTCATTTGAAACCCTTGTTTTATGTATCACCCCACCTCACCTTTCCTGTTAAGCAGCCCTAGTGTGTTTTCTGCATGTGTGACTCTGTTCTGATTTGTAGTTCAGTTCAAGTGTAACGGTTTTTACTTTCCCTGTATAAGTGATATCTTATGAGAAGTGTCCTTTTCTGTGTGACTTATTTCACTTAGAATCGACGTACCTAAATCCACTCATCATGCTGCTACTAGCCTTATGACATTGATTTCATGGCTGAGTGATATTCCATTGTACATAAGGACCACAACTTCTTTATCCATTTTTCTCTTTCCTGGGATATTTAAGGTGGAATGAAGTGGAGGTCCTTGGCAACAGAGCAGCCCTAAACTTTGGTGTGCTTGTGTCTTGCTGATTTTTAATTTTCCCAATTTATACCCCCATGCGTGGAAGTGCCCTTAGCGCTCTAAGCTGTGTTTTTTAGATGTTTCAGGACACACTGTACCCTTCTCCAGCGTGGCTGTTGGCAATTTACATCCCGCCCATCAGCGTAGCAAGGCTCCCATTTCTCCATGGCCTGTCCTGCATTTCTGGTTTTGACACTTTTCTCAGCATGGCCCTTTTGACCGATGGGAAGCGAGACTTCTTTGTAGCGCTGATTTGCCTTTCCAGGTTGCTTGGTTGGCCAAAAAGGGCGTATGCGTTTTTTCCTGAATATATTCAGGAAAAAACGCATACGCCCTTTTTGGCCAAGGGCCTCATTGTCAACGTTTTGCTGCTTTTCATGTGCTTTAAAGGCGATTCGAATCTACCTCCTGAAATCTGTTTCCTGCAATTCTGCCTTGATTTCAAATCCTCTTCTTTGCCTTCCCTCAATATATTTGTGGACGAGAGTTATCATTTATAACTCTGCAGGTTTGTGAATTGCAGTGCCCTGAAGCTCCATTTTACAACTCGCTTTTTGGGAGCTGGCCGTAAAAGCGCAGGATGGTTTCAGGCCCTGTGCTGGTTCCGGGGGGCAGCTGAGCCTGTGGTTAATTCTTCTTCCTGATGGGAAAATAGAGTGACCTGTGCCTGTCCCAACACCTAGAGCTAGCGTCTCATTGGTTCCCCATCTTCCCATTCATCCTCAGGACAAATTGCAACCTGTACGGAACAGGAGGTTAAAGGTGCTGATGCTCCAAGTAGGGAGATTGCTAGTAAAGTGGCTGGAATGGCGAACCCGAGCACAAGGAGATGAGAAATGAGGTGCGTTTTAGGAACCTTTCCCCATCACACGGTGTACCATCTTCTGGGTTTCTCATGCATGTTTTCGATGTAGGAAGATGCCCTTGAACCTCGAGATTTGGGACCCATGCGATGGGTACCACGCAGTATTACTTTAAAGGGTCTGCGTTTGCTCACCCAGCCTCACCAAATCTCTCAGCCCCAAGAGTGTCCACCCTTATGTCTCATCCAGCTGTGGGTCTAGATATGGTCAATCCAGGTTCCATCACAGCCCCTGAACGAATTGTGTAAGAATTTCTCTCTCTTTCACTGTCTTTGTTTCATGGGTTTTTAAAAGTAATTTATTTTTATAATGGGGTTTAGCTGCTTTTCACGGCTGTGTTTATGCCGCTTTACACCCACTTGACACACTAACAGAGAGATTTCAATACATAGGTTTTAAGATTATTACTAGTCAGATATATCCTTGTGTGGTGAATAGGGGGTGTTGAGTCCAGTTCTCTGAGCAAGGAGTAGGTCTTGTCTATTACATGTTGGGTTTATGGAACGGTATCTCAGCTCATTTGAAACCCTTGTTTTATGTATCACCCCACCTCACCTTTCCTGTTAAGCAGCCCTAGTGTGTTTTCTGCATGTGTGACTCTGTTCTGATTTGTAGTTCAGTTCAAGTGTAACGGTTTTTACTTTCCCTGTATAAGTGATATCTTATGAGAAGTGTCCTTTTCTGTGTGACTTATTTCACTTAGAATCGACGTACCTAAATCCACTCATCATGCTGCTACTAGCCTTATGACATTGATTTCATGGCTGAGTGATATTCCATTGTACATAAGGACCACAACTTCTTTATCCATTTTTCTCTTTCCTGGGATATTTAAGGTGGAATGAAGTGGAGGTCCTTGGCAACAGAGCAGCCCTAAACTTTGGTGTGCTTGTGTCTTGCTGATTTTTAATTTTCCCAATTTATACCCCCATGCGTGGAAGTGCCCTTAGCGCTCTAAGCTGTGTTTTTTAGATGTTTCAGGACACACTGTACCCTTCTCCAGCGTGGCTGTTGGCAAATTACATCCCGCCCATCAGCGTAGCAAGCCTCCCATTTCTCCATGGCCTGTCCTGCATTTCTGGTTTTGACACTTTTCTCAGCATGGCCCTTTTGACCGATGGGAAGCGAGACTTCTTTGTAGCGCTGATTTGCCTTTCCAGGTTGCTTGGTTGGCCAAAAAGGGCGTATGCGTTTTTTCCTGAATATATTCAGGAAAAAAAGCATACGCCCTTTTTGGCCAAGGGCCTCATTGTCAACGTTTTGCTGCTTTTCATGTGCTTTAAAGGCGATTCGAATCTACCTCCTGAAATCTGTTTCCTGCAATTCTGCCTTGATTTCAAATCCTCTTCTTTGCCTTCCCTCAATATATTTGTGGACGAGAGTTATCATTTATAACTCTGCAGGTTTGTGAATTGCAGTGCCCTGAAGCTCCATTTTACAACTCGCTTTTTGGGAGCTGGCCGTAAAAGCGCAGGATGGTTTCAGGCCCTGTGCTGGTTCCGGGGGGCAGCTGAGCCTGTGGTTAATTCTTCTTCCTGATGGGAAAATAGAGTGACCTGTGCCTGTCCCAACACCAAGTGCTAGTCTCTCATTGGTTCCCCATCTTCCCCTTCATCCTCAGGACAAATTGCAACCTGTACGGAACAGGAAGTTAAAGGTGCTGATGCTCCAAGTAGGGAGATTGCTAGTAAAGTGGCTGGAATGGCGAACCCGAGCACAAGGAGATGAGAAATGAGGTGCGTTTTAGGAACCTTTCCCCATCACACGGTGTACCATCTTCTGGGTTTCTCATGCATGTTTTCCATGTAGGAAGATGCCCTTGAACCTCGAGATTTGGGACCCATGCGATGGGTACCACGCAGTATTACTTTAAAGGGTCTGCGTTTGCTCACCCAGCCTCACCAAATCTCTCAGCCCCAAGAGTGTCCACCCTTATGTCTCATCCAGCTGTGGGTCTAGATATGGTCAATCCAGGTTCCATCACAGCCCCTGAACGAATTGTGTAAGAGTTTCTCTCTCTTTCACTGTCTTTGTTTCATGGGTTTTTAAAAGTAATTTATTTTTATAATGGGGTTTAGCTGCTTTTCACGGCTGTGTTTATGCCGCTTTACACCCACTTGACACACTAACAGAGAGATTTCAATACATAGGTTTTAAGATTATTACTAGTCAGATATATCCTTGTGTGGTGAATAGGGGGTGTTGAGTCCAGTTCTCTGAGCAAGGAGTAGGTCTTGTCTATTACATGTTGGGTTTATGGAACTGTATCTCAGGTAATTTGAAACCCTTGTTTTATGTATCACCCCACCTCACCTTTCCTGTTAAGCAGCCATAGTGTGTTTTCTGCATGTGTGACTCTGTTCTGTTTTGGAATTCAGTTCAAGTGTAATGGTTTTTACTTTCCCTGTATAAGTGATATCTTATGAGAAGTGTCCTTTTCTGTGTGACTTATTTCACTTAGAATCGTCGTACCTAAATCCACTCATCATGCTGCTACTAGCCTTATGACATTGATTTCATGGCTGAGTGATATTCCATTGTACATAAGGACCACAACTTCTTTATCCATTTTTCTCTTTCCTGGGATATTGAAGGTGGAATGAAGTGGAGGTCCTTGGCAACAGAGCAGCCCTAAACTTTGGTGTGCTTGTGTCTTGCTGATTTTTAATTTTCCCAATTTATACCCCCATGCGTGGAAGTGCCCTATGCGCTGTAAGCTGTGTTTTTTAGATGTTTCAGGACACACCGTACCCTTCTCCAGCGTGGCTGTTGGCAATTTACATTCCGCCCATCAGCGTAGCAAGGCTCCCATTTCTCCATGGCCTGTTCTGCATTTCTGGTTTTGACACTTTTCTCAGCATGGCCCTTTTGACCGATGGGCAGGGAGACTTCTTTGTAGTGCTGATTTGCCTTTCCAGGTTGCTTGGTTGGCCAAAAAGGGCGTATGCGTTTTTTCCTGAATATATTCAGGAAAAAACGCATACGCCCTTTTTGGCCAAGGGCATCATTGTCAACGTTTTGCCGCTTTTCATGTGCTTTAAAGGCGATTCGAATCTACCTCCTGAAATCTGTTTCCTGCAATTCTGCCTTGATTTCAAATCCTCTTCTTTGCCTTCCCTCAATATATTTGTGGACGAGAGTTATCATTTATAACTCTGCAGGTTTGTGAATTGCAGTGCCCTGAAGCTCCATTTTACAACTTGCTTTTTTGGGAGCTGGCCGCAAAAGCGCAGGATGGCTTCAGGCCCTGCTCTGGTTCTGGGGGGCAGGCTGAGCCTGTGGATAATTCTTCTTCCTGATGGGAAAATAGAGTGACCTGTGTCTGTCCCAATACCAAGAGCTAGTCTCTCATTGCTTCCCCGTCTTCCCGTTCATCCTCAGGACAAATTGCAACCTGTACGGAACAGGAGGTTAAAGGTGCTGATACTCCAAGTAGGGAGATTGCTAGTAAAGTGGCTGGAATTGCGAACCCGAGCTCAAGGAGATGACAAATGAGGTGCGTTTTAGAAAGCTTTCCCCATCACACGGTGTACCATCTTCTGGGTTTCTCATGCATGTTTTCGATGTAGGAAGATGCCCTTGAACCTGGAGATTTGGGACACATGGGATGGGTACCACACAGTATTACTTTAAAGGGTCTGCGTTTGCTCACCCAACCTCACCAAACCTCTCAGCCCCAAGAGTGTCCACCCTTATGTCTCATCCAGCTGTGGGTCTAGATATGGTCAATCCGGGTTGCATCACAGCCCCTGAACGAATTGTGTAAGAATTTCTCTCTCTTTCTCTGTCTTTGTTTCATGGGTTTTTAAAAGTAATTTATTTTTATAATGGGGTTTACCTGCTTTTCACTGCTGTGTTTATGCCGCTTTACACCCACTTGACACACTAACAGAGAGATTTCAATACATAGTTTTTAAGATTATTACTAGTCAGATATATCCTTGTGTGGTGAATAGGGGGTGTTAAGTCCAGTTCTCTGAGCAAGGAGTAGGTCTTGTCTATTACATGTTGGGTTTATGGAACGGTATCTCAGCTAATTTGAAACCCTTGTTTTATGTATCACCCCACCTCACTTTTCCTGTTAAGCAGCCATAGTGTGTTTTCTGCATGTGTGACTCTGTTCTGTTTTGGAATTCAGTTCAAGTGTAATGGTTTTTAATTTCCCTGTATAAGTGATATCTTATGAGAAGTGTCCTTTTCTGTGTGACTTATTTCACTTAGAATCGACGTACCTAAATCCACTCATCATGCTGCTACTAGCCTTATGACATTGATTTCATGGCTGAGTGATATTCCATTGTACATAAGGACCACAACTTCTTTATCCATTTTTCTCTTTCCTGGGATATTTAAGGTGGAATGAAGTGGAGGTCCTTGGCAACAGAGCAGCCCTAAACTTTGGTGTGCTTGTGTCTTGCTGATTTTTAATTTTCCCAATTTATACCCCCATGCGTGGAAGTGCCCTTAGCGCTCTAAGCTGTGTTTTTTAGATGTTTCAGGACACACTGTACCCTTCTCCAGCGTGGCTGTTGGCAATTTACATCCCGCCCATCAGCGTAGCAAGGCTCCCATTTCTCCATGGCCTGTCCTGCATTTCTGGTTTTGACACTTTTCTCAGCATGGCCCTTTTGACCGATGGGAAGCGAGACTTCTTTGTAGCGCTGATTTGCCTTTCCAGGTTGCTTGGTTGGCCAAAAAGGGCGTATGCGTTTTTTCCTGAATATATTCAGGAAAAAACGCATACGCCCTTTTTGGCCAAGGGCCTCATTGTCAACGTTTTGCTGCTTTTCATGTGCTTTAAAGGCGATTCGAATCTACCTCCTGAAATCTGTTTCCTGCAATTCTGCCTTGATTTCAAATCCTCTTCTTTGCCTTCCCTCAATATATTTGTGGACGAGAGTTATCATTTATAACTCTGCAGGTTTGTGAATTGCAGTGCCCTGAAGCTCCATTTTACAACTCGCTTTTTGGGAGCTGGCCGTAAAAGCGCAGGATGGTTTCAGGCCCTGTGCTGGTTCCGGGGGGCAGCTGAGCCTGTGGTTAATTCTTCTTCCTGATGGGAAAATAGAGTGACCTGTGCCTGTCCCAACACCTAGAGCTAGCCTCTCATTGGTTCCCCATCTTCCCCTTCATCCTCAGGACAAATTGCAACCTGTACGGAACAGGAAGTTAAAGGTGCTGATGCTCCAAGTAGGGAGATTGCTAGTAAAGTGGCTGGAATGGCGAACCCGAGCACAAGGAGATGAGAAATGAGGTGCGTTTTAGGAACCTTTCCCCATCACACGGTGTACCATCTTCTGGGTTTCTCATGCATGTTTTCGATGTAGGAAGATGCCCTTGAACCTCGAGATTTGGGACCCATGCGATGGGTACCACGCAGTATTACTTTAAAGGGTCTGCGTTTGCTCACCCAGCCTCACCAAATCTCTCAGCCCCAAGAGTGTCCACCCTTATGTCTCATCCAGCTGTGGGTCTAGATATGGTCAATCCAGGTTCCATCACAGCCCCTGAACGAATTGTGTAAGAATTTCTCTCTCTTTCACTGTCTTTGTTTCATGGGTTTTTAAAAGTAATTTATTTTTATAATGGGGTTTAGCTGCTTTTCACGGCTGTGTTTATGCCGCTTTACACCCACTTGACACACTAACAGAGAGATTTCAATACATAGGTTTTAAGATTATTACTAGTCAGATATATCCTTGTGTGGTGAATAGGGGGTGTTGAGTCCAGTTCTCTGAGCAAGGAGTAGGTCTTGTCTATTACATGTTGGGTTTATGGAACTGTATCTCAGGTAATTTGAAACCCTTGTTTTATGTATCACCCCACCTCACCTTTCCTGTTAAGCAGCCATAGTGTGTTTTCTGCATGTGTGACTCTGTTCTGTTTTGTAATTCAGTTCAAGTGTAATGGTTTTTACTTTCCCTGTATAAGTGATATCTTATGAGAAGTGTCCTTTTCTGTGTGACTTATTTCACTTAGAATCGTCGTACCTAAATCCACTCATCATGCTGCTACTAGCCTTATGACATTGATTTCATGGCTGAGTGATATTCCATTGTACATAAGGACCACAACTTCTTTATCCATTTTTCTCTTTCCTGGGATATTGAAGGTGGAATGAAGTGGAGGTCCTTGGCAACAGAGCAGCCCTAAACTTTGGTGTGCTTGTGTCTTGCTGATTTTTAATTTTCCCAATTTATACCCCCATGCGTGGAAGTGCCCTATGCGCTGTAAGCTGTGTTTTTTAGATGTTTCAGGACACACCGTACCCTTCTCCAGCGTGGCTGTTGGCAATTTACATTCCGCCCATCAGCGTAGCAAGGCTCCCATTTCTCCATGGCCTGTTCTGCATTTCTGGTTTTGACACTTTTCTCAGCATGGCCCTTTTGACCGATGGGCAGCGAGACTTCTTTGTAGCGCTGATTTGCCTTTCCAGGTTGCTTGGTTGGCCAAAAAGGGCGTATGCGTTTTTTCCTGAATATATTCAGGAAAAAACGCATACGCCCTTTTTGGCCAAGGGCATCATTGTCAACGTTTTGCCGCTTTTCATGTGCTTTAAAGGCGATTCGAATCTACCTCCTGAAATCTGTTTCCTGCAATTCTGCCTTGATTTCAAATCCTCTTCTTTGCCTTCCCTCAATATATTTGTGGACGAGAGTTATCATTTATAACTCTGCAGGTTTGTGAATTGCAGTGCCCTGAAGCTCCATTTTACAACTTGCTTTTTTGGGAGCTGGCCGCAAAAGCGCAGGATGGCTTCAGGCCCTGTTCTGGTTCTGGGGGGCAGGCTGAGCCTGTGGATAATTCTTCTTCCTGATGGGAAAATAGAGTGACCTGTGTCTGTCCCAATACCAAGAGCTAGTCTCTCATTGCTTCCCCGTCTTCCCGTTCATCCTCAGGACAAATTGCAACCTGTACGGAACAGGAGGTTAAAGGTGCTGATACTCCAAGTAGGGAGATTGCTAGTAAAGTGGCTGGAATTGCGAACCCGAGCTCAAGGAGATGACAAATGAGGTGCGTTTTAGAAAGCTTTCCCCATCACACGGTGTACCATCTTCTTGGTTTCTCATGCATGTTTTCGATGTAGGAAGATGCCCTTGAACCTGGAGATTTGGGACATATGGGATGGGTACCACACAGTATTACTTTAAAGGGTCTGCGTTTGCTCACCCAACCTCACCAAACCTCTCAGCCCCAAGAGTGTCCACCCTTATGTCTCATCCAGCTGTGGGTCTAGATATGGTCAATCCGGGTTGCATCACAGCCCATGAACGAATTGTGTAAGAATTTCTCTCTCTTTCTCTGTCTTTGTTTCATGGGTTTTTAAAAGTAATTTATTTTTATAATGGGGTTTACCTGCTTTTCACTGCTGTGTTTATGCCGCTTTACACCCACTTGACACACTAACAGAGAGATTTCAATACATAGGTTTTAAGATTATTACTAGTCAGATATATCCTTGTGTGGTGAATAGGGGGTGTTAAGTCCAGTTCTCTGAGCAAGGAGTAGGTCTTGTCTATTACATGTTGGGTTTATGGAACGGTATCTCAGCTAATTTGAAACCCTTGTTTTATTTATCACCCCACCTCACTTTTCCTGTTAAGCAGCCATAGTGTGTTTTCTGCATGTGTGACTCTGTTCTGTTTTGGAATTCAGTTCAAGTGTAATGGTTTTTACTTTCCCTGTATAAGTGATATCTTATGAGAAGTGTCCTTTTCTGTGTGACTTATTTCACTTAGAATCGACGTACCTAAATCCACTCATCATGCTGCTACTAGCCTTATGACATTGATTTCATGGCTGAGTGATATTCCATTGTACATAAGGACCACAACTTCTTTATCCATTTTTCTCTTTCCTGGGATATTTAAGGTGGAATGAAGTGGAGGTCCTTGGCAACAGAGCAGCCCTAAACTTTGGTGTGCTTGTGTCTTGCTGATTTTTAATTTTCCCATTTTATACCCCCATGCGTGGAAGTGCCCTTAGCGCTCTAAGCTGTGTTTTTTAGATGTTTCAGGACACACTGTACCCTTCTCCAGCGTGGCTGTTGGCAATTTACATCCCGCCCATCAGCGTAGCAAGGCTCCCATTTCTCCATGGCCTGTCCTGCATTTCTGGTTTTGACACTTTTCTCAGCATGGCCCTTTTGACCGATGGGAAGCGAGACTTCTTTGTAGCGCTGATTTGCCTTTCCAGGTTGCTTGGTTGGCCAAAAAGGGCGTATGCGTTTTTTCCTGAATATATTCAGGAAAAAACGCATACGCCCTTTTTGGCCAAGGGCCTCATTGTCAACGTTTTGCTGCTTTTCATGTGCTTTAAAGGCGATTCGAATCTACCTCCTGAAATCTGTTTCCTGCAATTCTGCCTTGATTTCAAATCCTCTTCTTTGCCTTCCCTCAATATATTTGTGGACGAGAGTTATCATTTATAACTCTGCAGGTTTGTGAATTGCAGTGCCCTGAAGCTCCATTTTACAACTCGCTTTTTGGGAGCTGGCCGTAAAAGCGCAGGATGGTTTCAGGCCCTGTGCTGGTTCCGGGGGGCAGCTGAGCCTGTGGTTAATTCTTCTTCCTGATGGGAAAATAGAGTGACCTGTGCCTGTCCCAACACCTAGAGCTAGCGTCTCATTGGTTCCCCATCTTCCCATTCATCCTCAGGACAAATTGCAACCTGTACGGAACAGGAGGTTAAAGGTGCTGATGCTCCAAGTAGGGAGATTGCTAGTAAAGTGGCTGGAATGGCGAACCCGAGCACAAGGAGATGAGAAATGAGGTGCGTTTTAGGAACCTTTCCCCATCACACGGTGTACCATCTTCTGGGTTTCTCATGCATGTTTTCGATGTAGGAAGATGCCCTTGAACCTCGAGATTTGGGACCCATGCGATGGGTACCACGCAGTATTACTTTAAAGGGTCTGCGTTTGCTCACCCAACCTCACCAAACCTCTCAGCCCCAAGAGTGTCCACCCTTATGTCTCATCCAGCTGTGGGTCTAGATATGGTCAATCCGGGTTGCATCACAGCCCCTGAACGAATTGTGTAAGAATTTCTCTCTCTTTCTCTGTCTTTGTTTCATGGGTTTTTAAAAGTAATTTATTTTTATAATGGGGTTTACCTGCTTTTCACTGCTGTGTTTATGCCGCTTTACACCCACTTGACACACTAACAGAGAGATTTCAATACATAGGTTTTAAGATTATTACTAGTCAGATATATCCTTGTGTGGTGAATAGGGGGTGTTAAGTCCAGTTCTCTGAGCAAGGAGTAGGTCTTGTCTATTACATGTTGGGTTTATGGAACGGTATCTCAGCTAATTTGAAACCCTTGTTTTATGTATCACCCCACCTCACTTTTCCTGTTAAGCAGCCATAGTGTGTTTTCTGCATGTGTGACTCTGTTCTGTTTTGGAATTCAGTTCAAGTGTAATGGTTTTTACTTTCCCTGTATAAGTGATATCTTATGAGAAGTGTCCTTTTCTGTGTGACTTATTTCACTTAGAATCGACGTACCTAAATCCACTCATCATGCTGCTACTAGCCTTATGACATTGATTTCATGGCTGAGTGATATTCCATTGTACATAAGGACCACAACTTCTTTATCCATTTTTCTCTTTCCTGGGATATTTAAGGTGGAATGAAGTGGAGGTCCTTGGCAACAGAGCAGCCCTAAACTTTGGTGTGCTTGTGTCTTGCTGATTTTTAATTTTCCCAATTTATACCCCCATGCGTGGAAGTGCCCTTAGCGCTCTAAGCTGTGTTTTTTAGATGTTTCAGGACACACTGTACCCTTCTCCAGCGTGGCTGTTGGCAATTTACATCCCGCCCATCAGCGTAGCAAGGCTCCCATTTCTCCATGGCCTGTCCTGCATTTCTGGTTTTGACACTTTTCTCAGCATGGCCCTTTTGACCGATGGGAAGCGAGACTTCTTTGTAGCGCTGATTTGCCTTTCCAGGTTGCTTGGTTGGCCAAAAAGGGCGTATGCGTTTTTTCCTGAATATATTCAGGAAAAAACGCATACGCCCTTTTTGGCCAAGGGCCTCATTGTCAACGTTTTGCTGCTTTTCATGTGCTTTAAAGGCGATTCGAATCTACCTCCTGAAATCTGTTTCCTGCAATTCTGCCTTGATTTCAAATCCTCTTCTTTGCCTTCCCTCAATATATTTGTGGACGAGAGTTATCATTTATAACTCTGCAGGTTTGTGAATTGCAGTGCCCTGAAGCTCCATTTTACAACTCGCTTTTTGGGAGCTGGCCGTAAAAGCGCAGGATGGTTTCAGGCCCTGTGCTGGTTCCGGGGGGCAGCTGAGCCTGTGGTTAATTCTTCTTCCTGATGGGAAAATAGAGTGACCTGTGCCTGTCCCAACACCTAGAGCTAGCGTCTCATTGGTTCCCCATCTTCCCATTCATCCTCAGGACAAATTGCAACCTGTACGGAACAGGAGGTTAAAGGTGCTGATGCTCCAAGTAGGGAGATTGCTAGTAAAGTGGCTGGAATGGCGAACCCGAGCACAAGGAGATGAGAAATGAGGTGCGTTTTAGGAACCTTTCCCCATCACACGGTGTACCATCTTCTGGGTTTCTCATGCATGTTTTCGATGTAGGAAGATGCCCTTGAACCTCGAGATTTGGGACCCATGCGATGGGTACCACGCAGTATTACTTTAAAGGGTCTGCGTTTGCTCACCCAGCCTCACCAAATCTCTCAGCCCCAAGAGTGTCCACCCTTATGTCTCATCCAGCTGTGGGTCTAGATATGGTCAATCCAGGTTCCATCACAGCCCCTGAACGAATTGTGTAAGAATTTCTCTCTCTTTCACTGTCTTTGTTTCATGGGTTTTTAAAAGTAATTTATTTTTATAATGGGGTTTAGCTGCTTTTCACGGCTGTGTTTATGCCGCTTTACACCCACTTGACACACTAACAGAGAGATTTCAATACATAGGTTTTAAGATTATTACTAGTCAGATATATCCTTGTGTGGTGAATAGGGGGTGTTGAGTCCAGTTCTCTGAGCAAGGAGTAGGTCTTGTCTATTACATATTGGGTTTATGGAACGGTATCTCAGCTCATTTGAAACCCTTGTTTTATGTATCACCCCACCTCACCTTTCCTGTTAAGCAGCCATAGTGTGTTTTCTGCATGTGTGACTCTGTTCTGTTTTGTAGTTCAGTTCAAGTGTAACGGTTTTTACTTTCCCTGTATAAGTGATATCTTATGAGAAGTGTCCTTTTCTGTGTGACTTATTTCACTTAGAATCGACGTACCTAAATCCACTCATCATGCTGCTACTAGCCTTATGACATTGATTTCATGGCTGAGTGATATTCCATTGTACATAAGGACCACAACTTCTTTATCCATTTTTCTCTTTCCTGGGATATTTAAGGTGGAATGAAGTGGAGGTCCTTGGCAACAGAGCAGCCCTAAACTTTGGTGTGCTTGTGTCTTGCTGATTTTTAATTTTCCCAATTTATACCCCCATGCGTGGAAGTGCCCTTAGCGCTCTAAGCTGTGTTTTTTAGATGTTTCAGGACACACTGTACCCTTCTCCAGCGTGGCTGTTGGCAAATTACATCCCGCCCATCAGCGTAGCAAGCCTCCCATTTCTCCATGGCCTGTCCTGCATTTCTGGTTTTGACACTTTTCTCAGCATGGCCCTTTTGACCGATGGGAAGCGAGACTTCTTTGTAGCGCTGATTTGCCTTTCCAGGTTGCTTGGTTGGCCAAAAAGGGCGTATGCGTTTTTTCCTGAATATATTCAGGAAAAAACGCATACGCCCTTTTTGGCCAAGGGCCTCATTGTCAACGTTTTGCTGCTTTTCATGTGCTTTAAAGGCGATTCGAATCTACCTCCTGAAATCTGTTTCCTGCAATTCTGCCTTGATTTCAAATCCTCTTCTTTGCCTTCCCTCAATATATTTGTGGACGAGAGTTATCATTTATAACTCTGCAGGTTTGTGAATTGCAGTGCCCTGAAGCTCCATTTTACAACTCGCTTTTTGGGAGCTGGCCGTAAAAGCGCAGGATGGTTTCAGGCCCTGTGCTGGTTCCGGGGGGCAGCTGAGCCTGTGGTTAATTCTTCTTCCTGATGGGAAAATAGAGTGACCTGTGCCTGTCCCAACACCAAGTGCTAGTCTCTCATTGGTTCCCCATCTTCCCCTTCATCCTCAGGACAAATTGCAACCTGTACGGAACAGGAAGTTAAAGGTGCTGATGCTCCAAGTAGGGAGATTGCTAGTAAAGTGGCTGGAATGGCGAACCCGAGCACAAGGAGATGAGAAATGAGGTGCGTTTTAGGAACCTTTGCCCATCACACGGTGTACCATCTTCTGGGTTTCTCATGCATGTTTTCCATGTAGGAAGATGCCCTTGAACCTCGAGATTTGGGACCCATGTGATGGGTACCACGCAGTATTACTTTAAAGGGTCTGCGTTTGCTCACCCAGCCTCACCAAATCTCTCAGCCCCAAGAGTGTCCACCCTTATGTCTCATCCAGCTGTGGGTCTAGATATGGTCAATCCAGGTTCCATCACAGCCCCTGAACGAATTGTGTAAGAGTTTCTCTCTCTTTCACTGTCTTTGTTTCATGGGTTTTTAAAAGTAATTTATTTTTATAATGGGGTTTAGCTGCTTTTCACGGCTGTGTTTATGCCGCTTTACACCCACTTGACACACTAACAGAGAGATTTCAATACATAGGTTTTAAGATTATTACTAGTCAGATATATCCTTGTGTGGTGAATAGGGGGTGTTGAGTCCAGTTCTCTGAGCAAGGAGTAGGTCTTGTCTATTACATGTTGGGTTTATGGAACTGTATCTCAGGTAATTTGAAACCCTTGTTTTATGTATCACCCCACCTCACCTTTCCTGTTAAGCAGCCATAGTGTGTTTTCTGCATGTGTGACTCTGTTCTGTTTTGGAATTCAGTTCAAGTGTAATGGTTTTTACTTTCCCTGTATAAGTGATATCTTATGAGAAGTGTCCTTTTCTGTGTGACTTATTTCACTTAGAATCGTCGTACCTAAATCCACTCATCATGCTGCTACTAGCCTTATGACATTGATTTCATGGCTGAGTGATATTCCATTGTACATAAGGACCACAACTTCTTTATCCATTTTTCTCTTTCCTGGGATATTGAAGGTGGAATGAAGTGGAGGTCCTTGGCAACAGAGCAGCCCTAAACTTTGGTGTGCTTGTGTCTTGCTGATTTTTAATTTTCCCAATTTATACCCCCATGCGTGGAAGTGCCCTATGCGCTGTAAGCTGTGTTTTTTAGATGTTTCAGGACACACCGTACCCTTCTCCAGCGTGGCTGTTGGCAATTTACATTCCGCCCATCAGCGTAGCAAGGCTCCCATTTCTCCATGGCCTGTTCTGCATTTCTGGTTTTGACACTTTTCTCAGCATGGCCCTTTTGACCGATGGGCAGGGAGACTTCTTTGTAGTGCTGATTTGCCTTTCCAGGTTGCTTGGTTGGCCAAAAAGGGCGTATGCGTTTTTTCCTGAATATATTCAGGAAAAAACGCATACGCCCTTTTTGGCCAAGGGCCTCATTGTCAACGTTTTGCTGCTTTTCATGTGCTTTAAAGGCGATTCGAATCTACCTCCTGAAATCTGTTTCCTGCAATTCTGCCTTGATTTCAAATCCTCTTCTTTGCCTTCCCTCAATATATTTGTGGACGAGAGTTATCATTTATAACTCTGCAGGTTTGTGAATTGCAGTGCCCTGAAGCTCCATTTTACAACTCGCTTTTTGGGAGCTGGCCGTAAAAGCGCAGGATGGTTTCAGGCCCTGTGCTGGTTCCGGGGGGCAGCTGAGCCTGTGGTTAATTCTTCTTCCTGATGGGAAAATAGAGTGACCTGTGCCTGTCCCAACACCTAGAGCTAGCGTCTCATTGGTTCCCCATCTTCCCATTCATCCTCAGGACAAATTGCAACCTGTACGGAACAGGAGGTTAAAGGTGCTGATGCTCCAAGTAGGGAGATTGCTAGTAAAGTGGCTGGAATGGCGAACCCGAGCACAAGGAGATGAGAAATGAGGTGCGTTTTAGGAACCTTTCCCCATCACACGGTGTACCATCTTCTGGGTTTCTCATGCATGTTTTCGATGTAGGAAGATGCCCTTGAACCTCGAGATTTGGGACCCATGCGATGGGTACCACGCAGTATTACTTTAAAGGGTCTGCGTTTGCTCACCCAGCCTCACCAAATCTCTCAGCCCCAAGAGTGTCCACCCTTATGTCTCATCCAGCTGTGGGTCTAGATATGGTCAATCCAGGTTCCATCACAGCCCCTGAACGAATTGTGTAAGAATTTCTCTCTCTTTCACTGTCTTTGTTTCATGGGTTTTTAAAAGTAATTTATTTTTATAATGGGGTTTAGCTGCTTTTCACGGCTGTGTTTATGCCGCTTTACACCCACTTGACACACTAACAGAGAGATTTCAATACATAGGTTTTAAGATTATTACTAGTCAGATATATCCTTGTGTGGTGAATAGGGGGTGTTGAGTCCAGTTCTCTGAGCAAGGAGTAGGTCTTGTCTATTACATATTGGGTTTATGGAACGGTATCTCAGCTCATTTGAAACCCTTGTTTTATGTATCACCCCACCTCACCTTTCCTGTTAAGCAGCCATAGTGTGTTTTCTGCATGTGTGACTCTGTTCTGTTTTGTAGTTCAGTTCAAGTGTAACGGTTTTTACTTTCCCTGTATAAGTGATATCTTATGAGAAGTGTCCTTTTCTGTGTGACTTATTTCACTTAGAATCGACGTACCTAAATCCACTCATCATGCTGCTACTAGCCTTATGACATTGATTTCATGGCTGAGTGATATTCCATTGTACATAAGGACCACAACTTCTTTATCCATTTTTCTCTTTCCTGGGATATTTAAGGTGGAATGAAGTGGAGGTCCTTGGCAACAGAGCAGCCCTAAACTTTGGTGTGCTTGTGTCTTGCTGATTTTTAATTTTCCCAATTTATACCCCCATGCGTGGAAGTGCCCTTAGCGCTCTAAGCTGTGTTTTTTAGATGTTTCAGGACACACTGTACCCTTCTCCAGCGTGGCTGTTGGCAAATTACATCCCGCCCATCAGCGTAGCAAGCCTCCCATTTCTCCATGGCCTGTCCTGCATTTCTGGTTTTGACACTTTTCTCAGCATGGCCCTTTTGACCGATGGGAAGCGAGACTTCTTTGTAGCGCTGATTTGCCTTTCCAGGTTGCTTGGTTGGCCAAAAAGGGCGTATGCGTTTTTTCCTGAATATATTCAGGAAAAAACGCATACGCCCTTTTTGGCCAAGGGCCTCATTGTCAACGTTTTGCTGCTTTTCATGTGCTTTAAAGGCGATTCGAATCTACCTCCTGAAATCTGTTTCCTGCAATTCTGCCTTGATTTCAAATCCTCTTCTTTGCCTTCCCTCAATATATTTGTGGACGAGAGTTATCATTTATAACTCTGCAGGTTTGTGAATTGCAGTGCCCTGAAGCTCCATTTTACAACTCGCTTTTTGGGAGCTGGCCGTAAAAGCGCAGGATGGTTTCAGGCCCTGTGCTGGTTCCGGGGGGCAGCTGAGCCTGTGGTTAATTCTTCTTCCTGATGGGAAAATAGAGTGACCTGTGCCTGTCCCAACACCAAGTGCTAGTCTCTCATTGGTTCCCCATCTTCCCCTTCATCCTCAGGACAAATTGCAACCTGTACGGAACAGGAAGTTAAAGGTGCTGATGCTCCAAGTAGGGAGATTGCTAGTAAAGTGGCTGGAATGGCGAACCCGAGCACAAGGAGATGAGAAATGAGGTGCGTTTTAGGAACCTTTGCCCATCACACGGTGTACCATCTTCTGGGTTTCTCATGCATGTTTTCCATGTAGGAAGATGCCCTTGAACCTCGAGATTTGGGACCCATGTGATGGGTACCACGCAGTATTACTTTAAAGGGTCTGCGTTTGCTCACCCAGCCTCACCAAATCTCTCAGCCCCAAGAGTGTCCACCCTTATGTCTCATCCAGCTGTGGGTCTAGATATGGTCAATCCAGGTTCCATCACAGCCCCTGAACGAATTGTGTAAGAGTTTCTCTCTCTTTCACTGTCTTTGTTTCATGGGTTTTTAAAAGTAATTTATTTTTATAATGGGGTTTAGCTGCTTTTCACGGCTGTGTTTATGCCGCTTTACACCCACTTGACACACTAACAGAGAGATTTCAATACATAGGTTTTAAGATTATTACTA
This sequence comes from Balaenoptera physalus, assembly GCF_965194825.1. Lineage (NCBI taxonomy): Eukaryota > Metazoa > Chordata > Mammalia > Artiodactyla > Balaenopteridae > Balaenoptera > Balaenoptera physalus. The sequence goes on along the minus strand of NW_028126413.1, from coordinate 1,086,440 downwards.
GTCAGATATATCCTTGTGTGGTGAATAGGGGGTGTTGAGTCCAGTTCTCTGAGCAAGGAGTAGGTCTTGTCTATTACATGTTGGGTTTATGGAACTGTATCTCAGGTAATTTGAAACCCTTGTTTTATGTATCACCCCACCTCACCTTTCCTGTTAAGCAGCCATAGTGTGTTTTCTGCATGTGTGACTCTGTTCTGTTTTGGAATTCAGTTCAAGTGTAATGGTTTTTACTTTCCCTGTATAAGTGATATCTTATGAGAAGTGTCCTTTTCTGTGTGACTTATTTCACTTAGAATCGTCGTACCTAAATCCACTCATCATGCTGCTACTAGCCTTATGACATTGATTTCATGGCTGAGTGATATTCCATTGTACATAAGGACCACAACTTCTTTATCCATTTTTCTCTTTCCTGGGATATTGAAGGTGGAATGAAGTGGAGGTCCTTGGCAACAGAGCAGCCCTAAACTTTGGTGTGCTTGTGTCTTGCTGATTTTTAATTTTCCCAATTTATACCCCCATGCGTGGAAGTGCCCTATGCGCTGTAAGCTGTGTTTTTTAGATGTTTCAGGACACACCGTACCCTTCTCCAGCGTGGCTGTTGGCAATTTACATTCCGCCCATCAGCGTAGCAAGGCTCCCATTTCTCCATGGCCTGTTCTGCATTTCTGGTTTTGACACTTTTCTCAGCATGGCCCTTTTGACCGATGGGCAGGGAGACTTCTTTGTAGTGCTGATTTGCCTTTCCAGGTTGCTTGGTTGGCCAAAAAGGGCGTATGCGTTTTTTCCTGAATATATTCAGGAAAAAACGCATACGCCCTTTTTGGCCAAGGGCATCATTGTCAACGTTTTGCCGCTTTTCATGTGCTTTAAAGGCGATTCGAATCTACCTCCTGAAATCTGTTTCCTGCAATTCTGCCTTGATTTCAAATCCTCTTCTTTGCCTTCCCTCAATATATTTGTGGACGAGAGTTATCATTTATAACTCTGCAGGTTTGTGAATTGCAGTGCCCTGAAGCTCCATTTTACAACTTGCTTTTTTGGGAGCTGGCCGCAAAAGCGCAGGATGGCTTCAGGCCCTGCTCTGGTTCTGGGGGGCAGGCTGAGCCTGTGGATAATTCTTCTTCCTGATGGGAAAATAGAGTGACCTGTGTCTGTCCCAATACCAAGAGCTAGTCTCTCATTGCTTCCCCGTCTTCCCGTTCATCCTCAGGACAAATTGCAACCTGTACGGAACAGGAGGTTAAAGGTGCTGATACTCCAAGTAGGGAGATTGCTAGTAAAGTGGCTGGAATTGCGAACCCGAGCTCAAGGAGATGACAAATGAGGTGCGTTTTAGAAAGCTTTCCCCATCACACGGTGTACCATCTTCTTGGTTTCTCATGCATGTTTTCGATGTAGGAAGATGCCCTTGAACCTGGAGATTTGGGACACATGGGATGGGTACCACACAGTATTACTTTAAAGGGTCTGCGTTTGCTCACCCAACCTCACCAAACCTCTCAGCCCCAAGAGTGTCCACCCTTATGTCTCATCCAGCTGTGGGTCTAGATATGGTCAATCCGGGTTGCATCAAGCCCCTGAACGAATTGTGTAAGAATTTCTCTCTCTTTCTCTGTCTTTGTTTCATGGGTTTTTAAAAGTAATTTATTTTTATAATGTGGTTTACCTGCTTTTCACTGCTGTGTTTATGCCGCTTTACACCCACTTGACACACTAACAGAGAGATTTCAATACATAGGTTTTAAGATTATTACTAGTCAGATATATCCTTGTGTGGTGAATAGGGGGTGTTAAGTCCAGTTCTCTGAGCAAGGAGTAGGTCTTGTCTATTACATGTTGGGTTTATGGAACGGTATCTCAGCTAATTTGAAACCCTTGTTTTATGTATCACCCCACCTCACTTTTCCTGTTAAGCAGCCATAGTGTGTTTTCTGCATGTGTGACTCTGTTCTGTTTTGGAATTCAGTTCAAGTGTAATGGTTTTTACTTTCCCTGTATAAGTGATATCTTATGAGAAGTGTCCTTTTCTGTGTGACTTATTTCACTTAGAATCGACGTACCTAAATCCACTCATCATGCTGCTACTAGCCTTATGACATTGATTTCATGGCTGAGTGATATTCCATTGTACATAAGGACCACAACTTCTTTATCCATTTTTCTCTTTCCTGGGATATTTAAGGTGGAATGAAGTGGAGGTCCTTGGCAACAGAGCAGCCCTAAACTTTGGTGTGCTTGTGTCTTGCTGATTTTTAATTTTCCCAATTTATACCCCCATGCGTGGAAGTGCCCTTAGCGCTCTAAGCTGTGTTTTTTAGATGTTTCAGGACACACTGTACCCTTCTCCAGCGTGGCTGTTGGCAATTTACATCCCGCCCATCAGCGTAGCAAGGCTCCCATTTCTCCATGGCCTGTCCTGCATTTCTGGTTTTGACACTTTTCTCAGCATGGCCCTTTTGACCGATGGGAAGCGAGACTTCTTTGTAGCGCTGATTTGCCTTTCCAGGTTGCTTGGTTGGCCAAAAAGGGCGTATGCGTTTTTTCCTGAATATATTCAGGAAAAAACGCATACGCCCTTTTTGGCCAAGGGCCTCATTGTCAACGTTTTGCTGCTTTTCATGTGCTTTAAAGGCGATTCGAATCTACCTCCTGAAATCTGTTTCCTGCAATTCTGCCTTGATTTCAAATCCTCTTCTTTGCCTTCCCTCAATATATTTGTGGACGAGAGTTATCATTTATAACTCTGCAGGTTTGTGAATTGCAGTGCCCTGAAGCTCCATTTTACAACTCGCTTTTTGGGAGCTGGCCGTAAAAGCGCAGGATGGTTTCAGGCCCTGTGCTGGTTCCGGGGGGCAGCTGAGCCTGTGGTTAATTCTTCTTCCTGATGGGAAAATAGAGTGACCTGTGCCTGTCCCAACACCTAGAGCTAGCCTCTCATTGGTTCCCCATCTTCCCATTCATCCTCAGGACAAATTGCAACCTGTACGGAACAGGAGGTTAAAGGTGCTGATGCTCCAAGTAGGGAGATTGCTAGTAAAGTGGCTGGAATGGCGAACCCGAGCACAAGGAGATGAGAAATGAGGTGCGTTTTAGGAACCTTTCCCCATCACACGGTGTACCATCTTCTGGGTTTCTCATGCATGTTTTCCATGTAGGAAGATGCCCTTGAACCTCGAGATTTGGGACCCATGCGATGGGTACCACGCAGTATTACTTTAAAGGGTCTGCGTTTGCTCACCCAGCCTCACCAAATCTCTCAGCCCCAAGAGTGTCCACCCTTATGTCTCATCCAGCTGTGGGTCTAGATATGGTCAATCCAGGTTCCATCACAGCCCCTGAACGAATTGTGTAAGAATTTCTCTCTCTTTCACTGTCTTTGTTTCATGGGTTTTTAAAAGTAATTTATTTTTATAATGGGGTTTAGCTGCTTTTCACGGCTGTGTTTATGCCGCTTTACACCCACTTGACACACTAACAGAGAGATTTCAATACATAGGTTTTAAGATTATTACTAGTCAGATATATCCTTGTGTGGTGAATAGGGGGTGTTGAGTCCAGTTCTCTGAGCAAGGAGTAGGTCTTGTCTATTACATGTTGGGTTTATGGAACTGTATCTCAGGTAATTTGAAACCCTTGTTTTATGTATCACCCCACCTCACCTTTCCTGTTAAGCAGCCATAGTGTGTTTTCTGCATGTGTGACTCTGTTCTGTTTTGGAATTCAGTTCAAGTGTAATGGTTTTTACTTTCCCTGTATAAGTGATATCTTATGAGAAGTGTCCTTTTCTGTGTGACTTATTTCACTTAGAATCGACGTACCTAAATCCACTCATCATGCTGCTACTAGCCTTATGACATTGATTTCATGGCTGAGTGATATTCCATTGTACATAAGGACCACAACTTCTTTATCCATTTTTCTCTTTCCTGGGATATTTAAGGTGGAATGAAGTGGAGGTCCTTGGCAACAGAGCAGCCCTAAACTTTGGTGTGCTTGTGTCTTGCTGATTTTTAATTTTCCCAATTTATACCCCCATGCGTGGAAGTGCCCTATGCGCTCTAAGCTGTGTTTTTTAGATGTTTCAGGACACACCGTACCCTTCTCCAGCGTGGCTGTTGGCAATTTACATTCCGCCCATCAGCGTAGCAAGGCTCCCATTTCTCCATGGCCTGTTCTGCATTTCTGGTTTTGACACTTTTCTCAGCATGGCCCTTTTGACCGATGGGCAGCGAGACTTCTTTGTAGCGCTGATTTGCCTTTCCAGGTTGCTTGGTTGGCCAAAAAGGGCGTATGCGTTTTTTCCTGAATATATTCAGGAAAAAACGCATACGCCCTTTTTGGCCAAGGGCATCATTGTCAACGTTTTGCCGCTTTTCATGTGCTTTAAAGGCGATTCGAATCTACCTCCTGAAATCTGTTTCCTGCAATTCTGCCTTGATTTCAAATCCTCTTCTTTGCCTTCCCTCAATATATTTGTGGACGAGAGTTATCATTTATAACTCTGCAGGTTTGTGAATTGCAGTGCCCTGAAGCTCTATTTTACAACTTGCTTTTTTGGGAGCTGGCCGCAAAAGCGCAGGATGGCTTCAGGCCCTGTTCTGGTTCTGGGGGGCAGGCTGAGCCTGTGGATAATTCTTCTTCCTGATGGGAAAATAGAGTGACCTGTGTCTGTCCCAATACCAAGAGCTAGTCTCTCATTGCTTCCCTGTCTTCCCGTTCATCCTCAGGACAAATTGCAACCTGTACGGAACAGGAGGTTAAAGGTGCTGATACTCCAAGTAGGGAGATTGCTAGTAAAGTGGCTGGAATTGCGAACCCGAGCTCAAAGAGATGACAAATGATGTGCGTTTTAGAAAGCTTTCCCCATCACACGGTGTACCATCTTCTGGGTTTCTCATGCATGTTTTCGATGTAGGAAGATGCCCTTGAACCTGGAGATTTGGGACACATGGGATGGGTACCACACAGTATTACTTTAAAGGGTCTGCATTTGCTCACCCAACCTCACCAAACCTCTCAGCCCCAAGAGTGTCCACCCTTATGTCTCATCCAGCTGTGGGTCTAGATATGGTCAATCCGGGTTGCATCACAGCCCCTGAACGAATTGTGTAAGAATTTCTCTCTCTTTCTCTGTCTTTGTTTCATGGGTTTTTAAAAGTAATTTATTTTTATAATGGGGTTTACCTGCTTTTCACTGCTGTGTTTATGCCGCTTTACACCCACTTGACACACTAACAGAGAGATTTCAATACATAGTTTTTAAGATTATTACTAGTCAGATATATCCTTGTGTGGTGAATAGGGGGTGTTAAGTCCAGTTCTCTGAGCAAGGAGTAGGTCTTGTCTATTACATGTTGGGTTTATGGAACGGTATCTCAGCTAATTTGAAACCCTTGTTTTATGTATCACCCCACCTCACTTTTCCTGTTAAGCAGCCATAGTGTGTTTTCTGCATGTGTGACTCTGTTCTGTTTTGGAATTCAGTTCAAGTGTAATGGTTTTTACTTTCCCTGTATAAGTGATATCTTATGAGAAGTGTCCTTTTCTGTGTGACTTATTTCACTTAGAATCGACGTACCTAAATCCACTCATCATGCTGCTACTAGCCTTATGACATTGATTTCATGGCTGAGTGATATTCCATTGTACATAAGGACCACAACTTCTTTATCCATTTTTCTCTTTCCTGGGATATTTAAGGTGGAATGAAGTGGAGGTCCTTGGCAACAGAGCAGCCCTAAACTTTGGTGTGCTTGTGTCTTGCTGATTTTTAATTTTCCCAATTTATACCCCCATGCGTGGAAGTGCCCTTAGCGCTCTAAGCTGTGTTTTTTAGATGTTTCAGGACACACTGTACCCTTCTCCAGCGTGGCTGTTGGCAATTTACATCCCGCCCATCAGCGTAGCAAGGCTCCCATTTCTCCATGGCCTGTCCTGCATTTCTGGTTTTGACACTTTTCTCAGCATGGCCCTTTTGACCGATGGGAAGCGAGACTTCTTTGTAGCGCTGATTTGCCTTTCCAGGTTGCTTGGTTGGCCAAAAAGGGCGTATGCGTTTTTTCCTGAATATATTCAGGAAAAAACGCATACGCCCTTTTTGGCCAAGGGCCTCATTGTCAACGTTTTGCTGCTTTTCATGTGCTTTAAAGGCGATTCGAATCTACCTCCTGAAATCTGTTTCCTGCAATTCTGCCTTGATTTCAAATCCTCTTCTTTGCCTTCCCTCAATATATTTGTGGACGAGAGTTATCATTTATAACTCTGCAGGTTTGTGAATTGCAGTGCCCTGAAGCTCCATTTTACAACTCGCTTTTTGGGAGCTGGCCGTAAAAGCGCAGGATGGTTTCAGGCCCTGTGCTGGTTCCGGGGGGCAGCTGAGCCTGTGGTTAATTCTTCTTCCTGATGGGAAAATAGAGTGACCTGTGCCTGTCCCAACACCTAGAGCTAGCCTCTCATTGGTTCCCCATCTTCCCATTCATCCTCAGGACAAATTGCAACCTGTACGGAACAGGAGGTTAAAGGTGCTGATGCTCCAAGTAGGGAGATTGCTAGTAAAGTGGCTGGAATGGCGAACCCGAGCACAAGGAGATGAGAAATGAGGTGCGTTTTAGGAACCTTTCCCCATCACACGGTGTACCATCTTCTGGGTTTCTCATGCATGTTTTCCATGTAGGAAGATGCCCTTGAACCTCGAGATTTGGGACCCATGCGATGGGTACCACGCAGTATTACTTTAAAGGGTCTGCGTTTGCTCACCCAGCCTCACCAAATCTCTCAGCCCCAAGAGTGTCCACCCTTATGTCTCATCCAGCTGTGGGTCTAGATATGGTCAATCCAGGTTCCATCACAGCCCCTGAACGAATTGTGTAAGAATTTCTCTCTCTTTCACTGTCTTTGTTTCATGGGTTTTTAAAAGTAATTTATTTTTATAATGGGGTTTAGCTGCTTTTCACGGCTGTGTTTATGCCGCTTTACACCCACTTGACACACTAACAGAGAGATTTCAATACATAGGTTTTAAGATTATTACTAGTCAGATATATCCTTGTGTGGTGAATAGGGGGTGTTGAGTCCAGTTCTCTGAGCAAGGAGTAGGTCTTGTCTATTACATGTTGGGTTTATGGAACTGTATCTCAGGTAATTTGAAACCCTTGTTTTATGTATCACCCCACCTCACCTTTCCTGTTAAGCAGCCATAGTGTGTTTTCTGCATGTGTGACTCTGTTCTGTTTTGGAATTCAGTTCAAGTGTAATGGTTTTTACTTTCCCTGTATAAGTGATATCTTATGAGAAGTGTCCTTTTCTGTGTGACTTATTTCACTTAGAATCGACGTACCTAAATCCACTCATCATGCTGCTACTAGCCTTATGACATTGATTTCATGGCTGAGTGATATTCCATTGTACATAAGGACCACAACTTCTTTATCCATTTTTCTCTTTCCTGGGATATTTAAGGTGGAATGAAGTGGAGGTCCTTGGCAACAGAGCAGCCCTAAACTTTGGTGTGCTTGTGTCTTGCTGATTTTTAATTTTCCCAATTTATACCCCCATGCGTGGAAGTGCCCTATGCGCTCTAAGCTGTGTTTTTTAGATGTTTCAGGACACACCGTACCCTTCTCCAGCGTGGCTGTTGGCAATTTACATTCCGCCCATCAGCGTAGCAAGGCTCCCATTTCTCCATGGCCTGTTCTGCATTTCTGGTTTTGACACTTTTCTCAGCATGGCCCTTTTGACCGATGGGCAGCGAGACTTCTTTGTAGCGCTGATTTGCCTTTCCAGGTTGCTTGGTTGGCCAAAAAGGGCGTATGCGTTTTTTCCTGAATATATTCAGGAAAAAACGCATACGCCCTTTTTGGACAAGGGCATCATTGTCAACGTTTTGCCGCTTTTCATGTGCTTTAAAGGCGATTCGAATCTACCTCCTGAAATCTGTTTCCTGCAATTCTGCCTTGATTTCAAATCCTCTTCTTTGCCTTCCCTCAATATATTTGTGGACGAGAGTTATCATTTATAACTCTGCAGGTTTGTGAATTGCAGTGCCCTGAAGCTCTATTTTACAACTTGCTTTTTTGGGAGCTGGCCGCAAAAGCGCAGGATGGCTTCAGGCCCTGTTCTGGTTCTGGGGGGCAGGCTGAGCCTGTGGATAATTCTTCTTCCTGATGGGAAAATAGAGTGACCTGTGTCTGTCCCAATACCAAGAGCTAGTCTCTCATTGCTTCCCCGTCTTCCCGTTCATCCTCAGGACAAATTGCAACCTGTACGGAACAGGAGGTTAAAGGTGCTGATACTCCAAGTAGGGAGATTGCTAGTAAAGTGGCTGGAATTGCGAACCCGAGCTCAAAGAGATGACAAATGATGTGCGTTTTAGAAAGCTTTCCCCATCACACGGTGTACCATCTTCTGGGTTTCTCATGCATGTTTTCGATGTAGGAAGATGCCCTTGAACCTGGAGATTTGGGACACATGGGATGGGTACCACACAGTATTACTTTAAAGGGTCTGCATTTGCTCACCCAACCTCACCAAACCTCTCAGCCCCAAGAGTGTCCACCCTTATGTCTCATCCAGCTGTGGGTCTAGATATGGTCAATCCGGGTTGCATCACAGCCCCTGAACGAATTGTGTAAGAATTTCTCTCTCTTTCTCTGTCTTTGTTTCATGGGTTTTTAAAAGTAATTTATTTTTATAATGGGGTTTACCTGCTTTTCACTGCTGTGTTTATGCCGCTTTACACCCACTTGACACACTAACAGAGAGATTTCAATACATAGTTTTTAAGATTATTACTAGTCAGATATATCCTTGTGTGGTGAATAGGGGGTGTTAAGTCCAGTTCTCTGAGCAAGGAGTAGGTCTTGTCTATTACATGTTGGGTTTATGGAACGGTATCTCAGCTAATTTGAAACCCTTGTTTTATGTATCACCCCACCTCACTTTTCCTGTTAAGCAGCCATAGTGTGTTTTCTGCATGTGTGACTCTGTTCTGTTTTGGAATTCAGTTCAAGTGTAATGGTTTTTACTTTCCCTGTATAAGTGATATCTTATGAGAAGTGTCCTTTTCTGTGTGACTTATTTCACTTAGAATCGACGTACCTAAATCCACTCATCATGCTGCTACTAGCCTTATGACATTGATTTCATGGCTGAGTGATATTCCATTGTACATAAGGACCACAACTTCTTTATCCATTTTTCTCTTTCCTGGGATATTTAAGGTGGAATGAAGTGGAGGTCCTTGGCAACAGAGCAGCCCTAAACTTTGGTGTGCTTGTGTCTTGCTGATTTTTAATTTTCCCAATTTATACCCCCATGCGTGGAAGTGCCCTTAGCGCTCTAAGCTGTGTTTTTTAGATGTTTCAGGACACACTGTACCCTTCTCCAGCGTGGCTGTTGGCAATTTACATCCCGCCCATCAGCGTAGCAAGGCTCCCATTTCTCCATGGCCTGTCCTGCATTTCTGGTTTTGACACTTTTCTCAGCATGGCCCTTTTGACCGATGGGAAGCGAGACTTCTTTGTAGCGCTGATTTGCCTTTCCAGGTTGCTTGGTTGGCCAAAAAGGGCGTATGCGTTTTTTCCTGAATATATTCAGGAAAAAACGCATACGCCCTTTTTGGCCAAGGGCCTCATTGTCAACGTTTTGCTGCTTTTCATGTGCTTTAAAGGCGATTCGAATCTACCTCCTGAAATCTGTTTCCTGCAATTCTGCCTTGATTTCAAATCCTCTTCTTTGCCTTCCCTCAATATATTTGTGGACGAGAGTTATCATTTATAACTCTGCAGGTTTGTGAATTGCAGTGCCCTGAAGCTCCATTTTACAACTCGCTTTTTGGGAGCTGGCCGTAAAAGCGCAGGATGGTTTCAGGCCCTGTGCTGGTTCCGGGGGGCAGCTGAGCCTGTGGTTAATTCTTCTTCCTGATGGGAAAATAGAGTGACCTGTGCCTGTCCCAACACCTAGAGCTAGCCTCTCATTGGTTCCCCATCTTCCCCTTCATCCTCAGGACAAATTGCAACCTGTACGGAACAGGAAGTTAAAGGTGCTGATGCTCCAAGTAGGGAGATTGCTAGTAAAGTGGCTGGAATGGCGAACCCGAGCACAAGGAGATGAGAAATGAGGTGCGTTTTAGGAACCTTTCCCCATCACACGGTGTACCATCTTCTGGGTTTCTCATGCATGTTTTCGATGTAGGAAGATGCCCTTGAACCTCGAGATTTGGGACCCATGCGATGGGTACCACGCAGTATTACTTTAAAGGGTCTGCGTTTGCTCACCCAGCCTCACCAAATCTCTCAGCCCCAAGAGTGTCCACCCTTATGTCTCATCCAGCTGTGGGTCTAGATATGGTCAATCCAGGTTCCATCACAGCCCCTGAACGAATTGTGTAAGAATTTCTCTCTCTTTCACTGTCTTTGTTTCATGGGTTTTTAAAAGTAATTTATTTTTATAATGGGGTTTAGCTGATTTTCACGGCTGTGTTTATGCCGCTTTACACCCACTTGACACACTAACAGAGAGATTTCAATACATAGGTTTTAAGATTATTACTAGTCAGATATATCCTTGTGTGGTGAATAGGGGGTGTTGAGTCCAGTTCTCTGAGCAAGGAGTAGGTCTTGTCTATTACATGTTGGGTTTATGGAACTGTATCTCAGGTAATTTGAAACCCTTGTTTTATGTATCACCCCACCTCACCTTTCCTGTTAAGCAGCCATAGTGTGTTTTCTGCATGTGTGACTCTGTTCTGTTTTGGAATTCAGTTCAAGTGTAATGGTTTTTACTTTCCCTGTATAAGTGATATCTTATGAGAAGTGTCCTTTTCTGTGTGACTTATTTCACTTAGAATCGTCGTACCTAAATCCACTCATCATGCTGCTACTAGCCTTATGACATTGATTTCATGGCTGAGTGATATTCCATTGTACATAAGGACCACAACTTCTTTATCCATTTTTCTCTTTCCTGGGATATTGAAGGTGGAATGAAGTGGAGGTCCTTGGCAACAGAGCAGCCCTAAACTTTGGTGTGCTTGTGTCTTGCTGATTTTTAATTTTCCCAATTTATACCCCCATGCGTGGAAGTGCCCTATGCGCTCTAAGCTGTGTTTTTTAGATGTTTCAGGACACACCGTACCCTTCTCCAGCGTGGCTGTTGGCAATTTACATTCCGCCCATCAGCGTAGCAAGGCTCCCATTTCTCCATGGCCTGTTCTGCATTTCTGGTTTTGACACTTTTCTCAGCATGGCCCTTTTGACCGATGGGCAGCGAGACTTCTTTGTAGCGCTGATTTGCCTTTCCAGGTTGCTTGGTTGGCCAAAAAGGGCGTATGCGTTTTTTCCTGAATATATTCAGGAAAAAAACGCATACGCCATTTTTGGCCAAGGGCATCATTGTCAACGTTTTGCCGCTTTTCATGTGCTTTAAAGGCGATTCGAATCTACCTCCTGAAATCTGTTTCCTGCAATTCTGCCTTGATTTCAAATCCTCTTCTTTGCCTTCCCTCAATATATTTGTGGACGAGAGTTATCATTTATAACTCTGCAGGTTTGTGAATTGCAGTGCCCTGAAGCTCCATTTTACAACTTGCTTTTTTGGGAGCTGGCCGCAAAAGCGCAGGATGGCTTCAGGCCCTGTTCTGGTTCTGGGGGGCAGGCTGAGCCTGTGGATAATTCTTCTTCCTGATGGGAAAATAGAGTGACCTGTGTCTGTCCCAATACCAAGAGCTAGTCTCTCATTGCTTCCCCGTCTTCCCGTTCATCCTCAGGACAAATTGCAACCTGTACGGAACAGGAGGTTAAAGGTGCTGATACTCCAAGTAGGGAGATTGCTAGTAAAGTGGCTGGAATTGCGAACCCGAGCTCAAGGAGATGACAAATGAGGTGCGTTTTAGAAAGCTTTCCCCATCACACGGTGTACCATCTTCTTGGTTTCTCATGCATGTTTTCGATGTAGGAAGATGCCCTTGAACCTGGAGATTTGGGACACATGGGATGGGTACCACACAGTATTACTTTAAAGGGTCTGCGTTTGCTCACCCAACCTCACCAAACCTCTCAGCCCCAAGAGTGTCCACCCTTATGTCTCATCCAGCTGTGGGTCTAGATATGGTCAATCCGGGTTGCATCACAGCCCCTGAACGAATTGTGTAAGAATTTCTCTCTCTTTCTCTGTCTTTGTTTCATGGGTTTTTAAAAGTAATTTATTTTTATAATGGGGTTTACCTGCTTTTCACTGCTGTGTTTATGCCGCTTTACACCCACTTGACACACTAACAGAGAGATTTCAATACATAGGTTTTAAGATTATTACTAGTCAGATATATCCTTGTGTGGTGAATAGGGGGTGTTAAGTCCAGTTCTCTGAGCAAGGAGTAGGTCTTGTCTATTACATGTTGGGTTTATGGAACGGTATCTCAGCTAATTTGAAACCCTTGTTTTATGTATCACCCCACCTCACTTTTCCTGTTAAGCAGCCATAGTGTGTTTTCTGCATGTGTGACTCTGTTCTGTTTTGGAATTCAGTTCAAGTGTAATGGTTTTTACTTTCCCTGTATAAGTGATATCTTATGAGAAGTGTCCTTTTCTGTGTGACTTATTTCACTTAGAATCGACGTACCTAAATCCACTCATCATGCTGCTACTAGCCTTATGACATTGATTTCATGGCTGAGTGATATTCCATTGTACATAAGGACCACAACTTCTTTATCCATTTTTCTCTTTCCTGGGATATTTAAGGTGGAATGAAGTGGAGGTCCTTGGCAACAGAGCAGCCCTAAACTTTGGTGTGCTTGTGTCTTGCTGATTTTTAATTTTCCCAATTTATACCCCCATGCGTGGAAGTGCCCTTAGCGCTCTAAGCTGTGTTTTTTAGATGTTTCAGGACACACTGTACCCTTCTCCAGCGTGGCTGTTGGCAATTTACATCCCGCCCATCAGCGTAGCAAGGCTCCCATTTCTCCATGGCCTGTCCTGCATTTCTGGTTTTGACACTTTTCTCAGCATGGCCCTTTTGACCGATGGGAAGCGAGACTTCTTTGTAGCGCTGATTTGCCTTTCCAGGTTGCTTGGTTGGCCAAAAAGGGCGTATGCGTTTTTTCCTGAATATATTCAGGAAAAAACGCATACGCCCTTTTTGGCCAAGGGCCTCATTGTCAACGTTTTGCTGCTTTTCATGTGCTTTAAAGGCGATTCGAATCTACCTCCTGAAATCTGTTTCCTGCAATTCTGCCTTGATTTCAAATCCTCTTCTTTGCCTTCCCTCAATATATTTGTGGACGAGAGTTATCATTTATAACTCTGCAGGTTTGTGAATTGCAGTGCCCTGAAGCTCCATTTTACAACTCGCTTTTTGGGAGCTGGCCGTAAAAGCGCAGGATGGTTTCAGGCCCTGTGCTGGTTCCGGGGGGCAGCTGAGCCTGTGGTTAACTCTTCTTCCTGATGGGAAAATAGAGTGACCTGTGCCTGTCCCAACACCTAGAGCTAGCGTCTCATTGGTTCCCCATCTTCCCATTCATCCTCAGGACAAATTGCAACCTGTACGGAACAGGAGGTTAAAGGTGCTGATGCTCCAAGTAGGGAGATTGCTAGTAAAGTGGCTGGAATGGCGAACCCGAGCACAAGGAGATGAGAAATGAGGTGCGTTTTAGGAACCTTTCCCCATCACACGGTGTACCATCTTCTGGGTTTCTCATGCATGTTTTCGATGTAGGAAGATGCCCTTGAACCTCGAGATTTGGGACCCATGCGATGGGTACCACGCAGTATTACTTTAAAGGGTCTGCGTTTGCTCACCCAACCTCACCAAACCTCTCAGCCCCAAGAGTGTCCACCCTTATGTCTCATCCAGCTGTGGGTCTAGATATGGTCAATCCGGGTTGCATCACAGCCCCTGAACGAATTGTGTAAGAATTTCTCTCTCTTTCTCTGTCTTTGTTTCATGGGTTTTTAAAAGTAATTTATTTTTATAATGGGGTTTACCTGCTTTTCACTGCTGTGTTTATGCCGCTTTACACCCACTTGACACACTAACAGAGAGATTTCAATACATAGGTTTTAAGATTATTACTAGTCAGATATATCCTTGTGTGGTGAATAGGGGGTGTTAAGTCCAGTTCTCTGAGCAAGGAGTAGGTCTTGTCTATTACATGTTGGGTTTATGGAACGGTATCTCAGCTAATTTGAAACCCTTGTTTTATGTATCACCCCACCTCACTTTTCCTGTTAAGCAGCCATAGTGTGTTTTCTGCATGTGTGACTCTGTTCTGTTTTGGAATTCAGTTCAAGTGTAATGGTTTTTACTTTCCCTGTATAAGTGATATCTTATGAGAAGTGTCCTTTTCTGTGTGACTTATTTCACTTAGAATCGACGTACCTAAATCCACTCATCATGCTGCTACTAGCCTTATGACATTGATTTCATGGCTGAGTGATATTCCATTGTACATAAGGACCACAACTTCTTTATCCATTTTTCTCTTTCCTGGGATATTTAAGGTGGAATGAAGTGGAGGTCCTTGGCAACAGAGCAGCCCTAAACTTTGGTGTGCTTGTGTCTTGCTGATTTTTAATTTTCCCAATTTATACCCCCATGCGTGGAAGTGCCCTTAGCGCTCTAAGCTGTGTTTTTTAGATGTTTCAGGACACACTGTACCCTTCTCCAGCGTGGCTGTTGGCAATTTACATCCCGCCCATCAGCGTAGCAAGGCTCCCATTTCTCCATGGCCTGTACTGCATTTCTGGTTTTGACACTTTTCTCAGCATGGCCCTTTTGACCGATGGGAAGCGAGACTTCTTTGTAGCGCTGATTTGCCTTTCCAGGTTGCTTGGTTGGCCAAAAAGGGCGTATGCGTTTTTTCCTGAATATATTCAGGAAAAAACGCATACGCCCTTTTTGGCCAAGGGCCTCATTGTCAACGTTTTGCTGCTTTTCATGTGCTTTAAAGGCGATTCGAATCTACCTCCTGAAATCTGTTTCCTGCAATTCTGCCTTGATTTCAAATCCTCTTCTTTGCCTTCCCTCAATATATTTGTGGACGAGAGTTATCATTTATAACTCTGCAGGTTTGTGAATTGCAGTGCCCTGAAGCTCCATTTTACAACTCGCTTTTTGGGAGCTGGCCGTAAAAGCGCAGGATGGTTTCAGGCCCTGTGCTGGTTCCGGGGGGCAGCTGAGCCTGTGGTTAATTCTTCTTCCTGATGGGAAAATAGTGTGACCTGTGCCTGTCCCAACACCTAGAGCTAGCGTCTCATTGGTTCCCCATCTTCCCATTCATCCTCAGGACAAATTGCAACCTGTACGGAACAGGAGGTTAAAGGTGCTGATGCTCCAAGTAGGGAGATTGCTAGTAAAGTGGCTGGAATGGCGAACCCGAGCACAAGGAGATGAGAAATGAGGTGCGTTTTAGGAACCTTTCCCCATCACACGGTGTACCATCTTCTGGGTTTCTCATGCATGTTTTCGATGTAGGAAGATGCCCTTGAACCTCGAGATTTGGGACCCATGCGATGGGTACCACGCAGTATTACTTTAAAGGGTCTGCGTTTGCTCACCCAACCTCACCAAACCTCTCAGCCCCAAGAGTGTCCACCCTTATGTCTCATCCAGCTGTGGGTCTAGATATGGTCAATCCGGGTTGCATCACAGCCCCTGAACGAATTGTGTAAGAATTTCTCTCTCTTTCTCTGTCTTTGTTTCATGGGTTTTTAAAAGTAATTTATTTTTATAATGGGGTTTACCTGCTTTTCACTGCTGTGTTTATGCCGCTTTACACCCACTTGACACACTAACAGAGAGATTTCAATACATAGGTTTTAAGATTATTACTAGTCAGATATATCCTTGTGTGGTGAATAGGGGGTGTTAAGTCCAGTTCTCTGAGCAAGGAGTAGGTCTTGTCTATTACATGTTGGGTTTATGGAACGGTATCTCAGCTAATTTGAAACCCTTGTTTTATGTATCACCCCACCTCACTTTTCCTGTTAAGCAGCCATAGTGTGTTTTCTGCATGTGTGACTCTGTTCTGTTTTGGAATTCAGTTCAAGTGTAATGGTTTTTACTTTCCCTGTATAAGTGATATCTTATGAGAAGTGTCCTTTTCTGTGTGACTTATTTCACTTAGAATCGACGTACCTAAATCCACTCATCATGCTGCTACTAGCCTTATGACATTGATTTCATGGCTGAGTGATATTCCATTGTACATAAGGACCACAACTTCTTTATCCATTTTTCTCTTTCCTGGGATATTGAAGGTGGAATGAAGTGGAGGTCCTTGGCAACAGAGCAGCCCTAAACTTTGGTGTGCTTGTGTCTTGCTGATTTTTAATTTTCCCAATTTATACCCCCATGCGTGGAAGTGCCCTTAGCGCTCTAAGCTGTGTTTTTTAGATGTTTCAGGACACACTGTACCCTTCTCCAGCGTGGCTGTTGGCAATTTACATCCCGCCCATCAGCGTAGCAAGGCTCCCATTTCTCCATGGCCTGTCCTGCATTTCTGGTTTTGACACTTTTCTCAGCATGGCCCTTTTGACCGATGGGAAGCGAGACTTCTTTGTAGCGCTGATTTGCCTTTCCAGGTTGCTTGGTTGGCCAAAAAGGGCGTATGCGTTTTTTCCTGAATATATTCAGGAAAAAACGCATACGCCCTTTTTGGCCAAGGGCCTCATTGTCAACGTTTTGCTGCTATTCATGTGCTTTAAAGGCGATTCGAATCTACCTCCTGAAATCTGTTTCCTGCAATTCTGCCTTGATTTCAAATCCTCTTCTTTGCCTTCCCTCAATATATTTGTGGACGAGAGTTATCATTTATAACTCTGCAGGTTTGTGAATTGCAGTGCCCTGAAGCTCCATTTTACAACTCGCTTTTTGGGAGCTGGCCGTAAAAGCGCAGGATGGTTTCAGGCCCTGTGCTGGTTCCGGGGGGCAGCTGAGCCTGTGGTTAATTCTTCTTCCTGATGGGAAAATAGAGTGACCTGTGCCTGTCCCAACACCTAGAGCTAGCGTCTCATTGGTTCCCCATCTTCCCATTCATCCTCAGGACAAATTGCAACCTGTACGGAACAGGAGGTTAAAGGTGCTGATGCTCCAAGTAGGGAGATTGCTAGTAAAGTGGCTGGAATGGCGAACCCGAGCACAAGGAGATGAGAAATGAGGTGCGTTTTAGGAACCTTTCCCCATCACACGGTGTACCATCTTCTGGGTTTCTCATGCATGTTTTCGATGTAGGAAGATGCCCTTGAACCTCGAGATTTGGGACCCATGCGATGGGTACCACGCAGTATTACTTTAAAGGGTCTGCGTTTGCTCACCCAACCTCACCAAACCTCTCAGCCCCAAGAGTGTCCACCCTTATGTCTCATCCAGCTGTGGGTCTAGATATGGTCAATCCGGGTTGCATCACAGCCCCTGAACGAATTGTGTAAGAATTTCTCTCTCTTTCTCTGTCTTTGTTTCATGGGTTTTTAAAAGTAATTTATTTTTATAATGGGGTTTAGCTGCTTTTCACTGCTGTGTTTATGCCGCTTTACACCCACTTGACACACTAACAGAGAGATTTCAATACATAGGTTTTAAGATTATTACTAGTCAGATATATCCTTGTGTGGTGAATAGGGGGTGTTAAGTCCAGTTCTCTGAGCAAGGAGTAGGTCTTGTCTATTACATGTTGGGTTTATGGAACGGTATCTCAGCTAATTTGAAACCCTTGTTTTATGTATCACCCCACCTCACTTTTCCTGTTAAGCAGCCATAGTGTGTTTTCTGCATGTGTGACTCTGTTCTGTTTTGGAATTCAGTTCAAGTGTAATGGTTTTTACTTTCCCTGTATAAGTGATATCTTATGAGAAGTGTCCTTTTCTGTGTGACTTATTTCACTTAGAATCGACGTACCTAAATCCACTCATCATGCTGCTACTAGCCTTATGACATTGATTTCATGGCTGAGTGATATTCCATTGTACATAAGGACCACAACTTCTTTATCCATTTTTCTCTTTCCTGGGATATTTAAGGTGGAATGAAGTGGAGGTCCTTGGCAACAGAGCAGCCCTAAACTTTGGTGTGCTTGTGTCTTGCTGATTTTTAATTTTCCCAATTTATACCCCCATGCGTGGAAGTGCCCTTAGCGCTCTAAGCTGTGTTTTTTAGATGTTTCAGGACACACTGTACCCTTCTCCAGCGTGGCTGTTGGCAATTTACATCCCGCCCATCAGCGTAGCAAGGCTCCCATTTCTCCATGGCCTGTCCTGCATTTCTGGTTTTGACACTTTTCTCAGCATGGCCCTTTTGACCGATGGGAAGCGAGACTTCTTTGTAGCGCTGATTTGCCTTTCCAGGTTGCTTGGTTGGCCAAAAAGGGCGTATGCGTTTTTTCCTGAATATATTCAGGAAAAAACGCATACGCCCTTTTTGGCCAAGGGCCTCATTGTCAACGTTTTGCTGCTTTTCATGTGCTTTAAAGGCGATTCGAATCTACCTCCTGAAATCTGTTTCCTGCAATTCTGCCTTGATTTCAAATCCTCTTCTTTGCCTTCCCTCAATATATTTGTGGACGAGAGTTATCATTTATAACTCTGCAGGTTTGTGAATTGCAGTGCCCTGAAGCTCCATTTTACAACTCGCTTTTTGGGAGCTGGCCGTAAAAGCGCAGGATGGTTTCAGGCCCTGTGCTGGTTCCGGGGGGCAGCTGAGCCTGTGGTTAATTCTTCTTCCTGATGGGAAAATAGAGTGACCTGTGCCTGTCCCAACACCTAGAGCTAGCCTCTCATTGGTTCCCCATCTTCCCATTCATCCTCAGGACAAATTGCAACCTGTACGGAACAGGAGGTTAAAGGTGCTGATGCTCCAAGTAGGGAGATTGCTAATAAAGTGGCTGGAATGGCGAACCCGAGCACAAGGAGATGAGAAATGAGGTGCGTTTTAGGAACCTTTCCCCATCACACGGTGTACCATCTTCTGGGTTTCTCATGCATGTTTTCGATGTAGGAAGATGCCCTTGAACCTCGAGATTTGGGACCCATGCGATGGGTACCACGCAGTATTACTTTAAAGGGTCTGCGTTTGCTCACCCAGCCTCACCAAATCTCTCAGCCCCAAGAGTGTCCACCCTTATGTCTCATCCAGCTGTGGGTCTAGATATGGTCAATCCAGGTTCCATCACAGCCCCTGAACGAATTGTGTAAGAATTTCTCTCTCTTTCACTGTCTTTGTTTCATGGGTTTTTAAAAGTAATTTATTTTTATAATGGGGTTTAACTGCTTTTCACGGCTGTGTTTATGCCGCTTTACACCCACTTGACACACTAACAGAGAGATTTCAATATATAGGTTTTAAGATTATTACTAGTCAGATATATCCTTGTGTGGTGAATAGGGGGTGTTGAGTCCAGTTCTCTGAGCAAGGAGTAGGTCTTGTCTATTACATATTGGGTTTATGGAACGGTATCTCAGCTCATTTGAAACCCTTGTTTTATGTATCACCCCACCTCACCTTTCCTGTTAAGCAGCCATAGTGTGTTTTCTGCATGTGTGACTCTGTTCTGTTTTGTAGTTCAGTTCAAGTGTAACGGTTTTTACTTTCCCTGTATAAGTGATATCTTATGAGAAGTGTCCTTTTCTGTGTGACTTATTTCACTTAGAATCGACGTACCTAAATCCACTCATCATGCTGCTACTAGCCTTATGACATTGATTTCATGGCTGAGTGATATTCCATTGTACATAAGGACCACAACTTCTTTATCCATTTTTCTCTTTCCTGGGATATTTAAGGTGGAATGAAGTGGAGGTCCTTGGCAACAGAGCAGCCCTAAACTTTGGTGTGCTTGTGTCTTGCTGATTTTTAATTTTCCCAATTTATACCCCCATGCGTGGAAGTGCCCTTAGCGCTCTAAGCTGTGTTTTTTAGATGTTTCAGGACACACTGTACCCTTCTCCAGCGTGGCTGTTGGCAAATTACATCCCGCCCATCAGCGTAGCAAGCCTCCCATTTCTCCATGGCCTGTCCTGCATTTCTGGTTTTGACACTTTTCTCAGCATGGCCCTTTTGACCGATGGGAAGCGAGACTTCTTTGTAGCGCTGATTTGCCTTTCCAGGTTGCTTGGTTGGCCAAAAAGGGCGTATGCGTTTTTTCCTGAATATATTCAGGAAAAAACGCATACGCCCTTTTTGGCCAAGGGCCTCATTGTCAACGTTTTGCTGCTTTTCATGTGCTTTAAAGGCGATTCGAATCTACCTCCTGAAATCTGTTTCCTGCAATTCTGCCTTGATTTCAAATCCTCTTCTTTGCCTTCCCTCAATATATTTGTGGACGAGAGTTATCATTTATAACTCTGCAGGTTTGTGAATTGCAGTGCCCTGAAGCTCCATTTTACAACTCGCTTTTTGGGAGCTGGCCGTAAAAGCGCAGGATGGTTTCAGGCCCTGTGCTGGTTCCGGGGGGCAGCTGAGCCTGTGGTTAATTCTTCTTCCTGATGGGAAAATAGAGTGACCTGTGCCTGTCCCAACACCAAGTGCTAGTCTCTCATTGGTTCCCCATCTTCCCCTTCATCCTCAGGACAAATTGCAACCTGTACGGAACAGGAAGTTAAAGGTGCTGATGCTCCAAGTAGGGAGATTGCTAGTAAAGTGGCTGGAATGGCGAACCCGAGCACAAGGAGATGAGAAATGAGGTGCGTTTTAGGAACCTTTCCCCATCACACGGTGTACCATCTTCTGGGTTTCTCATGCATGTTTTCGATGTAGGAAGATGCCCTTGAACCTCGAGATTTGGGACCCATGCGATGGGTACCACGCAGTATTACTTTAAAGGGTCTGCGTTTGCTCACCCAGCCTCACCAAATCTCTCAGCCCCAAGAGTGTCCACCCTTATGTCTCATCCAGCTGTGGGTCTAGATATGGTCAATCCAGGTTCCATCACAGCCCCTGAACGAATTGTGTAAGAATTTCTCTCTCTTTCACTGTCTTTGTTTCATGGGTTTTTAAAAGTAATTTATTTTTATAATGGGGTTTAGCTGCTTTTCACGGCTGTGTTTATGCCGCTTTACACCCACTTGACACACTAACAGAGAGATTTCAATACATAGGTTTTAAGATTATTACTAGTCAGATATATCCTTGTGTGGTGAATAGGGGGTGTTGAGTCCAGTTCTCTGAGCAAGGAGTAGGTCTTGTCTATTACATGTTGGGTTTATGGAACTGTATCTCAGGTAATTTGAAACCCTTGTTTTATGTATCACCCCACCTCACCTTTCCTGTTAAGCAGCCATAGTGTGTTTTCTGCATGTGTGACTCTGTTCTGTTTTGGAATTCAGTTCAAGTGTAATGGTTTTTACTTTCCCTGTATAAGTGATATCTTATGAGAAGTGTCCTTTTCTGTGTGACTTATTTCACTTAGAATCGTCGTACCTAAATCCACTCATCATGCTGCTACTAGCCTTATGACATTGATTTCATGGCTGAGTGATATTCCATTGTACATAAGGACCACAACTTCTTTATCCATTTTTCTCTTTCCTGGGATATTTAAGGTGGAATGAAGTGGAGGTCCTTGGCAACAGAGCAGCCCTAAACTTTGGTGTGCTTGTGTCTTGCTGATTTTTAATTTTCCCAATTTATACCCCCATGCGTGGAAGTGCCCTATGCGCTGTAAGCTGTGTTTTTTAGATGTTTCAGGACACACCGTACCCTTCTCCAGCGTGGCTGTTGGCAATTTACATTCCGCCCATCAGCGTAGCAAGGCTCCCATTTCTCCATGGCCTGTTCTGCATTTCTGGTTTTGACACTTTTCTCAGCATGGCCCTTTTGACCGATGGGCAGGGAGACTTCTTTGTAGTGCTGATTTGCCTTTCCAGGTTGCTTGGTTGGCCAAAAAGGGCGTATGCGTTTTTTCCTGAATATATTCAGGAAAAAACGCATACGCCCTTTTTGGCCAAGGGCATCATTGTCAACGTTTTGCCGCTTTTCATGTGCTTTAAAGGCGATTCGAATCTACCTCCTGAAATCTGTTTCCTGCAATTCTGCCTTGATTTCAAATCCTCTTCTTTGCCTTCCCTCAATATATTTGTGGACGAGAGTTATCATTTATAACTCTGCAGGTTTGTGAATTGCAGTGCCCTGAAGCTCCATTTTACAACTTGCTTTTTTGGGAGCTGGCCGCAAAAGCGCAGGATGGCTTCAGGCCCTGTTCTGGTTCTGGGGGGCAGGCTGAGCCTGTGGATAATTCTTCTTCC
The DNA here is from genome assembly GCF_965194825.1 of Balaenoptera physalus. Lineage (NCBI taxonomy): Eukaryota > Metazoa > Chordata > Mammalia > Artiodactyla > Balaenopteridae > Balaenoptera > Balaenoptera physalus. Next base: position 1,064,208 of record NW_028126413.1, on the reverse strand, counting down.
TGATGGGAAAATAGAGTGACCTGTGTCTGTCCCAATACCAAGAGCTAGTCTCTCATTGCTTCCCCGTCTTCCCGTTCATCCTCAGGACAAATTGCAACCTGTACGGAACAGGAGGTTAAAGGTGCTGATACTCCAAGTAGGGAGATTGCTAGTAAAGTGGCTGGAATTGCGAACCCGAGCTCAAGGAGATGACAAATGAGGTGCGTTTTAGAAAGCTTTCCCCATCACACGGTGTACCATCTTCTTGGTTTCTCATGCATGTTTTCGATGTAGGAAGATGCCCTTGAACCTGGAGATTTGGGACACATGGGATGGGTACCACACAGTATTACTTTAAAGGGTCTGCGTTTGCTCACCCAACCTCACCAAACCTCTCAGCCCCAAGAGTGTCCACCCTTATGTCTCATCCAGCTGTGGGTCTAGATATGGTCAATCCGGGTTGCATCACAGCCCCTGAACGAATTGTGTAAGAATTTCTCTCTCTTTCTCTGTCTTTGTTTCATGGGTTTTTAAAAGTAATTTATTTTTATAATGGGGTTTACCTGCTTTTCACTGCTGTGTTTATGCCGCTTTACACCCACTTGACACACTAACAGAGAGATTTCAATACATAGGTTTTAAGATTATTACTAGTCAGATATATCCTTGTGTGGTGAATAGGGGGTGTTAAGTCCAGTTCTCTGAGCAAGGAGTAGGTCTTGTCTATTACATGTTGGGTTTATGGAACGGTATCTCAGCTAATTTGAAACCCTTGTTTTATGTATCACCCCACCTCACTTTTCCTGTTAAGCAGCCATAGTGTGTTTTCTGCATGTGTGACTCTGTTCTGTTTTGGAATTCAGTTCAAGTGTAATGGTTTTTACTTTCCCTGTATAAGTGATATCTTATGAGAAGTGTCCTTTTCTGTGTGACTTATTTCACTTAGAATCGACGTACCTAAATCCACTCATCATGCTGCTACTAGCCTTATGACATTGATTTCATGGCTGAGTGATATTCCATTGTACATAAGGACCACAACTTCTTTATCCATTTTTCTCTTTCCTGGGATATTTAACGTGGAATGAAGTGGAGGTCCTTGGCAACAGAGCAGCCCTAAACTTTGGTGTGCTTGTGTCTTGCTGATTTTTAATTTTCCCAATTTATACCCCCATGCGTGGAAGTGCCCTTAGCGCTCTAAGCTGTGTTTTTTAGATGTTTCAGGACACACTGTACCCTTCTCCAGCGTGGCTGTTGGCAATTTACATCCCGCCCATCAGCGTAGCAAGGCTCCCATTTCTCCATGGCCTGTCCTGCATTTCTGGTTTTGACACTTTTCTCAGCATGGCCCTTTTGACCGATGGGAAGCGAGACTTCTTTGTAGCGCTGATTTGCCTTTCCAGGTTGCTTGGTTGGCCAAAAAGGGCGTATGCGTTTTTTCCTGAATATATTCAGGAAAAAACGCATACGCCCTTTTTGGCCAAGGGCCTCATTGTCAACGTTTTGCTGCTTTTCATGTGCTTTAAAGGCGATTCGAATCTACCTCCTGAAATCTGTTTCCTGCAATTCTGCCTTGATTTCAAATCCTCTTCTTTGCCTTCCCTCAATATATTTGTGGACGAGAGTTATCATTTATAACTCTGCAGGTTTGTGAATTGCAGTGCCCTGAAGCTCCATTTTACAACTCGCTTTTTGGGAGCTGGCCGTAAAAGCGCAGGATGGTTTCAGGCCCTGTGCTGGTTCCGGGGGGCAGCTGAGCCTGTGGTTAATTCTTCTTCCTGATGGGAAAATAGAGTGACCTGTGCCTGTCCCAACACCTAGAGCTAGCCTCTCATTGGTTCCCCATCTTCCCATTCATCCTCAGGACAAATTGCAACCTGTACGGAACAGGAGGTTAAAGGTGCTGATGCTCCAAGTAGGGAGATTGCTAGTAAAGTGGCTGGAATGGCGAACCCGAGCACAAGGAGATGAGAAATGAGGTGCGTTTTAGGAACCTTTCCCCATCACACGGTGTACCATCTTCTGGGTTTCTCATGCATGTTTTCGATGTAGGAAGATGCCCTTGAACCTCGAGATTTGGGACCCATGCGATGGGTACCACGCAGTATTACTTTAAAGGGTCTGCGTTTGCTCACCCAGCCTCACCAAATCTCTCAGCCCCAAGAGTGTCCACCCTTATGTCTCATCCAGCTGTGGGTCTAGATATGGTCAATCCAGGTTCCATCACAGCCCCTGAACGAATTGTGTAAGAATTTCTCTCTCTTTCTCTGTCTTTGTTTCATGGGTTTTTAAAAGTAATTTATTTTTATAATGGGGTTTAGCTGCTTTTCACTGCTGTGTTTATGCCGCTTTACACCCACTTGACACACTAACAGAGAGATTTCAATACATAGGTTTTAAGATTATTACTAGTCAGATATATCCTTGTGTGGTGAATAGGGGGTGTTAAGTCCAGTTCTCTGAGCAAGGAGTAGGTCTTGTCTATTACATGTTGGGTTTATGGAACGGTATCTCAGCTAATTTGAAACCCTTGTTTTATGTATCACCCCACCTCACCTTTCCTGTTAAGCAGCCATAGTGTGTTTTCTGCATGTGTGACTCTGTTCTGTTTTGGAATTCAGTTCAAGTGTAATGGTTTTTACTTTCCCTGTATAAGTGATATATTATGAGAAGTGTCCTTTTCTGTGTGACTTATTTCACTTAGAATCGTTGTACCTAAATCCACTCATCATGCTGCTACTAGACTTATGACATTGATTTCATGGCTGAGTGATATTCCATTGTACATAAGGACCACAACTTCTTTATCCATTTTTCTCTTTCCTGGGATATTTAAGGTGGAATGAAGTGGAGGTCCTTGGCAACAGAGCAGCCCTAAACTTTGGTGTGCTTGTGTCTTGCTGATTTTTAATTTTCCCAATTTATACCCCCATGCGTGGAAGTGCCCTATGCGCTCTAAGCTGTGTTTTTTAGATGTTTCAGGACACACCGTACCCTTCTCCAGCGTGGCTGTTGGCAATTTACATTCCGCCCATCAGCGTAGCAAGGCTCCCATTTCTCCATGGCCTGTTCTGCATTTCTGGTTTTGACACTTTTCTCAGCATGGCCCTTTTGACCGATGGGCAGCGAGACTTCTTTGTAGCGCTGATTTGCCTTTCCAGGTTGCTTGGTTGGCCAAAAAGGGCGTATGCGTTTTTTCCTGAATATATTCAGGAAAAAACGCATACGCCCTTTTTGGCCAAGGGCATCATTGTCAACGTTTTGCCGCTTTTCATGTGCTTTAAAGGCGATTCGAATCTACCTCCTGAAATCTGTTTCCTGCAATTCTGCCTTGATTTCAAATCCTCTTCTTTGCCTTCCCTCAATATATTTGTGGACGAGAGTTATCATGTATAACACTGCAGGTTTGTGAATTGCAGTGCCCTGAAGCTCCATTTTACAACTTGCTTTTTTGGGAGCTGGCCGCAAAAGCGCAGGATGGCTTCAGGCCCTGTTCTGGTTCTGGGGGGCAGGCTGAGCCTGTGGATAATTCTTCTTCCTGATGGGAAAATAGAGTGACCTGTGTCTGTCCCAATACCAAGAGCTAGTCTCTCATTGCTTCCCCGTCTTCCCGTTCATCCTCAGGACAAATTGCAACCTGTACGGAACAGGAGGTTAAAGGTGCTGATACTCCAAGTAGGGAGATTGCTAGTAAAGTGGCTGGAATTGCGAACCCGAGCTCAAGGAGATGACAAATAAGGTGCGTTTTAGAAAGCTTTCCCCATCACACGGTGTACCATCTTCTGGGTTTCTCATGCATGTTTTCGATGTAGGAAGATGCCCTTGAACCTGGAGATTTGGGACCCATGGGATGGGTACCACACAGTATTACTTTAAAGGGTCTGCGTTTGCTCACCCAACCTCACCAAACCTCTCAGCCCCAAGAGTGTCCACCCTTATGTCTCATCCAGCTGTGGGTCTAGATATGGTCAATCCGGGTTGCATCACAGCCCCTGAACGAATTGTGTAAGAATTTCTCTCTCTTTCTCTGTCTTTGTTTCATGGGTTTTTAAAAGTAATTTATTTTTATAATGGGGTTTAGCTGCTTTTCACTGCTGTGTTTATGCCGCTTTACACCCACTTGACACACTAACAGAGAGATTTCAATACATAGGTTTTAAGATTATTACTAGTCAGATATATCCTTGTGTGGTGAATAGGGGGTGTTAAGTCCAGTTCTCTGAGCAAGGAGTAGGTCTTGTCTATTACATGTTGGGTTTATGGAACGGTATCTCAGCTAATTTGAAACCCTTGTTTTATGTATCACCCCACCTCACTTTTCCTGTTAAGCAGCCATAGTGTGTTTTCTGCATGTGTGACTCTGTTCTGTTTTGGAATTCAGTTCAAGTGTAATGGTTTTTACTTTCCCTGTATAAGTGATATCTTATGAGAAGTGTCCTTTTCTGTGTGACTTATTTCACTTAGAATCGACGTACCTAAATCCACTCATCATGCTGCTACTAGCCTTATGACATTGATTTCATGGCTGAGTGATATTCCATTGTACATAAGGACCACAACTTCTTTATCCATTTTTCTCTTTCCTGGGATATTTAAGGTGGAATGAAGTGGAGGTCCTTGGCAACAGAGCAGCCCTAAACTTTGGTGTGCTTGTGTCTTGCTGATTTTTAATTTTCCCAATTTATACCCCCATGCGTGGAAGTGCCCTTAGCGCTCTAAGCTGTGTTTTTTAGATGTTTCAGGACACACTGTACCCTTCTCCAGCGTGGCTGTTGGCAATTTACATCCCGCCCATCAGCGTAGCAAGGCTCCCATTTCTCCATGGCCTGTCCTGCATTTCTGGTTTTGACACTTTTCTCAGCATGGCCCTTTTGACCGATGGGAAGCGAGACTTCTTTGTAGCGCTGATTTGCCTTTCCAGGTTGCTTGGTTGGCCAAAAAGGGCGTATGCGTTTTTTCCTGAATATATTCAGGAAAAAACGCATACGCCCTTTTTGGCCAAGGGCCTCATTGTCAACGTTTTGCTGCTTTTCATGTGCTTTAAAGGCGATTCGAATCTACCTCCTGAAATCTGTTTCCTGCAATTCTGCCTTGATTTCAAATCCTCTTCTTTGCCTTCCCTCAATATATTTGTGGACGAGAGTTATCATTTATAACTCTGCAGGTTTGTGAATTGCAGTGCCCTGAAGCTCCATTTTACAACTCGCTTTTTGGGAGCTGGCCGTAAAAGCGCAGGATGGTTTCAGGCCCTGTGCTGGTTCCGGGGGGCAGCTGAGCCTGTGGTTAATTCTTCTTCCTGATGGGAAAATAGAGTGACCTGTGCCTGTCCCAACACCTAGAGCTAGCCTCTCATTGGTTCCCCATCTTCCCATTCATCCTCAGGACAAATTGCAACCTGTACGGAACAGGAGGTTAAAGGTGCTGATGCTCCAAGTAGGGAGATTGCTAATAAAGTGGCTGGAATGGCGAACCCGAGCACAAGGAGATGAGAAATGAGGTGCGTTTTAGGAACCTTTCCCCATCACACGGTGTACCATCTTCTGGGTTTCTCATGCATGTTTTCGATGTAGGAAGATGCCCTTGAACCTCGAGATTTGGGACCCATGCGATGGGTACCACGCAGTATTACTTTAAAGGGTCTGCGTTTGCTCACCCAGCCTCACCAAATCTCTCAGCCCCAAGAGTGTCCACCCTTATGTCTCATCCAGCTGTGGGTCTAGATATGGTCAATCCAGGTTCCATCACAGCCCCTGAACGAATTGTGTAAGAATTTCTCTCTCTTTCACTGTCTTTGTTTCATGGGTTTTTAAAAGTAATTTATTTTTATAATGGGGTTTAACTGCTTTTCACGGCTGTGTTTATGCCGCTTTACACCCACTTGACACACTAACAGAGAGATTTCAATATATAGGTTTTAAGATTATTACTAGTCAGATATATCCTTGTGTGGTGAATAGGGGGTGTTGAGTCCAGTTCTCTGAGCAAGGAGTAGGTCTTGTCTATTACATATTGGGTTTATGGAACGGTATCTCAGCTCATTTGAAACCCTTGTTTTATGTATCACCCCACCTCACCTTTCCTGTTAAGCAGCCATAGTGTGTTTTCTGCATGTGTGACTCTGTTCTGTTTTGTAGTTCAGTTCAAGTGTAACGGTTTTTACTTTCCCTGTATAAGTGATATCTTATGAGAAGTGTCCTTTTCTGTGTGACTTATTTCACTTAGAATCGACGTACCTAAATCCACTCATCATGCTGCTACTAGCCTTATGACATTGATTTCATGGCTGAGTGATATTCCATTGTACATAAGGACCACAACTTCTTTATCCATTTTTCTCTTTCCTGGGATATTTAAGGTGGAATGAAGTGGAGGTCCTTGGCAACAGAGCAGCCCTAAACTTTGGTGTGCTTGTGTCTTGCTGATTTTTAATTTTCCCAATTTATACCCCCATGCGTGGAAGTGCCCTTAGCGCTCTAAGCTGTGTTTTTTAGATGTTTCAGGACACACTGTACCCTTCTCCAGCGTGGCTGTTGGCAAATTACATCCCGCCCATCAGCGTAGCAAGCCTCCCATTTCTCCATGGCCTGTCCTGCATTTCTGGTTTTGACACTTTTCTCAGCATGGCCCTTTTGACCGATGGGAAGCGAGACTTCTTTGTAGCGCTGATTTGCCTTTCCAGGTTGCTTGGTTGGCCAAAAAGGGCGTATGCGTTTTTTCCTGAATATATTCAGGAAAAAACGCATACGCCCTTTTTGGCCAAGGGCCTCATTGTCAACGTTTTGCTGCTTTTCATGTGCTTTAAAGGCGATTCGAATCTACCTCCTGAAATCTGTTTCCTGCAATTCTGCCTTGATTTCAAATCCTCTTCTTTGCCTTCCCTCAATATATTTGTGGACGAGAGTTATCATTTATAACTCTGCAGGTTTGTGAATTGCAGTGCCCTGAAGCTCCATTTTACAACTCGCTTTTTGGGAGCTGGCCGTAAAAGCGCAGGATGGTTTCAGGCCCTGTGCTGGTTCCGGGGGGCAGCTGAGCCTGTGGTTAATTCTTCTTCCTGATGGGAAAATAGAGTGACCTGTGCCTGTCCCAACACCAAGTGCTAGTCTCTCATTGGTTCCCCATCTTCCCCTTCATCCTCAGGACAAATTGCAACCTGTACGGAACAGGAAGTTAAAGGTGCTGATGCTCCAAGTAGGGAGATTGCTAGTAAAGTGGCTGGAATGGCGAACCCGAGCACAAGGAGATGAGAAATGAGGTGCGTTTTAGGAACCTTTCCCCATCACACGGTGTACCATCTTCTGGGTTTCTCATGCATGTTTTCGATGTAGGAAGATGCCCTTGAACCTCGAGATTTGGGACCCATGCGATGGGTACCACGCAGTATTACTTTAAAGGGTCTGCGTTTGCTCACCCAGCCTCACCAAATCTCTCAGCCCCAAGAGTGTCCACCCTTATGTCTCATCCAGCTGTGGGTCTAGATATGGTCAATCCAGGTTCCATCACAGCCCCTGAACGAATTGTGTAAGAATTTCTCTCTCTTTCACTGTCTTTGTTTCATGGGTTTTTAAAAGTAATTTATTTTTATAATGGGGTTTAGCTGCTTTTCACGGCTGTGTTTATGCCGCTTTACACCCACTTGACACACTAACAGAGAGATTTCAATACATAGGTTTTAAGATTATTACTAGTCAGATATATCCTTGTGTGGTGAATAGGGGGTGTTGAGTCCAGTTCTCTGAGCAAGGAGTAGGTCTTGTCTATTACATGTTGGGTTTATGGAACTGTATCTCAGGTAATTTGAAACCCTTGTTTTATGTATCACCCCACCTCACCTTTCCTGTTAAGCAGCCATAGTGTGTTTTCTGCATGTGTGACTCTGTTCTGTTTTGGAATTCAGTTCAAGTGTAATGGTTTTTACTTTCCCTGTATAAGTGATATCTTATGAGAAGTGTCCTTTTCTGTGTGACTTATTTCACTTAGAATCGTCGTACCTAAATCCACTCATCATGCTGCTACTAGCCTTATGACATTGATTTCATGGCTGAGTGATATTCCATTGTACATAAGGACCACAACTTCTTTATCCATTTTTCTCTTTCCTGGGATATTTAAGGTGGAATGAAGTGGAGGTCCTTGGCAACAGAGCAGCCCTAAACTTTGGTGTGCTTGTGTCTTGCTGATTTTTAATTTTCCCAATTTATACCCCCATGCGTGGAAGTGCCCTATGCGCTGTAAGCTGTGTTTTTTAGATGTTTCAGGACACACCGTACCCTTCTCCAGCGTGGCTGTTGGCAATTTACATTCCGCCCATCAGCGTAGCAAGGCTCCCATTTCTCCATGGCCTGTTCTGCATTTCTGGTTTTGACACTTTTCTCAGCATGGCCCTTTTGACCGATGGGCAGGGAGACTTCTTTGTAGTGCTGATTTGCCTTTCCAGGTTGCTTGGTTGGCCAAAAAGGGCGTATGCGTTTTTTCCTGAATATATTCAGGAAAAAACGCATACGCCCTTTTTGGCCAAGGGCATCATTGTCAACGTTTTGCCGCTTTTCATGTGCTTTAAAGGCGATTCGAATCTACCTCCTGAAATCTGTTTCCTGCAATTCTGCCTTGATTTCAAATCCTCTTCTTTGCCTTCCCTCAATATATTTGTGGACGAGAGTTATCATTTATAACTCTGCAGGTTTGTGAATTGCAGTGCCCTGAAGCTCCATTTTACAACTTGCTTTTTTGGGAGCTGGCCGCAAAAGCGCAGGATGGCTTCAGGCCCTGTTCTGGTTCTGGGGGGCAGGCTGAGCCTGTGGATAATTCTTCTTCCTGATGGGAAAATAGAGTGACCTGTGTCTGTCCCAATACCAAGAGCTAGTCTCTCATTGCTTCCCCGTCTTCCCGTTCATCCTCAGGACAAATTGCAACCTGTACGGAACAGGAGGTTAAAGGTGCTGATACTCCAAGTAGGGAGATTGCTAGTAAAGTGGCTGGAATTGCGAACCCGAGCTCAAGGAGATGACAAATGAGGTGCGTTTTAGAAAGCTTTCCCCATCACACGGTGTACCATCTTCTTGGTTTCTCATGCATGTTTTCGATGTAGGAAGATGCCCTTGAACCTGGAGATTTGGGACACATGGGATGGGTACCACACAGTATTACTTTAAAGGGTCTGCGTTTGCTCACCCAACCTCACCAAACCTCTCAGCCCCAAGAGTGTCCACCCTTATGTCTCATCCAGCTGTGGGTCTAGATATGGTCAATCCGGGTTGCATCACAGCCCCTGAACGAATTGTGTAAGAATTTCTCTCTCTTTCTCTGTCTTTGTTTCATGGGTTTTTAAAAGTAATTTATTTTTATAATGGGGTTTACCTGCTTTTCACTGCTGTGTTTATGCCGCTTTACACCCACTTGACACACTAACAGAGAGATTTCAATACATAGGTTTTAAGATTATTACTAGTCAGATATATCCTTGTGTGGTGAATAGGGGGTGTTAAGTCCAGTTCTCTGAGCAAGGAGTAGGTCTTGTCTATTACATGTTGGGTTTATGGAACGGTATCTCAGCTAATTTGAAACCCTTGTTTTATGTATCACCCCACCTCACTTTTCCTGTTAAGCAGCCATAGTGTGTTTTCTGCATGTGTGACTCTGTTCTGTTTTGGAATTCAGTTCAAGTGTAATGGTTTTTACTTTCCCTGTATAAGTGATATCTTATGAGAAGTGTCCTTTTCTGTGTGACTTATTTCACTTAGAATCGACGTACCTAAATCCACTCATCATGCTGCTACTAGCCTTATGACATTGATTTCATGGCTGAGTGATATTCCATTGTACATAAGGACCACAACTTCTTTATCCATTTTTCTCTTTCCTGGGATATTTAACGTGGAATGAAGTGGAGGTCCTTGGCAACAGAGCAGCCCTAAACTTTGGTGTGCTTGTGTCTTGCTGATTTTTAATTTTCCCAATTTATACCCCCATGCGTGGAAGTGCCCTTAGCGCTCTAAGCTGTGTTTTTTAGATGTTTCAGGACACACTGTACCCTTCTCCAGCGTGGCTGTTGGCAATTTACATCCCGCCCATCAGCGTAGCAAGGCTCCCATTTCTCCATGGCCTGTCCTGCATTTCTGGTTTTGACACTTTTCTCAGCATGGCCCTTTTGACCGATGGGAAGCGAGACTTCTTTGTAGCGCTGATTTGCCTTTCCAGGTTGCTTGGTTGGCCAAAAAGGGCGTATGCGTTTTTTCCTGAATATATTCAGGAAAAAACGCATACGCCCTTTTTGGCCAAGGGCCTCATTGTCAACGTTTTGCTGCTTTTCATGTGCTTTAAAGGCGATTCGAATCTACCTCCTGAAATCTGTTTCCTGCAATTCTGCCTTGATTTCAAATCCTCTTCTTTGCCTTCCCTCAATATATTTGTGGACGAGAGTTATCATTTATAACTCTGCAGGTTTGTGAATTGCAGTGCCCTGAAGCTCCATTTTACAACTCGCTTTTTGGGAGCTGGCCGTAAAAGCGCAGGATGGTTTCAGGCCCTGTGCTGGTTCCGGGGGGCAGCTGAGCCTGTGGTTAATTCTTCTTCCTGATGGGAAAATAGAGTGACCTGTGCCTGTCCCAACACCTAGAGCTAGCCTCTCATTGGTTCCCCATCTTCCCATTCATCCTCAGGACAAATTGCAACCTGTACGGAACAGGAGGTTAAAGGTGCTGATGCTCCAAGTAGGGAGATTGCTAGTAAAGTGGCTGGAATGGCGAACCCGAGCACAAGGAGATGAGAAATGAGGTGCGTTTTAGGAACCTTTCCCCATCACACGGTGTACCATCTTCTGGGTTTCTCATGCATGTTTTCGATGTAGGAAGATGCCCTTGAACCTCGAGATTTGGGACCCATGCGATGGGTACCACGCAGTATTACTTTAAAGGGTCTGCGTTTGCTCACCCAGCCTCACCAAATCTCTCAGCCCCAAGAGTGTCCACCCTTATGTCTCATCCAGCTGTGGGTCTAGATATGGTCAATCCAGGTTCCATCACAGCCCCTGAACGAATTGTGTAAGAATTTCTCTCTCTTTCTCTGTCTTTGTTTCATGGGTTTTTAAAAGTAATTTATTTTTATAATGGGGTTTAGCTGCTTTTCACTGCTGTGTTTATGCCGCTTTACACCCACTTGACACACTAACAGAGAGATTTCAATACATAGGTTTTAAGATTATTACTAGTCAGATATATCCTTGTGTGGTGAATAGGGGGTGTTAAGTCCAGTTCTCTGAGCAAGGAGTAGGTCTTGTCTATTACATGTTGGGTTTATGGAACGGTATCTCAGCTAATTTGAAACCCTTGTTTTATGTATCACCCCACCTCACCTTTCCTGTTAAGCAGCCATAGTGTGTTTTCTGCATGTGTGACTCTGTTCTGTTTTGGAATTCAGTTCAAGTGTAATGGTTTTTACTTTCCCTGTATAAGTGATATATTATGAGAAGTGTCCTTTTCTGTGTGACTTATTTCACTTAGAATCGTTGTACCTAAATCCACTCATCATGCTGCTACTAGACTTATGACATTGATTTCATGGCTGAGTGATATTCCATTGTACATAAGGACCACAACTTCTTTATCCATTTTTCTCTTTCCTGGGATATTTAAGGTGGAATGAAGTGGAGGTCCTTGGCAACAGAGCAGCCCTAAACTTTGGTGTGCTTGTGTCTTGCTGATTTTTAATTTTCCCAATTTATACCCCCATGCGTGGAAGTGCCCTATGCGCTCTAAGCTGTGTTTTTTAGATGTTTCAGGACACACCGTACCCTTCTCCAGCGTGGCTGTTGGCAATTTACATTCCGCCCATCAGCGTAGCAAGGCTCCCATTTCTCCATGGCCTGTTCTGCATTTCTGGTTTTGACACTTTTCTCAGCATGGCCCTTTTGACCGATGGGCAGCGAGACTTCTTTGTAGCGCTGATTTGCCTTTCCAGGTTGCTTGGTTGGCCAAAAAGGGCGTATGCGTTTTTTCCTGAATATATTCAGGAAAAAACGCATACGCCCTTTTTGGCCAAGGGCATCATTGTCAACGTTTTGCCGCTTTTCATGTGCTTTAAAGGCGATTCGAATCTACCTCCTGAAATCTGTTTCCTGCAATTCTGCCTTGATTTCAAATCCTCTTCTTTGCCTTCCCTCAATATATTTGTGGACGAGAGTTATCATGTATAACACTGCAGGTTTGTGAATTGCAGTGCCCTGAAGCTCCATTTTACAACTTGCTTTTTTGGGAGCTGGCCGCAAAAGCGCAGGATGGCTTCAGGCCCTGTTCTGGTTCTGGGGGGCAGGCTGAGCCTGTGGATAATTCTTCTTCCTGATGGGAAAATAGAGTGACCTGTGTCTGTCCCAATACCAAGAGCTAGTCTCTCATTGCTTCCCCGTCTTCCCGTTCATCCTCAGGACAAATTGCAACCTGTACGGAACAGGAGGTTAAAGGTGCTGATACTCCAAGTAGGGAGATTGCTAGTAAAGTGGCTGGAATTGCGAACCCGAGCTCAAGGAGATGACAAATAAGGTGCGTTTTAGAAAGCTTTCCCCATCACACGGTGTACCATCTTCTGGGTTTCTCATGCATGTTTTCGATGTAGGAAGATGCCCTTGAACCTGGAGATTTGGGACCCATGGGATGGGTACCACACAGTATTACTTTAAAGGGTCTGCGTTTGCTCACCCAACCTCACCAAACCTCTCAGCCCCAAGAGTGTCCACCCTTATGTCTCATCCAGCTGTGGGTCTAGATATGGTCAATCCGGGTTGCATCACAGCCCCTGAACGAATTGTGTAAGAATTTCTCTCTCTTTCTCTGTCTTTGTTTCATGGGTTTTTAAAAGTAATTTATTTTTATAATGGGGTTTAGCTGCTTTTCACTGCTGTGTTTATGCCGCTTTACACCCACTTGACACACTAACAGAGAGATTTCAATACATAGGTTTTAAGATTATTACTAGTCAGATATATCCTTGTGTGGTGAATAGGGGGTGTTGAGTCCAGTTCTCTGAGCAAGGAGTAGGTCTTGTCTATTACATGTTGGGTTTATGGAACTGTATCTCAGGTAATTTGAAACCCTTGTTTTATGTATCACCCCACCTCACCTTTCCTGTTAAGCAGCCATAGTGTGTTTTCTGCATGTGTGACTCTGTTCTGTTTTGTAATTCAGTTCAAGTGTAATGGTTTTTACTTTCCCTGTATAAGTGATATCTTATGAGAAGTGTCCTTTTCTGTGTGACTTATTTCACTTAGAATCGTCGTACCTAAATCCACTCATCATGCTGCTACTAGCCTTATGACATTGATTTCATGGCTGAGTGATATTCCATTGTACATAAGGACCACAACTTCTTTATCCATTTTTCTCTTTCCTGGGATATTTAAGGTGGAATGAAGTGGAGGTCCTTGGCAACGGAGCAGCCCTAAACTTTGGTGTGCTTGTGTCTTGCTGATTTTTAATTTTCCCAATTTATACCCCCATGCGTGGAAGTGCCCTTAGCGCTCTAAGCTGTGTTTTTTAGATGTTTCAGGACACACTGTACCCTTCTCCAGCGTGGCTGTTGGCAATTTACATCCCGCCCATCAGCGTAGCAAGGCTCCCATTTCTCCATGGCCTGTCCTGCATTTCTGGTTTTGACACTTTTCTCAGCATGGCCCATTTGACCGATGGGAAGCGAGACTTCTTTGTAGCGCTGATTTGCCTTTCCAGGTTGCTTGGTTGGCCAAAAAGGGCGTATGCGTTTTTTCCTGAATATATTCAGGAAAAAACGCATACGCCCTTTTTGGCCAAGGGCCTCATTGTCAACGTTTTGCTGCTTTTCATGTGCTTTAAAGGCGATTCGAATCTACCTCCTGAAATCTGTTTCCTGCAATTCTGCCTTGATTTCAAATCCTCTTCTTTGCCTTCCCTCAATATATTTGTGGACGAGAGTTATCATTTATAACTCTGCAGGTTTGTGAATTGCAGTGCCCTGAAGCTCCATTTTACAACTCGCTTTTTGGGAGCTGGCCGTAAAAGCGCAGGATGGTTTCAGGCCCTGTGCTGGTTCCGGGGGGCAGCTGAGCCTGTGGTTAATTCTTCTTCCTGATGGGAAAATAGAGTGACCTGTGCCTGTCCCAACACCTAGAGCTAGCCTCTCATTGGTTCCCCATCTTCCCATTCATCCTCAGGACAAATTGCAACCTGTACGGAACAGGAGGTTAAAGGTGCTGATGCTCCAAGTAGGGAGATTGCTAGTAAAGTGGCTGGAATGGCGAACCCGAGCACAAGGAGATGAGAAATGAGGTGCGTTTTAGGAACCTTTCCCCATCACACGGTGTACCATCTTCTGGGTTTCTCATGCATGTTTTCGATGTAGGAAGATGCCCTTGAACCTCGAGATTTGGGACCCATGCGATGGGTACCACGCAGTATTACTTTAAAGGGTCTGCGTTTGCTCACCCAGCCTCACCAAATCTCTCAGCCCCAAGAGTGTCCACCCTTATGTCTCATCCAGCTGTGGGTCTAGATATGGTCAATCCAGGTTCCATCACAGCCCCTGAACGAATTGTGTAAGAATTTCTCTCTCTTTCTCTGTCTTTGTTTCATGGGTTTTTAAAAGTAATTTATTTTTATAATGGGGTTTAACTGCTTTTCACGGCTGTGTTTATGCCGCTTTACACCCACTTGACACACTAACAGAGAGATTTCAATATATAGGTTTTAAGATTATTACTAGTCAGATATATCCTTGTGTGGTGAATAGGGGGTGTTGAGTCCAGTTCTCTGAGCAAGGAGTAGGTCTTGTCTATTACATATTGGGTTTATGGAACGGTATCTCAGCTCATTTGAAACCCTTGTTTTATGTATCACCCCACCTCACCTTTCCTGTTAAGCAGCCATAGTGTGTTTTCTGCATGTGTGACTCTGTTCTGTTTTGTAGTTCAGTTCAAGTGTAACGGTTTTTACTTTCCCTGTATAAGTGATATCTTATGAGAAGTGTCCTTTTCTGTGTGACTTATTTCACTTAGAATCGACGTACCTAAATCCACTCATCATGCTGCTACTAGCCTTATGACATTGATTTCATGGCTGAGTGATATTCCATTGTACATAAGGACCACAACTTCTTTATCCATTTTTCTCTTTCCTGGGATATTTAAGGTGGAATGAAGTGGAGGTCCTTGGCAACAGAGCAGCCCTAAACTTTGGTGTGCTTGTGTCTTGCTGATTTTTAATTTTCCCAATTTATACCCCCATGCGTGGAAGTGCCCTTAGCGCTCTAAGCTGTGTTTTTTAGATGTTTCAGGACACACTGTACCCTTCTCCAGCGTGGCTGTTGGCAATTTACATCCCGCCCATCAGCGTAGCAAGGCTCCCATTTCTCCATGGCCTGTCCTGCATTTCTGGTTTTGACACTTTTCTCAGCATGGCCCTTTTGACCGATGGGAAGCGAGACTTCTTTGTAGCGCTGATTTGCCTTTCCAGGTTGCTTGGTTGGCCAAAAAGGGCGTATGCGTTTTTTCCTGAATATATTCAGGAAAAAACGCATACGCCCTTTTTGGCCAAGGGCCTCATTGTCAACGTTTTGCTGCTTTTCATGTGCTTTAAAGGCGATTCGAATCTACCTCCTGAAATCTGTTTCCTGCAATTCTGCCTTGATTTCAAATCCTCTTCTTTGCCTTCCCTCAATATATTTGTGGACGAGAGTTATCATTTATAACTCTGCAGGTTTGTGAATTGCAGTGCCCTGAAGCTCCATTTTACAACTCGCTTTTTGGGAGCTGGCCGTAAAAGCGCAGGATGGTTTCAGGCCCTGTGCTGGTTCCGGGGGGCAGCTGAGCCTGTGGTTAATTCTTCTTCCTGATGGGAAAATAGAGTGACCTGTGCCTGTCCCAACACCTAGAGCTAGCCTCTCATTGGTTCCCCATCTTCCCATTCATCCTCAGGACAAATTGCAACCTGTACGGAACAGGAGGTTAAAGGTGCTGATGCTCCAAGTAGGGAGATTGCTAGTAAAGTGGCTGGAATGGCGAACCCGAGCACAAGGAGATGAGAAATGAGGTGCGTTTTAGGAACCTTTCCCCATCACACGGTGTACCATCTTCTGGGTTTCTCATGCATGTTTTCGATGTAGGAAGATGCCCTTGAACCTCGAGATTTGGGACCCATGCGATGGGTACCACGCAGTATTACTTTAAAGGGTCTGCGTTTGCTCACCCAGCCTCACCAAATCTCTCAGCCCCAAGAGTGTCCACCCTTATGTCTCATCCAGCTGTGGGTCTAGATATGGTCAATCCAGGTTCCATCACAGCCCCTGAACGAATTGTGTAAGAATTTCTCTCTCTTTCTCTGTCTTTGTTTCATGGGTTTTTAAAAGTAATTTATTTTTATAATGGGGTTTAGCTGCTTTTCACTGCTGTGTTTATGCCGCTTTACACCCACTTGACACACTAACAGAGAGATTTCAATACATAGGTTTTAAGATTATTACTAGTCAGATATATCCTTGTGTGGTGAATAGGGGGTGTTAAGTCCAGTTCTCTGAGCAAGGAGTAGGTCTTGTCTATTACATGTTGGGTTTATGGAACGGTATCTCAGCTAATTTGAAACCCTTGTTTTATGTATCACCCCACCTCACCTTTCCTGTTAAGCAGCCATAGTGTGTTTTCTGCATGTGTGACTCTGTTCTGTTTTGGAATTCAGTTCAAGTGTAATGGTTTTTACTTTCCCTGTATAAGTGATATATTATGAGAAGTGTCCTTTTCTGTGTGACTTATTTCACTTAGAATCGTTGTACCTAAATCCACTCATCATGCTGCTACTAGACTTATGACATTGATTTCATGGCTGAGTGATATTCCATTGTACATAAGGACCACAACTTCTTTATCCATTTTTCTCTTTCCTGGGATATTTAAGGTGGAATGAAGTGGAGGTCCTTGGCAACAGAGCAGCCCTAAACTTTGGTGTGCTTGTGTCTTGCTGATTTTTAATTTTCCCAATTTATACCCCCATGCGTGGAAGTGCCCTATGCGCTCTAAGCTGTGTTTTTTAGATGTTTCAGGACACACCGTACCCTTCTCCAGCGTGGCTGTTGGCAATTTACATTCCGCCCATCAGCGTAGCAAGGCTCCCATTTCTCCATGGCCTGTTCTGCATTTCTGGTTTTGACACTTTTCTCAGCATGGCCCTTTTGACCGATGGGCAGCGAGACTTCTTTGTAGCGCTGATTTGCCTTTCCAGGTTGCTTGGTTGGCCAAAAAGGGCGTATGCGTTTTTTCCTGAATATATTCAGGAAAAAACGCATACGCCCTTTTTGGCCAAGGGCATCATTGTCAACGTTTTGCCGCTTTTCATGTGCTTTAAAGGCGATTCGAATCTACCTCCTGAAATCTGTTTCCTGCAATTCTGCCTTGATTTCAAATCCTCTTCTTTGCCTTCCCTCAATATATTTGTGGACGAGAGTTATCATGTATAACACTGCAGGTTTGTGAATTGCAGTGCCCTGAAGCTCCATTTTACAACTTGCTTTTTTGGGAGCTGGCCGCAAAAGCGCAGGATGGCTTCAGGCCCTGTTCTGGTTCTGGGGGGCAGGCTGAGCCTGTGGATAATTCTTCTTCCTGATGGGAAAATAGAGTGACCTGTGTCTGTCCCAATACCAAGAGCTAGTCTCTCATTGCTTCCCCGTCTTCCCGTTCATCCTCAGGACAAATTGCAACCTGTACGGAACAGGAGGTTAAAGGTGCTGATACTCCAAGTAGGGAGATTGCTAGTAAAGTGGCTGGAATTGCGAACCCGAGCTCAAGGAGATGACAAATAAGGTGCGTTTTAGAAAGCTTTCCCCATCACACGGTGTACCATCTTCTGGGTTTCTCATGCATGTTTTCGATGTAGGAAGATGCCCTTGAACCTGGAGATTTGGGACCCATGGGATGGGTACCACACAGTATTACTTTAAAGGGTCTGCGTTTGCTCACCCAACCTCACCAAACCTCTCAGCCCCAAGAGTGTCCACCCTTATGTCTCATCCAGCTGTGGGTCTAGATATGGTCAATCCGGGTTGCATCACAGCCCCTGAACGAATTGTGTAAGAATTTCTCTCTCTTTCTCTGTCTTTGTTTCATGGGTTTTTAAAAGTAATTTATTTTTATAATGGGGTTTAGCTGCTTTTCACTGCTGTGTTTATGCCGCTTTACACCCACTTGACACACTAACAGAGAGATTTCAATACATAGGTTTTAAGATTATTACTAGTCAGATATATCCTTGTGTGGTGAATAGGGGGTGTTGAGTCCAGTTCTCTGAGCAAGGAGTAGGTCTTGTCTATTACATGTTGGGTTTATGGAACTGTATCTCAGGTAATTTGAAACCCTTGTTTTATGTATCACCCCACCTCACCTTTCCTGTTAAGCAGCCATAGTGTGTTTTCTGCATGTGTGACTCTGTTCTGTTTTGTAATTCAGTTCAAGTGTAATGGTTTTTACTTTCCCTGTATAAGTGATATCTTATGAGAAGTGTCCTTTTCTGTGTGACTTATTTCACTTAGAATCGTCGTACCTAAATCCACTCATCATGCTGCTACTAGCCTTATGACATTGATTTCATGGCTGAGTGATATTCCATTGTACATAAGGACCACAACTTCTTTATCCATTTTTCTCTTTCCTGGGATATTTAAGGTGGAATGAAGTGGAGGTCCTTGGCAACGGAGCAGCCCTAAACTTTGGTGTGCTTGTGTCTTGCTGATTTTTAATTTTCCCAATTTATACCCCCATGCGTGGAAGTGCCCTTAGCGCTCTAAGCTGTGTTTTTTAGATGTTTCAGGACACACTGTACCCTTCTCCAGCGTGGCTGTTGGCAATTTACATCCCGCCCATCAGCGTAGCAAGGCTCCCATTTCTCCATGGCCTGTCCTGCATTTCTGGTTTTGACACTTTTCTCAGCATGGCCCATTTGACCGATGGGAAGCGAGACTTCTTTGTAGCGCTGATTTGCCTTTCCAGGTTGCTTGGTTGGCCAAAAAGGGCGTATGCGTTTTTTCCTGAATATATTCAGGAAAAAACGCATACGCCCTTTTTGGCCAAGGGCCTCATTGTCAACGTTTTGCTGCTTTTCATGTGCTTTAAAGGCGATTCGAATCTACCTCCTGAAATCTGTTTCCTGCAATTCTGCCTTGATTTCAAATCCTCTTCTTTGCCTTCCCTCAATATATTTGTGGACGAGAGTTATCATTTATAACTCTGCAGGTTTGTGAATTGCAGTGCCCTGAAGCTCCATTTTACAACTCGCTTTTTGGGAGCTGGCCGTAAAAGCGCAGGATGGTTTCAGGCCCTGTGCTGGTTCCGGGGGGCAGCTGAGCCTGTGGTTAATTCTTCTTCCTGATGGGAAAATAGAGTGACCTGTGCCTGTCCCAACACCTAGAGCTAGCCTCTCATTGGTTCCCCATCTTCCCATTCATCCTCAGGACAAATTGCAACCTGTACGGAACAGGAGGTTAAAGGTGCTGATGCTCCAAGTAGGGAGATTGCTAGTAAAGTGGCTGGAATGGCGAACCCGAGCACAAGGAGATGAGAAATGAGGTGCGTTTTAGGAACCTTTCCCCATCACACGGTGTACCATCTTCTGGGTTTCTCATGCATGTTTTCGATGTAGGAAGATGCCCTTGAACCTCGAGATTTGGGACCCATGCGATGGGTACCACGCAGTATTACTTTAAAGGGTCTGCGTTTGCTCACCCAGCCTCACCAAATCTCTCAGCCCCAAGAGTGTCCACCCTTATGTCTCATCCAGCTGTGGGTCTAGATATGGTCAATCCAGGTTCCATCACAGCCCCTGAACGAATTGTGTAAGAATTTCTCTCTCTTTCTCTGTCTTTGTTTCATGGGTTTTTAAAAGTAATTTATTTTTATAATGGGGTTTAACTGCTTTTCACGGCTGTGTTTATGCCGCTTTACACCCACTTGACACACTAACAGAGAGATTTCAATATATAGGTTTTAAGATTATTACTAGTCAGATATATCCTTGTGTGGTGAATAGGGGGTGTTGAGTCCAGTTCTCTGAGCAAGGAGTAGGTCTTGTCTATTACATATTGGGTTTATGGAACGGTATCTCAGCTCATTTGAAACCCTTGTTTTATGTATCACCCCACCTCACCTTTCCTGTTAAGCAGCCATAGTGTGTTTTCTGCATGTGTGACTCTGTTCTGTTTTGTAGTTCAGTTCAAGTGTAACGGTTTTTACTTTCCCTGTATAAGTGATATCTTATGAGAAGTGTCCTTTTCTGTGTGACTTATTTCACTTAGAATCGACGTACCTAAATCCACTCATCATGCTGCTACTAGCCTTATGACATTGATTTCATGGCTGAGTGATATTCCATTGTACATAAGGACCACAACTTCTTTATCCATTTTTCTCTTTCCTGGGATATTTAAGGTGGAATGAAGTGGAGGTCCTTGGCAACAGAGCAGCCCTAAACTTTGGTGTGCTTGTGTCTTGCTGATTTTTAATTTTCCCAATTTATACCCCCATGCGTGGAAGTGCCCTTAGCGCTCTAAGCTGTGTTTTTTAGATGTTTCAGGACACACTGTACCCTTCTCCAGCGTGGCTGTTGGCAAATTACATCCCGCCCATCAGCGTAGCAAGCCTCCCATTTCTCCATGGCCTGTCCTGCATTTCTGGTTTTGACACTTTTCTCAGCATGGCCCTTTTGACCGATGGGAAGCGAGACTTCTTTGTAGCGCTGATTTGCCTTTCCAGGTTGCTTGGTTGGCCAAAAAGGGCGTATGCGTTTTTTCCTGAATATATTCAGGAAAAAACGCATACGCCCTTTTTGGCCAAGGGCCTCATTGTCAACGTTTTGCTGCTTTTCATGTGCTTTAAAGGCGATTCGAATCTACCTCCTGAAATCTGTTTCCTGCAATTCTGCCTTGATTTCAAATCCTCTTCTTTGCCTTCCCTCAATATATTTGTGGACGAGAGTTATCATTTATAACTCTGCAGGTTTGTGAATTGCAGTGCCCTGAAGCTCCATTTTACAACTCGCTTTTTGGGAGCTGGCCGTAAAAGCGCAGGATGGTTTCAGGCCCTGTGCTGGTTCCGGGGGGCAGCTGAGCCTGTGGTTAATTCTTCTTCCTGATGGGAAAATAGAGTGACCTGTGCCTGTCCCAACACCAAGTGCTAGTCTCTCATTGGTTCCCCATCTTCCCCTTCATCCTCAGGACAAATTGCAACCTGTACGGAACAGGAAGTTAAAGGTGCTGATGCTCCAAGTAGGGAGATTGCTAGTAAAGTGGCTGGAATGGCGAACCCGAGCACAAGGAGATGAGAAATGAGGTGCGTTTTAGGAACCTTTCCCCATCACACGGTGTACCATCTTCTGGGTTTCTCATGCATGTTTTCGATGTAGGAAGATGCCCTTGAACCTCGAGATTTGGGACCCATGCAATGGGTACCACGCAGTATTACTTTAAAGGGTCTGCGTTTGCTCACCCAGCCTCACCAAATCTCTCAGCCCCAAGAGTGTCCACCCTTATGTCTCATCCAGCTGTGGGTCTAGATATGGTCAATCCAGGTTCCATCACAGCCCCTGAACGAATTGTGTAAGAATTTCTCTCTCTTTCACTGTCTTTGTTTCATGGGTTTTTAAAAGTAATTTATTTTTATAATGGGGTTTAGCTGCTTTTCACGGCTGTGTTTATGCCGCTTTACACCCACTTGACACACTAACAGAGAGATTTCAATACATAGGTTTTAAGATTATTACTAGTCAGATATATCCTTGTGTGGTGAATAGGGGGTGTTGAGTCCAGTTCTCTGAGCAAGGAGTAGGTCTTGTCTATTACATGTTGGGTTTATGGAACTGTATCTCAGGTAATTTGAAACCCTTGTTTTATGTATCACCCCACCTCACCTTTCCTGTTAAGCAGCCATAGTGTGTTTTCTGCATGTGTGACTCTGTTCTGTTTTGGAATTCAGTTCAAGTGTAATGGTTTTTACTTTCCCTGTATAAGTGATATCTTATGAGAAGTGTCCTTTTCTGTGTGACTTATTTCACTTAGAATCGTCGTACCTAAATCCACTCATCATGCTGCTACTAGCCTTATGACATTGATTTCATGGCTGAGTGATATTCCATTGTACATAAGGACCACAACTTCTTTATCCATTTTTCTCTTTCCTGGGATATTTAAGGTGGAATGAAGTGGAGGTCCTTGGCAACAGAGCAGCCCTAAACTTTGGTGTGCTTGTGTCTTGCTGATTTTTAATTTTCCCAATTTATACCCCCATGCGTGGAAGTGCCCTATTCGCTGTAAGCTGTGTTTTTTAGATGTTTCAGGACACACCGTACCCTTCTCCAGCGTGGCTGTTGGCAATTTACATTCCGCCCATCAGCGTAGCAAGGCTCCCATTTCTCCATGGCCTGTTCTGCATTTCTGGTTTTGACACTTTTCTCAGCATGGCCCTTTTGACCGATGGGCAGGGAGACTTCTTTGTAGTGCTGATTTGCCTTTCCAGGTTGCTTGGTTGGCCAAAAAGGGCGTATGCGTTTTTTCCTGAATATATTCAGGAAAAAACGCATACGCCCTTTTTGGCCAAGGGCATCATTGTCAACGTTTTGCCGCTTTTCATGTGCTTTAAAGGCGATTCGAATCTACCTCCTGAAATCTGTTTCCTGCAATTCTGCCTTGATTTCAAATCCTCTTCTTTGCCTTCCCTCAATATATTTGTGGACGAGAGTTATCATTTATAACTCTGCAGGTTTGTGAATTGCAGTGCCCTGAAGCTCCATTTTACAACTTGCTTTTTTGGGAGCTGGCCGCAAAAGCGCAGGATGGCTTCAGGCCCTGTTCTGGTTCTGGGGGGCAGGCTGAGCCTGTGGATAATTCTTCTTCCTGATGGGAAAATAGAGTGACCTGTGTCTGTCCCAATACCAAGAGCTAGTCTCTCATTGCTTCCCCGTCTTCCCGTTCATCCTCAGGACAAATTGCAACCTGTACGGAACAGGAGGTTAAAGGTGCTGATACTCCAAGTAGGGAGATTGCTAGTAAAGTGGCTGGAATTGCGAACCCGAGCTCAAGGAGATGACAAATGAGGTGCGTTTTAGAAAGCTTTCCCCATCACACGGTGTACCATCTTCTTGGTTTCTCAGGCATGTTTTCGATGTAGGAAGATGCCCTTGAACCTCGAGATTTGGGACCCATGCGATGGGTACCACGCAGTATTACTTTAAAGGGTCTGCGTTTGCTCACCCAGCCTCACCAAATCTCTCAGCCCCAAGAGTGTCCACCCTTATGTCTCATCCAGCTGTGGGTCTAGATATGGTCAATCCAGGTTCCATCACAGCCCCTGAACGAATTGTGTAAGAATTTCTCTCTCTTTCTCTGTCTTTGTTTCATGGGTTTTTAAAAGTAATTTATTTTTATAATGGGGTTTAACTGCTTTTCACGGCTGTGTTTATGCCGCTTTACACCCACTTGACACACTAACAGAGAGATTTCAATATATAGGTTTTAAGATTATTACTAGTCAGATATATCCTTGTGTGGTGAATAGGGGGTGTTGAGTCCAGTTCTCTGAGCAAGGAGTAGGTCTTGTCTATTACATATTGGGTTTATGGAACGGTATCTCAGCTCATTTGAAACCCTTGTTTTATGTATCACCCCACCTCACCTTTCCTGTTAAGCAGCCATAGTGTGTTTTCTGCATGTGTGACTCTGTTCTGTTTTGTAGTTCAGTTCAAGTGTAACGGTTTTTACTTTCCCTGTATAAGTGATATCTTATGAGAAGTGTCCTTTTCTGTGTGACTTATTTCACTTAGAATCGACGTACCTAAATCCACTCATCATGCTGCTACTAGCCTTATGACATTGATTTCATGGCTGAGTGATATTCCATTGTACATAAGGACCACAACTTCTTTATCCATTTTTCTCTTTCCTGGGATATTTAAGGTGGAATGAAGTGGAGGTCCTTGGCAACAGAGCAGCCCTAAACTTTGGTGTGCTTGTGTCTTGCTGATTTTTAATTTTCCCAATTTATACCCCCATGCGTGGAAGTGCCCTTAGCGCTCTAAGCTGTGTTTTTTAGATGTTTCAGGACACACTGTACCCTTCTCCAGCGTGGCTGTTGGCAAATTACATCCCGCCCATCAGCGTAGCAAGCCTCCCATTTCTCCATGGCCTGTCCTGCATTTCTGGTTTTGACACTTTTCTCAGCATGGCCCTTTTGACCGATGGGAAGCGAGACTTCTTTGTAGCGCTGATTTGCCTTTCCAGGTTGCTTGGTTGGCCAAAAAGGGCGTATGCGTTTTTTCCTGAATATATTCAGGAAAAAACGCATACGCCCTTTTTGGCCAAGGGCCTCATTGTCAACGTTTTGCTGCTTTTCATGTGCTTTAAAGGCGATTCGAATCTACCTCCTGAAATCTGTTTCCTGCAATTCTGCCTTGATTTCAAATCCTCTTCTTTGCCTTCCCTCAATATATTTGTGGACGAGAGTTATCATTTATAACTCTGCAGGTTTGTGAATTGCAGTGCCCTGAAGCTCCATTTTACAACTCGCTTTTTGGGAGCTGGCCGTAAAAGCGCAGGATGGTTTCAGGCCCTGTGCTGGTTCCGGGGGGCAGCTGAGCCTGTGGTTAATTCTTCTTCCTGATGGGAAAATAGAGTGACCTGTGCCTGTCCCAACACCAAGTGCTAGTCTCTCATTGGTTCCCCATCTTCCCCTTCATCCTCAGGACAAATTGCAACCTGTACGGAACAGGAAGTTAAAGGTGCTGATGCTCCAAGTAGGGAGATTGCTAGTAAAGTGGCTGGAATGGCGAACCCGAGCACAAGGAGATGAGAAATGAGGTGCGTTTTAGGAACCTTTCCCCATCACACGGTGTACCATCTTCTGGGTTTCTCATGCATGTTTTCGATGTAGGAAGATGCCCTTGAACCTCGAGATTTGGGACCCATGCAATGGGTACCACGCAGTATTACTTTAAAGGGTCTGCGTTTGCTCACCCAGCCTCACCAAATCTCTCAGCCCCAAGAGTGTCCACCCTTATGTCTCATCCAGCTGTGGGTCTAGATATGGTCAATCCAGGTTCCATCACAGCCCCTGAACGAATTGTGTAAGAATTTCTCTCTCTTTCACTGTCTTTGTTTCATGGGTTTTTAAAAGTAATTTATTTTTATAATGGGGTTTAGCTGCTTTTCACGGCTGTGTTTATGCCGCTTTACACCCACTTGACACACTAACAGAGAGATTTCAATACATAGGTTTTAAGATTATTACTAGTCAGATATATCCTTGTGTGGTGAATAGGGGGTGTTGAGTCCAGTTCTCTGAGCAAGGAGTAGGTCTTGTCTAATACATGTTGGGTTTATGGAACTGTATCTCAGGTAATTTGAAACCCTTGTTTTATGTATCACCCCACCTCACCTTTCCTGTTAAGCAGCCATAGTGTGTTTTCTGCATGTGTGACTCTGTTCTGTTTTGGAATTCAGTTCAAGTGTAATGGTTTTTACTTTCCCTGTATAAGTGATATCTTATGAGAAGTGTCCTTTTCTGTGTGACTTATTTCACTTAGAATCGTCGTACCTAAATCCACTCATCATGCTGCTACTAGCCTTATGACATTGATTTCATGGCTGAGTGATATTCCATTGTACATAAGGACCACAACTTCTTTATCCATTTTTCTCTTTCCTGGGATATTTAAGGTGGAATGAAGTGGAGGTCCTTGGCAACAGAGCAGCCCTAAACTTTGGTGTGCTTGTGTCTTGCTGATTTTTAATTTTCCCAATTTATACCCCCATGCGTGGAAGTGCCCTATGCGCTGTAAGCTGTGTTTTTTAGATGTTTCAGGACACACCGTACCCTTCTCCAGCGTGGCTGTTGGCAATTTACATTCCGCCCATCAGCGTAGCAAGGCTCCCATTTCTCCATGGCCTGTTCTGCATTTCTGGTTTTGACACTTTTCTCAGCATGGCCCTTTTGACCGATG
This sequence comes from Balaenoptera physalus, assembly GCF_965194825.1. Taxonomy (NCBI): domain Eukaryota; kingdom Metazoa; phylum Chordata; class Mammalia; order Artiodactyla; family Balaenopteridae; genus Balaenoptera; species Balaenoptera physalus. Next base: position 1,038,244 of record NW_028126413.1, on the reverse strand, counting down.
GGCAGGGAGACTTCTTTGTAGTGCTGATTTGCCTTTCCAGGTTGCTTGGTTGGCCAAAAAGGGCGTATGCGTTTTTTCCTGAATATATTCAGGAAAAAACGCATACGCCCTTTTTGGCCAAGGGCATCATTGTCAACGTTTTGCCGCTTTTCATGTGCTTTAAAGGCGATTCGAATCTACCTCCTGAAATCTGTTTCCTGCAATTCTGCCTTGATTTCAAATCCTCTTCTTTGCCTTCCCTCAATATATTTGTGGACGAGAGTTATCATTTATAACTCTGCAGGTTTGTGAATTGCAGTGCCCTGAAGCTCCATTTTACAACTTGCTTTTTTGGGAGCTGGCCGCAAAAGCGCAGGATGGCTTCAGGCCCTGTTCTGGTTCTGGGGGGCAGGCTGAGCCTGTGGATAATTCTTCTTCCTGATGGGAAAATAGAGTGACCTGTGTCTGTCCCAATACCAAGAGCTAGTCTCTCATTGCTTCCCCGTCTTCCCGTTCATCCTCAGGACAAATTGCAACCTGTACGGAACAGGAGGTTAAAGGTGCTGATACTCCAAGTAGGGAGATTGCTAGTAAAGTGGCTGGAATTGCGAACCCGAGCTCAAGGAGATGACAAATGAGGTGCGTTTTAGAAAGCTTTCCCCATCACACGGTGTACCATCTTCTTGGTTTCTCATGCATGTTTTCGATGTAGGAAGATGCCCTTGAACCTGGAGATTTGGGACACATGGGATGGGTACCACACAGTATTACTTTAAAGGGTCTGCGTTTGCTCACCCAACCTCACCAAACCTCTCAGCCCCAAGAGTGTCCACCCTTATGTCTCATCCAGCTGTGGGTCTAGATATGGTCAATCCGGGTTGCATCACAGCCCCTGAACGAATTGTGTAAGCATTTCTCTCTCTTTCTCTGTCTTTGTTTCATGGGTTTTTAAAAGTAATTTATTTTTATAATGGGGTTTACCTGCTTTTCACTGCTGTGTTTATGCCGCTTTACACCCACTTGACACACTAACAGAGAGATTTCAATACATAGGTTTTAAGATTATTACTAGTCAGATATATCCTTGTGTGGTGAATAGGGGGTGTTAAGTCCAGTTCTCTGAGCAAGGAGTAGGTCTTGTCTATTACATGTTGGGTTTATGGAACGGTATCTCAGCTAATTTGAAACCCTTGTTTTATGTATCACCCCACCTCACTTTTCCTGTTAAGCAGCCATAGTGTGTTTTCTGCATGTGTGACTCTGTTCTGTTTTGGAATTCAGTTCAAGTGTAATGGTTTTTACTTTCCCTGTATAAGTGATATCTTATGAGAAGTGTCCTTTTCTGTGTGACTTATTTCACTTAGAATCGACGTACCTAAATCCACTCATCATGCTGCTACTAGCCTTATGACATTGATTTCATGGCTGAGTGATATTCCATTGTACATAAGGACCACAACTTCTTTATCCATTTTTCTCTTTCCTGGGATATTTAAGGTGGAATGAAGTGGAGGTCCTTGGCAACAGAGCAGCCCTAAACTTTGGTGTGCTTGTGTCTTGCTGATTTTTAATTTTCCCAATTTATACCCCCATGCGTGGAAGTGCCCTTAGCGCTCTAAGCTGTGTTTTTTAGATGTTTCAGGACACACTGTACCCTTCTCCAGCGTGGCTGTTGGCAATTTACATCCCGCCCATCAGCGTAGCAAGGCTCCCATTTCTCCATGGCCTGTCCTGCATTTCTGGTTTTGACACTTTTCTCAGCATGGCCCTTTTGACCGATGGGAAGCGAGACTTCTTTGTAGCGCTGATTTGCCTTTCCAGGTTGCTTGGTTGGCCAAAAAGGGCGTATGCGTTTTTTCCTGAATATATTCAGGAAAAAACGCATATGCCCTTTTTGGCCAAGGGCCTCATTGTCAACGTTTTGCTGCTTTTCATGTGCTTTAAAGGCGATTCGAATCTACCTCCTGAAATCTGTTTCCTGCAATTCTGCCTTGATTTCAAATCCTCTTCTTTGCCTTCCCTCAATATATTTGTGGACGAGAGTTATCATTTATAACTCTGCAGGTTTGTGAATTGCAGTGCCCTGAAGCTCCATTTTACAACTCGCTTTTTGGGAGCTGGCCGTAAAAGCGCAGGATGGTTTCAGGCCCTGTGCTGGTTCCGGGGGGCAGCTGAGCCTGTGGTTAATTCTTCTTCCTGATGGGAAAATAGAGTGACCTGTGCCTGTCCCAACACCTAGAGCTAGCCTCTCATTGGTTCCCCATCTTCCCATTCATCCTCAGGACAAATTGCAACCTGTACGGAACAGGAGGTTAAAGGTGCTGATGCTCCAAGTAGGGAGATTGCTAGTAAAGTGGCTGGAATGGCGAACCCGAGCACAAGGAGATGAGAAATGAGGTGCGTTTTAGGAACCTTTCCCCATCACACGGTGTACCATCTTCTGGGTTTCTCATGCATGTTTTCGATGTAGGAAGATGCCCTTGAACCTCGAGATTTGGGACCCATGCGATGGGTACCACGCAGTATTACTTTAAAGGGTCTGCGTTTGCTCACCCAGCCTCACCAAATCTCTCAGCCCCAAGAGTGTCCACCCTTATGTCTCATCCAGCTGTGGGTCTAGATATGGTCAATCCAGGTTCCATCACAGCCCCTGAACGAATTGTGTAAGAATTTCTCTCTCTTTCTCTGTCTTTGTTTCATGGGTTTTTAAAAGTAATTTATTTTTATAATGGGGTTTAGCTGCTTTTCACTGCTGTGTTTATGCCGCTTTACACCCACTTGACACACTAACAGAGAGATTTCAATACATAGGTTTTAAGATTATTACTAGTCAGATATATCCTTGTGTGGTGAATAGGGGGTGTTAAGTCCAGTTCTCTGAGCAAGGAGTAGGTCTTGTCTATTACATGTTGGGTTTATGGAACGGTATCTCAGCTAATTTGAAACCCTTGTTTTATGTATCACCCCACCTCACCTTTCCTGTTAAGCAGCCATAGTGTGTTTTCTGCATGTGTGACTCTGTTCTGTTTTGGAATTCAGTTCAAGTGTAATGGTTTTTACTTTCCCTGTATAAGTGATATATTATGAGAAGTGTCCTTTTCTGTGTGACTTATTTCACTTAGAATCGTTGTACCTAAATCCACTCATCATGCTGCTACTAGACTTATGACATTGATTTCATGGCTGAGTGATATTCCATTGTACATAAGGACCACAACTTCTTTATCCATTTTTCTCTTTCCTGGGATATTGAAGGTGGAATGAAGTGGAGGTCCTTGGCAACAGAGCAGCCCTAAACTTTGGTGTGCTTGTGTCTTGCTGATTTTTAATTTTCCCAATTTATACCCCCATGCGTGGAAGTGCCCTTAGCGCTCTAAGCTGTGTTTTTTAGATGTTTCAGGACACACTGTACCCTTCTCCAGCGTGGCTGTTGGCAATTTACACCCCGCCCATCAGCGTAGCAAGGCTCCCATTTCTCCATGGCCTGTCCTGCATTTCTGGTTTTGACACTTTTCTCAGCATGGCCCTTTTGACCGATGGGAAGCGAGACTTCTTTGTAGCGCTGATTTGCCTTTCCAGGTTGCTTGGTTGGCCAAAAAGGGCGTATGCGTTTTTTCCTGAATATATTCAGGAAAAAACGCATACGCCCTTTTTGGCCAAGGGCCTCATTGTCAACGTTTTGCTGCTTTTCATGTGCTTTAAAGGCGATTCGAATCTACCTCCTGAAATCTGTTTCCTGCAATTCTGCCTTGATTTCAAATCCTCTTCTTTGCCTTCCCTCAATATATTTGTGGACGAGAGTTATCATTTATAACTCTGCAGGTTTGTGAATTGCAGTGCCCTGAAGCTCCATTTTACAACTCGCTTTTTGGGAGCTGGCCGTAAAAGCGCAGGATGGTTTCAGGCCCTGTGCTGGTTCCGGGGGGCAGCTGAGCCTGTGGTTAATTCTTCTTCCTGATGGGAAAATAGAGTGACCTGTGCCTGTCCCAACACCTAGAGCTAGCCTCTCATTGGTTCCCCATCTTCCCATTCATCCTCAGGACAAATTGCAACCTGTACGGAACAGGAGGTTAAAGGTGCTGATGCTCCAAGTAGGGAGATTGCTAGTAAAGTGGCTGGAATGGCGAACCCGAGCACAAGGAGATGAGAAATGAGGTGCGTTTTAGGAACCTTTCCCCATCACACGGTGTACCATCTTCTGGGTTTCTCATGCATGTTTTCGATGTAGGAAGATGCCCTTGAACCTCGAGATTTGGGACCCATGCGATGGGTACCACGCAGTATTACTTTAAAGGGTCTGCGTTTGCTCACCCAGCCTCACCAAATCTCTCAGCCCCAAGAGTGTCCACCCTTATGTCTCATCCAGCTGTGGGTCTAGATATGGTCAATCCAGGTTCCATCACAGCCCCTGAACGAATTGTGTAAGAATTTCTCTCTCTTTCACTGTCTTTGTTTCATGGGTTTTTAAAAGTAATTTATTTTTATAATGGGGTTTAGCTGCTTTTCACGGCTGTGTTTATGCCGCTTTACACCCACTTGACACACTAACAGAGAGATTTCAATACATAGGTTTTAAGATTATTACTAGTCAGATATATCCTTGTGTGGTGAATAGGGGGTGTTGAGTCCAGTTCTCTGAGCAAGGAGTAGGTCTTGTCTATTACATGTTGGGTTTATGGAACTGTATCTCAGGTAATTTGAAACCCTTGTTTTATGTATCACCCCACCTCACCTTTCCTGTTAAGCAGCCATAGTGTGTTTTCTGCATGTGTGACTCTGTTCTGTTTTGGAATTCAGTTCAAGTGTAATGGTTTTTACTTTCCCTGTATAAGTGATATCTTATGAGAAGTGTCCTTTTCTGTGTGACTTATTTCACTTAGAATCGTCGTACCTAAATCCACTCATCATGCTGCTACTAGCCTTATGACATTGATTTCATGGCTGAGTGATATTCCATTGTACATAAGGACCACAACTTCTTTATCCATTTTTCTCTTTCCTGGGATATTGAAGGTGGAATGAAGTGGAGGTCCTTGGCAACAGAGCAGCCCTAAACTTTGGTGTGCTTGTGTCTTGCTGATTTTTAATTTTCCCAATTTATACCCCCATGTGTGGAAGTGCCCTATGCGCTCTAAGCTGTGTTTTTTAGATGTTTCAGGACACACCGTACCCTTCTCCAGCGTGGCTGTTGGCAATTTACATTCCGCCCATCAGCGTAGCAAGGCTCCCATTTCTCCATGGCCTGTTCTGCATTTCTGGTTTTGACACTTTTCTCAGCATGGCCCTTTTGACCGATGGGCAGCGAGACTTCTTTGTAGCGCTGATTTGCCTTTCCAGGTTGCTTGGTTGGCCAAAAAGGGCGTATGCGTTTTTTCCTGAATATATTCAGGAAAAAACGCATACGCCCTTTTTGGCCAAGGGCATCATTGTCAACGTTTTGCCGCTTTTCATGTGCTTTAAAGGCGATTCGAATCTACCTCCTGAAATCTGTTTCCTGCAATTCTGCCTTGATTTCAAATCCTCTTCTTTGCCTTCCCTCAATATATTTGTGGACGAGAGTTATCATTTATAACTCTGCAGGTTTGTGAATTGCAGTGCCCTGAAGCTCCATTTTACAACTTGCTTTTTTGGGAGCTGGCCGCAAAAGCGCAGGATGGCTTCAGGCCCTGTTCTGGTTCTGGGGGGCAGGCTGAGCCTGTGGATAATTCTTCTTCCTGATGGGAAAATAGAGTGACCTGTGTCTGTCCCAATACCAAGAGCTAGTCTCTCATTGCTTCCCCGTCTTCCCGTTCATCCTCAGGACAAATTGCAACCTGTACGGAACAGGAGGTTAAAGGTGCTGATACTCCAAGTAGGGAGATTGCTAGTAAAGTGGCTGGAATTGCGAACCCGAGCTCAAGGAGATGACAAATGAGGTGCGTTTTAGAAAGCTTTCCCCATCACACGGTGTACCATCTTCTGGGTTTCTCATGCATGTTTTCGATGTAGGAAGATGCCCTTGAACCTGGAGATTTGGGACACATGGGATGGGTACCCCACAGTATTACTTTAAAGGGTCTGCGTTTGCTCACCCAACCTCACCAAACCTCTCAGCCCCAAGAGTGTCCACCCTTATGTCTCATCCAGCTGTGGGTCTAGATATGGTCAATCCGGGTTGCATCACAGCCCCTGAACGAATTGTGTAAGAATTTCTCTCTCTTTCTCTGTCTTTGTTTCATGGGTTTTTAAAAGTAATTTATTTTTATAATGGGGTTTACCTGCTTTTCACTGCTGTCTTTATGCCGCTTTACACCCACTTGACACACTAACAGAGAGATTTCAATACATAGGTTTTAAGATTATTACTAGTCAGATATATCCTTGTGTGGTGAATAGGGGGTGTTAAGTCCAGTTCTCTGAGCAAGGAGTAGGTCTTGTCTATTACATGTTGGGTTTATGGAACGGTATCTCAGCTAATTTGAAACCCTTGTTTTATGTATCACCCCACCTCACTTTTCCTGTTAAGCAGCCATAGTGTGTTTTCTGCATGTGTGACTCTGTTCTGTTTTGGAATTCAGTTCAAGTGTAATGGTTTTTACTTTCCCTGTATAAGTGATATCTTATGAGAAGTGTCCTTTTCTGTGTGACTTATTTCACTTAGAATCGACGTACCTAAATCCACTCATCATGCTGCTACTAGCCTTATGACATTGATTTCATGGCTGAGTGATATTCCATTGTACATAAGGACCACAACTTCTTTATCCATTTTTCTCTTTCCTGGGATATTGAAGGTGGAATGAAGTGGAGGTCCTTGGCAACAGAGCAGCCCTAAACTTTGGTGTGCTTGTGTCTTGCTGATTTTTAATTTTCCCAATTTATACCCCCATGCGTGGAAGTGCCCTTAGCGCTCTAAGCTGTGTTTTTTAGATGTTTCAGGACACACTGTACCCTTCTCCAGCGTGGCTGTTGGCAATTTACATCCCGCCCATCAGCGTAGCAAGGCTCCCATTTCTCCATGGCCTGTCCTGCATTTCTGGTTTTGACACTTTTCTCAGCATGGCCCTTTTGACCGATGGGAAGCGAGACTTCTTTGTAGCGCTGATTTGCCTTTCCAGGTTGCTTGGTTGGCCAAAAAGGGCGTATGCGTTTTTTCCTGAATATATTCAGGAAAAAACGCATACGCCCTTTTTGGCCAAGGGCCTCATTGTCAACGTTTTGCTGCTTTTCATGTGCTTTAAAGGCGATTCGAATCTACCTCCTGAAATCTGTTTCCTGCAATTCTGCCTTGATTTCAAATCCTCTTCTTTGCCTTCCCTCAATATATTTGTGGACGAGAGTTATCATTTATAACTCTGCAGGTTTGTGAATTGCAGTGCCCTGAAGCTCCATTTTACAACTCGCTTTTTGGGAGCTGGCCGTAAAAGCGCAGGATGGTTTCAGGCCCTGTGCTGGTTCCGGGGGGCAGCTGAGCCTGTGGTTAATTCTTCTTCCTGATGGGAAAATAGAGTGACCTGTGCCTGTCCCAACACCTAGAGCTAGCCTCTCATTGGTTCCCCATCTTCCCATTCATCCTCAGGACAAATTGCAACCTGTACGGAACAGGAGGTTAAAGGTGCTGATGCTCCAAGTAGGGAGATTGCTAGTAAAGTGGCTGGAATGGCGAACCCGAGCACAAGGAGATGAGAAATGAGGTGCGTTTTAGGAACCTTTCCCCATCACACGGTGTACCATCTTCTGGGTTTCTCATGCATGTTTTCCATGTAGGAAGATGCCCTTGAACCTCGAGATTTGGGACCCATGCGATGGGTACCACGCAGTATTACTTTAAAGGGTCTGCGTTTGCTCACCCAGCCTCACCAAATCTCTCAGCCCCAAGAGTGTCCACCCTTATGTCTCATCCAGCTGTGGGTCTAGATATGGTCAATCCAGGTTCCATCACAGCCCCTGAACGAATTGTGTAAGAATTTCTCTCTCTTTCACTGTCTTTGTTTCATGGGTTTTTAAAAGTAATTTATTTTTATAATGGGGTTTAGCTGCTTTTCACGGCTGTGTTTATGCCGCTTTACACCCACTTGACACACTAACAGAGAGATTTCAATACATAGGTTTTAAGATTATTACTAGTCAGATATATCCTTGTGTGGTGAATAGGGGGTGTTGAGTCCAGTTCTCTGAGCAAGGAGTAGGTCTTGTCTATTACATGTTGGGTTTATGGAACTGTATCTCAGGTAATTTGAAACCCTTGTTTTATGTATCACCCCACCTCACCTTTCCTGTTAAGCAGCCATAGTGTGTTTTCTGCATGTGTGACTCTGTTCTGTTTTGGAATTCAGTTCAAGTGTAATGGTTTTTACTTTCCCTGTATAAGTGATATCTTATGAGAAGTGTCCTTTTCTGTGTGACTTATTTCACTTAGAATCGTCGTACCTAAATCCACTCATCATGCTGCTACTAGCCTTATGACATTGATTTCATGGCTGAGTGATATTCCATTGTACATAAGGACCACAACTTCTTTATCCATTTTTCTCTTTCCTGGGATATTTAAGGTGGAATGAAGTGGAGGTCCTTGGCAACAGAGCAGCCCTAAACTTTGGTGTGCTTGTGTCTTGCTGATTTTTAATTTTCCCAATTTATACCCCCATGTGTGGAAGTGCCCTATGCGCTCTAAGCTGTGTTTTTTAGATGTTTCAGGACACACCGTACCCTTCTCCAGCGTGGCTGTTGGCAATTTACATTCCGCCCATCAGCGTAGCAAGGCTCCCATTTCTCCATGGCCTGTTCTGCATTTCTGGTTTTGACACTTTTCTCAGCATGGCCCTTTTGACCGATGGGCAGCGAGACTTCTTTGTAGCGCTGATTTGCCTTTCCAGGTTGCTTGGTTGGCCAAAAAGGGCGTATGCGTTTTTTCCTGAATATATTCAGGAAAAAACGCATACGCCCTTTTTGGCCAAGGGCATCATTGTCAACGTTTTGCCGCTTTTCATGTGCTTTAAAGGCGATTCGAATCTACCTCCTGAAATCTGTTTCCTGCAATTCTGCCTTGATTTCAAATCCTCTTCTTTGCCTTCCCTCAATATATTTGTGGACGAGAGTTATCAATTATAACTCTGCAGGTTTGTGAATTGCAGTGCCCTGAAGCTCCATTTTACAACTTGCTTTTTTGGGAGCTGGCCGCAAAAGCGCAGGATGGCTTCAGGCCCTGTTCTGGTTCTGGGGGGCAGGCTGAGCCTGTGGATAATTCTTCTTCCTGATGGGAAAATAGAGTGACCTGTGTCTGTCCCAATACCAAGAGCTAGTCTCTCATTGCTTCCCCGTCTTCCCGTTCATCCTCAGGACAAATTGCAACCTGTACGGAACAGGAGGTTAAAGGTGCTGATACTCCAAGTAGGGAGATTGCTAGTAAAGTGGCTGGAATTGCGAACCCGAGCTCAAGGAGATGACAAATGAGGTGCGTTTTAGAAAGCTTTCCCCATCACACGGTGTACCATCTTCTGGGTTTCTCATGCATGTTTTCGATGTAGGAAGATGCCCTTGAACCTGGAGATTTGGGACCCATGGGATGGGTACCACACAGTATTACTTTAAAGGGTCTGCGTTTGCTCACCCAACCTCACCAAACCTCTCAGCCCCAAGAGTGTCCACCCTTATGTCTCATCCAGCTGTGGGTCTAGATATGGTCAATCCGGGTTGCATCACAGCCCCTGAACGAATTGTGTAAGAATTTCTCTCTCTTTCTCTGTCTTTGTTTCATGGGTTTTTAAAAGTAATTTATTTTTATAATGGGGTTTACCTGCTTTTCACTGCTGTGTTTATGCCGCTTTACACCCACTTGACACACTAACAGAGAGATTTCAATACATAGGTTTTAAGATTATTACTAGTCAGATATATCCTTGTGTGGTGAATAGGGGGTGTTGAGTCCAGTTCTCTGAGCAAGGAGTAGGTCTTGTCTATTACATGTTGGGTTTATGGAACGGTATCTCAGCTAATTTGAAACCCTTGTTTTATGTATCACCCCACCTCACCTTTCCTGTTAAGCAGCCATAGTGTGTTTTCTGCATGTGTGACTCTGTTCTGTTTTGGAATTCAGTTCAAGTGTAATGGTTTTTACTTTCCCTGTATAAGTGATATCTTATGAGAAGTGTCCTTTTCTGTGTGACTTATTTCACTTAGAATCGACGTACCTAAATCCACTCATCATGCTGCTACTAGCCTTATGACATTGATTTCATGGCTGAGTGATATTCCATTGTACATAAGGACCACAACTTCTTTATCCATTTTTCTCTTTCCTGGGATATTTAAGGTGGAATGAAGTGGAGGTCCTTGGCAACAGAGCAGCCCTAAACTTTGGTGTGCTTGTGTCTTGCTGATTTTTAATTTTCCCAATTTATACCCCCATGCGTGGAAGTGCCCTATGCGCTCTAAGCTGTGTTTTTTAGATGTTTCAGGACACACCGTACCCTTCTCCAGCGTGGCTGTTGGCAATTTACATTCCGCCCATCAGCGTAGCAAGGCTCCCATTTCTCCATGGCCTGTTCTGCATTTCTGGTTTTGACACTTTTCTCAGCATGGCCCTTTTGACCGATGGGAAGCGAGACTTCTTTGTAGCGCTGATTTGCCTTTCCAGGTTGCTTGGTTGGCCAAAAAGGGCGTATGCGTTTTTTCCTGAATATATTCAGGAAAAAACGCATACGCACTTTTTGGCCAAGGGCATCATTGTCAACGTTTTGCCGCTTTTCATGTGCTTTAAAGGCAATTCGAATCTACTTCCTGAAATCTGTTTCCTGCAATTCTGCCTTGATTTCAAATCCTCTTTTTTGCCTTCCCTCAATATATTTGTGGACGAGAGTTATCATTTATAACACTGCAGGTTTGTGAATTGCAGTGCCCTGAAGCTCCATTTTACAACTTGCTTTTTTGGGAGCTGGCCGCAAAAGCGCAGGATGGCTTCAGGCCCTGTTCTGGTTCTGGGGGGCAGGCTGAGCCTGTGGATAATTCTTCTTCCTGATGGGAAAATAGAGTGACCTGTGTCTGTCCCAATACCAAGAGCTAGTCTCTCATTGCTTCCCCGTCTTCCCGTTCATCCTCAGGACAAATTGCAACCTGTACGGAACAGGAGGTTAAAGGTGCTGATGCTCCAAGTAGGGAGATTGCTAGTAAAGTGGCTGGAATGGCGAACCCGAGCACAGGGAGATGAGAAATGAGGTGCGTTTTAAGAACCTTTCCCCATCACACGGTGTACCATCTTCTGGGTTTCTCATGCATGTTTTCGATGTAGGAAGATGCCCTTGAACCTCGAGATTTGGGACCCATGCGATGGGTACCACGCAGTATTACTTTAAAGGGTCTGCGTTTGCTCACCCAGCCTCACCAAATCTCTCAGCCCCAAGAGTGTCCACCCTTATGTCTCATCCAGCTGTGGGTCTAGATATGGTCAATCCAGGTTCCATCACAGCCCCTGAACGAATTGTGTAAGAATTTCTCTCTCTTTCACTGTCTTTGTTTCATGGGTTTTTAAAAGTAATTTATTTTTATAATGGGGTTTAGCTGCTTTTCACTGCTGTGTTTCTGCCGCTTTACGCCCACTTGACACACTAACAGAGAGATTTCAATACATAGGTTTTAAGATTATTACTAGTCAGATATATCCTTGTGTGGTGAATAGGGGGTGTTGAGTCCAGTTCTCTGAGCAAGGAGTTGGTCTTGTCTATTACATATTGGGATTATGGAACGGTATCTCAGCTAATTTGAAACCCTTGTTTTATGTATCACCCCACCTCACCTTTCCTGTTAAGCAGCCATAGTGTGTTTTCTGCATGTGTGACTCTGTTCTGTTTTATAATTCAGTTGAAGTGTAACGGTTTTTACTTTCCCTGTATAAGTGATATCTTATGAGAAGTGTCCTTTTCTGTGTGACTTATTTCACTTAGAATCGTCGTACATAAATCCACTCATCATGCTGCTACTAGCCTTATGACATTGATTTCATGGCTGAGTGATATTCCATTGTACTTAAGGACCACAACTTCTTTATCCATTTTTCTCTTTCCTGCGATATTAAAGGTGGAATGAAGTGGAGGTCCTTTGCAACAGAGCAGCCCTAAACTTTGGTGTGCTTGTGTCTTGCTGATTTTTAATTTTCCCAATTTATACCCCCATGCGTGGAAGTGCCCCTTGCGCTGTAAGCTGTGTTTTTTAGATGTTTGAGGACACACCGTACCCTTCTCCAGCATGGCTGTTGGCTATTTACATCCCGCCCATCAGCGTAGCAAGGCTCCCATTTCTCCATGGCCTGTCCTGCATTTCTGGTTTTGACACTTTTCTCAGCATAGCCCTTTTGACCGATGGGAAGCGAGACTTCTTTGTAGCGCTGATTTGCCTTTCCAGGTTGCTTGGTTGGCCAAAAAGGGCGTATGCGTTTTTTCCTGAATATATTCAGGAAAAAACGCATACGCCCTTTTTGGCCAAGGGCCTCATTGTCAACGTTTTGCTGCTTTTCATGTGCTTTAAAGGCGATTCGAATCTACCTCCTGAAATCTGTTTCCTGAAATTCTGCCTTGATTTCAAATCCTCTTCTTTGCCTTCCCTCAATATATTTGTGGACGAGAGTTATCATTTATAACTCTGCAGGTTTGTGAATTGCAGTTCCCTGAAGCTCCATTTTACAACTCGCTTTTTGGGAGTTGGCCGTAAAAGCGCAGGATGGCTTCAGGCCCTGTTCTGGTTCCGGGGGGCCGCTGAACCTGTGGTTAATTCTTCTTCCTGATGGGAAAATAGAGTGACCTGTGCCTGTCCCAACACCTAGAGCTAGTCTCTCATTGGTTCCCCATCTTCCCATTCATCCTCAGGACAAATTGCAACCTGTACGGAACAGGAGGTTAAAGGTGCTGATGCTCCAAGTTGGGAGATTGCTAGTAAAGTGGCTGGAATGGCGAACCCGAGCACAAGGAGATGAGAAATGAGGTGCGTTTTAGGAACCTTTCCCCATAACACGGTGTACCATCTTCTGGGTTTCTCATGCATGTTTTCGATGTAGGAAGATGCCCTTGAACCTGGAGATTTGGGACCCATGGGATGGGTACCACACAGTATTACTTTAAAGGGTCTGCGTTTGCTCACCCAACCTCACCAAACCTCTCAGCCCCAAGAGTGTCCACCCTTATGTCTCATCCAGCTGTGGGTCTAGATATGGTCAATCCGGGTTGCATCACAGCCCCTGAACGAATTGTGTAAGAATTTCTCTCTCTTTCTCTGTCTTTGTTACATGGGTTTTTAAAAGTAATTTATTTTTATAATGGGGTTTAGCTGCTTTTCACTGCTGTGTTTATGCCGCTTTACACCCACTTGACACACTAACAGAGAGATTTCAATACATAGGTTTTAAGATTATTACTAGTCAGATATATCCTTGTGTGGTGAATAGGGGGTGTTAAGTCCAGTTCTCTGAGCAAGGAGTAGGTCTTGTCTATTACATGTTGGGTTTATGGAACGGTATCTCAGCTAATTTGAAACCCTTGTTTTATGTATCACCCCACCTCACCTTTCCTGTTAAGCAGCCATAGTGTGTTTTCTGCATGTGTGACTCTGTTCTGTTTTGTAAATCAGTTCAAGTGTAATGGTTTTTACTTTCCCTGTATAAGTGATATCTTATGAGAAGTGTCCTTTTCTGTGTGACTTATTTCACTTAGAATCGTCGTACCTAAATCCACTCATCATGCTGCTACTAGCCTTATGACATTGATTTCATGGCTGAGTGATATTCCATTGTACATAAGGACCACAACTTCTTTATCCATTTTTCTCTTTCCTGGGATATTTAAGGTGGAATGAAGTGGAGGTCCTTGGCAACAGAGCAGCCCTAAACTTTGGTGTGCTTGTGTCTTGCTGATTTTTAATTTTCCCAATTTATACCCCCATGCGTGGAAGTGCCCTATGCGCTCTAAGCTGTGTTTTTTAGATGTTTGAGGACACACCGTACCCTTCTCCAGAGTGGCTGTTGGCAATTTACATCCCGCCCATCAGCGTAGCAAGGCTCCCATTTCTCCATGGCCTGTCCTGCATTTCTGGTTTTGACACTTTTCTCAGCATGGCCCTTTTGACCGATGGGAAGCGAGACTTCTTTGTAGCGCTGATTTGCCTTTCCAGGTTGCTTGGTTGGCCAAAAAGGGCGTATGCGTTTTTTCCTGAATATATTCAGGAAAAAACGCATACGCCCTTTTTGGCCAAGGGCCTCATTGTCAACGTTTTGCTGCTTTTCATGTGCTTTAAAGGCGATTCGAATCTACCTCCTGAAATCTGTTTCCTGCAATTCTGCCTTGATTTCAAATCCTCTTCTTTGCCTTCCCTCAATATATTTGTGGACGAGAGTTATCATTTATAATTCTGCAGGTTTGTGAATTGCAGTGCCCTGAAGCTCCATTTTACAACTCGCTTTTTGGGAGCTGGCCGTAAAAGCGAAGGATGGTTTCAGGCCCTGTGCTGGTTCCGGGGTGCAGCTGAGCCTGTGGTTAATTCTTCTTCCTGATGGGAAAATAGAGTGACCTGTGCCTGTCCCAACACCTAGAGCTAGCCTCTCATTGGTTCCCCATCTTCCCATTCATCCTCAGGACAAATTGCAACCTGTACGGAACAGGAGGTTAAAGGTGCTGATGCTCCAAGTAGGGAGATTGCTAGTAAAGTGGCTGGAATGGAGAACCCGAGCACAAGGAGATGAGAAATGAGGTGCGTTTTAGGAACCTTTCCCCATCACACGGTGTACCATCTTCTGGGTTTCTCATGCATGTTTTCGATGTAGGAAGATGCCCTTGAACCTGGAGATTTGGGACCCATGCGATGGGTACCACACAGTATTACTTTAAAGGGACTGCGTTTGCTCACCCAGCCTCACCAAATCTCTCAGCCCCAAGAGTGTCCACCCTTATGTCTCATCCAGCTGTGGGTCTAGATATGGTCAATCCGGGTTGCATCACAGCCCCTGAACGAATTGTGTAAGAATTTCTCTCTCTTTCTCTGTCTTTGTTACATGGGTTTTTAAAAGTAATTTATTTTTATAATGGGGTTTAGCTGCTTTTCACTGCTGTGTTTATGCCGCTTTACACCCACTTGACACACTAACAGAGAGATTTCAATACATAGGTTTTAAGATTATTACTAGTCAGATATATCCTTGTGTGGTGAATAGGGGGTGTTAAGTCCAGTTCTCTGAGCAAGGAGTAGGTCTTGTCTATTACATGTTGGGTTTATGGAACGGTATCTCAGCTAATTTGAAACCCTTGTTTTATGTATCACCCCACCTCACCTTTCCTGTTAAGCAGCCATAGTGTGTTTTCTGCATGTGTGACTCTGTTCTGTTTTGTAAATCAGTTCAAGTGTAATGGTTTTTACTTTCCCTGTATAAGTGATATCTTATGAGAAGTGTCCTTTTCTGTGTGACTTATTTCACTTAGAATCGTCGTACCTAAATCCACTCATCATGCTGCTACTAGCCTTATGACATTGATTTCATGGCTGAGTGATATTCCATTGTACATAAGGACCACAACTTCTTTATCCATTTTTCTCTTTCCTGGGATATTTAAGGTGGAATGAAGTGGAGGTCCTTGGCAACAAAGCAGCCCTAAACTTTGGTGTGCTTGTGTCTTGCTGATTTTTAATTTTCCCAATTTATACCCCCATGCGTGGAAGTGCCCTATGCGCTCTAAGCTGTGTTTTTTAGATGTTTGAGGACACACCGTACCCTTCTCCAGAGTGGCTGTTGGCAATTTACATCCCGCCCATCAGCGTAGCAAGGCTCCCATTT
The DNA here is from genome assembly GCF_965194825.1 of Balaenoptera physalus. Taxonomy (NCBI): domain Eukaryota; kingdom Metazoa; phylum Chordata; class Mammalia; order Artiodactyla; family Balaenopteridae; genus Balaenoptera; species Balaenoptera physalus. The sequence goes on along the minus strand of NW_028126413.1, from coordinate 1,022,478 downwards.
CTCCATGGCCTGTCCTGCATTTCTGGTTTTGACACTTTTCTCAGCATGGCCCTTTTGACCGATGGGAAGCGAGACTTCTTTGTAGCGCTGATTTGCCTTTCCAGGTTGCTTGGTTGGCCAAAAAGGGCGTATGCGTTTTTTCCTGAATATATTCAGGAAAAAACGCATACGCCCTTTTTGGCCAAGGGCCTCATTGTCAACGTTTTGCTGCTTTTCATGTGCTTTAAAGGCGATTCGAATCTACCTCCTGAAATCTGTTTCCTGCAATTCTGCCTTGATTTCAAATCCTCTTCTTTGCCTTCCCTCAATATATTTGTGGACGAGAGTTATCATTTATAATTCTGCAGGTTTGTGAATTGCAGTGCCCTGAAGCTCCATTTTACAACTCGCTTTTTGGGAGCTGGCCGTAAAAGCGAAGGATGGTTTCAGGCCCTGTGCTGGTTCCGGGGTGCAGCTGAGCCTGTGGTTAATTCTTCTTCCTGATGGGAAAATAGAGTGACCTGTGCCTGTCCCAACACCTAGAGCTAGCCTCTCATTGGTTCCCCATCTTCCCATTCATCCTCAGGACAAATTGCAACCTGTACGGAACAGGAGGTTAAAGGTGCTGATGCTCCAAGTAGGGAGATTGCTAGTAAAGTGGCTGGAATGGAGAACCCGAGCACAAGGAGATGAGAAATGAGGTGCGTTTTAGGAACCTTTCCCCATCACACGGTGTACCATCTTCTGGGTTTCTCATGCATGTTTTCGATGTAGGAAGATGCCCTTGAACCTGGAGATTTGGGACCCATGCGATGGGTACCACACAGTATTACTTTAAAGGGACTGCGTTTGCTCACCCAGCCTCACCAAATCTCTCAGCCCCAAGAGTGTCCACCCTTATGTCTCATCCAGCTGTGGGTCTAGATATGGTCAATCCAGGTTCCATCACAGCCCCTGAACGAATTGTGTAAGAATTTCTCTCTCTTTCACTGTCTTTGTTTCATGGGTTTTTAAAAGTAATTTATTTTTATAATGGGGTTTAGCTGCTTTTCACTGCTGTGTTTATGCTGCTTTACGCCCACTTGACACACTAACAGAGAGATTTCAATACATAGGTTTTAAGATTATTACTAGTCAGATATATCCTTGTGTGGTGAATAGGGGGTGTTGAGTCCAGTTCTCTGAGCAAGGAGTTGGTCTTGTCTATTACATATTGGGATTATGGAACGGTATCTCAGCTAATTTGAAACCCTTGTTTTATGTATCACCCCACCTCACCTTTCCTGTTAAGCAGCCATAGTGTGTTTTCTGCATGTGTGACTCTGTTCTGTTTTATAATTCAGTTGAAGTGTAACGGTTTTTACTTTCCCTGTATAAGTGATATCTTATGAGAAGTGTCCTTTTCTGTGTGACTTATTTCACTTAGAATCGTCGTACATAAATCCACTCATCATGCTGCTACTAGCCTTATGACATTGATTTCATGGCTGAGTGATATTCCATTGTACTTAAGGACCACAACTTCTTTATCCATTTTTCTCTTTCCTGCGATATTAAAGGTGGAATGAAGTGGAGGTCCTTTGCAACAGAGCAGCCCTAAACTTTGGTGTGCTTGTGTCTTGCTGATTTTTAATTTTCCCAATTTATACCCCCATGCGTGGAAGTGCCCCTTGCGCTGTAAGCTGTGTTTTTTAGATGTTTGAGGACACACCGTACCCTTCTCCAGCATGGCTGTTGGCTATTTACATCCCGCCCATCAGCGTAGCAAGGCTCCCATTTCTCCATGGCCTGTCCTGCATTTCTGGTTTTGACACTTTTCTCAGCATAGCCCATTTGACCGATGGGAAGCGAGACTTCTTTGTAGCGCTGATTTGCCTTTCCAGGTTGCTTGGTTGGCCAAAAAGGGCGTATGCGTTTTTTCCTGAATATATTCAGGAAAAAACGCATACGCCCTTTTTGGCCAAGGGCCTCATTGTCAACGTTTTGCTGCTTTTCATGTGCTTTAAAGGCGATTCGAATCTACCTCCTGAAATCTGTTTCCTGAAATTCTGCCTTGATTTCAAATCCTCTTCTTTGCCTTCCCTCAATATATTTGTGGACGAGAGTTATCATTTATAACTCTGCAGGTTTGTGAATTGCAGTTCCCTGAAGCTCCATTTTACAACTCGCCTTTTGGGAGTTGGCCGTAAAAGCGCAGGATGGCTTCAGGCCCTGTTCTGGTTCCGGGGGGCCGCTGAACCTGTGGTTAATTCTTCTTCCTGATGGGAAAATAGAGTGACCTGTGCCTGTCCCAACACCTAGAGCTAGTCTCTCATTGGTTCCCCATCTTCCCATTCATCCTCAGGACAAATTGCAACCTGTACGGAACAGGAGGTTAAAGGTGCTGATGCTCCAAGTTGGGAGATTGCTAGTAAAGTGGCTGGAATGGCGAACCCGAGCACAAGGAGATGAGAAATGAGATGCGTTTTAGGAACCTTTCCCCATCACACGGTGTACCATCTTCTGGGTTTCTCATGCATGTTTTCGATGTAGGAAGATGCCCTTGAACCTGGAGATTTGGGACCCATGGGATGGGTACCACACAGTATTACTTTAAAGGGTCTGCGTTTGCTCACCCAACCTCACCAAACCTCTCAGCCCCAAGAGTGTCCACCCTTATGTCTCATCCAGCTGTGGGTCTAGATATGGTCAATCCGGGTTGCATCACAGCCCCTGAACGAATTGTGTAAGAATTTCTCTCTCTTTCTCTGTCTTTGTTACATGGGTTTTTAAAAGTAATTTATTTTTATAATGGGGTTTAGCTGCTTTTCACTGCTGTGTTTATGCCGCTTTACACCCACTTGACACACTAACAGAGAGATTTCAATACATAGGTTTTAAGATTATTACTAGTCAGATATATCCTTGTGTGGTGAATAGGGGGTGTTAAGTCCAGTTCTCTGAGCAAGGAGTAGGTCTTGTCTATTACATGTTGGGTTTATGGAACGGTATCTCAGCTAATTTGAAACCCTTGTTTTATGTATCACCCCACCTCACCTTTCCTGTTAAGCAGCCATAGTGTGTTTTCTGCATGTGTGACTCTGTTCTGTTTTGGAATTCAGTTCAAGTGTAATGGTTTTTACTTTCCCTGTATAAGTGATATATTATGAGAAGTGTCCTTTTCTGTGTGACTTATTTCACTTAGAATCGTTGTACCTAAATCCACTCATCATGCTGCTACTAGCCTTATGACATTGATTTCATGGCTGAGTGATATTCCATTGTACATAAGGACCACAACTTCTTTATCCATTTTTCTCTTTCCTGGGATATTTAAGGTGGAATGAAGTGGAGGTCCTTGGCAACAGAGCAGCCCTAAACTTTGGTGTGCTTGTGTCTTGCTGATTTTTAATTTTCCCAATTTATACCCCCATGCGTGGAAGTGCCCCTTGCGCTGTAAGCTGTGTTTTTTAGATGTTTGAGGACACACCGTACCCTTCTCCAGCATGGCTGTTGGCTATTTACATCCCGCCCATCAGCGTAGCAAGGCTCCCATTTCTCCATGGCCTGTCCTGCATTTCTGGTTTTGACACATTTCTCAGCATAGCCCTTTTGACCGATGGGAAGCGAGACTTCTTTGTAGCGCTGATTTGCCTTTCCAGGTTGCTTGGTTGGCCAAAAAGGGCGTATGCGTTTTTTCCTGAATATATTCAGGAAAAAACGCATACGCCCTTTTTGGCCAAGGGCCTCATTGTCAACGTTTTGCTGCTTTTCATGTGCTTTAAAGGCGATTCGAATCTACCTCCTGAAATCTGTTTCCTGAAATTCTGCCTTGATTTCAAATCCTCTTCTTTGCCTTCCCTCAATATATTTGTGGACGAGAGTTATCATTTATAACTCTGCAGGTTTGTGAATTGCAGTTCCCTGAAGCTCCATTTTACAACTCGCTTTTTGGGAGTTGGCCGTAAAAGCGCAGGATGGCTTCAGGCCCTGTTCTGGTTCCGGGGGGCCGCTGAACCTGTGGTTAATTCTTCTTCCTGATGGGAAAATAGAGTGACCTGTGCCTGTCCCAACACCTAGAGCTAGTCTCTCATTGGTTCCAAATCTTCCCATTCATCCTCAGGACAAATTGCAACCTGTACGGAACAGGAGGTTAAAGGTGCTGATGCTCCAAGTTGGGAGATTGCTAGTAAAGTGGCTGGAATGGCGAACCCGAGCACAAGGAGATGAGAAATGAGGTGCGTTTTAGGAACCTTTCCCCATAACACGGTGTACCATCTTCTGGGTTTCTCATGCATGTTTTCGATGTAGGAAGATGCCCTTGAACCTGGAGATTTGGGACCCATGGGATGGGTACCACACAGTATTACTTTAAAGGGTCTGCGTTTGCTCACCCAACCTCACCAAACCTCTCAGCCCCAAGAGTGTCCACCCTTATGTCTCATCCAGCTGTGGGTCTAGATATGGTCAATCCGGGTTGCATCACAGCCCCTGAACGAATTGTGTAAGAATTTCTCTCTCTTTCTCTGTCTTTGTTACATGGGTTTTTAAAAGTAATTTATTTTTATAATGGGGTTTAGCTGCTTTTCACTGCTGTGTTTATGCCGCTTTACACCCACTTGACACACTAACAGAGAGATTTCAATACATAGGTTTTAAGATTATTACTAGTCAGATATATCCTTGTGTGGTGAATAGGGGGTGTTAAGTCCAGTTCTCTGAGCAAGGAGTAGGTCTTGTCTATTACATGTTGGGTTTATGGAACGGTATCTCAGCTAATTTGAAACCCTTGTTTTATGTATCACCCCACCTCACCTTTCCTGTTAAGCAGCCATAGTGTGTTTTCTGCATGTGTGACTCTGTTCTGTTTTGTAAATCAGTTCAAGTGTAATGGTTTTTACTTTCCCTGTATAAGTGATATCTTATGAGAAGTGTCCTTTTCTGTGTGACTTATTTCACTTAGAATCGTCGTACCTAAATCCACTCATCATGCTGCTACTAGCCTTATGACATTGATTTCATGGCTGAGTGATATTCCATTGTACATAAGGACCACAACTTCTTTATCCATTTTTCTCTTTCCTGGGATATTTAAGGTGGAATGAAGTGGAGGTCCTTGGCAACAAAGCAGCCCTAAACTTTGGTGTGCTTGTGTCTTGCTGATTTTTAATTTTCCCAATTTATACCCCCATGCGTGGAAGTGCCCTATGCGCTCTAAGCTGTGTTTTTTAGATGTTTGAGGACACACCGTACCCTTCTCCAGAGTGGCTGTTGGCAATTTACATCCCGCCCATCAGCGTAGCAAGGCTCCCATTTCTCCATGGCCTGTCCTGCATTTCTGGTTTTGACACTTTTTTCAGCATGGCCCTTTTGACCGATGGGAAGCGAGACTTCTTTGTAGCGCTGATTTGCCTTTCCAGGTTGCTTGGTTGGCCAAAAAGGGCGTATGCGTTTTTTCCTGAATATATTCAGGAAAAAACGCATACGCCCTTTTTGGCCAAGGGCCTCATTGTCAACGTTTTGCTGCTTTTCATGTGCTTTAAAGGCGATTCGAATCTACCTCCTGAAATCTGTTTCCTGCAATTCTGCCTTGATTTCAAATCCTCTTCTTTGCCTTCCCTCAATATATTTGTGGACGAGAGTTATCATTTATAATTCTGCAGGTTTGTGAATTGCAGTGCCCTGAAGCTCCATTTTACAACTCGCTTTTTGGGAGCTGGCCGTAAAAGCGAAGGATGGTTTCAGGCCCTGTGCTGGTTCCGGGGTGCAGCTGAGCCTGTGGTTAATTCTTCTTCCTGATGGGAAAATAGAGTGACCTGTGCCTGTCCCAACACCTAGAGCTAGCCTCTCATTGGTTCCCCATCTTCCCATTCATCCTCAGGACAAATTGCAACCTGTACGGAACAGGAGGTTAAAGGTGCTTATGCTCCAAGTAGGGAGATTGCTAGTAAAGTGGCTGGAATGGAGAACCCGAGCACAAGGAGATGAGAAATGAGGTGCGTTTTAGGAACCTTTCCCCATCACACGGTGTACCATCTTCTGGGTTTCTCATGCATGTTTTCGATGTAGGAAGATGCCCTTGAACCTGGAGATTTGGGACCCATGCGATGGGTACCACGCAGTATTACTTTAAAGGGACTGCGTTTGCTCACCCAGCCTCACCAAATCTCTCAGCCCCAAGAGTGTCCACCCTTATGTCTCATCCAGCTGTGGGTCTAGATATGGTCAATCCAGGTTCCATCACAGCCCCTGAACGAATTGTGTAAGAATTTCTCTCTCTTTCACTGTCTTTGTTTCATGGGTTTTTAAAAGTAATTTATTTTTATAATGGGGTTTAGCTGCTTTTCACTGCTGTGTTTATGCTGCTTTACGCCCACTTGACACACTAACAGAGAGATTTCAATACATAGGTTTTAAGATTATTACTAGTCAGATATATCCTTGTGTGGTGAATAGGGGGTGTTGAGTCCAGTTCTCTGAGCAAGGAGTTGGTCTTGTCTATTACATATTGGGATTATGGAACGGTATCTCAGCTAATTTGAAACCCTTGTTTTATGTATCACCCCACCTCACCTTTCCTGTTAAGCAGCCATAGTGTGTTTTCTGCATGTGTGACTCTGTTCTGTTTTATAATTCAGTTGAAGTGTAACGGTTTTTACTTTCCCTGTATAAGTGATATCTTATGAGAAGTGTCCTTTTCTGTGTGACTTATTTCACTTAGAATCGTCGTACATAAATCCACTCATCATGCTGCTACTAGCCTTATGACATTGATTTCATGGCTGAGTGATATTCCATTGTACTTAAGGACCACAACTTCTTTATCCATTTTTCTCTTTCCTGCGATATTAAAGGTGGAATGAAGTGGAGGTCCTTTGCAACAGAGCAGCCCTAAACTTTGGTGTGCTTGTGTCTTGCTGATTTTTAATTTTCCCAATTTATACCCCCATGCGTGGAAGTGCCCCTTGCGCTGTAAGCTGTGTTTTTTAGATGTTTGAGGACACACCGTACCCTTCTCCAGCATGGCTGTTGGCTATTTACATCCCGCCCATCAGCGTAGCAAGGCTCCCATTTCTCCATGGCCTGTCCTGCATTTCTGGTTTTGACACTTTTCTCAGCATAGCCCTTTTGACCGATGGGAAGCGAGACTTCTTTGTAGCGCTGATTTGCCTTTCCAGGTTGCTTGGTTGGCCAAAAAGGGCGTATGCGTTTTTTCCTGAATATATTCAGGAAAAAACGCATACGCCCTTTTTGGCCAAGGGCCTCATTGTCAACGTTTTGCTGCTTTTCATGTGCTTTAAAGGCGATTCGAATCTACCTCCTGAAATCTGTTTCCTGAAATTCTGCCTTGATTTCAAATCCTCTTCTTTGCCTTCCCTCAATATATTTGTGGACGAGAGTTATCATTTATAACTCTGCAGGTTTGTGAATTGCAGTTCCCTGAAGCTCCATTTTACAACTCGCCTTTTGGGAGTTGGCCGTAAAAGCGCAGGATGGCTTCAGGCCCTGTTCTGGTTCCGGGGGGCCGCTGAACCTGTGGTTAATTCTTCTTCCTGATGGGAAAATAGAGTGACCTGTGCCTGTCCCAACACCTAGAGCTAGTCTCTCATTGGTTCCCCATCTTCCCATTCATCCTCAGGACAAATTGCAACCTGTACGGAACAGGAGGTTAAAGGTGCTGATGCTCCAAGTTGGGAGATTGCTAGTAAAGTGGCTGGAATGGCGAACCCGAGCACAAGGAGATGAGAAATGAGATGCGTCTTAGGAACCTTTCCCCATCACACGGTGTACCATCTTCTGGGTTTCTCATGCATGTTTTCGATGTAGGAAGATGCCCTTGAACCTGGAGATTTGGGACCCATGGGATGGGTACCACACAGTATTACTTTAAAGGGTCTGCGTTTGCTCACCCAACCTCACCAAACCTCTCAGCCCCAAGAGTGTCCACCCTTATGTCTCATCCAGCTGTGGGTCTAGATATGGTCAATCCGGGTTGCATCACAGCCCGTGAACGAATTGTGTAAGAATTTCTCTCTCTTTCTCTGTCTTTGTTACATGGGTTTTTAAAAGTAATTTATTTTTATAATGGGGTTTAGCTGCTTTTCACTGCTGTGTTTATGCCGCTTTACACCCACTTGACACACTAACAGAGAGATTTCAATACATAGGTTTTAAGATTATTACTAGTCAGATATATCCTTGTGTGGTGAATAGGGGGTGTTAAGTCCAGTTCTCTGAGCAAGGAGTAGGTCTTGTCTATTACATGTTGGGTTTATGGAACGGTATCTCAGCTAATTTGAAACCCTTGTTTTATGTATCACCCCACCTCACCTTTCCTGTTAAGCAGCCATAGTGTGTTTTCTGCATGTGTGACTCTGTTCTGTTTTGGAATTCAGTTCAAGTGTAATGGTTTTTACTTTCCCTGTATAAGTGATATATTATGAGAAGTGTCCTTTTCTGTGTGACTTATTTCACTTAGAATCGTTGTACCTAAATCCACTCATCATGCTGCTACTAGCCTTATGACATTGATTTCATGGCTGAGTGATATTCCATTGTACATAAGGACCACAACTTCTTTATCCATTTTTCTCTTTCCTGGGATATTTAAGGTGGAATGAAGTGGAGGTCCTTGGCAACAGAGCAGCCCTAAACTTTGGTGTGCTTGTGTCTTGCTGATTTTTAATTTTCCCAATTTATACCCCCATGCGTGGAAGTGCCCTATGCGCTCTAAGCTGTGTTTTTTAGATGTTTCAGGACACACCGTACCCTTCTCCAGCGTGGCTGTTGGCAATTTACATTCCGCCCATCAGCGTAGCAAGGCTCCCATTTCTCCATGGCCTGTTCTGCATTTCTGGTTTTGACACTTTTCTCAGCATGGCCCTTTTGACCGATGGGAAGCGAGACTTCTTTGTAGCGCTGATTTGCCTTTCCAGGTTGCTTGGTTGGCCAAAAAGGGCGTATGCGTTTTTTCCTGAATATATTCAGGAAAAAACGCATACGCCCTTTTTGGCCAAGGGCATCATTGTCAACGTTTTGCCGCTTTTCATGTGCTTTAAAGGCAATTCGAATCTACTTCCTGAAATCTGTTTCCTGCAATTCTGCCTTGATTTCAAATCCTCTTTTTTGCCTTCCCTCAATATATTTGTGGACGAGAGTTATCATTTATAACACTGCAGGTTTGTGAATTGCAGTGCCCTGAAGCTCCATTTTACAACTTGCTTTTTTGGGAGCTGGCCGCAAAAGCGCAGGATGGCTTCAGGCCCTGTTCTGGTTCTGGGGGGCAGGCTGAGCCTGTGGATAATTCTTCTTCCTGATGGGAAAATAGAGTGACCTGTGTCTGTCCCAATACCAAGAGCTAGTCTCTCATTGCTTCCCCGTCTTCCCGTTCATCCTCAGGACAAATTGCAACCTGTACGGAACAGGAGGTTAAAGGTGCTGATGCTCCAAGTAGGGAGATTGCTAGTAAAGTGGCTGGAATGGCGAACCCGAGCACAGGGAGATGAGAAATGAGGTGCGTTTTAAGAACCTTTCCCCATCACACGGTGTACCATCTTCTGGGTTTCTCATGCATGTTTTCGATGTAGGAAGATGCCCTTGAACCTCGAGATTTGGGACCCATGCGATGGGTACCACGCAGTATTACTTTAAAGGGTCTGCGTTTGCTCACCCAGCCTCACCAAATCTCTCAGCCCCAAGAGTGTCCACCCTTATGTCTCATCCAGCTGTGGGTCTAGATATGGTCAATCCAGGTTCCATCACAGCCCCTGAACGAATTGTGTAAGAATTTCTCTCTCTTTCACTGTCTTTGTTTCATGGGTTTTTAAAAGTAATTTATTTTTATAATGGGGTTTAGCTGCTTTTCACTGCTGTGTTTCTGCCGCTTTACGCCCACTTGACACACTAACAGAGAGATTTCAATACATAGGTTTTAAGATTATTACTAGTCAGATATATCCTTGTGTGGTGAATAGGGGGTGTTGAGTCCAGTTCTCTGAGCAAGGAGTTGGTCTTGTCTATTACATATTGGGATTATGGAACGGTATCTCAGCTAATTTGAAACCCTTGTTTTATGTATCACCCCACCTCACCTTTCCTGTTAAGCAGCCATAGTGTGTTTTCTGCATGTGTGACTCTGTTCTGTTTTATAATTCAGTTGAAGTGTAACGGTTTTTACTTTCCCTGTATAAGTGATATCTTATGAGAAGTGTCCTTTTCTGTGTGACTTATTTCACTTAGAATCGTCGTACATAAATCCACTCATCATGCTGCTACTAGCCTTATGACATTGATTTCATGGCTGAGTGATATTCCATTGTACTTAAGGACCACAACTTCTTTATCCATTTTTCTCTTTCCTGCGATATTAAAGGTGGAATGAAGTGGAGGTCCTTTGCAACAGAGCAGCCCTAAACTTTGGTGTGCTTGTGTCTTGCTGATTTTTAATTTTCCCAATTTATACCCCCATGCGTGGAAGTGCCCCTTGCGCTGTAAGCTGTGTTTTTTAGATGTTTGAGGACACACCGTACCCTTCTCCAGCATGGCTGTTGGCTATTTACATCCCGCCCATCAGCGTAGCAAGTCTCCCATTTCTCCATGGCCTGTCCTGCATTTCTGGTTTTGACACTTTTCTCAGCATAGCCCTTTTGACCGATGGGAAGCGAGACTTCTTTGTAGCGCTGATTTGCCTTTCCAGGTTGCTTGGTTGGCCAAAAAGGGCGTATGCGTTTTTTCCTGAATATATTCAGGAAAAAACGCATACGCCCTTTTTGGCCAAGGGCCTCATTGTCAACGTTTTGCTGCTTTTCATGTGCTTTAAAGGCGATTCGAATCTACCTCCTGAAATCTGTTTCCTGAAATTCTGCCTTGATTTCAAATCCTCTTCTTTGCCTTCCCTCAATATATTTGTGGACGAGAGTTATCATTTATAACTCTGCAGGTTTGTGAATTGCAGTTCCCTGAAGCTCCATTTTACAACTCGCTTTTTGGGAGTTGGCCGTAAAAGCGCAGGATGGCTTCAGGCCCTGTTCTGGTTCCGGGGGGCCGCTGAACCTGTGGTTAATTCTTCTTCCTGATGGGAAAATAGAGTGACCTGTGCCTGTCCCAACACCTAGAGCTAGTCTCTCATTGGTTCCCCATCTTCCCATTCATCCTCAGGACAAATTGCAACCTGTACGGAACAGGAGGTTAAAGGTGCTGATGCTCCAAGTTGGGAGATTGCTAGTAAAGTGGCTGGAATGGCGAACCCGAGCACAAGGAGATGAGAAATGAGGTGCGTTTTAGGAACCTTTCCCCATAACACGGTGTACCATCTTCTGGGTTTCTCATGCATGTTTTCGATGTAGGAAGATGCCCTTGAACCTGGAGATTTGGGACCCATGGGATGGGTACCACACAGTATTACTTTAAAGGGTCTGCGTTTGCTCACCCAACCTCACCAAACCTCTCAGCCCCAAGAGTGTCCACCCTTATGTCTCATCCAGCTGTGGGTCTAGATATGGTCAATCCGGGTTGCATCACAGCCCCTGAACGAATTGTGTAAGAATTTCTCTCTCTTTCTCTGTCTTTGTTACATGGGTTTTTAAAAGTAATTTATTTTTATAATGGGGTTTAGCTGCTTTTCACTGCTGTGTTTATGCCGCTTTACACCCACTTGACACACTAACAGAGAGATTTCAATACATAGGTTTTAAGATTATTACTAGTCAGATATATCCTTGTGTGGTGAATAGGGGGTGTTAAGTCCAGTTCTCTGAGCAAGGAGTAGGTCTTGTCTATTACATGTTGGGTTTATGGAACGGTATCTCAGCTAATTTGAAACCCTTGTTTTATGTATCACCCCACCTCACCTTTCCTGTTAAGCAGCCATAGTGTGTTTTCTGCATGTGTGACTCTGTTCTGTTTTGTAAATCAGTTCAAGTGTAATGGTTTTTACTTTCCCTGTATAAGTGATATCTTATGAGAAGTGTCCTTTTCTGTGTGACTTATTTCACTTAGAATCGTCGTACCTAAATCCACTCATCATGCTGCTACTAGCCTTATGACATTGATTTCATGGCTGAGTGATATTCCATTGTACATAAGGACCACAACTTCTTTATCCATTTTTCTCTTTCCTGGGATATTTAAGGTGGAATGAAGTGGAGGTCCTTGGCAACAAAGCAGCCCTAAACTTTGGTGTGCTTGTGTCTTGCTGATTTTTAATTTTCCCAATTTATACCCCCATGCGTGGAAGTGCCCTATGCGCTCTAAGCTGTGTTTTTTAGATGTTTGAGGACACACCGTACCCTTCTCCAGAGTGGCTGTTGGCAATTTACATCCCGCCCATCAGCGTAGCAAGGCTCCCATTTCTCCATGGCCTGTCCTGCATTTCTGGTTTTGACACTTTTCTCAGCATGGCCCTTTTGACCGATGGGAAGCGAGACTTCTTTGTAGCGCTGATTTGCCTTTCCAGGTTGCTTGGTTGGCCAAAAAGGGCGTATGCGTTTTTTCCTGAATATATTCAGGAAAAAACGCATACGCCCTTTTTGGCCAAGGGCCTCATTGTCAACGTTTTGCTGCTTTTCATGTGCTTTAAAGGCGATTCGAATCTACCTCCTGAAATCTGTTTCCTGCAATTCTGCCTTGATTTCAAATCCTCTTCTTTGCCTTCCCTCAATATATTTGTGGACGAGAGTTATCATTTATAATTCTGCAGGTTTGTGAATTGCAGTGCCCTGAAGCTCCATTTTACAACTCGCTTTTTTGGGAGCTGGCCGTAAAAGCGAAGGATGGTTTCAGGCCCTGTGCTGGTTCCGGGGTGCAGCTGAGCCTGTGGTTAATTCTTCTTCCTGATGGGAAAATAGAGTGACCTGTGCCTGTCCCAACACCTAGAGCTAGCCTCTCATTGGTTCCCCATCTTCCCATTCATCCTCAGGACAAATTGCAACCTGTACGGAACAGGAGGTTAAAGGTGCTGATGCTCCAAGTAGGGAGATTGCTAGTAAAGTGGCTGGAATGGAGAACCCGAGCACAAGGAGATGAGAAATGAGGTGCGTTTTAGGAACCTTTCCCCATCACACGGTGTACCATCTTCTGGGTTTCTCATGCATGTTTTCGATGTAGGAAGATGCCCTTGAACCTGGAGATTTGGGACCCATGCGATGGGTACCACGCAGTATTACTTTAAAGGGACTGCGTTTGCTCACCCAGCCTCACCAAATCTCTCAGCCCCAAGAGTGTCCACCCTTATGTCTCATCCAGCTGTGGGTCTAGATATGGTCAATCCAGGTTCCATCACAGCCCCTGAACGAATTGTGTAAGAATTTCTCTCTCTTTCACTGTCTTTGTTTCATGGGTTTTTAAAAGTAATTTATTTTTATAATGGGGTTTAGCTGCTTTTCACTGCTGTGTTTATGCTGCTTTACGCCCACTTGACACACTAACAGAGAGATTTCAATACATAGGTTTTAAGATTATTACTAGTCAGATATATCCTTGTGTGGTGAATAGGGGGTGTTGAGTCCAGTTCTCTGAGCAAGGAGTTGGTCTTGTCTATTACATATTGGGATTATGGAACGGTATCTCAGCTAATTTGAAACCCTTGTTTTATGTATCACCCCACCTCACCTTTCCTGTTAAGCAGCCATAGTGTGTTTTCTGCATGTGTGACTCTGTTCTGTTTTATAATTCAGTTGAAGTGTAACGGTTTTTACTTTCCCTGTATAAGTGATATCTTATGAGAAGTGTCCTTTTCTGTGTGACTTATTTCACTTAGAATCGTCGTACATAAATCCACTCATCATGCTGCTACTAGCCTTATGACATTGATTTCATGGCTGAGTGATATTCCATTGTACTTAAGGACCACAACTTCTTTATCCATTTTTCTCTTTCCTGCGATATTAAAGGTGGAATGAAGTGGAGGTCCTTTGCAACAGAGCAGCCCTAAACTTTGGTGTGCTTGTGTCTTGCTGATTTTTAATTTTCCCAATTTATACCCCCATGCGTGGAAGTGCCCCTTGCGCTGTAAGCTGTGTTTTTTAGATGTTTGAGGACACACCGTACCCTTCTCCAGCATGGCTGTTGGCTATTTACATCCCGCCCATCAGCGTAGCAAGGCTCCCATTTCTCCATGGCCTGTCCTGCATTTCTGGTTTTGACACTTTTCTCAGCATAGCCCTTTTGACCGATGGGAAGCGAGACTTCTTTGTAGCGCTGATTTGCCTTTCCAGGTTGCTTGGTTGGCCAAAAAGGGCGTATGCGTTTTTTCCTGAATATATTCAGGAAAAAACGCATACGCCCTTTTTGGCCAAGGGCCTCATTGTCAACGTTTTGCTGCTTTTCATGTGCTTTAAAGGCGATTCGAATCTACCTCCTGAAATCTGTTTCCTGAAATTCTGCCTTGATTTCAAATCCTCTTCTTTGCCTTCCCTCAATATATTTGTGGACGAGAGTTATCATTTATAACTCTGCAGGTTTGTGAATTGCAGTTCCCTGAAGCTCCATTTTACAACTCGCCTTTTGGGAGTTGGCCGTAAAAGCGCAGGATGGCTTCAGGCCCTGTTCTGGTTCCGGGGGGCCGCTGAACCTGTGGTTAATTCTTCTTCCTGATGGGAAAATAGAGTGACCTGTGCCTGTCCCAACACCTAGAGCTAGTCTCTCATTGGTTCCCCATCTTCCCATTCATCCTCAGGACAAATTGCAACCTGTACGGAACAGGAGGTTAAAGGTGCTGATGCTCCAAGTTGGGAGATTGCTAGTAAAGTGGCTGGAATGGCGAACCCGAGCACAAGGAGATGAGAAATGAGATGCGTCTTAGGAACCTTTCCCCATCACACGGTGTACCATCTTCTGGGTTTCTCATGCATGTTTTCGATGTAGGAAGATGCCCTTGAACCTGGAGATTTGGGACCCATGGGATGGGTACCACACAGTATTACTTTAAAGGGTCTGCGTTTGCTCACCCAACCTCACCAAACCTCTCAGCCCCAAGAGTGTCCACCCTTATGTCTCATCCAGCTGTGGGTCTAGATATGGTCAATCCGGGTTGCATCACAGCCCGTGAACGAATTGTGTAAGAATTTCTCTCTCTTTCTCTGTCTTTGTTACATGGGTTTTTAAAAGTAATTTATTTTTATAATGGGGTTTAGCTGCTTTTCACTGCTGTGTTTATGCCGCTTTACACCCACTTGACACACTAACAGAGAGATTTCAATACATAGGTTTTAAGATTATTACTAGTCAGATATATCCTTGTGTGGTGAATAGGGGGTGTTAAGTCCAGTTCTCTGAGCAAGGAGTAGGTCTTGTCTATTACATGTTGGGTTTATGGAACGGTATCTCAGCTAATTTGAAACCCTTGTTTTATGTATCACCCCACCTCACCTTTCCTGTTAAGCAGCCATAGTGTGTTTTCTGCATGTGTGACTCTGTTCTGTTTTGGAATTCAGTTCAAGTGTAATGGTTTTTACTTTCCCTGTATAAGTGATATATTATGAGAAGTGTCCTTTTCTGTGTGACTTATTTCACTTAGAATCGTTGTACCTAAATCCACTCATCATGCTGCTACTAGCCTTATGACATTGATTTCATGGCTGAGTGATATTCCATTGTACATAAGGACCACAACTTCTTTATCCATTTTTCTCTTTCCTGGGATATTTAAGGTGGAATGAAGTGGAGGTCCTTGGCAACAGAGCAGCCCTAAACTTTGGTGTGCTTGTGTCTTGCTGATTTTTAATTTTCCCAATTTATACCCCCATGCGTGGAAGTGCCCTATGCGCTCTAAGCTGTGTTTTTTAGATGTTTCAGGACACACCGTACCCTTCTCCAGCGTGGCTGTTGGCAATTTACATTCCGCCCATCAGCGTAGCAAGGCTCCCATTTCTCCATGGCCTGTTCTGCATTTCTGGTTTTGACACTTTTCTCAGCATGGCCCTTTTGACCGATGGGAAGCGAGACTTCTTTGTAGCGCTGATTTGCCTTTCCAGGTTGCTTGGTTGGCCAAAAAGGGCGTATGCGTTTTTTCCTGAATATATTCAGGAAAAAACGCATACGCCCTTTTTGGCCAAGGGCATCATTGTCAACGTTTTGCCGCTTTTCATGTGCTTTAAAGGCAATTCGAATCTACTTCCTGAAATCTGTTTCCTGCAATTCTGCCTTGATTTCAAATCCTCTTTTTTGCCTTCCCTCAATATATTTGTGGACGAGAGTTATCATTTATAACACTGCAGGTTTGTGAATTGCAGTGCCCTGAAGCTCCATTTTACAACTTGCTTTTTTGGGAGCTGGCCGCAAAAGCGCAGGATGGCTTCAGGCCCTGTTCTGGTTCTGGGGGGCAGGCTGAGCCTGTGGATAATTCTTCTTCCTGATGGGAAAATAGAGTGACCTGTGTCTGTCCCAATACCAAGAGCTAGTCTCTCATTGCTTCCCCGTCTTCCCGTTCATCCTCAGGACAAATTGCAACCTGTACGGAACAGGAGGTTAAAGGTGCTGATGCTCCAAGTAGGGAGATTGCTAGTAAAGTGGCTGGAATGGCGAACCCGAGCACAGGGAGATGAGAAATGAGGTGCGTTTTAAGAACCTTTCCCCATCACACGGTGTACCATCTTCTGGGTTTCTCATGCATGTTTTCGATGTAGGAAGATGCCCTTGAACCTCGAGATTTGGGACCCATGCGATGGGTACCACGCAGTATTACTTTAAAGGGTCTGCGTTTGCTCACCCAGCCTCACCAAATCTCTCAGCCCCAAGAGTGTCCACCCTTATGTCTCATCCAGCTGTGGGTCTAGATATGGTCAATCCAGGTTCCATCACAGCCCCTGAACGAATTGTGTAAGAATTTCTCTCTCTTTCACTGTCTTTGTTTCATGGGTTTTTAAAAGTAATTTATTTTTATAATGGGGTTTAGCTGCTTTTCACTGCTGTGTTTCTGCCGCTTTACGCCCACTTGACACACTAACAGAGAGATTTCAATACATAGGTTTTAAGATTATTACTAGTCAGATATATCCTTGTGTGGTGAATAGGGGGTGTTGAGTCCAGTTCTCTGAGCAAGGAGTTGGTCTTGTCTATTACATATTGGGATTATGGAACGGTATCTCAGCTAATTTGAAACCCTTGTTTTATGTATCACCCCACCTCACCTTTCCTGTTAAGCAGCCATAGTGTGTTTTCTGCATGTGTGACTCTGTTCTGTTTTATAATTCAGTTGAAGTGTAACGGTTTTTACTTTCCCTGTATAAGTGATATCTTATGAGAAGTGTCCTTTTCTGTGTGACTTATTTCACTTAGAATCGTCGTACATAAATCCACTCATCATGCTGCTACTAGCCTTATGACATTGATTTCATGGCTGAGTGATATTCCATTGTACTTAAGGACCACAACTTCTTTATCCATTTTTCTCTTTCCTGCGATATTAAAGGTGGAATGAAGTGGAGGTCCTTTGCAACAGAGCAGCCCTAAACTTTGGTGTGCTTGTGTCTTGCTGATTTTTAATTTTCCCAATTTATACCCCCATGCGTGGAAGTGCCCCTTGCGCTGTAAGCTGTGTTTTTTAGATGTTTGAGGACACACCGTACCCTTCTCCAGCATGGCTGTTGGCTATTTACATCCCGCCCATCAGCGTAGCAAGTCTCCCATTTCTCCATGGCCTGTCCTGCATTTCTGGTTTTGACACTTTTCTCAGCATAGCCCTTTTGACCGATGGGAAGCGAGACTTCTTTGTAGCGCTGATTTGCCTTTCCAGGTTGCTTGGTTGGCCAAAAAGGGCGTATGCGTTTTTTCCTGAATATATTCAGGAAAAAACGCATACGCCCTTTTTGGCCAAGGGCCTCATTGTCAACGTTTTGCTGCTTTTCATGTGCTTTAAAGGCGATTCGAATCTACCTCCTGAAATCTGTTTCCTGAAATTCTGCCTTGATTTCAAATCCTCTTCTTTGCCTTCCCTCAATATATTTGTGGACGAGAGTTATCATTTATAACTCTGCAGGTTTGTGAATTGCAGTTCCCTGAAGCTCCATTTTACAACTCGCTTTTTGGGAGTTGGCCGTAAAAGCGCAGGATGGCTTCAGGCCCTGTTCTGGTTCCGGGGGGCCGCTGAACCTGTGGTTAATTCTTCTTCCTGATGGGAAAATAGAGTGACCTGTGCCTGTCCCAACACCTAGAGCTAGTCTCTCATTGGTTCCCCATCTTCCCATTCATCCTCAGGACAAATTGCAACCTGTACGGAACAGGAGGTTAAAGGTGCTGATGCTCCAAGTTGGGAGATTGCTAGTAAAGTGGCTGGAATGGCGAACCCGAGCACAAGGAGATGAGAAATGAGGTGCGTTTTAGGAACCTTTCCCCATAACACGGTGTACCATCTTCTGGGTTTCTCATGCATGTTTTCGATGTAGGAAGATGCCCTTGAACCTGGAGATTTGGGACCCATGGGATGGGTACCACACAGTATTACTTTAAAGGGTCTGCGTTTGCTCACCCAACCTCACCAAACCTCTCAGCCCCAAGAGTGTCCACCCTTATGTCTCATCCAGCTGTGGGTCTAGATATGGTCAATCCGGGTTGCATCACAGCCCCTGAACGAATTGTGTAAGAATTTCTCTCTCTTTCTCTGTCTTTGTTACATGGGTTTTTAAAAGTAATTTATTTTTATAATGGGGTTTAGCTGCTTTTCACTGCTGTGTTTATGCCGCTTTACACCCACTTGACACACTAACAGAGAGATTTCAATACATAGGTTTTAAGATTATTACTAGTCAGATATATCCTTGTGTGGTGAATAGGGGGTGTTAAGTCCAGTTCTCTGAGCAAGGAGTAGGTCTTGTCTATTACATGTTGGGTTTATGGAACGGTATCTCAGCTAATTTGAAACCCTTGTTTTATGTATCACCCCACCTCACCTTTCCTGTTAAGCAGCCATAGTGTGTTTTCTGCATGTGTGACTCTGTTCTGTTTTGGAATTCAGTTCAAGTGTAATGGTTTTTACTTTCCCTGTATAAGTGATATATTATGAGAAGTGTCCTTTTCTGTGTGACTTATTTCACTTAGAATCGTTGTACCTAAATCCACTCATCATGCTGCTACTAGCCTTATGACATTGATTTCATGGCTGAGTGATATTCCATTGTACATAAGGACCACAACTTCTTTATCCATTTTTCTCTTTCCTGGGATATTTAAGGTGGAATGAAGTGGAGGTCCTTGGCAACAGAGCAGCCCTAAACTTTGGTGTGCTTGTGTCTTGCTGATTTTTAATTTTCCCAATTTATACCCCCATGCGTGGAAGTGCCCTATGCGCTCTAAGCTGTGTTTTTTAGATGTTTCAGGACACACCGTACCCTTCTCCAGCGTGGCTGTTGGCAATTTACATTCCGCCCATCAGCGTAGCAAGGCTCCCATTTCTCCATGGCCTGTTCTGCATTTCTGGCTTTGACACTTTTCTCAGCATGGCCCTTTTGACCGATGGGAAGCGAGACTTCTTTGTAGCGCTGATTTGCCTTTCCAGGTTGCTTGGTTGGCCAAAAAGGGCGTATGCGTTTTTTCCTGAATATATTCAGGAAAAAACGCATACGCACTTTTTGGCCAAGGGCATCATTGTCAACGTTTTGCCGCTTTTCATGTGCTTTAAAGGCGATTCGAATCTACCTCCTGAAATCTGTTTCCTGCAATTCTGCCTTGATTTCAAATCCTCTTCTTTGCCTTCCCTCAATATATTTGTGGACGAGAGTTATCATTTATAACTCTGCAGGTTTGTGAATTGCAGTGCCCTGAAGCTCCATTTTACAACTTGCTTTTTTGGGAGCTGGCCGCAAAAGCGCAGGATGGCTTCAGGCCCTGTTCTGGTTCTGGGGGGCAGGCTGAGCCTGTGGATAATTCTTCTTCCTGATGGGAAAATAGAGTGACCTGTGTCTGTCCCAATACCAAGAGCTAGTCTCTCATTGCTTCCCCGTCTTCCCGTTCATCCTCAGGACAAATTGCAACCTGTACGGAACAGGAGGTTAAAGGTGCTGATGCTCCAAGTAGGGAGATTGCTAGTAAAGTGGCTGGAATGGCGAACCCGAGCACAGGGAGATGAGAAATGAGGTGCGTTTTAAGAACCTTTCCCCATCACACGGTGTACCATCTTCTGGGTTTCTCATGCATGTTTTCGATGTAGGAAGATGCCCTTGAACCTCGAGATTTGGGACCCATGCGATGGGTACCACGCAGTATTACTTTAAAGGGTCTGCGTTTGCTCACCCAGCCTCACCAAATCTCTCAGCCCCAAGAGTGTCCACCCTTATGTCTCATCCAGCTGTGGGTCTAGATATGGTCAATCCAGGTTCCATCACAGCCCCTGAACGAATTGTGTAAGAATTTCTCTCTCTTTCACTGTCTTTGTTTCATGGGTTTTTAAAAGTAATTTATTTTTATAATGGGGTTTAGCTGCTTTTCACTGCTGTGTTTCTGCCGCTTTACGCCCACTTGACACACTAACAGAGAGATTTCAATACATAGGTTTTAAGATTATTACTAGTCAGATATATCCTTGTGTGGTGAATAGGGGGTGTTGAGTCCAGTTCTCTGAGCAAGGAGTTGGTCTTGTCTATTACATATTGGGATTATGGAACGGTATCTCAGCTAATTTGAAACCCTTGTTTTATGTATCACCCCACCTCACCTTTCCTGTTAAGCAGCCATAGTGTGTTTTCTGCATGTGTGACTCTGTTCTGTTTTATAATTCAGTTGAAGTGTAACGGTTTTTACTTTCCCTGTATAAGTGATATCTTATGAGAAGTGTCCTTTTCTGTGTGACTTATTTCACTTAGAATCGTCGTACATAAATCCACTCATCATGCTGCTACTAGCCTTATGACATTGATTTCATGGCTGAGTGATATTCCATTGTACTTAAGGACCACAACTTCTTTATCCATTTTTCTCTTTCCTGCGATATTAAAGGTGGAATGAAGTGGAGGTCCTTTGCAACAGAGCAGCCCTAAACTTTGGTGTGCTTGTGTCTTGCTGATTTTTAATTTTCCCAATTTATACCCCCATGCGTGGAAGTGCCCCTTGCGCTGTAAGCTGTGTTTTTTAGATGTTTGAGGACACACCGTACCCTTCTCCAGCATGGCTGTTGGCTATTTACATCCCGCCCATCAGCGTAGCAAGGCTCCCATTTCTCCATGGCCTGTCCTGCATTTCTGGTTTTGACACTTTTCTCAGCATAGCCCTTTTGACCGATGGGAAGCGAGACTTCTTTGTAGCGCTGATTTGCCTTTCCAGGTTGCTTGGTTGGCCAAAAAGGGCGTATGCGTTTTTTCCTGAATATATTCAGGAAAAAACGCATACGCCCTTTTTGGCCAAGGGCCTCATTGTCAACGTTTTGCTGCTTTTCATGTGCTTTAAAGGCGATTCGAATCTACCTCCTGAAATCTGTTTCCTGAAATTCTGCCTTGATTTCAAATCCTCTTCTTTGCCTTCCCTCAATATATTTGTGGACGAGAGTTATCATTTATAACTCTGCAGGTTTGTGAATTGCAGTTCCCTGAAGCTCCATTTTACAACTCGCTTTTTGGGAGTTGGCCGTAAAAGCACAGGATGGCTTCAGGCCCTGTTGTGGTTCCGGGGGGCCGCTGAACCTGTGGTTAATTCTTCTTCCTGATGGGAAAATAGAGTGACCTGTGCCTGTCCCAACACCTAGAGCTAGTCTCTCATTGGTTCCCCATCTTCCCATTCATCCTCAGGACAAATTGCAACCTGTACGGAACAGGAGGTTAAAGGTGCTGATGCTCCAAGTTGGGAGATTGCTAGTAAAGTGGCTGGAATGGCGAACCCGAGCACAAGGAGATGAGAAATGAGGTGCGTTTTAGGAACCTTTCCCCATAACACGGTGTACCATCTTCTGGGTTTCTCATGCATGTTTTCGATGTAGGAAGATGCCCTTGAACCTGGAGATTTGGGACCCATGGGATGGGTACCACACAGTATTACTTTAAAGGGTCTGCGTTTGCTCACCCAACCTCACCAAACCTCTCAGCCCCAAGAGTGTCCACCCTTATGTCTCATCCAGCTGTGGGTCTAGATATGGTCAATCCGGGTTGCATCACAGCCCCTGAACGAATTGTGTAAGAATTTCTCTCTCTTTCTCTGTCTTTGTTACATGGGTTTTTAAAAGTAATTTATTTTTATAATGGGGTTTAGCTGCTTTTCACTGCTGTGTTTATGCCGCTTTACACCCACTTGACACACTAACAGAGAGATTTCAATACATAGGTTTTAAGATTATTACTAGTCAGATATATCCTTGTGTGGTGAATAGGGGGTGTTAAGTCCAGTTCTCTGAGCAAGGAGTAGGTCTTGTCTATTACATGTTGGGTTTATGGAACGGTATCTCAGCTAATTTGAAACCCTTGTTTTATGTATCACCCCACCTCACCTTTCCTGTTAAGCAGCCATAGTGTGTTTTCTGCATGTGTGACTCTGTTCTGTTTTGTAAATCAGTTCAAGTGTAATGGTTTTTACTTTCCCTGTATAAGTGATATCTTATGAGAAGTGTCCTTTTCTGTGTGACTTATTTCACTTAGAATCGTCCTACCTAAATCCACTCATCATGCTGCTACTAGCCTTATGACATTGATTTCATGGCTGAGTGATATTCCATTGTACATAAGGACCACAACTTCTTTATCCATTTTTCTCTTTCCTGGGATATTTAAAGTGGAATGAAGTGGAGGTCCTTGGCAACAGAGCAGCCCTAAACTTTGGTGTGCTTGTGTCTTGCTGATTTTTAATTTTCCCAATTTATACCCCCATGCGTGGAAGTGCCCTATGCGCTCTAAGCTGTGTTTTTTAGATGTTTGAGGACACACCGTACCCTTCTCCAGAGTGGCTGTTGGCAATTTACATCCCGCCCATCAGCGTAGCAAGGCTCCCATTTCTCCATGGCCTGTCCTGCATTTCTGGTTTTGACACTTTTCTCAGCATGGCCCTTTTGACCGATGGGAAGCGAGACTTCTTTGTAGCGCTGATTTGCCTTTCCAGGTTGCTTGGTTGGCCAAAAAGGGCGTATGCGTTTTTTCCTGAATATATTCAGGAAAAAACGCATACGCCCTTTTTGGCCAAGGGCCTCATTGTCAACGTTTTGCTGCTTTTCATGTGCTTTAAAGGCGATTCGAATCTACCTCCTGAAATCTGTTTCCTGCAATTCTGCCTTGATTTCAAATCCTCTTCTTTGCCTTCCCTCAATATATTTGTGGACGAGAGTTATCATTTATAATTCTGCAGGTTTGTGAATTGCAGTGCCCTGAAGCTCCATTTTACAACTCGCTTTTTGGGAGCTGGCCGTAAAAGCGAAGGATGGTTTCAGGCCCTGTGCTGGTTCCGGGGTGCAGCTGAGCCTGTGGTTAATTCTTCTTCCTGATGGGAAAATAGAGTGACCTGTGCCTGTCCCAACACCTAGAGCTAGCCTCTCATTGGTTCCCCATCTTCCCATTCATCCTCAGGACAAATTGCAACCTGTACGGAACAGGAGGTTAAAGGTGCTGATGCTCCAAGTAGGGAGATTGCTAGTAAAGTGGCTGGAATGGAGAACCCGAGCACAAGGAGATGAGAAATGAGGTGCGTTTTAGGAACCTTTCCCCATCACACGGTGTACCATCTTCTGGGTTTCTCATGCATGTTTTCGATGTAGGAAGATGCCCTTGAACCTGGAGATTTGGGACCCATGCGATGGGTACCACACAGTATTACTTTAAAGGGACTGCGTTTGCTCACCCAGCCTCACCAAATCTCTCAGCCCCAAGAGTGTCCACCCTTATGTCTCATCCAGCTGTGGGTCTAGATATGGTCAATCCAGGTTCCATCACAGCCCCTGAACGAATTGTGTAAGAATTTCTCTCTCTTTCACTGTCTTTGTTTCATGGGTTTTTAAAAGTAATTTATTTTTATAATGGGGTTTAGCTGCTTTTCACTGCTGTGTTTATGCTGCTTTACGCCCACTTGACACACTAACAGAGAGATTTCAATACATAGGTTTTAAGATTATTACTAGTCAGATATATCCTTGTGTGGTGAATAGGGGGTGTTGAGTCCAGTTCTCTGAGCAAGGAGTTGGTCTTGTCTATTACATATTGGGATTATGGAACGGTATCTCAGCTAATTTGAAACCCTTGTTTTATGTATCACCCCACCTCACCTTTCCTGTTAAGCAGCCATAGTGTGTTTTCTGCATGTGTGACTCTGTTCTGTTTTGGAATTCAGTTCAAGTGTAATGGTTTTTACTTTCCCTGTATAAGTGATATCTTATGAGAAGTGTCCTTTTCTGTGTGACTTATTTCACTTAGAATCGTCGTACCTAAATCCACTCATCATGCTGCTACTAGCCTTATGACATTGATTTCATGGCTGAGTGATATTCCATTGTACTTAAGGACCACAACTTCTTTATCCATTTTTCTCTTTCCTGCGATATTAAAGGTGGAATGAAGTGGAGGTCCTTTGCAACAGAGCAGCCCTAAACTTTGGTGTGCTTGTGTCTTGCTGATTTTTAATTTTCCCAATTTATACCCCCATGCGTGGAAGTGCCCCTTGCGCTGTAAGCTGTGTTTTTTAGATGTTTGAGGACACACCGTACCCTTCTCCAGCATGGCTGTTGGCTATTTACATCCCGCCCATCAGCGTAGCAAGGCTCCCATTTCTCCATGGCCTGTCCTGCATTTCTGGTTTTGACACTTTTCTCAGCATAGCCCTTTTGACCGATGGGAAGCGAGACTTCTTTGTAGCGCTGATTTGCCTTTCCAGGTTGCTTGGTTGGCCAAAAAGGGCGTATGCGTTTTTTCCTGAATATATTCAGGAAAAAACGCATACGCACTTTTTGGCCAAGGGCATCATTGTCAACGTTTTGCCGCTTTTCATGTGCTTTAAAGGCAATTCGAATCTACTTCCTGAAATCTGTTTCCTGCAATTCTGCCTTGATTTCAAATCCTCTTTTTTGCCTTCCCTCAATATATTTGTGGACGAGAGTTATCATTTATAACACTGCAGGTTTGTGAATTGCAGTGCCCTGAAGCTCCATTTTACAACTTGCTTTTTTGGGAGCTGGCCGCAAAAGCGCAGGATGGCTTCAGGCCCTGTTCTGGTTCTGGGGGGCAGGCTGAGCCTGTGGATAATTCTTCTTCCTGATGGGAAAATAGAGTGACCTGTGTCTGTCCCAATACCAAGAGCTAGTCTCTCATTGCTTCCCCGTCTTCCCGTTCATCCTCAGGACAAATTGCAACCTGTACGGAACAGGAGGTTAAAGGTGCTGATGCTCCAAGTAGGGAGATTGCTAGTAAAGTGGCTGGAATGGCGAACCCGAGCACAGGGAGATGAGAAATGAGGTGCGTTTTAAGAACCTTTCCCCATCACACGGTGTACCATCTTCTGGGTTTCTCATGCATGTTTTCGATGTAGGAAGATGCCCTTGAACCTCGAGATTTGGGACCCATGCGATGGGTACCACGCAGTATTACTTTAAAGGGTCTGCGTTTGCTCACCCAGCCTCACCAAATCTCTCAGCCCCAAGAGTGTCCACCCTTATGTCTCATCCAGCTGTGGGTCTAGATATGGTCAATCCAGGTTCCATCACAGCCCCTGAACGAATTGTGTAAGAATTTCTCTCTCTTTCACTGTCTTTGTTTCATGGGTTTTTAAAAGTAATTTATTTTTATAATGGGGTTTAGCTGCTTTTCACTGCTGTGTTTCTGCCGCTTTACGCCCACTTGACACACTAACAGAGAGATTTCAATACATAGGTTTTAAGATTATTACTAGTCAGATATATCCTTGTGTGGTGAATAGGGGGTGTTGAGTCCAGTTCTCTGAGCAAGGAGTTGGTCTTGTCTATTACATATTGGGATTATGGAACGGTATCTCAGCTAATTTGAAACCCTTGTTTTATGTATCACCCCACCTCACCTTTCCTGTTAAGCAGCCATAGTGTGTTTTCTGCATGTGTGACTCTGTTCTGTTTTATAATTCAGTTGAAGTGTAACGGTTTTTACTTTCCCTGTATAAGTGATATCTTATGAGAAGTGTCCTTTTCTGTGTGACTTATTTCACTTAGAATCGTCGTACATAAATCCACTCATCATGCTGCTACTAGCCTTATGACATTGATTTCATGGCTGAGTGATATTCCATTGTACTTAAGGACCACAACTTCTTTATCCATTTTTCTCTTTCCTGCGATATTAAAGGTGGAATGAAGTGGAGGTCCTTTGCAACAGAGCAGCCCTAAACTTTGGTGTGCTTGTGTCTTGCTGATTTTTAATTTTCCCAATTTATACCCCCATGCGTGGAAGTGCCCCTTGCGCTGTAAGCTGTGTTTTTTAGATGTTTGAGGACACACCGTACCCTTCTCCAGCATGGCTGTTGGCTATTTACATCCCGCCCATCAGCGTAGCAAGGCTCCCATTTCTCCATGGCCTGTCCTGCATTTCTGGTTTTGACACTTTTCTCAGCATAGCCCTTTTGACCGATGGGAAGCGAGACTTCTTTGTAGCGCTGATTTGCCTTTCCAGGTTGCTTGGTTGGCCAAAAAGGGCGTATGCGTTTTTTCCTGAATATATTCAGGAAAAAACGCATACGCCCTTTTTGGCCAAGGGCCTCATTGTCAACGTTTTGCTGCTTTTCATGTGCTTTAAAGGCGATTCGAATCTACCTCCTGAAATCTGTTTCCTGAAATTCTGCCTTGATTTCAAATCCTCTTCTTTGCCTTCCCTCAATATATTTGTGGACGAGAGTTATCATTTATAACTCTGCAGGTTTGTGAATTGCAGTTCCCTGAAGCTCCATTTTACAACTCGCTTTTTGGGAGTTGGCCGTAAAAGCACAGGATGGCTTCAGGCCCTGTTGTGGTTCCGGGGGGCCGCTGAACCTGTGGTTAATTCTTCTTCCTGATGGGAAAATAGAGTGACCTGTGCCTGTCCCAACACCTAGAGCTAGTCTCTCATTGGTTCCCCATCTTCCCATTCATCCTCAGGACAAATTGCAACCTGTACGGAACAGGAGGTTAAAGGTGCTGATGCTCCAAGTTGGGAGATTGCTAGTAAAGTGGCTGGAATGGCGAACCCGAGCACAAGGAGATGAGAAATGAGGTGCGTTTTAGGAACCTTTCCCCATAACACGGTGTACCATCTTCTGGGTTTCTCATGCATGTTTTCGATGTAGGAAGATGCCCTTGAACCTGGAGATTTGGGACCCATGGGATGGGTACCACACAGTATTACTTTAAAGGGTCTGCGTTTGCTCACCCAACCTCACCAAACCTCTCAGCCCCAAGAGTGTCCACCCTTATGTCTCATCCAGCTGTGGGTCTAGATATGGTCAATCCGGGTTGCATCACAGCCCCTGAACGAATTGTGTAAGAATTTCTCTCTCTTTCTCTGTCTTTGTTACATGGGTTTTTAAAAGTAATTTATTTTTATAATGGGGTTTAGCTGCTTTTCACTGCTGTGTTTATGCCGCTTTACACCCACTTGACACACTAACAGAGAGATTTCAATACATAGGTTTTAAGATTATTACTAGTCAGATATATCCTTGTGTGGTGAATAGGGGGTGTTAAGTCCAGTTCTCTGAGCAAGGAGTAGGTCTTGTCTATTACATGTTGGGTTTATGGAACGGTATCTCAGCTAATTTGAAACCCTTGTTTTATGTATCACCCCACCTCACCTTTCCTGTTAAGCAGCCATAGTGTGTTTTCTGCATGTGTGACTCTGTTCTGTTTTGTAAATCAGTTCAAGTGTAATGGTTTTTACTTTCCCTGTATAAGTGATATCTTATGAGAAGTGTCCTTTTCTGTGTGACTTATTTCACTTAGAATCGTCCTACCTAAATCCACTCATCATGCTGCTACTAGCCTTATGACATTGATTTCATGGCTGAGTGATATTCCATTGTACATAAGGACCACAACTTCTTTATCCATTTTTCTCTTTCCTGGGATATTTAAAGTGGAATGAAGTGGAGGTCCTTGGCAACAGAGCAGCCCTAAACTTTGGTGTGCTTGTGTCTTGCTGATTTTTAATTTTCCCAATTTATACCCCCATGCGTGGAAGTGCCCTATGCGCTCTAAGCTGTGTTTTTTAGATGTTTGAGGACACACCGTACCCTTCTCCAGAGTGGCTGTTGGCAATTTACATCCCGCCCATCAGCGTAGCAAGGCTCCCATTTCTCCATGGCCTGTCCTGCATTTCTGGTTTTGACACTTTTCTCAGCATGGCCCTTTTGACCGATGGGAAGCGAGACTTCTTTGTAGCGCTGATTTGCCTTTCCAGGTTGCTTGGTTGGCCAAAAAGGGCGTATGCGTTTTTTCCTGAATATATTCAGGAAAAAACGCATACGCCCTTTTTGGCCAAGGGCCTCATTGTCAACGTTTTGCTGCTTTTCATGTGCTTTAAAGGCGATTCGAATCTACCTCCTGAAATCTGTTTCCTGCAATTCTGCCTTGATTTCAAATCCTCTTCTTTGCCTTCCCTCAATATATTTGTGGACGAGAGTTATCATTTATAATTCTGCAGGTTTGTGAATTGCAGTGCCCTGAAGCTCCATTTTACAACTCGCTTTTTGGGAGCTGGCCGTAAAAGCGAAGGATGGTTTCAGGCCCTGTGCTGGTTCCGGGGTGCAGCTGAGCCTGTGGTTAATTCTTCTTCCTGATGGGAAAATAGAGTGACCTGTGCCTGTCCCAACACCTAGAGCTAGCCTCTCATTGGTTCCCCATCTTCCCATTCATCCTCAGGACAAATTGCAACCTGTACGGAACAGGAGGTTAAAGGTGCTGATGCTCCAAGTAGGGAGATTGCTAGTAAAGTGGCTGGAATGGAGAACCCGAGCACAAGGAGATGAGAAATGAGGTGCGTTTTAGGAACCTTTCCCCATCACACGGTGTACCATCTTCTGGGTTTCTCATGCATGTTTTCGATGTAGGAAGATGCCCTTGAACCTGGAGATTTGGGACCCATGCGATGGGTACCACACAGTATTACTTTAAAGGGACTGCGTTTGCTCACCCAGCCTCACCAAATCTCTCAGCCCCAAGAGTGTCCACCCTTATGTCTCATCCAGCTGTGGGTCTAGATATGGTCAATCCAGGTTCCATCACAGCCCCTGAACGAATTGTGTAAGAATTTCTCTCTCTTTCACTGTCTTTGTTTCATGGGTTTTTAAAAGTAATTTATTTTTATAATGGGGTTTAGCTGCTTTTCACTGCTGTGTTTATGCTGCTTTACGCCCACTTGACACACTAACAGAGAGATTTCAATACATAGGTTTTAAGATTATTACTAGTCAGATATATCCTTGTGTGGTGAATAGGGGGTGTTGAGTCCAGTTCTCTGAGCAAGGAGTTGGTCTTGTCTATTACATATTGGGATTATGGAACGGTATCTCAGCTAATTTGAAACCCTTGTTTTATGTATCACCCCACCTCACCTTTCCTGTTAAGCAGCCATAGTGTGTTTTCTGCATGTGTGACTCTGTTCTGTTTTGGAATTCAGTTCAAGTGTAATGGTTTTTACTTTCCCTGTATAAGTGATATCTTATGAGAAGTGTCCTTTTCTGTGTGACTTATTTCACTTAGAATCGTCGTACCTAAATCCACTCATCATGCTGCTACTAGCCTTATGACATTGATTTCATGGCTGAGTGATATTCCATTGTACTTAAGGACCACAACTTCTTTATCCATTTTTCTCTTTCCTGCGATATTAAAGGTGGAATGAAGTGGAGGTCCTTTGCAACAGAGCAGCCCTAAACTTTGGTGTGCTTGTGTCTTGCTGATTTTTAATTTTCCCAATTTATACCCCCATGCGTGGAAGTGCCCCTTGCGCTGTAAGCTGTGTTTTTTAGATGTTTGAGGACACACCGTACCCTTCTCCAGCATGGCTGTTGGCTATTTACATCCCGCCCATCAGCGTAGCAAGGCTCCCATTTCTCCATGGCCTGTCCTGCATTTCTGGTTTTGACACTTTTCTCAGCATAGCCCTTTTGACCGATGGGAAGCGAGACTTCTTTGTAGCGCTGATTTGCCTTTCCAGGTTGCTTGGTTGGCCAAAAAGGGCGTATGCGTTTTTTCCTGAATATATTCAGGAAAAAACGCATACGCACTTTTTGGCCAAGGGCATCATTGTCAACGTTTTGCCGCTTTTCATGTGCTTTAAAGGCAATTCGAATCTACTTCCTGAAATCTGTTTCCTGCAATTCTGCCTTGATTTCAAATCCTCTTTTTTGCCTTCCCTCAATATATTTGTGGACGAGAGTTATCATTTATAACACTGCAGGTTTGTGAATTGCAGTGCCCTGAAGCTCCATTTTACAACTTGCTTTTTTGGGAGCTGGCCGCAAAAGCGCAGGATGGCTTCAGGCCCTGTTCTGGTTCTGGGGGGCAGGCTGAGCCTGTGGATAATTCTTCTTCCTGATGGGAAAATAGAGTGACCTGTGTCTGTCCCAATACCAAGAGCTAGTCTCTCATTGCTTCCCCGTCTTCCCGTTCATCCTCAGGACAAATTGCAACCTGTACGGAACAGGAGGTTAAAGGTGCTGATGCTCCAAGTAGGGAGATTGCTAGTAAAGTGGCTGGAATGGCGAACCCGAGCACAGGGAGATGAGAAATGAGGTGCGTTTTAAGAACCTTTCCCCATCACACGGTGTACCATCTTCTGGGTTTCTCATGCATGTTTTCGATGTAGGAAGATGCCCTTGAACCTCGAGATTTGGGACCCATGCGATGGGTACCACGCAGTATTACTTTAAAGGGTCTGCGTTTGCTCACCCAGCCTCACCAAATCTCTCAGCCCCAAGAGTGTCCACCCTTATGTCTCATCCAGCTGTGGGTCTAGATATGGTCAATCCAGGTTCCATCACAGCCCCTGAACGAATTGTGTAAGAATTTCTCTCTCTTTCACTGTCTTTGTTTCATGGGTTTTTAAAAGTAATTTATTTTTATAATGGGGTTTAGCTGCTTTTCACTGCTGTGTTTCTGCCGCTTTACGCCCACTTGACACACTAACAGAGAGATTTCAATACATAGGTTTTAAGATTATTACTAGTCAGATATATCCTTGTGTGGTGAATAGGGGGTGTTGAGTCCAGTTCTCTGAGCAAGGAGTTGGTCTTGTCTATTACATATTGGGATTATGGAACGGTATCTCAGCTAATTTGAAACCCTTGTTTTATGTATCACCCCACCTCACCTTTCCTGTTAAGCAGCCATAGTGTGTTTTCTGCATGTGTGACTCTGTTCTGTTTTATAATTCAGTTGAAGTGTAACGGTTTTTACTTTCCCTGTATAAGTGATATCTTATGAGAAGTGTCCTTTTCTGTGTGACTTATTTCACTTAGAATCGTCGTACATAAATCCACTCATCATGCTGCTACTAGCCTTATGACATTGATTTCATGGCTGAGTGATATTCCATTGTACTTAAGGACCACAACTTCTTTATCCATTTTTCTCTTTCCTGCGATATTAAAGGTGGAATGAAGTGGAGGTCCTTTGCAACAGAGCAGCCCTAAACTTTGGTGTGCTTGTGTCTTGCTGATTTTTAATTTTCCCAATTTATACCCCCATGCGTGGAAGTGCCCCTTGCGCTGTAAGCTGTGTTTTTTAGATGTTTGAGGACACACCGTACCCTTCTCCAGCATGGCTGTTGGCTATTTACATCCCGCCCATCAGCGTAGCAAGGCTCCCATTTCTCCATGGCCTGTCCTGCATTTCTGGTTTTGACACTTTTCTCAGCATAGCCCTTTTGACCGATGGGAAGCGAGACTTCTTTGTAGCGCTGATTTGCCTTTCCAGGTTGCTTGGTTGGCCAAAAAGGGCGTATGCGTTTTTTCCTGAATATATTCAGGAAAAAACGCATACGCCCTTTTTGGCCAAGGGCCTCATTGTCAACGTTTTGCTGCTTTTCATGTGCTTTAAAGGCGATTCGAATCTACCTCCTGAAATCTGTTTCCTGAAATTCTGCCTTGATTTCAAATCCTCTTCTTTGCCTTCCCTCAATATATTTGTGGACGAGAGTTATCATTTATAACTCTGCAGGTTTGTGAATTGCAGTTCCCTGAAGCTCCATTTTACAACTCGCTTTTTGGGAGTTGGCCGTAAAAGCGCAGGATGGCTTCAGGCCCTGTTGTGGTTCCGGGGGGCCGCTGAACCTGTGGTTAATTCTTCTTCCTGATGGGAAAATAGAGTGACCTGTGCCTGTCCCAACACCTAGAGCTAGTCTCTCATTGGTTCCCCATCTTCCCATTCATCCTCAGGACAAATTGCAACCTGTACGGAACAGGAGGTTAAAGGTGCTGATGCTCCAAGTTGGGAGATTGCTAGTAAAGTGGCTGGAATGGCGAACCCGAGCACAAGGAGATGAGAAATGAGGTGCGTTTTAGGAACCTTTCCCCATAACACGGTGTACCATCTTCTGGGTTTCTCATGCATGTTTTCGATGTAGGAAGATGCCCTTGAACCTGGAGATTTGGGACCCATGGGATGGGTACCACACAGTATTACTTTAAAGGGTCTGCGTTTGCTCACCCAACCTCACCAAACCTCTCAGCCCCAAGAGTGTCCACCCTTATGTCTCATCCAGCTGTGGGTCTAGATATGGTCAATCCGGGTTGCATCACAGCCCCTGAACGAATTGTGTAAGAATTTCTCTCTCTTTCTCTGTCTTTGTTACATGGGTTTTTAAAAGTAATTTATTTTTATAATGGGGTTTAGCTGCTTTTCACTGCTGTGTTTATGCCGCTTTACACCCACTTGACACACTAACAGAGAGATTTCAATACATAGGTTTTAAGATTATTACTAGTCAGATATATCCTTGTGTGGTGAATAGGGGGTGTTAAGTCCAGTTCTCTGAGCAAGGAGTAGGTCTTGTCTATTACATGTTGGGTTTATGGAACGGTATCTCAGCTAATTTGAAACCCTTGTTTTATGTATCACCCCACCTCACCTTTCCTGTTAAGCAGCCATAGTGTGTTTTCTGCATGTGTGACTCTGTTCTGTTTTGTAAATCAGTTCAAGTGTAATGGTTTTTACTTTCCCTGTATAAGTGATATCTTATGAGAAGTGTCCTTTTCTGTGTGACTTATTTCACTTAGAATCGTCCTACCTAAATCCACTCATCATGCTGCTACTAGCCTTATGACATTGATTTCATGGCTGAGTGATATTCCATTGTACATAAGGACCACAACTTCTTTATCCATTTTTCTCTTTCCTGGGATATTTAAAGTGGAATGAAGTGGAGGTCCTTGGCAACAGAGCAGCCCTAAACTTTGGTGTGCTTGTGTCTTGCTGATTTTTAATTTTCCCAATTTATACCCCCATGCGTGGAAGTGCCCTATGCGCTCTAAGCTGTGTTTTTTAGATGTTTGAGGACACACCGTACCCTTCTCCAGAGTGGCTGTTGGCAATTTACATCCCGCCCATCAGCGTAGCAAGGCTCCCATTTCTCCATGGCCTGTCCTGCATTTCTGGTTTTGACACTTTTCTCAGCATGGCCCTTTTGACCGATGGGAAGCGAGACTTCTTTGTAGCGCTGATTTGCCTTTCCAGGTTGCTTGGTTGGCCAAAAAGGGCGTATGCGTTTTTTCCTGAATATATTCAGGAAAAAACGCATACGCCCTTTTTGGCCAAGGGCCTCATTGTCAACGTTTTGCTGCTTTTCATGTGCTTTAAAGGCGATTCGAATCTACCTCCTGAAATCTGTTTCCTGCAATTCTGCCTTGATTTCAAATCCTCTTCTTTGCCTTCCCTCAATATATTTGTGGACGAGAGTTATCATTTATAATTCTGCAGGTTTGTGAATTGCAGTGCCCTGAAGCTCCATTTTACAACTCGCTTTTTGGGAGCTGGCCGTAAAAGCGAAGGATGGTTTCAGGCCCTGTGCTGGTTCCGGGGTGCAGCTGAGCCTGTGGTTAATTCTTCTTCCTGATGGGAAAATAGAGTGACCTGTGCCTGTCCCAACACCTAGAGCTAGCCTCTCATTGGTTCCCCATCTTCCCATTCATCCTCAGGACAAATTGCAACCTGTACGGAACAGGAGGTTAAAGGTGCTGATGCTCCAAGTAGGGAGATTGCTAGTAAAGTGGCTGGAATGGAGAACCCGAGCACAAGGAGATGAGAAATGAGGTGCGTTTTAGGAACCTTTCCCCATCACACGGTGTACCATCTTCTGGGTTTCTCATGCATGTTTTCGATGTAGGAAGATGCCCTTGAACCTGGAGATTTGGGACCCATGGGATGGGTACCACACAGTATTACTTTAAAGGGACTGCGTTTGCTCACCCAGCCTCACCAAATCTCTCAGCCCCAAGAGTGTCCACCCTTATGTCTCATCCAGCTGTGGGTCTAGATATGGTCAATCCAGGTTCCATCACAGCCCCTGAACGAATTGTGTAAGAATTTCTCTCTCTTTCACTGTCTTTGTTTCATGGGTTTTTAAAAGTAATTTATTTTTATAATGGGGTTTAGCTGCTTTTCACTGCTGTGTTTATGCTGCTTTACGCCCACTTGACACACTAACAGAGAGATTTCAATACATAGGTTTTAAGATTATTACTAGTCAGATATATCCTTGTGTGGTGAATAGGGGGTGTTGAGTCCAGTTCTCTGAGCAAGGAGTTGGTCTTGTCTATTACATATTGGGATTATGGAACGGTATCTCAGCTAATTTGAAACCCTTGTTTTATGTATCACCCCACCTCACCTTTCCTGTTAAGCAGCCATAGTGTGTTTTCTGCATGTGTGACTCTGTTCTGTTTTATAATTCAGTTGAAGTGTAACGGTTTTTACTTTCCCTGTATAAGTGATATCTTATGAGAAGTGTCCTTTTCTGTGTGACTTATTTCACTTAGAATCGTCGTACATAAATCCACTCATCATGCTGCTACTAGCCTTATGACATTGATTTCATGGCTGAGTGATATTCCATTGTACTTAAGGACCACAACTTCTTTATCCATTTTTCTCTTTCCTGCGATATTAAAGGTGGAATGAAGTGGAGGTCCTTTGCAACAGAGCAGCCCTAAACTTTGGTGTGCTTGTGTCTTGCTGATTTTTAATTTTCCCAATTTATACCCCCATGCGTGGAAGTGCCCCTTGCGCTGTAAGCTGTGTTTTTTAGATGTTTGAGGACACACCGTACCCTTCTCCAGCATGGCTGTTGGCTATTTACATCCCGCCCATCAGCGTAGCAAGGCTCCCATTTCTCCATGGCCTGTCCTGCATTTCTGGTTTTGACACTTTTCTCAGCATAGCCCTTTTGACCGATGGGAAGCGAGACTTCTTTGTAGCGCTGATTTGCCTTTCCAGGTTGCTTGGTTGGCCAAAAAGGGCGTATGCGTTTTTTCCTGAATATATTCAGGAAAAAACGCATACGCCCTTTTTGGCCAAGGGCCTCATTGTCAACGTTTTGCTGCTTTTCATGTGCTTTAAAGGCGATTCGAATCTACCTCCTGAAATCTGTTTCCTGAAATTCTGCCTTGATTTCAAATCCTCTTCTTTGCCTTCCCTCAATATATTTGTGGACGAGAGTTATCATTTATAACTCTGCAGGTTTGTGAATTGCAGTTCCCTGAAGCTCCATTTTACAACTCGCCTTTTGGGAGTTGGCCGTAAAAGCGCAGGATGGCTTCAGGCCCTGTTCTGGTTCCGGGGGGCCGCTGAACCTGTGGTTAATTCTTCTTCCTGATGGGAAAATAGAGTGACCTGTGCCTGTCCCAACACCTAGAGCTAGTCTCTCATTGGTTCCCCATCTTCCCATTCATCCTCAGGACAAATTGCAACCTGTACGGAACAGGAGGTTAAAGGTGCTGATGCTCCAAGTTGGGAGATTGCTAGTAAAGTGGCTGGAATGGCGAACCCGAGCACAAGGAGATGAGAAATGAGATGCGTCTTAGGAACCTTTCCCCATCACACGGTGTACCATCTTCTGGGTTTCTCATGCATGTTTTCGATGTAGGAAGATGCCCTTGAACCTGGAGATTTGGGACCCATGGGATGGGTACCACACAGTATTACTTTAAAGGGTCTGCGTTTGCTCACCCAACCTCACCAAACCTCTCAGCCCCAAGAGTGTCCACCCTTATGTCTCATCCAGCTGTGGGTCTAGATATGGTCAATCCGGGTTGCATCACAGCCCCTGAACGAATTGTGTAAGAATTTCTCTCTCTTTCTCTGTCTTTGTTACATGGGTTTTTAAAAGTAATTTATTTTTATAATGGGGTTTAGCTGCTTTTCACTGCTGTGTTTATGCCGCTTTACACCCACTTGACACACTAACAGAGAGATTTCAATACATAGGTTTTAAGATTATTACTAGTCAGATATATCCTTGTGTGGTGAATAGGGGGTGTTAAGTCCAGTTCTCTGAGCAAGGAGTAGGTCTTGTCTATTACATGTTGGGTTTATGGAACGGTATCTCAGCTAATTTGAAACCCTTGTTTTATGTATCACCCCACCTCACCTTTCCTGTTAAGCAGCCATAGTGTGTTTTCTGCATGTGTGACTCTGTTCTGTTTTGGAATTCAGTTCAAGTGTAATGGTTTTTACTTTCCCTGTATAAGTGATATATTATGAGAAGTGTCCTTTTCTGTGTGACTTATTTCACTTAGAATCGTTGTACCTAAATCCACTCATCATGCTGCTACTAGCCTTATGACATTGATTTCATGGCTGAGTGATATTCCATTGTACATAAGGACCACAACTTCTTTATCCATTTTTCTCTTTCCTGGGATATTTAAGGTGGAATGAAGTGGAGGTCCTTGGCAACAGAGCAGCCCTAAACTTTGGTGTGCTTGTGTCTTGCTGATTTTTAATTTTCCCAATTTATACCCCCATGCGTGGAAGTGCCCTATGCGCTCTAAGCTGTGTTTTTTAGATGTTTCAGGACACACCGTACCCTTCTCCAGCGTGGCTGTTGGCAATTTACATTCCGCCCATCAGCGTAGCAAGGCTCCCATTTCTCCATGGCCTGTTCTGCATTTCTGGTTTTGACACTTTTCTCAGCATGGCCCTTTTGACCGATGGGAAGCGAGACTTCTTTGTAGCGCTGATTTGCCTTTCCAGGTTGCTTGGTTGGCCAAAAAGGGCGTATGCGTTTTTTCCTGAATATATTCAGGAAAAAACGCATACGCCCTTTTTGGCCAAGGGCATCATTGTCAACGTTTTGCCGCTTTTCATGTGCTTTAAAGGCAATTCGAATCTACTTCCTGAAATCTGTTTCCTGCAATTCTGCCTTGATTTCAAATCCTCTTTTTTGCCTTCCCTCAATATATTTGTGGACGAGAGTTATCATTTATAACACTGCAGGTTTGTGAATTGCAGTGCCCTGAAGCTCCATTTTACAACTTGCTTTTTTGGGAGCTGGCCGCAAAAGCGCAGGATGGCTTCAGGCCCTGTTCTGGTTCTGGGGGGCAGGCTGAGCCTGTGGATAATTCTTCTTCCTGATGGGAAAATAGAGTGACCTGTGTCTGTCCCAATACCAAGAGCTAGTCTCTCATTGCTTCCCCGTCTTCCCGTTCATCCTCAGGACAAATTGCAACCTGTACGGAACAGGAGGTTAAAGGTGCTGATGCTCCAAGTAGGGAGATTGCTAGTAAAGTGGCTGGAATGGCGAACCCGAGCACAGGGAGATGAGAAATGAGGTGCGTTTTAAGAACCTTTCCCCATCACACGGTGTACCATCTTCTGGGTTTCTCATGCATGTTTTCGATGTAGGAAGATGCCCTTGAACCTCGAGATTTGGGACCCATGCGATGGGTACCACGCAGTATTACTTTAAAGGGTCTGCGTTTGCTCACCCAGCCTCACCAAATCTCTCAGCCCCAAGAGTGTCCACCCTTATGTCTCATCCAGCTGTGGGTCTAGATATGGTCAATCCAGGTTCCATCACAGCCCCTGAACGAATTGTGTAAGAATTTCTCTCTCTTTCACTGTCTTTGTTTCATGGGTTTTTAAAAGTAATTTATTTTTATAATGGGGTTTAGCTGCTTTTCACTGCTGTGTTTCTGCCGCTTTACGCCCACTTGACACACTAACAGAGAGATTTCAATACATAGGTTTTAAGATTATTACTAGTCAGATATATCCTTGTGTGGTGAATAGGGGGTGTTGAGTCCAGTTCTCTGAGCAAGGAGTTGGTCTTGTCTATTACATATTGGGATTATGGAACGGTATCTCAGCTAATTTGAAACCCTTGTTTTATGTATCACCCCACCTCACCTTTCCTGTTAAGCAGCCATAGTGTGTTTTCTGCATGTGTGACTCTGTTCTGTTTTATAATTCAGTTGAAGTGTAACGGTTTTTACTTTCCCTGTATAAGTGATATCTTATGAGAAGTGTCCTTTTCTGTGTGACTTATTTCACTTAGAATCGTCGTACATAAATCCACTCATCATGCTGCTACTAGCCTTATGACATTGATTTCATGGCTGAGTGATATTCCATTGTACTTAAGGACCACAACTTCTTTATCCATTTTTCTCTTTCCTGCGATATTAAAGGTGGAATGAAGTGGAGGTCCTTTGCAACAGAGCAGCCCTAAACTTTGGTGTGCTTGTGTCTTGCTGATTTTTAATTTTCCCAATTTATACCCCCATGCGTGGAAGTGCCCCTTGCGCTGTAAGCTGTGTTTTTTAGATGTTTGAGGACACACCGTACCCTTCTCCAGCATGGCTGTTGGCTATTTACATCCCGCCCATCAGCGTAGCAAGTCTCCCATTTCTCCATGGCCTGTCCTGCATTTCTGGTTTTGACACTTTTCTCAGCATAGCCCTTTTGACCGATGGGAAGCGAGACTTCTTTGTAGCGCTGATTTGCCTTTCCAGGTTGCTTGGTTGGCCAAAAAGGGCGTATGCGTTTTTTCCTGAATATATTCAGGAAAAAACGCATACGCCCTTTTTGGCCAAGGGCCTCATTGTCAACGTTTTGCTGCTTTTCATGTGCTTTAAAGGCGATTCGAATCTACCTCCTGAAATCTGTTTCCTGAAATTCTGCCTTGATTTCAAATCCTCTTCTTTGCCTTCCCTCAATATATTTGTGGACGAGAGTTATCATTTATAACTCTGCAGGTTTGTGAATTGCAGTTCCCTGAAGCTCCATTTTACAACTCGCTTTTTGGGAGTTGGCCGTAAAAGCGCAGGATGGCTTCAGGCCCTGTTCTGGTTCCGGGGGGCCGCTGAACCTGTGGTTAATTCTTCTTCCTGATGGGAAAATAGAGTGACCTGTGCCTGTCCCAACACCTAGAGCTAGTCTCTCATTGGTTCCCCATCTTCCCATTCATCCTCAGGACAAATTGCAACCTGTACGGAACAGGAGGTTAAAGGTGCTGATGCTCCAAGTTGGGAGATTGCTAGTAAAGTGGCTGGAATGGCGAACCCGAGCACAAGGAGATGAGAAATGAGGTGCGTTTTAGGAACCTTTCCCCATAACACGGTGTACCATCTTCTGGGTTTCTCATGCATGTTTTCGATGTAGGAAGATGCCCTTGAACCTGGAGATTTGGGACCCATGGGATGGGTACCACACAGTATTACTTTAAAGGGTCTGCGTTTGCTCACCCAACCTCACCAAACCTCTCAGCCCCAAGAGTGTCCACCCTTATGTCTCATCCAGCTGTGGGTCTAGATATGGTCAATCCGGGTTGCATCACAGCCCCTGAACGAATTGTGTAAGAATTTCTCTCTCTTTCTCTGTCTTTGTTACATGGGTTTTTAAAAGTAATTTATTTTTATAATGGGGTTTAGCTGCTTTTCACTGCTGTGTTTATGCCGCTTTACACCCACTTGACACACTAACAGAGAGATTTCAATACATAGGTTTTAAGATTATTACTAGTCAGATATATCCTTGTGTGGTGAATAGGGGGTGTTAAGTCCAGTTCTCTGAGCAAGGAGTAGGTCTTGTCTATTACATGTTGGGTTTATGGAACGGTATCTCAGCTAATTTGAAACCCTTGTTTTATGTATCACCCCACCTCACCTTTCCTGTTAAGCAGCCATAGTGTGTTTTCTGCATGTGTGACTCTGTTCTGTTTTGGAATTCAGTTCAAGTGTAATGGTTTTTACTTTCCCTGTATAAGTGATATATTATGAGAAGTGTCCTTTTCTGTGTGACTTATTTCACTTAGAATCGTTGTACCTAAATCCACTCATCATGCTGCTACTAGCCTTATGACATTGATTTCATGGCTGAGTGATATTCCATTGTACATAAGGACCACAACTTCTTTATCCATTTTTCTCTTTCCTGGGATATTTAAGGTGGAATGAAGTGGAGGTCCTTGGCAACAGAGCAGCCCTAAACTTTGGTGTGCTTGTGTCTTGCTGATTTTTAATTTTCCCAATTTATACCCCCATGCGTGGAAGTGCCCTATGCGCTCTAAGCTGTGTTTTTTAGATGTTTCAGGACACACCGTACCCTTCTCCAGCGTGGCTGTTGGCAATTTACATTCCGCCCATCAGCGTAGCAAGGCTCCCATTTCTCCATGGCCTGTTCTGCATTTCTGGCTTTGACACTTTTCTCAGCATGGCCCTTTTGACCGATGGGAAGCGAGACTTCTTTGTAGCGCTGATTTGCCTTTCCAGGTTGCTTGGTTGGCCAAAAAGGGCGTATGCGTTTTTTCCTGAATATATTCAGGAAAAAACGCA
This sequence comes from Balaenoptera physalus, assembly GCF_965194825.1. Classification (NCBI taxonomy): domain Eukaryota; kingdom Metazoa; phylum Chordata; class Mammalia; order Artiodactyla; family Balaenopteridae; genus Balaenoptera; species Balaenoptera physalus. The sequence goes on along the minus strand of NW_028126413.1, from coordinate 981,864 downwards.
TACGCACTTTTTGGCCAAGGGCATCATTGTCAACGTTTTGCCGCTTTTCATGTGCTTTAAAGGCGATTCGAATCTACCTCCTGAAATCTGTTTCCTGCAATTCTGCCTTGATTTCAAATCCTCTTCTTTGCCTTCCCTCAATATATTTGTGGACGAGAGTTATCATTTATAACTCTGCAGGTTTGTGAATTGCAGTGCCCTGAAGCTCCATTTTACAACTTGCTTTTTTGGGAGCTGGCCGCAAAAGCGCAGGATGGCTTCAGGCCCTGTTCTGGTTCTGGGGGGCAGGCTGAGCCTGTGGATAATTCTTCTTCCTGATGGGAAAATAGAGTGACCTGTGTCTGTCCCAATACCAAGAGCTAGTCTCTCATTGCTTCCCCGTCTTCCCGTTCATCCTCAGGACAAATTGCAACCTGTACGGAACAGGAGGTTAAAGGTGCTGATACTCCAAGTAGGGAGATTGCTAGTAAAGTGGCTGGAATTGCGAACCCGAGCTCAAGGAGATGACAAATGAGGTGCGTTTTAGAAAGCTTTCCCCATCACACGGTGTACCATCTTCTGGGTTTCTCATGCATGTTTTCGATGTAGGAAGATGCCCTTGAACCTGGAGATTTGGGACACATGGGATGGGTACCACACAGTATTACTTTAAAGGGTCTGCGTTTGCTCACCCAACCTCACCAAACCTCTCAGCCCCAAGAGTGTCCACCGTTATGTCTCATCCAGCTGTGGGTCTAGATATGGTCAATCCGGGTTGCATCACAGCCCCTGAACGAATTGTGTAAGAATTTCTCTCTCTTTCTCTGTCTTTGTTTCATGGGTTTTTAAAAGTAATTTATTTTTATAATGGGGTTTAGCTGCTTTTCACTGCTGTGTTTATGCCGCTTTACACCCACTTGACACACTAACAGAGAGATTTCAATACATAGGTTTTAAGATTATTACTAGTCAGATATATCCTTGTGTGGTGAATAGGGGGTGTTAAGTCCAGTTCTCTGAGCAAGGAGTAGGTCTTGTCTATTACATGTTGGGTTTATGGAACGGTATCTCAGCTAATTTGAAACCCTTGTTTTATGTATCACCCCACCTCACCTTTCCTGTTAAGCAGCCATAGTGTGTTTTCTGCATGTGTGACTCTGTTCTGTTTTGGAATTCAGTTCAAGTGTAATGGTTTTTACTTTCCCTGTATAAGTGATATCTTATGAGAAGTGTCCTTTTCTGTGTGACTTATTTCACTTAGAATCGTCGTACCTAAATCCACTCATCATGCTGCTACTAGCCTTATGACATTGATTTCATGGCTGAGTGATATTCCATTGTACTTAAGGACCACAACTTCTTTATCCATTTTTCTCTTTCCTGCGATATTAAAGGTGGAATGAAGTGGAGGTCCTTTGCAACAGAGCAGCCCTAAACTTTGGTGTGCTTGTGTCTTGCTGATTTTTAATTTTCCCAATTTATACCCCCATGCGTGGAAGTGCCCCTTGCGCTGTAAGCTGTGTTTTTTAGATGTTTGAGGACACACCGTACCCTTCTCCAGCATGGCTGTTGGCTATTTACATCCCGCCCATCAGCGTAGCAAGGCTCCCATTTCTCCATGGCCTGTCCTGCATTTCTGGTTTTGACACTTTTCTCAGCATAGCCCTTTTGACCGATGGGAAGCGAGACTTCTTTGTAGCGCTGATTTGCCTTTCCAGGTTGCTTGGTTGGCCAAAAAGGGCGTATGCGTTTTTTCCTGAATATATTCAGGAAAAAACGCATACGCCCTTTTTGGCCAAGGGCCTCATTGTCAACGTTTTGCTGCTTTTCATGTGCTTTAAAGGCGATTCGAATCTACCTCCTGAAATCTGTTTCCTGAAATTCTGCCTTGATTTCAAATCCTCTTCTTTGCCTTCCCTCAATATATTTGTGGACGAGAGTTATCATTTATAACTCTGCAGGTTTGTGAATTGCAGTTCCCTGAAGCTCCATTTTACAACTCGCCTTTTGGGAGTTGGCCGTAAAAGCGCAGGATGGCTTCAGGCCCTGTTCTGGTTCCGGGGGGCAGCTGAACCTGTGGTTAATTCTTCTTCCTGATGGGAAAATAGAGTGACCTGTGCATGTCCCAACACCTAGAGCTAGTCTCTCATTGGTTCCCCATCTTCCCATTCATCCTCAGGACAAATTGCAACCTGTACGGAACAGGAGGTTAAAGGTGCTGATGCTCCAAGTTGGGAGATTGCTAGTAAAGTGGCTGGAATGGCGAACCCGAGCACAAGGAGATGAGAAATGAGATGCGTTTTAGGAACCTTTCCCCATCACACGGTGTACCATCTTCTGGGTTTCTCATGCATGTTTTCGATGTAGGAAGATGCCCTTGAACCTGGAGATTTGGGACCCATGGGATGGGTACCACACAGTATTACTTTAAAGGGTCTGCGTTTGCTCACCCAACCTCACCAAACCTCTCAGCCCCAAGAGTGTCCACCCTTATGTCTCATCCAGCTGTGGGTCTAGATATGGTCAATCCGGGTTGCATCACAGCCCCTGAACGAATTGTGTAAGAATTTCTCTCTCTTTCTCTGTCTTTGTTACATGGGTTTTTAAAGTAATTTATTTTTATAATGGGGTTTAGCTGCTTTTCACTGCTGTGTTTATGCCGCTTTACACCCACTTGACACACTAACAGAGAGATTTCAATACATAGGTTTTAAGATTATTACTAGTCAGATATATCCTTGTGTGGTGAATAGGGGGTGTTAAATCCAGTTCTCTGAGCAAGGAGTAGGTCTTGTCTATTACATGTTGGGTTTATGGAACGGTATCTCAGCTAATTTGAAACCCTTGTTTTATGTATCACCCCACCTCACCTTTCCTGTTAAGCAGCCATAGTGTGTTTTCTGCATGTGTGACTCTGTTCTGTTTTGGAATTCAGTTCAAGTGTAATGGTTTTTACTTTCCCTGTATAAGTGATATATTATGAGAAGTGTCCTTTTCTGTGTGACTTATTTCACTTAGAATCGTTGTACCTAAATCCACTCATCATGCTGCTACTAGCCTTATGACATTGATTTCATGGCTGAGTGATATTCCATTGTACATAAGGACCACAACTTCTTTATCCATTTTTCTCTTTCCTGGGATATTTAAGGTGGAATGAAGTGGAGGTCCTTGGCAACAGAGCAGCCCTAAACTTTGGTGTGCTTGTGTCTTGCTGATTTTTAATTTTCCCAATTTATACCCCCATGCGTGGAAGTGCCCTATGCGCTCTAAGCTGTGTTTTTTAGATGTTTCAGGACACACCGTACCCTTCTCCAGCGTGGCTGTTGGCAATTTACATTCCGCCCATCAGCGTAGCAAGGCTCCCATTTCTCCATGGCCTGTTCTGCATTTCTGGTTTTGACACTTTTCTCAGCATGGCCCTTTTGACCGATGGGAAGCGAGACTTCTTTGTAGCGCTGATTTGCCTTTCCAGGTTGCTTGGTTGGCCAAAAAGGGCGTATGCGTTTTTTCCTGAATATATTCAGGAAAAAACGCATACGCCCTTTTTGGCCAAGGGCATCATTGTCAACGTTTTGCCGCTTTTCATGTGCTTTAAAGGCGATTCGAATCTACTTCCTGAAATCTGTTTCCTGCAATTCTGCCTTGATTTCAAATCCTCTTTTTTGCCTTCCCTCAATATATTTGTGGACGAGAGTTATCATTTATAACACTGCAGGTTTGTGAATTGCAGTGCCCTGAAGCTCCATTTTACAACTTGCTTTTTTGGGAGCTGGCCGCAAAAGCGCAGGATGGCTTCAGGCCCTGTTCTGGTTCTGGGGGGCAGGCTGAGCCTGTGGATAATTCTTCTTCCTGATGGGAAAATAGAGTGACCTGTGTCTGTCCCAATACCAAGAGCTAGTCTCTCATTGCTTCCCCGTCTTCCCGTTCATCCTCAGGACAAATTGCAACCTGTACGGAACAGGAGGTTAAAGGTGCTGATGCTCCAAGTAGGGAGATTGCTAGTAAAGTGGCTGGAATGGCGAACCCGAGCACAGGGAGATGAGAAATGAGGTGCGTTTTAAGAACCTTTCCCCATCACACGGTGTACCATCTTCTGGGTTTCTCATGCATGTTTTCGATGTAGGAAGATGCCCTTGAACCTCGAGATTTGGGACCCATGCGATGGGTACCACGCAGTATTACTTTAAAGGGTCTGCGTTTGCTCACCCAGCCTCACCAAATCTCTCAGCCCCAAGAGTGTCCACCCTTATGTCTCATCCAGCTGTGGGTCTAGATATGGTCAATCCAGGTTCCATCACAGCCCCTGAACGAATTGTGTAAGAATTTCTCTCTCTTTCACTGTCTTTGTTTCATGGGTTTTTAAAAGTAATTTATTTTTATAATGGGGTTTAGCTGCTTTTCACTGCTGTGTTTCTGCCGCTTTACGCCCACTTGACACACTAACAGAGAGATTTCAATACATAGGTTTTAAGATTATTACTAGTCAGATATATCCTTGTGTGGTGAATAGGGGGTGTTGAGTCCAGTTCTCTGAGCAAGGAGTTGGTCTTGTCTATTACATATTGGGATTATGGAACGGTATCTCAGCTAATTTGAAACCCTTGTTTTATGTATCACCCCACCTCACCTTTCCTGTTAAGCAGCCATAGTGTGTTTTCTGCATGTGTGACTCTGTTCTGTTTTATAATTCATTTGAAGTGTAACGGTTTTTACTTTCCCTGTATAAGTGATATCTTATGAGAAGTGTCCTTTTCTGTGTGACTTATTTCACTTAGAATCGTCGTACATAAATCCACTCATCATGCTGCTACTAGCCTTATGACATTGATTTCATGGCTGAGTGATATTCCATTGTACTTAAGGACCACAACTTCTTTATCCATTTTTCTCTTTCCTGCGATATTAAAGGTGGAATGAAGTGGAGGTCCTTTGCAACAGAGCAGCCCTAAACTTTGGTGTGCTTGTGTCTTGCTGATTTTTAATTTTCCCAATTTATACCCCCATGCGTGGAAGTGCCCCTTGCGCTGTAAGCTGTGTTTTTTAGATGTTTGAGGACACACCGTACCCTTCTCCAGCATGGCTGTTGGCTATTTACATCCCGCCCATCAGCGTAGCAAGGCTCCCATTTCTCCATGGCCTGTCCTGCATTTCTGGTTTTGACACTTTTCTCAGCATAGCCCTTTTGACCGATGGGAAGCGAGACTTCTTTGTAGCGCTGATTTGCCTTTCCAGGTTGCTTGGTTGGCCAAAAAGGGCGTATGCGTTTTTTCCTGAATATATTCAGGAAAAAACGCATACGCCCTTTTTGGCCAAGGGCCTCATTGTCAACGTTTTGCTGCTTTTCATGTGCTTTAAAGGCGATTCGAATCTACCTCCTGAAATCTGTTTCCTGAAATTCTGCCTTGATTTCAAATCCTCTTCTTTGCCTTCCCTCAATATATTTGTGGACGAGAGTTATCATTTATAACTCTGCAGGTTTGTGAATTGCAGTTCCCTGAAGCTCCATTTTACAACTCGCTTTTTGGGAGTTGGCCGTAAAAGCGCAGGATGGCTTCAGGCCCTGTTCTGGTTCCGGGGGGCCGCTGAACCTGTGGTTAATTCTTCTTCCTGATGGGAAAATAGAGTGACCTGTGCCTGTCCCAACACCTAGAGCTAGTCTCTCATTGGTTCCCCATCTTCCCATTCATCCTCAGGACAAATTGCAACCTGTACGGAACAGGAGGTTAAAGGTGCTGATGCTCCAAGTTGGGAGATTGCTAGTAAAGTGGCTGGAATGGCGAACCCGAGCACAAGGAGATGAGAAATGAGGTGCGTTTTAGGAACCTTTCCCCATAACACGGTGTACCATCTTCTGGGTTTCTCATGCATGTTTTCGATGTAGGAAGATGCCCTTGAACCTGGAGATTTGGGACCCATGGGATGGGTACCACACAGTATTACTTTAAAGGGTCTGCGTTTGCTCACCCAACCTCACCAAACCTCTCAGCCCCAAGAGTGTCCACCCTTATGTCTCATCCAGCTGTGGGTCTAGATATGGTCAATCCGGGTTGCATCACAGCCCCTGAACGAATTGTGTAAGAATTTCTCTCTCTTTCTCTGTCTTTGTTACATGGGTTTTTAAAAGTAATTTATTTTTATAATGGGGTTTAGCTGCTTTTCACTGCTGTGTTTATGCCGCTTTACACCCACTTGACACACTAACAGAGAGATTTCAATACATAGGTTTTAAGATTATTACTAGTCAGATATATCCTTGTGTGGTGAATAGGGGGTGTTAAGTCCAGTTCTCTGAGCAAGGAGTAGGTCTTGTCTATTACATGTTGGGTTTATGGAACGGTATCTCAGCTAATTTGAAACCCTTGTTTTATGTATCACCCCACCTCACCTTTCCTGTTAAGCAGCCATAGTGTGTTTTCTGCATGTGTGACTCTGTTCTGTTTTGGAATTCAGTTCAAGTGTAATGGTTTTTACTTTCCCTGTATAAGTGATATATTATGAGAAGTGTCCTTTTCTGTGTGACTTATTTCACTTAGAATCGTTGTACCTAAATCCACTCATCATGCTGCTACTAGCCTTATGACATTGATTTCATGGCTGAGTGATATTCCATTGTACATAAGGACCACAACTTCTTTATCCATTTTTCTCTTTCCTGGGATATTTAAGGTGGAATGAATTGGAGGTCCTTGGCAACAGAGCAGCCCTAAACTTTGGTGTGCTTGTGTCTTGCTGATTTTTAATTTTCCCAATTTATACCCCCATGCGTGGAAGTGCCCTATGCGCTCTAAGCTGTGTTTTTTAGATGTTTCAGGACACACCGTACCCTTCTCCAGCGTGGCTGTTGGCAATTTACATTCCGCCCATCAGCGTAGCAAGGCTCCCATTTCTCCATGGCCTGTTCTGCATTTCTGGCTTTGACACTTTTCTCAGCATGGCCCTTTTGACCGATGGGAAGCGAGACTTCTTTGTAGCGCTGATTTGCCTTTCCAGGTTGCTTGGTTGGCCAAAAAGGGCGTATGCGTTTTTTCCTGAATATATTCAGGAAAAAACGCATACGCACTTTTTGGCCAAGGGCATCATTGTCAACGTTTTGCCGCTTTTCATGTGCTTTAAAGGCGATTCGAATCTACCTCCTGAAATCTGTTTCCTGCAATTCTGCCTTTATTTCAAATCCTCTTCTTTGCCTTCCCTCAATATATTTGTGGACGAGAGTTATCATTTATAACTCTGCAGGTTTGTGAATTGCAGTGCTCTGAAGCTCCATTTTACAACTTGCTTTTTTGGGACCTGGCCGCAAAAGCGCAGGATGGCTTCAGGCCCTGTTCTGGTTCTGGGGGGCAGGCTGAGCCTGTGGATAATTCTTCTTCCTGATGGGAAAATAGAGTGACCTGTGTCTGTCCCAATACCAAGAGCTAGTCTCTCATTGCTTCCCCGTCTTCCCGTTCATCCTCAGGACAAATTGCAACCTGTACGGAACAGGAGGTTAAAGGTGCTGATACTCCAAGTAGGGAGATTGCTAGTAAAGTGGCTGGAATTGCGAACCCGAGCTCAAGGAGATGACAAATGAGGTGCGTTTTAGAAAGCTTTCCCCATCACACGGTGTACCATCTTCTGGGTTTCTCATGCATGTTTTCGATGTAGGAAGATGCCCTTGAACCTGGAGATTTGGTACCCATGGGATGGGTACCACACAGTATTACTTTAAAGGGTCTGCGTTTGCTCACCCAACCTCACCAAACCTCTCAGCCCCAAGAGTGTCCACCGTTATGTCTCATCCAGCTGTGGGTCTAGATATGGTCAATCCGGGTTGCATCACAGCCCCTGAACGAATTGTGTAAGAATTTCTCTCTCTTTCTCTGTCTTTGTTTCATGGGTTTTTAAAAGTAATTTATTTTTATAATGGGGTTTAGCTGCTTTTCACTGCTGTGTTTATGCTGCTTTACACCCACTTGACACACTAACAGAGAGATTTCAATACATAGGTTTTAAGATTATTACTAGTCAGATATATCCTTGTGTGGTGAATAGGGGGTGTTAAGTCCAGTTCTCTGAGCAAGGAGTAGGTCTTGTCTATTACATGTTGGGTTTATGGAACGGTATCTCAGCTAATTTGAAACCCTTGTTTTATGTATCACCCCACCTCACCTTTCCTGTTAAGCAGCCATAGTGTGTTTTCTGCATGTGTGACTCTGTTCTGTTTTGTAATTCAGTTCAAGTGTAATGGTTTTTACTTTCCCTGTATAAGTGATATCTTATGAGAAGTGTCCTTTTCTGTGTGACTTATTTCACTTAGAATCGTCGTACCTAAATCCACTCATCATGCTGCTACTAGCCTTATGACATTGATTTCATGGCTGAGTGATATTCCATTGTACATAAGGACCACAACTTCTTTATCCATTTTTCTCTTTCCTGGGATATTTAAGGTGGAATGAAGTGGAGGTCCTTGGCAACAGAGCAGCCCTAAACTTTGGTGTGCTTGTGTCTTGCTGATTTTTAATTTTCCCAATTTATACCCCCATGCGTGGAAGTGCCCTATGCGCTCTAAGCTGTGTTTTTTAGATGTTTGAGGACACACCGTACCCTTCTCCAGAGTGGCTGTTGGCAATTTACATCCCGCCCATCAGCGTAGCAAGGCTCCCATTTCTCCATGGCCTGTCCTGCATTTCTGGTTTTGACACTTTTCTCAGCATGGCCCTTTTGACCGATGGGAAGCGAGACTTCTTTGTAGCGCTGATTTGCCTTTCCAGGTTGCTTGGTTGGCCAAAAAGGGCGTATGCGTTTTTTCCTGAATATATTCAGGAAAAAACGCATACGCCCTTTTTGGCCAAGGGCCTCATTGTCAACGTTTTGCTGCTTTTCATGTGCTTTAAAGGCGATTCGAATCTACCTCCTGAAATCTGTTTCCTGCAATTCTGCCTTGATTTCAAATCCTCTTCTTTGCCTTCCCTCAATATATTTGTGGACGAGAGTTATCATTTATAATTCTGCAGGTTTGTGAATTGCAGTGCCCTGAAGCTCCATTTTACAACTCGCTTTTTGGGAGCTGGCCGTAAAAGCGAAGGATGGTTTCAGGCCCTGTGCTGGTTCCGGGGTGCAGCTGAGCCTGTGGTTAATTCTTCTTCCTGATGGGAAAATAGAGTGACCTGTGCCTGTCCCAACACCTAGAGCTAGCCTCTCATTGGTTCCCCATCTTCCCATTCATCCTCAGGACAAATTGCAACCTGTACGGAACAGGAGGTTAAAGGTGCTGATGCTCCAAGTAGGGAGATTGCTAGTAAAGTGGCTGGAATGGAGAACCCGAGCACAAGGAGATGAGAAATGAGGTGCGTTTTAGGAACCTTTCCCCATCACACGGTGTACCATCTTCTGGGTTTCTCATGCATGTTTTCGATGTAGGAAGATGCCCTTGAACCTGGAGATTTGGGACCCATGCGATGGGTACCACACAGTATTACTTTAAAGGGACTGCGTTTGCTCACCCAGCCTCACCAAATCTCTCAGCCCCAAGAGTGTCCACCCTTATGTCTCATCCAGCTGTGGGTCTAGATATGGTCAATCCAGGTTCCATCACAGCCCCTGAACGAATTGTGTAAGAATTTCTCTCTCTTTCACTGTCTTTGTTTCATGGGTTTTTAAAAGTAATTTATTTTTATAATGGGGTTTAGCTGCTTTTCACTGCTGTGTTTCTGCCGCTTTACGCCCACTTGACACACTAACAGAGAGATTTCAATACATAGGTTTTAAGATTATTACTAGTCAGATATATCCTTGTGTGGTGAATAGGGGGTGTTGAGTCCAGTTCTCTGAGCAAGGAGTTGGTCTTGTCTATTACATATTGGGATTATGGAACGGTATCTCAGCTAATTTGAAACCCTTGTTTTATGTATCACCCCACCTCACCTTTCCTGTTAAGCAGCCATAGTGTGTTTTCTGCATGTGTGACTCTGTTCTGTTTTATAATTCAGTTGAAGTGTAACGGTTTTTACTTTCCCTGTATAAGTGATATCTTATGAGAAGTGTCCTTTTCTGTGTGACTTATTTCACTTAGAATCGTCGTACATAAATCCACTCATCATGCTGCTACTAGCCTTATGACATTGATTTCATGGCTGAGTGATATTCCATTGTACTTAAGGACCACAACTTCTTTATCCATTTTTCTCTTTCCTGCGATATTAAAGGTGGAATGAAGTGGAGGTCCTTTGCAACAGAGCAGCCCTAAACTTTGGTGTGCTTGTGTCTTGCTGATTTTTAATTTTCCCAATTTATACCCCCATGCGTGGAAGTGCCCCTTGCGCTGTAAGCTGTGTTTTTTAGATGTTTGAGGACACACCGTACCCTTCTCCAGCATGGATGTTGGCTATTTACATCCCGCCCATCAGCGTAGCAAGGCTCCCATTTCTCCATGGCCTGTCCTGCATTTCTGGTTTTGACACTTTTCTCAGCATAGCCCTTTTGACCGATGGGAAGCGAGACTTCTTTGTAGCGCTGATTTGCCTTTCCAGGTTGCTTGGTTGGCCAAAAAGGGCGTATGCGTTTTTTCCTGAATATATTCAGGAAAAAACGCATACGCCCTTTTTGGCCAAGGGCCTCATTGTCAACGTTTTGCTGCTTTTCATGTGCTTTAAAGGCGATTCGAATCTACCTCCTGAAATCTGTTTCCTGAAATTCTGCCTTGATTTCAAATCCTCTTCTTTGCCTTCCCTCAATATATTTGTGGACGAGAGTTATCATTTATAACTCTGCAGGTTTGTGAATTGCAGTTCCCTGAAGCTCCATTTTACAACTCGCTTTTTGGGAGTTGGCCGTAAAAGCGCAGGATGGCTTCAGGCCCTGTTCTGGTTCCGGGGGGCCGCTGAACCTGTGGTTAATTCTTCTTCCTGATGGGAAAATAGAGTGACCTGTGCCTGTCCCAACACCTAGAGCTAGTCTCTCATTGGTTCCCCATCTTCCCATTCATCCTCAGGACAAATTGCAACCTGTACGGAACAGGAGGTTAAAGGTGCTGATGCTCCAAGTTGGGAGATTGCTAGTAAAGTGGCTGGAATGGCGAACCCGAGCACAAGGAGATGAGAAATGAGGTGCGTTTTAGGAACCTTTCCCCATAACACGGTGTACCATCTTCTGGGTTTCTCATGCATGTTTTCGATGTAGGAAGATGCCCTTGAACCTGGAGATTTGGGACCCATGGGATGGGTACCACACAGTATTACTTTAAAGGGTCTGCGTTTGCTCACCCAACCTCACCAAACCTCTCAGCCCCAAGAGTGTCCACCCTTATGTCTCATCCAGCTGTGGGTCTAGATATGGTCAATCCGGGTTGCATCACAGCCCCTGAACGAATTGTGTAAGAATTTCTCTCTCTTTCTCTGTCTTTGTTACATGGGTTTTTAAAAGTAATTTATTTTTATAATGGGGTTTAGCTGCTTTTCACTGCTGTGTTTATGCCGCTTTACACCCACTTGACACACTAACAGAGAGATTTCAATACATAGGTTTTAAGATTATTACTAGTCAGATATATCCTTGTGTGGTGAATAGGGGGTGTTAAGTCCAGTTCTCTGAGCAAGGAGTAGGTCTTGTCTATTACATGTTGGGTTTATGGAACGGTATCTCAGCTAATTTGAAACCCTTGTTTTATGTATCACCCCACCTCACCTTTCCTGTTAAGCAGCCATAGTGTGTTTTCTGCATGTGTGACTCTGTTCTGTTTTGGAATTCAGTTCAAGTGTAATGGTTTTTACTTTCCCTGTATAAGTGATATATTATGAGAAGTGTCCTTTTCTGTGTGACTTATTTCACTTAGAATCGTTGTACCTAAATCCACTCATCATGCTGCTACTAGCCTTATGACATTGATTTCATGGCTGAGTGATATTCCATTGTACATAAGGACCACAACTTCTTTATCCATTTTTCTCTTTCCTGGGATATTTAAGGTGGAATGAATTGGAGGTCCTTGGCAACAGAGCAGCCCTAAACTTTGGTGTGCTTGTGTCTTGCTGATTTTTAATTTTCCCAATTTATACCCCCATGCGTGGAAGTGCCCTATGCGCTCTAAGCTGTGTTTTTTAGATGTTTCAGGACACACCGTACCCTTCTCCAGCGTGGCTGTTGGCAATTTACATTCCGCCCATCAGCGTAGCAAGGCTCCCATTTCTCCATGGCCTGTTCTGCATTTCTGGCTTTGACACTTTTCTCAGCATGGCCCTTTTGACCGATGGGAAGCGAGACTTCTTTGTAGCGCTGATTTGCCTTTCCAGGTTGCTTGGTTGGCCAAAAAGGGCGTATGCGTTTTTTCCTGAATATATTCAGGAAAAAACGCATACGCACTTTTTGGCCAAGGGCATCATTGTCAACGTTTTGCCGCTTTTCATGTGCTTTAAAGGCGATTCGAATCTACCTCCTGAAATCTGTTTCCTGCAATTCTGCCTTGATTTCAAATCCTCTTCTTTGCCTTCCCTCAATATATTTGTGGACGAGAGTTATCATTTATAACTCTGCAGGTTTGTGAATTGCAGTGCTCTGAAGCTCCATTTTACAACTTGCTTTTTTGGGACCTGGCCGCAAAAGCGCAGGATGGCTTCAGGCCCTGTTCTGGTTCTGGGGGGCAGGCTGAGCCTGTGGATAATTCTTCTTCCTGATGGGAAAATAGAGTGACCTGTGTCTGTCCCAATACCAAGAGCTAGTCTCTCATTGCTTCCCCGTCTTCCCGTTCATCCTCAGGACAAATTGCAACCTGTACGGAACAGGAGGTTAAAGGTGCTGATACTCCAAGTAGGGAGATTGCTAGTAAAGTGGCTGGAATTGCGAACCCGAGCTCAAGGAGATGACAAATGAGGTGCGTTTTAGAAAGCTTTCCCCATCACACGGTGTACCATCTTCTGGGTTTCTCATGCATGTTTTCGATGTAGGAAGATGCCCTTGAACCTGGAGATTTGGTACCCATGGGATGGGTACCACACAGTATTACTTTAAAGGGTCTGCGTTTGCTCACCCAACCTCACCAAACCTCTCAGCCCCAAGAGTGTCCACCGTTATGTCTCATCCAGCTGTGGGTCTAGATATGGTCAATCCGGGTTGCATCACAGCCCCTGAACGAATTGTGTAAGAATTTCTCTCTCTTTCTCTGTCTTTGTTTCATGGGTTTTTAAAAGTAATTTATTTTTATAATGGGGTTTAGCTGCTTTTCACTGCTGTGTTTATGCTGCTTTACACCCACTTGACACACTAACAGAGAGATTTCAATACATAGGTTTTAAGATTATTACTAGTCAGATATATCCTTGTGTGGTGAATAGGGGGTGTTAAGTCCAGTTCTCTGAGCAAGGAGTAGGTCTTGTCTATTACATGTTGGGTTTATGGAACGGTATCTCAGCTAATTTGAAACCCTTGTTTTATGTATCACCCCACCTCACCTTTCCTGTTAAGCAGCCATAGTGTGTTTTCTGCATGTGTGACTCTGTTCTGTTTTGTAATTCAGTTCAAGTGTAATGGTTTTTACTTTCCCTGTATAAGTGATATCTTATGAGAAGTGTCCTTTTCTGTGTGACTTATTTCACTTAGAATCGTCGTACCTAAATCCACTCATCATGCTGCTACTAGCCTTATGACATTGATTTCATGGCTGAGTGATATTCCATTGTACATAAGGACCACAACTTCTTTATCCATTTTTCTCTTTCCTGGGATATTTAAGGTGGAATGAAGTGGAGGTCCTTGGCAACAGAGCAGCCCTAAACTTTGGTGTGCTTGTGTCTTGCTGATTTTTAATTTTCCCAATTTATACCCCCATGCGTGGAAGTGCCCTATGCGCTCTAAGCTGTGTTTTTTAGATGTTTGAGGACACACCGTACCCTTCTCCAGAGTGGCTGTTGGCAATTTACATCCCGCCCATCAGCGTAGCAAGGCTCCCATTTCTCCATGGCCTGTCCTGCATTTCTGGTTTTGACACTTTTCTCAGCATGGCCCTTTTGACCGATGGGAAGCGAGACTTCTTTGTAGCGCTGATTTGCCTTTCCAGGTTGCTTGGTTGGCCAAAAAGGGCGTATGCGTTTTTTCCTGAATATATTCAGGAAAAAACGCATACGCCCTTTTTGGCCAAGGGCCTCATTGTCAACGTTTTGCTGCTTTTCATGTGCTTTAAAGGCGATTCGAATCTACCTCCTGAAATCTGTTTCCTGCAATTCTGCCTTGATTTCAAATCCTCTTCTTTGCCTTCCCTCAATATATTTGTGGACGAGAGTTATCATTTATAATTCTGCAGGTTTGTGAATTGCAGTGCCCTGAAGCTCCATTTTACAACTCGCTTTTTGGGAGCTGGCCGTAAAAGCGAAGGATGGTTTCAGGCCCTGTGCTGGTTCCGGGGTGCAGCTGAGCCTGTGGTTAATTCTTCTTCCTGATGGGAAAATAGAGTGACCTGTGCCTGTCCCAACACCTAGAGCTAGCCTCTCATTGGTTCCCCATCTTCCCATTCATCCTCAGGACAAATTGCAACCTGTACGGAACAGGAGGTTAAAGGTGCTGATGCTCCAAGTAGGGAGATTGCTAGTAAAGTGGCTGGAATGGAGAACCCGAGCACAAGGAGATGAGAAATGAGGTGCGTTTTAGGAACCTTTCCCCATCACACGGTGTACCATCTTCTGGGTTTCTCATGCATGTTTTCGATGTAGGAAGATGCCCTTGAACCTGGAGATTTGGGACCCATGCGATGGGTACCACACAGTATTACTTTAAAGGGACTGCGTTTGCTCACCCAGCCTCACCAAATCTCTCAGCCCCAAGAGTGTCCACCCTTATGTCTCATCCAGCTGTGGGTCTAGATATGGTCAATCCAGGTTCCATCACAGCCCCTGAACGAATTGTGTAAGAATTTCTCTCTCTTTCACTGTCTTTGTTTCATGGGTTTTTAAAAGTAATTTATTTTTATAATGGGGTTTAGCTGCTTTTCACTGCTGTGTTTATGCTGCTTTACGCCCACTTGACACACTAACAGAGAGATTTCAATACATAGGTTTTAAGATTATTACTAGTCAGATATATCCTTGTGTGGTGAATAGGGGGTGTTGAGTCCAGTTCTCTGAGCAAGGAGTTGGTCTTGTCTATTACATATTGGGATTATGGAACGGTATCTCAGCTAATTTGAAACCCTTGTTTTATGTATCACCCCACCTCACCTTTCCTGTTAAGCAGCCATAGTGTGTTTTCTGCATGTGTGACTCTGTTCTGTTTTATAATTCAGTTGAAGTGTAACGGTTTTTACTTTCCCTGTATAAGTGATATCTTATGAGAAGTGTCCTTTTCTGTGTGACTTATTTCACTTAGAATCGTCGTACATAAATCCACTCATCATGCTGCTACTAGCCTTATGACATTGATTTCATGGCTGAGTGATATTCCATTGTACATAAGGACCACAACTTCTTTATCCATTTTTCTCTTTCCTGCGATATTAAAGGTGGAATGAAGTGGAGGTCCTTTGCAACAGAGCAGCCCTAAACTTTGGTGTGCTTGTGTCTTGCTGATTTTTAATTTTCCCAATTTATACCCCCATGCGTGGAAGTGCCCCTTGCGCTGTAAGCTGTGTTTTTTAGATGTTTGAGGACACACCGTACCCTTCTCCAGCATGGCTGTTGGCTATTTACATCCCGCCCATCAGCGTAGCAAGGCTCCCATTTCTCCATGGCCTGTCCTGCATTTCTGGTTTTGACACTTTTCTCAGCATAGCCCTTTTGACCGATGGGAAGCGAGACTTCTTTGTAGCGCTGATTTGCCTTTCCAGGTTGCTTGGTTGGCCAAAAAGGGCGTATGCGTTTTTTCCTGAATATATTCAGGAAAAAACGCATACGCCCTTTTTGGCCAAGGGCCTCATTGTCAACGTTTTGCTGCTTTTCATGTGCTTTAAAGGCGATTCGAATCTACCTCCTGAAATCTGTTTCCTGAAATTCTGCCTTGATTTCAAATCCTCTTCTTTGCCTTCCCTCAATATATTTGTGGACGAGAGTTATCATTTATAACTCTGCAGGTTTGTGAATTGCAGTTCCCTGAAGCTCCATTTTACAACTCGCTTTTTGGGAGTTGGCCGTAAAAGCGCAGGATGGCTTCAGGCCCTGTTCTGGTTCCGGGGGGCCGCTGAACCTGTGGTTAATTCTTCTTCCTGATGGGAAAATAGAGTGACCTGTGCCTGTCCCAACACCTAGAGCTAGTCTCTCATTGGTTCCCCATCTTCCCATTCATCCTCAGGACAAATTGCAACCTGTACGGAACAGGAGGTTAAAGGTTCTGATGCTCCAAGTTGGGAGATTGCTAGTAAAGTGGCTGGAATGGCGAACCCGAGCACAAGGAGATGAGAAATGAGGTGCGTTTTAGGAACCTTTCCCCATAACACGGTGTACCATCTTCTGGGTTTCTCATGCATGTTTTCGATGTAGGAAGATGCCCTTGAACCTGGAGATTTGGGACCCATGGGATGGGTACCACACAGTATTACTTTAAAGGGTCTGCGTTTGCTCACCCAACCTCACCAAACCTCTCAGCCCCAAGAGTGTACACCCTTATGTCTCATCCAGCTGTGGGTCTAGATATGGTCAATCCGGGTTGCATCACAGCCCCTGAACGAATTGTGTAAGAATTTCTCTCTCTTTCTCTGTCTTTGTTACATGGGTTTTTAAAAGTAATTTATTTTTATAATGGGGTTTAGCTGCTTTTCACTGCTGTGTTTCTGCCGCTTTACACCCACTTGACACACTAACAGAGAGATTTCAATACATAGGTTTTAAGATTATTACTAGTCAGATATATCCTTGTGTGGTGAATAGGGGGTGTTAAGTCCAGTTCTCTGAGCAAGGAGTAGGTCTTGTCTATTACATGTTGGGTTTATGGAACGGTATCTCAGCTAATTTGAAACCCTTGTTTTATGTATCACCCCACCTCACCTTTCCTGTTAAGCAGCCATAGTGTGTTTTCTGCATGTGTGACTCTGTTCTGTTTTGGAATTCAGTTCAAGTGTAATGGTTTTTACTTTCCCTGTATAAGTGATATATTATGAGAAGTGTCCTTTTCTGTGTGACTTATTTCACTTAGAATCGTTGTACCTAAATCCACTCATCATGCTGCTACTAGCCTTATGACATTGATTTCATGGCTGAGTGATATTCCATTGTACATAAGGACCACAACTTCTTTATCCATTTTTCTCTTTCCTGGGATATTTAAGGTGGAATGAAGTGGAGGTCCTTGGCAACAGAGCAGCCCTAAACTTTGGTGTGCTTGTGTCTTGCTGATTTTTAATTTTCCCAATTTATACCCCCATGCGTGGAAGTGCCCTATGCGCTCTAAGCTGTGTTTTTTAGATGTTTGAGGACACACCGTACCCTTCTCCAGAGTGGCTGTTGGCAATTTACATCCCGCCCATCAGCGTAGCAAGGCTCCCATTTCTCCATGGCCTGTCCTGCATTTCTGGTTTTGACACTTTTCTCAGCATGGCCCTTTTGACCGATGGGAAGCGAGACTTCTTTGTAGCGCTGATTTGCCTTTCCAGGTTGCTTGGTTGGCCAAAAAGGGCGTATGCGTTTTTTCCTGAATATATTCAGGAAAAAACGCATACGCCCTTTTTGGCCAAGGGCCTCATTGTCAACGTTTTGCTGCTTTTCATGTGCTTTAAAGGCGATTCGAATCTACCTCCTGAAATCTGTTTCCTGCAATTCTGCCTTGATTTCAAATCCTCTTCTTTGCCTTCCCTCAATATATTTGTGGACGAGAGTTATCATTTATAATTCTGCAGGTTTGTGAATTGCAGTGCCCTGAAGCTCCATTTTACAACTCGCTTTTTGGGAGCTGGCCGTAAAAGCGAAGGATGGTTTCAGGCCCTGTGCTGGTTCCGGGGTGCAGCTGAGCCTGTGGTTAATTCTTCTTCCTGATGGGAAAATAGAGTGACCTGTGCCTGTCCCAACACCTAGAGCTAGCCTCTCATTGGTTCCCCATCTTCCCATTCATCCTCAGGACAAATTGCAACCTGTACGGAACAGGAGGTTAAAGGTGCTGATGCTCCAAGTAGGGAGATTGCTAGTAAAGTGGCTGGAATGGAGAACCCGAGCACAAGGAGATGAGAAATGAGGTGCGTTTTAGGAACCTTTCCCCATCACACGGTGTACCATCTTCTGGGTTTCTCATGCATGTTTTCGATGTAGGAAGATGCCCTTGAACCTGGAGATTTGGGACCCATGCGATGGGTACCACACAGTATTACTTTAAAGGGACTGCGTTTGCTCACCCAGCCTCACCAAATCTCTCAGCCCCAAGAGTGTCCACCCTTATGTCTCATCCAGCTGTGGGTCTAGATATGGTCAATCCAGGTTCCATCACAGCCCCTGAACGAATTGTGTAAGAATTTCTCTCTCTTTCACTGTCTTTGTTTCATGGGTTTTTAAAAGTAATTTATTTTTATAATGGGGTTTAGCTGCTTTTCACTGCTGTGTTTATGCTGCTTTACGCCCACTTGACACACTAACAGAGAGATTTCAATACATAGGTTTTAAGATTATTACTAGTCAGATATATCCTTGTGTGGTGAATAGGGGGTGTTGAGTCCAGTTCTCTGAGCAAGGAGTTGGTCTTGTCTATTACATATTGGGATTATGGAACGGTATCTCAGCTAATTTGAAACCCTTGTTTTATGTATCACCCCACCTCACCTTTCCTGTTAAGCAGCCATAGTGTGTTTTCTGCATGTGTGACTCTGTTCTGTTTTATAATTCAGTTGAAGTGTAACGGTTTTTACTTTCCCTGTATAAGTGATATCTTATGAGAAGTGTCCTTTTCTGTGTGACTTATTTCACTTAGAATCGTCGTACATAAATCCACTCATCATGCTGCTACTAGCCTTATGACATTGATTTCATGGCTGAGTGATATTCCATTGTACATAAGGACCACAACTTCTTTATCCATTTTTCTCTTTCCTGCGATATTAAAGGTGGAATGAAGTGGAGGTCCTTTGCAACAGAGCAGCCCTAAACTTTGGTGTGCTTGTGTCTTGCTGATTTTTAATTTTCCCAATTTATACCCCCATGCGTGGAAGTGCCCCTTGCGCTGTAAGCTGTGTTTTTTAGATGTTTGAGGACACACCGTACCCTTCTCCAGCATGGCTGTTGGCTATTTACATCCCGCCCATCAGCGTAGCAAGGCTCCCATTTCTCCATGGCCTGTCCTGCATTTCTGGTTTTGACACTTTTCTCAGCATAGCCCTTTTGACCGATGGGAAGCGAGACTTCTTTGTAGCGCTGATTTGCCTTTCCAGGTTGCTTGGTTGGCCAAAAAGGGCGTATGCGTTTTTTCCTGAATATATTCAGGAAAAAACGCATACGCCCTTTTTGGCCAAGGGCCTCATTGTCAACGTTTTGCTGCTTTTCATGTGCTTTAAAGGCGATTCGAATCTACCTCCTGAAATCTGTTTCCTGAAATTCTGCCTTGATTTCAAATCCTCTTCTTTGCCTTCCCTCAATATATTTGTGGACGAGAGTTATCATTTATAACTCTGCAGGTTTGTGAATTGCAGTTCCCTGAAGCTCCATTTTACAACTCGCTTTTTGGGAGTTGGCCGTAAAAGCGCAGGATGGCTTCAGGCCCTGTTCTGGTTCCGGGGGGCCGCTGAACCTGTGGTTAATTCTTCTTCCTGATGGGAAAATAGAGTGACCTGTGCCTGTCCCAACACCTAGAGCTAGTCTCTCATTGGTTCCCCATCTTCCCATTCATCCTCAGGACAAATTGCAACCTGTACGGAACAGGAGGTTAAAGGTTCTGATGCTCCAAGTTGGGAGATTGCTAGTAAAGTGGCTGGAATGGCGAACCCGAGCACAAGGAGATGAGAAATGAGGTGCGTTTTAGGAACCTTTCCCCATAACACGGTGTACCATCTTCTGGGTTTCTCATGCATGTTTTCGATGTAGGAAGATGCCCTTGAACCTGGAGATTTGGGACCCATGGGATGGGTACCACACAGTATTACTTTAAAGGGTCTGCGTTTGCTCACCCAACCTCACCAAACCTCTCAGCCCCAAGAGTGTACACCCTTATGTCTCATCCAGCTGTGGGTCTAGATATGGTCAATCCGGGTTGCATCACAGCCCCTGAACGAATTGTGTAAGAATTTCTCTCTCTTTCTCTGTCTTTGTTACATGGGTTTTTAAAAGTAATTTATTTTTATAATGGGGTTTAGCTGCTTTTCACTGCTGTGTTTATGCCGCTTTACACCCACTTGACACACTAACAGAGAGATTTCAATACATAGGTTTTAAGATTATTACTAGTCAGATATATCCTTGTGTGGTGAATAGGGGGTGTTAAGTCCAGTTCTCTGAGCAAGGAGTAGGTCTTGTCTATTACATGTTGGGTTTATGGAACGGTATCTCAGCTAATTTGAAACCCTTGTTTTATGTATCACCCCACCTCACCTTTCCTGTTAAGCAGCCATAGTGTGTTTTCTGCATGTGTGACTCTGTTCTGTTTTGGAATTCAGTTCAAGTGTAATGGTTTTTACTTTCCCTGTATAAGTGATATATTATGAGAAGTGTCCTTTTCTGTGTGACTTATTTCACTTAGAATCGTTGTACCTAAATCCACTCATCATGCTGCTACTAGCCTTATGACATTGATTTCATGGCTGAGTGATATTCCATTGTACATAAGGACCACAACTTCTTTATCCATTTTTCTCTTTCCTGGGATATTTAAGGTGGAATGAAGTGGAGGTCCTTGGCAACAGAGCAGCCCTAAACTTTGGTGTGCTTGTGTCTTGCTGATTTTTAATTTTCCCAATTTATACCCCCATGCGTGGAAGTGCCCTATGCGCTCTAAGCTGTGTTTTTTAGATGTTTCAGGACACACCGTACCCTTCTCCAGCGTGGCTGTTGGCAATTTACATTCCGCCCATCAGCGTAGCAAGGCTCCCATTTCTCCATGGCCTGTTCTGCATTTCTGGCTTTGACACTTTTCTCAGCATGGCCCTTTTGACCGATGGGAAGCGAGACTTCTTTGTAGCGCTGATTTGCCTTTCCAGGTTGCTTGGTTGGCCAAAAAGGGCGTATGCGTTTTTTCCTGAATATATTCAGGAAAAAACGCATACGCACTTTTTGGCCAAGGGCATCATTGTCAACGTTTTGCCGCTTTTCATGTGCTTTAAAGGCGATTCGAATCTACCTCCTGAAATCTGTTTCCTGCAATTCTGCCTTGATTTCAAATCCTCTTCTTTGCCTTCCCTCAATATATTTGTGGACGAGAGTTATCATTTATAACTCTGCAGGTTTGTGAATTGCAGTGCCCTGAAGCTCCATTTTACAACTTGCTTTTTTGGGACCTGGCCGCAAAAGCGCAGGATGGCTTCAGGCCCTGTTCTGGTTCTGGGGGGCAGGCTGAGCCTGTGGATAATTCTTCTTCCTGATGGGAAAATAGAGTGACCTGTGTCTGTCCCAATACCAAGAGCTAGTCTCTCATTGCTTCCCCGTCTTCCCGTTCATCCTCAGGACAAATTGCAACCTGTACGGAACAGGAGGTTAAAGGTGCTGATACTCCAAGTAGGGAGATTGCTAGTAAAGTGGCTGGAATTGCGAACCCGAGCTCAAGGAGATGACAAATGAGGTGCGTTTTAGAAAGCTTTCCCCATCACACGGTGTACCATCTTCTGGGTTTCTCATGCATGTTTTCGATGTAGGAAGATGCCCTTGAACCTGGAGATTTGGTACCCATGGGATGGGTACCACACAGTATTACTTTAAAGGGTCTGCGTTTGCTCACCCAACCTCACCAAACCTCTCAGCCCCAAGAGTGTCCACCGTTATGTCTCATCCAGCTGTGGGTCTAGATATGGTCAATCCGGGTTGCATCACAGCCCCTGAACGAATTGTGTAAGAATTTCTCTCTCTTTCTCTGTCTTTGTTTCATGGGTTTTTAAAAGTAATTTATTTTTATAATGGGGTTTAGCTGCTTTTCACTGCTGTGTTTATGCTGCTTTACACCCACTTGACACACTAACAGAGAGATTTCAATACATAGGTTTTAAGATTATTACTAGTCAGATATATCCTTGTGTGGTGAATAGGGGGTGTTAAGTCCAGTTCTCTGAGCAAGGAGTAGGTCTTGTCTATTACATGTTGGGTTTATGGAACGGTATCTCAGCTAATTTGAAACCCTTGTTTTATGTATCACCCCACCTCACCTTTCCTGTTAAGCAGCCATAGTGTGTTTTCTGCATGTGTGACTCTGTTCTGTTTTGTAATTCAGTTCAAGTGTAATGGTTTTTACTTTCCCTGTATAAGTGATATCTTATGAGAAGTGTCCTTTTCTGTGTGACTTATTTCACTTAGAATCGTCGTACCTAAATCCACTCATCATGCTGCTACTAGCCTTATGACATTGATTTCATGGCTGAGTGATATTCCATTGTACATAAGGACCACAACTTCTTTATCCATTTTTCTCTTTCCTGGGATATTTAAGGTGGAATGAAGTGGAGGTCCTTGGCAACAGAGCAGCCCTAAACTTTGGTGTGCTTGTGTCTTGCTGATTTTTAATTTTCCCAATTTATACCCCCATGCGTGGAAGTGCCCTATGCGCTCTAAGCTGTGTTTTTTAGATGTTTGAGGACACACCGTACCCTTCTCCAGAGTGGCTGTTGGCAATTTACATCCCGCCCATCAGCGTAGCAAGGCTCCCATTTCTCCATGGCCTGTCCTGCATTTCTGGTTTTGACACTTTTCTCAGCATGGCCCTTTTGACCGATGGGAAGCGAGACTTCTTTGTAGCGCTGATTTGCCTTTCCAGGTTGCTTGGTTGGCCAAAAAGGGCGTATGCGTTTTTTCCTGAATATATTCAGGAAAAAACGCATACGCCCTTTTTGGCCAAGGGCCTCATTGTCAACGTTTTGCTGCTTTTCATGTGCTTTAAAGGCGATTCGAATCTACCTCCTGAAATCTGTTTCCTGCAATTCTGCCTTGATTTCAAATCCTCTTCTTTGCCTTCCCTCAATATATTTGTGGACGAGAGTTATCATTTATAATTCTGCAGGTTTGTGAATTGCAGTGCCCTGAAGCTCCATTTTACAACTCGCTTTTTGGGAGCTGGCCGTAAAAGCGAAGGATGGTTTCAGGCCCTGTGCTGGTTCCGGGGTGCAGCTGAGCCTGTGGTTAATTCTTCTTCCTGATGAGAAAATAGAGTGACCTGTGCCTGTCCCAACACCTAGAGCTAGCCTCTCATTGGTTCCCCATCTTCCCATTCATCCTCAGGACAAATTGCAACCTGTACGGAACAGGAGGTTAAAGGTGCTGATGCTCCAAGTAGGGAGATTGCTAGTAAAGTGGCTGGAATGGAGAACCCGAGCACAAGGAGATGAGAAATGAGGTGCGTTTTAGGAACCTTTCCCCATCACACGGTGTACCATCTTCTGGGTTTCTCATGCATGTTTTCGATGTAGGAAGATGCCCTTGAACCTGGAGATTTGGGACCCATGCGATGGGTACCACACAGTATTACTTTAAAGGGACTGCGTTTGCTCACCCAGCCTCACCAAATCTCTCAGCCCCAAGAGTGTCCACCCTTATGTCTCATCCAGCTGTGGGTCTAGATATGGTCAATCCAGGTTCCATCACAGCCCCTGAACGAATTGTGTAAGAATTTCTCTCTCTTTCACTGTCTTTGTTTCATGGGTTTTTAAAAGTAATTTATTTTTATAATGGGGTTTAGCTGCTTTTCACTGCTGTGTTTATGCTGCTTTACGCCCACTTGACACACTAACAGAGAGATTTCAATACATAGGTTTTAAGATTATTACTAGTCAGATATATCCTTGTGTGGTGAATAGGGGGTGTTGAGTCCAGTTCTCTGAGCAAGGAGTTGGTCTTGTCTATTACATATTGGGATTATGGAACGGTATCTCAGCTAATTTGAAACCCTTGTTTTATGTATCACCCCACCTCACCTTTCCTGTTAAGCAGCCATAGTGTGTTTTCTGCATGTGTGACTCTGTTCTGTTTTATAATTCAGTTGAAGTGTAACGGTTTTTACTTTCCCTGTATAAGTGATATCTTATGAGAAGTGTCCTTTTCTGTGTGACTTATTTCACTTAGAATCGTCGTACATAAATCCACTCATCATGCTGCTACTAGCCTTATGACATTGATTTCATGGCTGAGTGATATTCCATTGTACTTAAGGACCACAACTTCTTTATCCATTTTTCTCTTTCCTGCGATATTAAAGGTGGAATGAAGTGGAGGTCCTTTGCAACAGAGCAGCCCTAAACTTTGGTGTGCTTGTGTCTTGCTGATTTTTAATTTTCCCAATTTATACCCCCATGCGTGGAAGTGCCCCTTGCGCTGTAAGCTGTGTTTTTTAGATGTTTGAGGACACACCGTACCCTTCTCCAGCATGGCTGTTGGCTATTTACATCCCGCCCATCAGCGTAGCAAGGCTCCCATTTCTCCATGGCCTGTCCTGCATTTCTGGTTTTGACACTTTTCTCAGCATAGCCCTTTTGACCGATGGGAAGCGAGACTTCTTTGTAGCGCTGATTTGCCTTTCCAGGTTGCTTGGTTGGCCAAAAAGGGCGTATGCGTTTTTTCCTGAATATATTCAGGAAAAAACGCATACGCCCTTTTTGGCCAAGGGCCTCATTGTCAACGTTTTGCTGCTTTTCATGTGCTTTAAAGGCGATTCGAATCTACCTCCTGAAATCTGTTTCCTGAAATTCTGCCTTGATTTCAAATCCTCTTCTTTGCCTTCCCTCAATATATTTGTGGACGAGAGTTATCATTTATAACTCTGCAGGTTTGTGAATTGCAGTTCCCTGAAGCTCCATTTTACAACTCGCCTTTTGGGAGTTGGCCGTAAAAGCGCAGGATGGCTTCAGGCCCTGTTCTGGTTCCGGGGGGCCGCTGAACCTGTGGTTAATTCTTCTTCCTGATGGGAAAATAGAGTGACCTGTGCCTGTCCCAACACCTAGAGCTAGTCTCTCATTGGTTCCCCATCTTCCCATTCATCCTCAGGACAAATTGCAACCTGTACGGAACAGGAGGTTAAAGGTGCTGATGCTCCAAGTTGGGAGATTGCTAGTAAAGTGGCTGGAATGGCGAACCCGAGCACAAGGAGATGAGAAATGAGATGCGTTTTAGGAACCTTTCCCCATCACACGGTGTACCATCTTCTGGGTTTCTCATGCATGTTTTCGATGTAGGAAGATGCCCTTGAACCTGGAGATTTGGGACCCATGGGATGGGTACCACACAGTATTACTTTAAAGGGTCTGCGTTTGCTCACCCAACCTCACCAAACCTCTCAGCCCCAAGAGTGTCCACCCTTATGTCTCATCCAGCTGTGGGTCTAGATATGGTCAATCCGGGTTGCATCACAGCCCCTGAACGAATTGTGTAAGAATTTCTCTCTCTTTCTCTGTCTTTGTTACATGGGTTTTTAAAAGTAATTTATTTTTATAATGGGGTTTAGCTGCTTTTCACTGCTGTGTTTATGCCGCTTTACACCCACTTGACACACTAACAGAGAGATTTCAATACATAGGTTTTAAGATTATTACTAGTCAGATATATCCTTGTGTGGTGAAAAGGGGGTGTTAAGTCCAGTTCTCTGAGCAAGGAGTAGGTCTTGTCTATTACATGTTGGGTTTATGGAACGGTATCTCAGCTAATTTGAAACCCTTGTTTTATGTATCACCCCACCTCACCTTTCCTGTTAAGCAGCCATAGTGTGTTTTCTGCATGTGTGACTCTGTTCTGTTTTGGAATTCAGTTCAAGTGTAATGGTTTTTACTTTCCCTGTATAAGTGATATATTATGAGAAGTGTCCTTTTCTGTGTGACTTATTTCACTTAGAATCGTTGTACCTAAATCCACTCATCATGCTGCTACTAGCCTTATGACATTGATTTCATGGCTGAGTGATATTCCATTGTACATAAGGACCACAACTTCTTTATCCATTTTTCTCTTTCCTGGGATATTTAAGGTGGAATGAAGTGGAGGTCCTTGGCAACAGAGCAGCCCTAAACTTTGGTGTGCTTGTGTCTTGCTGATTTTTAATTTTCCCAATTTATACCCCCATGCGTGGAAGTGCCCTATGCGCTCTAAGCTGTGTTTTTTAGATGTTTCAGGACACACCGTACCCTTCTCCAGCGTGGCTGTTGGCAATTTACATTCCGCCCATCAGCGTAGCAAGGCTCCCATTTCTCCATGGCCTGTTCTGCATTTCTGGTTTTGACACTTTTCTCAGCATGGCCCTTTTGACCGATGGGAAGCGAGACTTCTTTGTAGCGCTGATTTGCCTTTCCAGGTTGCTTGGTTGGCCAAAAAGGGCGTATGCGTTTTTTCCTGAATATATTCAGGAAAAAACGCATACGCCCTTTTTGGCCAAGGGCATCATTGTCAACGTTTTGCCGCTTTTCATGTGCTTTAAAGGCGATTCGAATCTACCTCCTGAAATCTGTTTCCTGCAATTCTGCCTTGATTTCAAATCCTCTTCTTTGCCTTCCCTCAATATATTTGTGGACGAGAGTTATCATTTATAACTCTGCAGGTTTGTGAATTGCAGTGCCCTGAAGCTCCATTTTACAACTTGCTTTTTTGGGACCTGGCCGCAAAAGCGCAGGATGGCTTCAGGCCCTGTTCTGGTTCTGGGGGGCAGGCTGAGCCTGTGGATAATTCTTCTTCCTGATGGGAAAATAGAGTGACCTGTGTCTGTCCCAATACCAAGAGCTAGTCTCTCATTGCTTCCCCGTCTTCCCGTTCATCCTCAGGACAAATTGCAACCTGTACGGAACAGGAGGTTAAAGGTGCTGATACTCCAAGTAGGGAGATAGCTAGTAAAGTGGCTGGAATTGCGAACCCGAGCTCAAGGAGATGACAAATGAGGTGCGTTTTAGAAAGCTTTCCCCATCACACGGTGTACCATCTTCTGGGTTTCTCATGCATGTTTTCGATGTAGGAAGATGCCCTTGAACCTGGAGATTTGGGACCCATGCGATGGGTACCACACAGTATTACTTTAAAGGGACTGCGTTTGCTCACCCAGCCTCACCAAATCTCTCAGCCCCAAGAGTGTCCACCCTTATATCTCATCCAGCTGTGGGTCTAGATATGGTCAATCCAGGTTCCATCACAGCCCCTGAACGAATTGTGTAAGAATTTCTCTCTCTTTCACTGTCTTTGTTTCATGGGTTTTTAAACGTAATTTATTTTTATAATGGGGTTTAGCTGCTTTTCACTGCTGTGTTTATGCTGCTTTACGCCCACTTGACACACTAACAGAGAGATTTCAATACATAGGTTTTAAGATTATTACTAGTCAGATATATCCTTGTGTGGTGAATAGGGGGTGTTGAGTCCAGTTCTCTGAGCAAGGAGTTGGTCTTGTCTATTACATATTGGGATTATGGAACGGTATCTCAGCTAATTTGAAACCCTTGTTTTATGTTTCACCCCACCTCACCTTTCCTGTTAAGCAGCCATAGTGTGTTTTCTGCATGTGTGACTCTCTTCTGTTTTATAATTCAGTTGAAGTGTAACGGTTTTTACTTTCCCTGTATAAGTGATATCTTATGAGAAGTGTCCTTTTCTGTGTGACTTATTTCACTTAGAATCGTCGTACATAAATCCACTCATCATGCTGCTACTAGCCTTATGACATTGATTTCATGGCTGAGTGATATTCCATTGTACTTAAGGACCACAACTTCTTTATCCATTTTTCTCTTTCCTGTGATATTAAAGGTGGAATGAAGTGGAGGTCCTTTGCAACAGAGCAGCCCTAAACTTTGGTGTGCTTGTGTCTTGCTGATTTTTAATTTTCCCAATTTATACCCCCATGCGTGGAAGTGCCCCTTGCGCTGTAAGCTGTGTTTTTTAGATGTTTGAGGACACACCGTACCCTTCTCCAGCATGGCTGTTGGCTATTTACATCCCGCCCATCAGCGTAGCAAGGCTCCCATTTCTCCATGGCCTGTCCTGCATTTCTGGTTTTGACACTTTTCTCAGCATAGCCCTTTTGACCGATGGGAAGCGAGACTTCTTTGTAGCGCTGATTTGCCTTTCCAGGTTGCTTGGTTGGCCAAAAAGGGCGTATGCGTTTTTTCCTGAATATATTCAGGAAAAAACGCATACGCCCTTTTTGGCCAAGGGCCTCATTGTCAACGTTTTGCTGCTTTTCATGTGCTTTAAAGGCGATTCGAATCTACCTCCTGAAATCTGTTTCCTGAAATTCTGCCTTGATTTCAAATCCTCTTCTTTGCCTTCCCTCAATATATTTGTGGACGAGAGTTATCATTTATAACTCTGCAGGTTTGTGAATTGCAGTTCCCTGAAGCTCCATTTTACAACTCGCTTTTTGGGAGTTGGCCGTAAAAGCGCAGGATGGCTTCAGGCCCTGTTCTGGTTCCGGGGGGCCGCTGAACCTGTGGTTAATTCTTCTTCCTGATGGGAAAATAGAGTGACCTGTGCCTGTCCCAACACCTAGAGCTAGTCTCTCATTGGTTCCCCATCTTCCCATTCATCCTCAGGACAAATTGCAACCTGTACGGAACAGGAGGTTAAAGTGCTGATGCTCCAAGTTGGGAGATTGCTAGTAAAGTGGCTGGAATGGCGAACCCGAGCACAAGGAGATGAGAAATGAGGTGCGTTTTAGGAACCTTTCCCCATCACACGGTGTACCATCTTCTGGGTTTCTCATGCATGTTTTCGATGTAGGAAGATGCCCTTGAACCTGGAGATTTGGGACCCATGGGATGGGTACCACACAGTATTACTTTAAAGGGTCTGCGTTTGCTCACCCAACCTCACCAAACCTCTCAGCCCCAAGAGTGTCCACCCTTATGTCTCATCCAGCTGTGTGTCTAGATATGGTCAATCCGGGTTGCATCACAGCCCCTGAACGAATTGTGTAAGAATTTCTCTCTCTTTCTCTGTCTTTGTTACATGGGTTTTTAAAAGTAATTTATTTTTATAATGGGGTTTAGCTGCTTTTCACTGCTGTGTTTATGCCGCTTTACACCCACTTGACACACTAACAGAGAGATTTCAATACATAGGTTTTAAGATTATTACTAGTCAGATATATCCTTGTGTGGTGAATAGGGGGTGTTAAGTCCAGTTCTCTGAGCAAGGAGTAGGTCTTGTCTATTACATGTTGGGTTTATGGAACGGTATCTCAGCTAATTTGAAACCCTTGTTTTATGTATCACCCCACCTCACCTTTCCTGTTAAGCAGCCATAGTGTGTTTTCTGCATGTGTGACTCTGTTCTGTTTTGGAATTCAGTTCAAGTGTAATGGTTTTTACTTTCCCTGTATAAGTGATATATTATGAGAAGTGTCCTTTTCTGTGTGACTTATTTCACTTAGAATCGTTGTACCTAAATCCACTCATCATGCTGCTACTAGCCTTATGACATTGATTTCATGGCTGAGTGATATTCCATTGTACATAAGGACCACAACTTCTTTATCCATTTTTCTCTTTCCTGGGATATTTAAGGTGGAATGAAGTGGAGGTCCTTGGCAACAGAGCAGCCCTAAACTTTGGTGTGCTTGTGTCTTGCTGATTTTTAATTTTCCCAATTTATACCCCCATGCGTGGAAGTGCCCTATGCGCTCTAAGCTGTGTTTTTTAGATGTTTCAGGACACACCGTACCCTTCTCCAGCGTGGCTGTTGGCAATTTACATTCCGCCCATCAGCGTAGCAAGGCTCCCATTTCTCCATGGCCTGTTCTGCATTTCTGGTTTTGACACTTTTCTCAGCATGGGCCTTTTGACCGATGGGAAGCGAGACTTCTTTGTAGCGCTGATTTGCCTTTCCAGGTTGCTTGGTTGGCCAAAAAGGGCGTATGCGTTTTTTCCTGAATATATTCAGGAAAAAACGCATACGCACTTTTTGGCCAAGGGCATCATTGTCAACGTTTTGCCGCTTTTCATGTGCTTTAAAGGCGATTCGAATCTACCTCCTGAAATCTGTTTCCTGAAATTCTGCCTTGATTTCAAATCCTCTTCTTTGCCTTCCCTCAATATATTTGTGGACGAGAGTTATCATTTATAACTCTGCAGGTTTGTGAATTGCAGTGCCCTGAAGCTCCATTTTACAACTCGCTTTTTGGGAGCTGGCCGTAAAAGCGCAGGATGGTTTCAGGCCCTGTGCTGGTTCCGGGGGGCAGCTGAGCCTGTGGTTAATTCTTCTTCCTGATGGGAAAATAGAGTGACCTGTGCCTGTCCCAACACCTAGAGCTAGCCTCTCATTGGTTCCCCATCTTCCCCTTCATCCTCAGGACAAATTGCAACCTGTACGGAACAGGAAGTTAAAGGTGCTGATGCTCCAAGTAGGGAGATTGCTAGTAAAGTGGCTGGAATGGCGAACCCGAGCACAAGGAGATGAGAAATGAGGTGCGTTTTAGGAACCTTTCCCCATCACACGGTGTACCATCTTCTGGGTTTCTCATGCATGTTTTCCATGTAGGAAGATGCCCTTGAACCTCGAGATTTGGGACCCATGCGATGGGTACCACGCAGTATTACTTTAAAGGGTCTGCGTTTGCTCACCCAGCCTCACCAAATCTCTCAGCCCCAAGAGTGTCCACCCTTATGTCTCATCCAGCTGTGGGTCTAGATATGGTCAATCCAGGTTCCATCACAGCCCCTGAACGAATTGTGTAAGAATTTCTCTCTCTTTCACTGTCTTTGTTTCATGGGTTTTTAAAAGTAATTTATTTTTATAATGGGGTTTAGCTGCTTTTCACGGCTGTGTTTATGCCGCTTTACACCCACTTGACACACTAACAGAGAGATTTCAATACATAGGTTTTAAGATTATTACTAGTCAGATATATCCTTGTGTGGTGAATAGGGGGTGTTGAGTCCAGTTCTCTGAGCAAGGAGTAGGTCTTGTCTATTACATGTTGGGTTTATGGAACTGTATCTCAGGTAATTTGAAACCCTTGTTTTATGTATCACCCCACCTCACCTTTCCTGTTAAGCAGCCATAGTGTGTTTTCTGCATGTGTGACTCTGTTCTGTTTTGGAATTCAGTTCAAGTGTAATGGTTTTTACTTTCCCTGTATAAGTGATATCTTATGAGAAGTGTCCTTTTCTGTGTGACTTATTTCACTTAGAATCGTCGTACCTAAATCCACTCATCATGCTGCTACTAGCCTTATGACATTGATTTCATGGCTGAGTGATATTCCATTGTACATAAGGACCACAACTTCTTTATCCATTTTTCTCTTTCCTGGGATATTTAAGGTGGAATGAAGTGGAGGTCCTTGGCAACAGAGCAGCCCTAAACTTTGGTGTGCTTGTGTCTTGCTGATTTTTAATTTTCCCAATTTATACCCCCATGCGTGGAAGTGCCCTATGCGCTCTAAGCTGTGTTTTTTAGATGTTTGAGGACACACCGTACCCTTCTCCAGAGTGGCTGTTGGCAATTTACATCCCGCCCATCAGCGTAGCAAGGCTCCCATTTCTCCATGGCCTGTCCTGCATTTCTGGTTTTGACACTTTTCTCAGCATGGCCCTTTTGACCGATGGGAAGCGAGACTTCTTTGTAGCGCTGATTTGCCTTTCCAGGTTGCTTGGTTGGCCAAAAAGGGCGTATGCGTTTTTTCCTGAATATATTCAGGAAAAAACGCATACGCCCTTTTTGGCCAAGGGCCTCATTGTCAACGTTTTGCTGCTTTTCATGTGCTTTAAAGGCGATTCGAATCTACCTCCTGAAATCTGTTTCCTGCAATTCTGCCTTGATTTCAAATCCTGTTCTTTGCCTTCCCTCAATATATTTGTGGACGAGAGTTATCATTTATAATTCTGCAGGTTTGTGAATTGCAGTGCCCTGAAGCTCCATTTTACAACTCGCTTTTTGGGAGCTGGCCGTAAAAGCGAAGGATGGTTTCAGGCCCTGTGCTGGTTCCGGGGTGCAGCTGAGCCTGTGGTTAATTCTTCTTCCTGATGGGAAAATAGAGTGACCTGTGCCTGTCCCAACACCTAGAGCTAGCCTCTCATTGGTTCCCCATCTTCCCATTCATCCTCAGGACAAATTGCAACCTGTACGGAACAGGAGGTTAAAGGTGCTGATGCTCCAAGTAGGGAGATTGCTAGTAAAGTGGCTGGAATGGAGAACCCGAGCACAAGGAGATGAGAAATGAGGTGCGTTTTAGGAACCTTTCCCCATCACACGGTGTACCATCTTCTGGGTTTCTCATGCATGTTTTCGATGTAGGAAGATGCCCTTGAACCTGGAGATTTGGGACCCATGCGATGGGTACCACACAGTATTACTTTAAAGGGACTGCGTTTGCTCACCCAGCCTCACCAAATCTCTCAGCCCCAAGAGTGTCCACCCTTATGTCTCATCCAGCTGTGGGTCTAGATATGGTCAATCCAGGTTCCATCACAGCCCCTGAACGAATTGTGTAAGAATTTCTCTCTCTTTCACTGTCTTTGTTTCATGGGTTTTTAAAAGTAATTTATTTTTATAATGGGGTTTAGCTGCTTTTCACTGCTGTGTTTATGCTGCTTTACGCCCACTTGACACACTAACAGAGAGATTTCAATACATAGGTTTTAAGATTATTACTAGTCAGATATATCCTTGTGTGGTGAATAGGGGGTGTTGAGTCCAGTTCTCTGAGCAAGGAGTTGGTCTTGTCTATTACATATTGGGATTATGGAACGGTATCTCAGCTAATTTGAAACCCTTGTTTTATGTATCACCCCACCTCACCTTTCCTGTTAAGCAGCCATAGTGTGTTTTCTGCATGTGTGACTCTGTTCTGTTTTATAATTCAGTTCAAGTGTAACGGTTTTTACTTTCCCTGTGTAAGTGATATCTTATGAGAAGTGTCCTTTTCTGTGTGACTTATTTCACTTAGAATCGTCGTACCTAAATCCACTCATCATGCTGCTACTAGCCTTATGACATTGATTTCATGGCTGAGTGATATTCCATTGTACATAAGGACCACAACTTCTTTATCCATTTTTCGCTTTCCTGGGATATTTAAGGTGGAACGAAGTGGAGGTCCTTGTCAACAGAGCAGCCCTAAACTTTGGGGTGCTTGTGTCTTGCTGATTTTTAATTTTCGCACCTTATACCCCCATGCGTGGAAGTGCCCTATGCTCTCTAAGCTGTGTTTTTTAGATGTTTCAGGACACACCGTACACTTCTCCAGAGTGGCTTTTGGCAATTTACATCCCGCCCATCATGGTAGCAAGGCTCCCATTTCTCCATGGCCTGTCCTGCATTTCTGGTTTTGACACTGTTTTCAGCATGGCCCTTTTGACCGATGGGAAGCGAGACTTCTTTGTAGCGCTGATTTGCCTTTCCAGGTTGCTTCGTTGGCCAAAAAGGGCGTATGCGTTTTTTCCTGAATATATTCAGGAAAAAACGCATACGCCCTTTTTGGCCAAGGGCATCATTGTCAACGTTTTCCCGCTTTTCATGTGCTTTAAAGGCGATTCGAATCTACCTCCTGAAATCTGTTTCCTGCAATTCTGCCTTGATTTCAATTCCTCGTCTTTGCCTTCCCTCAATATATTTGTGGACGAGAGTTATCATTTATAACTCTGCAGGTTTGTGAATTGCAGTGCCCTGAAGCTCCATTTTACAACTCGCTTTTTTGGGAGCTGGCCGCAAAAGCGCAGGATGGATTCAGGCCCTGTTCTGGTTCCGGGGGGCAGGCTGAGCCTGTGGTTAATTCTTCTTCCTGATGGGAAAATAGAGTCACCTGTGCCTGTCCCAACACCAAGAGCTAGTCTCTCATTGGTTCCCCATCTTCCCGTTCATCCTCAGGACAAATTGCAACCTGTACGGAACAGGAGGTTAAAGGTGCTGATGCTCCAAGTAGGGAGATTGCTAGTAAAGTGGCTGGAATGGCGAACCCGAGCACAAGGAGATGAGAAATGAGGTGCGTTTTAGAAACCATTCCCCCTCACACGGTGTACCATCTTCTGGGTTTCTCATGCATGGTTTCGATGTAGGAAGATGCCCTTTAACCTGGAGATTTGGGACCCATGCGATGGGTAGCACGCAGTATTACTTTAAAGGGTCTGCGTTTGCTCACCCAACCTCACCAAACCTCTCAGCCCCAAGAGTGTCCACCCTTATGTCTCATCCAGCTGTGGGTCTAGATATGGTCAATCCAGGTTGCATCACAGCCCCTGAACGAATTGTGTAAGAATTTCTCTCTCTTTCACTGTCTTTGTTTCATGGGTTTTTAAAAGTAATTTATTTTTATAATGGGGTTTAGCTGCTTTTCACGGCTGTGTTTATGCCGCTTTACACCCACTTGACACACTAACAGAGAGATATCAATAAATAGGTTTTAAGATTTTTACTAGTCAGATATATTCTTGTGCGGTGAATCGGGCGTGTTGAGTCCAGTTCTCTGAGTAAGGAGTAGGTCTTGTCTATTACATATTGGGTTTATGGAACGGTATCTGAGCTAATTTGAAACTCTTGTTTTATGTATCACCCCAACTCACCTTTCCCGTTAAGCAGCCATAGTGTGTTTTCTGCATGTGTGACTCTGTTCTGTTTTGTAATTCAGTTCAAGTGTAACGGTTTTTACATTCCCTCTATAAGTGACACCTTATGAGAAGTGTCCTTTTTTGTGTGAATTATTTCACTTAGAATCGTCGTACCTAAATCCACTCATCATGCTGCTACTCGCCTTATGACATTGATTTCATGGCTGAGTGATATTCCATTGTACATAAGGACCACCACTTTTTTATCCATTTTTCGCTTTCCTGGGATATTTAAGGTGGAATGAAGTGGAGGTCCTTGTCAACAGAGCAGCCCTAAACTTTGGGGTGCTTGTGTCTTGCTGATTTTCAATATTCCCACTTTATACCCCCATGCGTGGAAGTGCCCTATGCTCTCTAAGCTGTGTTTTTTAGATGTTTCAGGACACACCGTACCCTTCTCCAGAGTGGCTGTTGGCAATTTACATCCCGCCCATCAGTGTAGCAAGGCTCCCATTTCTCCATGGCCTGTCCTGCATTTCTGGTTTTGACACTTTTTTCAGCATGGCCCTTTTGACCGATGGGAAGTGAGACTTCTTTGTAGCGCTGATTTGCCTTTCCAGGTTGCTTGGTTGGCCAAAAAGGGCGTATGCGTTTTTTCCTGAATATATTCAGGAAAAAACGCATACGCCCTTTTTGGCCAAGGGCATCATTGTCAACGTTTTGCCGCTTTTCACGTGCTTTAAAGGCGATTCGAATCTACCTCCTGAAATCTCTTTCCTGCAATTCTGCCTTGATTTCAAATCCTCTTCTTTGCCTTCCCTCAATATATTTGTGGACGAGAGTTATCATTTATAACTCTGCAGGTTTATGAATTGCAGTGCCCTGAAGCTCCATTTTACAACTCGCTTTTTTGGGAGCTGGCCGCAAAAGCGCAGGATGGCTTCAGGCCCTGTTCTGCTTCCGGGGGGCAGGCTGAGCCTGTGGTTAATTCTTCTTCCTGATGGGAAAATAGAGTGACCTGTGCCGGTCCCAACACCAAGAGCTAGTCTCTCATTGGTTCCCCGTCTTCCCGTTCATCCTCAGGACAAATTGCAACCTGTACGGAACAGGAGGTTAAAGGTGCTGATGCTCCAAGTAGGGAGATTGCTAGTAAAGTGGCTGGAATGGCGAACCCGAGCACAAGGAGATGAGAAATGAGGTGCGTTTTAGAAACCTTTCCCCATCACACGCTGTACCATCTTCTGGGTTTCTCATGCATGATTTCGATGTAGGAAGATGCCCTTGAACCTGGAGATTTGGGACCCATGCGATGGGTAGCACGTAGTATTACCTTAAAGGGTCTGCGTTTGCTCACCCAACCTCACCAAACCTCTCAGCCCCAAGAGTGTCCACCCTTATGTGTCATCCAGCTGTGGGTCTAGATATGGTCAATCCAGGTTGCATCACAGCCCCTGAACGAATTGTGTAAGAATTTCTCTCTCTTTCCCTGTCTTTGTTTCATGGGTTTTTAAAAGTAATTTATTTTTATAGTGGGGTTTAGCTGCTTTTCACGGCTGTGTTTATGCCGCTTTATACCCACTTGACACACTAACAGAGAGATATCAATACATAGGTTTTAAGATTATTACTAGTCAGATATATTCTCGTGCGGTGAATCGGGCGTGTTGAGTCCAGTTCTCTGAGCAAGGAGTAGGTCTTGTCTGTTACATATTGGGTTTATGGAACGGTATCTGAGCTAATTTGAAACTCTTGTTTTATGTATCACCCCAACTCAACTTTCCCGTTAAGCAGCCATAGTGTGTTTTCTGCATGTGTGACTCTGTTCTGTTTTGTAATTCAGTTCAAGTGTAATGGTTTTTACATTCCCTCTATAAGTGACACCTTATGAGAAGTGTCCTTTTTTGTGTGAATTATTTCACTTAGAATCGTCGTACCTAAATCCACTCATCATGCTGCTACTCGCCTTATGACATTGATTTCATGGCTGAGTGATATTCCATTGTACATAAGGACCACCACGTTTTTATCCATTTTTCGCTCTCCTGGGATATTTAAGGTGGAATGAAGTGGAGGTCCTTGTCAACAGAGCAGCCCTAAACTTTGGGGTGCTTGTGTCTTGCTGATTTTCAATATTCCCACTTTATACCCCCATGCGTGGAAGTGCCCTATGCTCTCTAAGCTGTGTTTTTTAGATGTTTCAGGACACACCGTACCCTTCTCCAGAGTGGCTGTTGGCAATTTACATCCCGCCCATCAGTGTAGCAAGGCTCCCATTTCTCCATGGCCTGTCCTGCATTTCTGGTTTTGACCCTTTTTTCAGCATGGCACTTTTGACCGATGGGAAGCGAGACTTCTTTGTAGCGCTGATTTGCCTTTCCAGGTTGCTTGGTTGGCCAAAAATGGCGTATGTGTTTTTTCCTGAATATATTCAGGAAAAAACGCATACGCCCGTTTTGGCCAAGGGCATCATTGTCAACGTTTTGCCGCTTTTCATGTGCTTTAAAGGCGATTCGAATCTACCTCCTGAAATCTCTTTCCTGCAATTCTGCCTTGATATCAAATCCTCTTCTTTGCCTTCCCTCAATATATTTGTGGACGAGAGTTATCATTTATAACTCTGCAGGTTTATGAATTGCAGTGCCCTGCAGCTCCATTTTACAACTCGCTTTTTTGGGAGCTGGCCGCAAAAGCGCAGGATGGCTTCAGGCCCTGTTCTGGTTCCGGGGGGCAGGCTGAGCCTGTGGTTAATTCTTCTTCCTGATGGGAATAGAGTGACCTGTGCCTGTCCCAACACCAAGAGCTAGTCTCTCATTGGTTCCCCGTCTTCCCGTTCATCCTCAGGACAAATTGCAACCTGTACGGAACAGGAGGTTAAAGGTGCTGATGCTCCAAGTAGGGAGATTGCTAGTAAAGTGGCTGGAATGGCGAACCCGAGCACAAGGAGATGAGAAATGAGGTGCGTTTTAGAAACCTTTCCCCATCACAAGGTATACCATCTTCTGGGTTTCTCATGCATGTTTTCGATGTAGGAAGATGCCCTTGAACCTGGAGATTTGGGACCCATGCGATGGGTAGCACGCAGTATTACTTTAAAGGGTCTGCGTTTGCTCACCCAACCTCACCAAACCTCTCAGCCCCAAGAGTGTCCACCCTTATGTCTCATCCAGCTGTGGGTCTAGATATGATCAATCCAGGTTGCATCACAGCCCCTGAACGAATTGTGTAAGAATTTCTCTCTCTTTCCCTGTCTTTGTTTCATGGGTTTTTAAAAGTAATTTATTTTTATAATGGGGTTTAGCTGCTTTTCACGGCTGTGTTTATGCCGCTTTACACCCACTTGACACACTAACAGAGAGATATCAATACATAGGTTTTAAGATTATTACTAGTCAGATATATTCTCGTGCGGTGAATCGGGCGTGTTGAGTCCAGTTCTCTGAGCAAGGAGTAGGTCTTGTCTGTTACATATTGGGTTTATGGAACGGTATGTGAGCTAATTTGAAACTCTTGTTTTATGTATCACACCACCTCACCTTTCCCGTTAAGCAGCCATAGTGTGTTTTCTGCATGTGTGACTCTGTTCTGTTTTGTAATTCAGTTCAAGTGTAACGGTTTTTACATTCCCTCTATAAGTGACACCTTATGAGAAGTGTCCTTTTCTGTGTGACTTATTTCACTTAGAATCGTCGTACCTAAATCCACTCATCATGCTGCTACTCGCCTTATGACATTGATTTCATGGCTGAGTGATATTCCGTTGTACATAAGGACCACCACTTTTTAATCCATTTTTCGCTTTCCTGGGATATTTAAGGTGGAATGAAGTGGAGGTCCTTGTCAACAGAGCAGCCCTAAACTTTGGGGTGCTTGTGTCTTGCTGATTTTCAATTTTCCCACTTTATACCCCCATGCGTGGAAGTGCCCTATGCTCTCTAAGCTGTGTTTTTTAGATGTTTCAGGACACACTGTACCCTTCTCCAGAGTGGCTGTTGGCAATTTACATCCCGCCCATCAGTGTAGCAAGGCTCCCATTTCTCCATGGCCTGTCCTGCATTTCTGGTTTTGATACTTTTTTCAGCATGGCCCTTTTGACCGATGGGAAGCGAGACTTCTTTGTAGCGCTGATTTGCCTTTTCAGGTTGCTTGGTTGGCCAAAAAGGGCGTATGCGTTTTTTCCTGAATATATTCAGGAGAAAACGCATACGCCCTTTTTGGCCAAGGGCATCATTGTCAACGTTTTGCCGCTTTTCACGTGCTTTAAGGGCGATTCGAATCTACCTCCTGAAATCTGTTTCCTGCAATTCTGCCTTGATTTCAAATCCTCTTCTTTGCCTTCCCTCAATATATTTGTGGACGAGAGTTATCATTTATAACTCTGCAGGTTTGTGAATTGCAGTGCCCTGAAGCTCCATTTTACAACTCGCTTTTTTGGGAGCTGGCCGCAAAAGCGCAGGATGGCTTCAGGCCCTGTTCTGGTTCCGGGGGGCAGGCTGAGCCTGTGGTTAATTCTTCTTCCTGATGGGAATAGAGTGACCTGTGCCTGTCCCAACACCAAGAGCTAGTCTCTCATTGGTTCCCCGTCTTCCCGTTCATCCTCAGGACAAATTGCAACCTGTACGGAACAGGAGGTTAAAGGTGCTGATGCTCCAAGTAGGGAGATTGCTAGTAAAGTGGCTGGAATGGCGAACCCGATCACAAGGAGATGAGAAATGAGGTGCGTTTTAGAAACCTTTCCCCATCACACGGTGTACCATATTCTGGGTTTCTATGCATGTTTTCGATGTAGGAAGATGCCCTTGAACCTGGAGATTTGGGACCCATGGGATGGGTACCACGCAGTATTACTTTAAAGGGTCTGCGTTTACTCACCCAACCTCACCAAACCTCTCAGCCCCAAGAGTGTCCACCCTTATGTCTCATCCAGCTGTGGGTCTAGATATGGTCAATCCAGGTTCCATCACAGCCCCTGAACGAATTGTGTAAGAATTTCTCTCTCTTTCACTGTCTTTGTTTCATGGGGTTTTAAAAGTAATTTATTTTTAGAATGGGGTTTAGCTGCTTTTCACTGCTGTGTTTATGCCGCTTTACACCCACTTCACACACTAACAGAGAGATTTCAATACATAGGTTTTAAGATTATTACTAGTCAGATATATCCTTGTGTGGTGAATAGGGGGTGTTGAGTCCAGTTCTCTGAGCAAGGAGTAGGTCTTGTCTATTACATATTGGGTTTATGGAACGGTATCTCAGCTCATTTGAAACCCTTGTTTTATGTATCACCCCACCTCACCTTTCCTGTTAAGCAGCCATAGTGTGTTTTCTGCATGTGTGACTCTGTTCTGTTTTGTAATTCAGTTCAAGTGTAACGGTTTTTACTTTCCCTGTATAAGTGATATCTTATGAGAAGTGTCCTTTTCTGTGTGACTTATTTCACTTAGAATCCTCTCGTACCTAAATCCACTCATCATGCTGCTACTAGCCTTAGGACATTGATTTCATGGCTGAGTGATATTCCATTGTACATAAGGACCACCACTTATTTATCCATTTTTATCTTTCCTGGGATATTTAAGGTGGAATGAAGTGGAGGACCTTGGCAACAGAGCAGCCCTAAACTTTGGTGTGCTTGTGCCTTGCTGATTTTTAACTTTCCCAATTTATACCCCCATGCATGGAAGTGCCCTATGCTCTCTAAGCTGTGTTTTTTAGATGTTTCAGGACACACTGTACCCTTCTCCAGAGTGGCTGTTGGCAATTTACATCCCGCCCATCAGCGTAGCAAGGCTCCCATTTCTCCATGGCCTGTCCTGCATTTCTGGTTTTGACACTTTTTTCAGCATGGCCCATTTGACCGATGGGAAGCGAGACTTCTTTGTAGCGCTGATTTGCCTTTCCAGGTTGCTTGGTTGGCCAAAAAGGGCGTATGCGGTTTTTTCCTGAATATATTCAGGAAAAAACGCATACGCCCTTTTTGGCCAAGGGCATCATTATCAATGTTTTGCCGCTTTTCATGTGCTTTAAAGGCGATTCGAATCTACCTCCTGAAATCTGTTTCCTGCAATTCTGCCTTGATTTCAAATCCTCTTTTTGGCCTTCCCTCAATATATTTGTGGACGAGAGTTATCATTTATAACTCTGCAGGTTTATGAATTGCAGTGCCCTGAAGCTCCATTTTACAACTCGCTTTTTGGGAGCTGGCCGTAAAAGCGCAGGATGGCTTCAGGCCCTGTTCTCGTTCCGGGGGGCAGGCTGAGCCTGTGGTTAATTCTTCTTCCTGATGGGAAAATAGAGTGCCCTGTGCCTGTCCCAACACCAAGAGCTAGTCTCTCATTGGTTCCCCATCTTCCCGTTCATCCTCAGGACAAATTGCAACCTGTACGGAACAGGAGTTTAAAGGAGCTGATGCTCCAAGTAGGGAGATTGCTAGTAAAGTGGCTGCAATGGCGAACCCGAGCACAAGGAGATGAGAAATGAGGTGCGTTTTAGAAACCTTTCCCCATCACACGGTGTACCATATTCTGGGTTTCTAGGCATGTTTTCGATGTAGGAAGATGCCCTTGAACCTGGAGATTTGGGACCCATGGGATGGGTACCACGCAGTATTACTTTAAAGGGTCTGCGTTTACTCACCCAACCTCACCAAACCTCTCAGCCCCAAGAGTGTCCACCCTTATGTCTCATCCAGCTGTGGGTCTAGATATGGTCAATCCAGGTTCCATCACAGCCCCTGAACGAATTGTGTAAGAATTTCTCTCTCTTTCACTGTCTTTGTTTCATGGGGTTTTAAAAGTAATTTATTTTTAGAATGGGGTTTAGCTGCTTTTCACTGCTGTGTTTATGCCGCTTTACACCCACTTCACACACTAACAGAGAGATTTCAATACATAGGTTTTAAGATTATTACTAGTCAGATATATCCTTGTGTGGTGAATAGGGGGTGTTGAGTCCAGTTCTCTGAGCAAGGAGTAGGTCTTGTCTATTACATATTGGGTTTATGGAACGGTATCTCAGCTCATTTGAAACCCTTGTTTTATGTATCACCCCACCTCACCTTTCCTGTTAAGCAGCCATAGTGTGTTTTCTGCATGTGTGACTCTGTTCTGTTTTGTAATTCAGTTCAAGTGTAACGGTTTTTACTTTCCCTGTATAAGTGATATCTTATGAGAAGTGTCCTTTTCTGTGTGACTTATTTCACTTAGAATCGTCTCGTACCTAAATCCACTCATCATGCTGCTACTAGCCTTAGGACATTGATTTCATGGCTGAGTGATATTCCATTGTACATAAGGACCACCACTTATTTATCCATTTTTATCTTTCCTGGGATATTTAAGGTGGAATGAAGTGGAGGACCTTGGCAACAGATCAGCCCTAAACTTTGGTGTGCTTGTGCCTTGCTGATTTTTAACTTTCCCAATTTATACCCCCATGCATGGAAGTGCCCTATGCTCTCTAAGCTGTGTTTTTTAGATGTTTCAGGACACACTGTACCCTTCTCCAGAGTGGCTGTTGGCAATTTACATCCCGCCCATCAGCGTAGCAAGGCTCCCATTTCTCCATGGCCTGTCCTGCATTTCTGGTTTTGACACTTTTTTCAGCATGGCCCATTTGACCGATGGGAAGCGAGACTTCTTTGTAGCGCTGATTTGCCTTTCCAGGTTGCTTGGTTGGCCAAAAAGGGCGTATGCGGTTTTTTCCTGAATATATTCAGGAAAAAACGCATACGCCCTTTTTGGCCAAGGGCATCATTATCAATGTTTTGCCGCTTTTCATGTGCTTTAAAGGCGATTCGAATCTACCTCCTGAAATCTGTTTCCTGCAATTCTGCCTTGATTTCAAATCCTCTTCTTTGCCTTCCCTCAATATATTTGTGGACGAGAGTTATCATTTATAACTCTGCAGGTTTGTGAATTGCAGTGCCCTGAAGCTCCATTTTACAACTCGCTTTTTGGGAGCTGGCCGTAAAAGCGCAGGATGGCTTCAGGCCCTGTTCTCGTTCCGGGGGGCAGGCTGAGCCTGTGGTTAATTCTTCTTCCTGATGGGAAAATAGAGTGCCCTGTGCCTGTCCCAACACCAAGAGCTAGTCTCTCATTGGTTCCCCATCTTCCCGTTCATCCTCAGGACAAATTGCAACCTGTACGGAACAGGAGTTTAAAGGAGCTGATGCTCCAAGTAGGGAGATTGCTAGTAAAGTGGCTGCAATGGCGAACCCGAGCACAAGGAGATGAGAAATGAGGTGCGTTTTAGAAACCTTTCCCCATCACACGGTGTACCATATTCTGGGTTTCTAGGCATGTTTTCGATGTAGGAAGATGCCCTTGAACCTGGAGATTTGGGACCCATGGGATGGGTACCACGCAGTATTACTTTAAAGGGTCTGCGTTTACTCACCCAACCTCACCAAACCTCTCAGCCCCAAGAGTGTCCACCCTT
Organism: Balaenoptera physalus; assembly: GCF_965194825.1. Taxonomy (NCBI): domain Eukaryota; kingdom Metazoa; phylum Chordata; class Mammalia; order Artiodactyla; family Balaenopteridae; genus Balaenoptera; species Balaenoptera physalus. Next base: position 938,942 of record NW_028126413.1, on the reverse strand, counting down.
ATGTCTCATCCAGCTGTGGGTCTAGATATGGTCAATCCAGGTTCCATCACAGCCCCTGAACGAATTGTGTAAGAATTTCTCTCTCTTTCACTGTCTTTGTTTCATGGGGTTTTAAAAGTAATTTATTTTTAGAATGGGGTTTAGCTGCTTTTCACTGCTGTGTTTATGCCGCTTTACACCCACTTCACACACTAACAGAGAGATTTCAATACATAGGTTTTAAGATTATTACTAGTCAGATATATCCTTGTGTGGTGAATAGGGGGTGTTGAGTCCAGTTCTCTGAGCAAGGAGTAGGTCTTGTCTATTACATATTGGGTTTATGGAACGGTATCTCAGCTCATTTGAAACCCTTGTTTTATGTATCACCCCACCTCACCTTTCCTGTTAAGCAGCCATAGTGTGTTTTCTGCATGTGTGACTCTGTTCTGTTTTGTAATTCAGTTCAAGTGTAACGGTTTTTACTTTCCCTGTATAAGTGATATCTTATGAGAAGTGTCCTTTTCTGTGTGACTTATTTCACTTAGAATCGTCTCGTACCTAAATCCACTCATCATGCTGCTACTAGCCTTAGGACATTGATTTCATGGCTGAGTGATATTCCATTGTACATAAGGACCACCACTTATTTATCCATTTTTATCTTTCCTGGGATATTTAAGGTGGAATGAAGTGGAGGACCTTGGCAACAGATCAGCCCTAAACTTTGGTGTGCTTGTGCCTTGCTGATTTTTAACTTTCCCAATTTATACCCCCATGCATGGAAGTGCCCTATGCTCTCTAAGCTGTGTTTTTTAGATGTTTCAGGACACACTGTACCCTTCTCCAGAGTGGCTGTTGGCAATTTACATCCCGCCCATCAGCGTAGCAAGGCTCCCATTTCTCCATGGCCTGTCCTGCATTTCTGGTTTTGACACTTTTTTCAGCATGGCCCATTTGACCGATGGGAAGCGAGACTTCTTTGTAGCGCTGATTTGCCTTTCCAGGTTGCTTGGTTGGCCAAAAAGGGCGTATGCGGTTTTTTCCTGAATATATTCAGGAAAAAACGCATACGCCCTTTTTGGCCAAGGGCATCATTATCAATGTTTTGCCGCTTTTCATGTGCTTTAAAGGCGATTCGAATCTACCTCCTGAAATCTGTTTCCTGCAATTCTGCCTTGATTTCAAATCCTCTTCTTTGCCTTCCCTCAATATATTTGTGGACGAGAGTTATCATTTATAACTCTGCAGGTTTGTGAATTGCAGTGCCCTGAAGCTCCATTTTACAACTCGCTTTTTGGGAGCTGGCCGTAAAAGCGCAGGATGGCTTCAGGCCCTGTTCTCGTTCCGGGGGGCAGGCTGAGCCTGTGGTTAATTCTTCTTCCTGATGGGAAAATAGAGTGCCCTGTGCCTGTCCCAACACCAAGAGCTAGTCTCTCATTGGTTCCCCATCTTCCCGTTCATCCTCAGGACAAATTGCAACCTGTACGGAACAGGAGTTTAAAGGAGCTGATGCTCCAAGTAGGGAGATTGCTAGTAAAGTGGCTGCAATGGCGAACCCGAGCACAAGGAGATGAGAAATGAGGTGCGTTTTAGAAACCTTTCCCCATCACACGGTGTACCATATTCTGGGTTTCTAGGCATGTTTTCGATGTAGGAAGATGCCCTTGAACCTGGAGATTTGGGACCCATGGGATGGGTACCACGCAGTATTACTTTAAAGGGTCTGCGTTTACTCACCCAACCTCACCAAACCTCTCAGCCCCAAGAGTGTCCACCCTTATGTCTCATCCAGCTGTGGGTCTAGATATGGTCAATCCAGGTTCCATCACAGCCCCTGAACGAATTGTGTAAGAATTTCTCTCTCTTTCACTGTCTTTGTTTCATGGGGTTTTAAAAGTAATTTATTTTTAGAATGGGATTTAGCTGCTTTTCACTGCTGTGTTTATGCCGCTTTACACCCACTTCACACACTAACAGAGAGATTTCAATACATAGGTTTTAAGATTATTACTAGTCAGATATATCCTTGTGTGGTGAATAGGGGGTGTTGAGTCCAGTTCTCTGAGCAAGGAGTAGGTCTTGTCTATTACATATTGGGTTTATGGAACGGTATCTCAGCTCATTTGAAACCCTTGTTTTATGTATCACCCCACCTCACCTTTCCTGTTAAGCAGCCATAGTGTGTTTTCTGCATGTGTGACTCTGTTCTGTTTTGTAATTCAGTTCAAGTGTAACGGTTTTTACTTTCCCTGTATAAGTGATATCTTATGAGAAGTGTCCTTTTCTGTGTGACTTATTTCACTTAGAATCGTCTCGTACCTAAATCCACTCATCATGCTGCTACTAGCCTTAGGACATTGATTTCATGGCTGAGTGATATTCCATTGTACATAAGGACCACCACTTATTTATCCATTTTTATCTTTCCTGGGATATTTAAGGTGGAATGAAGTGGAGGACCTTGGCAACAGATCAGCCCTAAACTTTGGTGTGCTTGTGCCTTGCTGATTTTTAACTTTCCCAATTTATACCCCCATGCATGGAAGTGCCCTATGCTCTCTAAGCTGTGTTTTTTAGATGTTTCAGGACACACTGTACCCTTCTCCAGAGTGGCTGTTGGCAATTTACATCCCGCCCATCAGCGTAGCAAGGCTCCCATTTCTCCATGGCCTGTCCTGCATTTCTGGTTTTGACACTTTTTTCAGCATGGCCCATTTGACCGATGGGAAGCGAGACTTCTTTGTAGCGCTGATTTGCCTTTCCAGGTTGCTTGGTTGGCCAAAAAGGGCGTATGCGGTTTTTTCCTGAATATATTCAGGAAAAAACGCATACGCCCTTTTTGGCCAAGGGCATCATTATCAATGTTTTGCCGCTTTTCATGTGCTTTAAAGGCGATTCGAATCTACCTCCTGAAATCTGTTTCCTGCAATTCTGCCTTGATTTCAAATCCTCTTCTTTGCCTTCCCTCAATATATTTGTGGACGAGAGTTATCATTTATAACTCTGCAGGTTTGTGAATTGCAGTGCCCTGAAGCTCCATTTTACAACTCGCTTTTTGGGAGCTGGCCGTAAAAGCGCAGGATGGCTTCAGGCCCTGTTCTCGTTCCGGGGGGCAGGCTGAGCCTGTGGTTAATTCTTCTTCCTGATGGGAAAATAGAGTGCCCTGTGCCTGTCCCAACACCAAGAGCTAGTCTCTCATTGGTTCCCCATCTTCCCGTTCATCCTCAGGACAAATTGCAACCTGTACGGAACAGGAGTTTAAAGGAGCTGATGCTCCAAGTAGGGAGATTGCTAGTAAAGTGGCTGCAATGGCGAACCCGAGCACAAGGAGATGAGAAATGAGGTGCGTTTTAGAAACCTTTCCCCATCACACGGTGTACCATATTCTGGGTTTCTAGGCATGTTTTCGATGTAGGAAGATGCCCTTGAACCTGGAGATTTGGGACCCATGGGATGGGTACCACGCAGTATTACTTTAAAGGGTCTGCGTTTACTCACCCAACCTCACCAAACCTCTCAGCCCCAAGAGTGTCCACCCTTATGTCTCATCCAGCTGTGGGTCTAGATATGGTCAATCCAGGTTCCATCACAGCCCCTGAACGAATTGTGTAAGAATTTCTCTCTCTTTCACTGTCTTTGTTTCATGGGGTTTTAAAAGTAATTTATTTTTAGAATGGGGTTTAGCTGCTTTTCACTGCTGTGTTTATGCCGCTGTACACCCACTTCACACACTAACAGAGAGATTTCAATACATAGGTTTTAAGATTATTACTAGTCAGATATATCCTTGTGTGGTGAATAGGGGGTGTTGAGTCCAGTTCTCTGAGCAAGGAGTAGGTCTTGTCTATTACATATTGGGTTTATGGAACGGTATCTCAGCTCATTTGAAACCCTTGTTTTATGTATCACCCCACCTCACCTTTCCTGTTAAGCAGCCATAGTGTGTTTTCTGCATGTGTGACTCTGTTCTGTTTTGTAATTCAGTTCAAGTGTAACGGTTTTTACTTTCCCTGTATAAGTGATATCTTATGAGAAGTGTCCTTTTCTGTGTGACTTATTTCACTTAGAATCGTCTCGTACCTAAATCCACTCATCATGCTGCTACTAGCCTTAGGACATTGATTTCATGGCTGAGTGATATTCCATTGTACATAAGGACCACCACTTATTTATCCATTTTTATCTTTCCTGGGATATTTAAGGTGGAATGAAGTGGAGGACCTTGGCAACAGATCAGCCCTAAACTTTGGTGTGCTTGTGCCTTGCTGATTTTTAACTTTCCCAATTTATACCCCCATGCATGGAAGTGCCCTATGCTCTCTAAGCTGTGTTTTTTAGATGTTTCAGGACACACTGTACCCTTCTCCAGAGTGGCTGTTGGCAATTTACATCCCGCCCATCAGCGTAGCAAGGCTCCCATTTCTCCATGGCCTGTCCTGCATTTCTGGTTTTGACACTTTTTTCAGCATGGCCCATTTGACCGATGGGAAGCGAGACTTCTTTGTAGCGCTGATTTGCCTTTCCAGGTTGCTTGGTTGGCCAAAAAGGGCGTATGCGGTTTTTTCCTGAATATATTCAGGAAAAAACGCATACGCCCTTTTTGGCCAAGGGCATCATTATCAATGTTTTGCCGCTTTTCATGTGCTTTAAAGGCGATTCGAATCTACCTCCTGAAATCTGTTTCCTGCAATTCTGCCTTGATTTCAAATCCTCTTCTTTGCCTTCCCTCAATATATTTGTGGACGAGAGTTATCATTTATAACTCTGCAGGTTTGTGAATTGCAGTGCCCTGAAGCTCCATTTTACAACTCGCTTTTTGGGAGCTGGCCGTAAAAGCGCAGGATGGCTTCAGGCCCTGTTCTCGTTCCGGGGGGCAGGCTGAGCCTGTGGTTAATTCTTCTTCCTGATGGGAAAATAGAGTGCCCTGTGCCTGTCCCAACACCAAGAGCTAGTCTCTCATTGGTTCCCCATCTTCCCGTTCATCCTCAGGACAAATTGCAACCTGTACGGAACAGGAGTTTAAAGGAGCTGATGCTCCAAGTAGGGAGATTGCTAGTAAAGTGGCTGCAATGGCGAACCCGAGCACAAGGAGATGAGAAATGAGGTGCGTTTTAGAAACCTTTCCCCATCACACGGTGTACCATATTCTGGGTTTCTAGGCATGTTTTCGATGTAGGAAGATGCCCTTGAACCTGGAGATTTGGGACCCATGGGATGGGTACCACGCAGTATTACTTTAAAGGGTCTGCGTTTACTCACCCAACCTCACCAAACCTCTCAGCCCCAAGAGTGTCCACCCTTATGTCTCATCCAGCTGTGGGTCTAGATATGGTCAATCCAGGTTCCATCACAGCCCCTGAACGAATTGTGTAAGAATTTCTCTCTCTTTCACTGTCTTTGTTTCATGGGGTTTTAAAAGTAATTTATTTTTAGAATGGGATTTAGCTGCTTTTCACTGCTGTGTTTATGCCGCTTTACACCCACTTCACACACTAACAGAGAGATTTCAATACATAGGTTTTAAGATTATTACTAGTCAGATATATCCTTGTGTGGTGAATAGGGGGTGTTGAGTCCAGTTCTCTGAGCAAGGAGTAGGTCTTGTCTATTACATATTGGGTTTATGGAACGGTATCTCAGCTCATTTGAAACCCTTGTTTTATGTATCACCCCACCTCACCTTTCCTGTTAAGCAGCCATAGTGTGTTTTCTGCATGTGTGACTCTGTTCTGTTTTGTAATTCAGTTCAAGTGTAACGGTTTTTACTTTCCCTGTATAAGTGATATCTTATGAGAAGTGTCCTTTTCTGTGTGACTTATTTCACTTAGAATCGTCTCGTACCTAAATCCACTCATCATGCTGCTACTAGCCTTAGGACATTGATTTCATGGCTGAGTGATATTCCATTGTACATAAGGACCACCACTTATTTATCCATTTTTATCTTTCCTGGGATATTTAAGGTGGAATGAAGTGGAGGACCTTGGCAACAGATCAGCCCTAAACTTTGGTGTGCTTGTGCCTTGCTGATTTTTAACTTTCCCAATTTATACCCCCATGCATGGAAGTGCCCTATGCTCTCTAAGCTGTGTTTTTTAGATGTTTCAGGACACACTGTACCCTTCTCCAGAGTGGCTGTTGGCAATTTACATCCCGCCCATCAGCGTAGCAAGGCTCCCATTTCTCCATGGCCTGTCCTGCATTTCTGGTTTTGACACTTTTTTCAGCATGGCCCATTTGACCGATGGGAAGCGAGACTTCTTTGTAGCGCTGATTTGCCTTTCCAGGTTGCTTGGTTGGCCAAAAAGGGCGTATGCGGTTTTTTCCTGAATATATTCAGGAAAAAACGCATACGCCCTTTTTGGCCAAGGGCATCATTATCAATGTTTTGCCGCTTTTCATGTGCTTTAAAGGCGATTCGAATCTACCTCCTGAAATCTGTTTCCTGCAATTCTGCCTTGATTTCAAATCCTCTTCTTTGCCTTCCCTCAATATATTTGTGGACGAGAGTTATCATTTATAACTCTGCAGGTTTGTGAATTGCAGTGCCCTGAAGCTCCATTTTACAACTCGCTTTTTGGGAGCTGGCCGTAAAAGCGCAGGATGGCTTCAGGCCCTGTTCTCGTTCCGGGGGGCAGGCTGAGCCTGTGGTTAATTCTTCTTCCTGATGGGAAAATAGAGTGCCCTGTGCCTGTCCCAACACCAAGAGCTAGTCTCTCATTGGTTCCCCATCTTCCCGTTCATCCTCAGGACAAATTGCAACCTGTACGGAACAGGAGTTTAAAGGAGCTGATGCTCCAAGTAGGGAGATTGCTAGTAAAGTGGCTGCAATGGCGAACCCGAGCACAAGGAGATGAGAAATGAGGTGCGTTTTAGAAACCTTTCCCCATCACACGGTGTACCATATTCTGGGTTTCTAGGCATGTTTTCGATGTAGGAAGATGCCCTTGAACCTGGAGATTTGGGACCCATGGGATGGGTACCACGCAGTATTACTTTAAAGGGTCTGCGTTTACTCACCCAACCTCACCAAACCTCTCAGCCCCAAGAGTGTCCACCCTTATGTCTCATCCAGCTGTGGGTCTAGATATGGTCAATCCAGGTTCCATCACAGCCCCTGAACGAATTGTGTAAGAATTTCTCTCTCTTTCACTGTCTTTGTTTCATGGGGTTTTAAAAGTAATTTATTTTTAGAATGGGGTTTAGCTGCTTTTCACTGCTGTGTTTATGCCGCTTTACACCCACTTCACACACTAACAGAGAGATTTCAATACATAGGTTTTAAGATTATTACTAGTCAGATATATCCTTGTGTGGTGAATAGGGGGTGTTGAGTCCAGTTCTCTGAGCAAGGAGTAGGTCTTGTCTATTACATATTGGGTTTATGGAACGGTATCTCAGCTCATTTGAAACCCTTGTTTTATGTATCACCCCACCTCACCTTTCCTGTTAAGCAGCCATAGTGTGTTTTCTGCATGTGTGACTCTGTTCTGTTTTGTAATTCAGTTCAAGTGTAACGGTTTTTACTTTCCCTGTATAAGTGATATCTTATGAGAAGTGTCCTTTTCTGTGTGACTTATTTCACTTAGAATCGTCTCGTACCTAAATCCACTCATCATGCTGCTACTAGCCTTAGGACATTGATTTCATGGCTGAGTGATATTCCATTGTACATAAGGACCACCACTTATTTATCCATTTTTATCTTTCCTGGGATATTTAAGGTGGAATGAAGTGGAGGACCTTGGCAACAGATCAGCCCTAAACTTTGGTGTGCTTGTGCCTTGCTGATTTTTAACTTTCCCAATTTATACCCCCATGCATGGAAGTGCCCTATGCTCTCTAAGCTGTGTTTTTTAGATGTTTCAGGACACACTGTACCGTTCTCCAGAGTGGCTGTTGGCAATTTACATCCCGCCCATCAGCGTAGCAAGGCTCCCATTTCTCCATGGCCTGTCCTGCATTTCTGGTTTTGACACTTTTTTCAGCATGGCCCATTTGACCGATGGGAAGCGAGACTTCTTTGTAGCGCTGATTTGCCTTTCCAGGTTGCTTGGTTGGCCAAAAAGGGCGTATGCGGTTTTTTCCTGAATATATTCAGGAAAAAACGCATACGCCCTTTTTGGCCAAGGGCATCATTATCAATGTTTTGCCGCTTTTCATGTGCTTTAAAGGCGATTCGAATCTACCTCCTGAAATCTGTTTCCTGCAATTCTGCCTTGATTTCAAATCCTCTTCTTTGCCTTCCCTCAATATATTTGTGGACGAGAGTTATCATTTATAACTCTGCAGGTTTGTGAATTGCAGTGCCCTGAAGCTCCATTTTACAACTCGCTTTTTGGGAGCTGGCCGTAAAAGCGCAGGATGGCTTCAGGCCCTGTTCTCGTTCCGGGGGGCAGGCTGAGCCTGTGGTTAATTCTTCTTCCTGATGGGAAAATAGAGTGCCCTGTGCCTGTCCCAACACCAAGAGCTAGTCTCTCATTGGTTCCCCATCTTCCCGTTCATCCTCAGGACAAATTGCAACCTGTACGGAACAGGAGTTTAAAGGAGCTGATGCTCCAAGTAGGGAGATTGCTAGTAAAGTGGCTGCAATGGCGAACCCGAGCACAAGGAGATGAGAAATGAGGTGCGTTTTAGAAACCTTTCCCCATCACACGGTGTACCATATTCTGGGTTTCTAGGCATGTTTTCGATGTAGGAAGATGCCCTTGAACCTGGAGATTTGGGACCCATGGGATGGGTACCACGCAGTATTACTTTAAAGGGTCTGCGTTTACTCACCCAACCTCACCAAACCTCTCAGCCCCAAGAGTGTCCACCCTTATGTCTCATCCAGCTGTGGGTCTAGATATGGTCAATCCAGGTTCCATCACAGCCCCTGAACGAATTGTGTAAGAATTTCTCTCTCTTTCACTGTCTTTGTTTCATGGGGTTTTAAAAGTAATTTATTTTTAGAATGGGATTTAGCTGCTTTTCACTGCTGTGTTTATGCCGCTTTACACCCACTTCACACACTAACAGAGAGATTTCAATACATAGGTTTTAAGATTATTACTAGTCAGATATATCCTTGTGTGGTGAATAGGGGGTGTTGAGTCCAGTTCTCTGAGCAAGGAGTAGGTCTTGTCTATTACATATTGGGTTTATGGAACGGTATCTCAGCTCATTTGAAACCCTTGTTTTATGTATCACCCCACCTCACCTTTCCTGTTAAGCAGCCATAGTGTGTTTTCTGCATGTGTGACTCTGTTCTGTTTTGTAATTCAGTTCAAGTGTAACGGTTTTTACTTTCCCTGTATAAGTGATATCTTATGAGAAGTGTCCTTTTCTGTGTGACTTATTTCACTTAGAATCGTCTCGTACCTAAATCCACTCATCATGCTGCTACTAGCCTTAGGACATTGATTTCATGGCTGAGTGATATTCCATTGTACATAAGGACCACCACTTATTTATCCATTTTTATCTTTCCTGGGATATTTAAGGTGGAATGAAGTGGAGGACCTTGGCAACAGATCAGCCCTAAACTTTGGTGTGCTTGTGCCTTGCTGATTTTTAACTTTCCCAATTTATACCCCCATGCATGGAAGTGCCCTATGCTCTCTAAGCTGTGTTTTTTAGATGTTTCAGGACACACTGTACCCTTCTCCAGAGTGGCTGTTGGCAATTTACATCCCGCCCATCAGCGTAGCAAGGCTCCCATTTCTCCATGGCCTGTCCTGCATTTCTGGTTTTGACACTTTTTTCAGCATGGCCCATTTGACCGATGGGAAGCGAGACTTCTTTGTAGCGCTGATTTGCCTTTCCAGGTTGCTTGGTTGGCCAAAAAGGGCGTATGCGGTTTTTTCCTGAATATATTCAGGAAAAAACGCATACGCCCTTTTTGGCCAAGGGCATCATTATCAATGTTTTGCCGCTTTTCATGTGCTTTAAAGGCGATTCGAATCTACCTCCTGAAATCTGTTTCCTGCAATTCTGCCTTGATTTCAAATCCTCTTCTTTGCCTTCCCTCAATATATTTGTGGACGAGAGTTATCATTTATAACTCTGCAGGTTTGTGAATTGCAGTGCCCTGAAGCTCCATTTTACAACTCGCTTTTTGGGAGCTGGCCGTAAAAGCGCAGGATGGCTTCAGGCCCTGTTCTCGTTCCGGGGGGCAGGCTGAGCCTGTGGTTAATTCTTCTTCCTGATGGGAAAATAGAGTGCCCTGTGCCTGTCCCAACACCAAGAGCTAGTCTCTCATTGGTTCCCCATCTTCCCGTTCATCCTCAGGACAAATTGCAACCTGTACGGAACAGGAGTTTAAAGGAGCTGATGCTCCAAGTAGGGAGATTGCTAGTAAAGTGGCTGCAATGGCGAACCCGAGCACAAGGAGATGAGAAATGAGGTGCGTTTTAGAAACCTTTCCCCATCACACGGTGTACCATATTCTGGGTTTCTAGGCATGTTTTCGATGTAGGAAGATGCCCTTGAACCTGGAGATTTGGGACCCATGGGATGGGTACCACGCAGTATTACTTTAAAGGGTCTGCGTTTACTCACCCAACCTCACCAAACCTCTCAGCCCCAAGAGTGTCCACCCTTATGTCTCATCCAGCTGTGGGTCTAGATATGGTCAATCCAGGTTCCATCACAGCCCCTGAACGAATTGTGTAAGAATTTCTCTCTCTTTCACTGTCTTTGTTTCATGGGGTTTTAAAAGTAATTTATTTTTAGAATGGGGTTTAGCTGCTTTTCACTGCTGTGTTTATGCCGCTTTACACCCACTTCACACACTAACAGAGAGATTTCAATACATAGGTTTTAAGATTATTACTAGTCAGATATATCCTTGTGTGGTGAATAGGGGGTGTTGAGTCCAGTTCTCTGAGCAAGGAGTAGGTCTTGTCTATTACATATTGGGTTTATGGAACGGTATCTCAGCTCATTTGAAACCCTTGTTTTATGTATCACCCCACCTCACCTTTCCTGTTAAGCAGCCATAGTGTGTTTTCTGCATGTGTGACTCTGTTCTGTTTTGTAATTCAGTTCAAGTGTAACGGTTTTTACTTTCCCTGTATAAGTGATATCTTATGAGAAGTGTCCTTTTCTGTGTGACTTATTTCACTTAGAATCGTCTCGTACCTAAATCCACTCATCATGCTGCTACTAGCCTTAGGACATTGATTTCATGGCTGAGTGATATTCCATTGTACATAAGGACCACCACTTATTTATCCATTTTTATCTTTCCTGGGATATTTAAGGTGGAATGAAGTGGAGGACCTTGGCAACAGATCAGCCCTAAACTTTGGTGTGCTTGTGCCTTGCTGATTTTTAACTTTCCCAATTTATACCCCCATGCATGGAAGTGCCCTATGCTCTCTAAGCTGTGTTTTTTAGATGTTTCAGGACACACTGTACCCTTCTCCAGAGTGGCTGTTGGCAATTTACATCCCGCCCATCAGCGTAGCAAGGCTCCCATTTCTCCATGGCCTGTCCTGCATTTCTGGTTTTGACACTTTTTTCAGCATGGCCCATTTGACCGATGGGAAGCGAGACTTCTTTGTAGCGCTGATTTGCCTTTCCAGGTTGCTTGGTTGGCCAAAAAGGGCGTATGCGGTTTTTTCCTGAATATATTCAGGAAAAAACGCATACGCCCTTTTTGGCCAAGGGCATCATTATCAATGTTTTGCCGCTTTTCATGTGCTTTAAAGGCGATTCGAATCTACCTCCTGAAATCTGTTTCCTGCAATTCTGCCTTGATTTCAAATCCTCTTTTTTGCCTTCCCTCAATATATTTGTGGACGAGAGTTATCATTTATAACTCTGCAGGTTTGTGAATTGCAGTGCCCTGAAGCTCCATTTTACAACTCGCTTTTTGGGAGCTGGCCGTAAAAGCGCAGGATGGCTTCAGGCCCTGTTCTCGTTCCGGGGGGCAGGCTGAGCCTGTGGTTAATTCTTCTTCCTGATGGGAAAATAGAGTGCCCTGTGCCTGTCCCAACACCAAGAGCTAGTCTCTCATTGGTTCCCCATCTTCCCGTTCATCCTCAGGACAAATTGCAACCTGTACGGAACAGGAGTTTAAAGGAGCTGATGCTCCAAGTAGGGAGATTGCTAGTAAAGTGGCTGCAATGGCGAACCCGAGCACAAGGAGATGAGAAATGAGGTGCGTTTTAGAAACCTTTCCCCATCACACGGTGTACCATATTCTGGGTTTCTAGGCATGTTTTCGATGTAGGAAGATGCCCTTGAACCTGGAGATTTGGGACCCATGGGATGGGTACCACGCAGTATTACTTTAAAGGGTCTGCGTTTACTCACCCAACCTCACCAAACCTCTCAGCCCCAAGAGTGTCCACCCTTATGTCTCATCCAGCTGTGGGTCTAGATATGGTCAATCCAGGTTCCATCACAGCCCCAGAACGAATTGTGTAAGAATTTCTCTCTCTTTCACTGTCTTTGTTTCATGGGGTTTTAAAAGTAATTTATTTTTAGAATGGGGTTTAGCTGCTTTTCACTGCTGTGTTTATGCCGCTTTACACCCACTTCACACACTAACAGAGAGATTTCAATACATAGGTTTTAAGATTATTACTAGTCAGATATATCCTTGTGTGGTGAATAGGGGGTGTTGAGTCCAGTTCTCTGAGCAAGGAGTAGGTCTTGTCTATTACATATTGGGTTTATGGAACGGTATCTCAGCTCATTTGAAACCCTTGTTTTATGTATCACCCCACCTCACCTTTCCTGTTAAGCAGCCATAGTGTGTTTTCTGCATGTGTGACTCTGTTCTGTTTTGTAATTCAGTTCAAGTGTAACGGTTTTTACTTTCCCTGTATAAGTGATATCTTATGAGAAGTGTCCTTTTCTGTGTGACTTATTTCAATTAGAATCGTCTCGTACCTAAATCCACTCATCATGCTGCTACTAGCCTTAGGACATTGATTTCATGGCTGAGTGATATTCCATTGTACATAAGGACCACCACTTATTTATCCATTTTTATCTTTCCTGGGATATTTAAGGTGGAATGAAGTGGAGGACCTTGGCAACAGATCAGCCCTAAACTTTGGTGTGCTTGTGCCTTGCTGATTTTTAACTTTCCCAATTTATACCCCCATGCATGGAAGTGCCCTATGCTCTCTAAGCTGTGTTTTTTAGATGTTTCAGGACACACTGTACCCTTCTCCAGAGTGGCTGTTGGCAATTTACATCCCGCCCATCAGCGTAGCAAGGCTCCCATTTCTCCATGGCCTGTCCTGCATTTCTGGTTTTGACACTTTTTTCAGCATGGCCCATTTGACCGATGGGAAGCGAGACTTCTTTGTAGCGCTGATTTGCCTTTCCAGGTTGCTTGGTTGGCCAAAAAGGGCGTATGCGGTTTTTTCCTGAATATATTCAGGAAAAAACGCATACGCCCTTTTTGGCCAAGGGCATCATTATCAATGTTTTGCCGCTTTTCATGTGCTTTAAAGGCGATTCGAATCTACCTCCTGAAATCTGTTTCCTGCAATTCTGCCTTGATTTCAAATCCTCTTTTTTGCCTTCCCTCAATATATTTGTGGACGAGAGTTATCATTTATAACTCTGCAGGTTTGTGAATTGCAGTGCCCTGAAGCTCCATTTTACAACTCGCTTTTTGGGAGCTGGCCGTAAAAGCGCAGGATGGCTTCAGGCCCTGTTCTCGTTCCGGGGGGCAGGCTGAGCCTGTGGTTAATTCTTCTTCCTGATGGGAAAATAGATTGCCCTGTGCCTGTCCCAACACCAAGAGCTAGTCTCTCATTGGTTCCCCATCTTCCCGTTCATCCTCAGGACAAATTGCAACCTGTACGGAACAGGAGTTTAAAGGAGCTGATGCTCCAAGTAGGGAGATTGCTAGTAAAGTGGCTGCAATGGCGAACCCGAGCACAAGGAGATGAGAAATGAGGTGCGTTTTAGAAACCTTTCCCCATCACACGGTGTACCATATTCTGGGTTTCTATGCATGTTTTCGATGTAGGAAGATGCCCTTGAACCTGGAGATTTGGGACCCATGGGATGGGTACCACGCAGTATTACTTTAAAGGGTCTGCGTTTACTCACCCAACCTCACCAAACCTCTCAGCCCCAAGAGTGTCCACCCTTATGTCTCATCCAGCTGTGGGTCTAGATATGGTCAATCCAGGTTCCATCACAGCCCCTGAACGAATTGTGTAAGAATTTCTCTCTCTTTCACTGTCTTTGTTTCATGGGGTTTTAAAAGTAATTTATTTTTAGAATGGGGTTTAGCTGCTTTTCACTGCTGTGTTTATGCCGCTTTACACCCACTTCACACACTAACAGAGAGATTTCAATACATAGGTTTTAAGATTATTACTAGTCAGATATATCCTTGTGTGGTGAATAGGGGGTGTTGAGTCCAGTTCTCTGAGCAAGGAGTAGGTCTTGTCTATTACATATTGGGTTTATGGAACGGTATCTCAGCTCATTTGAAACCCTTGTTTTATGTATCACCCCACCTCACCTTTCCTGTTAAGCAGCCATAGTGTGTTTTCTGCATGTGTGACTCTGTTCTGTTTTGTAATTCAGTTCAAGTGTAACGGTTTTTACTTTCCCTGTATAAGTGATAGCTTATGAGAAGTGTCCTTTTCTGTGTGACTTATTTCACTTAGAATCGTCTCGTACCTAAATCCACTCATCATGCTGCTACTAGCCTTAGGACATTGATTTCATGGCTGAGTGATATTCCATTGTACATAAGGACCACCACTTATTTATCCATTTTTATCTTTCCTGGGATATTTAAGGTGGAATGAAGTGGAGGACCTTGGCAACAGAGCAGCCCTAAACTTTGGTGTGCTTGTGCCTTGCTGATTTTTAACTTTCCAAATTTATACCCCCATGCATGGAAGTGCCCTATGCTCTCTAAGCTGTGTTTTTTAGATGTTTCAGGACACACTGTACCCTTCTCCAGAGTGGCTGTTGGCAATTTACATCCCGCCCATCAGCGTAGCAAGGCTCCCATTTCTCCATGGCCTGTCCTGCATTTCTGGTTTTGACACTTTTTTCAGCATGGCCCATTTGACCGATGGGAAGCGAGACTTCTTTGTAGCGCTGATTTGCCTTTCCAGGTTGCTTGGTTGGCCAAAAAGGGCGTATGCGGTTTTTTCCTGAATATATTCAGGAAAAAACGCATACGCCCTTTTTGGCCAAGGGCATCATTATCAATGTTTTGCCGCTTTTCATGTGCTTTAAAGGCGATTCGAATCTACCTCCTGAAATCTGTTTCCTGCAATTCTGCCTTGATTTCAAATCCTCTTTTTTGCCTTCCCTCAATATATTTGTGGACGAGAGTTATCATTTATAACTCTGCAGGTTTGTGAATTGCAGTGCCCTGAAGCTCCATTTTACAACTCGCTTTTTGGGAGCTGGCCGTAAAAGCGCAGGATGGCTTCAGGCCCTGTTCTCGTTCCGGGGGGCAGGCTGAGCCTGTGGTTAATTCTTCTTCCTGATGGGAAAATAGAGTGCCCTGTGCCTGTCCCAACACCAAGAGCTAGTCTCTCATTGGTTCCCCATCTTCCCGTTCATCCTCAGGACAAATTGCAACCTGTACGGAACAGGAGTTTAAAGGAGCTGATGCTCCAAGTAGGGAGATTGCTAGTAAAGTGGCTGCAATGGCGAACCCGAGCACAAGGAGATGAGAAATGAGGTGCGTTTTAGAAACCTTTCCCCATCACACGGTGTACCATATTCTGGGTTTCTAGGCATGTTTTCGATGTAGGAAGATGCCCTTGAACCTGGAGATTTGGGACCCATGGGATGGGTACCACGCAGTATTACTTTAAAGGGTCTGCGTTTACTCACCCAACCTCACCAAACCGCTCAGCCCCAAGAGTGTCCACCCTTATGTCTCATCCAGCTGTGGGTCTAGATATGGTCAATCCAGGTTCCATCACAGCCCCTGAACGAATTGTGTAAGAATTTCTCTCTCTTTCACTGTCTTTGTTTCATGGGGTTTTAAAAGTAATTTATTTTTAGAATGGGGTTTAGCTGCTTTTCACTGCTGTGTTTATGCCGCTTTACACCCACTTCACACACTAACAGAGAGATTTCAATACATAGGTTTTAAGATTATTACTAGTCAGATATATCCTTGTGTGGTGAATAGGGGGTGTTGAGTCCAGTTCTCTGAGCAAGGAGTAGGTCTTGTCTATTACATATTGGGTTTATGGAACGGTATCTCAGCTCATTTGAAACCCTTGTTTTATGTATCACCCCACCTCACCTTTCCTGTTAAGCAGCCATAGTGTGTTTTCTGCATGTGTGACTCTGTTCTGTTTTGTAATTCAGTTCAAGTGTAACGGTTTTTACTTTCCCTGTATAAGTGATAGCTTATGAGAAGTGTCCTTTTCTGTGTGACTTATTTCACTTAGAATCGTCTCGTACCTAAATCCACTCATCATGCTGCTACTAGCCTTAGGACATTGATTTCATGGCTGAGTGATATTCCATTGTACATAAGGACCACCACTTATTTATCCATTTTTATCTTTCCTGGGATATTTAAGGTGGAATGAAGTGGAGGACCTTGGCAACAGAGCAGCCCTAAACTTTGGTGTGCTTGTGCCTTGCTGATTTTTAACTTTCCCAATTTATACCCCCATGCATGGAAGTGCCCTATGCTCTCTAAGCTGTGTTTTTTAGATATTTCAGGACACACTGTACCCTTCTCCAGAGTGGCTGTTGGCAATTTACATCCCGCCCATCAGCGTAGCAAGGCTCCCATTTCTCCATGGCCTGTCCTGCATTTCTGGTTTTGACACTTTTTTCAGCATGGCCCATTTGACCGATGGGAAGCGAGACTTCTTTGTAGCGCTGATTTGCCTTTCCAGGTTGCTTGGTTGGCCAAAAAGGGCGTATGCGGTTTTTTCCTGAATATATTCAGGAAAAAACGCATACGCCCTTTTTGGCCAAGGGCATCATTATCAATGTTTTGCCGCTTTTCATGTGCTTTAAAGGCGATTCGAATCTACCTCCTGAAATCTGTTTCCTGCAATTCTGCCTTGATTTCAAATCCTCTTTTTTGCCTTCCCTCAATATATTTGTGGACGAGAGTTATCATTTATAACTCTGCAGGTTTGTGAATTGCAGTGCCCTGAAGCTCCATTTTACAACTCGCTTTTTGGGAGCTGGCCGTAAAAGCGCAGGATGGCTTCAGGCCCTGTTCTCGTTCCGGGGGGCAGGCTGAGCCTGTGGTTAATTCTTCTTCCTGATGGGAAAATAGAGTGCCCTGTGCCTGTCCCAACACCAAGAGCTAGTCTCTCATTGGTTCCCCATCTTCCCGTTCATCCTCAGGACAAATTGCAACCTGTACGGAACAGGAGTTTAAAGGAGCTGATGCTCCAAGTAGGGAGATTGCTAGTAAAGTGGCTGCAATGGCGAACCCGAGCACAAGGAGATGAGAAATGAGGTGCGTTTTAGAAACCTTTCCCCATCACACGGTGTACCATATTCTGGGTTTCTAGGCATGTTTTCGATGTAGGAAGATGCCCTTGAACCTGGAGATTTGGGACCCATGGGATGGGTACCACGCAGTATTACTTTAAAGGGTCTGCGTTTACTCACCCAACCTCACCAAACCGCTCAGCCCCAAGAGTGTCCACCCTTATGTCTCATCCAGCTGTGGGTCTAGATATGGTCAATCCAGGTTCCATCACAGCCCCTGAACGAATTGTGTAAGAATTTCTCTCTCTTTCACTGTCTTTGTTTCATGGGGTTTTAAAAGTAATTTATTTTTAGAATGGGGTTTAGCTGCTTTTCACTGCTGTGTTTATGCCGCTTTACACCCACTTCACACACTAACAGAGAGATTTCAATACATAGGTTTTAAGATTATTACTAGTCAGATATATCCTTGTGTGGTGAATAGGGGGTGTTGAGTCCAGTTCTCTGAGCAAGGAGTAGGTCTTGTCTATTACATATTGGGTTTATGGAACGGTATCTCAGCTCATTTGAAACCCTTGTTTTATGTATCACCCCACCTCACCTTTCCTGTTAAGCAGCCATAGTGTGTTTTCTGCATGTGTGACTCTGTTCTGTTTTGTAATTCAGTTCAAGTGTAACGGTTTTTACTTTCCCTGTACAAGTGATAGCTTATGAGAAGTGTCCTTTTCTGTGTGACTTATTTCACTTAGAATCGTCTCGTACCTAAATCCACTCATCATGCTGCTACTAGCCTTAGGACATTGATTTCATGGCTGAGTGATATTCCATTGTACATAAGGACCACCACTTATTTATCCATTTTTATCTTTCCTGGGATATTTAAGGTGGAATGAAGTGGAGGACCTTGGCAACAGAGCAGCCCTAAACTTTGGTGTGCTTGTGCCTTGCTGATTTTTAACTTTCCCAATTTATACCCCCATGCATGGAAGTGCCCTATGCTCTCTAAGCTGTGTTTTTTAGATGTTTCAGGACACACTGTACCCTTCTCCAGAGTGGCTGTTGGCAATTTACATCCCGCCCATCAGCGTAGCAAGGCTCCCATTTCTCCATGGCCTGTCCTGCATTTCTGGTTTTGACACTTTTTTCAGCATGGCCCATTTGACCGATGGGAAGCGAGACTTCTTTGTAGCGCTGATTTGCCTTTCCAGGTTGCTTGGTTGGCCAAAAAGGGCGTATGCGGTTTTTTCCTGAATATATTCAGGAAAAAACGCATACGCCCTTTTTGGCCAAGGGCATCATTATCAATGTTTTGCCGCTTTTCATGTGCTTTAAAGGCGATTCGAATCTACCTCCTGAAATCTGTTTCCTGCAATTCTGCCTTGATTTCAAATCCTCTTTTTTGCCTTCCCTCAATATATTTGTGGACGAGAGTTATCATTTATAACTCTGCAGGTTTGTGAATTGCAGTGCCCTGAAGCTCCATTTTACAACTCGCTTTTTGGGAGCTGGCCGTAAAAGCGCAGGATGGCTTCAGGCCCTGTTCTCGTTCCGGGGGGCAGGCTGAGCCTGTGGTTAATTCTTCTTCCTGATGGGAAAATAGAGTGCCCTGTGCCTGTCCCAACACCAAGAGCTAGTCTCTCATTGGTTCCCCATCTTCCCGTTCATCCTCAGGACAAATTGCAACCTGTACGGAACAGGAGTTTAAAGGAGCTGATGCTCCAAGTAGGGAGATTGCTAGTAAAGTGGCTGCAATGGCGAACCCGAGCACAAGGAGATGAGAAATGAGGTGCGTTTTAGAAACCTTTCCCCATCACACGGTGTACCATATTCTGGGTTTCTATGCATGTTTTCGATGTAGGAAGATGCCCTTGAACCTGGAGATTTGGGACCCATGGGATGGGTACCACGCAGTATTACTTTAAAGGGTCTGCGTTTACTCACCCAACCTCACCAAACCTCTCAGCCCCAAGAGTGTCCACCCTTATGTCTCATCCAGCTGTGGGTCTAGATATGGTCAATCCAGGTTCCATCACAGCCCCTGAACGAATTGTGTAAGAATTTCTCTCTCTTTCACTGTCTTTGTTTCATGGGGTTTTAAAAGTAATTTATTTTTAGAATGGTGTTTAGCTGCTTTTCACTGCTGTGTTTATGCCGCTTTACACCCACTTCACACACTAACAGAGAAATTTCAATACATAGGTTTTAAGATTATTACTAGTCAGATATATCCTTGTGTGGTGAATAGGGGGTGTTGAGTCCAGTTCTCTGAGCAAGGAGTAGGTCTTGTCTATTACATATTGGGTTTATGGAACGGTATCTCAGCTCATTTGAAACCCTTGTTTTATGTATCACCCCACCTCACCTTTCCTGTTAAGCAGCCATAGTGTGTTTTCTGCATGTGTGACTCTGTTCTGTTTTGTAATTCAGTTCAAGTGTAACGGTTTTTACTTTCCCTGTATAAGTGATATCTTATGAGAAGTGTCCTTTTCTGTGTGACTTATTTCACTTAGAATCGTCTCGTACCTAAATCCACTCATCATGCTGCTACTAGCCTTAGGACATTGATTTCATGGCTGAGTGATATTCCATTGTACATAAGGACCACCACTTATTTATCCATTTTTATCTTTCCTGGGATATTTAAGGTGGAATGAAGTGGAGGACCTTGGCAACAGAGCAGCCCTAAACTTTGGTGTGCTTGTGCCTTGCTGATTTTTAACTTTCCCAATTTATACCCCCATGCATGGAAGTGCCCTATGCTCTCTAAGCTGTGTTTTTTAGATGTTTCAGGACACACTGTACCCTTCTCCAGAGTGGCTGTTGGCAATTTACATCCCGCCCATCAGCGTAGCAAGGCTCCCATTTCTCCATGGCCTGTCCTGCATTTCTGGTTTTGACACTTTTTTCAGCATGGCCCATTTGACCGATGGGAAGCGAGACTTCTTTGTAGCGCTGATTTGCCTTTCCAGGTTGCTTGGTTGGCCAAAAAGGGCGTATGCGGTTTTTTCCTGAATATATTCAGGAAAAAACGCATACGCCCTTTTTGGCCAAGGGCATCATTATCAATGTTTTGCCGCTTTTCATGTGCTTTAAAGGCGATTCGAATCTACCTCCTGAAATCTGTTTCCTGCAATTCTGCCTTGATTTCAAATCCTCTTTTTTGCCTTCCCTCAATATATTTGTGGACGAGAGTTATCATTTATAACTCTGCAGGTTTGTGAATTGCAGTGCCCTGAAGCTCCATTTTACAACTCGCTTTTTGGGAGCTGGCCGTAAAAGCGCAGGATGGCTTCAGGCCCTGTTCTCGTTCCGGGGGGCAGGCTGAGCCTGTGGTTAATTCTTCTTCCTGATGGGAAAATAGAGTGCCCTGTGCCTGTCCCAACACCAAGAGCTAGTCTCTCATTGGTTCCCCATCTTCCCGTTCATCCTCAGGACAAATTGCAACCTGTACGGAACAGGAGTTTAAAGGAGCTGATGCTCCAAGTAGGGAGATTGCTAGTAAAGTGGCTGCAATGGCGAACCCGAGCACAAGGAGATGAGAAATGAGGTGCGTTTTAGAAACCTTTCCCCATCACACGGTGTACCATATTCTGGGTTTCTATGCATGTTTTCGATGTAGTAAGATGCCCTTGAACCTGGAGATTTGGGACCCATGGGATGGGTACCACGCAGTATTACTTTAAAGGGTCTGCGTTTACTCACCCAACCTCACCAAACCTCTCAGCCCCAAGAGTGTCCACCCTTATGTCTCATCCAGCTGTGGGTCTAGATATGGTCAATCCAGGTTCCATCACAGCCCCTGAACGAATTGTGTAAGAATTTCTCTCTCTTTCACTGTCTTTGTTTCATGGGGTTTTAAAAGTAATTTATTTTTAGAATGGGGTTTAGCTGCTTTTCACTGCTGTGTTTATGCCGCTTTACACCCACTTCACACACTAACAGAGAGATTTCAATACATAGGTTTTAAGATTATTACTAGTCAGATATATCCTTGTGTGGTGAATAGGGGGTGTTGAGTCCAGTTCTCTGAGCAAGGAGTAGGTCTTGTCTATTACATATTGGGTTTATGGAACGGTATCTCAGCTCATTTGAAACCCTTGTTTTATGTATCACCCCACCTCACCTTTCCTGTTAAGCAGCCATAGTGTGTTTTCTGCATGTGTGACTCTGTTCTGTTTTGTAATTCAGTTCAAGTGTAACGGTTTTTACTTTCCCTGTATAAGTGATAGCTTATGAGAAGTGTCCTTTTCTGTGTGACTTATTTCACTTAGAATCGTCTCGTACCTAAATCCACTCATCATGCTGCTACTAGCCTTAGGACATTGATTTCATGGCTGAGTGATATTCCATTGTACATAAGGACCACCACTTATTTATCCATTTTTATCTTTCCTGGGATATTTAAGGTGGAATGAAGTGGAGGACCTTGGCAACAGAGCAGCCCTAAACTTTGGTGTGCTTGTGCCTTGCTGATTTTTAACTTTCCCAATTTATACCCCCATGCATGGAAGTGCCCTATGCTCTCTAAGCTGTGTTTTTTAGATGTTTCAGGACACACTGTACCCTTCTCCAGAGTGGCTGTTGGCAATTTACATCCCGCCCATCAGCGTAGCAAGGCTCCCATTTCTCCATGGCCTGTCCTGCATTTCTGGTTTTGACACTTTTTTCAGCATGGCCCATTTGACCGATGGGAAGCGAGACTTCTTTGTAGCGCTGATTTGCCTTTCCAGGTTGCTTGGTTGGCCAAAAAGGGCGTATGCGGTTTTTTCCTGAATATATTCAGGAAAAAACGCATACGCCCTTTTTGGCCAAGGGCATCATTATCAATGTTTTGCCGCTTTTCATGTGCTTTAAAGGCGATTCGAATCTACCTCCTGAAATCTGTTTCCTGCAATTCTGCCTTGATTTCAAATCCTCTTTTTTGCCTTCCCTCAATATATTTGTGGACGAGAGTTATCATTTATAACTCTGCAGGTTTGTGAATTGCAGTGCCCTGAAGCTCCATTTTACAACTCGCTTTTTGGGAGCTGGCCGTAAAAGCGCAGGATGGCTTCAGGCCCTGTTCTCGTTCCGGGGGGCAGGCTGAGCCTGTGGTTAATTCTTCTTCCTGATGGGAAAATAGAGTGCCCTGTGCCTGTCCCAACACCAAGAGCTAGTCTCTCATTGGTTCCCCATCTTCCCGTTCATCCTCAGGACAAATTGCAACCTGTACGGAACAGGAGTTTAAAGGAGCTGATGCTCCAAGTAGGGAGATTGCTAGTAAAGTGGCTGCAATGGCGAACCCGAGCACAAGGAGATGAGAAATGAGGTGCGTTTTAGAAACCTTTCCCCATCACACGGTGTACCATATTCTGGGTTTCTATGCATGTTTTCGATGTAGGAAGATGCCCTTGAACCTGGAGATTTGGGACCCATGGGATGGGTACCACGCAGTATTACTTTAAAGGGTCTGCGTTTACTCACCCAACCTCACCAAACCTCTCAGCCCCAAGAGTGTCCACCCTTATGTCTCATCCAGCTGTGGGTCTAGATATGGTCAATCCAGGTTCCATCACAGCCCCTGAACGAATTGTGTAAGAATTTCTCTCTCTTTCACTGTCTTTGTTTCATGGGGTTTTAAAAGTAATTTATTTTTAGAATGGGGTTTAGCTGCTTTTCACTGCTGTGTTTATGCCGCTTTACACCCACTTCACACACTAACAGAGAGATTTCAATACATAGGTTTTAAGATTATTACTAGTCAGATATATCCTTGTGTGGTGAATAGGGGGTGTTGAGTCCAGTTCTCTGAGCAAGGAGTAGGTCTTGTCTATTACATATTGGGTTTATGGAACGGTATCTCAGCTCATTTGAAACCCTTGTTTTATGTATCACCCCACCTCACCTTTCCTGTTAAGCAGCCATAGTGTGTTTTCTGCATGTGTGACTCTGTTCTGTTTTGTAATTCAGTTCAAGTGTAACGGTTTTTACTTTCCCTGTATAAGTGATAGCTTATGAGAAGTGTCCTTTTCTGTGTGACTTATTTCACTTAGAATCGTCTCGTACCTAAATCCACTCATCATGCTGCTACTAGCCTTAGGACATTGATTTCATGGCTGAGTGATATTCCATTGTACATAAGGACCACCACTTATTTATCCATTTTTATCTTTCCTGGGATATTTAAGGTGGAATGAAGTGGAGGACCTTGGCAACAGAGCAGCCCTAAACTTTGGTGTGCTTGTGCCTTGCTGATTTTTAACTTTCCCAATTTATACCCCCATGCATGGAAGTGCCCTATGCTCTCTAAGCTGTGTTTTTTAGATGTTTCAGGACACACTGTACCCTTCTCCAGAGTGGCTGTTGGCAATTTACATCCCGCCCATCAGCGTAGCAAGGCTCCCATTTCTCCATGGACTGTCCTGCATTTCTGGTTTTGACACTTTTTTCAGCATGGCCCATTTGACCGATGGGAAGCGAGACTTCTTTGTAGCGCTGATTTGCCTTTCCAGGTTGCTTGGTTGGCCAAAAAGGGCGTATGCGGTTTTTTCCTGAATATATTCAGGAAAAAACGCATACGCCCTTTTTGGCCAAGGGCATCATTATCAATGTTTTGCCGCTTTTCATGTGCTTTAAAGGCGATTCGAATCTACCTCCTGAAATCTGTTTCCTGCAATTCTGCCTTGATTTCAAATCCTCTTTTTTGCCTTCCCTCAATATATTTGTGGACGAGAGTTATCATTTATAACTCTGCAGGTTTGTGAATTGCAGTGCCCTGAAGCTCCATTTTACAACTCGCTTTTTGGGAGCTGGCCGTAAAAGCGCAGGATGGCTTCAGGCCCTGTTCTCGTTCCGGGGGGCAGGCTGAGCCTGTGGTTAATTCTTCTTCCTGATGGGAAAATAGAGTGCCCTGTGCCTGTCCCAACACCAAGAGCTAGTCTCTCATTGGTTCCCCATCTTCCCGTTCATCCTCAGGACAAATTGCAACCTGTACGGAACAGGAGTTTAAAGGAGCTGATGCTCCAAGTAGGGAGATTGCTAGTAAAGTGGCTGCAATGGCGAACCCGAGCACAAGGAGATGAGAAATGAGGTGCGTTTTAGAAACCTTTCCCCATCACACGGTGTACCATATTCTGGGTTTCTATGCATGTTTTCGATGTAGGAAGATGCCCTTGAACCTGGAGATTTGGGACCCATGGGATGGGTACCACGCAGTATTACTTTAAAGGGTCTGCGTTTACTCACCCAACCTCACCAAACCTCTCAGCCCCAAGAGTGTCCACCCTTATGTCTCATCCAGCTGTGGGTCTAGATATGGTCAATCCAGGTTCCATCACAGCCCCTGAACGAATTGTGTAAGAATTTCTCTCTCTTTCACTGTCTTTGTTTCATGGGGTTTTAAAAGTAATTTATTTTTAGAATGGTGTTTAGCTGCTTTTCACTGCTGTGTTTATGCCGCTTTACACCCACTTCACACACTAACAGAGAAATTTCAATACATAGGTTTTAAGATTATTACTAGTCAGCTATATCCTTGTGTGGTGAATAGGGGGTGTTGAGTCCAGTTCTCTGAGCAAGGAGTAGGTCTTGTCTATTACATATTGGGTTTATGGAACGGTATCTCAGCTCATTTGAAACCCTTGTTTTATGTATCACCCCACCTCACCTTTCCTGTTAAGCAGCCATAGTGTGTTTTCTGCATGTGTGACTCTGTTCTGTTTTGTAATTCAGTTCAAGTGTAACGGTTTTTACTTTCCCTGTATAAGTGATATCTTATGAGAAGTGTCCTTTTCTGTGTGACTTATTTCACTTAGAATCGTCTCGTACCTAAATCCACTCATCATGCTGCTACTAGCCTTAGGACATTGATTTCATGGCTGAGTGATATTCCATTGTACATAAGGACCACCACTTATTTATCCATTTTTATCTTTCCTGGGATATTTAAGGTGGAATGAAGTGGAGGACCTTGGCAACAGAGCAGCCCTAAACTTTGGTGTGCTTGTGCCTTGCTGATTTTTAACTTTCCCAATTTATACCCCCATGCATGGAAGTGCCCTATGCTCTCTAAGCTGTGTTTTTTAGATGTTTCAGGACACACTGTACCCTTCTCCAGAGTGGCTGTTGGCAATTTACATCCCGCCCATCAGCGTAGCAAGGCTCCCATTTCTCCATGGCCTGTCCTGCATTTCTGGTTTTGACACTTTTTTCAGCATGGCCCATTTGACCGATGGGAAGCGAGACTTCTTTGTAGCGCTGATTTGCCTTTCCAGGTTGCTTGGTTGGCCAAAAAGGGCGTATGCGGTTTTTTCCTGAATATATTCAGGAAAAAACGCATACGCCCTTTTTGGCCAAGGGCATCATTATCAATGTTTTGCCGCTTTTCATGTGCTTTAAAGGCGATTCGAATCTACCTCCTGAAATCTGTTTCCTGCAATTCTGCCTTGATTTCAAATCCTCTTTTTTGCCTTCCCTCAATATATTTGTGGACGAGAGTTATCATTTATAACTCTGCAGGTTTGTGAATTGCAGTGCCCTGAAGCTCCATTTTACAACTCGCTTTTTGGGAGCTGGCCGTAAAAGCGCAGGATGGCTTCAGGCCCTGTTCTCGTTCCGGGGGGCAGGCTGAGCCTGTGGTTAATTCTTCTTCCTGATGGGAAAATAGAGTGCCCTGTGCCTGTCCCAACACCAAGAGCTAGTCTCTCATTGGTTCCCCATCTTCCCGTTCATCCTCAGGACAAATTGCAACCTGTACGGAACAGGAGTTTAAAGGAGCTGATGCTCCAAGTAGGGAGATTGCTAGTAAAGTGGCTGCAATGGCGAACCCGAGCACAAGGAGATGAGAAATGAGGTGCGTTTTAGAAACCTTTCCCCATCACACGGTGTACCATATTCTGGGTTTCTATGCATGTTTTCGATGTAGGAAGATGCCCTTGAACCTGGAGATTTGGGACCCATGGGATGGGTACCACGCAGTATTACTTTAAAGGGTCTGCGTTTACTCACCCAACCTCACCAAACCTCTCAGCCCCAAGAGTGTCCACCCTTATGTCTCATCCAGCTGTGGGTCTAGATATGGTCAATCCAGGTTCCATCACAGCCCCTGAACGAATTGTGTAAGAATTTCTCTCTCTTTCACTGTCTTTGTTTCATGGGGTTTTAAAAGTAATTTATTTTTAGAATGGTGTTTAGCTGCTTTTCACTGCTGTGTTTATGCCGCTTTACACCCACTTCACACACTAACAGAGAAATTTCAATACATAGGTTTTAAGATTATTACTAGTCAGATATATCCTTGTGTGGTGAATAGGGGGTGTTGAGTCCAGTTCTCTGAGCAAGGAGTAGGTCTTGTCTATTACATATTGGGTTTATGGAACGGTATCTCAGCTCATTTGAAACCCTTGTTTTATGTATCACCCCACCTCACCTTTCCTGTTAAGCAGCCATAGTGTGTTTTCTGCATGTGTGACTCTGTTCTGTTTTGTAATTCAGTTCAAGTGTAACGGTTTTTACTTTCCCTGTATAAGTGATATCTTATGAGAAGTGTCCTTTTCTGTGTGACTTATTTCACTTAGAATCGTCTCGTACCTAAATCCACTCATCATGCTGCTACTAGCCTTAGGACATTGATTTCATGGCTGAGTGATATTCCATTGTACATAAGGACCACCACTTATTTATCCATTTTTATCTTTCCTGGGATATTTAAGGTGGAATGAAGTGGAGGACCTTGGCAACAGAGCAGCCCTAAACTTTGGTGTGCTTGTGCCTTGCTGATTTTTAACTTTCCCAATTTATACCCCCATGCATGGAAGTGCCCTATGTTCTCTAAGCTGTGTTTTTTAGATGTTTCAGGACACACTGTACCCTTCTCCAGAGTGGCTGTTGGCAATTTACATCCCGCCCATCAGCGTAGCAAGGCTCCCATTTCTCCATGGCCTGTCCTGCATTTCTGGTTTTGACACTTTTTTCAGCATGGCCCATTTGACCGATGGGAAGCGAGACTTCTTTGTAGCGCTGATTTGCCTTTCCAGGTTGCTTGGTTGGCCAAAAAGGGCGTATGCGGTTTTTTCCTGAATATATTCAGGAAAAAACGCATACGCCCTTTTTGGCCAAGGGCATCATTATCAATGTTTTGCCGCTTTTCATGTGCTTTAAAGGCGATTCGAATCTACCTCCTGAAATCTGTTTCCTGCAATTCTGCCTTGATTTCAAATCCTCTTTTTTGCCTTCCCTCAATATATTTGTGGACGAGAGTTATCATTTATAACTCTGCAGGTTTGTGAATTGCAGTGCCCTGAAGCTCCATTTTACAACTCGCTTTTTGGGAGCTGGCCGTAAAAGCGCAGGATGGCTTCAGGCCCTGTTCTCGTTCCGGGGGGCAGGCTGAGCCTGTGGTTAATTCTTCTTCCTGATGGGAAAATAGAGTGCCCTGTGCCTGTCCCAACACCAAGAGCTAGTCTCTCATTGGTTCCCCATCTTCCCGTTCATCCTCAGGACAAATTGCAACCTGTACGGAACAGGAGTTTAAAGGAGCTGATGCTCCAAGTAGGGAGATTGCTAGTAAAGTGGCTGCAATGGCGAACCCGAGCACAAGGAGATGAGAAATGAGGTGCGTTTTAGAAACCTTTCCCCATCACACGGTGTACCATATTCTGGGTTTCTATGCATGTTTTCGATGTAGGAAGATGCCCTTGAACCTGGAGATTTGGGACCCATGGGATGGGTACCACGCAGTATTACTTTAAAGGGTCTGCGTTTACTCACCCAACCTCACCAAACCTCTCAGCCCCAAGAGTGTCCACCCTTATGTCTCATCCAGCTGTGGGTCTAGATATGGTCAATCCAGGTTCCATCACAGCCCCTGAACGAATTGTGTAAGAATTTCTCTCTCTTTCACTGTCTTTGTTTCATGGGGTTTTAAAAGTAATTTATTTTTAGAATGGGGTTTAGCTGCTTTTCACTGCTGTGTTTATGCCGCTTTACACCCACTTCACACACTAACAGAGAGATTTCAATACATAGGTTTTAAGATTATTACTAGTCAGATATATCCTTGTGTGGTGAATAGGGGGTGTTGAGTCCAGTTCTCTGAGCAAGGAGTAGGTCTTGTCTATTACATATTGGGTTTATGGAACGGTATCTCAGCTCATTTGAAACCCTTGTTTTATGTATCACCCCACCTCACCTTTCCTGTTAAGCAGCCATAGTGTGTTTTCTGCATGTGTGACTCTGTTCTGTTTTGTAATTCAGTTCAAGTGTAACGGTTTTTACTTTCCCTGTATAAGTGATAGCTTATGAGAAGTGTCCTTTTCTGTGTGACTTATTTCACTTAGAATCGTCTCGTACCTAAATCCACTCATCATGCTGCTACTAGCCTTAGGACATTGATTTCATGGCTGAGTGATATTCCATTGTACATAAGGACCACCACTTATTTATCCATTTTTATCTTTCCTGGGATATTTAAGGTGGAATGAAGTGGAGGACCTTGGCAACAGAGCAGCCCTAAACTTTGGTGTGCTTGTGCCTTGCTGATTTTTAACTTTCCAAATTTATACCCCCATGCATGGAAGTGCCCTATGCTCTCTAAGCTGTGTTTTTTAGATGTTTCAGGACACACTGTACCCTTCTCCAGAGTGGCTGTTGGCAATTTACATCCCGCCCATCAGCGTAGCAAGGCTCCCATTTCTCCATGGCCTGTCCTGCATTTCTGGTTTTGACACTTTTTTCAGCATGGCCCATTTGACCGATGGGAAGCGAGACTTCTTTGTAGCGCTGATTTGCCTTTCCAGGTTGCTTGGTTGGCCAAAAAGGGCGTATGCGGTTTTTTCCTGAATATATTCAGGAAAAAACGCATACGCCCTTTTTGGCCAAGGGCATCATTATCAATGTTTTGCCGCTTTTCATGTGCTTTAAAGGCGATTCGAATCTACCTCCTGAAATCTGTTTCCTGCAATTCTGCCTTGATTTCAAATCCTCTTTTTTGCCTTCCCTCAATATATTTGTGGACGAGAGTTATCATTTATAACTCTGCAGGTTTGTGAATTGCAGTGCCCTGAAGCTCCATTTTACAACTCGCTTTTTGGGAGCTGGCCGTAAAAGCGCAGGATGGCTTCAGGCCCTGTTCTCGTTCCGGGGGGCAGGCTGAGCCTGTGGTTAATTCTTCTTCCTGATGGGAAAATAGAGTGCCCTGTGCCTGTCCCAACACCAAGAGCTAGTCTCTCATTGGTTCCCCATCTTCCCGTTCATCCTCAGGACAAATTGCAACCTGTACGGAACAGGAGTTTAAAGGAGCTGATGCTCCAAGTAGGGAGATTGCTAGTAAAGTGGCTGCAATGGCGAACCCGAGCACAAGGAGATGAGAAATGAGGTGCGTTTTAGAAACCTTTCCCCATCACACGGTGTACCATATTCTGGGTTTCTATGCATGTTTTCGATGTAGGAAGATGCCCTTGAACCTGGAGATTTGGGACCCATGGGATGGGTACCACGCAGTATTACTTTAAAGGGTCTGCGTTTACTCACCCAACCTCACCAAACCTCTCAGCCCCAAGAGTGTCCACCCTTATGTCTCATCCAGCTGTGGGTCTAGATATGGTCAATCCAGGTTCCATCACAGCCCCTGAACGAATTGTGTAAGAATTTCTCTCTCTTTCACTGTCTTTGTTTCATGGGGTTTTAAAAGTAATTTATTTTTAGAATGGTGTTTAGCTGCTTTTCACTGCTGTGTTTATGCCGCTTTACACCCACTTCACACACTAACAGAGAGATTTCAATACATAGGTTTTAAGATTATTACTAGTCAGATATATCCTTGTGTGGTGAATAGGGGGTGTTGAGTCCAGTTCTCTGAGCAAGGAGTAGGTCTTGTCTATTACATATTGGGTTTATGGAACGGTATCTCAGCTCATTTGAAACCCTTGTTTTATGTATCACCCCACCTCACCTTTCCTGTTAAGCAGCCATAGTGTGTTTTCTGCATGTGTGACTCTGTTCTGTTTTGTAATTCAGTTCAAGTGTAACGGTTTTTACTTTCCCTGTATAAGTGATATCTTATGAGAAGTGTCCTTTTCTGTGTGACTTATTTCACTTAGAATCGTCTCGTACCTAAATCCACTCATCATGCTGCTACTAGCCTTAGGACATTGATTTCATGGCTGAGTGATATTCCATTGTACATAAGGACCACCACTTATTTATCCATTTTTATCTTTCCTGGGATATTTAAGGTGGAATGAAGTGGAGGACCTTGGCAACAGAGCAGCCCTAAACTTTGGTGTGCTTGTGCCTTGCTGATTTTTAACTTTCCCAATTTATACCCCCATGCATGGAAGTGCCCTATGCTCTCTAAGCTGTGTTTTTTAGATGTTTCAGGACACACTGTACCCTTCTCCAGAGTGGCTGTTGGCAATTTACATCCCGCCCATCAGCGTAGCAAGGCTCCCATTTCTCCATGGCCTGTCCTGCATTTCTGGTTTTGACACTTTTTTCAGCATGGCCCATTTGACCGATGGGAAGCGAGACTTCTTTGTAGCGCTGATTTGCCTTTCCAGGTTGCTTGGTTGGCCAAAAAGGGCGTATGCGGTTTTTTCCTGAATATATTCAGGAAAAAACGCATACGCCCTTTTTGGCCAAGGGCATCATTATCAATGTTTTGCCGCTTTTCATGTGCTTTAAAGGCGATTCGAATCTACCTCCTGAAATCTGTTTCCTGCAATTCTGCCTTGATTTCAAATCCTCTTTTTTGCCTTCCCTCAATATATTTGTGGACGAGAGTTATCATTTATAACTCTGCAGGTTTGTGAATTGCAGTGCCCTGAAGCTCCATTTTACAACTCGCTTTTTGGGAGCTGGCCGTAAAAGCGCAGGATGGCTTCAGGCCCTGTTCTCGTTCCGGGGGGCAGGCTGAGCCTGTGGTTAATTCTTCTTCCTGATGGGAAAATAGAGTGCCCTG
The DNA here is from genome assembly GCF_965194825.1 of Balaenoptera physalus. Classification (NCBI taxonomy): domain Eukaryota; kingdom Metazoa; phylum Chordata; class Mammalia; order Artiodactyla; family Balaenopteridae; genus Balaenoptera; species Balaenoptera physalus. The sequence continues at coordinate 907,618 of NW_028126413.1, read as the reverse complement.
TGCCTGTCCCAACACCAAGAGCTAGTCTCTCATTGGTTCCCCATCTTCCCGTTCATCCTCAGGACAAATTGCAACCTGTACGGAACAGGAGTTTAAAGGAGCTGATGCTCCAAGTAGGGAGATTGCTAGTAAAGTGGCTGCAATGGCGAACCCGAGCACAAGGAGATGAGAAATGAGGTGCGTTTTAGAAACCTTTCCCCATCACACGGTGTACCATATTCTGGGTTTCTAGGCATGTTTTCGATGTAGTAAGATGCCCTTGAACCTGGAGATTTGGGACCCATGGGATGGGTACCACGCAGTATTACTTTAAAGGGTCTGCGTTTACTCACCCAACCTCACCAAACCTCTCAGCCCCAAGAGTGTCCACCCTTATGTCTCATCCAGCTGTGGGTCTAGATATGGTCAATCCAGGTTCCATCACAGCCCCTGAACGAATTGTGTAAGAATTTCTCTCTCTTTCACTGTCTTTGTTTCATGGGGTTTTAAAAGTAATTTATTTTTAGAATGGGGTTTAGCTGCTTTTCACTGCTGTGTTTATGCCGCTTTACACCCACTTCACACACTAACAGAGAGATTTCAATACATAGGTTTTAAGATTATTACTAGTCAGATATATCCTTGTGTGGTGAATAGGGGGTGTTGAGTCCAGTTCTCTGAGCAAGGAGTAGGTCTTGTCTATTACATATTGGGTTTATGGAACGGTATCTCAGCTCATTTGAAACCCTTGTTTTATGTATCACCCCACCTCACCTTTCCTGTTAAGCAGCCATAGTGTGTTTTCTGCATGTGTGACTCTGTTCTGTTTTGTAATTCAGTTCAAGTGTAACGGTTTTTACTTTCCCTGTATAAGTGATATCTTATGAGAAGTGTCCTTTTCTGTGTGACTTATTTCACTTAGAATCGTCTCGTACCTAAATCCACTCATCATGCTGCTACTAGCCTTAGGACATTGATTTCATGGCTGAGTGATATTCCATTGTACATAAGGACCACCACTTATTTATCCATTTTTATCTTTCCTGGGATATTTAAGGTGGAATGAAGTGGAGGACCTTGGCAACAGAGCAGCCCTAAACTTTGGTGTGCTTGTGCCTTGCTGATTTTTAACTTTCCCAATTTATACCCCCATGCATGGAAGTGCCCTATGCTCTCTAAGCTGTGTTTTTTAGATGTTTCAGGACACACTGTACCCTTCTCCAGAGTGGCTGTTGGCAATTTACATCCCGCCCATCAGCGTAGCAAGGCTCCCATTTCTCCATGGCCTGTCCTGCATTTCTGGTTTTGACACTTTTTTCAGCATGGCCCATTTGACCGATGGGAAGCGAGACTTCTTTGTAGCGCTGATTTGCCTTTCCAGGTTGCTTGGTTGGCCAAAAAGGGCGTATGCGGTTTTTTCCTGAATATATTCAGGAAAAAACGCATACGCCCTTTTTGGCCAAGGGCATCATTATCAATGTTTTGCCGCTTTTCATGTGCTTTAAAGGCGATTCGAATCTACCTCCTGAAATCTGTTTCCTGCAATTCTGCCTTGATTTCAAATCCTCTTTTTTGCCTTCCCTCAATATATTTGTGGACGAGAGTTATCATTTATAACTCTGCAGGTTTGTGAATTGCAGTGCCCTGAAGCTCCATTTTACAACTCGCTTTTTGGGAGCTGGCCGTAAAAGCGCAGGATGGCTTCAGGCCCTGTTCTCGTTCCGGGGGGCAGGCTGAGCCTGTGGTTAATTCTTCTTCCTGATGGGAAAATAGAGTGCCCTGTGCCTGTCCCAACACCAAGAGCTAGTCTCTCATTGGTTCCCCATCTTCCCGTTCATCCTCAGGACAAATTGCAACCTGTACGGAACAGGAGTTTAAAGGAGCTGATGCTCCAAGTAGGGAGATTGCTAGTAAAGTGGCTGCAATGGCGAACCCGAGCACAAGGAGATGAGAAATGAGGTGCGTTTTAGAAACCTTTCCCCATCACACGGTGTACCATATTCTGGGTTTCTATGCATGTTTTCGATGTAGGAAGATGCCCTTGAACCTGGAGATTTGGGACCCATGGGATGGGTACCACGCAGTATTACTTTAAAGGGTCTGCGTTTACTCACCCAACCTCACCAAACCTCTCAGCCCCAAGAGTGTCCACCCTTATGTCTCATCCAGCTGTGGGTCTAGATATGGTCAATCCAGGTTCCATCACAGCCCCTGAACGAATTGTGTAAGAATTTCTCTCTCTTTCACTGTCTTTGTTTCATGGGGTTTTAAAAGTAATTTATTTTTAGAATGGTGTTTAGCTGCTTTTCACTGCTGTGTTTATGCCGCTTTACACCCACTTCACACACTAACAGAGAAATTTCAATACATAGGTTTTAAGATTATTACTAGTCAGATATATCCTTGTGTGGTGAATAGGGGGTGTTGAGTCCAGTTCTCTGAGCAAGGAGTAGGTCTTGTCTATTACATATTGGGTTTATGGAACGGTATCTCAGCTCATTTGAAACCCTTGTTTTATGTATCACCCCACCTCACCTTTCCTGTTAAGCAGCCATAGTGTGTTTTCTGCATGTGTGACTCTGTTCTGTTTTGTAATTCAGTTCAAGTGTAACGGTTTTTACTTTCCCTGTATAAGTGATATCTTATGAGAAGTGTCCTTTTCTGTGTGACTTATTTCACTTAGAATCGTCTCGTACCTAAATCCACTCATCATGCTGCTACTAGCCTTAGGACATTGATTTCATGGCTGAGTGATATTCCATTGTACATAAGGACCACCACTTATTTATCCATTTTTATCTTTCCTGGGATATTTAAGGTGGAATGAAGTGGAGGACCTTGGCAACAGAGCAGCCCTAAACTTTGGTGTGCTTGTGCCTTGCTGATTTTTAACTTTCCCAATTTATACCCCCATGCATGGAAGTGCCCTATGCTCTCTAAGCTGTGTTTTTTAGATGTTTCAGGACACACTGTACCCTTCTCCAGAGTGGCTGTTGGCAATTTACATCCCGCCCATCAGCGTAGCAAGGCTCCCATTTCTCCATGGCCTGTCCTGCATTTCTGGTTTTGACACTTTTTTCAGCATGGCCCATTTGACCGATGGGAAGCGAGACTTCTTTGTAGCGCTGATTTGCCTTTCCAGGTTGCTTGGTTGGCCAAAAAGGGCGTATGCGGTTTTTTCCTGAATATATTCAGGAAAAAACGCATACGCCCTTTTTGGCCAAGGGCATCATTATCAATGTTTTGCCGCTTTTCATGTGCTTTAAAGGCGATTCGAATCTACCTCCTGAAATCTGTTTCCTGCAATTCTGCCTTGATTTCAAATCCTCTTTTTTGCCTTCCCTCAATATATTTGTGGACGAGAGTTATCATTTATAACTCTGCAGGTTTGTGAATTGCAGTGCCCTGAAGCTCCATTTTACAACTCGCTTTTTGGGAGCTGGCCGTAAAAGCGCAGGATGGCTTCAGGCCCTGTTCTCGTTCCGGGGGGCAGGCTGAGCCTGTGGTTAATTCTTCTTCCTGATGGGAAAATAGAGTGCCCTGTGCCTGTCCCAACACCAAGAGCTAATCTCTCATTGGTTCCACATCTTCCCGTTTATCCTCAGGACAAATTGCAACCTGTACGGAATAGGAGTTTAAAGGAGCTAATGCTCCAAGTAGGGAGATTGCTAGTAAAGTGGCTGCAATGGCGAACCCGAGCACAAGGAGATGAGAAATGAGGTGCGTTTTAAAAACCTTTCCCCATCACACGGTATACCATATTCTGGGTTTCTATGCATGTTTTCGATGTAGGAAGATGCCCTTGAACCTGGAGATTTGGGACCCATGGGATGGGTACCACGCAGTATTACTTTAAAGGGTCTGCGTTTACTCACCCAACCTCACCAAAACTCTCAGCCCCAAGAGTGTCCACCCTTATGTCTCATCCAGCTGTGGGTCTAGATATGGTAATTCCAGGTTCCATCACAGCCCCTGAACGAATTGTGTAAGAATTTCTCTCTCTTTCACAGTCTTTGTTTCATGGGGTTTTAAAAGTAATTTATTTTTAGAATGGGGTTTAGCTGCTTTTCACTGCTGTGTTTATGCCGCTTTACACCCACTTCACACACTAACAGAGAGATTTCAATACATAGGTTTTAAGATTATTACTAGTCAGATATATCCTTGTGTGGTGAATATTGGGTGTTGAGTCCAGTTCTCTGAGCAAGGAGTAGGTCTTGTCTATTACATATTGGGTTTATGGAACGGTATCTCAGCTCATTAGAAACCCTTGTTTTATGTATCACCCCACCTCACCTTTCCTGTTAAGCAGCCATAGTGTGTTTTCTGCATGTGTGACTCTGTTCTATTTTGTAATTCAGTTCAAGTGTAACGGTTTTTACTTTCACTGTATAAGTGATATCTTATGAGAAGTGTCCTTTTCTGTGTGACTTATTTCACTTAGAATCGTCTCGTACCTAAATCCACTCATCATGCTGCTACTAGCCTTAGGACATTGATTTCATGGCTGAGTGATATTCCATTGTACATAAGGACCACCACTTATTTATCCATTTTTATCTTTCCTGGGATATTTAAGGTGGAATGAAGTGGAGGTCCTTGGCAACAGAGCAGCCCTAAACTTTGATGTGCTTGTGTCTTGCTGATTTTTAACTTTCCCAATTTATACCCCCATGCATGGAAGTGCCCTATGCTCTCTAAGCTGTGTTTTTTAGATGTTTCAGGACACACCGTACCCTTCTCCAGCGTGGCTGTTGGCAATTTACATTCCGCCCATCAGTGTAGCAAGGCTCCCATTTCTCCATGGCCAGTTCTGCATTTCTGGTTTTGACACTTTTCTCAGCATGGCCCTTTTGACCGATGGGAAGCGAGACTTCTTTGTAGCGCTGATTTGCCTTTCCAGGTTGCTTGGTTGGCCAAAAAGGGCGTATGCGTTTTTTCCTGAATATATTCAGGAAAAAACGCATACGCCCTTTTTGGCCAAGGGCATCATTGTCAACGTTTTGCCGCTTTTCATGTGCTTTAAAGGCGATTCGAATCTACCTCCTGAAATCTGTTTCCTGCAATTCTGCCTTGATTTCAAATCCTCTTTTTTGCCTTCCCAAAAATATATTTGTGGACGAGAGTTATCATTTATAACACTGCAGGTTTGTGAATTGCAGTGCCCTGAAGCTCCATTTTACATCTTGCTTTTTTGGGAGCTGGCCGCAAAAGCGCAGGATGGCTTCAGGCCCTGTTCTGGTTCTGGGGGGCAGGCTGAGCCTGTGGATAATTCTTCTTCCTGATGGGAAAATAGAGTGACCTGTGTCTGTCCCAATACCAAGAGCTAGTCTCTCATTGCTTCCCCGTCTTCCCGTTCATCCTCAGGACAAATTGCAACCTGTACGGAACAGGAGGTTAAAGGTGCTGATACTCCAAGTAGGGAGATTGCTAGTAAAGTGGCTGGAATTGCGAACCCGCGCTCAAGGAGATGACAAATGAGGTGCGTTTTAGAAAGCTTTCCCCATCACACGGTGTACCATCTTCTGGGTTTCTCATGCATGTTTTCGATGTAGGAAGATGCCCTTGAACCTGGAGATTTGGGAGCCATGGGATGGGTACCACACAGTATTACTTTAAAGGGTCTGCGTTTGCTCACCCAACCTCACCAAACCTCTCAGCCCCAAGAGTGTCCACCCTTATGTCTCATCCAGCTGTGGGTCTAGATATGGTCAATCCGGGTTGCATCACAGCCCCTGAACGAATTGTGTAAGAATTTCTCTCTCTTTCACTGTCTTTGTTTCATGGGTTTTTAAAAGTAATTTATTTTTATAATGGGGTTTAGCTGCTTTTCACTGCTGTGTTTATGCCGCTTTACGCCCACTTGACACACTAACAGAGAGATTTCAATACATAGGTTTTAAGATTATTACTAGTCAGATATATCCTTGTGTGGTGAATAGGGGGTGTTGAGTCCAGTTCTCTGAGCAAGGAGTTGGTCTTGTCTATTACATATTGGGATTATGGAACGGTATCTCAGCTAATTTGAAACCCTTGTTTTATGTATCACCCCACCTCACCTTTCCTGTTAAGCAGCCATAGTGTGTTTTCTGCATGTGTGACTCTGTTCTGTTTTATAATTCAGTTCAAGTGTAACGGTTTTTACTTTCCCTGTATAAGTGATATCTTATGAGAAATGTCCGTTTCTGTGTGACTTATTTCACTTAGAATCGTCGTACCTAAATCCACTCATCATGCTGCTACTAGCCTTATGACATTGATTTCATGGCTGAGTGATATTCCATTGTACTTAAGGACCACAACTTCTTTATCCATTTTTCTCTTTCCTGCGATATTAAAGGTGGAATGAAGTGGAGGTCCTTGGCAACAGAGCAGCCCTAAACTTTGGTGTGCTTGTGTCTTGCTGATTTTTAATTTTCCCAATTTATACCCCCATGCGTGGAAGTGCCCCTTGCGCTGTAAGCTGTGTTTTTTAGATGTTTGAGGACACACCGTACCCTTCTCCAGCATGGCTGTTGGCAATTTACATCCCGCCCATCAGCGTAGCAAGGCTCCCATTTCTCCATGGCCTGTCCTGCATTTCTGGTTTTGACACTTTTCTCAGCATAGCCCTTTTGACCGATGGGAAGCGAGACTTCTTTGTAGCGCTGATTTGCCTTTCCAGGTTGCTTGGTTGGCCAAAAAGGGCGTATGCGTTTTTTCCTGAATATATTCAGGAAAAAACGCATACGCCCTTTTTGGCCAAGGGCATCATTGTCAACGTTTTGCCGCTTTTCATGTGCTTTAAAGGCGATTCGAATCTATCTCCTGAAATCTGTTTCCTGCAATTCTGCCTTGATTTTAAATCCTCTTCTTTGCCTTCCCTCAATATATTTGTGGACGAGAGTTATCATTTATAACACTGCAGTTTTGTGAATTGCAGTGCCCTGAAGCTCCATTTTACAACTTGCTTTTTTGGGAGCTGGCCGCAAAAGCGCAGGATGGCTTCAGGCCCTGTTCTGGTTCTGGGGGGCAGGCTGAGCCTGTGGATAATTCTTCTTCCTGATGGGAAAATAGAGTGACCTGTGTCTGTCCCAATACCAAGAGCTAGTCTCTCATTGCTTCCCCGTCTTCCCGTTCATCCTCAGGACAAATTGCAACCTGTACGGAACAGGAGGTTAAAGGTGCTGATGCTCCAAGTAGGGAGATTGCTAGTAAAGTGGCTGGAATTGCGAACCCGAGCTCAAGGAGATGACAAATGAGGTGCGTTTTAGAAAGCTTTCCCCATCACACGGTGTACCATCTTCTGGGTTTCTCATGCATGTTTTCGATGTAGGAAGATGCCCTTGAACCTGGAGATTTGGGACCCATGGGATGGGTACCACGCAGTATTACTTTAAAGGGTCTGCGTTTACTCACCCAACCTCACCAAACCTCTCAGCCCCAAGAGTGTCCACCCTTATGTCTCATCCAGCTGTGGGTCTAGATATGGTCAATCCAGGTTCCATCACAGCCCCTGAACGAATTGTGTAAGAATTTCTCTCTCTTTCACTGTCTTTGTTTCATGGGGTTTTAAAAGTAATTTATTTTTAGAATGGTGTTTAGCTGCTTTTCACTGCTGTGTTTATGCCGCTTTACACCCACTTCACACACTAACAGAGAAATTTCAATACATAGGTTTTAAGATTATTACTAGTCAGATATATCCTTGTGTGGTGAATAGGGGGTGTTGAGTCCAGTTCTCTGAGCAAGGAGTAGGTCTTGTCTATTACATATTGGGTTTATGGAACGGTATCTCAGCTCATTTGAAACCCTTGTTTTATGTATCACCCCACCTCACCTTTCCTGTTAAGCAGCCATAGTGTGTTTTCTGCATGTGTGACTCTGTTCTGTTTTGTAATTCAGTTCAAGTGTAACGGTTTTTACTTTCCCTGTATAAGTGATATCTTATGAGAAGTGTCCTTTTCTGTGTGACTTATTTCACTTAGAATCGTCTCGTACCTAAATCCACTCATCATGCTGCTACTAGCCTTAGGACATTGATTTCATGGCTGAGTGATATTCCATTGTACATAAGGACCACCACTTATTTATCCATTTTTATCTTTCCTGGGATATTTAAGGTGGAATGAAGTGGAGGACCTTGGCAACAGAGCAGCCCTAAACTTTGGTGTGCTTGTGCCTTGCTGATTTTTAACTTTCCCAATTTATACCCCCATGCATGGAAGTGCCCTATGCTCTCTAAGCTGTGTTTTTTAGATGTTTCAGGACACACTGTACCCTTCTCCAGAGTGGCTGTTGGCAATTTACATCCCGCCCATCAGCGTAGCAAGGCTCCCATTTCTCCATGGCCTGTCCTGCATTTCTGGTTTTGACACTTTTTTCAGCATGGCCCATTTGACCGATGGGAAGCGAGACTTCTTTGTAGCGCTGATTTGCCTTTCCAGGTTGCTTGGTTGGCCAAAAAGGGCGTATGCGGTTTTTTCCTGAATATATTCAGGAAAAAACGCATACGCCCTTTTTGGCCAAGGGCATCATTATCAATGTTTTGCCGCTTTTCATGTGCTTTAAAGGCGATTCGAATCTACCTCCTGAAATCTGTTTCCTGCAATTCTGCCTTGATTTCAAATCCTCTTTTTTGCCTTCCCTCAATATATTTGTGGACGAGAGTTATCATTTATAACTCTGCAGGTTTGTGAATTGCAGTGCCCTGAAGCTCCATTTTACAACTCGCTTTTTGGGAGCTGGCCGTAAAAGCGCAGGATGGCTTCAGGCCCTGTTCTCGTTCCGGGGGGCAGGCTGAGCCTGTGGTTAATTCTTCTTCCTGATGGGAAAATAGAGTGCCCTGTGCCTGTCCCAACACCAAGAGCTAGTCTCTCATTGGTTCCCCATCTTCCCGTTCATCCTCAGGACAAATTGCAACCTGTACGGAACAGGAGTTTAAAGGAGCTGATGCTCCAAGTAGGGAGATTGCTAGTAAAGTGGCTGCAATGGCGAACCCGAGCACAAGGAGATGAGAAATGAGGTGCGTTTTAGAAACCTTTCCCCATCACACGGTGTACCATATTCTGGGTTTCTAGGCATGTTTTCGATGTAGGAAGATGCCCTTGAACCTGGAGATTTGGGACCCATGGGATGGGTACCACGCAGTATTACTTTAAAGGGTCTGCGTTTACTCACCCAACCTCACCAAACCTCTCAGCCCCAAGAGTGTCCACCCTTATGTCTCATCCAGCTGTGGGTCTAGATATGGTCAATCCAGGTTCCATCACAGCCCCTGAACGAATTGTGTAAGAATTTCTCTCTCTTTCACTGTCTTTGTTTCATGGGGTTTTAAAAGTAATTTATTTTTAGAATGGGGTTTAGCTGCTTTTCACTGCTGTGTTTATGCCGCTTTACACCCACTTCACACACTAACAGAGAGATTTCAATACATAGGTTTTAAGATTATTACTAGTCAGATATATCCTTGTGTGGTGAATAGGGGGTGTTGAGTCCAGTTCTCTGAGCAAGGAGTAGGTCTTGTCTATTACATATTGGGTTTATGGAACGGTATCTCAGCTCATTTGAAACCCTTGTTTTATGTATCACCCCACCTCACCTTTCCTGTTAAGCAGCCATAGTGTGTTTTCTGCATGTGTGACTCTGTTCTGTTTTGTAATTCAGTTCAAGTGTAACGGTTTTTACTTTCCCTGTATAAGTGATATCTTATGAGAAGTGTCCTTTTCTGTGTGACTTATTTCACTTAGAATCGTCTCGTACCTAAATCCACTCATCATGCTGCTACTAGCCTTAGGACATTGATTTCATGGCTGAGTGATATTCCATTGTACATAAGGACCACCACTTATTTATCCATTTTTATCTTTCCTGGGATATTTAAGGTGGAATGAAGTGGAGGACCTTGGCAACAGAGCAGCCCTAAACTTTGGTGTGCTTGTGCCTTGCTGATTTTTAACTTTCCCAATTTATACCCCCATGCATGGAAGTGCCCTATGCTCTCTAAGCTGTGTTTTTTAGATGTTTCAGGACACACTGTACCCTTCTCCAGAGTGGCTGTTGGCAATTTACATCCCGCCCATCAGCGTAGCAAGGCTCCCATTTCTCCATGGCCTGTCCTGCATTTCTGGTTTTGACACTTTTTTCAGCATGGCCCATTTGACCGATGGGAAGCGAGACTTCTTTGTAGCGCTGATTTGCCTTTCCAGGTTGCTTGGTTGGCCAAAAAGGGCGTATGCGGTTTTTTCCTGAATATATTCAGGAAAAAACGCATACGCCCTTTTTGGCCAAGGGCATCATTATCAATGTTTTGCCGCTTTTCATGTGCTTTAAAGGCGATTCGAATCTACCTCCTGAAATCTGTTTCCTGCAATTCTGCCTTGATTTCAAATCCTCTTTTTTGCCTTCCCTCAATATATTTGTGGACGAGAGTTATCATTTATAACTCTGCAGGTTTGTGAATTGCAGTGCCCTGAAGCTCCATTTTACAACTCGCTTTTTGGGAGCTGGCCGTAAAAGCGCAGGATGGCTTCAGGCCCTGTTCTCGTTCCGGGGGGCAGGCTGAGCCTGTGGTTAATTCTTCTTCCTGATGGGAAAATAGAGTGCCCTGTGCCTGTCCCAACACCAAGAGCTAGTCTCTCATTGGTTCCCCATCTTCCCGTTCATCCTCAGGACAAATTGCAACCTGTACGGAACAGGAGTTTAAAGGAGCTGATGCTCCAAGTAGGGAGATTGCTAGTAAAGTGGCTGCAATGGCGAACCCGAGCACAAGGAGATGAGAAATGAGGTGCGTTTTAGAAACCTTTCCCCATCACACGGTGTACCATATTCTGGGTTTCTAGGCATGTTTTCGATGTAGGAAGATGCCCTTGAACCTGGAGATTTGGGACCCATGGGATGGGTACCACGCAGTATTACTTTAAAGGGTCTGCGTTTACTCACCCAACCTCACCAAACCTCTCAGCCCCAAGAGTGTCCACCCTTATGTCTCATCCAGCTGTGGGTCTAGATATGGTCAATCCAGGTTCCATCACAGCCCCTGAACGAATTGTGTAACAATTTCTCTCTCTTTCACTGTCTTTGTTTCATGGGGTTTTAAAAGTAATTTATTTTTAGAATGGGGTTTAGCTGCTTTTCACTGCTGTGTTTATGCCGCTTTACACCCACTTCACACACTAACAGAGAGATTTCAATACATAGGTTTTAAGATTATTACTAGTCAGATATATCCTTGTGTGGTGAATAGGGGGTGTTGAGTCCAGTTCTCTGAGCAAGGAGTAGGTCTTGTCTATTACATATTGGGTTTATGGAACGGTATCTCAGCTCATTTGAAACCCTTGTTTTATGTATCACCCCACCTCACCTTTCCTGTTAAGCAGCCATAGTGTGTTTTCTGCATGTGTGACTCTGTTCTGTTTTGTAATTCAGTTCAAGTGTAACAGTTTTTACTTTCCCTGTATAAGTGATATCTTATGAGAAGTGTCCTTTTCTGTGTGACTTATTTCACTTAGAATCGTCTCGTACCTAAATCCACTCATCATGCTGCTACTAGCCTTAGGACATTGATTTCATGGCTGAGTGATATTCCATTGTACATAAGGACCACAACTTCTTTATCCATTTTTCTCTTTCCTGCGATATTAAAGGTGGAATGAAGTGGAGGTCCTTGGCAACAGAGCAGCCCTAAACTTTGGTGTGCTTGTGTCTTGCTGATTTTTAATTTTCCCAATTTATACCCCCATGCGTGGAAGTGCCCCTTGCGCTGTAAGCTGTATTTTTTAGATGTTTGAGGACACACCGTACCCTTCTCCAGCATGGCTGTTGGCAATTTACATCCCGCCCATCAGCGTAGCAAGGCTCCCATTTCTCCATGGCCTGTCCTGCATTTCTGGTTTTGACACTTTTCTCAGCATAGCCCTTTTGACCGATGGGAAGCGAGACTTCTTTGTAGCGCTGATTTGCCTTTCCAGGTTGCTTGGTTGGCCAAAAAGGGCGTATGCGTTTTTTCCTGAATATATTCAGGAAAAAATGCATACGCCCTTTTTGGCCAAGGGCATCATTGTCAACGTTTTGCCGCTTTTCATGTGCTTTAAAGGCGATTCGAATCTATCTCCTGAAATCTGTTTCCTGCAATTCTGCCTTGATTTCAAATCCTCTTCTTTGCCTTCCCTCAATATATTTGTGGACGAGAGTTATCATTTATAACACTGCAGTTTTGTGAATTGCAGTGCCCTGAAGCTCCATTTTACAACTTGCTTTTTTGGGAGCTGGCCGCAAAAGCGCAGGATGGCTTCAGGCCCTGTTCTGGTTCTGGGGGGCAGGCTGAGCCTGTGGATAATTCTTCTTCCTGATGGGAAAATAGAGTGACCTGTGTCTGTCCCAATACCAAGAGCTAGTCTCTCATTGCTTCCCCGTCTTCCCGTTCATCCTCAGGACAAATTGCAACCTGTACGGAACAGGAGGTTAAAGGTGCTGATGCTCCAAGTAGGGAGATTGCTAGTAAAGTGGCTGGAATTGCGAACCCGAGCTCAAGGAGATGACAAATGAGGTGCGTTTTAGAAAGCTTTCCCCATCACTAGGTGTACCATCTTCTGGGTTTCTCATGCATGTTTTCGATGTAGGAAGATGCCCTTGAACCTGGAGATTTGGGACCCATGGGATGGGTACCACACAGTATTACTTTAAAGGGTCTGCGTTTGCTCACCCAACCTCACCAAACCTCTCAGCCCCAAGAGTGTCCACCCTTATGTCTCATCCAGCTGTGGGTCTAGATATGGTCAATCCGGGTTGCATCACAGCCCCTGAACGAATTGTGTAAGAATTTCTCTCTCTTTCTCTGTCTTTGTTTCATGGGTTTTTAAAAGTAATTTATTTTTATAATGGGGTTTAGCTGCTTTTCACTGCTGTGTTTATGCCGCTTTACACCCACTTGACACACTAACAGAGAGATTTCAATACATAAGTTTTAAGATTATTACTAGTCAGATATATCCTTGTGTGGTGAATAGGGGGTGTTGAGTCCAGTTCTCTGAGCAAGGAGTAGGTCTTGTCTATTACATGTTGGGTTTATGGAACGGTATCTCAGCTAATTTGAAACCCGTGTTTTATGTATCACCCCACCTCACCTTTCCTGTTAAGCAGCCATAGTGTGTTTTCTGCATGTGTGACTCTGTTCTGTTTTGGAATTCAGTTCAAGTGTAATGGTTTTTACTTTCCCTGTATAAGTGATATATTATGAGAAGTGTCCTTTTCTGTGTGACTTATTTCACTTAGAATCGTCGTACCTAAATCCACTCATCATGCTGCTACTAGCCTTATGACATTGATTTCATGGCTGAGTGATATTCCATTGTACATAAGGACCACAACTTCTTTATCCATTTTTCTCTTTCCTGGGATATTTAAGGTGGAATGAAGTGGAGGTCCTTGGCAACAGAGCAGCCCTAAACTTTGGTGTGCTTGTGTCTTGCTGATTTTTAATTTTCCCAATTTATACCCCCATGCGTGGAAGTGCCCTATGCGCTCTAAGCTGTGTTTTTTAGATGTTTCAGGACACACCGTAACCTTCTTCAGCGTGGCTGTTGGCAATTTACATCCCGCCCATCAGTGTAGCAAGGCTCCCATTTCTCCATGGCCTGTCCTGCATTTCTGGTTTTGACACTTTTCTCAGCATGGCCCTTTTGACCGATGGGAAGCGAGACTTCTTTGTAGCGCTGATTTGCCTTTCCAGGTTGCTTGGTTGGACAAAAAGGGCGTATGCGTTTTTTCCTGAATATATTCAGGAAAAAACGCATACGCCCTTTTTGGCCAAGGGCCTCATTGTCAACGTTTTACTGCTTTTCATGTGCTTTAAAGGCGATTCGAATCTACCTCCTGAAATCTGTTTCCTGCAATTCTGCCTTGATTTCAAATCCTCTACTTTGCCTTCCCTCAATATATTTGTGGACGAGAGTTATCATTTATAACTCTGCAGGTTTGTGAATTGCAGTGCCCTGAAGCTCCATTTTACAACTCGCTTTTTGGGAGCTGGCCGTAAAAGCGCAGGATGGTTTCAGGCCCTGTGCTGGTTCCGGGGTGCAGCTGAGCCTGTGGTTAATTCTTCTTCCTGATGGGAAAATAGAGTGACCTGTGCCTGTCCCAACACCTAGAGCTAGCCTCTCATTGGTTCCCCATCTTCCCATTCATCCTCAGGACAAATTGCAACCTGTACGGAACAGGAGGTTAAAGGTGCTGATGCTCCAAGTAGGGAGATTGCTAGTAAAGTGGCTGGAATGGCGAACCCGAGCACAAGGAGATGAGAAATGAGGTGCGTTTTAGGAACCTTTCCCCATCACACGGTGTACCATCTTCTGGGTTTCTCATGCATGTTTTCGATTTAGGAAGATGCCCTTGAACCTGGAGATTTGGGACCCATGCGATGGATACCACGCAGTATTACTTTAAAGGGTCTGCGTTTGCTCACCCAGCCTCACCAAATCTCTCAGCCCCAAGAGTGTCCACCCTTATGTCTCATCCAGCTGTGGGTCTAGATATGGTCAATCCGGGTTGCATCACAGCCCCTGAACGAATTGTGTAAGAATTTCTCTCTCTTTCTCTGTCTTTGTTTCATGGGTTTTTAAAAGTAATTTATTTTTATAATGGGGTTTAGCTGCTTTTCACTGCTGTGTTTATGCCGCTTTACACCCACTTGACACACTAACAGAGAGATTTCAATACATAAGTTTTAAGATTATTACTAGTCAGATATATCCTTGTGTGGTGAATAGGGGGTGTTGAGTCCAGTTCTCTGAGCAAGGAGTTGGTCTTGTCTATTACATATTGGGATTATGGAACGGTATCTCAGCTAATTTGAAACCCTTGTTTTATGTATCACCCCACCTCACCTTTCCTGTTAAGCAGCCATAGTGTGTTTTCTGCATTTGTGACTCTGTTCTGTTTTATAATTCAGTTCAAGTGTAACGGTTTTTACTTTCCCTGTATAAGTGATATCTTATGAGAAGTGTCCTTTTCTGTGTGACTTATTTCACTTAGAATCGTCGTACCTAAATCCACTCATCATGCTGCTACTAGCCTTATGACATTGATGTCATGGCTGAGTGATATTCCATTGTACTTAAGGAAAACAACTTCTTTATCCATTTTTCTCTTTCCTGCGATATTAAAGGTGGAATGAAGTGGAGGTCCTTGGCAACAGAGCAGCCCTAAACTTTGGTGTGCTTGTGTCTTGCTGATTTTTAATTTTCCCAATTTATACCCTCATGCGTGGAAGTGCCCTTAGCGCTCTAAGCTGTGTTTTTTAGATGTTTGAGGACACACCGTACCCTTCTCCAGCGTGGCTGTTGGCAATTTACATCCCGCCCATCAGCGTAGCAAGGCTCCCATTTCTCCATGGCCTGTCCTGCATTCCTGGTTTTGACACTTTTCTCAGCATGGCCCTTTTGACCGATGGGAAGCGAGACTTCTTTGTAGCGCTGATTTGCCTTTCCAGGTTGCTTGGTTGGCCAAAAAGGGCGTATGCTTTTTTTCCTGAATATATTCAGGAAAAAACGCATACGCACTTTTTGGCCAAGGGCATCATTGTCAACGTTTTGCCGCTTTTCATGTGCTTTAAAGGCGATTCGAATCTACCTCCTGAAATCTGTTTCCTGCAATTCTGCCTTGATTTCAAATCCTCTTCTTTGCCTTCCCTCAATATATTTGTGGACGAGAGTTATCATTTATAACACTGCAGGTTTGTGAATTGCAGTGCCCTGAAGCTCCATTTTACAACTTGCTTTTTTGGGAGCTGGCCGCAAAAGCGCAGGATGGCTTCAGGCCCTGTTCTGGTTCTGGGGGGCAGGCTGAGCCTGTGGATAATTCTTCTTCCTGATGGGAAAATAGAGTGACCTGTGTCTGTCCCAATACCAAGAGCTAGTCTCTCATTGCTTCCCCGTCTTCCCGTTCATCCTCAGGACAAATTGCAACCTGTACGGAACAGGAGGTTAAAGGTGCTGATACTCCAAGTAGGGAGATTGCTAGTAAAGTGGCTGGAATTGCGAACCCGAGCTCAAGGAGATGACAAATGAGGTGCGTTTTAGAAAGCTTTCCCCATCACACGGTGTACCATCTTCTGGGTTTCTCATGCATGTTTTCGATGTAGGAAGATGCCCTTGAACCTGGAGATTTGGGACCCATGGGATGGGTACCACACAGTATTACTTTAAAGGGTCTGCGTTTGCTCACCCAACCTCACCAAACCTCTCAGCCCCAAGAGTGTCCACCCTTATGTCTCATCCAGCTGTGGGTCTAGATATGGTCAATCCGGGTTTCATCACAGCCCCTGAACGAATTGTGTAAGAATTTCTCTCTCTTTCTCTGTCTTTGTTTCATGGGTTTTTAAAAGTAATTTATTTTTATAATGGGGTTTAGCTGCTTTTCACTGCTGTGTTTATGCCGCTTTACACCCACTTGACACACTAACAGAGAGATTTCAATACATAGGTTTTAAGATTATTACTAGTCAGATATATCCTTGTGTGGTGAATAGGGGGTGTTAAGTCCAGTTCTCTGAGCAAGGAGTAGGTCTTGTCTATTACATGTTGGGTTTATGGAACGGTATCTCAGCTAATTTGAAACCCTTGTTTTATGTATCACCCCACCTCACCTTTCCTGTTAAGCAGCCATAGTGTGTTTTCTGCATGTGTGACTCTGTTCTGTTTTGGAATTCAGTTCAAGTGTAATGGTTTTTACTTTCCCTGTATAAGTGATATATTATGAGAAGTGTCCTTTTCTGTGTGACTTATTTCACTTAGAATCGTTGTACCTAAATCCACTCATCATGCTGCTACTAGCCTTATGACATTGATTTCATGGCTGAGTGATATTCCATTGTACATAAGGACCACAACTTCTTTATCCATTTTTCTCTTTCCTGGGATATTTAAGGTGGAATGAAGTGGAGGTCCTTGGCAACAGAGCAGCCCTAAACTTTGGTGTGCTTGTGTCTTGCTGATTTTTAATTTTCCCAATTTATACCCCCATGCGTGGAAGTGCCCTATGCGCTCTAAGCTGTGTTTTTTAGATGTTTCAGGACACACCGTACCCTTCTCCAGCGTGGCTGTTGGCAATTTACATTCCGCCCATCAGCGTAGCAAGGCTCCCATTTCTCCATGGCCTGTCCTGCATTTCTGGTTTTGACACTTTTCTCAGCATAGCCCTTTTGACCGATGGGAAGCGAGACTTCTTTGTAGCGCTGATTTGCCTTTCCAGGTTGCTTGGTTGGCCAAAAAGGGCGTATGCGTTTTTTCCTGAATATATTCAGGAAAAAACGCATACGCACTTTTTGGCCAAGGGCATCATTGTCAACGTTTTGCCGCTTTTCATGTGCTTTAAAGGCGATTCGAATCTACCTCCTGAAATCTGTTTCCTGCAATTCTGCCTTGATTTCAAATCCTCTTCTTTGCCTTCCCTCAATATATTTGTGGACGAGAGTTATCATTTATAACACTGCAGGTTTGTGAATTGCAGTGCCCTGAAGCTCCATTTTACAACTTGCTTTTTTGGGAGCTGGCCGCAAAAGCGCAGGATGGCTTCAGGCCCTGTTCTGGTTCTGGGGGGCAGGCTGAGCCTATGGATAATTCTTCTTCCTGATGGGAAAATAGAGTGACCTGTGTCTGTCCCAATACCAAGAGCTAGTCTCTCATTGCTTCCCCGTCTTCCCGTTCATCCTCAGGACAAATTGCAACCTGTACGGAACAGGAGGTTAAAGGTGCTGATACTCCAAGTAGGGAGATTGCTAGTAAAGTGGCTGGAATTGCGAACCCGAGCTCAAGGAGATGACAAATGAGGTGCGTTTTAGAAAGCTTTCCCCATCACACGGTGTACCATCTTCTGGGTTTCTCATGCATGTTTTCGATGTAGGAAGATGCCCTTGAACCTGGAGATTTGGGACCCATGGGATGGGTACCACACAGTATTACTTTAAAGGGTCTGCGTTTGCTCACCCAACCTCACCAAACCTCTCAGCCCCAAGAGTGTCCACCCTTATGTCTCATCCAGCTGTGGGTCTAGATATGGTCAATCCGGGTTTCATCACAGCCCCTGAACGAATTGTGTAAGAATTTCTCTCTCTTTCTCTGTCTTTGTTTCATGGGTTTTTAAAAGTAATTTATTTTTATAATGGGGTTTAGCTGCTTTTCACTGCTGTATTTATGCCGCTTTACACCCACTTGACACACTAACAGAGAGATTTCAATACATAGGTTTTAAGATTATTACTAGTCAGATATATCCTTGTGTGGTGAATAGGGGGTGTTAAGTCCAGTTCTCTGAGCAAGGAGTAGGTCTTGTCTATTACATGTTGGGTTTATGGAACGGTATCTCAGCTAATTTGAAACCCTTGTTTTATGTATCACCCCACCTCACCTTTCCTGTTAAGCAGCCATAGTGTGTTTTCTGCATGTGTGACTCTGTTCTGTTTTGGAATTCAGTTCAAGTGTAATGGTTTTTACTTTCCCTGTATAAGTGATATATTATGAGAAGTGTCCTTTTCTGTGTGACTTATTTCACTTAGAATCGTTGTACCTAAATCCACTCATCATGCTGCTACTAGCCTTATGACATTGATTTCATGGCTGAGTGATATTCCATTGTACATAAGGACCACAACTTCTTTATCCATTTTTCTCTTTCCTGGGATATTTAAGGTGGAATGAAGTGGAGGTCCTTGGCAACAGAGCAGCCCTAAACTTTGGTGTGCTTGTGTCTTGCTGATTTTTAATTTTCCCAATTTATACCCCCATGCGTGGAAGTGCCCTATGCGCTCTAAGCTGTGTTTTTTAGATGTTTCAGGACACACCGTACCCTTCTCCAGCGTGGCTGTTGGCAATTTACATTCCGCCCATCAGCGTAGCAAGGCTCCCATTTCTCCATGGCCTGTCCTGCATTTCTGGTTTTGACACTTTTCTCAGCATGGCCCTTTTGACCGATGGGAAGCGAGACTTCTTTGTAGCGCTGATTTGCCTTTCCAGATTGCTTGGTTGGCCAAAAAGGGCGTATGCGTTTTTTCCTGAATATATTCAGGAAAAAACGCATACGCCCTTTTTGGCCAAGGGCCTCATTGTCAACGTTTTGCCGCTTTTCATGTGCTTTAAAGGCGATTCAAATCTACCTCCTGAAATCTGTTTCCTGCAATTCTGCCTTGATTTCAAATCCTCTTCTTTGCCTTCCCTCAATACATTTGTGGACGAGAGTTATCATTTATAACTCTGCAAGTTTGTGAATTGCAGTGCCCTGAAGCTCCATTTTACAACTCGCTTTTTGGGAGCTGGCCGTAAAAGCGCAGGATGGTTTCAGGCCCTGTGCTGGTTCCGGGGGGCAGCTGAGCCTGTGGTTAATTCTTCTTCCTGATGGGAAAATAGAGTGACCTCTGCCTGTCCCAACACCTAGAGCTAGCCTCTCATTGGTTCCCCATCTTCCCATTCATCCTCAGGACAAATTGCAACCTGTACGGAACAGGAGGTTAAAGGTGCTGATGCTCCAAGTAGGGAGATTGCTAGTAAAGTGGCTGGAAAGGCGAACCCGAGCTCAAGGAGATGACAAATGAGGTGCGTTTTAGAAAGCTTTCCCCATCACACGGTGTACCATCTTCTGGGTTTCTCATGCATGTTTTCGATGTAGGAAGATGCCCTTGAACCTGGAGATTTGGGACCCATGGGATGGGTACCACACAGTATTACTTTAAAGGGTCTGCGTTTGCTCACCCAACCTCACCAAACCTCTCAGCCCCAAGAGTGTCCACCCTTATGTCTCATCCAGCTGTGGGTCTAGATATGGTCAATCCGGGTTTCATCACAGCCCCTGAACGAATTGTGTAAGAATTTCTCTCTCTTTCACTGTCTTTGTTTCATGGGTTTTTAAAAGTAATTTATTTTTATAATGGGGTTTAGCTGCTTTTCACTGCTGTGTTTATGCCGCTTTACGCCCACTTGACACACTAACAGAGAGATTTCAATACAGAGGTTTTAAGATTATTACTAGTCAGATATATCCTTGTGTGGTGAATAGGGGGTGTTGAGTCCAGTTCTCTGAGCAAGGAGTTGGTCTTGTCTATTACATATTGGGATTATGGAACGGTATCTCAGCTAATTTGAAACCCTTGTTTTATGTATCACCCCACCTCACCTTTCCTGTTAAGCAGCCATAGTGTGTTTTCTGCATGTGTGACTCTGTTCTGTTTTATAATTCAGTTCAAGTGTAACGGTTTTTACTTTCCCTGTATAAGTGATATCTTATGAGAAATGTCCTTTTCTGTGTGACTTATTTCACTTAGAATCGTCGTACCTAAATCCACTCATCATGCTGCTACTAGCCTTATGACATTGATTTCATGGCTGAGTGATATTCCATTGTACTTAAGGACCACAACTTCTTTATCCATTTTTCTCTTTCCTGCGATATTAAAGGTGGAATGAAGTGGAGGTCCTTGGCAACAGAGCAGCCCTAAACTTTGGTGTGCTTGTGTCTTGCTGATTTTTAATTTTCCCAATTTATACCCCCATGCGTGGAAGTGCCCCTTGCGCTGTAAGCTGTGTTTTTTAGATGTTTGAGGACACACCGTACCCTTCTCCAGCATGGCTGTTGGCAATTTAAATCCCGCCCATCAGCGTAGCAAGGCTCCCATTTCTCCATGGCCTGTCCTGCATTTCTGGTTTTGACACTTTTCTCAGCATAGCCCTTTTGACCGATGGGAAGCGAGACTTCTTTGTAGCGCTGATTTGCCTTTCCAGGTTGCTTGGTTGGCCAAAAAGGGCGTATGCGTTTTTTCCTGAATATATTCAGGAAAAAACGCATACGCCCTTTTTGGCCAAGGGCATCATTGTCAACGTTTTGCCGCTTTTCATGTGCTTTAAAGGCGATTCGAATCTACCTCCTGAAATCTGTTTCCTGCAATTCTGCCTTGATTTCAAATCCTCTTCTTTGCCTTCCCTCAATATATTTGTGGACGAGAGTTATCATTTATAACACTGCAGGTTTGTGAATTGCAGTGCCCTGAAGCTCCATTTTACAACTTGCTTTTTTGGGAGCTGGCCGCAAAAGCGCAGGATGGCTTCAGGCCCTGTTCTGGTTCTGGGGGGCAGGCTGAGCCTGTGGATAATTCTTCTTCCTGATGGGAAAATAGAGTGACCTGTGTCTGTCCCAATACCAAGAGCTAGTCTCTCATTGCTTCCCCGTCTTCCCGTTCATCCTCAGGACAAATTGCAACCTGTACGGAACAGGAGGTTAAAGGTGCTGATACTCCAAGTAGGGAGATTGCTAGTAAAGTGGCTGGAATTGCGAACCCGAGCTCAAGGAGATGACAAATGAGGTGCGTTTTAGAAAGCTTTCCCCATCACACGGTGTACCATCTTCTGGGTTTCTCATGCATGTTTTCGATGTAGGAAGATGCCCTTGAACCTGGAGATTTGGGACCCATGGGAAGGGTACCACACAGTATTACTTTAAAGGGTCTGCGTTTGCTCACCCAACCTCACCAAACCTCTCAGCCCCAAGAGTGTCCACCCTTATGTCTCATCCAGCTGTGGGTCTAGATATGGTCAATCCGGGTTGCATCACAGCCCCTGAACGAATTGTGTAAGAATTTCTCTCTCTTTCTCTGTCTTTGTTTCATGGGTTTTTAAAAGTAATTTATTTTTATAATGGGGTTTAGCTGCTTTTCACTGCTGTGTTTATGCCGCTTTACGCCCACTTGACACACTAACAGAGAGATTTCAATACATAGGTTTTAAGATTATTACTAGTCAGATATATCCTTGTGTGGTGAATAGGGGGTGTTAAGTCCAGTTCTCTGAGCAAGGAGTAGGTCTTGTCTATTACATGTTGGGTTTATGGAACGGTATCTCAGCTAATTTGAAACCCTTGTTTTATGTATCACCCCACCTCACCTTTCCTGTTAAGCAGCCATAGTGTGTTTTCTGCATGTGTGACTCTGTTCTGTTTTGGAATTCAGTTCAAGTGTAATGGTTTTTACTTTCCCTGTATAAGTGATATATTATGAGAAGTGTCCTTTTCTGTGTGACTTATTTCACTTAGAATCGTTGTACCTAAATCCACTCATCATGCTGCTACTAGCCTTATGACATTGATTTCATGGCTGAGTGATATTCCATTGTACATAAGGACCACAACTTCTTTATCCATTTTTCTCTTTCCTGGGATATTTAAGGTGGAATGAAGTGGAGGTCCTTGGCAACAGAGCAGCCCTAAACTTTGGTGTGCTTGTGTCTTGCTGATTTTTAATTTTCCCAATTTATACCCCCATGCGTGGAAGTGCCCTATGCGCTCTAAGCTGTGTTTTTTAGATGTTTCAGGACACACCGTACCCTTCTCCAGCGTGGCTGTTGGCAATTTACATTCCGCCCATCAGCGTAGCAAGGCTCCCATTTCTCCATGGCCTGTTCTGCATTTCTGGTTTTGACACTTTTCTCAGCATGGCCCTTTTGACCGATGGGAAGCGAGACTTCTTTGTAGCGCTGATTTGCCTTTCCAGGTTGCTTGGTTGGCCAAAAAGGGCGTATGCGTTTTTTCCTGAATATATTCAGGAAAAAACGCATACGCCCTTTTTGGCCAAGGGCATCATTGTCAACGTTTTGCCGCTTTTCATGTGCTTTAAAGGCGATTCGAATCTACCTCCTGAAATCTGTTTCCTGCAATTCTGCCTTGATTTCAAATCCTCTTCTTTGCCTTCCCTCAATATATTTGTGGACGAGAGTTATCATTTATAACACTGCAGGTTTGTGAATTGCAGTGCCCTGAAGCTCCATTTTACAACTTGCTTTTTTGGGAGCTGGCCGCAAAAGCGCAGGATGGCTTCAGGCCCTGTTCTGGTTCTGGGGGGCAGGCTGAGCCTGTGGATAATTCTTCTTCCTGATGGGAAAATAGAGTGACCTGTGTCTGTCCCAATACCAAGAGCTAGTCTCTCATTGCTTCCCCGTCTTCCCGTTCATCCTCAGGACAAATTGCAACCTGTACGGAACAGGAGGTTAAAGGTGCTGATACTCCAAGTAGGGAGATTGCTAGTAAAGTGGCTGGAATTGCGAACCCGAGCTCAAGGAGATGACAAATGTGGTGCGTTTTAGAAAGCTTTCCCCATCACACGGTGTACCATCTTCTGGGTTTCTCATGCATGTTTTCGCTGTAGGAAGATGCCCTTGAACCTCGAGATTTGGCACCCATGGGATGGTTACCACACAGTATTACTTTAAAGGGTCTGCGTTTGCTCACCCAACCTCACCAAACCTCTCAGCCCCAAGAGTGTCCACCCTTATGTCTCATCCAGCTGTGGGTCTAGATATGGTCAATCCGGGTTGCATCACAGCCCCTGAACGAATTGTGTAAGAATTTCTCTCTCTTTCTCTGTCTTTGTTTCATGGGTTTTTAAAAGTAATTTATTTTTATAATGGGGTTTAGCTGCTTTTCACTGCTGTGTTTATGCCGCTTTACGCCCACTTAACACACTAACAGAGAGATTTCAATACATAGGTTTTAAGATTATTACTAGTCAGATATATCCTTGTGTGGTGAATAGGGGGTGTTAAGTCCAGTTCTCTGAGCAAGGAGTAGGTCTTGTCTATTACATGTTGGGTTTATGGAACGGTATCTCAGCTAATTTGAAACCCTTGTTTTATGTATCACCCCACCTCACCTTTCCTGTTAAGCAGCCATAGTGTGTTTTCTGCATGTGTGACTCTGTTCTGTTTTGGAATTCAGTTCAAGTGTAATGGTTTTTACTTTCCCTGTATAAGTGATATCTTATGAGAAGTGTCCTTTTCTGTGTGACTTATTTCACTTAGAATCGTCGTACCTAAATCCACTCATCATGCTGCTACTAGCCTTATGACATTGATTTCATGGCTGAGTGATATTCCATTGTACATAAGGACCACAACTTCTTTATCCATTTTTCTCTTTCCTGGGATATTGAAGGTGGAATGAAGTGGAGGTCCTTGGCAACAGAGCAGCCCTAAACTTTGGTGTGCTTGTGTCTTGCTGATTTTTAATTTTCCCAATTTATACCCCCATGCGTGGAAGTGCCCTATGCGCTCTAAGCTGTGTTTTTTAGATGTTTCAGGACACACCGTACCCTTCTCCAGCGTGGCTGTTGGCAATTTACATTCCGCCCATCAGCGTAGCAAGGCTCCCATTTCTCCATGGCCTGTCCTGCATTTCTGGTTTTGACACTTTTCTCAGCATAGCCCTTTTGACCGATGGGAAGCGAGACTTCTTTGTAGCGCTGATTTGCCTTTCCAGGTTGCTTGGTTGGCCAAAAAGGGCGTATGCGTTTTTTCCTGAATATATTCAGGAAAAAACGCATACGCCCTTTTTGGCCAAGGGCATCATTGTCAACGTTTTGCCGCTTTTCATGTGCTTTAAAGGCGATTCGAATCTACCTCCTGAAATCTGTTTCCTGCAATTCTGCCTTGATTTCAAATCCTCTTCTTTGCCTTCCCTCAATATATTTGTGGACGAGAGTTATCATTTATAACACTGCAGGTTTGTGAATTGCAGTGCCCTGAAGCTCCATTTTACAACTTGCTTTTTTGGGAGCTGGCCGCAAAAGCGCAGGATGGCTTCAGGCCCTGTTCTGGTTCTGGGGGGCAGGCTGAGCCTGTGGATAATTCTTCTTCCTGATGGGAAAATAGAGTGACCTGTGTCTGTCCCAATACCAAGAGCTAGTCTCTCATTGCTTCCCCGTCTTCCCGTTCATCCTCAGGACAAATTGCAACCTGTACGGAACAGGAGGTTAAAGGTGCTGATACTCCAAGTAGGGAGATTGCTAGTAAAGTGGCTGGAATTGCGAACCCGAGCTCAAGGAGATGACAAATGAGGTGCGTTTTAGAAAGCTTTCCCCATCACACGGTGTACCATCTTCTGGGTTTCTCATGCATGTTTTCGATGTAGGAAGATGCCCTTGAACCTGGAGATTTGGGACCCATGGGAAGGGTACCACACAGTATTACTTTAAAGGGTCTGCGTTTGCTCACCCAACCTCACCAAACCTCTCAGCCCCAAGAGTGTCCACCCTTATGTCTCATCCAGCTGTGGGTCTAGATATGGTCAATCCGGGTTGCATCACAGCCCCTGAACGAATTGTGTAAGAATTTCTCTCTCTTTCTCTGTCTTTGTTTCATGGGTTTTTAAAAGTAATTTATTTTTATAATGGGGTTTAGCTGCTTTTCACTGCTGTGTTTATGCCGCTTTACGCCCACTTGACACACTAACAGAGAGATTTCAATACATAGGTTTTAAGATTATTACTAGTCAGATATATCCTTGTGTGGTGAATAGGGGGTGTTAAGTCCAGTTCTCTGAGCAAGGAGTAGGTCTTGTCTATTACATGTTGGGTTTATGGAACGGTATCTCAGCTAATTTGAAACCCTTGTTTTATGTATCACCCCACCTCACCTTTCCTGTTAAGCAGCCATAGTGTGTTTTCTGCATGTGTGACTCTGTTCTGTTTTGGAATTCAGTTCAAGTGTAATGGTTTTTACTTTCCCTGTATAAGTGATATATTATGAGAAGTGTCCTTTTCTGTGTGACTTATTTCACTTAGAATCGTTGTACCTAAATCCACTCATCATGCTGCTACTAGCCTTATGACATTGATTTCATGGCTGAGTGATATTCCATTGTACATAAGGACCACAACTTCTTTATCCTTTTTTCTCTTTCCTGGGATATTTAAGGTGGAATGAAGTGGAGGTCCTTGGCAACAGAGCAGCCCTAAACTTTGGTGTGCTTGTGTCTTGCTGATTTTTAATTTTCCCAATTTATACCCCCATGCGTGGAAGTGCCCTATGCGCTCTAAGCTGTGTTTTTTAGATGTTTCAGGACACACCGTACCCTTCTCCAGCGTGGCTGTTGGCAATTTACATCCCGCCCATCAGCGTAGCAAGGCTCCCATTTCTCCATGGCCTGTTCTGCATTTCTGGTTTTGACACTTTTCTCAGCATGGCCCTTTTGACCGATGGGAAGAGAGACTTCTTTGTAGCGCTGATTTGCCTTTCCAGGTTGCATGGTTGGCCAAAAAGGGCGTATGCGTTTTTTCCTGAATATATTCAGGAAAAAACGCATACGCCCTTTTTGGCCAAGGGCATCATTGTCAACGTTTTGCCGCTTTTCATGTGCTTTAAAGGCGATTCGAATCTACCTCCTGAAATCTGTTTCCTGCAATTCTGCCTTGATTTCAAATCCTCTTCTTTGCCTTCCCTCAATATATTTGTGGACGAGAGTTATCATTTATAACACTGCAGGTTTGTGAATTGCAGTGCCCTGAAGCTCCATTTTACAACTTGCTTTTTTGGGAGCTGGCCGCAAAAGCGCAGGATGGCTTCAGGCCCTGTTCTGGTTCTGGGGGGCAGGCTGAGCCTGTGGATAATTCTTCTTCCTGATGGGAAAATAGAGTGACCTGTGTCTGTCCCAATACCAAGAGCTAGTCTCTCATTGCTTCCCCGTCTTCCCGTTCATCCTCAGGACAAATTGCAACCTGTACGGTACAGGAGGTTAAAGGTGCTGATACTCCAAGTAGGGAGATTGCTAGTAAAGTGGCTGGAATTGCGAACCCGAGCTCAAGGAGATGACAAATGAGGTGCGTTTTAGAAAGCTTTCCCCATCACACGGTGTACCATCTTCTGGGTTTCTCATGCATGTTTTCGCTGTAGGAAGATGCCCATGAACCTCGAGATTTGGCACCCATGGGATGGGTACCACACAGTATTACTTTAAAGGGTCTGCGTTTGCTCACCCAACCTCACCAAACCTCTCAGCCCCAAGAGTGTCCACCCTTATGTCTCATCCAGCTGTGGGTCTAGATATGGTCAATCCGGGTTGCATCACAGCCCCTGAACGAATTGTGTAAGAATTTCTCTCTCTTTCTCTGTCTTTGTTTCATGGGTTTTTAAAAGTAATTTATTTTTATAATGGGGTTTAGCTGCTTTTCACTGCTGTGTTTATGCCGCTTTACGCCCACTTGACACACTAACAGAGAGATTTCAATACATAGGTTTTAAGATTATTACTAGTCAGATATATCCTTGTGTGGTGAATAGGGGGTGTTAAGTCCAGTTCTCTGAGCAAGGAGTAGGTCTTGTCTATTACATGTTGGGTTTATGGAACGGTATCTCAGCTAATTTGAAACCCTTGTTTTATGTATCACCCCACCTCACCTTTCCTGTTAAGCAGCCGTAGTGTGTTTTCTGCATGTGTGACTCTGTTCTGTTTTGGAATTCAGTTCAAGTGTAATGGTTTTTACTTTCCCTGTATAAGTGATATATTATGAGAAGTGTCCTTTTCTGTGTGACTTATTTCACTTAGAATCGTTGTACCTAAATCCACTCATCATGCTGCTACTAGCCTTATGACATTGATTTCATGGCTGAGTGATATTCCATTGTACATAAGGACCACAACTTCTTTATCCTTTTTTCTCTTTCCTGGGATATTTAAGGTGGAATGAAGTGGAGGTCCTTGGCAACAGAGCAGCCCTAAACTTTGGTGTGCTTGTGTCTTGCTGATTTTTAATTTTCCCAATTTATACCCCCATGCGTGGAAGTGCCCTATGCGCTCTAAGCTGTGTTTTTTAGATGTTTCAGGACACACCGTACCCTTCTCCAGCGTGGCTGTTGGCAATTTACATCCCGCCCATCAGCGTAGCAAGGCTCCCATTTCTCCATGGCCTGTTCTGCATTTCTGGTTTTGACACTTTTCTCAGCATGGCCCTTTTGACCGATGGGAAGAGAGACTTCTTTGTAGCGCTGATTTGCCTTTCCAGGTTGCATGGTTGGCCAAAAAGGGCGTATGCGTTTTTTCCTGAATATATTCAGGAAAAAACGCATACGCCCTTTTTGGCCAAGGGCATCATTGTCAACGTTTTGCCGCTTTTCATGTGCTTTAAAGGCGATTCGAATCTACCTCCTGAAATCTGTTTCCTGCAATTCTGCCTTGATTTCAAATCCTCTTCTTTGCCTTCCCTCAATATATTTGTGGACGAGAGTTATCATTTATAACACTGCAGGTTTGTGAATTGCAGTGCCCTGAAGCTCCATTTTACAACTTGCTTTTTTGGGAGCTGGCCGCAAAAGCGCAGGATGGCTTCAGGCCCTGTTCTGGTTCTGGGGGGCAGGCTGAGCCTGTGGATAATTCTTCTTCCTGATGGGAAAGTAGAGTGACCTGTGTCTGTCCCAATACCAAGAGCTAGTCTCTCATTGCTTCCCCGTCTTCCCGTTCATCCTCAGGACAAATTGCAACCTGTACGGTACAGGAGGTTAAAGGTGCTGATACTCCAAGTAGGGAGATTGCTAGTAAAGTGGCTGGAATTGCGAACCCGAGCTCAAGGAGATGACAAATGAGGTGCGTTTTAGAAAGCTTTCCCCATCACACGGTGTACCATCTTCTGGGTTTCTCATGCATGTTTTCGCTGTAGGAAGATGCCCATGAACCTCGAGATTTGGCACCCATGGGATGGGTACCACACAGTATTACTTTAAAGGGTCTGCGTTTGCTCACCCAACCTCACCAAACCTCTCAGCCCCAAGAGTGTCCACCCTTATGTCTCATCCAGCTGTGGGTCTAGATATGGTCAATCCGGGTTGCATCACAGCCCCTGAACGAATTGTGTAAGAATTTCTCTCTCTTTCTCTGTCTTTGTTTCATGGGTTTTTAAAAGTAATTTATTTTTATAATGGGGTTTAGCTGCTTTTCACTGCTGTGTTTATGCCGCTTTACACCCACTTGACACACTAACAGAGAGATTTCAATACATAGGTTTTAAGATTATTACTAGTCAGATATATCCTTGTGTGGTGAATAGGGGGTGTTAAGTCCAGTTCTCTGAGCAAGGAGTAGGTCTTGTCTATTACATGTTGGGTTTATGGAACGGTATCTCAGCTAATTTGAAACCCTTGTTTTATGTATCACCCCACCTCACCTTTCCTGTTAAGCAGCCATAGTGTGTTTTCTGCATGTGTGACTCTGTTCTGTTTTGGAATTCAGTTCAAGTGTAATGGTTTTTACTTTCCCTGTATAAGTGATATATTATGAGAAGTGTCCTTTTCTGTGTGACTTATTTCACTTAGAATCGTTGTACCTAAATCCACTCATCATGCTGCTACTAGCCTTATGACATTGATTTCATGGCTGAGTGATATTCCATTGTACTTAAGGACCACAACTTCTTTATCCATTTTTCTCTTTCCTGCGATATTAAAGGTGGAATGAAGTGGAGGTCCTTTGCAACAGAGCAGCCCTAAACTTTGGTGTGCTTGTGTCTTGCTGATTTTTAATTTTCCCAATTTATACCCCCATGCGTGGAAGTGCCCCTTGCGCTCTAAGCTGTGTTTTTTAGATGTTTGAGGACACACCGTACCCTTCTCCAGCATGGCTGTTGGCAATTTACATTCCGCCCATCAGCGTAGCAAGGCTCCCATTTCTCCATGGCCTGTTCTGCATTTCTGGTTTTGACACTTTTCTCAGCATGGCCCTTTTGACCGATGGGAAGCGAGACTTCTTTGTAGCGCTGATTTGCCTTTCCAGGTTGCTTGGTTGGCCAAAAAGGGCGTATGCGTTTTTTCCTGAATATATTCAGGAAAAAACGCATACGCCCTTTTTGGCCAAGGGCATCATTGTCAACGTTTTGCCGCTTTTCATGTGCTTTAAAGGCGATTCGAATCTACCTCCTGAAATCTGTTTCCTGCAATTCTGCCTTGATTTCAAATCCTCTTCTTTGCCTTCCCTCAATATATTTGTGGACGAGAGTTATCATTTATAACACTGCAGGTTTGTGAATTGCAGTGCCCTGAAGCTCCATTTTACAACTTGCTTTTTTGGGAGCTGGCCGCAAAAGCGCAGGATGGCTTCAGGCCCTGTTCTGGTTCTGGGGGGCAGGCTGAGCCTGTGGATAATTCTTCTTCCTGATGGGAAAATAGAGTGACCTGTGTCTGTCCCAATACCAAGAGCTAGTCTCTCATTGCTTCCCCGTCTTCCCGTTCATCCTCAGGACAAATTGCAACCTGTACGGAACAGGAGGTTAAAGGTGCTGATACTCCAAGTAGGGAGATTGCTAGTAAAGTGGCTGGAATTGCGAACCCGAGCTCAAGGAGATGACAAATGAGGTGCGTTTTAGAAAGCTTTCCCCATCACACGGTGTACCATCTTCTGGGTTTCTCATGCATGTTTTCGCTGTAGGAAGATGCCCATGAACCTCGAGATTTGGGACCCATGGGATGGGTACCACACAGTATTACTTTAAAGGGTCTGCGTTTGCTCACCCAACCTCACCAAACCTCTCAGCCCCAAGAGTGTCCACCCTTATGTCTCATCCAGCTGTGGGTCTAGATATGGTCAATCCGGGTTGCATCACAGCCCCTGAACGAATTGTGTAAGAATTTCTCTCTCTTTCTCTGTCTTTGTTTCATGGGTTTTTAAAAGTAATTTATTTTTATAATGGGGTTTAGCTGCTTTTCACTGCTGTGTTTATGCCGCTTTACACCCACTTGACACACTAACAGAGAGATTTCAATACATAGGTTTTAAGATTATTACTAGTCAGATATATCCTTGTGTGGTGAATAGGGGGTGTTAAGTCCAGTTCTCTGAGCAAGGAGTAGGTCTTGTCTATTACATGTTGGGTTTATGGAACGGTATCTCAGCTAATTTGAAACCCTTGTTTTATGTATCACCCCACCTCACCTTTCCTGTTAAGCAGCCATAGTGTGTTTTC
Organism: Balaenoptera physalus; assembly: GCF_965194825.1. Classification (NCBI taxonomy): domain Eukaryota; kingdom Metazoa; phylum Chordata; class Mammalia; order Artiodactyla; family Balaenopteridae; genus Balaenoptera; species Balaenoptera physalus. The sequence goes on along the minus strand of NW_028126413.1, from coordinate 876,909 downwards.
TGCATGTGTGACTCTGTTCTGTTTTGTAATTCAGTTCAAGTGTAATGGTTTTTACTTTCCCTGTATAAGTGATATATTATGAGAAGTGTCCTTTTCTGTGTGACTTATTTCACTTAGAATCGTTGTACCTAAATCCACTCATCATGCTGCTACTAGCCTTATGACATTGATTTCATGGCTGAGTGATATTCCATTGTACTTAAGGACCACAACTTCTTTATCCATTTTTCTCTTTCCTGCGATATTAAAGGTGGAATGAAGTGGAGGTCCTTTGCAACAGAGCAGCCCTAAACTTTGGTGTGCTTGTGTCTTGCTGATTTTTAATTTTCCCAATTTATACCCCCATGCGTGGAAGTGCCCCTTGCGCTCTAAGCTGTGTTTTTTAGATGTTTGAGGACACACCGTACCCTTCTCCAGCATGGCTGTTGGCAATTTACATCCCGCCCATCAGCGTAGCAAGGCTCCCATTTCTCCATGGCCTGTCCTGCATTTCTGGTTTTGACACTTTTCTCAGCATAGCCCTTTTGACCGATGGGAAGCGAGACTTCTTTGTAGCGCTGATTTGCCTTTCCAGGTTGCTTGGTTGGCCAAAAAGGGCGTATGCGTTTTTTCCTGAATATATTCAGGAAAAAACGCATACGCCCTTTTTGGCCAAGGGCCTCATTGTCAACGTTTTGCTGCTTTTCATGTGCTTTAAAGGCGATTCGATTCTACCTCCTGAAATCTGTTTCCTGCAATTCTGCCTTGATTTCAAATCCTCTTCTTTGCCTTCCCTCAATATATTTGTGGACGAGAGTTATCATTTATAACTCTGCAGGTTTGTGAATTGCAGTTCCCTGAAGCTCCATTTTACAACTCGCTTTTTGGGAGTTGGCCGTAAAAGCGCAGGATGGCTTCAGGCCCTGTTCTGGTTCCGGGGGGCAGCTGAGCCTGTGGTTAATTCTTCTTCCTGATGGGAAAATAGAGTGACCTGTGCCTGTCCCAACACCTAGAGCTAGTCTCTCATTGGTTCCCCATCTTCCCATTCATCCTCAGGACAAATTGCAACCTGTACGGAACAGGAGGTTAAAGGTGCTGATGCTCCAAGTTGGGAGATTGCTAGTAAAGTGGCTGGAATGGCGAACCCGAGCACAAGGAGATGAGAAATGAGGTGCGTTTTAGGAACCTTTCCCCATCACACTGTGTACCAACTTCTTGGTTTCTCATGCATGTTTTCGATGTAGGAAGATGCCCTTGAAACTCGAGATTTGGGACCCCTGCAATGGGTAACACGCAGTATTACTTTAAAGGGTCTGCGTTTGCTCACCCAACCTCACCAAACCTCTCAGCCCCAAGAGTGTCCACCCTTATGTCTCATCCAGCTGTGGGTCTAGATATGGTCAATCCAGGTTCCATCACAGCCCCTGAACGAATTGTGTAAGAATTTCTCTCTCTTTCACTGTCTTTGTTTCATGGGTTTTTAAAAGTAATTTATTTTTATAATGGGGTTTAGCTGCTTTTCACTGCTGTGTTTATGCCGCTTTACACCCACTTGACACACTAACAGAGAGATTTCAATACATAGGTTTTAAGATTATTTCTAGTCAGATATATCCTTGTGTGGTGAATAGGGGGTGTTGAGTCCAGTTCTCTGAGCAAGGAGTAGGTCTTGTCTATTACATGTTGGGTTTATGGAACTGTATCTCAGGTAATTTGAAACCCTTGTTTTATGTATCACCCCACCTCACCTTTCCTGTTAAGCAGCCATAGTGTGTTTTCTGCATGTGTGACTCTGTTCTGTTTTGGAATTCAGTTCAAGTGTAATGGTTTTTACTTTCCCTGTATAAGTGATATCTAATGAGAAGTGTCCTTTTCTGTGTGAATTATTTCACTTAGAATCGTCGTACCTAAATCCACTCATCATGCTGCTACTAGACTTATGACATTGATTTCATGGCTGAGTGATATTCCATTGTACATAAGGACCACAACTTCTTTATCCATTTTTCTCTTTCCTGGGATATTTAAGGTGGAATGAAGTGGAGGTCCTTGGCAACAGAGCAGCCCTAAACTTTGGTGTGCTTGTGTCTTGCTGATTTTTAATTTTCCCAATTTATACCCCCATGCGTGGAAGTGCCCTATGCGCTCTAAGCTGTGTTTTTTAGATGTTTCAGGACACACCGTACCCTTCTCCAGCGTGGCTGTTGGCAATTTACATTCCGCCCATCAGCGTAGCAAGGCTCCCATTTCTCCATGGCCTGTTCTGCATTTCTGGTTTTGACACTTTTCTCAGCATGGCCCTTTTGACCGATGGGAAGCGAGACTTCTTTGTAGCGCTGATTTGCCTTTCCAGGTTGCTTGGTTGGCCAAAAAGGGCGTATGCGTTTTTTCCTGAATATATTCAGGAAAAAACGCATACGCCCTTTTTGGCCAAGGGCATCATTGTCAACGTTTTGCCGCTTTTCATGTGCTTTAAAGGCGATTCGAATCTACCTCCTGAAATCTGTTTCCTGCAATTCTGCCTTGATTTCAAATCCTCTTCTTTGCCTTCCCTCAATATATTTGTGGACGAGAGTTATCATTTATAACTCTGCAGGTTTGTGAATTGCAGTGCCCTGAAGCTCCATTTTACAACTCGCTTTTTGGGAGCTGGCCGTAAAAGCGCAGGATGGCTTCAGGCCCTGTTCTGGTTCCGGGGGGCAGGCTGAGCCTGTGGATATTTCTTCTCCCTGATGGGAAAATAGAGTGACCTTTGCCTGTCCCAACACCAAGAGCTAGTCTCTCATTGGTTCCCTGTCTTCCCGTTCATCCTCAGGAAAAATTGCAACCTGTACGGAACAGGAGGTTAAAGGTGCTGATACTCCAAGTAGGGAGATTGCTAGTAAAGTGGCTGGAATGGCAAACCCGAGCTCAAGGAGATGACAAATGAGGTGCGTTTTAGAAAGCTTTCCCCATCACACGGTGTACCATCTTCTGGGTTTCTCATGCATGTTTTCGATGTAGGAAGATGCCCTTGAACCTGTAGATTTGGGACCCATGCGATGGGTACCACGCAGTATTACTTTAAAGGGTCTGCGTTTGCTCACCCAGCCTCACCAAATCTCTCAGCCCCAAGAGTGTCCACCCTTATGTCTCATCCAGCTGTGGGTCTAGATATGGTCAATCCAGGTTCCATCACAGCCCCTGAACGAATTGTGTAAGAATTTCTCTCTCTTTCACTGTCTTTGTTTCATGGGTTTTTAAAAGTAATTTATTTTTATAATGGGGTTTAGCTGCTTTTCACTGCTGTGTTTCTGCCGCTTTACGCCCACTTGACACACTAACAGAGAGATTTCAATACATAGGTTTTAAGATTATAACTAGTCAGATATATCCTTGTGTGGTGAATAGGGGGTGTTGAGTCCAGTTCTCTGAGCAAGGAGTTGGTCTTGTCTATTACATATTGGGATTATGGAACGGTATCTCAGCTAATTTGAAACCCTTGTTTTATGTATCACCCCACCTCACCTTTCCTGTTAAGCAGCCATAGTGTGTTTTCTGCATGTGTGACTCTGTTCTGTTTTATAATTCAGTTCAAGTGTAACGGTTTTTACTTTCCCTGTATAAGTGATATCTTATGAGAAGTGTTCTTTTCTGTGTGACTTATTTCACTTAGAATCGTCGTACCTAAATCCACTCATCATGCTGCTACTAGCCTTATGACATTGATTTCATGGCTGAGTGATATTCCATTGTACTTAAGGACCACAACTTCTTTATCCATTTTTCTCTTTCCTGCGACATTAAAGGTGGAATGAAGTGGAGGTCCTTTGCAACAGAGCAGCCCTAAACTTTGGTGTGCTTGTGTCTTGCTGATTTTTAATTTTCCCAATTTATACCCCCATGCGTGGAAGTGCCCCTTGCGCTGTAAGCTGTGTTTTTTAGATGTTTGAGGACACACCGTACCCTTCTCCAGCATGGCTGTTGGCAATTTACATCCCGCCCATCACCGTAGCAAGGCTCCCATTTCTCCATGGCCTGTCCTGCATTTCTGGTTTTGACACTTTTCTCAGCATAGCCCTTTTGACCGATGGGAAGCGAGACTTCTTTGTAGCGATGATTTGCCTTTCCAGGTTGCTTGGTTGGCCAAAAAGGGCGTATGCGTTTTTTCCTGAATATATTCAGGAAAAAACGCATACGCCCTTTTTGGCCAAGGGCCTCATTGTCAACGTTTTGCTGCTTTTCTAGTGCTTTAAAGGCGATTCGAATCTACCTCCTGAAATCTGTTTCCTGAAATTCTGCCTTGATTTCAAATCCTCTTCTTTGCCTTCCCTCAATATATTTGTGGACGAGAGTTATCATTTATAACTCTGCAGGTTTGTGAATTGCAGTTCCCTGAAGCTCCATTTTACAACTCGCTTTTTGGGAGTTGGCCGTAAAAGCGCAGGATGGCTTCAGGCCCTGTTCTGGTTCCGGGGGGCAGCTGAACCTGTGGTTAATTCTTCTTCCTGATGGGAAAATAGAGTGACCTGTGCCTGTCCCAACACCTAGAGCTAGTCTCTCATTGCTTCCCCGTCTTCCCGTTCATCCTCAGGACAAATTGCAACCTGTACGGAACAGGAGGTTAAAGGTGCTGATACTCCAAGTAGGGAGATTGCTAGTAAAGTGGCTGGAATTGCGAACCCGAGCTTAAGGAGATGACAAATGAGGTGCGTTTTAGAAAGCTTTCCCCATCACACGGTGTACCATCTTCTGGGTTTCTCATGCATGTTTTCGATGTAGGAAGATGCCCTTGAACCTGTAGATTTGGGACCCAAGGGATGGGTACCACACAGTATTACTTTAAAGGCTCTGCGTTTGCTCACCCAACCTCACCAAACCTCTCAGCCCCAAGAGTGTCCACCCTTATGTCTCATCCAGCTGTGGGTCTAGATATGGTCAATCCGGGTTGCATCACAGCCCCTGAACGAATTGTGTAAGAATTTCTCTCTCTTTCTCTGTCTTTGTTTCATGGGTTTTTAAAAGTAATTTATTTTTATAATGGGGTTTAGCTGCTTTTCACTGCTGTGTTTATGCCGCTTTACACCCACTTGACACACTAACAGAGAGATTTCAATACATAGGTTTTAAGATTATTACTAGTCAGATATATCCTTGTGTGGTGAATAGGGGGTGTTGAGTCCAGTTCTCTGAGCAAGGAGTAGGTCTTGTCTATTACATGTTGGGTTTATGGAACTGTATCTCAGGTAATTTGAAACCCTTGTTTTATGTATCACCCCACCTCACCTTTCCTGTTAAGCAGCCATAGTGTGTTTTCTGCATGTGTGACTCTGTTCTGTTTTGTAATTCAGTTCAAGTGTAATGGTTTTTACTTTCCCTGTATAAGTGATATCTTATGAGAAGTGTCCTTTTCTGTGTGACTTATTTCACTTAGAATCGTCGTACCTAAATCCACTCATCATGCTGCTATTAGACTTATGACATTGATTTCATGGCTGAGTGATATTCCATTGTACATAAGGACCACAACTTCTTTATCCATTTTTCTCTTTCCTGGGATATATAAGGTGGAATGAAGTGGAGGTCCTTGGCAACAGAGCAGCCCTAAACTTTGGTGTGCTTGTGTCTTGCTGATTTTTAATTTTCCCAATTTATACCCCCATGCGTGGAAGTGCCCTATGCGCTCTAAGCTGTGTTTTTTAGATGTTTCAGGACACACCGTACCCTTCTCCAGCGTGGCTGTTGGCAATTTACATTCCGCCCATCAGCGTAGCAAGGCTCCCATTTCTCCATGGCCTGTTCTGCATTTCTGGTTTTGACACTTTTCTCAGCATGGCCCTTTTGACCGATGGGAAGCGAGACTTCTTTGTAGCGCTGATTTGCATTTCCAGGTTGCTTGGTTGGCCAAAAAGGGCGTATGCGTTTTTTCCTGAATATATTCAGGAAAAAACGCATACGCCCTTTTTGGCCAAGGGCATCATTGTCAACATTTTGCCGCTTTTCATGTGCTTTAAAGGCGATTCGAATCTATCTCCTGAAATCTGTTTCCTGCAATTCTGCCTTGATTTCAAATCCTCTTCTTTGCCTTCCCTCAATATATTTGTGGACGAGAGTTATCATTTATAACACTGCAGGTTTGTGAATTGCAGTGCCCTGAAGCTCCATTTTACAACTTGCTTTTTTGGGAGCTGGCCGCAAAAGCGCAGGATGGCTTCAGGCCCTGTTCTGGTTCTGGGGGGCAGGCTGAGCCTGTGGATAATTCTTCTTCCTGATGGGAAAATAGAGTGACCTGTGTCTGTCCCAATACCAAGAGCTAGTCTCTCATTGCTTCCCCGTCTTCCCGTTCATCCTCAGGACAAATTGCAACCTGTACGGAACAGGAGGTGAAAGGTGCTGATACTCCAAGTAGGGAGATTGCTAGTAAAGTGGCTGGAATTGCGAACCCGAGCTTAAGGAGATGACAAATGAGGTGCGTTTTAGAAAGCTTTCCCCATCACACGGTGTACCATCTTCTGGGTTTCTCATGCATGTTTTCGATGTAGGAAGATGCCCTTGAACCTGTAGATTTGGGACCCAAGGGATGGGTACCACACAGTATTACTTTAAAGGCTCTGCGTTTGCTCACCCAACCTCACCAAACCTCTCAGCCCCAAGAGTGTCCACCCTTATGTCTCATCCAGCTGTGGGTCTAGATATGGTCAATCCGGGTTGCATCACAGCCCCTGAACGAATTGTGTAAGAATTTCTCTCTCTTTCTCTGTCTTTGTTTCATGGGTTTTTAAAAGTAATTTATTTTTATAATGGGGTTTAGCTGCTTTTCACTGCTGTGTTTATGCCGCTTTACACCCACTTGACACACTAACAGAGAGATTTCAATACATAGGTTTTAAGATTATTACTAGTCAGATATATCCTTTGTGGTGAATAGGGGGTGTTAAGTCCAGTTCTCTGAGCAAGGAGTACGTCTTGTCTATTACATGTTGGGTTTATGGAACGGTATCTCAGCTAATTTGAAACCCTTGTTTTATGTATCACCCCACCTCACCTTTCCTGTTAAGCAGCCATAGTGTGTTTTCTGCATGTGTGACTCTGTTCTGTTTTGGAATTCAGTTCAAGTGTAATGGTTTTTACTTTCCCTGTATAAGTGATATATTATGAGAAGTGTCCTTTTCTGTGTGACTTATTTCACTTAGAATCGTCGTACCTAAATCCACTCATCATGCTGCTACTAGCCTTATGACATTGATTTCATGGCTGAGTGATATTCCATTGTACATAAGGACCACAACTTCTTTATCCATTTTTCTCTTTCCTGGGATATTTAAGGTGGAATGAAGTGGAGGTCCTTGGCAACAGAGCAGCCCTAAACTTTGGTGTGCTTGTGTCTTGCTGATTTTTAATTTTCCCAATTTATACCCCCATGCGTGGAAGTGCCCTATGCGCTCTAAGCTGTGTTTTTTAGATGTTTCAGGACACACCGTACCCTTCTCCAGCGTGGCTGTTGGCAATTTACATTCCGCCCATCAGCGTAGCAAGGCTCCCATTTCTCCATGGCCTGTTCTGCATTTCTGGTTTTGACACTTTTCTCAGCATGGCCCTTTTGACCGATGGGAAGCGAGACTTCTTTGTAGCGCTGATTTGCCTTTCCAGGTTGCTTGGTTGGCCAAAAAGGGCGTATGCGTTTTTTCCTGAATATATTCAGGAAAAAACGCATACGCCCTTTTTGGCCAAGGGCATCATTGTCAACGTTTTGCCGCTTTTCATGTGCTTTAAAGGCGATTCGAATCTACCTCCTGAAATCTGTTTCCTGCAATTCTGCCTTGATTTCAAATCCTCTTCTTTGCCTTCCCTCAATATATTTGTGGACGAGAGTTATCATTTATAACAGTGCAGGTTTGTGAATTGCAGTGCCCTGAAGCTCCATTTTACAACTTGTTTTTTTGGGAGCTGGCCGCAAAAGCGCAGGATTGCTTCAGGCCCTGTTCTGGTTCTGGGGGGCAGGCTGAGCCTGTGGATAATTCTTCTTCCTGATGGGAAAATAGAGTGACCTGTGTCTGTCCCAATACCAAGAGCTAGTCTCTCATTGCTTCCCCGTCTTCCCGTTCATCCTCAGGACAAATTGCAACCTGTACGGAACAGGAGGTTAAAGGTGCTGATGCTCCATGTTGGGAGATTGCTAGTAAAGTGGCTGGAATGGCGAACCCGAGCACAAGGAGATGAGAAATGAGGTGCGTTTTAGGAACCATTCCCCATCACACCGTGTACCAACTTTTGGTTTCTCATGCATGTTTTCGATGTAGGAAGTTGCCCTTGAACCTCGAGATTTGGGACCCGTGCAATGGGTACCACGCAGTATTACTTTAAAGGGTCTGCGTTTGCTCACCCAACCTCACCAAACCTCTCAGCCCCAAGAGTGTCCACCCTTATGTCTCATCCAGCTGTGGGTCTAGATATGGTCAATCCAGGTTCCATCACAGCCCCTGAACGGATTGTGTAAGAATTTCTCTCTCTTTCACTGTCTTTGTTTCATGGGTTTTTAAAAGTAATTTATTTTTATAATGGGGTTTAGCTGCTTTTCACTGCTGTGTTTATGCCGCTTTACACCCACTTGACACACTAACAGAGAGATTTCAATACATAGGTTTTAAGATTATTACTAGTCAGATATATCCTTGTGTGGTGAATAGGGGGTGTTGAGTCCAGTTCTCTGAGCAAGGAGTAGGTCTTGTCTATTACATGTTGGGTTTATGGAACGGTATCTCAGCTCATTTGAAACCCTTGTTTTATGTATCACCCCACCTCACCTTTCCTGTTAAGCAGCCATAGTGTGTTTTCTGCATGTGTGACTCTGTTCTGTTTTGTAATTCAGTTCAAGTGTAATGGTTTTTACTTTCCCTGTATAAGTGATATCTTATGAGAAGTGTCCTTTTCTGTGTGAATTATTTCACTTAGAATCGTCGTACCTAAATCCACTCATCATGCTGCTACTAGACTTATGACATTGATTTCATGGCTGAGTGATATTCCATTGTACATAAGGACCACAACTTCTTTATCCATTTTTCTCTTTCCTGGGATATTTAAGGTGGAATGAAGTGGAGGTCCTTGGCAACAGAGCAGCCCTAAACTTTGGTGTGCTTGTGTCTTGCTGATTTTTAATTTTCCCAATTTATACCCCCATGCGTGGAAGTGCCCTATGCGCTCTAAGCTGTGTTTTTTAGATGTTTCAGGACACACCGTACCCTTCTCCAGCGTGGCTGTTGGCAATTTACATTCCGCCCATCAGCGTAGCAAGGCTCCCATTTCTCCATGGCCTGTTCTGCATTTCTGGTTTTGACACTTTTCTCAGCATGGCCCTTTTGACCGATGGGAAGCGAGACTTCTTTGTAGCGCTGATTTGCCTTTCCAGGTTGCTTGGTTGGCCAAAAAGGGCGTATGCGTTTTTTCCTGAATATATTCAGGAAAAAACGCATACGCCCTTTTTGGCCAAGGGCATCATTGTCAACATTTTGCCGCTTTTCATGTGCTTTAAAGGCGATTCGAATCTATCTCCTGAAATCTGTTTCCTGCAATTCTGCCTTGATTTCAAATCCTCTTCTTTGCCTTCCCTCAATATATTTGTGGACGAGAGTTATCATTTATAACACTGCAGGTTTGTGAATTGCAGTGCCCTGAAGCTCCATTTTACAACTTGCTTTTTTGGGAGCTGGCCGCAAAAGCGCAGGATGGCTTCAGGCCCTGTTCTGGTTCTGGGGGGCAGGCTGAGCCTGTGGATAATTCTTCTTCCTGATGGGAAAATAGAGTGACCTGTGTCTGTCCCAATACCAAGAGCTAGTCTCTCATTGCTTCCCCGTCTTCCCGTTCATCCTCAGGACAAATTGCAACCTGTACGGAACAGGAGGTGAAAGGTGCTGATACTCCAAGTAGGGAGATTGCTAGTAAAGTGGCTGGAATTGCGAACCCGAGCTTAAGGAGATGACAAATGAGGTGCGTTTTAGAAAGCTTTCCCCATCACACGGTGTACCATCTTCTGGGTTTCTCATGCATGTTTTCGATGTAGGAAGATGCCCTTGAACCTGTAGATTTGGGACCCAAGGGATGGGTACCACACAGTATTACTTTAAAGGCTCTGCGTTTGCTCACCCAACCTCACCAAACCTCTCAGCCCCAAGAGTGTCCACCCTTATGTCTCATCCAGCTGTGGGTCTAGATATGGTCAATCCGGGTTGCATCACAGCCCCTGAACGAATTGTGTAAGAATTTCTCTCTCTTTCTCTGTCTTTGTTTCATGGGTTTTTAAAAGTAATTTATTTTTATAATGGGGTTTAGCTGCTTTTCACTGCTGTGTTTATGCCGCTTTACACCCACTTGACACACTAACAGAGAGATTTCAATACATAGGTTTTAAGATTATTACTAGTCAGATATATCCTTTGTGGTGAATAGGGGGTGTTAAGTCCAGTTCTCTGAGCAAGGAGTACGTCTTGTCTATTACATGTTGGGTTTATGGAACGGTATCTCAGCTAATTTGAAACCCTTGTTTTATGTATCACCCCACCTCACCTTTCCTGTTAAGCAGCCATAGTGTGTTTTCTGCATGTGTGACTCTGTTCTGTTTTGGAATTCAGTTCAAGTGTAATGGTTTTTACTTTCCCTGTATAAGTGATATATTATGAGAAGTGTCCTTTTCTGTGTGACTTATTTCACTTAGAATCGTCGTACCTAAATCCACTCATCATGCTGCTACTAGCCTTATGACATTGATTTCATGGCTGAGTGATATTCCATTGTACATAAGGACCACAACTTCTTTATCCATTTTTCTCTTTCCTGGGATATTTAAGGTGGAATGAAGTGGAGGTCCTTGGCAACAGAGCAGCCCTAAACTTTGGTGTGCTTGTGTCTTGCTGATTTTTAATTTTCCCAATTTATACCCCCATGCGTGGAAGTGCCCTATGCGCTCTAAGCTGTGTTTTTTAGATGTTTCAGGACACACCGTACCCTTCTCCAGCGTGGCTGTTGGCAATTTACATTCCGCCCATCAGCGTAGCAAGGCTCCCATTTCTCCATGGCCTGTTCTGCATTTCTGGTTTTGACACTTTTCTCAGCATGGCCCTTTTGACCGATGGGAAGCGAGACTTCTTTGTAGCGCTGATTTGCCTTTCCAGGTTGCTTGGTTGGCCAAAAAGGGCGTATGCGTTTTTTCCTGAATATATTCAGGAAAAAACGCATACGCCCTTTTTGGCCAAGGGCATCATTGTCAACGTTTTGCCGCTTTTCATGTGCTTTAAAGGCGATTCGAATCTACCTCCTGAAATCTGTTTCCTGCAATTCTGCCTTGATTTCAAATCCTCTTCTTTGCCTTCCCTCAATATATTTGTGGACGAGAGTTATCATTTATAACAGTGCAGGTTTGTGAATTGCAGTGCCCTGAAGCTCCATTTTACAACTTGTTTTTTTGGGAGCTGGCCGCAAAAGCGCAGGATGGCTTCAGGCCCTGTTCTGGTTCTGGGGGGCAGGCTGAGCCTGTGGATAATTCTTCTTCCTGATGGGAAAATAGAGTGACCTGTGTCTGTCCCAATACCAAGAGCTAGTCTCTCATTGCTTCCCCGTCTTCCCGTTCATCCTCAGGACAAATTGCAACCTGTACGGAACAGGAGGTTAAAGGTGCTGATGCTCCATGTTGGGAGATTGCTAGTAAAGTGGCTGGAATGGCGAACCCGAGCACAAGGAGATGAGAAATGAGGTGCGTTTTAGGAACCATTCCCCATCACACCGTGTACCAACTTCTTGGTTTCTCATGCATGTTTTCGATGAAGGAAGATGCCCTTGAACCTCGAGATTTGGGACCCCTGCAATGGGTACCACGCAGTATTACTTTAAAGGGTCTGCGTTTGCTCACCCAACCTCACCAAACCTCTCAGCCCCAAGAGTGTCCACCCTTATGTCTCATCCAGCTGTGGGTCTAGATATGGTCAATCCAGGTTCCATCACAGCCCCTGAACGGATTGTGTAAGAATTTCTCTCTCTTTCACTGTCTTTGTTTCATGGGTTTTTAAAAGTAATTTATTTTTATAATGGGGTTTAGCTGCTTTTCACTGCTGTGTTTATGCCGCTTTACACCCACTTGACACACTAACAGAGAGATTTCAATACATAGGTTTTAAGATTATTACTAGTCAGATATATCCTTGTGTGGTGAATAGGGGGTGTTGAGTCCAGTTCTCTGAGCAAGGAGTAGGTCTTGTCTATTACATGTTGGGTTTATGGAACGGTATCTCAGCTCATTTGAAACCCTTGTTTTATGTATCACCCCACCTCACCTTTCCTGTTAAGCAGCCATAGTGTGTTTTCTGCATGTGTGACTCTGTTCTGTTTTGTAATTCAGTTCAAGTGTAATGGTTTTTACTTTCCCTGTATAAGTGATATCTTATGAGAAGTGTCCTTTTCTGTGTGAATTATTTCACTTAGAATCGTCGTACCTAAATCCACTCATCATGCTGCTACTAGACTTATGACATTGATTTCATGGCTGAGTGATATTCCATTGTACATAAGGACCACAACTTCTTTATCCATTTTTCTCTTTCCTGGGATATTTAAGGTGGAATGAAGTGGAGGTCCTTGGCAACAGAGCAGCCCTAAACTTTGGTGTGCTTGTGTCTTGCTGATTTTTAATTTTCCCAATTTATACCCCCATGCGTGGAAGTGCCCTATGCGCTCTAAGCTGTGTTTTTTAGATGTTTCAGGACACACCGTACCCTTCTCCAGCGTGGCTGTTGGCAATTTACATTCCGCCCATCAGCGTAGCAAGGCTCCCATTTCTCCATGGCCTGTTCTGCATTTCTGGTTTTGACACTTTTCTCAGCATGGCCCTTTTGACCGATGGGAAGCGAGACTTCTTTGTAGCGCTGATTTGCCTTTCCAGGTTGCTTGGTTGGCCAAAAAGGGCGTATGCGTTTTTTCCTGAATATATTCAGGAAAAAACGCATACGCCCTTTTTGGCCAAGGGCATCATTGTCAACGTTTTGCCGCTTTTCATGTGCTTTAAAGGCGATTCGAATCTACCTCCTGATATCTGTTTCCTGCAATTCTGCCTTGATTTCAAATCCTCTTCTTTGCCTTCCCTCAATATATTTGTGGACGAGAGTTATCATTTATAACACTGCAGGTTTGTGAATTGCAGTGCCCTGAAGCTCCATTTTACAACTTGCTTTTTTGGGAGCTGGCCGCAAAAGCGCAGGATGGCTTCAGGCCCTGTTCTGGTTCTGGGGGGCAGGCTGAGCCTGTGGATAATTCTTCTTCCTGATGGGAAAATAGAGTGACCTGTGTCTGTCCCAATACCAAGAGCTAGTCTCTCATTGCTTCCCCGTCTTCCCGTTCATCCTCAGGACAAATTGCAACCTGTACGGAACAGGAGGTTAAAGGTGCTGATACTCCAAGTAGGGAGATTGCTAGTAAAGTGGCTGGAATTGCGAACCCGAGCTTAAGGAGATGACAAATGAGGTGCGTTTTAGAAAGCTTTCCCCATCACACGGTGTACCATCTTCTGGGTTTCTCATGCATGTTTTTGATGTAGGAAGATGCCCTTGAACCTGTAGATTTGGGACCCAAGGGATGGGTACCACACAGTATTACTTTAAAGGGTCTGCGTTTGCTCACCCAACCTCACCAAACCTCTCAGCCCCAAGAGTGTCCACCCTTATGTCTCATCCAGCTGTGGGTCTAGATATGGTCAATCCGGGTTGCATCACAGCCCCTGAACGAATTGTGTAAGAATTTCTCTCTCTTTCTCTGTCTTTGTTTCATGGGTTTTTAAAAGTAATTTATTTTTATAATGGGGTTTAGCTGCTTTTCACTGCTGTGTTTATGCCGCTTTACACCCACTTGACACACTAACAGAGAGATTTCAATACATAGGTTTTAAGATTATTACTAGTCAGATATATCTTTGTGTGGTGAATAGGGGGTGTTAAGTCCAGTTCTCTGAGCAAGGAGTACGTCTTGTCTATTACATGTTGGGTTTATGGAACGGTATCTCAGCTAATTTGAAACCCTTGTTTTATGTATCACCCCACCTCACCTTTCCTGTTAAGCAGCCATAGTGTGTTTTCTGCATGTGTGACTCTGTTCTGTTTTGGAATTCAGTTCAAGTGTAATGGTTTTTACTTTCCCTGTATAAGTGATATATTATGAGAAGTGTCCTTTTCTGTGTGACTTATTTCACTTAGAATCGTTGTACCTAAATCCACTCATCATGCTGCTACTAGCCTTATGACATTGATTTCATGGCTGAGTGATATTCCATTGTACATAAGGACCACAACTTCTTTATCCATTTTTCTCTTTCCTGGGATATTTAAGGTGGAATGAAGTGGAGGTCCTTGGCAACAGAGCAGCCCTAAACTTTGGTGTGCTTGTGTCTTGCTGATTTTTAATTTTCCCAATTTATACCCCCATGCGTGGAAGTGCCCTATGCGCTCTAAGCTGTGTTTTTTAGATGTTTCAGGACACACCGTACCCTTCTCCAGCGTGGCTGTTGGCAATTTACATTCCGCCCATCAGCGTAGCAAGGCTCCCATTTCTCCATGGCCTGTTCTGCATTTCTGGTTTTGACACTTTTCTCAGCATGGCCCTTTTGACCGATGGGAAGCGAGACTTCTTTGTAGCGCTGATTTGCCTTTCCAGGTTGCTTGGTTGGCCAAAAAGGGCGTATGCGTTTTTTCCTGAATATATTCAGGAAAAAACGCATACGCCCTTTTTGGCCAAGGGCATCATTGTCAACGTTTTGCCGCTTTTCATGTGCTTTAAAGGCGATTCGAATCTACCTCCTGAAATCTGTTTCCTGCAATTCTGCCTTGATTTCAAATCCTCTTCTTTGCCTTCCCTCAATATATTTGTGGACGAGAGTTATCATTTATAACACTGCAGGTTTGTGAATTGCAGTGCCCTGAAGCTCCATTTTACAACTTGCTTTTTTGGTAGCTGGCCGCAAAAGCGCAGGATGGCTTCAGGCCCTGTTCTGGTTCTGGGGGGCAGGCTGAGCCTGTGGATAATTCTTCTTCCTGATGGGAAAATAGAGTGACCTGTGTCTGTCCCAATACCAAGAGCTAGTCTCTCATTGCTTCCCCGTCTTCCCGTTCATCCTCAGGACAAATTGCAACCTGTACGGAACAGGAGGTTAAAGGTGCTGATACTCCAAGTAGGGAGATTGCTAGTAAAGTGGCTGGAATTGCGAACCCGAGCTCAAGGAGATGACAAATGAGGTGCGTTTTAGAAAGCTTTCCCCATCACACGGTGTACCATCTTCTGGGTTTCTCATGCATGTTTTCGATGTAGGAAGATGCCCTTGAACCTGGAGATTTGGGACCCATGGGATGGGTACCACACAGTATTACTTTAAAGGGTCTGCGTTTGCTCACCCAACCTCACCAAACCTCTCAGCCCCAAGAGTGTCCACCCTTATGTCTCATCCAGCTGTGGGTCTAGATATGGTCAATCCGGGTTGCATCACAGCCCCTGAACGAATTGTGTAAGAATTTCTCTCTCTTTCTCTGTCTTTGTTTCATGGGTTTTTAAAAGTAATTTATTTTTATAATGGGGTTTAGCTGCTTTTCACTGCTGTGTTTATGCCGCTTTACACCCACTTGACACACTAACAGAGAGATTTCAATACATAGGTTTTAAGATTATTACTAGTCAGATATATCCTTGTGTGGTGAATAGGGGGTGTTAAGTCCAGTTCTCTGAGCAAGGAGTAGGTCTTGTCTATTACATGTTGGGTTTATGGAACGGTATCTCAGCTAATTTGAAACCCTTGTTTTATGTATCACCCCACCTCACCTTTCCTGTTAAGCAGCCATAGTGTGTTTTCTGCATGTGTGACTCTGTTCTGTTTTGGAATTCAGTTCAAGTGTAATGGTTTTTACTTTCCCTGTATAAGTGATATCTTATGAGAAGTGTCCTTTTCTGTGTGACTTATTTCACTTAGAATCGTCGTACCTAAATCCACTCATCATGCTGCTACTAGCCTTATGACATTGATTTCATGGCTGAGTGATATTCCATTGTACATAAGGACCACAACTTCTTTATCCATTTTTCTCTTTCCTGGGATATTTAAGGTGGAATGAAGTGGAGGTCCTTGGCAACAGAGCAGCCCTAAACTTTGGTGTGCTTGTGTCTTGCTGATTTTTAATTTTCCCAATTTATACCCCCATGCGTGGAAGTGCCCTATGCGCTCTAAGCTGTGTTTTTTAGATGTTTCAGGACACACCGTACCCTTCTCCAGCGTGGCTGTTGGCAATTTACATTCCGCCCATCAGCGTAGCAAGGCTCCCATTTCTCCATGGCCTGTTCTGCATTTCTGGTTTTGACACTTTTCTCAGCATGGCCCTTTTGACCGATGGGAAGCGAGACTTCTTTGTAGCGCTGATTTGCCTTTCCAGGTTGCTTGGTTGGCCAAAAAGGGCGTATGCGTTTTTTCCTGAATATATTCAGGAAAAAACGCATACGCCCTTTTTGGCCAAGGGCATCATTGTCAACGTTTTGCCGCTTTTCATGTGCTTTAAAGGCGATTCGAATCTACCTCCTGAAATCTGTTTCCTGCAATTCTGCCTTGATTTCAAATCCTCTTCTTTGCCTTCCCTCAATATATTTGTGGACGAGAGTTATCATTTATAACTCTGCAGGTTTGTGAATTGCAGTGCCCTGAAGCTCTATTTTACAACTCGCTTTTTGGGAGCTGGCCGTAAAAGCGCAGGATGGCTTCAGGCCCTGTTCTGGTTCCGGGGGGCAGGCTGAGCCTGTGGTTAATTCTTCTCCCTGATGGGAAAATAGAGTGACCTGTGCCTGTCCCAACACCAAGAGCTAGTCTCTCATTGGTTCCCCATCTTCCCATTCATCCTCAGGACGAATTGCAACCTGTACGGAACAGGAGGTTAAAGATGCTGGTGCTCCAAGTAGGGAGATTGCTAGTAAAGTGGCTGGAATGGCGAACCCGAGCACAAGGAGATGAGAAATGATGTGCGTTTTAGAAACCTTTCCCCATCACACGGTGTACCATCTTCTGGGTTTCTCATGCAAGTTTTCGATGTCGGAAGATGCCCTTGAACCTCGAGATTTGGGACCCATGGGATGGGTACCATGCAGTATTACTTTAAAGGGTCTGCGTTTGCTCACCCAACCTCACCAAACCGCTCAGCCCCAAGAGTGTCCACCCTTCTGTCTCATCCAGCTGTGGGTCTAGATATGGTCAATCCAGGTTCCATCACAGCCCCTGAACGAATTGTGTAAGAATTTCTCTCTCTTTCACTGTCTTTGTTTCATGGGTTTTTAAAAGTAATTTATTTTTATAATGGGGTTTAGCTGCTTTTCACTGCTGTGTTTATGCCGCTTTACACCCACTTGACACTAACAGAGAGATTTCAATACATAGGTTTTAAGATTATTACTACTCAGATATATCCTTGTGTGGTGAATAGGGGGTGTTGAGTCCAGTTCTCTGAGCAAGGAGTCGGTCTTGTCTATTACATATTGGGTTTATGGAACGGTATCTCAGCTAATTTGAAACCCTTGTTTTATGTATTACCCCACCTCACCTTTCCTGTTAAGCAGCCATAGTGTGTTTTCTGCATGTGTGACTCTGTTCTGTTTTGTAATTCAGTTCAAGTGTAATGGTTTTTACTTTCCCTGTATAAGTGATATCTTATGAGAAGTGTCCTTTTCTGTGTGACTTATTTCACTTAGAATCGTCGTACCTAAATCCACTCATCATGCTGCTACTAGCCTTATGACATTGATTTCATGGCTGAGTGATATTCCATTGTACATAAGGACCACAACTTCTTTATCCATTTTTCTCTTTCCTGGGATATTGAAGGTGGAATGAAGTGGAGGTCCTTGGCAACAGAGCAGCCCTAAACTTTGGTGTGCTTGTGTCTTGCTGATTTTTAATTTTCCCAATTTATACCCCCATGCGTGGAAGTGCCCTATGCGCTCTAAGCTGTGTTTTTTAGATGTTTCAGGACACACCGTACCCTTCTCCAGAGTGGCTGTTGGCGATTTACATCCCGCCCATCAGCATAGCAAGGCTCCCATTTCTCCATGGCCTGTCCTGCATTTCTGGTTTTGACACGTTTCTCAGCATGGCCCTTTTGACCGATGGGAAGCGAGACTTCTTTGTAGCACTGATTTGCCTTTCCAGGTTGCTTGGTTGGCCAAAAAGGGCGTATGCATTTTTTCCTGAATATATTCAGGAAAAAACGCATACGCCCTTTTTGGCCAAGGGCCTCATTGTCAACGTTTTGCTGCTTTTCATGTGCTTTAAAGGCGATTCGAATCTACCTCCTGAAATCTGTTTCCTGCAATTCTTCCTTGATTTCAAACCCTCTTCTTTGCCTTCCCTCAATATATTTGTGGACGAGAGTTATCATTTATAACTCTGCAGGTTTGTGAATTGCAGTGCCCTGAAGCTCCATTTTACAACTCGCTTTTTGGGAGCTGGCCGTAAAAGCGCAGGATGGCTTCAGGCCCTGTTCTGGTTCCGGGGGGCAGGCTGAGCCTGTGGTTAATTCTTCTCCCTGATGGGAAAGTAGAGTGACCTGTGCCTGTCCCAACACCAAGAGCTAGTCTCTCATTGGTTCCCCATCTTCCCATTCATCCTCAGGACGAATTGCAACCTGTACGGAACAGGAGGTTAAAGATGCTGTTGCTCCAAGTAGGGAGATTGCTAGTAAAGTGGCTGGAATGGCGAACCCGAGCACAAGGAGATGAGAAATGATGTGCGTTTTAGAAACCTTTCCCCATCACACGGTGTACCATCTTCTGGGTTTCTCATGCATGTTTTCGATGTCGGAAGATGCCCTTGAACCTCGAGATTTGGGACCCATGGGATGGGTACCATGCAGTATTACTTTAAAGGGTCTGCGTTTGCTCACCCAACCTCACCAAACCGCTCAGCCCCAAGAGTGTCCACCCTTCTGTCTCATCCAGCTGTGGGTCTAGATATGGTCAATCCAGGTTCCATCACAGCCCCTGAACGAATTGTGTAAGAATTTCTCTCTCTTTCACTGTCTTTGTTTCATGGGTTTATAAAAGTAATTTATTTTTATAATGGGGTTTAGCTGCTTTTCACTGCTGTGTTTATGCCGCTTTACACCCACTTGACACTAACAGAGAGATTTCAATACATAGGTTTTAAGATTATTACTACTCAGATATATCCTTGTGTGGTGAATAGGGGGTGTTGAGTCCAGTTCTCTGAGCAAGGAGTCGGTCTTGTCTATTACATATTGGGTTTATGGAACGGTATCTCAGCTAATTTGAAACCCTGGTTTTATGTATTACCCCACCTCACCTTTCCTGTTAAGCAGCCATAGTGTGTTTTCTGCATGTGTGACTCTGTTCTGTTTTGGAATTCAGTTCAAGTGTAATGGTTTTTACATTCCCTGTATAAGTGATATCTTATGAGAAGTGTCCTTTTCTGTGTGACTTATTTCACTTAGAATCGTCGTACCTAAATCCACTCATCATGCTGCTACTAGCCTTATGACATTGATTTCATGGCTGAGTGATATTCCATTGTACATAAGGACCACAACTTCTTTATCCATTTTTCTCTTTCCTGGGATATTGAAGGTGGAATGAAGTGGAGGTCCTTGGCAACAGAGCAGCCCTAAACTTTGGTGTGCTTGTGTCTTGCTGATTTTTAATTTTCCCAATTTATACCCCCATGCGTGGAAGTGCCCTATGCGCTCTAAGCTGTGTTTTTTAGATGTTTCAGGACACACCGTACCCTTCTCCAGAGTGGCTGTTGGCGATTTACATTCCGCCCATCAGCATAGCAAGGCTCCCATTTCTCCATGGCCTGTCCTGCATTTCTGGTTTTGACACTTTTTTCAGCATGGCCCTTTTGACCGATGGGAAGCGAGACTTCTTTGTAGCACTGATTTGCCTTTCCAGGTTGCTTGGTTGGCCAAAAAGGGCGTATGCGTTTTTTCCTGAATATATTCAGGAAAAAACGCATACGCCCTTTTTGGCCAAGGGCCTCATTGTCAACATTTTGCTGCTTTTCATGTGCTTTAAAGGCGATTCGAATCTACCTCCTGAAATCTGTTTCCTGCAATTCTGCCTTGATTTCAAATCCTCTTCTTTGCTTTCCCTCAATATATTTGTGGACGAGAGTTATCATTTATAACTCTGCAGGTTTGTGAATTGCAGTGCCCTGAAGCTCCATTTTACAACTCGCTTTTTGGGAGCTGGCCGTAAAAGCGCAGGATGGCTTCAGGCCCTGTTCTGGTTCCGGGGGGCAGGCTGAGCCTGTGGTTAATTCTTCTCCCTGATGGGAAAATAGAGTGACCTGTGCCTGTCCCAACACCAAGAGCTAGTCTCTCATTGGTTCCCCATCTTCCCATTCATCCTCAGGGCAAATTGCAACCTGTACGGAACAGGAGGTTAAAGGTGCTGATACTCCAAGTAGGGAGATTGAGAGTAAAGTGGCTGGAATTGCGAACCCGAGCTCAAGGAGATGACAAATGAGGTGCGTTTTAGAAAGCTTTCCCCATCACACGGTGTACCATCTTCTGGGTTTCTCATGCATGTTTTCGATGTAGGAAGATGCCCTTGAACCTCGAGATTTGGGACCCATGGGATGGGTACCACACAGTATTACTTTAAAGGGTCTGCGTTTGCTCACCCAACCTCACCAAACCTCTCAGCCCCAAGAGTGTCCACCCTTATGTCTCATCCAGCTGTGGGTCTAGATATGGACAATCCGGGTTGCATCACAGCCCCTGAACGAATTGTGTAAGAATTTCTCTCTCTTTCTCTGTCTTTGTTTCATGGGTTTTTAAAAGTAATTTATTTTTATAATGGGGTTTAACTGCTTTTCACTGCTGTGTTTATGCCGCTTTACACCCACTTGACACACTAACAGAGAGATTTCAATACATAGGTTTTAAGATTATTACTAGTCAGATATATCCTTGTGTGGTGAATAGGGGGTGTTAAGTCCAGTTCTCTGAGCAAGGAGTAGGTCTTGTCTATTACATGTTGGGTTTATGGAACGGTATCTCAGCTAATTTGAAACCCTTGTTTTATGTATCACCCCACCTCACCTTTCCTGTTAAGCAGCCATAGTGTGTTTTCTGCATGTGTGACTCTGTTCTGTTTTGGAATTCAGTTCAAGTGTAATGGTTTTGACTTTCCCTGTATAAGTGATATATTATGAGAAGTGTCCTTTTCTGTGTGACTTATTTCACTTAGAATCGTCGTACCTAAATCCACTCATCATGCTGCTACTAGCCTTATGACATTGATTTCATGGCTGAGTGATATGCCATTGTACATAAGGACCACAACTTCTTTATCCATTTTTCTCTTTCCTGGGATATTGAAGGTGGAATGAAGTGGAGGTCCTTGGCAACAGAGCAGCCCTAAACTTTGGTGTGCTTGTGTCTTGCTGATTTTTAATTTTCCCAATTTATACCCCCATGCGTGGAAGTGCCCTATGCGCTCTAAGCTGTGTTTTTTAGATGTTTGAGGACACACCGTACCCTTCTCCAGCGTGGCTGTTGGCAATTTACATTCCGCCCATCAGCGTAGCAAGGCTCCCATTTCTCCATGGCCTGTTCTGCATTTCAGGTTTTGACACTTTTCTCAGCATGGCCCTTTTGACCGATGGGAAGCGAGACTTCTTTGTAGCGCTGATTTGCCTTTCCAGGTTGCTTGGTTGGCCAAAAAGGGCGTATGCGTTTTTTCCTGAATATATTCAGGAAAAAACGCATACGCCCTTTTTGGCCAAGGGCATCATTGTCAACGTTTTGCCGCTTTTCATGTGCTTTAAAGGCGATTCGAATCTACCTCCTGAAATCTGTTTCCTGCAATTCTGCCTTGATTTCAAATCCTCTTCTTTGCCTTCCCTCAATATATTTGTGGACGAGAGTTATCATTTATAACTCTGCAGGTTTGTGAATTGCAGTGCCCTGAAGCTCCATTTTACAACTCGCTTTTTTGGGAGCTGGCCGCAAAAGCGCAGGATGGCTTCAGGCCCTGTTCTGGTTCTGGGGGGCAGGCTGAGCCTGTGGATAATTCTTCTTCCTGATGGGAAAATAGAGTGACCTGTGTCTGTCCCAATACCAAGAGCTAGTCTCTCATTGATTCCCCATCATCCCGTTCATCCTCAGGACAAATTGCAACCTGTACGGAACAGGAGGTTAAAGGTGCCTGTACTCCAAGTAGGGAGATTGCTACTTAAGTGGCTGGAATTGCGAACCCGAGCTCAAGGAGATGACAAATGAGGTGCGTTTTAGAAAGCTTTCCCCATCACACGGTGTACCATCTTCTGGGTTTCTCATGCATGTTTTCGATGTAGGAAGATGCCCTTGAACCTGGAGATTTGGGACCCATGGGATGGGTACCACACAGTATTACTTTAAAGGGTCTGCGTTTGCTCACCCAACCTCACCAAACCTCTCAGCCCCAAGAGTGTCCACCCTTATGTCTCATCCAGCTGTGGGTCTAGATATGGTCAATCCGGGTTGCATCACAGCCCCTGAACGAATTGTGTAAGAATTTCTCTCTCTTTCTCTGTCTTTGTTTCATGGGTTTTTAAAAGTAATTTATTTTTATAATGGGGTTTAGCTGCTTTTCACTGCTGTGTTTATGCCGCTTTACGCCCACTTGACACACTAACAGAGAGATTTCAATACATAGGTTTTAAGATTATTACTAGTCAGATATATCCTTGTGTGGTGAATAGGGGGTGTTAAGTCCAGTTCTCTGAGCAAGGAGTAGGTCTTGTCTATTACATGTGGGGTTTATGGAACGGTATCTCAGCTAATTTGAAACCCTTGTTTTATGTATCACCCCACCTCACCTTTCCTGTTAAGCAGCCATAGTGTGTTTTCTGCATGTGTGACTCTGTTCTGTTTTGGAATTCAGTTCAAGTGTAATGGTTTTTACTTTCCCTGTATAAGTGATATATTATGAGAAGTGTCCTTTTCTGTGTGACTTATTTCACTTAGAATCGTCGTACCTAAATCCACTCATCATGCTGCTACTAGCCTTATGACATTGATTTCATGGCTGAGTGATATTCCATTGTACATAAGGACCACAACTTCTTTATCCATTTTTCTCTTTCCTGGGATATTTAAGGTGGAATGAAGTGGAGGTCCTTGGCAACAGAGCAGCCCTAAACTTTGGTGTGCTTGTGTCTTCCTGATTTTTAATTTTCCCAATTTATACCCCCATGCGTGGAAGTGCCCTATGCGCTCTAAGCTGTGTTTTTTAGATGTTTCAGGACACACCGTACCCTTCTCCAGAGTGGCTGTTGGCAATTTACATCCCGCCCATCAGCGTAGCAAGGCTCCCATTTCTCCATGGCCTGTCCTGCATTTCTGGTTTTGACACTTTTCTCAGCATGGCCCTTTTGACCGATGGGAAGCGAGACTTCTTTGTAGCGCTGATTTGCCTTTCCAGGTTGCTTGGTTGGCCAAAAAGGGCGTATGCGTTTTTTCCTGAATATATTCAGGAAAAAACGCATACGCCCTTTTTGGCCAAGGGCATCATTGTCAACGTTTTGCCGCTTTTCATGTGCTTTAAAGGCGATTCGAATCTACCTCCTGAAATCTGTTTCCTGCATTTCTGCCTTGATTTCAAATCCTCTTCTTTGCCTTCCCTCAATATATTTGTGGACGAGAGTTATCATTTATAACACTGCAGGTTTGTGAATTGCAGTGCCCTGAAGCTCCATTTTACAACTTGCTTTTTTGGGAGCTGGCCGCAAAAGCGCAGGATGACTTCAGGCCCTGTTCTGGTTCTGGGGGGCAGGCTGAGCCTGTGGATAATTCTTCTTCCTGATGGGAAAATAGAGTGACCTGTGTCTGTCCCAATACCAAGAGCTAGTCTCTCATTGCTTCCCCGTCTTCCCGTTCATCCTCAGGACAAATTGCAACCTGTACGGAACAGGAGGTTAAATGTGATGATACTCCAAGTAGGGAGATTGCTAGTAAGGGGCTGGAATTGCGAACCCGAGCTCAAGGAGATGACAAATGAGGTGCGTTTTAGAAAGCTTTCCCCATCACACGGTGTACCATCTTCTGGGTTTCTCATGCATGTTTTCGATGTAGGAAGATGCCCTTGAACCTCGAGATTTGGGACCCATGGGATGGGTACCACACAGTATTACTTTAAAGGGTCTGCGTTTGCTCACCCAACCTCACCAAACCTCTCAGCCCCAAGAGTGTCCACCCTTATGTCTCATCCAGCTGTGGGTCTAGATATGGTCAATCCGGGTTGCATCACAGCCCCTGAACGAATTGTGTAAAAATTTCTCTCTCTTTCTCTGTCTTTGTTTCATGGGTTTTTAAAAGTAATTTATTTTTATAATGGGGTTTAGCTGCTTTTCACTGCTGTGTTTATGCCGCTTTACGCCCACTTGACACACTAACAGAGAGATTTCAATACATAGGTTTTAAGATTATTACTAGTCAGATATATCCTTGTGTGGTGAATAGGGGGTGTTAAGTCCAGTTCTCTGAGCAAGGAGTAGGTCTTGTCTATTACATGTTGGGTTTATGGAACGGTATCTCAGCTAATTTGAAACCCTTGTTTTATGTATCACCCCACCTCACCTTTCCTGTTAAGCAGCCATAGTGTGTTTTCTGCATGTGTGACTCTGTTCTGTTTTGGAATTCAGTTCAAGTGTAATGGTTTTTACTTTCCCTGTATAAGTGATATATTATGAGAAGTGTCCTTTTCTGTGTGACTTATTTCACTTAGAATCATCGTACCTAAATCCACTCATCATGCTGCTACTAGCCTTATGACATTGATTTCATGGCTGAGTGATATTCCATTGTACATAAGGACCAAAACTTCTTTATCCATTTTTCTCTATCCTGGGATATTTAAGGTGGAATGAAGTGGAGGTCCTTGGCAACAGAGCAGCCCTAAACTTTGGTGTGCTTGTGTCTTGCTGATTTTTAATTTTCCCAATTTATACCCCCATGCGTGGAAGTGCCCTATGCGCTCTAAGCTGTGTTTTTTAGATGTTTCAGGACACACCGTACCCTTCTCCAGCGTGGCTGTTGGCAATTTACATTCCGCCCATCAGCGTAGCAAGGCTCCCATTTCTCCATGGCCTGTTCTGCATTTCTGGTTTTGACACTTTTCTCAGCATGGCCCTTTTGACCGATGGGAAGCGAGACTTCTTTGTAGCGCTGATTTGCCTTTCCAGGTTGCTTGGTTGGCCAAAAAGGGCGTATGCGTTTTTTCCTGACTATATTCAGGAAAAAACGCATACGCACTTTTTGGCCAAGGGCATCATTGTCAACGTTTTGCCGCTTTTCATGTGCTTTAAAGGCGATTCGAATCTACCTCCTGAAATCTGTTTCCTGCAATTCTGCCTTGATTTCAAATCCTCTTCTTTGCCTTCCCTCAATATATTTGTGGACGAGAGTTATCATTTATAACACTGCAGGTTTGTGAATTGCAGTGCCCTGAAGCTCCATTTTACAACTTGCTTTTTTGGGAGCTGGCCGCAAAAGCGCAGGATGACTTCAGGCCCTGTTCTGGTTCTGGGGGACAGGCTGAGCCTGTGGATAATTCTTCTTCCTGATGGGAAAATAGAGTGACCTGTGTCTGTCCCAATACCAAGAGCTAGTCTCTCATTGCTTGCCCGTCTTCCCGTTCATCCTCAGGACAAATTGCAACCTGTACGGAACAGGAGGTTAAAGGTGCTGATACTCCAAGTAGGGAGATTGCTAGTAAAGTGGCTGGAATTGTGAACCCGAGCTCAAGGAGATGACAAATGAGGTGCGTTTTAGAAAGATTTCCCCATCACACTGTGTACCATCTTCTGGGTTTCTCATGCATGTTTTCGATGTAGGAAGATGCCCTTGAACCTCGAGATTTGGGACCCATGGGATGGGTACCACACAGTATTACTTTAAAGGGTCTGCGTTTGCTCACCCAACCTCACCAAACCTCTCAGCCCCAAGAGTGTCCACCCTTATGTCTCATCCAGCTGTGGGTCTAGATATGGTCAATCCGGGTTGCATCACAGCCCCTGAACGAATTGTGTAAGAATTTCTCTCTCTTTCTCTGTCTTTGTTTCATGGGTTTTTAAAAGTAATTTATTTTTATAATGGGGTTTAGCTGCTTTTCACTGCTGTGTTTATGCCGCTTTATGCCCACTTGACACACTAACAGAGAGATTTCAATACATAGGTTTTAAGATTATTACTAGTCAGATATATCCTTGTGTGGTGAATAGGGGGTGTTAAGTCCAGTTCTCTGAGCAAGGAGTAGGTCTTGTCTATTACATGTTGGGTTTATGGAACGGTATCTCAGCTAATTTGAAACCCTTGTTTTATGTATCACCCCACCTCACCTTTCCTGTTAAGCAGCCATAGTGTGTTTTCTGCATGTGTGACTCTGTTCTGTTTTGGAATTCAGTTCAAGTGTAATGGTTTTTACTTTCCCTGTATAAGTGATATATTATGAGAAGTGTCCTTTTCTGTGTGACTTATTTCACTTAGAATCATCGTACCTAAATCCACTCATCATGCTGCTACTAGCCTTATGACATTGATTTCATGGCTGAGTGATATTCCATTGTACATAAGGACCAAAACTTCTTTATCCATTTTTCTCTATCCTGGGATATTTAAGGTGGAATGAAGTGGAGGTCCTTGGCAACAGAGCAGCCCTAAACTTTGGTGTGCTTGTGTCTTGCTGATTTTTAATTTTCCCAATTTATACCCCCATGCGTGGAAGTGCCCTATGCGCTCTAAGCTGTGTTTTTTAGATGTTTCAGGACACACCGTACCCTTCTCCAGCGTGGCTGTTGGCAATTTACATTCCGCCCATCAGCGTAGCAAGGCTCCCATTTCTCCATGGCCTGTTCTGCATTTCTGGTTTTGACACTTTTCTCAGCATGGCCCTTTTGACCGATGGGAAGCGAGACTTCTTTGTAGCGCTGATTTGCCTTTCCAGGTTGCTTGGTTGGCCAAAAAGGGCGTATGCGTTTTTTCCTGACTATATTCAGGAAAAAACGCATACGCACTTTTTGGCCAAGGGCATCATTGTCAACGTTTTGCCGCTTTTCATGTGCTTTAAAGGCGATTCGAATCTACCTCCTGAAATCTGTTTCCTGCAATTCTGCCTTGATTTCAAATCCTCTTCTTTGCCTTCCCTCAATATATTTGTGGACGAGAGTTATCATTTATAACACTGCAGGTTTGTGAATTGCAGTGCCCTGAAGCTCCATTTTACAACTTGCTTTTTTGGGAGCTGGCCGCAAAAGCGCAGGATGACTTCAGGCCCTGTTCTGGTTCTGGGGGACAGGCTGAGCCTGTGGATAATTCTTCTTCCTGATGGGAAAATAGAGTGACCTGTGTCTGTCCCAATACCAAGAGCTAGTCTCTCATTGCTTGCCCGTCTTCCCGTTCATCCTCAGGACAAATTGCAACCTGTACGGAACAGGAGGTTAAAGGTGCTGATACTCCAAGTAGGGAGATTGCTAGTAAAGTGGCTGGAATTGCGAACCCGAGCTCAAGGAGATGACAAATGAGGTGCGTTTTAGAAAGATTTCCCCATCACACTGTGTACCATCTTCTGGGTTTCTCATGCATGTTTTCGATGTAGGAAGATGCCCTTGAACCTCGAGATTTGGGACCCATGGGATGGGTACCACACAGTATTACTTTAAAGGGTCTGCGTTTGCTCACCCAACCTCACCAAACCTCTCAGCCCCAAGAGTGTCCACCCTTATGTCTCATCCAGCTGTGGGTCTAGATATGGTCAATCCGGGTTGCATCACAGCCCCTGAACGAATTGTGTAAGAATTTCTCTCTCTTTCTCTGTCTTTGTTTCATGGGTTTTTAAAAGTAATTTATTTTTATAATGGGGTTTAGCTGCTTTTCACTGCTGTGTTTATGCCGCTTTACGCCCACTTGACACACTAACAGAGAGATTTCAATACATAGGTTTTAAGATTATTACTAGTCAGATATATCCTTGTGTGGTGAATAGGGGGTGTTAAGTCCAGTTCTCTGAGCAAGGAGTAGGTCTTGTCTATTACATGTTGGGTTTATGGAACGGTATCTCAGCTAATTTGAAACCCTTGTTTTATGTATCACCCCACCTCACCTTTCCTGTTAAGCAGCCATAGTGTGTTTTCTGCATGTGTGACTCTGTTCTGTTTTGGAATTCAGTTCAAGTGTAATGGTTTTTACTTTCCCTGTATAAGTGATATATTATGAGAAGTGTCCTTTTCTGTGTGACTTATTTCACTTAGAATCATCGTACCTAAATCCACTCATCATGCTGCTACTAGCCTTATGACATTGATTTCATGGCTGAGTGATATTCCATTGTACATAAGGACCAAAACTTCTTTATCCATTTTTCTCTATCCTGGGATATTTAAGGTGGAATGAAGTGGAGGTCCTTGGCAACAGAGCAGCCCTAAACTTTGGTGTGCTTGTGTCTTGCTGATTTTTAATTTTCCCAATTTATACCCCCATGCGTGGAAGTGCCCTATGCGCTCTAAGCTGTGTTTTTTAGATGTTTCAGGACACACCGTACCCTTCTCCAGCGTGGCTGTTGGCAATTTACATTCCTCCCATCAGCGTAGCAAGGCTCCCATTTCTCCATGGCCTGTTCTGCATTTCTGGTTTTGACACTTTTCTCAGCATGGCCCTTTTGACCGATGGGAAGCGAGACTTCTTTGTAGCGCTGATTTGCCTTTCCAGGTTGCTTGGTTGGCCAAAAAGGGCGTATGCGTTTTTTCCTGACTATATTCAGGAAAAAACGCATACGCACTTTTTGGCCAAGGGCATCATTGTCAACGTTTTGCCGCTTTTCATGTGCTTTAAAGGCGATTCGAATCTACCTCCTGAAATCTGTTTCCTGCAATTCTGCCTTGATTTCAAATCCTCTTCTTTGCCTTCCCTCAATATATTTGTGGACGAGAGTTATCATTTATAACACTGCAGGTTTGTGAATTGCAGTGCCCTGAAGCTCCATTTTACAACTTGCTTTTTTGGGAGCTGGCCGCAAAAGCGCAGGATGACTTCAGGCCCTGTTCTGGTTCTGGGGGACAGGCTGAGCCTGTGGATAATTCTTCTTCCTGATGGGAAAATAGAGTGACCTGTGTCTGTCCCAATACCAAGAGCTAGTCTCTCATTGCTTGCCCGTCTTCCCGTTCATCCTCAGGACAAATTGCAACCTGTACGGAACAGGAGGTTAAAGGTGCTGATACTCCAAGTAGGGAGATTGCTAGTAAAGTGGCTGGAATTGCGAACCCGAGCTCAAGGAGATGACAAATGAGGTGCGTTTTAGAAAGATTTCCCCATCACACTGTGTACCATCTTCTGGGTTTCTCATGCATGTTTTCGATGTAGGAAGATGCCCTTGAACCTCGAGATTTGGGACCCATGGGATGGGTACCACACAGTATTACTTTAAAGGGTCTGCGTTTGCTCACCCAACCTCACCAAACCTCTCAGCCCCAAGAGTGTCCACCCTTATGTCTCATCAAGCTGTGGGTCT
This sequence comes from Balaenoptera physalus, assembly GCF_965194825.1. NCBI lineage: Eukaryota > Metazoa > Chordata > Mammalia > Artiodactyla > Balaenopteridae > Balaenoptera > Balaenoptera physalus. Next base: position 847,392 of record NW_028126413.1, on the reverse strand, counting down.
AGATATGGTCAATCCGGGTTGCATCACAGCCCCTGAACGAATTGTGTAAGAATTTCTCTCTCTTTCTCTGTCTTTGTTTCATGGGTTTTTAAAAGTAATTTATTTTTATAATGGGGTTTAGCTGCTTTTCACTGCTGTGTTTATGCCGCTTTACGCCCACTTGACACACTAACAGAGAGATTTCAATACATAGGTTTTAAGATTATTACTAGTCAGATATATCCTTGTGTGGTGAATAGGGGGTGTTAAGTCCAGTTCTCTGAGCAAGGAGTAGGTCTTGTCTATTACATGTTGGGTTTATGGAACGGTATCTCAGCTAATTTGAAACCCTTGTTTTATGTATCACCCCACCTCACCTTTCCTGTTAAGCAGCCATAGTGTGTTTTCTGCATGTGTGACTCTGTTCTGTTTTGGAATTCAGTTCAAGTGTAATGGTTTTTACTTTCCCTGTATAAGTGATATATTATGAGAAGTGTCCTTTTCTGTGTGACTTATTTCACTTAGAATCGTCGTACCTAAATCCACTCATCATGCTGCTACTAGCCTTATGACATTGATTTCATGGCTGAGTGATATTCCATTGTACATAAGGACCACAACTTCTTTATCCATTTTTCTCTTTCCTGGGATATTTAAGGTGGAATGAAGTGGAGGTCCTTGGCAACAGAGCAGCCCTAAACTTTGGTGTGCTTGTGTCTTGCTGATTTTTAATTTTCCCAATTTATACCCCCATGCGTGGAAGTGCCCTATGCGCTCTAAGCTGTGTTTTTTAGATGTTTGAGGACACACCGTACCCTTCTCCAGCATGGCTGTTGGCAATTTACATTCCGCCCATCAGCGTAGCAAGGCTCCCATTTCTCCATGGCCTGTTCTGCATTTCAGGTTTTGACACTTTTCTCAGCATGGCCCTTTTGACCGATGGGAAGCGAGACTTCTTTGTAGCGCTGATTTGCCTTTCCAGGTTGCTTGGTTGGCCAAAAAGGGCGTATGCGTTTTTTCCTGAATATATTCAGGAAAAAACGCATACGCCCTTTTTGGCCAAGGGCATCATTGTCAACGTTTTGCCGCTTTTCATGTGCTTTAAAGGCGATTCGAATCTACCTCCTGAAATCTGTTTCCTGCAATTCTGCCTTGATTTCAAATCCTCTTCTTTGCCTTCCCTCAATATATTTGTGGACGAGAGTTATCATTTATAACTCTGCAGGTTTGTGAATTGCAGTGCCCTGAAGCTCCATTTTACAACTCGCTTTTTTGGGAGCTGGCCGCAAAAGCGCAGGATGGCTTCAGGCCCTGTTCTGGTTCTGGGGGGCAGGCTGAGCCTGTGGATAATTCTTCTTCCTGATGGGAAAATAGAGTGACCTGTGTCTGTCCCAATACCAAGAGCTAGTCTCTCATTGATTCCCCATCTTCCCGTTCATCCTCAGGACAAATTGCAACCTGTACGGAACAGGAGGTTAAAGGTGCCTGTACTCCAAGTAGGGAGATTGCTACTTAAGTGGCTGGAATTGCGAACCCGAGCTCAAGGAGATGACAAATGAGGTGCGTTTTAGAAAGCTTTCCCCATCACACGGTGTACCATCTTCTGGGTTTCTCATGCATGTTTTCGATGTAGGAAGATGCCCTTGAACCTGGAGATTTGGGACCCATGGGATGGGTACCACACAGTATTACTTTAAAGGGTCTGCGTTTGCTCACCCAACCTCACCAAACCTCTCAGCCCCAAGAGTGTCCACCCTTATGTCTCATCCAGCTGTGGGTCTAGATATGGTCAATCCGGGTTGCATCACAGCCCCTGAACGAATTGTGTAAGAATTTCTCTCTCTTTCTCTGTCTTTGTTTCATGGGTTTTTAAAAGTAATTTATTTTTATAATGGGGTTTAGCTGCTTTTCACTGCTGTGTTTATGCCGCTTTACGCCCACTTGACACACTAACAGAGAGATTTCAATACATAGGTTTTAAGATTATTACTAGTCAGATATATCCTTGTGTGGTGAATAGGGGGTGTTAAGTCCAGTTCTCTGAGCAAGGAGTAGGTCTTGTCTATTACATGTTGGGTTTATGGAACGGTATCTCAGCTAATTTGAAACCCTTGTTTTATGTATCACCCCACCTCACCTTTCCTGTTAAGCAGCCATAGTGTGTTTTCTGCATGTGTGACTCTGTTCTGTTTTGGAATTCAGTTCAAGTGTAATGGTTTTTACTTTCCCTGTATAAGTGATATATTATGAGAAGTGTCCTTTTCTGTGTGACTTATTTCACTTAGAATCATCGTACCTAAATCCACTCATCATGCTGCTACTAGCCTTATGACATTGATTTCATGGCTGAGTGATATTCCATTGTACATAAGGACCAAAACTTCTTTATCCATTTTTCTCTATCCTGGGATATTTAAGGTGGAATGAAGTGGAGGTCCTTGGCAACAGAGCAGCCCTAAACTTTGGTGTGCTTGTGTCTTGCTGATTTTTAATTTTCCCAATTTATACCCCCATGCGTGGAAGTGCCCTATGCGCTCTAAGCTGTGTTTTTTAGATGTTTCAGGACACACCGTACCCTTCTCCAGCGTGGCTGTTGGCAATTTACATTCCGCCCATCAGCGTAGCAAGGCTCCCATTTCTCCATGGCCTGTTCTGCATTTCTGGTTTTGACACTTTTCTCAGCATGGCCCTTTTGACCGATGGGAAGCGAGACTTCTTTGTAGCGCTGATTTGCCTTTCCAGGTTGCTTGGTTGGCCAAAAAGGGCGTATGCGTTTTTTCCTGACTATATTCAGGAAAAAACGCATACGCACTTTTTGGCCAAGGGCATCATTGTCAACGTTTTGCCGCTTTTCATGTGCTTTAAAGGCGATTCGAATCTACCTCCTGAAATCTGTTTCCTGCAATTCTGCCTTGATTTCAAATCCTCTTCTTTGCCTTCCCTCAATATATTTGTGGACGAGAGTTATCATTTATAACACTGCAGGTTTGTGAATTGCAGTGCCCTGAAGCTCCATTTTACAACTTGCTTTTTTGGGAGCTGGCCGCAAAAGCGCAGGATGACTTCAGGCCCTGTTCTGGTTCTGGGGGACAGGCTGAGCCTGTGGATAATTCTTCTTCCTGATGGGAAAATAGAGTGACCTGTGTCTGTCCCAATACCAAGAGCTAGTCTCTCATTGCTTGCCCGTCTTCCCGTTCATCCTCAGGACAAATTGCAACCTGTACGGAACAGGAGGTTAAAGGTGCTGATACTCCAAGTAGGGAGATTGCTAGTAAAGTGGCTGGAATTGCGAACCCGAGCTCAAGGAGATGACAAATGAGGTGCGTTTTAGAAAGATTTCCCCATCACACTGTGTACCATCTTCTGGGTTTCTCATGCATGTTTTCGATGTAGGAAGATGCCCTTGAACCTCGAGATTTGGGACCCATGGGATGGGTACCACACAGTATTACTTTAAAGGGTCTGCGTTTGCTCACCCAACCTCACCAAACCTCTCAGCCCCAAGAGTGTCCACCCTTATGTCTCATCCAGCTGTGGGTCTAGATATGGTCAATCCGGGTTGCATCACAGCCCCTGAACGAATTGTGTAAGAATTTCTCTCTCTTTCTCTGTCTTTGTTTCATGGGTTTTTAAAAGTAATTTATTTTTATAATGGGGTTTAGCTGCTTTTCACTGCTGTGTTTATGCCGCTTTATGCCCACTTGACACACTAACAGAGAGATTTCAATACATAGGTTTTAAGATTATTACTAGTCAGATATATCCTTGTGTGGTGAATAGGGGGTGTTAAGTCCAGTTCTCTGAGCAAGGAGTAGGTCTTGTCTATTACATGTTGGGTTTATGGAACGGTATCTCAGCTAATTTGAAACCCTTGTTTTATGTATCACCCCACCTCACCTTTCCTGTTAAGCAGCCATAGTGTGTTTTCTGCATGTGTGACTCTGTTCTGTTTTGGAATTCAGTTCAAGTGTAATGGTTTTTACTTTCCCTGTATAAGTGATATATTATGAGAAGTGTCCTTTTCTGTGTGACTTATTTCACTTAGAATCATCGTACCTAAATCCACTCATCATGCTGCTACTAGCCTTATGACATTGATTTCATGGCTGAGTGATATTCCATTGTACATAAGGACCAAAACTTCTTTATCCATTTTTCTCTATCCTGGGATATTTAAGGTGGAATGAAGTGGAGGTCCTTGGCAACAGAGCAGCCCTAAACTTTGGTGTGCTTGTGTCTTGCTGATTTTTAATTTTCCCAATTTATACCCCCATGCGTGGAAGTGCCCTATGCGCTCTAAGCTGTGTTTTTTAGATGTTTCAGGACACACCGTACCCTTCTCCAGCGTGGCTGTTGGCAATTTACATCCCGCCCATCAGCGTAGCAAGGCTCCCATTTCTCCATGGCCTGTCCTGCATTTCTGGTTTTGACACTTTTCTCAGCATGGCCCTTTTGACCGATGGGAAGCGAGACTTCTTTGTAGCGCTGATTTGCCTTTCCAGGTTGCTTGGTTGGCCAAAAAGGGCGTATGCGTTTTTTCCTGAATATATTCAGGAAAAAACGCATACGCCCTTTTTGGCCAAGGGCATCATTGTCAACGTTTTGCCGCTTTTCATGTGCTTTAAAGGCGATTCGAATCTACCTCCTGAAATCTGTTTCCTGCAATTCTGCCTTGATTTCAAATCCTCTTCTTTGCCTTCCCTCAATATATTTGTGGACGAGAGTTATCATTTATAACACTGCAGGTTTGTGAATTGCAGTGCCCTGAAGCTCCATTTTACAACTTGCTTTTTTGGGAGCTGGCCGCAAAAGCGCAGGATGACTTCAGGCCCTGTTCTGGTTCTGGGGGACAGGCTGAGCCTGTGGATAATTCTTCTTCCTGATGGGAAAATAGAGTGACCTGTGTCTGTCCCAATACCAAGAGCTAGTCTCTCATTGCTTGCCCGTCTTCCCGTTCATCCTCAGGACAAATTGCAACCTGTACGGAACAGGAGGTTAAAGGTGCTGATACTCCAAGTAGGGAGATTGCTAGTAAAGTGGCTGGAATTGCGAACCCGAGCTCAAGGAGATGACAAATGAGGTGCGTTTTAGAAAGATTTCCCCATCACACTGTGTACCATCTTCTGGGTTTCTCATGCATGTTTTCGATGTAGGAAGATGCCCTTGAACCTCGAGATTTGGGACCCATGGGATGGGTATGACACAGTATTACTTTAAAGGGTCTGCGTTTGCTCACCCAACCTCACCAAACCTCTCAGCCCCAAGAGTGTCCACCCTTATGTCTCATCCAGCTGTGGGTCTAGATATGGTCAATCCGGGTTGCATCACAGCCCCTGAACGAATTGTGTAAGAATTTCTCTCTCTTTCTCTGTCTTTGTTTCATGGGTTTTTAAAAGTAATTTATTTTTATAATGGGGTTTAGCTGCTTTTCACTGCTGTGTTTATGCCGCTTTATGCCCACTTGACACACTAACAGAGAGATTTCAATACATAGGTTTTAAGATTATTACTAGTCAGATATATCCTTGTGTGGTGAATAGGGGGTGTTAAGTCCAGTTCTCTGAGCAAGGAGTAGGTCTTGTCTATTACATGTTGGGTTTATGGAACGGTATCTCAGCTAATTTGAAACCCTTGTTTTATGTATCACCCCACCTCACCTTTCCTGTTAAGCAGCCATAGTGTGTTTTCTGCATGTGTGACTCTGTTCTGTTTTGGAATTCAGTTCAAGTGTAATGGTTTTTACTTTCCCTGTATAAGTGATATATTATGAGAAGTGTCCTTTTCTGTGTGACTTATTTCACTTAGAATCATCGTACCTAAATCCACTCATCATGCTGCTACTAGCTTTATGACATTGATTTCATGGCTGAGTGATATTCCATTGTACATAAGGACCAAAACTTCTTTATCCATTTTTCTCTATCCTGGGATATTTAAGGTGGAATGAAGTGGAGGTCCTTGGCAACAGAGCAGCCCTAAACTTTGGTGTGCTTGTGTCTTGCTGATTTTTAATTTTCCCAATTTATACCCCCATGCGTGGAAGTGCCCTATGCGCTCTAAGCTGTGTTTTTTAGATGTTTCAGGACACACCGTACCCTTCTCCAGCGTGGCTGTTGGCAATTTACATTCCGCCCATCAGCGTAGCAAGGCTCCCATTTCTCCATGGCCTGTTCTGCATTTCTGGTTTTGACACTTTTCTCAGCATGGCCCTTTTGACCGATGGGAAGCGAGACTTCTTTGTAGCGCTGATTTGCCTTGCCAGGTTGCTTGGTTGGCCAAAAAGGGCGTATGCGTTTTTTCCTGACTATATTCAGGAAAAAACGCATACGCACTTTTTGGCCAAGGGCATCATTGTCAACGTTTTGCCGCTTTTCATGTGCTTTAAAGGCGATTCGAATCTACCTCCTGAAATCTGTTTCCTGCAATTCTGCCTTGATTTCAAATCCTCTTCTTTGCCTTCCCTCAATATATTTGTGGACGAGAGTTATCATTTATAACACTGCAGGTTTGTGAATTGCAGTGCCCTGAAGCTCCATTTTACAACTTGCTTTTTTGGGAGCTGGCCGCAAAAGCGCAGGATGACTTCAGGCCCTGTTCTGGTTCTGGGGGACAGGCTGAGCCTGTGGATAATTCTTCTTCCTGATGGGAAAATAGAGTGACCTGTGTCTGTCCCAATACCAAGAGCTAGTCTCTCATTGCTTGCCCGTCTTCCCGTTCATCCTCAGGACAAATTGCAACCTGTACGGAACAGGAGGTTAAAGGTGCTGATACTCCAAGTAGGGAGATTGCTAGTAAAGTGGCTGGAATTGCGAACCCGAGCTCAAGGAGATGACAAATGAGGTGCGTTTTAGAAAGATTTCCCCATCACACTGTGTACCATCTTCTGGGTTTCTCATGCATGTTTTCGATGTAGGAAGATGCCCTTGAACCTCGAGATTTGGGACCCATGGGATGGGTACCACACAGTATTACTTTAAAGGGTCTGCGTTTGCTCACCCAACCTCACCAAACCTCTCAGCCCCAAGAGTGTCCACCCTTATGTCTCATCCAGCTGTGGGTCTAGATATGGTCAATCCGGGTTGCATCACAGCCCCTGAACGAATTGTGTAAGAATTTCTCTCTCTTTCTCTGTCTTTGTTTCATGGGTTTTTAAAAGTAATTTATTTTTATAATGGGGTTTAGCTGCTTTTCACTGCTGTGTTTATGCCGCTTTACGCCCACTTGACACACTAACAGAGAGATTTCAATACATAGGTTTTAAGATTATTACTAGTCAGATATATCCTTGTGTGGTGAATAGGGGGTGTTAAGTCCAGTTCTCTGAGCAAGGAGTAGGTCTTGTCTATTACATGTTGGGTTTATGGAACGGTATCTCAGCTAATTTGAAACCCTTGTTTTATGTATCACCCCACCTCACCTTTCCTGTTAAGCAGCCATAGTGTGTTTTCTGCATGTGTGACTCTGTTCTGTTTTGGAATTCAGTTCAAGTGTAATGGTTTTTACTTTCCCTGTATAAGTGATATATTATGAGATGTGTCCTTTTCTGTGTGACTTATTTCACTTAGAATCGTCGTACCTAAATCCACTCATCATGCTGCTACTAGCCTTATGACATTGATTTCATGGCTGAGTGATATTCCATTGTACATAAGGACCACAACTTCTTTATCCATTTTTCTCTTTCCTGGGATATTTAAGGTGGAATGAAGTGGAGGTCCTTGGCAACAGAGCAGCCCTAAACTTTGGTGTGCTTGTGTCTTGCTGATTTTTAATTTTCCCAATTTATACCCCCATGCGTGGAAGTGCCCTATGCGCTCTAAGCTGTGTTTTTTAGATGTTTCAGGACACACCGTATCCTTCTCCAGAGTGGCTGTTGGCAATTTACATCCCGCCCATCAGCGTAGCAAGGCTCCCATTTCTCCATGGCCTGTCCTGCATTTCTGGTTTTGACACTTTTCTCAGCATGGCCCTTTTGACCGATGGGAAGCGAGACTTCTTTGTAGCGCTGATTTGCCATTCCAGGTTGCTTGGTTGGCCAAAAAGGGCGTATGCGTTTTTTCCTGAATATATTCAGGAAAAAACGCATACGCCCTTTTTGGCCAAGGGCCTCATTGTCAACGTTTTGCTGCTTTTCATGTGCTTTAAAGGTGATTCGAATCTACCTCCTGAAATCTGTTTCCTGCAATTCTGCCTTGATTTCAAATCCTCTTCTTTGCCTTCCCTCAATATATTTGTGGACGAGAGTTATCATTTATAACTCTGCAGGTTTGTGAATTGCAGTGCCCTGAAGCTCCATTTTACAACTCGCTTTTTGGGAGCTGGCCGTAAAAGCGCAGGATGGCTTCAGGCCCTGTTCTGGTTCCGGGGGGCAGGCTGAGACTGTGGTTAATTCTTCTCCCTGATGGGAAAATAGAGTGACCTGTGCCTGTCCCAACACCAAGAGCTAGTCTCTCATTGGTTCCCCATCTTCCCATTCATCCTCAGGACAAATTGCAACCTGTACGGAACAGGAGGTTAAAGGTGCTGATGCTCCAAGTAGGGAGATTGCTAGTAAAGTGGCTGGAATGGAGAACCCGAGCACAAGGAGATGAGAAATGAGGTGCGTTTTAGAAACCTTTCCCCATCACACGGTGTACCATCTTCTGGGTTTCTCATGTATGTTTTCGATGTAGGAAGATGCCCTTGAACCTCGAGATTTGGGACCCATGCGATGGGTACCAGGCAGTATTACTTTAAAGGGTCTCCGTTTGCACACCCAACCTCAAAAAACCTCTCAGCCCCAAGAGTGTCCACCCTTATGTCTCATCCAGCTGTGGGTCTAGATATGGTCAATCCAGGTTCCATCACAGCCCCTGAACGAATTTTGTAAGAATTTCTCTCTCTTTCTCTGTCTTTGTTTCATGGGTTTTTAAAAGTAATTTATGTTTATAATGGGGTTTAGCTGCTTTTCACTGCTGTGTTTATGCCGCTTTACACCCACTTGACACACTAACAGAGAGATTTCAATACATAGGTTTTAAGATTATTACTAGTCAGATATATCCTTGTGTGGTGAATAGGGGGTGTTAAGTCCAGTTCTCTGAGCAAGGAGTAGGTCTTGTCTATTACATGTTGGGTTTATGGAACGGTATCTCAGCTAATTTGAAACCCTTGTTTTATGTATCACCCCACCTCACCTTTCCTGTTAAGCAGCCATAGTGTGTTTACTGCATGTGTGACTCTGTTCTGTTTTGGAATTCAGTTCAAGTGTAATGGTTTTTACTTTCCCTGTATAAGTGATATCTTATGAGAAGTGTCCTTTTCTGTGTGACTTATTTCACTTAGAATCGTCCTACCTAAATCCACTCATCATGCTGCTACTAGCCTTATGACATTGATTTCATGGCTGAGTGATATTCCATTGTACATAAGGACCACAACTTCTTTATCCATTTTTCTCTTTCCTGGGATATTTAAGGTGGAATGAAGTGGAGGTCCTTGGCAACAGAGCAGCCCTAAACTTTGGTGTGCTTGTGTCTTGCTGATTTTTAATTTTCCCAATTTATACCCCCATGCGTGGAAGTGCCCTATGCGCTCTAAGCTGTGTTTTTTAGATGTTTCAGGACACACCGTACCCTTCTCCAGCGTGGCTGTTGGCAATTTACATCCCGCCCATCAGCGTAGCAAGGCTCCCATTTCTCCATGGCCTGTCCTGCATTTCTGGTTTTGACACTTTTCTCAGCATGGCCCTTTTGACCGATGGGAAGCGAGACTTCTTTGTAGCGCTGATTTGCCTTTCCAGGTTGCTTGGTTGGCCAAAAAGGGCGTATGCGTTTTTTCCTGAATATATTCAGGAAAAAACGCATACGCCCTTTTTGGCCAAGGGCCTCATTGTCAACGTTTTGCTGCTTTTCATGTGCTTTAAAGGCGATTCGAATCTACCTCCTGAAATCTGTTTCCTGTAATTCTGCCTTGATTTGAATTCCTCTTCTTTGCCTTCCCTCAATATATTTGTGGACGAGAGTTATCATTTATAACTCTGCAGGTTTGTGAATTGCAGTGCCCTGAAGCTCCATTTTACAACTCGCTTTTTGGGAGCTGGCCGTAAAAGCGCAGGATGGTTTCAGGCCCTGTGCTGTTTCCGGGGTGCAGCTGAGCCTGTGGTTAATTCTTCTTCCTGATGGGAAAATAGAGTGAACTGTGCCTGTCCCAACACCTAGAGCTAGCCTCTCATTGGTTCCCCATCTTCCCATTCATCCTCAGGACAAATTGCAACCTGTACGGAACAGGAGGTTAAAGGTGCTGATGCTCCAAGTAGGGAGATTGCTAGTAAAGTGGCTGGAATGGCGAACCCGAGCACAAGGAGATGAGAAATGAGGTGCGTTTTAAGAACCTTTCCCCATCACACGGTGTACCATCTTCTGGGTTTCTCATGCATGTTTTCGATGTAGGAAGATGCCATTGAACCTCGAGATTTGGGACCCATGCGATGGGTACCACGCAGTATTACTTTAAAGGGTCTGCGTTTGCTCACCCAGCCTCACCAAATCTCTCAGCCCCAAGAGTGTCCACCCTTATGTCTCATCCAGCTGTGGGTCTAGATATGGTCAATCCAGGTTCCATCACAGCCCCTGAACGAATTGTGTAAGAATTTCTCTCTCTTTCACTGTCTTTGTTTCATGGGTTTTTAAAAGTAATTTATTTTTATAATGGGGTTTAGCTGCTTTTCACTGCTGTGTTTATGCCGCTTTACACCCACTTGACACACTAACAGAGAGATTTCAATACATAGGTTTTAAGATTATTACTAGTCAGATATATCCTTGTGTGGTGAATAGGGGGTGTTAAGTCCAGTTCTCTGAGCAAGGAGTAGGTCTTGTCTATTACATGTTGGGTTTATGGAACGGTATCTCAGCTAATTTGAAACCCTTGTTTTATGTATCACCCCACCTCACCTTTCCTGTTAAGCAGCCATAGTGTGTTTTCTGCATGTGTGACTCTGTTCTGTTTTGGAATTCAGTTCAAGTGTAATGGTTTTTACTTTCCCTGTATAAGTGATATCTTATGAGAAGTGTCCTTTTCTGTGTGACTTATTTCACTTAGAATCGTCCTACCTAAATCCACTCATCATGCTGCTACTAGCCTTATGACATTGATTTCATGGCTGAGTGATATTCCATTGTACATAAGGACCACAACTTCTTTATCCATTTTTCTCTTTCCTGGGATATTTAAGGTGGAATGAAGTGGAGGTCCTTGGCAACAGAGCAGCCCTAAACTTTGGTGTGCTTGTGTCTTGCTGATTTTTAATTTTCCCAATTTATACCCCCATGCGTGGAAGTGCCCTATGCGCTCTAAGCTGTGTTTTTTAGATGTTTCAGGACACACCGTACCCTTCTCCAGCGTGGCTGTTGGCAATTTACATCCCGCCCATCAGCGTAGCAAGGCTCCCATTTCTCCATGGCCTGTCCTGCATTTCTGGTTTTGACACTTTTCTCAGCATGGCCCTTTTGACCGATGGGAAGCGAGACTTCTTTGTAGCGCTGATTTGCCTTTCCAGGTTGCTTGGTTGGCCAAAAAGGGCGTATGCCTTTTTTCCTGAATATATTCAGGAAAAAACGCATACGCCCTTTTTGGCCAAGGGCCTCATTGTCAACGTTTTGCTGCTTTTCATGTGCTTTAAAGGCGATTCGAATCTACCTCCTGAAATCTGTTTCCTGTAATTCTGCCTTGATTTGAATTCCTCTTCTTTGCCTTCCCTCAATATATTTGTGGACGAGAGTTATCATTTATAACTCTGCAGGTTTGTGAATTGCAGTGCCCTGAAGCTCCATTTTACAACTCGCTTTTTGGGAGCTGGCCGTAAAAACGCAGGATGGTTTCAGGCCCTGTGCTGGTTCCGGGGTGCAGCTGAGCCTGTGGTTCATTCTTCTTCCTGATGGGAAAATAGAGTGACCTGTGCCTGTCCCAACACCTAGAGCTAGCCTCTCATTGGTTCCCCATCTTCCCATTCATCCTCAGGACAAATTGCAACCTGTACGGAACAGGAGGTTAAAGGTGCTGATGCTCCAAGTAGGGAGATTGATAGTAAAGTGGCTGGAATGGAGAACCCGAGCACAAGGAGATGAGAAATGAGGTGCGTTTTAGAAACCTTTCCCCATCACACGGTGTACCATCTTCTGGGTTTCTCATGTTTGTTTTCGATGTAGGAAGATGCCCTTGAACCTCGAGATTTGGGACCCATGCGATGGGTACCACGCAGTATTACTTTAAAGGGTCTGCGTTTGCTCACCCAGCCTCACCAAATCTCTCAGCCCCAAGAGTGTCCACCCTTATGTCGCATCCAGCTGTGGGTCTAGATATGGTCAATCCAGGTTCCATCACAGCCCCTGAACGAATTGTGTAAGAATTTATCTCTCTTTCTCTGTCTTTGTTTCATGGGTTTTTAAAAGTAATTTATTTTTATAATGGGGTTTAGCTGCTTTTCACTGCTGTGTTTATGCCGCTTTACGCCCACTTGACACACTAACAGAGAGATTTCAATACATAGGTTTTAAGATTATTACTAGTCAGATATATCCTTGTGTGGTGAATAGGGGGTGTTAAGTCCAGTTCTCTGAGCAAGGAGTAGGTCTTGTCTATTACATGTTGGGTTTATGGAACGGTATCTCAGCTAATTTGAAACCCTTGTTTTATGTATCACCCCACCTCACCTTTCCTGTTAAGCAGCCATAGTGTGTTTTCTGCATGTGTGACTCTGTTCTGTTTTATATTTCAGTTCAAGTGTAATGGTTTTTACTTTCCCTCTATAAGTGATATCTTATGAGATGTGTCCTTTTCTGTGTGACTTATTTCACTTAGAATCGTCGTACCTAAATCCACTCATCATGCTGCTACTAGCCTTATGACATTGATTTCATGGCTGAGTGATATTCCATTGTACATAAGGACCACAACTTCTTTATCCATTTTTCTCTTTCCTGGGATATTTAAGGTGGAATGAAGTGGAGGTCCTTGGCAACAGAGCAGCCCTAAACTTTGGTGTGCTTGTGTCTTGCTGATTTTTAATTTTCCCAATTTATACCCCCATGCGTGGAAGTGCCCTATGCGCTCTAAGCTGTGTTTTTTAGATGTTTCAGGACACACCGTACCCTTCTCCAGAGTGGCTGTTGGCAATTTACATCCCGCCCATCAGCGTAGCAAGGCTCCCATTTCTCCATGGCCTGTCCTGCATTTCTGGTTTTGACACTTTTCTCAGCATGGCCCTTTTGACCGATGGGAAGCGAGACTTCTTTGTAGCGCTGATTTGCCTTTCCAGGTTGCTTGGTTGGCCAAAAAGGGCGTATGCGTTTTTTCCTGAATATATTCAGGAAAAAACGCATACGCCCTTTTTGGCCAAGGGCCTCATTGTCAACGTTTTGCTGCTTTTCATGTGCTTTAAAGGCGATTCGAATCTACCTCCTGAAATCTGTTTCCTGCAATTCTGCCTTGATTTCACATCCTCTTCTTTGCCTTCCCTCAATATATTTGTGGACGAGAGTTATCATTTATAACTCTGCAGGTTTGTGAATTGCAGTGCCCTGAAGCTCCATTTTACAACTCGCTTTTTGGGAGCTGGCCGTAAAAGCGCAGGATGGCTTCAGGCCCTGTTCTGGTTCCGGGGGGCAGGCTGAGACTGTGGTTAATTCTCCTCCCTGATGGGAAAATAGAGTGACCTGTGCCTGTCCCAACACCAAGAGCTAGTCTCTCATTGGTTCCCCATCTTCCCATTCATCCTCAGGACAAATTGCAACCTGTACGGAACAGGAGGTTAAAGGTGCTGATGCTCCAAGTAGGGAGATTGATAGTAAAGTGGCTGGAATGGAGAACCCGAGCACAAGGAGATGAGAAATGAGGTGCGTTTTAGAAACCTTTCCCCATCACACGGTGTACCATCTTCTGGGTTTCTCATGTATGTTTTCGATGTAGGAAGATGCCCTTGAACCTCGAGATTTGGGACCCATGCGATGGGTACCAGGCAGTATTACTTTAAAGGGTCTGCGTTTGCTCACCCAACCTCAAAAAACCTCTCAGCCCCAAGAGTGTCCACCCTTATGTCTCATCCAGCTGTGGGTCTAGATATGGTCAATCCAGGTTCCATCACAGCCCCTGAACGAATTTTGTAAGAATTTCTCTCTCTTTCACTGTCTTTGTTTCTTGGGTTTTTAGAGGTAATTTATTTTTATAATGGGGTTTAGCTGCTTTTCACTGCTGTGTTTATGCCGCTTTACACCCACTTGACACACTAACAGAGAGATTTCAATACATAGGTTTTAAGATTATTACTAGTCAGATATATCCTTCTGTGGTGAATAGGGGGTGTTGAATCCAGTTCTCTGAGCAAGGAGTAGGTCTTGTCTATTACATGTTGGGTTTATGGAACTGTATCTCAGGTAATTTGAAACCCTTGTTTTATGTATCACCCCACCTCACCTTCCCTGTTAAGCAGCCATAGTGTGTTTTCTGCATGTGTGACTCTGTTCTGTTTTATATTTCCGTTCAAGTGTAATGGTTTTTACTTTCCCTCTATAAGTGATATCTTATGAGATGTGTCCTTTTCTGTGTGACTTATTTCACTTAGAATCATCGTACCTAAATCCACTCATCATGCTGCTACTAGCCTTATGACATTGATTTCATGGCTGAGTGATATTCCATTGTACATAAGGACCAAAACTTCTTTATCCATTTTTCTCTATCCTGGGATATTTAAGGTGGAATGAAGTGGAGGTCCTTGGCAACAGAGCAGCCCTAAACTTTGGTGTGCTTGTGTCTTGCTGATTTTTAATTTTCCCAATTTATACCCCCATGCGTGGAAGTGCCCTATGCGCTCTAAGCTGTGTTTTTTAGATGTTTCAGGACACACCGTACCCTTCTCCAGCGTGGCTGTTGGCAATTTACATTCCGCCCATCAGTGTAGTAAGGCTCCCATTTCTCCATGGCCAGTTCTGCATTTCTGGTTTTGACACTTTTCTCAGCATGGCCCTTTTGACCGATGGGAAGCGAGACTTCTTTGTAGCGCTGATTTGCCTTTCCAGGTTGCTTGGTTGGCCAAAAAGGGCGTATGCGTTTTTTCCTGAATATATTCAGGAAAAAACGCATACGCCCTTTTTGGCCAAGGGCATCATTGTCAACGTTTTGCCGCTTTTCATGTGCTTTAAAGGCAATTCGAATCTACTTCCTGAAATCTGTTTCCTGCAATTCTGCCTTGATTTCAAATCCTCTTTTTTGCCTTCCCTCAATATATTTGTGGACGAGAGTTATCATTTATAACACTGCAGGTTTGTGAATTGCAGTGCCCTGAAGCTCCATTTTACAACTTGCTTTTTTGGGAGCTGGCCGCAAAAGCGCAGGATGGCTTCAGGCCCTGTTCTGGTTCTGGGGGGCAGGCTGAGCCTGTGGATAATTCTTCTTCCTGATGGGAAAATAGAGTGACCTGTGTCTGTCCCAATACCAAGAGCTAGTCTCTCATTGCTTCCCCGTCTTCCCGTTCATCCTCAGGACAAATTGCAACCTGTACGGAACAGGAGGTTAAAGGTGCTGATGCTCCAAGTAGGGAGATTGCTAGTAAAGTGGCTGGAATGGCGAACCCGAGCACAGGGAGATGAGAAATGAGGTGCGTTTTAAGAACCTTTCCCCATCACACGGTGTACCATCTTCTGGGTTTCTCATGCATGTTTTCGATGTAGGAAGATGCCCTTGAACCTCGAGATTTGGGACCCATGCGATGGGTACCACGCAGTATTACTTTAAAGGGTCTGCGTTTGCTCACCCAGCCTCACCAAATCTCTCAGCCCCAAGAGTGTCCACCCTTATGTCTCATCCAGCTGTGGGTCTAGATATGGTCAATCCAGGTTCCATCACAGCCCCTGAACGAATTGTGTAAGAATTTCTCTCTCTTTCACTGTCTTTGTTTCATGGGTTTTTAAAAGTAATTTATTTTTATAATGGGGTTTAGCTGCTTTTCACTGCTGTGTTTCTGCCGCTTTACGCCCACTTGACACACTAACAGAGAGATTTCAATACATAGGTTTTAAGATTATTACTAGTCAGATATATCCTTGTGTGGTGAATAGGGGGTGTTGAGTCCAGTTCTCTGAGCAAGGAGTTGGTCTTGTCTATTACATATTGGGATTATGGAACGGTATCTCAGCTAATTTGAAACCCTTGTTTTATGTATCACCCCACCTCACCTTTCCTGTTAAGCAGCCATAGTGTGTTTTCTGCATGTGTGACTCTGTTCTGTTTTATAATTCAGTTGAAGTGTAACGGTTTTTACTTTCCCTGTATAAGTGATATCTTATGAGAAGTGTCCTTTTCTGTGTGACTTATTTCACTTAGAATCGTCGTACATAAATCCACTCATCATGCTGCTACTAGCCTTATGACATTGATTTCATGGCTGAGTGATATTCCATTGTACTTAAGGACCACAACTTCTTTATCCATTTTTCTCTTTCCTGCGATATTAAAGGTGGAATGAAGTGGAGGTCCTTTGCAACAGAGCAGCCCTAAACTTTGGTGTGCTTGTGTCTTGCTGATTTTTAATTTTCCCAATTTATACCCCCATGCGTGGAAGTGCCCTATGCGCTCTAAGCTGTGTTTTTTAGATGTTTCAGGACACACCGTACCCTTCTCCAACGTGGCTGTTGGCAATTTACATTCCGCCCATCAGCGTAGCAAGGCTCCCATTTCTCCATGGCCTGTTCTGCATTTCTGGTTTTGACACTTTTCTCAGCATGGCCCTTTTGACCGATGGGAAGCGAGACTTCTTTGTAGCGCTGATTTGCCTTTCCAGGTTGCTTGGTTGGCCAAAAAGGGCGTATGCGTTTTTTCCTGAATATATTCAGGAAAAAACGCATACGCACTTTTTGGCCAAGGGCATCATTGTCAACGTTTTGCTGCTTTTCATGTGCTTTAAAGGCGATTCGAATCTACCTCCTGAAATCTGTTTCCTGCAATTCTGCCTTGATTTCAAATCCTCTTCTTTGCCTTCCCTCAATATATTTGTGGACGAGAGTTATCATTTATAACTCTGCAGGTTTGTGAATTGCAGTGCCCTGAAGCTCCATTTTACAACTTGCTTTTTTGGGACCTGGCCGCAAAAGCGCAGGATGGCTTCAGGCCCTGTTCTGGTTCTGGGGGGCAGGCTGAGCCTGTGGATAATTCTTCTTCCTGATGGGAAAATAGAGTGACCTGTGTCTGTCCCAATACCAAGAGCTAGTCTCTCATTGCTTCCCCGTCTTCCCGTTCATCCTCAGGACAAATTGCAACCTGTACGGAACAGGAGGTTAAAGGTGCTGATACTCCAAGTAGGGAGATTGCTAGTAAAGTGGCTGGAATTGCGAACCCGAGCTCAAGGAGATGACAAATGAGGTGCGTTTTAGAAAGCTTTCCCCATCACACGGTGTACCATCTTCTGGGTTTCTCATGCATGTTTTCGATGTAGGAAGATGCCCTTGAACCTGGAGATTTGGTACCCAAGGGATGGGTACCAAACAGTATTACTTTAAAGGGTCTGCGTTTGCTCACCCAACCTCACCAAACCTCTCAGCCCCAAGAGTGTCCACCGTTATGTCTCATCCAGCTGTGGGTCTAGATATGGTCAATCCGGGTTGCATCACAGCCCCTGAACGAATTGTGTAAGAATTTCTCTCTCTTTCTCTGTCTTTGTTTCATGGGTTTTTAAAAGTAATTTATTTTTATAATGGGGTTTAGCTGCTTTTCACTGCTGTGTTTATGCTGCTTTACACCCACTTGACACACTAACAGAGAGATTTCAATACATAGGTTTTAAGATTATTACTAGTCAGATATATCCTTGTGTGGTGAATAGGGGGTGTTAAGTCCAGTTCTCTGAGCAAGGAGTAGGTCTTGTCTATTACATGTTGGGTTTATGGAACGGTATCTCAGCTAATTTGAAACCCTTGTTTTATGTATCACCCCACCTCACCTTTCCTGTTAAGCAGCCATAGTGTGTTTTCTGCATGTGTGACTCTGTTCTGTTTTGTAAATCAGTTCAAGTGTAATGGTTTTTACTTTCCCTGTATAAGTGATATCTTATGAGAAGTGTCCTTTTCTGTGTGACTTATTTCACTTAGAATCGTCGTACCTAAATCCACTCATCATGCTGCTACTAGCCTTACGACATTGATTTCATGGCTGAGTGATATTCCATTGTACATAAGGACCACAACTTCTTTATCCATTTTTCTCTTTCCTGGGATATTTAAGGTGGAATGAAGTGGAGGTCCTTGGCAACAGAGCAGCCCTAAACTTTGGTGTGCTTGTGTCTTGCTGATTTTTAATTTTCCCAATTTATACCCCCATGCGTGGAAGTGCCCTATGCGCTCTAAGCTGTGTTTTTTAGATGTTTGAGGACACACCGTACCCTTCTCCAGAGTGGCTGTTGGCAATTTACATCCCGCCCATCAGCGTAGCAAGGCTCCAATTTCTCCATGGCCTGTCCTGCATTTCTGGTTTTGACACTTTTCTCAGCATGGCCCTTTTGACCGATGGGAAGCGAGACTTCTTTGTAGCGCTGATTTGCCTTTCCAGGTTGCTTGGTTGGCCAAAAAGGGCGTATGCGTTTTTTCCTGAATATATTCAGGAAAAAACGCATACGCCCTTTTTGGCCAAGGGCCTCATTGTCAACGTTTTGCTGCTTTTCATGTGCTTTAAAGGCGATTCGAATCTACCTCCTGAAATCTGTTTCCTGCAATTCTGCCTTGATTTCAAATCCTCTTCTTTGCCTTCCCTCAATATATTTGTGGACGAGAGTAATCATTTATAATTCTGCAGGTTTGTGAATTGCAGTGCCCTGAAGCTCCATTTTACAACTCGCTTTTTGGGAGCTGGCCGTAAAAGCGAAGGATGGTTTCAGGCCCTGTGCTGGTTCCGGGGTGCAGCTGAGCCTGTGGTTAATTCTTCTTCCTGATGGGAAAATAGAGTGACCTGTGCCTGTCCCAACACCTAGAGCTAGCCTCTCATTGGTTCCCCATCTTCCCATTCATCCTCAGGACAAATTGCAACCTGTACGGAACAGGAGGTTAAAGGTGCTGATGCTCCAAGTAGGGAGATTGCTAGTAAAGTGGCTGGAATGGAGAACCCGAGCACAAGGAGATGAGAAATGAGGTGCGTTTTAGGAACCTTTCCCCATCACACGGTGTACCATCTTCTGGGTTTCTCATGCATGTTTTCGATGTAGGAAGATGCCCTTGAACCTGGAGATTTGGGACCCATGCGATGGGTACCACACAGTATTACTTTAATGGGACTGCGTTTGCTCACCCAGCCTCACCAAATCTCTCAGCCCCAAGAGTGTCCACCCTTATGTCTCATCCAGCTGTGGGTCTAGATATTGTCAATCCAGGTTCCATCACAGCCCCTGAACGAATTGTGTAAGAATTTCTCTCTCTTTCACTGTCTTTGTTTCATGGGTTTTTAAAAGTAATTTATTTTTATAATGGGGTTTAGCTGCTTTTCACTGCTGTGTTTATGCTGCTTTACGCCCACTTGACACACTAACAGAGAGATTTCAATACATAGGTTTTAAGATTATTACTAGTCAGATATATCCTTGTGTGGTGAATAGGGGGTGTTGAGTCCAGTTCTCTGAGCAAGGAGTTGGTCTTGTCTATTACATATTGGGATTATGGAACGGTATCTCAGCTAATTTGAAACCCTTGTTTTATGTATCACCCCACCTCACCTTTCCTGTTAAGCAGCCATAGTGTGTTTTCTGCATGTGTGACTCTGTTCTGTTTTATAATTCAGTTGAAGTGTAACGGTTTTTACTTTCCCTGTATAAGTGATATCTTATGAGAAGTGTCCTTTTCTGTGTGACTTATTTCACTTAGAATCGTCGTACATAAATCCACTCATCATGCTGCTACTAGCCTTATGACATTGATTTCATGGCTGAGTGATATTCCATTGTACTTAAGGACCACAACTTCTTTATCCATTTTTCTCTTTCCTGCGATATTAAAGGTGGAATGAAGTGGAGGTCCTTTGCAACAGAGCAGCCCTAAACTTTGGTGTGCTTGTGTCTTGCTGATTTTTAATTTTCCCAATTTATACCCCCATGCGTGGAAGTGCCCCTTGCGCTGTAAGCTGTGTTTTTTAGATGTTTGAGGACACACCGTACCCTTCTCCAGCATGGCTGTTGGCTATTTACATCCCGCCCATCAGCGTAGCAAGGCTCCCATTTCTCCATGGCCTGTCCTGCATTTCTGGTTTTGACACTTTTCTCAGCATAGCCCTTTTGACCGATGGGAAGCGAGACTTCTTTGTAGCGCTGATTTGCCTTTCCAGGTTGCTTGGTTGGCCAAAAAGGGCGTATGCGTTTTTTCCTGAATATATTCAGGAAAAAACGCATACGCCCTTTTTGGCCAAGGGCCTCATTGTCAACGTTTTGCTGCTTTTCATGTGCTTTAAAGGCGATTCGAATCTACCTCCTGAAATCTGTTTCCTGAAATTCTGCCTTGATTTCAAATCCTCTTCTTTGCCTTCCCTCAATATATTTGTGGACGAGAGTTATCATTTATAACTCTGCAGGTTTGTGAATTGCAGTTCCCTGAAGCTCCATTTTACAACTCGCCTTTTGGGAGTTGGCCGTAAAAGCGCAGGATGGCTTCAGGCCCTGTTCTGGTTCCGGGGGGCCGCTGAACCTGTGGTTAATTCTTCTTCCTGATGGGAAAATAGAGTGACCTGTGCCTGTCCCAACACCTAGAGCTAGTCTCTCATTGGTTCCCCATCTTCCCATTCATCCTCAGGACAAATTGCAACCTGTACGGAACAGGAGGTTAAAGGTGCTGATGCTCCAAGTTGGGAGATTGCTAGTAAAGTGGCTGGAATGGCGAACCCGAGCACAAGGAGATCAGAAATGAGATGCGTTTTAGGAACCTTTCCCCATCACACGGTGTACCATCTTCTGGGTTTCTCATGCATGTTTTCGATGTAGGAAGATGCCCTTGAACCTGGAGATTTGGGACCCATGGGATGGGTACCACACAGTATTACTTTAAAGGGTCTGCGTTTGCTCACCCAACCTCACCAAACCTCTCAGCCCCAAGAGTGTCCACCCTTATGTCTCATCCAGCTGTGGGTCTAGATATGGTCAATCCGGGTTGCATCACAGCCCCTGAACGAATTGTGTAAGAATTTCTCTCTCTTTCTCTGTCTTTGTTACATGGGTTTTTAAAAGTAATTTATTTTTATAATGGGGTTTAGCTGCTTTTCACTGCTGTGTTTATGCCGCTTTACACCCACTTGACACACTAACAGAGAGATTTCAATAAATAGGTTTTAAGATTATTACTAGTCAGATATATCCTTGTGTGGTGAATAGGGGGTGTTAAGTCCAGTTCTCTGAGCAAGGAGTAGGTCTTGTCTATTACATGTTGGGTTTATGGAACGGTATCTCAGCTAATTTGAAACCCTTGTTTTATGTATCACCCCACCTCACCTTTCCTGTTAAGCAGCCATAGTGTGTTTTCTGCATGTGTGACTCTGTTCTGTTTTGGAATTCAGTTCAAGTGTAATGGTTTTTACTTTCCCTGTATAAGTGATATATTATGAGAAGTGTCCTTTTCTGTGTGACTTATTTCACTTAGAATCGTTGTACCTAAATCCACTCATCATGCTGCTACTAGCCTTATGACATTGATTTCATGGCTGAGTGATATTCCATTGTACATAAGGACCACAACTTCTTTATCCATTTTTCTCTTTCCTGGGATATTTAAGGTGGAATGAAGTGGAGGTCCTTGGCAACAGAGCAGCCCTAAACTTTGGTGTGCTTGTGTCTTGCTGATTTTTAATTTTCCCAATTTATACCCCCATGCGTGGAAGTGCCCTATGCGCTCTAAGCTGTGTTTTTTAGATGTTTCAGGACACACCGTACCCTTCTCCAGCGTGGCTGTTGGCAATTTACATTCCGCCCATCAGCGTAGCAAGGCTCCCATTTCTCCATGGCCTGTTCTGCATTTCTGGTTTTGACACTTTTCTCAGCATGGCCCTTTTGACCGATGGGAAGCGAGACTTCTTTGTAGCGCTGATTTGCCTTTCCAGGTTGCTTGGTTGGCCAAAAAGGGCGTATGCGTTTTTTCCTGAATATATTCAGGAAAAAACGCATACGCACTTTTTGGCCAAAGGCATCATTGTCAACGTTTTGCCGCTTTTCATGTGCTTTAAAGGCAATTCGAATCTACTTCCTGAAATCTGTTTCCTGCAATTCTGCCTTGATTTCAAATCCTCTTTTTTGCCTTCCCTCAATATATTTGTGGACGAGAGTTATCATTTATAACACTGCAGGTTTGTGAATTGCAGTGCCCTGAAGCTCCATTTTACAACTTGCTTTTTTGGGAGCTGGCCGCAAAAGCGCAGGATGGCTTCAGGCCCTGTTCTGGTTCTGGGGGGCAGGCTGAGCCTGTGGATAATTCTTCTTCCTGATGGGAAAATAGAGTGACCTGTGTCTGTCCCAATACCAAGAGCTAGTCTCTCATTGCTTCCCCGTCTTCCCGTTCATCCTCAGGACAAATTGCAACCTGTACGGAACAGGAGGTTAAAGGTGCTGATGCTCCAAGTAGGGAGATTGCTAGTAAAGTGGCTGGAATGGCGAACCCGAGCACAAGGAGATGAGAAATGAGGTGCGTTTTAGGAACCTTTCCCCATCACACGGTGTACCATCTTCTGGGTTTCTCATGCATGTTTTCGATGTAGGAAGATGCCCTTGAACCTCGAGATTTGGGACCCATGCGATGGGTACCACGCAGTATTACTTTAAAGGGTCTGCGTTTGCTCACCCAGCCTCACCAAATCTCTCAGCCCCAAGAGTGTCCACCCTTATGTCTCATCCAGCTGTGGGTCTAGATATGGTCAATCCAGGTTCCATCACAGCCCCTGAACGAATTGTGTAAGAATTTCTCTCTCTTTCACTGTCTTTGTTTCATGGGTTTTTAAAAGTAATTTATTTTTATAATGGGGTTTAGCTGCTTTTCACTGCTGTGTTTCTGCCGCTTTACGCCCACTTGACACACTAACAGAGAGATTTCAATACATAGGTTTTAAGATTATTACTAGTCAGATATATCCTTGTGTGGTGAATAGGGGGTGTTGAGTCCAGTTCTCTGAGCAAGGAGTTGGTCTTGTCTATTACATATTGGGATTATGGAACGGTATCTCAGCTAATTTGAAACCCTTGTTTTATGTATCACCCCACCTCACCTTTCCTGTTAAGCAGCCATAGTGTGTTTTCTGCATGTGTGACTCTGTTCTGTTTTATAATTCAGTTGAAGTGTAACGGTTTTTACTTTCCCTGTATAAGTGATATCTTATGAGAAGTGTCCTTTTCTGTGTGACTTATTTCACTTAGAATCGTCGTACATAAATCCACTCATCATGCTGCTACTAGCCTTATGACATTGATTTCATGGCTGAGTGATATTCCATTGTACTTAAGGACCACAACTTCTTTATCCATTTTTCTCTTTCCTGCGATATTAAAGGTGGAATGAAGTGGAGGTCCTTTGCAACAGAGCAGCCCTAAACTTTGGTGTGCTTGTGTCTTGCTGATTTTTAATTTTCCCAATTTATACCCCCATGCGTGGAAGTGCCCCTTGCGCTGTAAGCTGTGTTTTTTAGATGTTTGAGGACACACCGTACCCTTCTCCAGCATGGCTGTTGGCTATTTACATCCCGCCCATCAGCGTAGCAAGGCTCCCATTTCTCCATGGCCTGTCCTGCATTTCTGGTTTTGACACTTTTCTCAGCATAGCCCTTTTGACCGATGGGAAGCGAGACTTCTTTGTAGCGCTGATTTGCCTTTCCAGGTTGCTTGGTTGGCCAAAAAGGGCGTATGCGTTTTTTCCTGAATATATTCAGGAAAAAACGCATACGCCCTTTTTGGCCAAGGGCCTCATTGTCAACGTTTTGCTGCTTTTCATGTGCTTTAAAGGCGATTCGAATCTACCTCCTGAAATCTGTTTCCTGAAATTCTGCCTTGATTTCAAATCCTCTTCTTTGCCTTCCCTCAATATATTTGTGGACGAGAGTTATCATTTATAACTCTGCAGGTTTGTGAATTGCAGTTCCCTGAAGCTCCATTTTACAACTCGCTTTTTGGGAGTTGGCCGTAAAAGCGCAGGATGGCTTCAGGCCCTGTTCTGGTTCCGGGGGGCCGCTGAACCTGTGGTTAATTCTTCTTCCTGATGGGAAAATAGAGTGACCTGTGCCTGTCCCAACACCTAGAGCTAGTCTCTCATTGGTTCCCCATCTTCCCATTCATCCTCAGGACAAATTGCAACCTGTACGGAACAGGAGGTTAAAGGTGCTGATGCTCCAAGTTGGGAGATTGCTAGTAAAGTGGCTGGAATGGCGAACCCGAGCACAAGGAGATGAGAAATGAGGTGCGTTTTAGGAACCTTTCCCCATCACACGGTGTACCATCTTCTGGGTTTCTCATGCATGTTTTCGATGTAGGAAGATGCCCTTGAACCTGGAGATTTGGGACCCATGGGATGGGTACCACACAGTATTACTTTAAAGGGTCTGCGTTTGCTCACCCAACCTCACCAAACCTCTCAGCCCCAAGAGTGTCCACCCTTATGTCTCATCCAGCTGTGGGTCTAGATATGGTCAATCCGGGTTGCATCACAGCCCCTGAACGAATTGTGTAAGAATTTCTCTCTCTTTCTCTGTCTTTGTTACATGGGTTTTTAAAAGTAATTTATTTTTATAATGGGGTTTAGCTGCTTTTCACTGCTGTGTTTATGCCGCTTTACACCCACTTGACACACTAACAGAGAGATTTCAATACATAGGTTTTAAGATTATTACTAGTCAGATATATCCTTGTGTGGTGAATAGGGGGTGTTAAGTCCAGTTCTCTGAGCAAGGAGTAGGTCTTGTCTATTACATGTTGGGTTTATGGAACGGTATCTCAGCTAATTTGAAACCCTTGTTTTATGTATCACCCCACCTCACCTTTCCTGTTAAGCAGCCATAGTGTGTTTTCTGCATGTGTGACTCTGTTCTGTTTTGTAAATCAGTTCAAGTGTAATGGTTTTTACTTTCCCTGTATAAGTGATATCTTATGAGAAGTGTCCTTTTCTGTGTGACTTATTTCACTTAGAATCGTCGTACCTAAATCCACTCATCATGCTGCTACTAGCCTTATGACATTGATTTCATGGCTGAGTGATATTCCATTGTACATAAGGACCACAACTTCTTTATCCATTTTTCTCTTTCCTGGGATATTTAAGGTGGAATGAAGTGGAGGTCCTTGGCAACAGAGCAGCCCTAAACTTTGGTGTGCTTGTGTCTTGCTGATTTTTAATTTTCCCAATTTATACCCCCATGCGTGGAAGTGCCCTATGCGCTCTAAGCTGTGTTTTTTAGATGTTTGAGGACACACCGTACCCTTCTCCAGAGTGGCTGTTGGCAATTTACATCCCGCCCATCAGCGTAGCAAGGCTCCCATTTCTCCATGGCCTGTCCTGCATTTCTGGTTTTGACACTTTTCTCAGCATGGCCCTTTTGACCGATGGGAAGCGAGACTTCTTTGTAGCGCTGATTTGCCTTTCCAGGTTGCTTGGTTGGCCAAAAAGGGCGTATGCGTTTTTTCCTGAATATATTCAGGAAAAAACGCATACGCCCTTTTTGGCCAAGGGCCTCATTGTCAACGTTTTGCTGCTTTTCATGTGCTTTAAAGGCGATTCGAATCTACCTCCTGAAATCTGTTTCCTGCAATTCTGCCTTGATTTCAAATCCTCTTCTTTGCCTTCCCTCAATATATTTGTGGACGAGAGTTATCATTTATAATTCTGCAGGTTTGTGAATTGCAGTGCCCTGAAGCTCCATTTTACAACTCGCTTTTTGGGAGCTGGCCGTAAAAGCGAAGGATGGTTTCAGGCCCTGTGCTGGTTCCGGGGTGCAGCTGAGCCTGTGGTTAATTCTTCTTCCTGATGGGAAAATAGAGTGACCTGTGCCTGTCCCAACACCTAGAGCTAGCCTCTCATTGGTTCCCCATCTTCCCATTCATCCTCAGGACAAATTGCAACCTGTACGGAACAGGAGGTTAAAGGTGCTGATGCTCCAAGTAGGGAGATTGCTAGTAAAGTGGCTGGAATGGAGAACCCGAGCACAAGGAGATGAGAAATGAGGTGCGTTTTAGGAACCTTTCCCCATCACACGGTGTACCATCTTCTGGGTTTCTCATGCATGTTTTCGATGTAGGAAGATGCCCTTGAACCTGGAGATTTGGGACCCATGCGATGGGTACCACACAGTATTACTTTAAAGGGACTGCGTTTGCTCACCCAGCCTCACCAAATCTCTCAGCCCCAAGAGTGTCCACCCTTATGTCTCATCCAGCTGTGGGTCTAGATATGGTCAATCCAGGTTCCATCACAGCCCCTGAACGAATTGTGTAAGAATTTCTCTCTCTTTCACTGTCTTTGTTTCATGGGTTTTTAAAAGTAATTTATTTTTATAATGGGGTTTAGCTGCTTTTCACTGCTGTGTTTATGCTGCTTTACGCCCACTTGACACACTAACAGAGAGATTTCAATACATAGGTTTTAAGATTATTACTAGTCAGATATATCCTTGTGTGGTGAATAGGGGGTGTTGAGTCCAGTTCTCTGAGCAAGGAGTTGGTCTTGTCTATTACATATTGGGATTATGGAACGGTATCTCAGCTAATTTGAAACCCTTGTTTTATGTATCACCCCACCTCACCTTTCCTGTTAAGCAGCCATAGTGTGTTTTCTGCATGTGTGACTCTGTTCTGTTTTATAATTCAGTTGAAGTGTAACGGTTTTTACTTTCCCTGTATAAGTGATATCTTATGAGAAGTGTCCTTTTCTGTGTGACTTATTTCACTTAGAATCGTCGTACATAAATCCACTCATCATGCTGCTACTAGCCTTATGACATTGATTTCATGGCTGAGTGATATTCCATTGTACTTAAGGACCACAACTTCTTTATCCATTTTTCTCTTTCCTGCGATATTAAAGGTGGAATGAAGTGGAGGTCCTTTGCAACAGAGCAGCCCTAAACTTTGGTGTGCTTGTGTCTTGCTGATTTTTAATTTTCCCAATTTATACCCCCATGCGTGGAAGTGCCCCTTGCGCTGTAAGCTGTGTTTTTTAGATGTTTGAGGACACACCGTACCCTTCTCCAGCATGGCTGTTGGCTATTTACATCCCGCCCATCAGCGTAGCAAGGCTCCCATTTCTCCATGGCCTGTCCTGCATTTCTGGTTTTGACACTTTTCTCAGCATAGCCCTTTTGACCGATGGGAAGCGAGACTTCTTTGTAGCGCTGATTTGCCTTTCCAGGTTGCTTGGTTGGCCAAAAAGGGCGTATGCGTTTTTTCCTGAATATATTCAGGAAAAAACGCATACGCCCTTTTTGGCCAAGGGCCTCATTGTCAACGTTTTGCTGCTTTTCATGTGCTTTAAAGGCGATTCGAATCTACCTCCTGAAATCTGTTTCCTGCAATTCTGCCTTGATTTCAAATCCTCTTCTTTGCCTTCCCTCAATATATTTGTGGACGAGAGTTATCATTTATAACTCTGCAGGTTTGTGAATTGCAGTTCCCTGAAGCTCCATTTTACAACTCGCCTTTTGGGAGTTGGCCGTAAAAGCGCAGGATGGCTTCAGGCCCTGTTCTGGTTCCGGGGGGCCGCTGAACCTGTGGTTAATTCTTCTTCCTGATGGGAAAATAGAGTGACCTGTGCCTGTCCCAACACCTAGAGCTAGTCTCTCATTGGTTCCCCATCTTCCCATTCATCCTCAGGACAAATTGCAACCTGTACGGAACAGGAGGTTAAAGGTGCTGATGCTCCAAGTTGGGAGATTGCTAGTAAAGTGGCTGGAATGGCGAACCCGAGCACAAGGAGATGAGAAATGAGATGCGTTTTAGGAACCTTTCCCCATCACACGGTGTACCATCTTCTGGGTTTCTCATGCATGTTTTCGATGTAGGAAGATGCCCTTGAACCTGGAGATTTGGGACCCATGGGATGGGTACCACACAGTATTACTTTAAAGGGTCTGCGTTTGCTCACCCAACCTCACCAAACCTCTCAGCCCCAAGAGTGTCCACCCTTATGTCTCATCCAGCTGTGGGTCTAGATATGGTCAATCCGGGTTGCATCACAGCCCCTGAACGAATTGTGTAAGAATTTCTCTCTCTTTCTCTGTCTTTGTTACATGGGTTTTTAAAAGTAATTTATTTTTATAATGGGGTTTAGCTGCTTTTCACTGCTGTGTTTATGCCGCTTTACACCCACTTGACACACTAACAGAGAGATTTCAATACATAGGTTTTAAGATTATTACTAGTCAGATATATCCTTGTGTGGTGAATAGGGGGTGTTAAGTCCAGTTCTCTGAGCAAGGAGTAGGTCTTGTCTATTACATGTTGGGTTTATGGAACGGTATCTCAGCTAATTTGAAACCCTTGTTTTATGTATCACCCCACCTCACCTTTCCTGTTAAGCAGCCATAGTGTGTTTTCTGCATGTGTGACTCTGTTCTGTTTTGGAATTCAGTTCAAGTGTAATGGTTTTTACTTTCCCTGTATAAGTGATATCTTATGAGAAGTGTCCTTTTCTGTGTGACTTATTTCACTTAGAATCGTCGTACCTAAATCCACTCATCATGCTGCTACTAGCCTTATGACATTGATTTCATGGCTGAGTGATATTCCATTGTACATAAGGACCACAACTTCTTTATCCATTTTTCTCTTTCCTGGGATATTTAAGGTGGAATGAAGTGGAGGTCCTTGGCAACAGAGCAGCCCTAAACTTTGGTGTGCTTGTGTCTTGCTGATTTTTAATTTTCCCAATTTATACCCCCATGCGTGGAAGTGCCCTATGCGCTCTAAGCTGTGTTTTTTAGATGTTTCAGGACACACCGTACCCTTCTCCAGCGTGGCTGTTGGCAATTTACATTCCGCCCATCAGCGTAGCAAGGCTCCCATTTCTCCATGGCCTGTTCTGCATTTCTGGTTTTGACACTTTTCTCAGCATGGCCCTTTTGACCGATGGGAAGCGAGACTTCTTTGTAGCGCTGATTTGCCTTTCCAGGTTGCTTGGTTGGCCAAAAAGGGCGTATGCGTTTTTTCCTGAATATATTCAGGAAAAAACGCATACGCACTTTTTGGCCAAGGGCATCATTGTCAACGTTTTGCCGCTTTTCATGTGCTTTAAAGGCAATTCGAATCTACTTCCTGAAATCTGTTTCCTGCAATTCTGCCTTGATTTCAAATCCTCTTTTTTGCCTTCCCTCAATATATTTGTGGACGAGAGTTATCATTTATAACACTGCAGGTTTGTGAATTGCAGTGCCCTGAAGCTCCATTTTACAACTTGCTTTTTTGGGAGCTGGCCGCAAAAGCGCAGGATGGCTTCAGGCCCTGTTCTGGTTCTGGGGGGCAGGCTGAGCCTGTGGATAATTCTTCTTCCTGATGGGAAAATAGAGTGACCTGTGTCTGTCCCAATACCAAGAGCTAGTCTCTCATTGCTTCCCCGTCTTCCCGTTCATCCTCAGGACAAATTGCAACCTGTACGGAACAGGAGGTTAAAGGTGCTGATGCTCCAAGTAGGGAGATTGCTAGTAAAGTGGCTGGAATGGCGAACCCGAGCACAGGGAGATGAGAAATGAGGTGCGTTTTAAGAACCTTTCCCCATCACACGGTGTACAATCTTCTGGGTTTCTCATGCATGTTTTCGATGTAGGAAGATGCCCTTGAACCTCGAGATTTGGGACCCATGCGATGGGTACCACGCAGTATTACTTTAAAGGGTCTGCGTTTGCTCACCCAGCCTCACCAAATCTCTCAGCCCCAAGAGTGTCCACCCTTATGTCTCATCCAGCTGTGGGTCTAGATATGGTCAATCCAGGTTCCATCACAGCCCCTGAACGAATTGTGTAAGAATTTCTCTCTCTTTCACTGTCTTTGTTTCATGGGTTTTTAAAAGTAATTTATTTTTATAATGGGGTTTAGCTGCTTTTCACTGCTGTGTTTCTGCCGCTTTACGCCCACTTGACACACTAACAGAGAGATTTCAATACATAGGTTTTAAGATTATTACTAGTCAGATATATCCTTGTGTGGTGAATAGGGGGTGTTGAGTCCAGTTCTCTGAGCAAGGAGTTGGTCTTGTCTATTACATATTGGGATTATGGAACGGTATCTCAGCTAATTTGAAACCCTTGTTTTATGTATCACCCCACCTCACCTTTCCTGTTAAGCAGCCATAGTGTGTTTTCTGCATGTGTGACTCTGTTCTGTTTTATAATTCAGTTGAAGTGTAACGGTTTTTACTTTCCCTGTATAAGTGATATCTTATGAGAAGTGTCCTTTTCTGTGTGACTTATTTCACTTAGAATCGTCGTACATAAATCCACTCATCATGCTGCTACTAGCCTTATGACATTGATTTCATGGCTGAGTGATATTCCATTGTACTTAAGGACCACAACTTCTTTATCCATTTTTCTCTTTCCTGCGATATTAAAGGTGGAATGAAGTGGAGGTCCTTTGCAACAGAGCAGCCCTAAACTTTGGTGTGCTTGTGTCTTGCTGATTTTTAATTTTCCCAATTTATACCCCCATGCGTGGAAGTGCCCCTTGCGCTGTAAGCTGTGTTTTTTAGATGTTTGAGGACACACCGTACCCTTCTCCAGCATGGCTGTTGGCTATTTACATCCCGCCCATCAGCGTAGCAAGGCTCCCATTTCTCCATGGCCTGTCCTGCATTTCTGGTTTTGACACTTTTCTCAGCATAGCCCTTTTGACCGATGGGAAGCGAGACTTCTTTGTAGCGCTGATTTGCCTTTCCAGGTTGCTTGGTTGGCCAAAAAGGGCGTATGCGTTTTTTCCTGAATATATTCAGGAAAAAACGCATACGCCCTTTTTGGCCAAGGGCCTCATTGTCAACGTTTTGCTGCTTTTCATGTGCTTTAAAGGCGATTCGAATCTACCTCCTGAAATCTGTTTCCTGAAATTCTGCCTTGATTTCAAATCCTCTTCTTTGCCTTCCCTCAATATATTTGTGGACGAGAGTTATCATTTATAACTCTGCAGGTTTGTGAATTGCAGTTCCCTGAAGCTCCATTTTACAACTCGCTTTTTGGGAGTTGGCCGTAAAAGCGCAGGATGGCTTCAGGCCCTGTTCTGGTTCCGGGGGGCCGCTGAACCTGTGGTTAATTCTTCTTCCTGATGGGAAAATAGAGTGACCTGTGCCTGTCCCAACACCTAGAGCTAGTCTCTCATTGGTTCCCCATCTTCCCATTCATCCTCAGGACAAATTGCAACCTGTACGGAACAGGAGGTTAAAGGTGCTGATGCTCCAAGTTGGGAGATTGCTAGTAAAGTGGCTGGAATGGCGAACCCGAGCACAAGGAGATGAGAAATGAGGTGCGTTTTAGGAACCTTTCCCCATAAAACGGTGTACCATCTTCTGGGTTTCTCATGCATGTTTTCGATGTAGGAAGATGCCCTTGAACCTGGAGATTTGGGACCCATGGGATGGGTACCACACAGTATTACTTTAAAGGGTCTGCGTTTGCTCACCCAACCTCACCAAATCTCTCAGCCCCAAGAGTGTCCACCCTTATGTCTCATCCAGCTGTGGGTCTAGATATGGTCAATCCAGGTTCCATCACAGCCCCTGAACGAATTGTGTAAGAATTTCTCTCTCTTTCACTGTCTTTGTTTCATGGGTTTTTAAAAGTAATTTATTTTTATAATGGGGTTTAGCTGCTTTTCACTGCTGTGTTTCTGCCGCTTTACGCCCACTTGACACACTAACAGAGAGATTTCAATACATAGGTTTTAAGATTATTACTAGTCAGATATATCCTTGTGTGGTGAATAGGGGGTGTTGAGTCCAGTTCTCTGAGCAAGGAGTTGGTCTTGTCTATTACATATTGGGATTATGGAACGGTATCTCAGCTAATTTGAAACCCTTGTTTTATGTATCACCCCACCTCACCTTTCCTGTTAAGCAGCCATAGTGTGTTTTCTGCATGTGTGACTCTGTTCTGTTTTATAATTCAGTTGAAGTGTAACGGTTTTTACTTTCCCTGTATAAGTGATATCTTATGAGAAGTGTCCTTTTCTGTGTGACTTATTTCACTTAGAATCGTCGTACATAAATCCACTCATCATGCTGCTACTAGCCTTATGACATTGATTTCATGGCTGAGTGATATTCCATTGTACTTAAGGACCACAACTTCTTTATCCATTTTTCTCTTTCCTGCGATATTAAAGGTGGAATGAAGTGGAGGTCCTTTGCAACAGAGCAGCCCTAAACTTTGGTGTGCTTGTGTCTTGCTGATTTTTAATTTTCCCAATTTATACCCCCATGCGTGGAAGTGCCCCTTGCGCTGTAAGCTGTGTTTTTTAGATGTTTGAGGACACACCGTACCCTTCTCCAGCATGGCTGTTGGCTATTTACATCCCGCCCATCAGCGTAGCAAGGCTCCCATTTCTCCATGGCCTGTCCTGCATTTCTGGTTTTGACACTTTTCTCAGCATAGCCCTTTTGACCGATGGGAAGCGAGACTTCTTTGTAGCGCTGATTTGCCTTTCCAGGTTGCTTGGTTGGCCAAAAAGGGCGTATGCGTTTTTTCCTGAATATATTCAGGAAAAAACGCATACGCCCTTTTTGGCCAAGGGCCTCATTGTCAACGTTTTGCTGCTTTTCATGTGCTTTAAAGGCGATTCGAATCTACCTCCTGAAATCTGTTTCCTGAAATTCTGCCTTGATTTCAAATCCTCTTCTTTGCCTTCCCTCAATATATTTGTGGACGAGAGTTATCATTTATAACTCTGCAGGTTTGTGAATTGCAGTTCCCTGAAGCTCCATTTTACAACTCGCTTTTTGGGAGTTGGCCGTAAAAGCGCAGGATGGCTTCAGGCCCTGTTCTGGTTCCGGGGGGCCGCTGAACCTGTGGTTAATTCTTCTTCCTGATGGGAAAATAGAGTGACCTGTGCCTGTCCCAACACCTAGAGCTAGTCTCTCATTGGTTCCCCATCTTCCCATTCATCCTCAGGACAAATTGCAACCTGTACGGAACAGGAGGTTAAAGGTGCTGATGCTCCAAGTTGGGAGATTGCTAGTAAAGTGGCTGGAATGGCGAACCCGAGCACAAGGAGATGAGAAATGAGGTGCGTTTTAGGAACCTTTCCCCATCACACGGTGTACCATCTTCTGGGTTTCTCATGCATGTTTTCGATGTAGGAAGATGCCCTTGAACCTGGAGATTTGGGACCCATGGGATGGGTACCACACAGTATTACTTTAAAGGGTCTGCGTTTGCTCACCCAACCTCACCAAACCTCTCAGCCCCAAGAGTGTCCACCCTTATGTCTCATCCAGCTGTGGGTCTAGATATGGTCAATCCGGGTTGCATCACAGCCCCTGAACGAATTGTGTAAGAATTTCTCTCTCTTTCTCTGTCTTTGTTACATGGGTTTTTAAAAGTAATTTATTTTTATAATGGGGTTTAGCTGCTTTTCACTGCTGTGTTTATGCCGCTTTACACCCACTTGACACACTAACAGAGAGATTTCAATACATAGGTTTTAAGATTATTACTAGTCAGATATATCCTTGTGTGGTGAATAGGGGGTGTTAAGTCCAGTTCTCTGAGCAAGGAGTAGGTCTTGTCTATTACATGTTGGGTTTATGGAACGGTATCTCAGCTAATTTGAAACCCTTGTTTTATGTATCACCCCACCTCACCTTTCCTGTTAAGCAGCCATAGTGTGTTTTCTGCATGTGTGACTCTGTTCTGTTTTGTAAATCAGTTCAAGTGTAATGGTTTTTACTTTCCCTGTATAAGTGATATCTTATGAGAAGTGTCCTTTTCTGTGTGACTTATTTCACTTAGAATCGTCGTACCTAAATCCACTCATCATGCTGCTACTAGCCTTATGACATTGATTTCATGGCTGAGTGATATTCCATTGTACATAAGGACCACAACTTCTTTATCCATTTTTCTCTTTCCTGGGATATTTAAGGTGGAATGAAGTGGAGGTCCTTGGCAACAGAGCAGCCCTAAACTTTGGTGTGCTTGTGTCTTGCTGATTTTTAATTTTCCCAATTTATACCCCCATGCGTGGAAGTGCCCTATGCGCTCTAAGCTGTGTTTTTTAGATGTTTGAGGACACACCGTACCCTTCTCCAGAGTGGCTGTTGGCAATTTACATCCCGCCCATCAGCGTAGCAAGGCTCCCATTTCTCCATGGCCTGTCCTGCATTTCTGGTTTTGACACTTTTCTCAGCATGGCCCTTTTGACCGATGGGAAGCGAGACTTCTTTGTAGCGCTGATTTGCCTTTCCAGGTTGCTTGGTTGGCCAAAAAGGGCGTATGCGTTTTTTCCTGAATATATTCAGGAAAAAACGCATACGCCCTTTTTGGCCAAGGGCCTCATTGTCAACGTTTTGCTGCTTTTCATGTGCTTTAAAGGCGATTCGAATCTACCTCCTGAAATCTGTTTCCTGCAATTCTGCCTTGATTTCAAATCCTCTTCTTTGCCTTCCCTCAATATATTTGTGGACGAGAGTTATCATTTATAATTCTGCAGGTTTGTGAATTGCAGTGCCCTGAAGCTCCATTTTACAACTCGCTTTTTGGGAGCTGGCCGTAAAAGCGAAGGATGGTTTCAGGCCCTGTGCTGGTTCCGGGGTGCAGCTGAGCCTGTGGTTAATTCTTCTTCCTGATGGGAAAATAGAGTGACCTGTGCCTGTCCCAACACCTAGAGCTAGCCTCTCATTGGTTCCCCATCTTCCCATTCATCCTCAGGACAAATTGCAACCTGTACGGAACAGGAGGTTAAAGGTGCTGATGCTCCAAGTAGGGAGATTGCTAGTAAAGTGGCTGGAATGGAGAACCCGAGCACAAGGAGATGAGAAATGAGGTGCGTTTTAGGAACCTTTCCCCATCACACGGTGTACCATCTTCTGGGTTTCTCATGCATGTTTTCGATGTAGGAAGATGCCCTTGAACCTGGAGATTTGGGACCCATGCGATGGGTACCACACAGTATTACTTTAAAGGGACTGCGTTTGCTCACCCAGCCTCACCAAATCTCTCAGCCCCAAGAGTGTCCACCCTTATGTCTCATCCAGCTGTGGGTCTAGATATGGTCAATCCAGGTTCCATCACAGCCCCTGAACGAATTGTGTAAGAATTTCTCTCTCTTTCACTGTCTTTGTTTCATGGGTTTTTAAAAGTAATTTATTTTTATAATGGGGTTTAGCTGCTTTTCACTGCTGTGTTTATGCTGCTTTACGCCCACTTGACACACTAACAGAGAGATTTCAATACATAGGTTTTAAGATTATTACTAGTCAGATATATCCTTGTGTGGTGAATAGGGGGTGTTGAGTCCAGTTCTCTGAGCAAGGAGTTGGTCTTGTCTATTACATATTGGGATTATGGAACGGTATCTCAGCTAATTTGAAACCCTTGTTTTATGTATCACCCCACCTCACCTTTCCTGTTAAGCAGCCATAGTGTGTTTTCTGCATGTGTGACTCTGTTCTGTTTTATAATTCAGTTGAAGTGTAACGGTTTTTACTTTCCCTGTATAAGTGATATCTTATGAGAAGTGTCCTTTTCTGTGTGACTTATTTCACTTAGAATCGTCGTACATAAATCCACTCATCATGCTGCTACTAGCCTTATGACATTGATTTCATGGCTGAGTGATATTCCATTGTACTTAAGGACCACAACTTCTTTATCCATTTTTCTCTTTCCTGCGATATTAAAGGTGGAATGAAGTGGAGGTCCTTTGCAACAGAGCAGCCCTAAACTTTGGTGTGCTTGTGTCTTGCTGATTTTTAATTTTCCCAATTTATACCCCCATGCGTGGAAGTGCCCCTTGCGCTGTAAGCTGTGTTTTTTAGATGTTTGAGGACACACCGTACCCTTCTCCAGCATGGCTGTTGGCTATTTACATCCCGCCCATCAGCGTAGCAAGGCTCCCATTTCTCCATGGCCTGTCCTGCATTTCTGGTTTTGACACTTTTCTCAGCATAGCCCTTTTGACCGATGGGAAGCGAGACTTCTTTGTAGCGCTGATTTGCCTTTCCAGGTTGCTTGGTTGGCCAAAAAGGGCGTATGCGTTTTTTCCTGAATATATTCAGGAAAAAACGCATACGCCCTTTTTGGCCAAGGGCCTCATTGTCAACGTTTTGCTGCTTTTCATGTGCTTTAAAGGCGATTCGAATCTACCTCCTGAAATCTGTTTCCTGCAATTCTGCCTTGATTTCAAATCCTCTTCTTTGCCTTCCCTCAATATATTTGTGGACGAGAGTTATCATTTATAACTCTGCAGGTTTGTGAATTGCAGTTCCCTGAAGCTCCATTTTACAACTCGCCTTTTGGGAGTTGGCCGTAAAAGCGCAGGATGGCTTCAGGCCCTGTTCTGGTTCCGGGGGGCCGCTGAACCTGTGGTTAAT
The DNA here is from genome assembly GCF_965194825.1 of Balaenoptera physalus. Lineage (NCBI taxonomy): Eukaryota > Metazoa > Chordata > Mammalia > Artiodactyla > Balaenopteridae > Balaenoptera > Balaenoptera physalus. Next base: position 810,886 of record NW_028126413.1, on the reverse strand, counting down.
TCTTCTTCCTGATGGGAAAATAGAGTGACCTGTGCCTGTCCCAACACCTAGAGCTAGTCTCTCATTGGTTCCCCATCTTCCCATTCATCCTCAGGACAAATTGCAACCTGTACGGAACAGGAGGTTAAAGGTGCTGATGCTCCAAGTTGGGAGATTGCTAGTAAAGTGGCTGGAATGGCGAACCCGAGCACAAGGAGATGAGAAATGAGATGCGTTTTAGGAACCTTTCCCCATCACACGGTGTACCATCTTCTGGGTTTCTCATGCATGTTTTCGATGTAGGAAGATGCCCTTGAACCTGGAGATTTGGGACCCATGGGATGGGTACCACACAGTATTACTTTAAAGGGTCTGCGTTTGCTCACCCAACCTCACCAAACCTCTCAGCCCCAAGAGTGTCCACCCTTATGTCTCATCCAGCTGTGGGTCTAGATATGGTCAATCCGGGTTGCATCACAGCCCCTGAACGAATTGTGTAAGAATTTCTCTCTCTTTCTCTGTCTTTGTTACATGGGTTTTTAAAAGTAATTTATTTTTATAATGGGGTTTAGCTGCTTTTCACTGCTGTGTTTATGCCGCTTTACACCCACTTGACACACTAACAGAGAGATTTCAATACATAGGTTTTAAGATTATTACTAGTCAGATATATCCTTGTGTGGTGAATAGGGGGTGTTAAGTCCAGTTCTCTGAGCAAGGAGTAGGTCTTGTCTATTACATGTTGGGTTTATGGAACGGTATCTCAGCTAATTTGAAACCCTTGTTTTATGTATCACCCCACCTCACCTTTCCTGTTAAGCAGCCATAGTGTGTTTTCTGCATGTGTGACTCTGTTCTGTTTTGGAATTCAGTTCAAGTGTAATGGTTTTTACTTTCCCTGTATAAGTGATATCTTATGAGAAGTGTCCTTTTCTGTGTGACTTATTTCACTTAGAATCGTCGTACCTAAATCCACTCATCATGCTGCTACTAGCCTTATGACATTGATTTCATGGCTGAGTGATATTCCATTGTACATAAGGACCACAACTTCTTTATCCATTTTTCTCTTTCCTGGGATATTTAAGGTGGAATGAAGTGGAGGTCCTTGGCAACAGAGCAGCCCTAAACTTTGGTGTGCTTGTGTCTTGCTGATTTTTAATTTTCCCAATTTATACCCCCATGCGTGGAAGTGCCCTATGCGCTCTAAGCTGTGTTTTTTAGATGTTTCAGGACACACCGTACCCTTCTCCAGCGTGGCTGTTGGCAATTTACATTCCGCCCATCAGCGTAGCAAGGCTCCCATTTCTCCATGGCCTGTTCTGCATTTCTGGTTTTGACACTTTTCTCAGCATGGCCCTTTTGACCGATGGGAAGCGAGACTTCTTTGTAGCGCTGATTTGCCTTTCCAGGTTGCTTGGTTGGCCAAAAAGGGCGTATGCGTTTTTTCCTGAATATATTCAGGAAAAAACGCATACGCACTTTTTGGCCAAGGGCATCATTGTCAACGTTTTGCCGCTTTTCATGTGCTTTAAAGGCAATTCGAATCTACTTCCTGAAATCTGTTTCCTGCAATTCTGCCTTGATTTCAAATCCTCTTTTTTGCCTTCCCTCAATATATTTGTGGACGAGAGTTATCATTTATAACACTGCAGGTTTGTGAATTGCAGTGCCCTGAAGCTCCATTTTACAACTTGCTTTTTTGGGAGCTGGCCGCAAAAGCGCAGGATGGCTTCAGGCCCTGTTCTGGTTCTGGGGGGCAGGCTGAGCCTGTGGATAATTCTTCTTCCTGATGGGAAAATAGAGTGACCTGTGTCTGTCCCAATACCAAGAGCTAGTCTCTCATTGCTTCCCCGTCTTCCCGTTCATCCTCAGGACAAATTGCAACCTGTACGGAACAGGAGGTTAAAGGTGCTGATGCTCCAAGTAGGGAGATTGCTAGTAAAGTGGCTGGAATGGCGAACCCGAGCACAGGGAGATGAGAAATGAGGTGCGTTTTAAGAACCTTTCCCCATCACACGGTGTACAATCTTCTGGGTTTCTCATGCATGTTTTCGATGTAGGAAGATGCCCTTGAACCTCGAGATTTGGGACCCATGCGATGGGTACCACGCAGTATTACTTTAAAGGGTCTGCGTTTGCTCACCCAGCCTCACCAAATCTCTCAGCCCCAAGAGTGTCCACCCTTATGTCTCATCCAGCTGTGGGTCTAGATATGGTCAATCCAGGTTCCATCACAGCCCCTGAACGAATTGTGTAAGAATTTCTCTCTCTTTCACTGTCTTTGTTTCATGGGTTTTTAAAAGTAATTTATTTTTATAATGGGGTTTAGCTGCTTTTCACTGCTGTGTTTCTGCCGCTTTACGCCCACTTGACACACTAACAGAGAGATTTCAATACATAGGTTTTAAGATTATTACTAGTCAGATATATCCTTGTGTGGTGAATAGGGGGTGTTGAGTCCAGTTCTCTGAGCAAGGAGTTGGTCTTGTCTATTACATATTGGGATTATGGAACGGTATCTCAGCTAATTTGAAACCCTTGTTTTATGTATCACCCCACCTCACCTTTCCTGTTAAGCAGCCATAGTGTGTTTTCTGCATGTGTGACTCTGTTCTGTTTTATAATTCAGTTGAAGTGTAACGGTTTTTACTTTCCCTGTATAAGTGATATCTTATGAGAAGTGTCCTTTTCTGTGTGACTTATTTCACTTAGAATCGTCGTACATAAATCCACTCATCATGCTGCTACTAGCCTTATGACATTGATTTCATGGCTGAGTGATATTCCATTGTACTTAAGGACCACAACTTCTTTATCCATTTTTCTCTTTCCTGCGATATTAAAGGTGGAATGAAGTGGAGGTCCTTTGCAACAGAGCAGCCCTAAACTTTGGTGTGCTTGTGTCTTGCTGATTTTTAATTTTCCCAATTTATACCCCCATGCGTGGAAGTGCCCCTTGCGCTGTAAGCTGTGTTTTTTAGATGTTTGAGGACACACCGTACCCTTCTCCAGCATGGCTGTTGGCTATTTACATCCCGCCCATCAGCGTAGCAAGGCTCCCATTTCTCCATGGCCTGTCCTGCATTTCTGGTTTTGACACTTTTCTCAGCATAGCCCTTTTGACCGATGGGAAGCGAGACTTCTTTGTAGCGCTGATTTGCCTTTCCAGGTTGCTTGGTTGGCCAAAAAGGGCGTATGCGTTTTTTCCTGAATATATTCAGGAAAAAACGCATACGCCCTTTTTGGCCAAGGGCCTCATTGTCAACGTTTTGCTGCTTTTCATGTGCTTTAAAGGCGATTCGAATCTACCTCCTGAAATCTGTTTCCTGAAATTCTGCCTTGATTTCAAATCCTCTTCTTTGCCTTCCCTCAATATATTTGTGGACGAGAGTTATCATTTATAACTCTGCAGGTTTGTGAATTGCAGTTCCCTGAAGCTCCATTTTACAACTCGCTTTTTGGGAGTTGGCCGTAAAAGCGCAGGATGGCTTCAGGCCCTGTTCTGGTTCCGGGGGGCCGCTGAACCTGTGGTTAATTCTTCTTCCTGATGGGAAAATAGAGTGACCTGTGCCTGTCCCAACACCTAGAGCTAGTCTCTCATTGGTTCCCCATCTTCCCATTCATCCTCAGGACAAATTGCAACCTGTACGGAACAGGAGGTTAAAGGTGCTGATGCTCCAAGTTGGGAGATTGCTAGTAAAGTGGCTGGAATGGCGAACCCGAGCACAAGGAGATGAGAAATGAGGTGCGTTTTAGGAACCTTTCCCCATAAAACGGTGTACCATCTTCTGGGTTTCTCATGCATGTTTTCGATGTAGGAAGATGCCCTTGAACCTGGAGATTTGGGACCCATGGGATGGGTACCACACAGTATTACTTTAAAGGGTCTGCGTTTGCTCACCCAACCTCACCAAACCTCTCAGCCCCAAGAGTGTCCACCCTTATGTCTCATCCAGCTGTGGGTCTAGATATGGTCAATCCGGGTTGCATCACAGCCCCTGAACGAATTGTGTAAGAATTTCTCTCTCTTTCTCTGTCTTTGTTACATGGGTTTTTAAAAGTAATTTATTTTTATAATGGGGTTTAGCTGCTTTTCACTGCTGTGTTTATGCCGCTTTACACCCACTTGACACACTAACAGAGAGATTTCAATACATAGGTTTTAAGATTATTACTAGTCAGATATATCCTTGTGTGGTGAATAGGGGGTGTTAAGTCCAGTTCTCTGAGCAAGGAGTAGGTCTTGTCTATTACATGTTGGGTTTATGGAACGGTATCTCAGCTAATTTGAAACCCTTGTTTTATGTATCACCCCACCTCACCTTTCCTGTTAAGCAGCCATAGTGTGTTTTCTGCATGTGTGACTCTGTTCTGTTTTGTAAATCAGTTCAAGTGTAATGGTTTTTACTTTCCCTGTATAAGTGATATCTTATGAGAAGTGTCCTTTTCTGTGTGACTTATTTCACTTAGAATCGTCGTACCTAAATCCACTCATCATGCTGCTACTAGCCTTATGACATTGATTTCATGGCTGAGTGATATTCCATTGTACATAAGGACCACAACTTCTTTATCCATTTTTCTCTTTCCTGGGATATTTAAGGTGGAATGAAGTGGAGGTCCTTGGCAACAGAGCAGCCCTAAACTTTGGTGTGCTTGTGTCTTGCTGATTTTTAATTTTCCCAATTTATACCCCCATGCGTGGAAGTGCCCTATGCGCTCTAAGCTGTGTTTTTTAGATGTTTGAGGACACACCGTACCCTTCTCCAGAGTGGCTGTTGGCAATTTACATCCCGCCCATCAGCGTAGCAAGGCTCCCATTTCTCCATGGCCTGTCCTGCATTTCTGGTTTTGACACTTTTCTCAGCATGGCCCTTTTGACCGATGGGAAGCGAGACTTCTTTGTAGCGCTGATTTGCCTTTCCAGGTTGCTTGGTTGGCCAAAAAGGGCGTATGCGTTTTTTCCTGAATATATTCAGGAAAAAACGCATACGCCCTTTTTGGCCAAGGGCCTCATTGTCAACGTTTTGCTGCTTTTCATGTGCTTTAAAGGCGATTCGAATCTACCTCCTGAAATCTGTTTCCTGCAATTCTGCCTTGATTTCAAATCCTCTTCTTTGCCTTCCCTCAATATATTTGTGGACGAGAGTTATCATTTATAATTCTGCAGGTTTGTGAATTGCAGTGCCCTGAAGCTCCATTTTACAACTCGCTTTTTGGGAGCTGGCCGTAAAAGCGAAGGATGGTTTCAGGCCCTGTGCTGGTTCCGGGGTGCAGCTGAGCCTGTGGTTAATTCTTCTTCCTGATGGGAAAATAGAGTGACCTGTGCCTGTCCCAACACCTAGAGCTAGCCTCTCATTGGTTCCCCATCTTCCCATTCATCCTCAGGACAAATTGCAACCTGTACGGAACAGGAGGTTAAAGGTGCTGATGCTCCAAGTAGGGAGATTGCTAGTAAAGTGGCTGGAATGGAGAACCCGAGCACAAGGAGATGAGAAATGAGGTGCGTTTTAGGAACCTTTCCCCATCACACGGTGTACCATCTTCTGGGTTTCTCATGCATGTTTTCGATGTAGGAAGATGCCCTTGAACCTGGAGATTTGGGACCCATGCGATGGGTACCACACAGTATTACTTTAAAGGGACTGCGTTTGCTCACCCAGCCTCACCAAATCTCTCAGCCCCAAGAGTGTCCACCCTTATGTCTCATCCAGCTGTGGGTCTAGATATGGTCAATCCAGGTTCCATCACAGCCCCTGAACGAATTGTGTAAGAATTTCTCTCTCTTTCACTGTCTTTGTTTCATGGGTTTTTAAAAGTAATTTATTTTTATAATGGGGTTTAGCTGCTTTTCACTGCTGTGTTTATGCTGCTTTACGCCCACTTGACACACTAACAGAGAGATTTCAATACATAGGTTTTAAGATTATTACTAGTCAGATATATCCTTGTGTGGTGAATAGGGGGTGTTGAGTCCAGTTCTCTGAGCAAGGAGTTGGTCTTGTCTATTACATATTGGGATTATGGAACGGTATCTCAGCTAATTTGAAACCCTTGTTTTATGTATCACCCCACCTCACCTTTCCTGTTAAGCAGCCATAGTGTGTTTTCTGCATGTGTGACTCTGTTCTGTTTTATAATTCAGTTGAAGTGTAACGGTTTTTACTTTCCCTGTATAAGTGATATCTTATGAGAAGTGTCCTTTTCTGTGTGACTTATTTCACTTAGAATCGTCGTACATAAATCCACTCATCATGCTGCTACTAGCCTTATGACATTGATTTCATGGCTGAGTGATATTCCATTGTACTTAAGGACCACAACTTCTTTATCCATTTTTCTCTTTCCTGCGATATTAAAGGTGGAATGAAGTGGAGGTCCTTTGCAACAGAGCAGCCCTAAACTTTGGTGTGCTTGTGTCTTGCTGATTTTTAATTTTCCCAATTTATACCCCCATGCGTGGAAGTGCCCCTTGCGCTGTAAGCTGTGTTTTTTAGATGTTTGAGGACACACCGTACCCTTCTCCAGCATGGCTGTTGGCTATTTACATCCCGCCCATCAGCGTAGCAAGGCTCCCATTTCTCCATGGCCTGTCCTGCATTTCTGGTTTTGACACTTTTCTCAGCATAGCCCTTTTGACCGATGGGAAGCGAGACTTCTTTGTAGTGCTGATTTGCCTTTCCAGGTTGCTTGGTTGGCCAAAAAGGGCGTATGCGTTTTTTCCTGAATATATTCAGGAAAAAACGCATACGCCCTTTTTGGCCAAGGGCCTCATTGTCAACGTTTTGCTGCTTTTCATGTGCTTTAAAGGCGATTCGAATCTACCTCCTGAAATCTGTTTCCTGAAATTCTGCCTTGATTTCAAATCCTCTTCTTTGCCTTCCCTCAATATATTTGTGGACGAGAGTTATCATTTATAACTCTGCAGGTTTGTGAATTGCAGTTCCCTGAAGCTCCATTTTACAACTCGCCTTTTGGGAGTTGGCCGTAAAAGCGCAGGATGGCTTCAGGCCCTGTTCTGGTTCCGGGGGGCCGCTGAACCTGTGGTTAATTCTTCTTCCTGATGGGAAAATAGAGTGACCTGTGCCTGTCCCAACACCTAGAGCTAGTCTCTCATTGGTTCCCCATCTTCCCATTCATCCTCAGGACAAATTGCAACCTGTACGGAACAGGAGGTTAAAGGTGCTGATGCTCCAAGTTGGGAGATTGCTAGTAAAGTGGCTGGAATGGCGAACCCGAGCACAAGGAGATGAGAAATGAGATGCGTTTTAGGAACCTTTCCCCATCACACGGTGTACCATCTTCTGGGTTTCTCATGCATGTTTTCGATGTAGGAAGATGCCCTTGAACCTGGAGATTTGGGACCCATGGGATGGGTACCACACAGTATTACTTTAAAGGGTCTGCGTTTGCTCACCCAACCTCACCAAACCTCTCAGCCCCAAGAGTGTCCACCCTTATGTCTCATCCAGCTGTGGGTCTAGATATGGTCAATCCGGGTTGCATCACAGCCCCTGAACGAATTGTGTAAGAATTTCTCTCTCTTTCTCTGTCTTTGTTACATGGGTTTTTAAAAGTAATTTATTTTTATAATGGGGTTTAGCTGCTTTTCACTGCTGTGTTTATGCCGCTTTACACCCACTTGACACACTAACAGAGAGATTTCAATACATAGGTTTTAAGATTATTACTAGTCAGATATATCCTTGTGTGGTGAATAGGGGGTGTTAAGTCCAGTTCTCTGAGCAAGGAGTAGGTCTTGTCTATTACATGTTGGGTTTATGGAACGGTATCTCAGCTAATTTGAAACCCTTGTTTTATGTATCACCCCACCTCACCTTTCCTGTTAAGCAGCCATAGTGTGTTTTCTGCATGTGTGACTCTGTTCTGTTTTGGAATTCAGTTCAAGTGTAATGGTTTTTACTTTCCCTGTATAAGTGATATATTATGAGAAGTGTCCTTTTCTGTGTGACTTATTTCACTTAGAATCGTTGTACCTAAATCCACTCATCATGCTGCTACTAGCCTTATGACATTGATTTCATGGCTGAGTGATATTCCATTGTACATAAGGACCACAACTTCTTTATCCATTTTTCTCTTTCCTGGGATATTGAAGGTGGAATGAAGTGGAGGTCCTTGGCAACAGAGCAGCCCTAAACTTTGGTGTGCTTGTGTCTTGCTGATTTTTAATTTTCCCAATTTATACCCCCATGCGTGGAAGTGCCCTATGCGCTCTAAGCTGTGTTTTTTAGATGTTTCAGGACACACCGTACCCTTCTCCAGCGTGGCTGTTGGCAATTTACATTCCGCCCATCAGCGTAGCAAGGCTCCCATTTCTCCATGGCCTGTTCTGCATTTCTGGTTTTGACACTTTTCTCAGCATGGCCCTTTTGACCGATGGGAAGCGAGACTTCTTTGTAGTGCTGATTTGCCTTTCCAGGTTGCTTGGTTGGCCAAAAAGGGCGTATGCGTTTTTTCCTGAATATATTCAGGAAAAAACGCATACGCACTTTTTGGCCAAGGGCATCATTGTCAACGTTTTGCCGCTTTTCATGTGCTTTAAAGGCAATTCGAATCTACTTCCTGAAATCTGTTTCCTGCAATTCTGCCTTGATTTCAAATCCTCTTTTTTGCCTTCCCTCAATATATTTGTGGACGAGAGTTATCATTTATAACACTGCAGGTTTGTGAATTGCAGTGCCCTGAAGCTCCATTTTACAACTTGCTTTTTTGGGAGCTGGCCGCAAAAGCGCAGGATGGCTTCAGGCCCTGTTCTGGTTCTGGGGGGCAGGCTGAGCCTGTGGATAATTCTTCTTCCTGATGGGAAAATAGAGTGACCTGTGTCTGTCCCAATACCAAGAGCTAGTCTCTCATTGCTTCCCCGTCTTCCCGTTCATCCTCAGGACAAATTGCAACCTGTACGGAACAGGAGGTTAAAGGTGCTGATGCTCCAAGTAGGGAGATTGCTAGTAAAGTGGCTGGAATGGCGAACCCGAGCACAGGGAGATGAGAAATGAGGTGCGTTTTAAGAACCTTTCCCCATCACACGGTGTACCATCTTCTGGGTTTCTCATGCATGTTTTCGATGTAGGAAGATGCCCTTGAACCTCGAGATTTGGGACCCATGCGATGGGTACCACGCAGTATTACTTTAAAGGGTCTGCGTTTGCTCACCCAGCCTCACCAAATCTCTCAGCCCCAAGAGTGTCCACCCTTATGTCTCATCCAGCTGTGGGTCTAGATATGGTCAATCCAGGTTCCATCACAGCCCCTGAACGAATTGTGTAAGAATTTCTCTCTCTTTCACTGTCTTTGTTTCATGGGTTTTTAAAAGTAATTTATTTTTATAATGGGGTTTAGCTGCTTTTCACTGCTGTGTTTCTGCCGCTTTACGCCCACTTGACACACTAACAGAGAGATTTCAATACATAGGTTTTAAGATTATTACTAGTCAGATATATCCTTGTGTGGTGAATAGGGGGTGTTGAGTCCAGTTCTCTGAGCAAGGAGTTGGTCTTGTCTATTACATATTGGGATTATGGAACGGTATCTCAGCTAATTTGAAACCCTTGTTTTATGTATCACCCCACCTCACCTTTCCTGTTAAGCAGCCATAGTGTGTTTTCTGCATGTGTGACTCTGTTCTGTTTTATAATTCAGTTGAAGTGTAACGGTTTTTACTTTCCCTGTATAAGTGATATCTTATGAGAAGTGTCCTTTTCTGTGTGACTTATTTCACTTAGAATCGTCGTACATAAATCCACTCATCATGCTGCTACTAGCCTTATGACATTGATTTCATGGCTGAGTGATATTCCATTGTACTTAAGGACCACAACTTCTTTATCCATTTTTCTCTTTCCTGCGATATTAAAGGTGGAATGAAGTGGAGGTCCTTTGCAACAGAGCAGCCCTAAACTTTGGTGTGCTTGTGTCTTGCTGATTTTTAATTTTCCCAATTTATACCCCCATGCGTGGAAGTGCCCCTTGCGCTGTAAGCTGTGTTTTTTAGATGTTTGAGGACACACCGTACCCTTCTCCAGCATGGCTGTTGGCTATTTACATCCCGCCCATCAGCGTAGCAAGGCTCCCATTTCTCCATGGCCTGTCCTGCATTTCTGGTTTTGACACTTTTCTCAGCATAGCCCTTTTGACCGATGGGAAGCGAGACTTCTTTGTAGCGCTGATTTGCCTTTCCAGGTTGCTTGGTTGGCCAAAAAGGGCGTATGCGTTTTTTCCTGAATATATTCAGGAAAAAACGCATACGCCCTTTTTGGCCAAGGGCCTCATTGTCAACGTTTTGCTGCTTTTCATGTGCTTTAAAGGCGATTCGAATCTACCTCCTGAAATCTGTTTCCTGAAATTCTGCCTTGATTTCAAATCCTCTTCTTTGCCTTCCCTCAATATATTTGTGGACGAGAGTTATCATTTATAACTCTGCAGGTTTGTGAATTGCAGTTCCCTGAAGCTCCATTTTACAACTCGCTTTTTGGGAGTTGGCCGTAAAAGCGCAGGATGGCTTCAGGCCCTGTTCTGGTTCCGGGGGGCCGCTGAACCTGTGGTTAATTCTTCTTCCTGATGGGAAAATAGAGTGACCTGTGCCTGTCCCAACACCTAGAGCTAGTCTCTCATTGGTTCCCCATCTTCCCATTCATCCTCAGGACAAATTGCAACCTGTACGGAACAGGAGGTTAAAGGTGCTGATGCTCCAAGTTGGGAGATTGCTAGTAAAGTGGCTGGAATGGCGAACCCGAGCACAAGGAGATGAGAAATGAGGTGCGTTTTAGGAACCTTTCCCCATAACACGGTGTACCATCTTCTGGGTTTCTCATGCATGTTTTCGATGTAGGAAGATGCCCTTGAACCTGGAGATTTGGGACCCATGGGATGGGTACCACACAGTATTACTTTAAAGGGTCTGCGTTTGCTCACCCAACCTCACCAAACCTCTCAGCCCCAAGAGTGTCCACCCTTATGTCTCATCCAGCTGTGGGTCTAGATATGGTCAATCCGGGTTGCATCACAGCCCCTGAACGAATTGTGTAAGAATTTCTCTCTCTTTCTCTGTCTTTGTTACATGGGTTTTTAAAAGTAATTTATTTTTATAATGGGGTTTAGCTGCTTTTCACTGCTGTGTTTATGCCGCTTTACACCCACTTGACACACTAACAGAGAGATTTCAATACATAGGTTTTAAGATTATTACTAGTCAGATATATCCTTGTGTGGTGAATAGGGGGTGTTAAGTCCAGTTCTCTGAGCAAGGAGTAGGTCTTGTCTATTACATGTTGGGTTTATGGAACGGTATCTCAGCTAATTTGAAACCCTTGTTTTATGTGTCACCCCACCTCACCTTTCCTGTTAAGCAGCCATAGTGTGTTTTCTGCATGTGTGACTCTGTTCTGTTTTGGAATTCAGTTCAAGTGTAATGGTTTTTACTTTCCCTGTATAAGTGATATATTATGAGAAGTGTCCTTTTCTGTGTGACTTATTTCACTTAGAATCGTTGTACCTAAATCCACTCATCATGCTGCTACTAGCCTTATGACATTGATTTCATGGCTGAGTGATATTCCATTGTACATAAGGACCACAACTTCTTTATCCATTTTTCTCTTTCCTGGGATATTTAAGGTGGAATGAAGTGGAGGTCCTTGGCAACAGAGCAGCCCTAAACTTTGGTGTGCTTGTGTCTTGCTGATTTTTAATTTTCCCAATTTATACCCCCATGCGTGGAAGTGCCCTATGCGCTCTAAGCTGTGTTTTTTAGATGTTTCAGGACACACCGTACCCTTCTCCAGCGTGGCTGTTGGCAATTTACATTCCGCCCATCAGCGTAGCAAGGCTCCCATTTCTCCATGGCCTGTTCTGCATTTCTGGTTTTGACACTTTTCTCAGCATGGCCCTTTTGACCGATGGGAAGCGAGACTTCTTTGTAGCGCTGATTTGCCTTTCCAGGTTGCTTGGTTGGCCAAAAAGGGCGTATGCGTTTTTTCCTGAATATATTCAGGAAAAAACGCATACGCACTTTTTGGCCAAGGGCATCATTGTCAACGTTTTGCCGCTTTTCATGTGCTTTAAAGGCGATTCGAATCTACTTCCTGAAATCTGTTTCCTGCAATTCTGCCTTGATTTCAAATCCTCTTTTTTGCCTTCCCTCAATATATTTGTGGACGAGAGTTATCATTTATAACTCTGCAGGTTTGTGAATTGCAGTGCCCTGAAGCTCCATTTTACAACTTGCTTTTTTGGGAGCTGGCCGCAAAAGCGCAGGATGGCTTCAGGCCCTGTTCTGGTTCTGGGGGGCAGGCTGAGCCTGTGGATAATTCTTCTTCCTGATGGGAAAATAGAGTGACCTGTGTCTGTCCCAATACCAAGAGCTAGTCTCTCATTGCTTCCCCGTCTTCCCGTTCATCCTCAGGACAAATTGCAACCTGTACGGAACAGGAGGTTAAAGGTGCTGATGCTCCAAGTAGGGAGATTGCTAGTAAAGTGGCTGGAATGGCGAACCCGAGCACAGGGAGATGAGAAATGAGGTGCGTTTTAAGAACCTTTCCCCATCACACGGTGTACAATCTTCTGGGTTTCTCATGCATGTTTTCGATGTAGGAAGATGCCCTTGAACCTCGAGATTTGGGACCCATGCGATGGGTACCACGCAGTATTACTTTAAAGGGTCTGCGTTTGCTCACCCAGCCTCACCAAATCTCTCAGCCCCAAGAGTGTCCACCCTTATGTCTCATCCAGCTGTGGGTCTAGATATGGTCAATCCAGGTTCCATCACAGCCCCTGAACGAATTGTGTAAGAATTTCTCTCACTTTCACTGTCTTTGTTTCATGGGTTTTTAAAAGTAATTAATTTTTATAATGGGGTTTAGCTGCTTTTCACTGCTGTGTTTCTGCCGCTTTACGCCCACTTGACACACTAACAGAGAGATTTCAATACATAGGTTTTAAGATTATTACTAGTCAGATATATCCTTGTGTGGTGAATAGGGGGTGTTGAGTCCAGTTCTCTGAGCAAGGAGTTGGTCTTGTCTATTACATATTGGGATTATGGAACGGTATCTCAGCTAATTTGAAACCCTTGTTTTATGTATCACCCCACCTCACCTTTCCTGTTAAGCAGCCATAGTGTGTTTTCTGCATGTGTGACTCTGTTCTGTTTTATAATTCAGTTGAAGTGTAACGGTTTTTACTTTCCCTGTATAAGTGATATCTTATGAGAAGTGTCCTTTTCTGTGTGACTTATTTCACTTAGAATCGTCGTACATAAATCCACTCATCATGCTGCTACTAGCCTTATGACATTGATTTCATGGCTGAGTGATATTCCATTGTACTTAAGGACCACAACTTCTTTATCCATTTTTCTCTTTCCTGCGATATTAAAGGTGGAATGAAGTGGAGGTCCTTTGCAACAGAGCAGCCCTAAACTTTGGTGTGCTTGTGTCTTGCTGATTTTTAATTTTCCCAATTTATACCCCCATGCGTGGAAGTGCCCCTTGCGCTGTAAGCTGTGTTTTTTAGATGTTTGAGGACACACCGTACCCTTCTCCAGCATGGCTGTTGGCTATTTACATCCCGCCCATCAGCGTAGCAAGGCTCCCATTTCTCCATGGCCTGTCCTGCATTTCTGGTTTTGACACTTTTCTCAGCATAGCCCTTTTGACCGATGGGAAGCGAGACTTCTTTGTAGCGCTGATTTGCCTTTCCAGGTTGCTTGGTTGGCCAAAAAGGGCGTATGCGTTTTTTCCTGAATATATTCAGGAAAAAACGCATACGCCCTTTTTGGCCAAGGGCCTCATTGTCAACGTTTTGCTGCTTTTCATGTGCTTTAAAGGCGATTCGAATCTACCTCCTGAAATCTGTTTCCTGAAATTCTGCCTTGATTTCAAATCCTCTTCTTTGCCTTCCCTCAATATATTTGTGGACGAGAGTTATCATTTATAACTCTGCAGGTTTGTGAATTGCAGTTCCCTGAAGCTCCATTTTACAACTCGCTTTTTGGGAGTTGGCCGTAAAAGCGCAGGATGGCTTCAGGCCCTGTTCTGGTTCCGGGGGGCCGCTGAACCTGTGGTTAATTCTTCTTCCTGATGGGAAAATAGAGTGACCTGTGCCTGTCCCAACACCTAGAGCTAGTCTCTCATTGGTTCCCCATCTTCCCATTCATCCTCAGGACAAATTGCAACCTGTACGGAACAGGAGGTTAAAGGTGCTGATGCTCCAAGTTGGGAGATTGCTAGTAAAGTGGCTGGAATGGCGAACCCGAGCACAAGGAGATGAGAAATGAGGTGCGTTTTAGGAACCTTTCCCCATAACACGGTGTACCATCTTCTGGGTTTCTCATGCATGTTTTCGATGTAGGAAGATGCCCTTGAACCTGGAGATTTGGGACCCATGGGATGGGTACCACACAGTATTACTTTAAAGGGTCTGCGTTTGCTCACCCAACCTCACCAAACCTCTCAGCCCCAAGAGTGTCCACCCTTATGTCTCATCCAGCTGTGGGTCTAGATATGGTCAATCCGGGTTGCATCACAGCCCCTGAACGAATTGTGTAAGAATTTCTCTCTCTTTCTCTGTCTTTGTTACATGGGTTTTTAAAAGTAATTTATTTTTATAATGGGGTTTAGCTGCTTTTCACTGCTGTGTTTATGCCGCTTTACACCCACTTGACACACTAACAGAGAGATTTCAATACATAGGTTTTAAGATTATTACTAGTCAGATATATCCTTGTGTGGTGAATAGGGGGTGTTAAGTCCAGTTCTCTGAGCAAGGAGTAGGTCTTGTCTATTACATGTTGGGTTTATGGAACGGTATCTCAGCTAATTTGAAACCCTTGTTTTATGTATCACCCCACCTCACCTTTCCTGTTAAGCAGCCATAGTGTGTTTTCTGCATGTGTGACTCTGTTCTGTTTTGTAAATCAGTTCAAGTGTAATGGTTTTTACTTTCCCTGTATAAGTGATATCTTATGAGAAGTGTCCTTTTCTGTGTGACTTATTTCACTTAGAATCGTCGTACCTAAATCCACTCATCATGCTGCTACTAGCCTTATGACATTGATTTCATGGCTGAGTGATATTCCATTGTACATAAGGACCACAACTTCTTTATCCATTTTTCTCTTTCCTGGGATATTTAAGGTGGAATGAAGTGGAGGTCCTTGGCAACAGAGCAGCCCTAAACTTTGGTGTGCTTGTGTCTTGCTGATTTTTAATTTTCCCAATTTATACCCCCATGCGTGGAAGTGCCCTATGCGCTCTAAGCTGTGTTTTTTAGATGTTTGAGGACACACCGTACCCTTCTCCAGAGTGGCTGTTGGCAATTTACATCCCGCCCATCAGCGTAGCAAGGCTCCCATTTCTCCATGGCCTGTCCTGCATTTCTGGTTTTGACACTTTTCTCAGCATGGCCCTTTTGACCGATGGGAAGCGAGACTTCTTTGTAGCGCTGATTTGCCTTTCCAGGTTGCTTGGTTGGCCAAAAAGGGCGTATGCGTTTTTTCCTGAATATATTCAGGAAAAAACGCATACGCCCTTTTTGGCCAAGGGCCTCATTGTCAACGTTTTGCTGCTTTTCATGTGCTTTAAAGGCGATTCGAATCTACCTCCTGAAATCTGTTTCCTGCAATTCTGCCTTGATTTCAAATCCTCTTCTTTGCCTTCCCTCAATATATTTGTGGACGAGAGTTATCATTTATAATTCTGCAGGTTTGTGAATTGCAGTGCCCTGAAGCTCCATTTTACAACTCGCTTTTTGGGAGCTGGCCGTAAAAGCGAAGGATGGTTTCAGGCCCTGTGCTGGTTCCGGGGTGCAGCTGAGCCTGTGGTTAATTCTTCTTCCTGATGGGAAAATAGAGTGACCTGTGCCTGTCCCAACACCTAGAGCTAGCCTCTCATTGGTTCCCCATCTTCCCATTCATCCTCAGGACAAATTGCAACCTGTACGGAACAGGAGGTTAAAGGTGCTGATGCTCCAAGTAGGGAGATTGCTAGTAAAGTGGCTGGAATGGAGAACCCGAGCACAAGGAGATGAGAAATGAGGTGCGTTTTAGGAACCTTTCCCCATCACACGGTGTACCATCTTCTGGGTTTCTCATGCATGTTTTCGATGTAGGAAGATGCCCTTGAACCTGGAGATTTGGGACCCATGCGATGGGTACCACACAGTATTACTTTAAAGGGACTGCGTTTGCTCACCCAGCCTCACCAAATCTCTCAGCCCCAAGAGTGTCCACCCTTATGTCTCATCCAGCTGTGGGTCTAGATATGGTCAATCCAGGTTCCATCACAGCCCCTGAACGAATTGTGTAAGAATTTCTCTCTCTTTCACTGTCTTTGTTTCATGGGTTTTTAAAAGTAATTTATTTTTATAATGGGGTTTAGCTGCTTTTCACTGCTGTGTTTATGCTGCTTTACGCCCACTTGACACACTAACAGAGAGATTTCAATACATAGGTTTTAAGATTATTACTAGTCAGATATATCCTTGTGTGGTGAATAGGGGGTGTTGAGTCCAGTTCTCTGAGCAAGGAGTTGGTCTTGTCTATTACATATTGGGATTATGGAACGGTATCTCAGCTAATTTGAAACCCTTGTTTTATGTATCACCCCACCTCACCTTTCCTGTTAAGCAGCCATAGTGTGTTTTCTGCATGTGTGACTCTGTTCTGTTTTATAATTCAGTTGAAGTGTAACGGTTTTTACTTTCCCTGTATAAGTGATATCTTATGAGAAGTGTCCTTTTCTGTGTGACTTATTTCACTTAGAATCGTCGTACATAAATCCACTCATCATGCTGCTACTAGCCTTATGACATTGATTTCATGGCTGAGTGATATTCCATTGTACTTAAGGACCACAACTTCTTTATCCATTTTTCTCTTTCCTGCGATATTAAAGGTGGAATGAAGTGGAGGTCCTTTGCAACAGAGCAGCCCTAAACTTTGGTGTGCTTGTGTCTTGCTGATTTTTAATTTTCCCAATTTATACCCCCATGCGTGGAAGTGCCCCTTGCGCTGTAAGCTGTGTTTTTTAGATGTTTGAGGACACACCGTACCCTTCTCCAGCATGGCTGTTGGCTATTTACATCCCGCCCATCAGCGTAGCAAGGCTCCCATTTCTCCATGGCCTGTCCTGCATTTCTGGTTTTGACACTTTTCTCAGCATAGCCCTTTTGACCGATGGGAAGCGAGACTTCTTTGTAGCGCTGATTTGCCTTTCCAGGTTGCTTGGTTGGCCAAAAAGGGCGTATGCGTTTTTTCCTGAATATATTCAGGAAAAAACGCATACGCCCTTTTTGGCCAAGGGCCTCATTGTCAACGTTTTGCTGCTTTTCATGTGCTTTAAAGGCGATTCGAATCTACCTCCTGAAATCTGTTTCCTGAAATTCTGCCTTGATTTCAAATCCTCTTCTTTGCCTTCCCTCAATATATTTGTGGACGAGAGTTATCATTTATAACTCTGCAGGTTTGTGAATTGCAGTTCCCTGAAGCTCCATTTTACAACTCGCCTTTTGGGAGTTGGCCGTAAAAGCGCAGGATGGCTTCAGGCCCTGTTCTGGTTCTGGGGGGCAGGCTGAGCCTGTGGATAATTCTTCTTCCTGATGGGAAAATAGAGTGACCTGTGTCTGTCCCAATACCAAGAGCTAGTCTCTCATTGCTTCCCCGTCTTCCCGTTCATCCTCAGGACAAATTGCAACCTGTACGGAACAGGAGGTTAAAGGTGCTGATGCTCCAAGTAGGGAGATTGCTAGTAAAGTGGCTGGAATGGCGAACCCGAGCACAGGGAGATGAGAAATGAGGTGCGTTTTAAGAACCTTTCCCCATCACACGGTGTACCATCTTCTGGGTTTCTCATGCATGTTTTCGATGTAGGAAGATGCCCTTGAACCTCGAGATTTGGGACCCATGCGATGGGTACCACGCAGTATTACTTTAAAGGGTCTGCGTTTGCTCACCCAGCCTCACCAAATCTCTCAGCCCCAAGAGTGTCCACCCTTATGTCTCATCCAGCTGTGGGTCTAGATATGGTCAATCCAGGTTCCATCACAGCCCCTGAACGAATTGTGTAAGAATTTCTCTCTCTTTCACTGTCTTTGTTTCATGGGTTTTTAAAAGTAATTTATTTTTATAATGGGGTTTAGCTGCTTTTCACTGCTGTGTTTCTGCCGCTTTACGCCCACTTGACACACTAACAGAGAGATTTCAATACATAGGTTTTAAGATTATTACTAGTCAGATATATCCTTGTGTGGTGAATAGGGGGTGTTGAGTCCAGTTCTCTGAGCAAGGAGTTGGTCTTGTCTATTACATATTGGGATTATGGAACGGTATCTCAGCTAATTTGAAACCCTTGTTTTATGTATCACCCCACCTCACCTTTCCTGTTAAGCAGCCATAGTGTGTTTTCTGCATGTGTGACTCTGTTCTGTTTTATAATTCAGTTGAAGTGTAACGGTTTTTACTTTCCCTGTATAAGTGATATCTTATGAGAAGTGTCCTTTTCTGTGTGACTTATTTCACTTAGAATCGTCGTACATAAATCCACTCATCATGCTGCTACTAGCCTTATGACATTGATTTCATGGCTGAGTGATATTCCATTGTACTTAAGGACCACAACTTCTTTATCCATTTTTCTCTTTCCTGCGATATTAAAGGTGGAATGAAGTGGAGGTCCTTTGCAACAGAGCAGCCCTAAACTTTGGTGTGCTTGTGTCTTGCTGATTTTTAATTTTCCCAATTTATACCCCCATGCGTGGAAGTGCCCCTTGCGCTGTAAGCTGTGTTTTTTAGATGTTTGAGGACACACCGTACCCTTCTCCAGCATGGCTGTTGGCTATTTACATCCCGCCCATCAGCGTAGCAAGGCTCCCATTTCTCCATGGCCTGTCCTGCATTTCTGGTTTTGACACTTTTCTCAGCATAGCCCTTTTGACCGATGGGAAGCGAGACTTCTTTGTAGTGCTGATTTGCCTTTCCAGGTTGCTTGGTTGGCCAAAAAGGGCGTATGCGTTTTTTCCTGAATATATTCAGGAAAAAACGCATACGCCCTTTTTGGCCAAGGGCCTCATTGTCAACGTTTTGCTGCTTTTCATGTGCTTTAAAGGCGATTCGAATCTACCTCCTGAAATCTGTTTCCTGAAATTCTGCCTTGATTTCAAATCCTCTTCTTTGCCTTCCCTCAATATATTTGTGGACGAGAGTTATCATTTATAACTCTGCAGGTTTGTGAATTGCAGTTCCCTGAAGCTCCATTTTACAACTCGCCTTTTGGGAGTTGGCCGTAAAAGCGCAGGATGGCTTCAGGCCCTGTTCTGGTTCCGGGGGGCCGCTGAACCTGTGGTTAATTCTTCTTCCTGATGGGAAAATAGAGTGACCTGTGCCTGTCCCAACACCTAGAGCTAGTCTCTCATTGGTTCCCCATCTTCCCATTCATCCTCAGGACAAATTGCAACCTGTACGGAACAGGAGGTTAAAGGTGCTGATGCTCCAAGTTGGGAGATTGCTAGTAAAGTGGCTGGAATGGCGAACCCGAGCACAAGGAGATGAGAAATGAGATGCGTTTTAGGAACCTTTCCCCATCACACGGTGTACCATCTTCTGGGTTTCTCATGCATGTTTTCGATGTAGGAAGATGCCCTTGAACCTGGAGATTTGGGACCCATGGGATGGGTACCACACAGTATTACTTTAAAGGGTCTGCGTTTGCTCACCCAACCTCACCAAACCTCTCAGCCCCAAGAGTGTCCACCCTTATGTCTCATCCAGCTGTGGGTCTAGATATGGTCAATCCGGGTTGCATCACAGCCCCTGAACGAATTGTGTAAGAATTTCTCTCTCTTTCTCTGTCTTTGTTACATGGGTTTTTAAAAGTAATTTATTTTTATAATGGGGTTTAGCTGCTTTTCACTGCTGTGTTTATGCCGCTTTACACCCACTTGACACACTAACAGAGAGATTTCAATACATAGGTTTTAAGATTATTACTAGTCAGATATATCCTTGTGTGGTGAATAGGGGGTGTTAAGTCCAGTTCTCTGAGCAAGGAGTAGGTCTTGTCTATTACATGTTGGGTTTATGGAACGGTATCTCAGCTAATTTGAAACCCTTGTTTTATGTATCACCCCACCTCACCTTTCCTGTTAAGCAGCCATAGTGTGTTTTCTGCATGTGTGACTCTGTTCTGTTTTGGAATTCAGTTCAAGTGTAATGGTTTTTACTTTCCCTGTATAAGTGATATATTATGAGAAGTGTCCTTTTCTGTGTGACTTATTTCACTTAGAATCGTTGTACCTAAATCCACTCATCATGCTGCTACTAGCCTTATGACATTGATTTCATGGCTGAGTGATATTCCATTGTACATAAGGACCACAACTTCTTTATCCATTTTTCTCTTTCCTGGGATATTGAAGGTGGAATGAAGTGGAGGTCCTTGGCAACAGAGCAGCCCTAAACTTTGGTGTGCTTGTGTCTTGCTGATTTTTAATTTTCCCAATTTATACCCCCATGCGTGGAAGTGCCCTATGCGCTCTAAGCTGTGTTTTTTAGATGTTTCAGGACACACCGTACCCTTCTCCAGCGTGGCTGTTGGCAATTTACATTCCGCCCATCAGCGTAGCAAGGCTCCCATTTCTCCATGGCCTGTTCTGCATTTCTGGTTTTGACACTTTTCTCAGCATGGCCCTTTTGACCGATGGGAAGCGAGACTTCTTTGTAGCGCTGATTTGCCTTTCCAGGTTGCTTGGTTGGCCAAAAAGGGCGTATGCGTTTTTTCCTGAATATATTCAGGAAAAAACGCATACGCACTTTTTGGCCAAGGGCATCATTGTCAACGTTTTGCCGCTTTTCATGTGCTTTAAAGGCAATTCGAATCTACTTCCTGAAATCTGTTTCCTGCAATTCTGCCTTGATTTCAAATCCTCTTTTTTGCCTTCCCTCAATATATTTGTGGACGAGAGTTATCATTTATAACACTGCAGGTTTGTGAATTGCAGTGCCCTGAAGCTCCATTTTACAACTTGCTTTTTTGGGAGCTGGCCGCAAAAGCGCAGGATGGCTTCAGGCCCTGTTCTGGTTCTGGGGGGCAGGCTGAGCCTGTGGATAATTCTTCTTCCTGATGGGAAAATAGAGTGACCTGTGTCTGTCCCAATACCAAGAGCTAGTCTCTCATTGCTTCCCCGTCTTCCCGTTCATCCTCAGGACAAATTGCAACCTGTACGGAACAGGAGGTTAAAGGTGCTGATGCTCCAAGTAGGGAGATTGCTAGTAAAGTGGCTGGAATGGCGAACCCGAGCACAGGGAGATGAGAAATGAGGTGCGTTTTAAGAACCTTTCCCCATCACACGGTGTACCATCTTCTGGGTTTCTCATGCATGTTTTCGATGTAGGAAGATGCCCTTGAACCTCGAGATTTGGGACCCATGCGATGGGTACCACGCAGTATTACTTTAAAGGGTCTGCGTTTGCTCACCCAGCCTCACCAAATCTCTCAGCCCCAAGAGTGTCCACCCTTATGTCTCATCCAGCTGTGGGTCTAGATATGGTCAATCCAGGTTCCATCACAGCCCCTGAACGAATTGTGTAAGAATTTCTCTCTCTTTCACTGTCTTTGTTTCATGGGTTTTTAAAAGTAATTTATTTTTATAATGGGGTTTAGCTGCTTTTCACTGCTGTGTTTCTGCCGCTTTACGCCCACTTGACACACTAACAGAGAGATTTCAATACATAGGTTTTAAGATTATTACTAGTCAGATATATCCTTGTGTGGTGAATAGGGGGTGTTGAGTCCAGTTCTCTGAGCAAGGAGTTGGTCTTGTCTATTACATATTGGGATTATGGAACGGTATCTCAGCTAATTTGAAACCCTTGTTTTATGTATCACCCCACCTCACCTTTCCTGTTAAGCAGCCATAGTGTGTTTTCTGCATGTGTGACTCTGTTCTGTTTTATAATTCAGTTGAAGTGTAACGGTTTTTACTTTCCCTGTATAAGTGATATCTTATGAGAAGTGTCCTTTTCTGTGTGACTTATTTCACTTAGAATCGTCGTACATAAATCCACTCATCATGCTGCTACTAGCCTTATGACATTGATTTCATGGCTGAGTGATATTCCATTGTACTTAAGGACCACAACTACTTTATCCATTTTTCTCTTTCCTGCGATATTAAAGGTGGAATGAAGTGGAGGTCCTTGGCAACAGAGCAGCCCTAAACTTTGGTGTGCTTGTGTCTTGCTGATTTTTAATTTTCCCAATTTATACCCCCATGCGTGGAAGTGCCCCTTGCGCTGTAAGCTGTGTTTTTTAGATGTTTGAGGACACACCGTACCCTTCTCCAGCATGGCTGTTGGCTATTTACATCCCGCCCATCAGCGTAGCAAGGCTCCCATTTCTCCATGGCCTGTCCTGCATTTCTGGTTTTGACACTTTTCTCAGCATAGCCCTTTTGACCGATGGGAAGCGAGACTTCTTTGTAGCGCTGATTTGCCTTTCCAGGTTGCTTGGTTGGCCAAAAAGGGCGTATGCGTTTTTTCCTGAATATATTCAGGAAAAAGCGCATACGCCCTTTTTGGCCAAGGGCCTCATTGTCAACGTTTTGCTGCTTTTCATGTGCTTTAAAGGCGATTCGAATCTACCTCCTGAAATCTGTTTCCTGAAATTCTGCCTTGATTTCAAATCCTCTTCTTTGCCTTCCCTCAATATATTTGTGGACGAGAGTTATCATTTATAACTCTGCAGGTTTGTGAATTGCAGTTCCCTGAAGCTCCATTTTACAACTCGCTTTTTGGGAGTTGGCCGTAAAAGCGCAGGATGGCTTCAGGCCCTGTTCTGGTTCCGGGGGGCCGCTGAACCTGTGGTTAATTCTTCTTCCTGATGGGAAAATAGAGTGACCTGTGCCTGTCCCAACACCTAGAGCTAGTCTCTCATTGGTTCCCCATCTTCCCATTCATCCTCAGGACAAATTGCAACCTGTACGGAACAGGAGGTTAAAGGTGCTGATGCTCCAAGTTGGGAGATTGCTAGTAAAGTGGCTGGAATGGCGAACCCGAGCACAAGGAGATGAGAAATGAGGTGCGTTTTAGGAACCTTTCCCCATAACACGGTGTACCATCTTCTGGGTTTGTCATGCATGTTTTCGATGTAGGAAGATGCCCTTGAACCTGGAGATTTGGGACCCATGGGATGGGTACCACACAGTATTACTTTAAAGGGTCTGCGTTTGCTCACCCAACCTCACCAAACCTCTCAGCCCCAAGAGTGTCCACCCTTATGTCTCATCCAGCTGTGGGTCTAGATATGGTCAATCCGGGTTGCATCACAGCCCCTGAACGAATTGTGTAAGAATTTCTCTCTCTTTCTCTGTCTTTGTTACATGGGTTTTTAAAAGTAATTTATTTTTATAATGGGGTTTAGCTGCTTTTCACTGCTGTGTTTATGCCGCTTTACACCCACTTGACACACTAACAGAGAGATTTCAATACATAGGTTTTAAGATTATTACTAGTCAGATATATCCTTGTGTGGTGAATAGGGGGTGTTAAGTCCAGTTCTCTGAGCAAGGAGTAGGTCTTGTCTATTACATGTTGGGTTTATGGAACGGTATCTCAGCTAATTTGAAACCCTTGTTTTATGTGTCACCCCACCTCACCTTTCCTGTTAAGCAGCCATAGTGTGTTTTCTGCATGTGTGACTCTGTTCTGTTTTGGAATTCAGTTCAAGTGTAATGGTTTTTACTTTCCCTGTATAAGTGATATATTATGAGAAGTGTCCTTTTCTGTGTGACTTATTTCACTTAGAATCGTTGTACCTAAATCCACTCATCATGCTGCTACTAGCCTTATGACATTGATTTCATGGCTGAGTGATATTCCATTGTACATAAGGACCACAACTTCTTTATCCATTTTTCTCTTTCCTGGGATATTTAAGGTGGAATGAAGTGGAGGTCCTTGGCAACAGAGCAGCCCTAAACTTTGGTGTGCTTGTGTCTTGCTGATTGTTAATTTTCCCAATTTATACCCCCATGCGTGGAAGTGCCCTATGCGCTCTAAGCTGTGTTTTTTAGATGTTTCAGGACACACCGTACCCTTCTCCAGCGTGGCTGTTGGCAATTTACATTCCGCCCATCAGCGTAGCAAGGCTCCCATTTCTCCATGGCCTGTTCTGCATTTCTGGCTTTGACACTTTTCTCAGCATGGCCCTTTTGACCGATGGGAAGCGAGACTTCTTTGTAGCGCTGATTTGCCTTTCCAGGTTGCTTGGTTGGCCAAAAAGGGCGTATGCGTTTTTTCCTGAATATATTCAGGAAAAAACGCATACGCACTTTTTGGCCAAGGGCATCATTGTCAACGTTTTGCCGCTTTTCATGTGCTTTAAAGGCGATTCGAATCTACCTCCTGAAATCTGTTTCCTGCAATTCTGCCTTGATTTCAAATCCTCTTCTTTGCCTTCCCTCAATATATTTGTGGACGAGAGTTATCATTTATAACTCTGCAGGTTTGTGAATTGCAGTGCCCTGAAGCTCCATTTTACAACTTGCTTTTTTGGGACCTGGCCGCAAAAGCGCAGGATGGCTTCAGGCCCTGTTCTGGTTCTGGGGGGCAGGCTGAGCCTGTGGATAATTCTTCTTCCTGATGGGAAAATAGAGTGACCTGTGTCTGTCCCAATACCAAGAGCTAGTCTCTCATTGCTTCCCCGTCTTCCCGTTCATCCTCAGGACAAATTGCAACCTGTACGGAACAGGAGGTTAAAGGTGCTGATACTCCAAGTAGGGAGATTGCTAGTAAAGTGGCTGGAATTGCGAACCCGAGCTCAAGGAGATGACAAATGAGGTGCGTTTTAGAAAGCTTTCCCCATCACACGGTGTACCATCTTCTGGGTTTCTCATGCATGTTTTCGATGTAGGAAGATGCCCTTGAACCTGGAGATTTGGTACCCATGGGATGGGTACCACACAGTATTACTTTAAAGGGTCTGCGTTTGCTCACCCAACCTCACCAAACCTCTCAGCCCCAAGACTGTCCACCGTTATGTCTCATCCAGCTGTGGGTCTAGATATGGTCAATCCGGGTTGCATCACAGCCCCTGAACGAATTGTGTAAGAATTTCTCTCTCTTTCTCTGTCTTTGTTTCATGGGTTTTTAAAAGTAATTTATTTTTATAATGGGGTTTAGCTGCTTTTCACTGCTGTGTTTATGCTGCTTTACACCCACTTGACACACTAACAGAGAGATTTCAATACATAGGTTTTAAGATTATTACTAGTCAGATATATCCTTGTGTGGTGAATAGGGGGTGTTAAGTCCAGTTCTCTGAGCAAGGAGTAGGTCTTGTCTATTACATGTTGGGTTTATGGAACGGTATCTCAGCTAATTTGAAACCCTTGTTTTATGTATCACCCCACCTCACCTTTCCTGTTAAGCAGCCATAGTGTGTTTTCTGCATGTGTGACTCTGTTCTGTTTTGTAATTCAGTTCAAGTGTAATGGTTTTTACTTTCCCTGTATAAGTGATATCTTATGAGAAGTGTCCTTTTCTGTGTGACTTATTTCACTTAGAATCGTCGTACCTAAATCCACTCATCATGCTGCTACTAGCCTTATGACATTGATTTCATGGCTGAGTGATATTCCATTGTACTTAAGGACCACAACTTCTTTATCCATTTTTCTCTTTCCTGCGATATTAAAGGTGGAATGAAGTGGAGGTCCTTTGCAACAGAGCAGCCCTAAACTTTGGTGTGCTTGTGTCTTGCTGATTTTTAATTTTCCCAATTTATACCCCCATGCGTGGAAGTGCCCCTTGCGCTGTAAGCTGTGTTTTTTAGATGTTTGAGGACACACCGTACCCTTCTCCAGCATGGCTGTTGGCTATTTACATCCCGCCCATCAGCGTAGCAAGGCTCCCATTTCTCCATGGCCTGTCCTGCATTTCTGGTTTTGACACTTTTCTCAGCATAGCCCTTTTGACCGATGGGAAGCGAGACTTCTTTGTAGCGCTGATTTGCCTTTCCAGGTTGCTTGGTTGGCCAAAAAGGGCGTATGCGTTTTTTCCTGAATATATTCAGGAAAAAACGCATACGCCCTTTTTGGCCAAGGGCCTCATTGTCAACGTTTTGCTGCTTTTCATGTGCTTTAAAGGCGATTCGAATCTACCTCCTGAAATCTGTTTCCTGAAATTCTGCCTTGATTTCAAATCCTCTTCTTTGCCTTCCCTCAATATATTTGTGGACGAGAGTTATCATTTATAACTCTGCAGGTTTGTGAATTGCAGTTCCCTGAAGCTCCATTTTACAACTCGCCTTTTGGGAGTTGGCCGTAAAAGCGCAGGATGGCTTCAGGCCCTGTTCTGGTTCCGGGGGGCCGCTGAACCTGTGGTTAATTCTTCTTCCTGATGGGAAAATAGAGTGACCTGTGCCTGTCCCAACACCTAGAGCTAGTCTCTCATTGGTTCCCCATCTTCCCATTCATCCTCAGGACAAATTGCAACCTGTACGGAACAGGAGGTTAAAGGTGCTGATGCTCCAAGTTGGGAGATTGCTAGTAAAGTGGCTGGAATGGCGAACCCGAGCACAAGGAGATGAGAAATGAGAGGCGTTTTAGGAACCTTTCCCCATCACACGGTGTACCATCTTCTGGGTTTCTCATGCATGTTTTCGATGTAGGAAGATGCCCTTGAACCTGGAGATTTGGGACCCATGGGATGGGTACCACACAGTATTACTTTAAAGGGTCTGCGTTTGCTCACCCAACCTCACCAAACCTCTCAGCCCCAAGAGTGTCCACCCTTATGTCTCATCCAGCTGTGGGTCTAGATATGGTCAATCCGGGTTGCATCACAGCCCCTGAACGAATTGTGTAAGAATTTCTCTCTCTTTCTCTGTCTTTGTTACATGGGTTTTTAAAAGTAATTTATTTTTATAATGGGGTTTAGCTGCTTTTCACTGCTGTGTTTATGCCGCTTTACACCCACTTGACACACTAACAGAGAGATTTCAATACATAGGTTTTAAGATTATTACTAGTCAGATATATCCTTGTGTGGTGAATAGGGGGTGTTAAATCCAGTTCTCTGAGCAAGGAGTAGGTCTTGTCTATTACATGTTGGGTTTATGGAACGGTATCTCAGCTAATTTGAAACCCTTGTTTTATGTATCACCCCACCTCACCTTTCCTGTTAAGCAGCCATAGTGTGTTTTCTGCATGTGTGACTCTGTTCTGTTTTGGAATTCAGTTCAAGTGTAATGGTTTTTACTTTCCCTGTATAAGTGATATATTATGAGAAGTGTCCTTTTCTGTGTGACTTATTTCACTTAGAATCGTTGTACCTAAATCCACTCATCATGCTGCTACTAGCCTTATGACATTGATTTCATGGCTGAGTGATATTCCATTGTACATAAGGACCACAACTTCTTTATCCATTTTTCTCTTTCCTGGGATATTTAAGGTGGAATGAAGTGGAGGTCCTTGGCAACAGAGCAGCCCTAAACTTTGGTGTGCTTGTGTCTTGCTGATTTTTAATTTTCCCAATTTATACCCCCATGCGTGGAAGTGCCCTATGCGCTCTAAGCTGTGTTTTTTAGATGTTTCAGGACACACCGTACCCTTCTCCAGCGTGGCTGTTGGCAATTTACATTCCGCCCATCAGCGTAGCAAGGCTCCCATTTCTCCATGGCCTGTTCTGCATTTCTGGTTTTGACACTTTTCTCAGCATGGCCCTTTTGACCGATGGGAAGCGAGACTTCTTTGTAGCGCTGATTTGCCTTTCCAGGTTGCTTGGTTGGCCAAAAAGGGCGTATGCGTTTTTTCCTGAATATATTCAGGAAAGAACGCATACGCCCTTTTTGGCCAAGGGCATCATTGTCAACGTTTTGCCGCTTTTCATGTGCTTTAAAGGCAATTCGAATCTACTTCCTGAAATCTGTTTCCTGCAATTCTGCCTTGATTTCAAATCCTCTTTTTTGCCTTCCCTCAATATATTTGTGGACGAGAGTTATCATTTATAACACTGCAGGTTTGTGAATTGCAGTGCCCTGAAGCTCCATTTTACAACTTGCTTTTTTGGGAGCTGGCCGCAAAAGCGCAGGATGGCTTCAGGCCCTGTTCTGGTTCTGGGGGGCAGGCTGAGCCTGTGGATAATTCTTCTTCCTGATGGGAAAATAGAGTGACCTGTGTCTGTCCCAATACCAAGAGCTAGTCTCTCATTGCTTCCCCGTCTTCCCGTTCATCCTCAGGACAAATTGCAACCTGTACGGAACAGGAGGTTAAAGGTGCTGATGCTCCAAGTAGGGAGATTGCTAGTAAAGTGGCTGGAATGGCGAACCCGAGCACAGGGAGATGAGAAATGAGGTGCGTTTTAAGAACCTTTCCCCATCACACGGTGTACCATCTTCTGGGTTTCTCATGCATGTTTTCGATGTAGGAAGATGCCCTTGAACCTCGAGATTTGGGACCCATGCGATGGGTACCACGCAGTATTACTTTAAAGGGTCTGCGTTTGCTCACCCAGCCTCACCAAATCTCTCAGCCCCAAGAGTGTCCACCCTTATGTCTCATCCAGCTGTGGGTCTAGATATGGTCAATCCAGGTTCCATCACAGCCCCTGAACGAATTGTGTAAGAATTTCTCTCTCTTTCACTGTCTTTGTTTCATGGGTTTTTAAAAGTAATTTATTTTTATAATGGGGTTTAGCTGCTTTTCACTGCTGTGTTTCTGCCGCTTTATGCCCACTTGACACACTAACAGAGAGATTTCAATACATAGGTTTTAAGATTATTACTAGTCAGATATATCCCTGTGTGGTGAATAGGGGGTGTTGAGTCCAGTTCTCTGAGCAAGGAGTTGGTCTTGTCTATTACATATTGGGATTATGGAACGGTATCTCAGCTAATTTGAAACCCTTGTTTTATGTATCACCCCACCTCACCTTTCCTGTTAAGCAGCCATAGTGTGTTTTCTGCATGTGTGACTCTGTTCTGTTTTATAATTCAGTTGAAGTGTAACGGTTTTTACTTTCCCTGTATAAGTGATATCTTATGAGAAGTGTCCTTTTCTGTGTGACTTATTTCACTTAGAATCGTCGTACATAAATCCACTCATCATGCTGCTACTAGCCTTATGACATTGATTTCATGGCTGAGTGATATTCCATTGTACTTAAGGACCACAACTTCTTTATCCATTTTTCTCTTTCCTGCGATATTAAAGGTGGAATGAAGTGGAGGTCCTTTGCAACAGAGCAGCCCTAAACTTTGGTGTGCTTGTGTCTTGCTGATTTTTAATTTTCCCAATTTATACCCCCATGCGTGGAAGTGCCCCTTGCGCTGTAAGCTGTGTTTTTTAGATGTTTGAGGACACACCGTACCCTTCTCCAGCATGGCTGTTGGCTATTTACATCCCGCCCATCAGCGTAGCAAGGCTCCCATTTCTCCATGGCCTGTCCTGCATTTCTGGTTTTGACACTTTTCTCAGCATAGCCCTTTTGACCGATGGGAAGCGAGACTTCTTTGTAGCGCTGATTTGCCTTTCCAGGTTGCTTGGTTGGCCAAAAAGGGCGTATGCGTTTTTTCCTGAATATATTCAGGAAAAAACGCATACGCCCTTTTTGGCCAAGGGCCTCATTGTCAACGTTTTGCTGCTTTTCATGTGCTTTAAAGGCGATTCGAATCTACCTCCTGAAATCTGTTTCCTGAAATTCTGCCTTGATTTCAAATCCTCTTCTTTGCCTTCCCTCAATATATTTGTGGACGAGAGTTATCATTTATAACTCTGCAGGTTTGTGAATTGCAGTTCCCTGAAGCTCCATTTTACAACTCGCTTTTTGGGAGTTGGCCGTAAAAGCGCAGGATGGCTTCAGGCCCTGTTCTGGTTCCGGGGGGCCGCTGAACCTGTGGTTAATTCTTCTTCCTGATGGGAAAATAGAGTGACCTGTGCCTGTCCCAACACCTAGAGCTAGTCTCTCATTGGTTCCCCATCTTCCCATTCATCCTCAGGACAAATTGCAACCTGTACGGAACAGGAGGTTAAAGGTGCTGATGCTCCAAGTTGGGAGATTGCTAGTAAAGTGGCTGGAATGGCGAACCCGAGCACAAGGAGATGAGAAATGAGGTGCGTTTTAGGAACCTTTCCCCATCACACGGTGTACCATCTTCTGGGTTTCTCATGCATGTTTTCGATGTAGGAAGATGCCCTTGAACCTGGAGATTTGGGACCCATGGGATGGGTACCACACAGTATTACTTTAAAGGGTCTGCGTTTGCTCACCCAACCTCACCAAACCTCTCAGCCCCAAGAGTGTCCACCCTTATGTCTCATCCAGCTGTGGGTCTAGATATGGTCAATCCGGGTTGCATCACAGCCCCTGAACGAATTGTGTAAGAATTTCTCTCTCTTTCTCTGTCTTTGTTACATGGGTTTTTAAAAGTAATTTATTTTTATAATGGGGTTTAGCTGCTTTTCACTGCTGTGTTTATGCCGCTTTACACCCACTTGACACACTAACAGAGAGATTTCAATACATAGGTTTTAAGATTATTACTAGTCAGATATATCCTTGTGTGGTGAATAGGGGGTGTTAAGTCCAGTTCTCTGAGCAAGGAGTAGGTCTTGTCTATTACATGTTGGGTTTATGGAACGGTATCTCAGCTAATTTGAAACCCTTGTTTTATGTATCACCCCACCTCACCTTTCCTGTTAAGCAGCCATAGTGTGTTTTCTGCATGTGTGACTCTGTTCTGTTTTGGAATTCAGTTCAAGTGTAATGGTTTTTACTTTCCCTGTATAAGTGATATATTATGAGAAGTGTCCTTTTCTGTGTGACTTATTTCACTTAGAATCGTTGTACCTAAATCCACTCATCATGCTGCTACTAGCCTTATGACATTGATTTCATGGCTGAGTGATATTCCATTGTACATAAGGACCACAACTTCTTTATCCATTTTTCTCTTTCCTGGGATATTTAAGGTGGAATGAAGTGGAGGTCCTTGGCAACAGAGCAGCCCTAAACTTTGGTGTGCTTGTGTCTTGCTGATTTTTAATTTTCCCAATTTATACCCCCATGCGTGGAAGTGCCCTATGCGCTCTAAGCTGTGTTTTTTAGATGTTTCAGGACACACCGTACCCTTCTCCAGCGTGGCTGTTGGCAATTTACATTCCGCCCATCAGCGTAGCAAGGCTCCCATTTCTCCATGGCCTGTTCTGCATTTCTGGTTTTGACACTTTTCTCAGCATGGCCCTTTTGACCGATGGGAAGCGAGACTTCTTTGTAGCGCTGATTTGCCTTTCCAGGTTGCTTGGTTGGCCAAAAAGGGCGTATGCGTTTTTTCCTGAATATATTCAGGAAAAAACGCATACGCACTTTTTGGCCAAGGGCATCATTGTCAACGTTTTGCCGCTTTTCATGTGCTTTAAAGGCAATTCGAATCTACTTCCTGAAATCTGTTTCCTGCAATTCTGCCTTGATTTCAAATCCTCTTTTTTGCCTTCCCTCAATATATTTGTGGACGAGAGTTATCATTTATAACACTGCAGGTTTGTGAATTGCAGTGCCCTGAAGCTCCATTTTACAACTTGCTTTTTTGGGAGCTGGCCGCAAAAGCGCAGGATGGCTTCAGGCCCTGTTCTGGTTCTGGGGGGCAGGCTGAGCCTGTGGATAATTCTTCTTCCTGATGGGAAAATAGAGTGACCTGTGTCTGTCCCAATACCAAGAGCTAGTCTCTCATTGCTTCCCCGTCTTCCCGTTCATCCTCAGGACAAATTGCAACCTGTACGGAACAGGAGGTTAAAGGTGCTGATGCTCCAAGTAGGGAGATTGCTAGTAAAGTGGCTGGAATGGCGAACCCGAGCACAGGGAGATGAGAAATGAGGTGCGTTTTAAGAACCTTTCCCCATCACACGGTGTACCATCTTCTGGGTTTCTCATGCATGTTTTCGATGTAGGAAGATGCCCTTGAACCTCGAGATTTGGGACCCATGCGATGGGTACCACGCAGTATTACTTTAAAGGGTCTGCGTTTGCTCACCCAGCCTCACCAAATCTCTCAGCCCCAAGAGTGTCCACCCTTATGTCTCATCCAGCTGTGGGTCTAGATATGGTCAATCCAGGTTCCATCACAGCCCCTGAACGAATTGTGTAAGAATTTCTCTCTCTTTCACTGTCTTTGTTTCATGGGTTTTTAAAAGTAATTTATTTTTATAATGGGGTTTAGCTGCTTTTCACTGCTGTGTTTCTGCCGCTTTACGCCCACTTGACACACTAACAGAGAGATTTCAATACATAGGTTTTAAGATTATTACTAGTCAGATATATCCTTGTGTGGTGAATAGGGGGTGTTGAGTCCAGTTCTCTGAGCAAGGAGTTGGTCTTGTCTATTACATATTGGGATTATGGAACGGTATCTCAGCTAATTTGAAACCCTTGTTTTATGTATCACCCCACCTCACCTTTCCTGTTAAGCAGCCATAGTGTGTTTTCTGCATGTGTGACTCTGTTCTGTTTTATAATTCAGTTGAAGTGTAACGGTTTTTACTTTCCCTGTATAAGTGATATCTTATGAGAAGTGTCCTTTTCTGTGTGACTTATTTCACTTAGAATCGTCGTACATAAATCCACTCATCATGCTGCTACTAGCCTTATGACATTGATTTCATGGCTGAGTGATATTCCATTGTACTTAAGGACCACAACTTCTTTATCCATTTTTCTCTTTCCTGCGATATTAAAGGTGGAATGAAGTGGAGGTCCTTTGCAACAGAGCAGCCCTAAACTTTGGTGTGCTTGTGTCTTGCTGATTTTTAATTTTCCCAATTTATACCCCCATGCGTGGAAGTGCCCCTTGCGCTGTAAGCTGTGTTTTTTAGATGTTTGAGGACACACCGTACCCTTCTCCAGCATGGCTGTTGGCTATTTACATCCCGCCCATCAGCGTAGCAAGGCTCCCATTTCTCCATGGCCTGTCCTGCATTTCTGGTTTTGACACTTTTCTCAGCATAGCCCTTTTGACCGATGGGAAGCGAGACTTCTTTGTAGCGCTGATTTGCCTTTCCAGGTTGCTTGGTTGGCCAAAAAGGGCGTATGCGTTTTTTCCTGAATATATTCAGGAAAAAACGCATACGCCCTTTTTGGCCAAGGGCCTCATTGTCAAAGTTTTGCTGCTTTTCATGTGCTTTAAAGGCGATTCGAATCTACCTCCTGAAATCTGTTTCCTGAAATTCTGCCTTGATTTCAAATCCTCTTCTTTGCCTTCCCTCAATATATTTGTGGACGAGAGTTATCATTTATAACTCTGCAGGTTTATGAATTGCAGTTCCCTGAAGCTCCATTTTACAACTCGCTTTTTGGGAGTTGGCCGTAAAAGCGCAGGATGGCTTCAGGCCCTGTTCTGGTTCCGGGGGGCCGCTGAACCTGTGGTTAATTCTTCTTCCTGATGGGAAAATAGAGTGACCTGTGCCTGTCCCAACACCTAGAGCTAGTCTCTCATTGGTTCCCCATCTTCCCATTCATCCTCAGGACAAATTGCAACCTGTACGGAACAGGAGGTTAAAGGTGCTGATGCTCCAAGTTGGGAGATTGCTAGTAAAGTGGCTGGAATGGCGAACCCGAGCACAAGGAGATGAGAAATGAGGTGCGTTTTAGGAACCTTTCCCCATCACACGGTGTACCATCTTCTGGGTTCCTCATGCATGTTTTCGATGTAGGAAGATGCCCTTGAACCTGGAGATTTGGGACCCATGGGATGGGTACCACACAGTATTACTTTAAAGGGTCTGCGTTTGCTCACCCAACCTCACCAAACCTCTCAGCCCCAAGAGTGTCCACCCTTATGTCTCATCCAGCTGTGGGTCTAGATATGGTCAATCCGGGTTGCATCACAGCCCCTGAACGAATTGTGTAAGAATTTCTCTCTCTTTCTCTGTCTTTGTTACATGGGTTTTTAAAAGTAATTTATTTTTATAATGGGGTTTAGCTGCTTTTCACTGCTGTGTTTATGCCGCTTTACACCCACTTGACACACTAACAGAGAGATTTCAATACATAGGTTTTAAGATTATTACTAGTCAGATATATCCTTGTGTGGTGAATAGGGGGTGTTAAGTCCAGTTCTCTGAGCAAGGAGTAGGTCTTGTCTATTACATGTTGGGTTTATGGAACGGTATCTCAGCTAATTTGAAACCCTTGTTTTATGTATCACCCCACCTCACCTTTCCTGTTAAGCAGCCATAGTGTGTTTTCTGCATGTGTGACTCTGTTCTGTTTTGGAATTCAGTTCAAGTGTAATGGTTTTTACTTTCCCTGTATAAGTGATATATTATGAGAAGTGTCCTTTTCTGTGTGACTTATTTCACTTAGAATCGTTGTACCTAAATCCACTCATCATGCTGCTACTAGCCTTATGACATTGATTTCATGGCTGAGTGATATTCCATTGTACATAAGGACCACAACTTCTTTATCCATTTTTCTCTTTCCTGGGATATTTAAGGTGGAATGAAGTGGAGGTCCTTGGCAACAGAGCAGCCCTAAACTTTGGTGTGCTTGTGTCTTGCTGATTTTTAATTTTCCCAATTTATACCCCCATGCGTGGAAGTGCCCTATGCGCTCTAAGCTGTGTTTTTTAGATGTTTCAGGACACACCGTACCCTTCTCCAGCGTGGCTGTTGGCAATTTACATTCCGCCCATCAGCGTAGCAAGGCTCCCATTTCTCCATGGCCTGTTCTGCATTTCTGGCTTTGACACTTTTCTCAGCATGGCCCTTTTGACCGATGGGAAGCGAGACTTCTTTGTAGCGCTGATTTGCCTTTCCAGGTTGCTTGGTTGGCCAAAAAGGGCGTATGCGTTTTTTCCTGAATATATTCAGGAAAAAACGCATACGCACTTTTTGGCCAAGGGCATCATTGTCAACGTTTTGCCGCTTTTCATGTGCTTTAAAGGCGATTCGAATCTACCTCCTGAAATCTGTTTCCTGCAATTCTGCCTTGATTTCAAATCCTCTTCTTTGCCTTCCCTCAATATATTTGTGGACGACAGTTATCATTTATAACTCTGCAGGTTTGTGAATTGCAGTGCCCTGAAGCTCCATTTTACAACTTGCTTTTTTGGGACCTGGCCGCAAAAGCGCAGGATGGCTTCAGGCCCTGTTCTGGTTCTGGGGGGCAGGCTGAGCCTGTGGATAATTCTTCTTCCTGATGGGAAAATAGAGTGACCTGTGTCTGTCCCAATACCAAGAGCTAGTCTCTCATTGCTTCCCCGTCTTCCCGTTCATCCTCAGGACAAATTGCAACCTGTACGGAACAGGAGGTTAAAGGTGCTGATACTCCAAGTAGGGAGATTGCTAGTAAAGTGGCTGGAATTGCGAACCCGAGCTCAAGGAGATGACAAATGAGGTGCGTTTTAGAAAGCTTTCCCCATCACACGGTGTACCATCTTCTGGGTTTCTCATGCATGTTTTCGATGTAGGAAGATGCCCTTGAACCTGGAGATTTGGTACCCATGGGATGGGTACCACACAGTATTACTTTAAAGGGTCTGCGTTTGCTCACCCAACCTCACCAAACCTCTCAGCCCCAAGAGTGTCCACCGTTATGTCTCATCCAGCTGTGGGTCTAGATATGGTCAATCCGGGTTGCATCACAGCCCCTGAACGAATTGTGTAAGAATTTCTCTCTCTTCCTCTGTCTTTGTTTCATGGGTTTTTAAAAGTAATTTATTTTTATAATGGGGTTTAGCTGCTTTTCACTGCTGTGTTTATGCTGCTTTACACCCACTTGACACACTAACAGAGAGATTTCAATACATAGGTTTTAAGATTATTACTAGTCAGATATATCCTTGTGTGGTGAATAGGGGGTGTTAAGTCCAGTTCTCTGAGCAAGGAGTAGGTCTTGTCTATTACATGTTGGGTTTATGGAACGGTATCTCAGCTAATTTGAAACCCTTGTTTTATGTATCACCCCACCTCACCTTTCCTGTTAAGCAGCCATAGTGTGTTTTCTGCATGTGTGACTCTGTTCTGTTTTGTAATTCAGTTCAAGTGTAATGGTTTTTACTTTCCCTGTATAAGTGATATCTTATGAGAAGTGTCCTTTTCTGTGTGACTTATTTCACTTAGAATCGTCGTACCTAAATCCACTCATCATGCTGCTACTAGCCTTATGACATTGATTTCATGGCTGAGTGATATTCCATTGTACTTAAGGACCACAACTTCTTTATCCATTTTTCTCTTTCCTGCGATATTAAAGGTGGAATGAAGTGGAGGTCCTTTGCAACAGAGCAGCCCTAAACTTTGGTGTGCTTGTGTCTTGCTGATTTTTAATTTTCCCAATTTATACCCCCATGCGTGGAAGTGCCCCTTGCGCTGTAAGCTGTGTTTTTTAGATGTTTGAGGACACACCGTACCCTTCTCCAGCATGGCTGTTGGCTATTTACATCCCGCCCATCAGCGTAACAAGGCTCCCATTTCTCCATGGCCTGTCCTGCATTTCTGGTTTTGACACTTTTCTCAGCATAGCCCTTTTGACCGATGGGAAGCGAGACTTCTTTGTAGCGCTGATTTGCCTTTCCAGGTTGCTTGGTTGGCCAAAAAGGGCGTATGCGTTTTTTCCTGAATATATTCAGGAAAAAACGCATACGCCCTTTTTGGCCAAGGGCCTCATTGTCAACGTTTTGCTGCTTTTCATGTGCTTTAAAGGCGATTCGAATCTACCTCCTGAAATCTGTTTCCTGAAATTCTGCCTTGATTTCAAATCCTCTTCTTTGCCTTCCCTCAATATATTTGTGGACGAGAGTTATCATTTATAACTCTGCAGGTTTGTGAATTGCAGTTCCCTGAAGCTCCATTTTACAACTCGCCTTTTGGGAGTTGGCCGTAAAAGCGCAGGATGGCTTCAGGCCCTGTTCTGGTTCCGGGGGGCCGCTGAACCTGTGGTTAATTCTTCTTCCTGATGGGAAAATAGAGTGACCTGTGCCTGTCCCAACACCTAGAGCTAGTCTCTCATTGGTTCCCCATCTTCCCATTCATCCTCAGGACAAATTGCAACCTGTACGGAACAGGAGGTTAAAGGTGCTGATGCTCCAAGTTGGGAGATTGCTAGTAAAGTGGCTGGAATGGCGAACCCGAGCACAAGGAGATGAGAAATGAGATGCGTTTTAGGAACCTTTCCCCATCACACGGTGTACCATCTTCTGGGTTTCTCATGCATGTTTTCGATGTAGGAAGATGCCCTTGAACCTGGAGATTTGGGACCCATGGGATGGGTACCACACAGTATTACTTTAAAGGGTCTGCGTTTGCTCACCCAACCTCACCAAACCTCTCAGCCCCAAGAGTGTCCACCCTTATGTCTCATCCAGCTGTGGGTCTAGATATGGTCAATCCGGGTTGCATCACAGCCCCTGAACGAATTGTGTAAGAATTTCTCTCTCTTTCTCTGTCTTTGTTACATGGGTTTTTAAAAGTAATTTATTTTTATAATGGGGTTTAGCTGCTTTTCACTGCTGTGTTTATGCCGCTTTACACCCACTTGACACACTAACAGAGAGATTTCAATACATAGGTTTTAAGATTATTACTAGTCAGATATATCCTTGTGTGGTGAATAGGGGGTGTTAAATCCAGTTCTCTGAGCAAGGAGTAGGTCTTGTCTATTACATGTTGGGTTTATGGAACGGTATCTCAGCTAATTTGAAACCCTTGTTTTATGTATCACCCCACCTCACCTTTCCTGTTAAGCAGCCATAGTGTGTTTTCTGCATGTGTGACTCTGTTCTGTTTTGGAATTCAGTTCAAGTGTAATGGTTTTTACTTTCCCTGTATAAGTGATATATTATGAGAAGTGTCCTTTTCTGTGTGACTTATTTCACTTAGAATCGTTGTACCTAAATCCACTCATCATGCTGCTACTAGCCTTATGACATTGATTTCATGGCTGAGTGATATTCCATTGTACATAAGGACCACAACTTCTTTATCCATTTTTCTCTTTCCTGGGATATTTAAGGTGGAATGAAGTGGAGGTCCTTGGCAACAGAGCAGCCCTAAACTTTGGTGTGCTTGTGTCTTGCTGATTTTTAATTTTCCCAATTTATACCCCCATGCGTGGAAGTGCCCTATGCGCTCTAAGCTGTGTTTTTTAGATGTTTCAGGACACACCGTACCCTTCTCCAGCGTGGCTGTTGGCAATTTACATTCCGCCCATCAGCGTAGCAAGGCTCCCATTTCTCCATGGCCTGTTCTGCATTTCTGGCTTTGACACTTTTCTCAGCATGGCCCTTTTGACCGATGGGAAGCGAGACTTCTTTGTAGCGCTGATTTGCCTTTCCAGGTTGCTTGGTTGGCCAAAAAGGGCCTATGCGTTTTTTCCTGAATATATTCAGGAAAAAACGCATACGCACTTTTTGGCCAAGGGCATCATTGTCAACGTTTTGCCGCTTTTCATGTGCTTTAAAGGCGATTCGAATCTACCTCCTGAAATCTGTTTCCTGCAATTCTGCCTTGATTTCAAATCCTCTTCTTTGCCTTCCCTCAATATATTTGTGGACGAGAGTTATCATTTATAACTCTGCAGGTTTGTGAATTGCAGTGCCCTGAAGCTCCATTTTACAACTTGCTTTTTTGGGACCTGGCCGCAAAAGCGCAGGATGGCTTCAGGCCCTGTTCTGGTTCTGGGGGGCAGGCTGAGCCTGTGGATAATTCTTCTTCCTGATGGGAAAATAGAGTGACCTGTGTCTGTCCCAATACCAAGAGCTAGTCTCTCATTGCTTCCCCGTCTTCCCGTTCATCCTCAGGACAAATTGCAACCTGTACGGAACAGGAGGTTAAAGGTGCTGATACTCCAAGTAGGGAGATTGCTAGTAAAGTGGCTGGAAT
Organism: Balaenoptera physalus; assembly: GCF_965194825.1. Lineage (NCBI taxonomy): Eukaryota > Metazoa > Chordata > Mammalia > Artiodactyla > Balaenopteridae > Balaenoptera > Balaenoptera physalus. Next base: position 772,015 of record NW_028126413.1, on the reverse strand, counting down.
TGCGAACCCGAGCTCAAGGAGATGACAAATGAGGTGCGTTTTAGAAAGCTTTCCCCATCACACGGTGTACCATCTTCTGGGTTTCTCATGCATGTTTTCGATGTAGGAAGATGCCCTTGAACCTGGAGATTTGGTACCCATGGGATGGGTACCACACAGTATTACTTTAAAGGGTCTGCGTTTGCTCACCCAACCTCACCAAACCTCTCAGCCCCAAGAGTGTCCACCGTTATGTCTCATCCAGCTGTGGGTCTAGATATGGTCAATCCGGGTTGCATCACAGCCCCTGAACGAATTGTGTAAGAATTTCTCTCTCTTTCTCTGTCTTTGTTTCATGGGTTTTTAAAAGTAATTTATTTTTATAATGGGGTTTAGCTGCTTTTCACTGCTGTGTTTATGCCGCTTTACACCCACTTGACACACTAACAGAGAGATTTCAATACATAGGTTTTAAGATTATTACTAGTCAGATATATCCTTGTGTGGTGAATAGGGGGTGTTAAGTCCAGTTCTCTGAGCAAGGAGTAGGTCTTGTCTATTACATGTTGGGTTTATGGAACGGTATCTCAGCTAATTTGAAACCCTTGTTTTATGTATCACCACACCTCACCTTTCCTGTTAAGCAGCCATAGTGTGTTTTCTGCATGTGTGACTCTGTTCTGTTTTGGAATTCAGTTCAAGTGTAATGGTTTTTACTTTCCCTGTATAAGTGGTATATTATGAGAAGTGTCCTTTTCTGTGTGACTTATTTCACTTAGAATCGTTGTACCTAAATCCACTCATCATGCTGCTACTAGCCTTATGACATTGATTTCATGGCTGAGTGATATTCCATTGTACATAAGGACCACAACTTCTTTATCCATTTTTCTCTTTCCTGGGATATTTAAGGTGGAATGAAGTGGAGGTCCTTGGCAACAGAGCAGCCCTAAACTTTGGTGTGCTTGTGTCTTGCTGATTTTTAATTTTCCCAATTTATACCCCCATGCGTGGAAGTGCCCTATGCGCTCTAAGCTGTGTTTTTTAGATGTTTCAGGACACACCGTACCCTTCTCCAGCGTGGCTGTTGGCAATTTACATTCCGCCCATCAGCGTAGCAAGGCTCCCATTTCTCCATGGCCTGTTCTGCATTTCTGGTTTTGACACTTTTCTCAGCATGGCCCTTTTGACCGATGGGAAGCGAGACTTCTTTGTAGCGCTGATTTGCCTTTCCAGGTTGCTTGGTTGGCCAAAAAGGGCGTATGCGTTTTTTCCTGAATATATTCAGGAAAAAACGCATACGCCCTTTTTGGCCAAGGGCATCATTGTCAACGTTTTGCCGCTTTTCATGTGCTTTAAAGGCAATTCGAATCTACTTCCTGAAATCTGTTTCCTGCAATTCTGCCTTGATTTCAAATCCTCTTTTTTGCCTTCCCTCAATATATTTGTGGACGAGAGTTATCATTTATAACACTGCAGGTTTGTGAATTGCAGTGCCCTGAAGCTCCATTTTACAACTTGCTTTTTTGGGAGCTGGCCGCAAAAGCGCAGGATGGCTTCAGGCCCTGTTCTGGTTCTGGGGGGCAGGCTGAGCCTGTGGATAATTCTTCTTCCTGATGGGAAAATAGAGTGACCTGTGTCTGTCCCAATACCAAGAGCTAGTCTCTCATTGCTTCCCCGTCTTCCCGTTCATCCTCAGGACAAATTGCAACCTGTACGGAACAGGAGGTTAAAGGTGCTGATGCTCCAAGTAGGGAGATTGCTAGTAAAGTGGCTGGAATGGCGAACCCGAGCACAGGGAGATGAGAAATGAGGTGCGTTTTAAGAACCTTTCCCCATCACACGGTGTACCATCTTCTGGGTTTCTCATGCATGTTTTCGATGTAGGAAGATGCCCTTGAACCTCGAGATTTGGGACCCATGCGATGGGTACCACGCAGTATTACTTTAAAGGGTCTGCGTTTGCTCACCCAGCCTCACCAAATCTCTCAGCCCCAAGAGTGTCCACCCTTATGTCTCATCCAGCTGTGGGTCTAGATATGGTCAATCCAGGTTCCATCACAGCCCCTGAACGAATTGTGTAAGAATTTCTCTCTCTTTCACTGTCTTTGTTTCATGGGTTTTTAAAAGTAATTTATTTTTATAATGGGGTTTAGCTGCTTTTCACTGCTGTGTTTCTGCCGCTTTACGCCCACTTGACACACTAACAGAGAGATTTCAATACATAGGTTTTAAGATTATTACTAGTCAGATATATCCTTGTGTGGTGAATAGGGGGTGTTGAGTCCAGTTCTCTGAGCAAGGAGTTGGTCTTGTCTATTACATATTGGGATTATGGAACGGTATCTCAGCTAATTTGAAACCCTTGTTTTATGTATCACCCCACCTCACCTTTCCTGTTAAGCAGCCATAGTGTGTTTTCTGCATGTGTGACTCTGTTCTGTTTTATAATTCAGTTGAAGTGTAACGGTTTTTACTTTCCCTGTATAAGTGATATCTTATGAGAAGTGTCCTTTTCTGTGTGACTTATTTCACTTAGAATCGTCGTACATAAATCCACTCATCATGCTGCTACTAGCCTTATGACATTGATTTCATGGCTGAGTGATATTCCATTGTACTTAAGGACCACAACTTCTTTATCCATTTTTCTCTTTCCTGCGATATTAAAGGTGGAATGAAGTGGAGGTCCTTTGCAACAGAGCAGCCCTAAACTTTGGTGTGCTTGTGTCTTGCTGATTTTTAATTTTCCCAATTTATACCCCCATGCGTGGAAGTGCCCCTTGCGCTGTAAGCTGTGTTTTTTAGATGTTTGAGGACACACCGTACCCTTCTCCAGCATGGCTGTTGGCTATTTACATCCCGCCCATCAGCGTAGCAAGGCTCCCATTTCTCCATGGCCTGTCCTGCATTTCTGGTTTTGACACTTTTCTCAGCATAGCCCTTTTGACCGATGGGAAGCGAGACTTCTTTGTAGCGCTGATTTGCCTTTCCAGGTTGCTTGGTTGGCCAAAAAGGGCGTATGCGTTTTTTCCTGAATATATTCAGGAAAAAACGCATACGCCCTTTTTGGCCAAGGGCCTCATTGTCAACGTTTTGCTGCTTTTCATGTGCTTTAAAGGCGATTCGAATCTACCTCCTGAAATCTGTTTCCTGAAATTCTGCCTTGATTTCAAATCCTCTTCTTTGCCTTCCCTCAATATATTTGTGGACGAGAGTTATCATTTATAACTCTGCAGGTTTGTGAATTGCAGTTCCCTGAAGCTCCATTTTACAACTCGCTTTTTGGGAGTTGGCCGTAAAAGCGCAGGATGGCTTCAGGCCCTGTTCTGGTTCCGGGGGGCCGCTGAACCTGTGGTTAATTCTTCTTCCTGATGGGAAAATAGAGTGACCTCTGCCTGTCCCAACACCTAGAGCTAGTCTCTCATTGGTTCCCCATCTTCCCATTCATCCTCAGGACAAATTGCAACCTGTACGGAACAGGAGGTTAAAGGTGCTGATGCTCCAAGTTGGGAGATTGCTAGTAAAGTGGCTGGAATGGCGAACCCGAGCACAAGGAGATGAGAAATGAGGTGCGTTTTAGGAACCTTTCCCCATCACACGGTGTACCATCTTCTGGGTTTCTCATGCATGTTTTCGATGTAGGAAGATGCCCTTGAACCTGGAGATTTGGGACCCATGGGATGGGTACCACACAGTATTACTTTAAAGGGTCTGCGTTTGCTCACCCAACCTCACCAAACCTCTCAGCCCCAAGAGTGTCCACCCTTATGTCTCATCCAGCTGTGGGTCTAGATATGGTCAATCCGGGTTGCATCACAGCCCCTGAACGAATTGTGTAAGAATTTCTCTCTCTTTCTCTGTCTTTGTTACATGGGTTTTTAAAAGTAATTTATTTTTATAATGGGGTTTAGCTGCTTTTCACTGCTGTGTTTATGCCGCTTTACACCCACTTGACACACTAACAGAGAGATTTCAATACATAGGTTTTAAGATTATTACTAGTCAGATATATCCTTGTGTGGTGAATAGGGGGTGTTAAGTCCAGTTCTCTGAGCAAGGAGTAGGTCTTGTCTATTACATGTTGGGTTTATGGAACGGTATCTCAGCTAATTTGAAACCCTTGTTTTATGTATCACCCCACCTCACCTTTCCTGTTAAGCAGCCATAGTGTGTTTTCTGCATGTGTGACTCTGTTCTGTTTTGGAATTCAGTTCAAGTGTAATGGTTTTTACTTTCCCTGTATAAGTGATATATTATGAGAAGTGTCCTTTTCTGTGTGACTTATTTCACTTAGAATCGTTGTACCTAAATCCACTCATCATGCTGCTACTAGCCTTATGACATTGATTTCATGGCTGAGTGATATTCCATTGTACATAAGGACCACAACTTCTTTATCCATTTTTCTCTTTCCTGGGATATTTAAGGTGGAATGAAGTGGAGGTCCTTGGCAACAGAGCAGCCTTAAACTTTGGTGTGCTTGTGTCTTGCTGATTTTTAATTTTCCCAATTTATACCCCCATGCGTGGAAGTGCCCTATGCGCTCTAAGCTGTGTTTTTTAGATGTTTCAGGACACACCGTACCCTTCTCCAGCGTGGCTGTTGGCAATTTACATTCCGCCCATCAGCGTAGCAAGGCTCCCATTTCTCCATGGCCTGTTCTGCATTTCTGGCTTTGACACTTTTCTCAGCATGGCCCTTTTGACCGATGGGAAGCGAGACTTCTTTGTAGCGCTGATTTGCCTTTCCAGGTTGCTTGGTTGGCCAAAAAGGGCGTATGCGTTTTTTCCTGAATATATTCAGGAAAAAACGCATACGCACTTTTTGGCCAAGGGCATCATTGTCAACGTTTTGCCGCTTTTCATGTGCTTTAAAGGCGATTCGAATCTACCTCCTGAAATCTGTTTCCTGCAATTCTGCCTTGATTTCAAATCCTCTTCTTTGCCTTCCCTCAATATATTTGTGGACGACAGTTATCATTTATAACTCTGCAGGTTTGTGAATTGCAGTGCCCTGAAGCTCCATTTTACAACTTGCTTTTTTGGGACCTGGCCGCAAAAGCGCAGGATGGCTTCAGGCCCTGTTCTGGTTCTGGGGGGCAGGCTGAGCCTGTGGATAATTCTTCTTCCTGATGGGAAAATAGAGTGACCTGTGTCTGTCCCAATACCAAGAGCTAGTCTCTCATTGCTTCCCCGTCTTCCCGTTCATCCTCAGGACAAATTGCAACCTGTACGGAACAGGAGGTTAAAGGTGCTGATACTCCAAGTAGGGAGATTGCTAGTAAAGTGGCTGGAATTGCGAACCCGAGCTCAAGGAGATGACAAATGAGGTGCGTTTTAGAAAGCTTTCCCCATCACACGGTGTACCATCTTCTGGGTTTCTCATGCATGTTTTCGATGTAGGAAGATGCCCTTGAACCTGGAGATTTGGTACCCATGGGATGGGTACCACACAGTATTACTTTAAAGGGTCTGCGTTTGCTCACCCAACCTCACCAAACCTCTCAGCCCCAAGAGTGTCCACCGTTATGTCTCATCCAGCTGTGGGTCTAGATATGGTCAATCCGGGTTGCATCACAGCCCCTGAACGAATTGTGTAAGAATTTCTCTCTCTTTCTCTGTCTTTGTTTCATGGGTTTTTAAAAGTAATTTATTTTTATAATGGGGTTTAGCTGCTTTTCACTGCTGTGTTTATGCTGCTTTACACCCACTTGACACACTAACAGAGAGATTTCAATACATAGGTTTTAAGATTATTACTAGTCAGATATATCCTTGTGTGGTGAATAGGGGGTGTTAAGTCCAGTTCTCTGAGCAAGGAGTAGGTCTTGTCTATTACATGTTGGGTTTATGGAACGGTATCTCAGCTAATTTGAAACCCTTGTTTTATGTATCACCCCACCTCACCTTTCCTGTTAAGCAGCCATAGTGTGTTTTCTGCATGTGTGACTCTGTTCTGTTTTGTAATTCAGTTCAAGTGTAATGGTTTTTACTTTCCCTGTATAAGTGATATCTTATGAGAAGTGTCCTTTTCTGTGTGACTTATTTCACTTAGAATCGTCGTACCTAAATCCACTCATCATGCTGCTACTAGCCTTATGACATTGATTTCATGGCTGAGTGATATTCCATTGTACTTAAGGACCACAACTTCTTTATCCATTTTTCTCTTTCCTGCGATATTAAAGGTGGAATGAAGTGGAGGTCCTTTGCAACAGAGCAGCCCTAAACTTTGGTGTGCTTGTGTCTTGCTGATTTTTAATTTTCCCAATTTATACCCCCATGCGTGGAAGTGCCCCTTGCGCTGTAAGCTGTGTTTTTTAGATGTTTGAGGACACACCGTACCCTTCTCCAGCATGGCTGTTGGCTATTTACATCCCGCCCATCAGCGTAGCAAGGCTCCCATTTCTCCATGGCCTGTCCTGCATTTCTGGTTTTGACACTTTTCTCAGCATAGCCCTTTTGACCGATGGGAAGCGAGACTTCTTTGTAGCGCTGATTTGCCTTTCCAGGTTGCTTGGTTGGCCAAAAAGGGCGTATGCGTTTTTTCCTGAATATATTCAGGAAAAAACGCATACGCCCTTTTTGGCCAAGGGCCTCATTGTCAACGTTTTGCTGCTTTTCATGTGCTTTAAAGGCGATTCGAATCTACCTCCTGAAATCTGTTTCCTGAAATTCTGCCTTGATTTCAAATCCTCTTCTTTGCCTTCCCTCAATATATTTGTGGACGAGAGTTATCATTTATAACTCTGCAGGTTTGTGAATTGCAGTTCCCTGAAGCTCCATTTTACAACTCGCCTTTTGGGAGTTGGCCGTAAAAGCGCAGGATGGCTTCAGGCCCTGTTCTGGTTCCGGGGGGCCGCTGAACCTGTGGTTAATTCTTCTTCCTGATGGGAAAATAGAGTGACCTGTGCCTGTCCCAACACCTAGAGCTAGTCTCTCATTGGTTCCCCATCTTCCCATTCATCCTCAGGACAAATTGCAACCTGTACGGAACAGGAGGTTAAAGGTGCTGATGCTCCAAGTTGGGAGATTGCTAGTAAAGTGGCTGGAATGGCGAACCCGAGCACAAGGAGATGAGAAATGAGATGCGTTTTAGGAACCTTTCCCCATCACACGGTGTACCATCTTCTGGGTTTCTCATGCATGTTTTCGATGTAGGAAGATGCCCTTGAACCTGGAGATTTGGGACCCATGGGATGGGTACCACACAGTATTACTTTAAAGGGTCTGCGTTTGCTCACCCAACCTCACCAAACCTCTCAGCCCCAAGAGTGTCCACCCTTATGTCTCATCCAGCTGTGGGTCTAGATATGGTCAATCCGGGTTGCATCACAGCCCCTGAACGAATTGTGTAAGAATTTCTCTCTCTTTCTCTGTCTTTGTTACATGGGTTTTTAAAAGTAATTTATTTTTATAATGGGGTTTAGCTGCTTTTCACTGCTGTGTTTATGCCGCTTTACACCCACTTGACACACTAACAGAGAGATTTCAATACATAGGTTTTAAGATTATTACTAGTCAGATATATCCTTGTGTGGTGAATAGGGGGTGTTAAATCCAGTTCTCTGAGCAAGGAGTAGGTCTTGTCTATTACATGTTGGGTTTATGGAACGGTATCTCAGCTAATTTGAAACCCTTGTTTTATGTATCACCCCACCTCACCTTTCCTGTTAAGCAGCCATAGTGTGTTTTCTGCATGTGTGACTCTGTTCTGTTTTGGAATTCAGTTCAAGTGTAATGGTTTTTACTTTCCCTGTATAAGTGATATATTATGAGAAGTGTCCTTTTCTGTGTGACTTATTTCACTTAGAATCGTTGTACCTAAATCCACTCATCATGCTGCTACTAGCCTTATGACATTGATTTCATGGCTGAGTGATATTCCATTGTACATAAGGACCACAACTTCTTTATCCATTTTTCTCTTTCCTGGGATATTTAAGGTGGAATGAAGTGGAGGTCCTTGGCAACAGAGCAGCCCTAAACTTTGGTGTGCTTGTGTCTTGCTGATTTTTAATTTTCCCAATTTATACCCCCATGCGTGGAAGTGCCCTATGCGCTCTAAGCTGTGTTTTTTAGATGTTTCAGGACACACCGTACCCTTCTCCAGCGTGGCTGTTGGCAATTTACATTCCGCCCATCAGCGTAGCAAGGCTCCCATTTCTCCATGGCCTGTTCTGCATTTCTGGCTTTGACACTTTTCTCAGCATGGCCCTTTTGACCGATGGGAAGCGAGACTTCTTTGTAGCGCTGATTTGCCTTTCCAGGTTGCTTGGTTGGCCAAAAAGGGCCTATGCGTTTTTTCCTGAATATATTCAGGAAAAAACGCATACGCACTTTTTGGCCAAGGGCATCATTGTCAACGTTTTGCCGCTTTTCATGTGCTTTAAAGGCGATTCGAATCTACCTCCTGAAATCTGTTTCCTGCAATTCTGCCTTGATTTCAAATCCTCTTCTTTGCCTTCCCTCAATATATTTGTGGACGAGAGTTATCATTTATAACTCTGCAGGTTTGTGAATTGCAGTGCCCTGAAGCTCCATTTTACAACTTGCTTTTTTGGGACCTGGCCGCAAAAGCGCAGGATGGCTTCAGGCCCTGTTCTGGTTCTGGGGGGCAGGCTGAGCCTGTGGATAATTCTTCTTCCTGATGGGAAAATAGAGTGACCTGTGTCTGTCCCAATACCAAGAGCTAGTCTCTCATTGCTTCCCCGTCTTCCCGTTCATCCTCAGGACAAATTGCAACCTGTACGGAACAGGAGGTTAAAGGTGCTGATACTGCAAGTAGGGAGATTGCTAGTAAAGTGGCTGGAATTGCGAACCCGAGCTCAAGGAGATGACAAATGAGGTGCGTTTTAGAAAGCTTTCCCCATCACACGGTGTACCATCTTCTGGGTTTCTCATGCATGTTTTCGATGTAGGAAGATGCCCTTGAACCTGGAGATTTGGTACCCATGGGATGGGTACCACACAGTATTACTTTAAAGGGTCTGCGTTTGCTCACCCAACCTCACCAAACCTCTCAGCCCCAAGAGTGTCCACCGTTATGTCTCATCCAGCTGTGGGTCTAGATATGGTCAATCCGGGTTGCATCACAGCCCCTGAACGAATTGTGTAAGAATTTCTCTCTCTTTCTCTGTCTTTGTTTCATGGGTTTTTAAAAGTAATTTATTTTTATAATGGGGTTTAGCTGCTTTTCACTGCTGTGTTTCTGCCGCTTTACGCCCACTTGACACACTAACAGAGAGATTTCAATACATAGGTTTTAAGATTATTACTAGTCAGATATATCCTTGTGTGGTGAATAGGGGGTGTTGAGTCCAGTTCTCTGAGCAAGGAGTTGGTCTTGTCTATTACATATTGGGATTATGGAACGGTATCTCAGCTAATTTGAAACCCTTGTTTTATGTATCACCCCACCTCACCTTTCCTGTTAAGCAGCCATAGTGTGTTTTCTGCATGTGTGACTCTGTTCTGTTTTATAATTCAGTTGAAGTGTAACGGTTTTTACTTTCCCTGTATAAGTGATATCTTATGAGAAGTGTCCTTTTCTGTGTGACTTATTTCACTTAGAATCGTCGTACATAAATCCACTCATCATGCTGCTACTAGCCTTATGACATTGATTTCATGGCTGAGTGATATTCCATTGTACTTAAGGACCACAACTTCTTTATCCATTTTTCTCTTTCCTGCGATATTAAAGGTGGAATGAAGTGGAGGTCCTTTGCAACAGAGCAGCCCTAAACTTTGGTGTGCTTGTGTCTTGCTGATTTTTAATTTTCCCAATTTATACCCCCATGCGTGGAAGTGCCCCTTGCGCTGTAAGCTGTGTTTTTTAGATGTTTGAGGACACACCGTACCCTTCTCCAGCATGGCTGTTGGCTATTTACATCCCGCCCATCAGCGTAGCAAGGCTCCCATTTCTCCATGGCCTGTCCTGCATTTCTGGTTTTGACACTTTTCTCAGCATAGCCCTTTTGACCGATGGGAAGCGAGACTTCTTTGTAGCGCTGATTTGCCTTTCCAGGTTGCTTGGTTGGCCAAAAAGGGCGTATGCGTTTTTTCCTGAATATATTCAGGAAAAAACGCATACGCCCTTTTTGGCCAAGGGCCTCATTGTCAACGTTTTGCTGCTTTTCATGTGCTTTAAAGGCGATTCGAATCTACCTCCTGAAATCTGTTTCCTGAAATTCTGCCTTGATTTCAAATCCTCTTCTTTGCCTTCCCTCAATATATTTGTGGACGAGAGTTATCATTTATAACTCTGCAGGTTTGTGAATTGCAGTTCCCTGAAGCTCCATTTTACAACTCGCTTTTTGGGAGTTGGCCGTAAAAGCGCAGGATGGCTTCAGGCCCTGTTCTGGTTCCGGGGGGCCGCTGAACCTGTGGTTAATTCTTCTTCCTGATGGGAAAATAGAGTGACCTGTGCCTGTCCCAACACCTAGAGCTAGTCTCTCATTGGTTCCCCATCTTCCCATTCATCCTCAGGACAAATTGCAACCTGTACGGAACAGGAGGTTAAAGGTGCTGATGCTCCAAGTTGGGAGATTGCTAGTAAAGTGGCTGGAATGGCGAACCCGAGCACAAGGAGATGAGAAATGAGGTGCGTTTTAGGAACCTTTCCCCATCACACGGTGTACCATCTTCTGGGTTTCTCATGCATGTTTTCGATGTAGGAAGATGCCCTTGAACCTGGAGATTTGGGACCCATGGGATGGGTACCACACAGTATTACTTTAAAGGGTCTGCGTTTGCTCACCCAACCTCACCAAACCTCTCAGCCCCAAGAGTGTCCACCCTTATGTCTCATCCAGCTGTGGGTCTAGATATGGTCAATCCGGGTTGCATCACAGCCCCTGAACGAATTGTGTAAGAATTTCTCTCTCTTTCTCTGTCTTTGTTACATGGGTTTTTAAAAGTAATTTATTTTTATAATGGGGTTTAGCTGCTTTTCACTGCTGTGTTTATGCCGCTTTACACCCACTTGACACACTAACAGAGAGATTTCAATACATAGGTTTTAAGATTATTACTAGTCAGATATATCCTTGTGTGGTGAATAGGGGGTGTTAAGTCCAGTTCTCTGAGCAAGGAGTAGGTCTTGTCTATTACATGTTGGGTTTATGGAACGGTATCTCAGCTAATTTGAAACCCTTGTTTTATGTATCACCCCACCTCACCTTTCCTGTTAAGCAGCCATAGTGTGTTTTCTGCATGTGTGACTCTGTTCTGTTTTGGAATTCAGTTCAAGTGTAATGGTTTTTACTTTCCCTGTATAAGTGATATATTATGAGAAGTGTCCTTTTCTGTGTGACTTATTTCACTTAGAATCGTTGTACCTAAATCCACTCATCATGCTGCTACTAGCCTTATGACATTGATTTCATGGCTGAGTGATATTCCATTGTACATAAGGACCACAACTTCTTTATCCATTTTTCTCTTTCCTGGGATATTTAAGGTGGAATGAAGTGGAGGTCCTTGGCAACAGAGCAGCCCTAAACTTTGGTGTGCTTGTGTCTTGCTGATTTTTAATTTTCCCAATTTATACCCCCATGCGTGGAAGTGCCCTATGCGCTCTAAGCTGTGTTTTTTAGATGTTTCAGGACACACCGTACCCTTCTCCAGCGTGGCTGTTGGCAATTTACATTCCGCCCATCAGCGTAGCAAGGCTCCCATTTCTCCATGGCCTGTTCTGCATTTCTGGCTTTGACACTTTTCTCAGCATGGCCCTTTTGACCGATGGGAAGCGAGACTTCTTTGTAGCGCTGATTTGCCTTTCCAGGTTGCTTGGTTGGCCAAAAAGGGCGTATGCGTTTTTTCCTGAATATATTCAGGAAAAAACGCATACGCACTTTTTGGCCAAGGGCATCATTGTCAACGTTTTGCCGCTTTTCATGTGCTTTAAAGGCGATTCGAATCTACCTCCTGAAATCTGTTTCCTGCAATTCTGCCTTGATTTCAAATCCTCTTCTTTGCCTTCCCTCAATATATTTGTGGACGAGAGTTATCATTTATAACTCTGCAGGTTTGTGAATTGCAGTGCCCTGAAGCTCCATTTTACAACTTGCTTTTTTGGGACCTGGCCGCAAAAGCGCAGGATGGCTTCAGGCCCTGTTCTGGTTCTGGGGGGCAGGCTGAGCCTGTGGATAATTCTTCTTCCTGATGGGAAAATAGAGTGACCTGTGTCTGTCCCAATACCAAGAGCTAGTCTCTCATTGCTTCCCCGTCTTCCCGTTCATCCTCAGGACAAATTGCAACCTGTACGGAACAGGAGGTTAAAGGTGCTGATACTCCAAGTAGGGAGATTGCTAGTAAAGTGGCTGGAATTGCGAACCCGAGCTCAAGGAGATGACAAATGAGGTGCGTTTTAGAAAGCTTTCCCCATCACACGGTGTACCATCTTCTGGGTTTCTCATGCATGTTTTCGATGTAGGAAGATGCCCTTGAACCTGGAGATTTGGTACCCATGGGATGGGTACCACACAGTATTACTTTAAAGGGTCTGCGTTTGCTCACCCAACCTCACCAAACCTCTCAGCCCCAAGAGTGTCCACCGTTATGTCTCATCCAGCTGTGGGTCTAGATATGGTCAATCCGGGTTGCATCACAGCCCCTGAACGAATTGTGTAAGAATTTCTCTCTCTTTCTCTGTCTTTGTTTCATGGGTTTTTAAAAGTAATTTATTTTTATAATGGGGTTTAGCTGCTTTTCACTGCTGTGTTTATGCTGCTTTACACCCACTTGACACACTAACAGAGAGATTTCAATACATAGGTTTTAAGATTATTACTAGTCAGATATATCCTTGTGTGGTGAATAGGGGGTGTTAAGTCCAGTTCTCTGAGCAAGGAGTAGGTCTTGTCTATTACATGTTGGGTTTATGGAATGGTATCTCAGCTAATTTGAAACCCTTGTTTTATGTATCACCCCACCTCACCTTTCCTGTTAAGCAGCCATAGTGTGTTTTCTGCATGTGTGACTCTGTTCTGTTTTGTAATTCAGTTCAAGTGTAATGGTTTTTACTTTCCCTGTATAAGTGATATCTTATGAGAAGTGTCCTTTTCTGTGTGACTTATTTCACTTAGAATCGTCGTACCTAAATCCACTCATCATGCTGCTACTAGCCTTATGACATTGATTTCATGGCTGAGTGATATTCCATTGTACTTAAGGACCACAACTTCTTTATCCATTTTTCTCTTTCCTGCGATATTAAAGGTGGAATGAAGTGGAGGTCCTTTGCAACAGAGCAGCCCTAAACTTTGGTGTGCTTGTGTCTTGCTGATTTTTAATTTTCCCAATTTATACCCCCATGCGTGGAAGTGCCCCTTGCGCTGTAAGCTGTGTTTTTTAGATGTTTGAGGACACACCGTACCCTTCTCCAGCATGGCTGTTGGCTATTTACATCCCGCCCATCAGCGTAGCAAGGCTCCCATTTCTCCATGGCCTGTCCTGCATTTCTGGTTTTGACACTTTTCTCAGCATAGCCCTTTTGACCGATGGGAAGCGAGACTTCTTTGTAGCGCTGATTTGCCTTTCCAGGTTGCTTGGTTGGCCAAAAAGGGCGTATGCGTTTTTTCCTGAATATATTCAGGAAAAAACGCATACGCCCTTTTTGGCCAAGGGCCTCATTGTCAACGTTTTGCTGCTTTTCATGTGCTTTAAAGGCGATTCGAATCTACCTCCTGAAATCTGTTTCCTGAAATTCTGCCTTGATTTCAAATCCTCTTCTTTGCCTTCCCTCAATATATTTGTGGACGAGAGTTATCATTTATAACTCTGCAGGTTTGTGAATTGCAGTTCCCTGAAGCTCCATTTTACAACTCGCCTTTTGGGAGTTGGCCGTAAAAGCGCAGGATGGCTTCAGGCCCTGTTCTGGTTCCGGGGGGCCGCTGAACCTGTGGTTAATTCTTCTTCCTGATGGGAAAATAGAGTGACCTGTGCCTGTCCCAACACCTAGAGCTAGTCTCTCATTGGTTCCCCATCTTCCCATTCATCCTCAGGACAAATTGCAACCTGTACGGAACAGGAGGTTAAAGGTGCTGATGCTCCAAGTTGGGAGATTGCTAGTAAAGTGGCTGGAATGGCGAACCCGAGCACAAGGAGATGAGAAATGAGATGCGTTTTAGGAACCTTTCCCCATCACACGGTGTACCATCTTCTGGGTTTCTCATGCATGTTTTCGATGTAGGAAGATGCCCTTGAACCTGGAGATTTGGGACCCATGGGATGGGTACCACACAGTATTACTTTAAAGGGTCTGCGTTTGCTCACCCAACCTCACCAAAACTCTCAGCCCCAAGAGTGTCCACCCTTATGTCTCATCCAGCTGTGGGTCTAGATATGGTCAATCCGGGTTGCATCACAGCCCCTGAACGAATTGTGTAAGAATTTCTCTCTCTTTCTCTGTCTTTGTTACATGGGTTTTTAAAAGTAATTTATTTTTATAATGGGGTTTAGCTGCTTTTCACTGCTGTGTTTATGCCGCTTTACACCCACTTGACACACTAACAGAGAGATTTCAATACATAGGTTTTAAGATTATTACTAGTCAGATATATCCTTGTGTGGTGAATAGGGGGTGTTAAATCCAGTTCTCTGAGCAAGGAGTAGGTCTTGTCTATTACATGTTGGGTTTATGGAACGGTATCTCAGCTAATTTGAAACCCTTGTTTTATGTATCACCCCACCTCACCTTTCCTGTTAAGCAGCCATAGTGTGTTTTCTGCATGTGTGACTCTGTTCTGTTTTGGAATTCAGTTCAAGTGTAATGGTTTTTACTTTCCCTGTATAAGTGATATATTATGAGAAGTGTCCTTTTCTGTGTGACTTATTTCACTTAGAATCGTTGTACCTAAATCCACTCATCATGCTGCTACTAGCCTTATGACATTGATTTCATGGCTGAGTGATATTCCATTGTACATAAGGACCACAACTTCTTTATCCATTTTTCTCTTTCCTGGGATATTTAAGGTGGAATGAAGTGGAGGTCCTTGGCAACAGAGCAGCCCTAAACTTTGGTGTGCTTGTGTCTTGCTGATTTTTAATTTTCCCAATTTATACCCCCATGCGTGGAAGTGCCCTATGCGCTCTAAGCTGTGTTTTTTAGATGTTTCAGGACACACCGTACCCTTCTCCAGCGTGGCTGTTGGCAATTTACATTCCGCCCATCAGCGTAGCAAGGCTCCCATTTCTCCATGGCCTGTTCTGCATTTCTGGCTTTGACACTTTTCTCAGCATGGCCCTTTTGACCGATGGGAAGCGAGACTTCTTTGTAGCGCTGATTTGCCTTTCCAGGTTGCTTGGTTGGCCAAAAAGGGCCTATGCGTTTTTTCCTGAATATATTCAGGAAAAAACGCATACGCACTTTTTGGCCAAGGGCATCATTGTCAACGTTTTGCCGCTTTTCATGTGCTTTAAAGGCGATTCGAATCTACCTCCTGAAATCTGTTTCCTGCAATTCTGCCTTGATTTCAAATCCTCTTCTTTGCCTTCCCTCAATATATTTGTGGACGAGAGTTATCATTTATAACTCTGCAGGTTTGTGAATTGCAGTGCCCTGAAGCTCCATTTTACAACTTGCTTTTTTGGGACCTGGCCGCCAAAGCGCAGGATGGCTTCAGGCCCTGTTCTGGTTCTGGGGGGCAGGCTGAGCCTGTGGATAATTCTTCTTCCTGATGGGAAAATAGAGTGACCTGTGTCTGTCCCAATACCAAGAGCTAGTCTCTCATTGCGTCCCCGTCTTCCCGTTCATCCTCAGGACAAATTGCAACCTGTACGGAACAGGAGGTTAAAGGTGCTGATACTCCAAGTAGGGAGATTGCTAGTAAAGTGGCTGGAATTGCGAACCCGAGCTCAAGGAGATGACAAATGAGGTGCGTTTTAGAAAGCTTTCCCCATCACACGGTGTACCATCTTCTGGGTTTCTCATGCATGTTTTCGATGTAGGAAGATGCCCTTGAACCTGGAGATTTGGTACCCATGGGATGGGTACCACACAGTATTACTTTAAAGGGTCTGCGTTTGCTCACCCAACCTCACCAAACCTCTCAGCCCCAAGAGTGTCCACCGTTATGTCTCATCCAGCTGTGGGTCTAGATATGGTCAATCCGGGTTGCATCACAGCCCCTGAACGAATTGTGTAAGAATTTCTCTCTCTTTCTCTGTCTTTGTTTCATGGGTTTTTAAAAGTAATTTATTTTTATAATGGGGTTTAGCTGCTTTTCACTGCTGTGTTTATGCCGCTTTACACCCACTTGACACACTAACAGAGAGATTTCAATACATAGGTTTTAAGATTATTACTAGTCAGATATATCCTTGTGTGGTGAATAGGGGGTGTTAAGTCCAGTTCTCTGAGCAAGGAGTAGGTCTTGTCTATTACATGTTGGGTTTATGGAACGGTATCTCAGCTAATTTGAAACCCTTGTTTTATGTATCACCCCACCTCACCTTTCCTGTTAAGCAGCCATAGTGTGTTTTCTGCATGTGTGACTCTGTTCTGTTTTGGAATTCAGTTCAAGTGTAATGGTTTTTACTTTCCCTGTATAAGTGATATATTATGAGAAGTGTCCTTTTCTGTGTGACTTATTTCACTTAGAATCGTTGTACCTAAATCCACTCATCATGCTGCTACTAGCCTTATGACATTGATTTCATGGCTGAGTGATATTCCATTGTACATAAGGACCACAACTTCTTTATCCATTTTTCTCTTTCCTGGGATATTTAAGGTGGAATGAAGTGGAGGTCCTTGGCAACAGAGCAGCCCTAAACTTTGGTGTGCTTGTGTCTTGCTGATTTTTAATTTTCCCAATTTATACCCCCATGCGTGGAAGTGCCCTATGCGCTCTAAGCTGTGTTTTTTAGATGTTTCAGGACACACCGTACCCTTCTCCAGCGTGGCTGTTGGCAATTTACATTCCGCCCATCAGCGTAGCAAGGCTCCCATTTCTCCATGGCCTGTTCTGCATTTCTGGTTTTGACACTTTTCTCAGCATGGCCCTTTTGACCGATGGGAAGCGAGACTTCTTTGTAGCGCTGATTTGCCTTTCCAGGTTGCTTGGTTGGCCAAAAAGGGCGTATGCGTTTTTTCCTGAATATATTCAGGAAAAAACGCATACGCACTTTTTGGCCAAGGGCATCATTGTCAACGTTTTGCCGCTTTTCATGTGCTTTAAAGGCAATTCGAATCTACTTCCTGAAATCTGTTTCCTGCAATTCTGCCTTGATTTCAAATCCTCTTTTTTGCCTTCCCTCAATATATTTGTGGACGAGAGTTATCATTTATAACACTGCAGGTTTGTGAATTGCAGTGCCCTGAAGCTCCATTTTACAACTTGCTTTTTTGGGAGCTGGCCGCAAAAGTGCAGGATGGCTTCAGGCCCTGTTCTGGTTCTGGGGGGCAGGCTGAGCCTGTGGATAATTCTTCTTCCTGATGGGAAAATAGAGTGACCTGTGTCTGTCCCAATACCAAGAGCTAGTCTCTCATTGCTTCCCCGTCTTCCCGTTCATCCTCAGGACAAATTGCAACCTGTACGGAACAGGAGGTTAAAGGTGCTGATGCTCCAAGTAGGGAGATTGCTAGTAAAGTGGCTGGAATGGCGAACCCGAGCACAGGGAGATGAGAAATGAGGTGCGTTTTAAGAACCTTTCCCCATCACACGGTGTACCATCTTCTGGGTTTCTCATGCATGTTTTCGATGTAGGAAGATGCCCTTGAACCTCGAGATTTGGGACCCATGCGATGGGTACCACGCAGTATTACTTTAAAGGGTCTGCGTTTGCTCACCCAGCCTCACCAAATCTCTCAGCCCCAAGAGTGTCCACCCTTATGTCTCATCCAGCTGTGGGTCTAGATATGGTCAATCCAGGTTCCATCACAGCCCCTGAACGAATTGTGTAAGAATTTCTCTCTCTTTCACTGTCTTTGTTTCATGGGTTTTTAAAAGTAATTTATTTTTATAATGGGGTTTAGCTGCTTTTCACTGCTGTGTTTCTGCCGCTTTACGCCCACTTGACACACTAACAGAGAGATTTCAATACATAGGTTTTAAGATTATTACTAGTCAGATATATCCTTGTGTGGTGAATAGGGGGTGTTGAGTCCAGTTCTCTGAGCAAGGAGTTGGTCTTGTCTATTACATATTGGGATTATGGAACGGTATCTCAGCTAATTTGAAACCCTTGTTTTATGTATCACCCCACCTCACCTTTCCTGTTAAGCAGCCATAGTGTGTTTTCTGCATGTGTGACTCTGTTCTGTTTTATAATTCAGTTGAAGTGTAACGGTTTTTACTTTCCCTGTATAAGTGATATCTTATGAGAAGTGTCCTTTTCTGTGTGACTTATTTCACTTAGAATCGTCGTACATAAATCCACTCATCATGCTGCTACTAGCCTTATGACATTGATTTCATGGCTGAGTGATATTCCATTGTACTTAAGGACCACAACTTCTTTATCCATTTTTCTCTTTCCTGCGATATTAAAGGTGGAATGAAGTGGAGGTCCTTTGCAACAGAGCAGCCCTAAACTTTGGTGTGCTTGTGTCTTGCTGATTTTTAATTTTCCCAATTTATACCCCCATGCGTGGAAGTGCCCCTTGCGCTGTAAGCTGTGTTTTTTAGATGTTTGAGGACACACCGTACCCTTCTCCAGCATGGCTGTTGGCTATTTACATCCCGCCCATCAGCGTAGCAAGGCTCCCATTTCTCCATGGCCTGTCCTGCATTTCTGGTTTTGACACTTTTCTCAGCATAGCCCTTTTGACCGATGGGAAGCGAGACTTCTTTGTAGCGCTGATTTGCCTTTCCAGGTTGCTTGGTTGGCCAAAAAGGGCGTATGCGTTTTTTCCTGAATATATTCAGGAAAAAACGCATACGCCCTTTTTGGCCAAGGGCCTCATTGTCAACGTTTTGCTGCTTTTCATGTGCTTTAAAGGCGATTCGAATCTACCTCCTGAAATCTGTTTCCTGAAATTCTGCCTTGATTTCAAATCCTCTTCTTTGCCTTCCCTCAATATATTTGTGGACGAGAGTTATCATTTATAACTCTGCAGGTTTGTGAATTGCAGTTCCCTGAAGCTCCATTTTACAACTCGCTTTTTGGGAGTTGGCCGTAAAAGCGCAGGATGGCTTCAGGCCCTGTTCTGGTTCCGGGGGGCCGCTGAACCTGTGGTTAATTCTTCTTCCTGATGGGAAAATAGAGTGACCTGTGCCTGTCCCAACACCTAGAGCTAGTCTCTCATTGGTTCCCCATCTTCCCATTCATCCTCAGGACAAATTGCAACCTGTACGGAACAGGAGGTTAAAGGTGCTGATGCTCCAAGTTGGGAGATTGCTAGTAAAGTGGCTGGAATGGCGAACCCGAGCACAAGGAGATGAGAAATGAGGTGCGTTTTAGGAACCTTTCCCCATCACACGGTGTACCATCTTCTGGGTTTCTCATGCATGTTTTCGATGTAGGAAGATGCCCTTGAACCTGGAGATTTGGGACCCATGGGATGGGTACCACACAGTATTACTTTAAAGGGTCTGCGTTTGCTCACCCAACCTCACCAAACCTCTCAGCCCCAAGAGTGTCCACCCTTATGTCTCATCCAGCTGTGGGTCTAGATATGGTCAATCCGGGTTGCATCACAGCCCCTGAACGAATTGTGTAAGAATTTCTCTCTCTTTCTCTGTCTTTGTTACATGGGTTTTTAAAAGTAATTTATTTTTATAATGGGGTTTAGCTGCTTTTCACTGCTGTGTTTATGCCGCTTTACACCCACTTGACACACTAACAGAGAGATTTCAATACATAGGTTTTAAGATTATTACTAGTCAGATATATCCTTGTGTGGTGAATAGGGGGTGTTAAGTCCAGTTCTCTGAGCAAGGAGTAGGTCTTGTCTATTACATGTTGGGTTTATGGAACGGTATCTCAGCTAATTTGAAACCCTTGTTTTATGTATCACCCCACCTCACCTTTCCTGTTAAGCAGCCATAGTGTGTTTTCTGCATGTGTGACTCTGTTCTGTTTTGGAATTCAGTTCAAGTGTAATGGTTTTTACTTTCCCTGTATAAGTGATATATTATGAGAAGTGTCCTTTTCTGTGTGACTTATTTCACTTAGAATCGTTGTACCTAAATCCACTCATCATGCTGCTACTAGCCTTATGACATTGATTTCATGGCTGAGTGATATTCCATTGTACATAAGGACCACAACTTCTTTATCCATTTTTCTCTTTCCTGGGATATTTAAGGTGGAATGAAGTGGAGGTCCTTGGCAACAGAGCAGCCCTAAACTTTGGTGTGCTTGTGTCTTGCTGATTTTTAATTTTCCCAATTTATACCCCCATGCGTGGAAGTGCCCTATGCGCTCTAAGCTGTGTTTTTTAGATGTTTCAGGACACACCGTACCCTTCTCCAGCATGGCTGTTGGCAATTTACATTCCGCCCATCAGCGTAGCAAGGCTCCCATTTCTCCATGGCCTGTTCTGCATTTCTGGCTTTGACACTTTTCTCAGCATGGCCCTTTTGACCGATGGGAAGCGAGACTTCTTTGTAGCGCTGATTTGCCTTTCCAGGTTGCTTGGTTGGCCAAAAAGGGCGTATGCGTTTTTTCCTGAATATATTCAGGAAAAAACGCATACGCACTTTTTGGCCAAGGGCATCATTGTCAACGTTTTGCCGCTTTTCATGTGCTTTAAAGGCGATTCGAATCTACCTCCTGAAATCTGTTTCCTGCAATTCTGCCTTGATTTCAAATCCTCTTCTTTGCCTTCCCTCAATATATTTGTGGACGACAGTTATCATTTATAACTCTGCAGGTTTGTGAATTGCAGTGACCTGAAGCTCCATTTTACAACTTGCTTTTTTGGGACCTGGCCGCAAAAGCGCAGGATGGCTTCAGGCCCTGTTCTGGTTCTGGGGGGCAGGCTGAGCCTGTGGATAATTCTTCTTCCTGATGGGAAAATAGAGTGACCTGTGTCTGTCCCAATACCAAGAGCTAGTCTCTCATTGCTTCCCCGTCTTCCCGTTCATCCTCAGGACAAATTGCAACCTGTACGGAACAGGAGGTTAAAGGTGCTGATACTCCAAGTAGGGAGATTGCTAGTAAAGTGGCTGGAATTGCGAACCCGAGCTCAAGGAGATGACAAATGAGGTGCGTTTTAGAAAGCTTTCCCCATCACACGGTGTACCATCTTCTGGGTTTCTCATGCATGTTTTCGATGTAGGAAGATGCCCTTGAACCTGGAGATTTGGTACCCATGGGATGGGTACCACACAGTATTACTTTAAAGGGTCTGCGTTTGCTCACCCAACCTCACCAAACCTCTCAGCCCCAAGAGTGTCCACCGTTATGTCTCATCCAGCTGTGGGTCTAGATATGGTCAATCCGGGTTGCATCACAGCCCCTGAACGAATTGTGTAAGAATTTCTCTCTCTTTCTCTGTCTTTGTTTCATGGGTTTTTAAAAGTAATTTATTTTTATAATGGGGTTTAGCTGCTTTTCACTGCTGTGTTTATGCTGCTTTACACCCACTTGACACACTAACAGAGAGATTTCAATACATAGGTTTTAAGATTATTACTAGTCAGATATATCCTTGTGTGGTGAATAGGGGGTGTTAAGTCCAGTTCTCTGAGCAAGGAGTAGGTCTTGTCTATTACATGTTGGGTTTATGGAACGGTATCTCAGCTAATTTGAAACCCTTGTTTTATGTATCACCCCACCTCACCTTTCCTGTTAAGCAGCCATAGTGTGTTTTCTGCATGTGTGACTCTGTTCTGTTTTGTAATTCAGTTCAAGTGTAATGGTTTTTACTTTCCCTGTATAAGTGATATCTTATGAGAAGTGTCCTTTTCTGTGTGACTTATTTCACTTAGAATCGTCGTACCTAAATCCACTCATCATGCTGCTACTAGCCTTATGACATTGATTTCATGGCTGAGTGATATTCCATTGTACTTAAGGACCACAACTTCTTTATCCATTTTTCTCTTTCCTGCGATATTAAAGGTGGAATGAAGTGGAGGTCCTTTGCAACAGAGCAGCCCTAAACTTTGGTGTGCTTGTGTCTTGCTGATTTTTAATTTTCCCAATTTATACCCCCATGCGTGGAAGTGCCCCTTGCGCTGTAAGCTGTGTTTTTTAGATGTTTGAGGACACACCGTACCCTTCTCCAGCATGGCTGTTGGCTATTTACATCCCGCCCATCAGCGTAGCAAGGCTCCCATTTCTCCATGGCCTGTCCTGCATTTCTGGTTTTGACACTTTTCTCAGCATAGCCCTTTTGACCGATGGGAAGCGAGACTTCTTTGTAGCGCTGATTTGCCTTTCCAGGTTGCTTGGTTGGCCAAAAAGGGCGTATGCGTTTTTTCCTGAATATATTCAGGAAAAAACGCATACGCCCTTTTTGGCCAAGGGCCTCATTGTCAACGTTTTGCTGCTTTTCATGTGCTTTAAAGGCGATTCGAATCTACCTCCTGAAATCTGTTTCCTGAAATTCTGCCTTGATTTCAAATCCTCTTCTTTGCCTTCCCTCAATATATTTGTGGACGAGAGTTATCATTTATAACTCTGCAGGTTTGTGAATTGCAGTTCCCTGAAGCTCCATTTTACAACTCGCCTTTTGGGAGTTGGCCGTAAAAGCGCAGGATGGCTTCAGGCCCTGTTCTGGTTCCGGGGGGCCGCTGAACCTGTGGTTAATTCTTCTTCCTGATGGGAAAATAGAGTGACCTGTGCCTGTCCCAACACCTAGAGCTAGTCTCTCATTGGTTCCCCATCTTCCCATTCATCCTCAGGACAAATTGCAACCTGTACGGAACAGGAGGTTAAAGGTGCTGATGCTCCAAGTTGGGAGATTGCTAGTAAAGTGGCTGGAATGGCGAACCCGAGCACAAGGAGATGAGAAATGAGATGCGTTTTAGGAACCTTTCCCCATCACACGGTGTACCATCTTCTGGGTTTCTCATGCATGTTTTCGATGTAGGAAGATGCCCTTGAACCTGGAGATTTGGGACCCATGGGATGGGTACCACACAGTATTACTTTAAAGGGTCTGCGTTTGCTCACCCAACCTCACCAAACCTCTCAGCCCCAAGAGTGTCCACCCTTATGTCTCATCCAGCTGTGGGTCTAGATATGGTCAATCCGGGTTGCATCACAGCCCCTGAACGAATTGTGTAAGAATTTCTCTCTCTTTCTCTGTCTTTGTTACATGGGGTTTTAAAAGTAATTTATTTTTATAATGGGGTTTAGCTGCTTTTCACTGCTGTGTTTATGCCGCTTTACACCCACTTGACACACTAACAGAGAGATTTCAATACATAGGTTTTAAGATTATTACTAGTCAGATATATCCTTGTGTGGTGAATAGGGGGTGTTAAATCCAGTTCTCTGAGCAAGGAGTAGGTCTTGTCTATTACATGTTGGGTTTATGGAACGGTATCTCAGCTAATTTGAAACCCTTGTTTTATGTATCACCCCACCTCACCTTTCCTGTTAAGCAGCCATAGTGTGTTTTCTGCATGTGTGACTCTGTTCTGTTTTGGAATTCAGTTCAAGTGTAATGGTTTTTACTTTCCCTGTATAAGTGATATATTATGAGAAGTGTCCTTTTCTGTGTGACTTATTTCACTTAGAATCGTTGTACCTAAATCCACTCATCATGCTGCTACTAGCCTTATGACATTGATTTCATGGCTGAGTGATATTCCATTGTACATAAGGACCACAACTTCTTTATCCATTTTTCTCTTTCCTGGGATATTTAAGGTGGAATGAAGTGGAGGTCCTTGGCAACAGAGCAGCCCTAAACTTTGGTGTGCTTGTGTCTTGCTGATTTTTAATTTTCCCAATTTATACCCCCATGCGTGGAAGTGCCCTATGCGCTCTAAGCTGTGTTTTTTAGATGTTTCAGGACACACCGTACCCTTCTCCAGCGTGGCTGTTGGCAATTTACATTCCGCCCATCAGCGTAGCAAGGCTCCCATTTCTCCATGGCCTGTTCTGCATTTCTGGCTTTGACACTTTTCTCAGCATGGCCCTTTTGACCGATGGGAAGCGAGACTTCTTTGTAGCGCTGATTTGCCTTTCCAGGTTGCTTGGTTGGCCAAAAAGGGCGTATGCGTTTTTTCCTGAATATATTCAGGAAAAAACGCATACGCACTTTTTGGCCAAGGGCATCATTGTCAACGTTTTGCCGCTTTTCATGTGCTTTAAAGGCGATTCGAATCTACCTCCTGAAATCTGTTTCCTGCAATTCTGCCTTGATTTCAAATCCTCTTCTTTGCCTTCCCTCAATATATTTGTGGACGAGAGTTATCATTTATAACTCTGCAGGTTTGTGAATTGCAGTGCCCTGAAGCTCCATTTTACAACTTGCTTTTTTGGGACCTGGCCGCAAAAGCGCAGGATGGCTTCAGGCCCTGTTCTGGTTCTGGGGGGCAGGCTGAGCCTGTGGATAATTCTTCTTCCTGATGGGAAAATAGAGTGACCTGTGTCTGTCCCAATACCAAGAGCTAGTCTCTCATTGCTTCCCCGTCTTCCCGTTCATCCTCAGGACAAATTGCAACCTGTACGGAACAGGAGGTTAAAGGTGCTGATACTCCAAGTAGGGAGATTGCTAGTAAAGTGGCTGGAATTGCGAACCCGAGCTCAAGGAGATGACAAATGAGGTGCGTTTTAGAAAGCTTTCCCCATCACACGGTGTACCATCTTCTGGGTTTCTCATGCATGTTTTCGATGTAGGAAGATGCCCTTGAACCTGGAGATTTGGTACCCATGGGATGGGTACCACACAGTATTACTTTAAAGGGTCTGCGTTTGCTCACCCAACCTCACCAAACCTCTCAGCCCCAAGAGTGTCCACCGTTATGTCTCATCCAGCTGTGGGTCTAGATATGGTCAATCCGGGTTGCATCACAGCCCCTGAACGAATTGTGTAAGAATTTCTCTCTCTTTCTCTGTCTTTGTTTCATGGGTTTTTAAAAGTAATTTATTTTTATAATGGGGTTTAGCTGCTTTTCACTGCTGTGTTTATGCTGCTTTACACCCACTTGACACACTAACAGAGAGATTTCAATACATAGGTTTTAAGATTATTACTAGTCAGATATATCCTTGTGTGGTGAATAGGGGGTGTTAAGTCCAGTTCTCTGAGCAAGGAGTAGGTCTTGTCTATTACATGTTGGGTTTATGGAACGGTATCTCAGCTAATTTGAAACCCTTGTTTTATGTATCACCCCACCTCACCTTTCCTGTTAAGCAGCCATAGTGTGTTTTCTGCATGTGTGACTCTGTTCTGTTTTGTAATTCAGTTCAAGTGTAATGGTTTTTACTTTCCCTGTATAAGTGATATCTTATGAGAAGTGTCCTTTTCTGTGTGACTTATTTCACTTAGAATCGTCGTACCTAAATCCACTCATCATGCTGCTACTAGCCTTATGACATTGATTTCATGGCTGAGTGATATTCCATTGTACTTAAGGACCACAACTTCTTTATCCATTTTTCTCTTTCCTGCGATATTAAAGGTGGAATGAAGTGGAGGTCCTTTGCAACAGAGCAGCCCTAAACTTTGGTGTGCTTGTGTCTTGCTGATTTTTAATTTTCCCAATTTATACCCCCATGCGTGGAAGTGCCCCTTGCGCTGTAAGCTGTGTTTTTTAGATGTTTGAGGACACACCGTACCCTTCTCCAGCATGGCTGTTGGCTATTTACATCCCGCCCATCAGCGTAGCAAGGCTCCCATTTCTCCATGGCCTGTCCTGCATTTCTGGTTTTGACACTTTTCTCAGCATAGCCCTTTTGACCGATGGGAAGCGAGACTTCTTTGTAGCGCTGATTTGCCTTTCCAGGTTGCTTGGTTGGCCAAAAAGGGCGTATGCGTTTTTTCCTGAATATATTCAGGAAAAAACGCATACGCCCTTTTTGGCCAAGGGCCTCATTGTCAACGTTTTGCTGCTTTTCATGTGCTTTAAAGGCGATTCGAATCTACCTCCTGAAATCTGTTTCCTGAAATTCTGCCTTGATTTCAAATCCTCTTCTTTGCCTTCCCTCAATATATTTGTGGACGAGAGTTATCATTTATAACTCTGCAGGTTTGTGAATTGCAGTTCCCTGAAGCTCCATTTTACAACTCGCCTTTTGGGAGTTGGCCGTAAAAGCGCAGGATGGCTTCAGGCCCTGTTCTGGTTCCGGGGGGCCGCTGAACCTGTGGTTAATTCTTCTTCCTGATGGGAAAATAGAGTGACCTGTGCCTGTCCCAACACCTAGAGCTAGTCTCTCATTGGTTCCCCATCTTCCCATTCATCCTCAGGACAAATTGCAACCTGTACGGAACAGGAGGTTAAAGGTGCTGATGCTCCAAGTTGGGAGATTGCTAGTAAAGTGGCTGGAATGGCGAACCCGAGCACAAGGAGATGAGAAATGAGATGCGTTTTAGGAACCTTTCCCCATCACACGGTGTACCATCTTCTGGGTTTCTCATGCATGTTTTCGATGTAGGAAGATGCCCTTGAACCTGGAGATTTGGGACCCATGGGATGGGTACCACACAGTATTACTTTAAAGGGTCTGCGTTTGCTCACCCAACCTCACCAAACCTCTCAGCCCCAAGAGTGTCCACCCTTATGTCTCATCCAGCTGTGGGTCTAGATATGGTCAATCCGGGTTGCATCACAGCCCCTGAACGAATTGTGTAAGAATTTCTCTCTCTTTCTCTGTCTTTGTTACATGGGGTTTTAAAAGTAATTTATTTTTATAATGGGGTTTAGCTGCTTTTCACTGCTGTGTTTATGCCGCTTTACACCCACTTGACACACTAACAGAGAGATTTCAATACATAGGTTTTAAGATTATTACTAGTCAGATATATCCTTGTGTGGTGAATAGGGGGTGTTAAATCCAGTTCTCTGAGCAAGGAGTAGGTCTTGTCTATTACATGTTGGGTTTATGGAACGGTATCTCAGCTAATTTGAAACCCTTGTTTTATGTATCACCCCACCTCACCTTTCCTGTTAAGCAGCCATAGTGTGTTTTCTGCATGTGTGACTCTGTTCTGTTTTGGAATTCAGTTCAAGTGTAATGGTTTTTACTTTCCCTGTATAAGTGATATATTATGAGAAGTGTCCTTTTCTGTGTGACTTATTTCACTTAGAATCGTTGTACCTAAATCCACTCATCATGCTGCTACTAGCCTTATGACATTGATTTCATGGCTGAGTGATATTCCATTGTACATAAGGACCACAACTTCTTTATCCATTTTTCTCTTTCCTGGGATATTTAAGGTGGAATGAAGTGGAGGTCCTTGGCAACAGAGCAGCCCTAAACTTTGGTGTGCTTGTGTCTTGCTGATTTTTAATTTTCCCAATTTATACCCCCATGCGTGGAAGTGCCCTATGCGCTCTAAGCTGTGTTTTTTAGATGTTTCAGGACACACCGTACCCTTCTCCAGCGTGGCTGTTGGCAATTTACATTCCGCCCATCAGCGTAGCAAGGCTCCCATTTCTCCATGGCCTGTTCTGCATTTCTGGCTTTGACACTTTTCTCAGCATGGCCCTTTTGACCGATGGGAAGCGAGACTTCTTTGTAGCGCTGATTTGCCTTTCCAGGTTGCTTGGTTGGCCAAAAAGGGCCTATGCGTTTTTTCCTGAATATATTCAGGAAAAAACGCATACGCACTTTTTGGCCAAGGGCATCATTGTCAACGTTTTGCCGCTTTTCATGTGCTTTAAAGGCGATTCGAATCTACCTCCTGAAATCTGTTTCCTGCAATTCTGCCTTGATTTCAAATCCTCTTCTTTGCCTTCCCTCAATATATTTGTGGACGAGAGTTATCATTTATAACTCTGCAGGTTTGTGAATTGCAGTGCCCTGAAGCTCCATTTTACAACTTGCTTTTTTGGGACCTGGCCGCAAAAGCGCAGGATGGCTTCAGGCCCTGTTCTGGTTCTGGGGGGCAGGCTGAGCCTGTGGATAATTCTTCTTCCTGATGGGAAAATAGAGTGACCTGTGTCTGTCCCAATACCAAGAGCTAGTCTCTCATTGCTTCCCCGTCTTCCCGTTCATCCTCAGGACAAATTGCAACCTGTACGGAACAGGAGGTTAAAGGTGCTGATACTCCAAGTAGGGAGATTGCTAGTAAAGTGGCTGGAATTGCGAACCCGAGCTCAAGGAGATGACAAATGAGGTGCGTTTTAGAAAGCTTTCCCCATCACACGGTGTACCATCTTCTGGGTTTCTCATGCATGTTTTCGATGTAGGAAGATGCCCTTGAACCTGGAGATTTGGTACCCATGGGATGGGTACCACACAGTATTACTTTAAAGGGTCTGCGTTTGCTCACCCAACCTCACCAAACCTCTCAGCCCCAAGAGTGTCCACCGTTATGTCTCATCCAGCTGTGGGTCTAGATATGGTCAATCCGGGTTGCATCACAGCCCCTGAACGAATTGTGTAAGAATTTCTCTCTCTTTCTCTGTCTTTGTTTCATGGGTTTTTAAAAGTAATTTATTTTTATAATGGGGTTTAGCTGCTTTTCACTGCTGTGTTTATGCTGCTTTACACCCACTTGACACACTAACAGAGAGATTTCAATACA
This sequence comes from Balaenoptera physalus, assembly GCF_965194825.1. NCBI lineage: Eukaryota > Metazoa > Chordata > Mammalia > Artiodactyla > Balaenopteridae > Balaenoptera > Balaenoptera physalus. The sequence continues at coordinate 743,425 of NW_028126413.1, read as the reverse complement.
TAGGTTTTAAGATTATTACTAGTCAGATATATCCTTGTGTGGTGAATAGGGGGTGTTAAGTCCAGTTCTCTGAGCAAGGAGTAGGTCTTGTCTATTACATGTTGGGTTTATGGAACGGTATCTCAGCTAATTTGAAACCCTTGTTTTATGTATCACCCCACCTCACCTTTCCTGTTAAGCAGCCATAGTGTGTTTTCTGCATGTGTGACTCTGTTCTGTTTTGTAATTCAGTTCAAGTGTAATGGTTTTTACTTTCCCTGTATAAGTGATATCTTATGAGAAGTGTCCTTTTCTGTGTGACTTATTTCACTTAGAATCGTCGTACCTAAATCCACTCATCATGCTGCTACTAGCCTTATGACATTGATTTCATGGCTGAGTGATATTCCATTGTACTTAAGGACCACAACTTCTTTATCCATTTTTCTCTTTCCTGCGATATTAAAGGTGGAATGAAGTGGAGGTCCTTTGCAACAGAGCAGCCCTAAACTTTGGTGTGCTTGTGTCTTGCTGATTTTTAATTTTCCCAATTTATACCCCCATGCGTGGAAGTGCCCCTTGCGCTGTAAGCTGTGTTTTTTAGATGTTTGAGGACACACCGTACCCTTCTCCAGCATGGCTGTTGGCTATTTACATCCCGCCCATCAGCGTAGCAAGGCTCCCATTTCTCCATGGCCTGTCCTGCATTTCTGGTTTTGACACTTTTCTCAGCATAGCCCTTTTGACCGATGGGAAGCGAGACTTCTTTGTAGCGCTGATTTGCCTTTCCAGGTTGCTTGGTTGGCCAAAAAGGGCGTATGCGTTTTTTCCTGAATATATTCAGGAAAAAACGCATACGCCCTTTTTGGCCAAGGGCCTCATTGTCAACGTTTTGCTGCTTTTCATGTGCTTTAAAGGCGATTCGAATCTACCTCCTGAAATCTGTTTCCTGAAATTCTGCCTTGATTTCAAATCCTCTTCTTTGCCTTCCCTCAATATATTTGTGGACGAGAGTTATCATTTATAACTCTGCAGGTTTGTGAATTGCAGTTCCCTGAAGCTCCATTTTACAACTCGCCTTTTGGGAGTTGGCCGTAAAAGCGCAGGATGGCTTCAGGCCCTGTTCTGGTTCCGGGGGGCCGCTGAACCTGTGGTTAATTCTTCTTCCTGATGGGAAAATAGAGTGACCTGTGCCTGTCCCAACACCTAGAGCTAGTCTCTCATTGGTTCCCCATCTTCCCATTCATCCTCAGGACAAATTGCAACCTGTACGGAACAGGAGGTTAAAGGTGCTGATGCTCCAAGTTGGGAGATTGCTAGTAAAGTGGCTGGAATGGCGAACCCGAGCACAAGGAGATGAGAAATGAGATGCGTTTTAGGAACCTTTCCCCATCACACGGTGTACCATCTTCTGGGTTTCTCATGCATGTTTTCGATGTAGGAAGATGCCCTTGAACCTGGAGATTTGGGACCCATGGGATGGGTACCACACAGTATTACTTTAAAGGGTCTGCGTTTGCTCACCCAACCTCACCAAACCTCTCAGCCCCAAGAGTGTCCACCCTTATGTCTCATCCAGCTGTGGGTCTAGATATGGTCAATCCGGGTTGCATCACAGCCCCTGAACGAATTGTGTAAGAATTTCTCTCTCTTTCTCTGTCTTTGTTACATGGGTTTTTAAAAGTAATTTATTTTTATAATGGGGTTTAGCTGCTTTTCACTGCTGTGTTTATGCCGCTTTACACCCACTTGACACACTAACAGAGAGATTTCAATACATAGGTTTTAAGATTATTACTAGTCAGATATATCCTTGTGTGGTGAATAGGGGGTGTTAAATCCAGTTCTCTGAGCAAGGAGTAGGTCTTGTCTATTACATGTTGGGTTTATGGAACGGTATCTCAGCTAATTTGAAACCCTTGTTTTATGTATCACCCCACCTCACCTTTCCTGTTAAGCAGCCATAGTGTGTTTTCTGCATGTGTGACTCTGTTCTGTTTTGGAATTCAGTTCAAGTGTAATGGTTTTTACTTTCCCTGTATAAGTGATATATTATGAGAAGTGTCCTTTTCTGTGTGACTTATTTCACTTAGAATCGTTGTACCTAAATCCACTCATCATGCTGCTACTAGCCTTATGACATTGATTTCATGGCTGAGTGATATTCCATTGTACATAAGGACCACAACTTCTTTATCCATTTTTCTCTTTCCTGGGATATTTAAGGTGGAATGAAGTGGAGGTCCTTGGCAACAGAGCAGCCCTAAACTTTGGTGTGCTTGTGTCTTGCTGATTTTTAATTTTCCCAATTTATACCCCCATGCGTGGAAGTGCCCTATGCGCTCTAAGCTGTGTTTTTTAGATGTTTCAGGACACACCGTACCCTTCTCCAGCGTGGCTGTTGGCAATTTACATTCCGCCCATCAGCGTAGCAAGGCTCCCATTTCTCCATGGCCTGTTCTGCATTTCTGGTTTTGACACTTTTCTCAGCATGGCCCTTTTGACCGATGGGAAGCGAGACTTCTTTGTAGCGCTGATTTGCCTTTCCAGGTTGCTTGGTTGGCCAAAAAGGGCGTATGCGTTTTTTCCTGAATATATTCAGGAAAAAACGCATACGCCCTTTTTGGCCAAGGGCATCATTGTCAACGTTTTGCCGCTTTTCATGTGCTTTAAAGGCAATTCGAATCTACTTCCTGAAATCTGTTTCCTGCAATTCTGCCTTGATTTCAAATCCTCTTTTTTGCCTTCCCTCAATATATTTGTGGACGAGAGTTATCATTTATAACACTGCAGGTTTGTGAATTGCAGTGCCCTGAAGCTCCATTTTACAACTTGCTTTTTTGGGAGCTGGCCGCAAAAGCGCAGGATGGCTTCAGGCCCTGTTCTGGTTCTGGGGGGCAGGCTGAGCCTGTGGATAATTCTTCTTCCTGATGGGAAAATAGAGTGACCTGTGTCTGTCCCAATACCAAGAGCTAGTCTCTCATTGCTTCCCCGTCTTCCCGTTCATCCTCAGGACAAATTGCAACCTGTACGGAACAGGAGGTTAAAGGTGCTGATGCTCCAAGTAGGGAGATTGCTAGTAAAGTGGCTGGAATGGCGAACCCGAGCACAGGGAGATGAGAAATGAGGTGCGTTTTAAGAACCTTTCCCCATCACACGGTGTACCATCTTCTGGGTTTCTCATGCATGTTTTCGATGTAGGAAGATGCCCTTGAACCTCGAGATTTGGGACCCATGCGATGGGTACCACGCAGTATTACTTTAAAGGGTCTGCGTTTGCTCACCCAGCCTCACCAAATCTCTCAGCCCCAAGAGTGTCCACCCTTATGTCTCATCCAGCTGTGGGTCTAGATATGGTCAATCCAGGTTCCATCACAGCCCCTGAACGAATTGTGTAAGAATTTCTCTCTCTTTCACTGTCTTTGTTTCATGGGTTTTTAAAAGTAATTTATTTTTATAATGGGGTTTAGCTGCTTTTCACTGCTGTGTTTCTGCCGCTTTACGCCCACTTGACACACTAACAGAGAGATTTCAATACATAGGTTTTAAGATTATTACTAGTCAGATATATCCTTGTGTGGTGAATAGGGGGTGTTGAGTCCAGTTCTCTGAGCAAGGAGTTGGTCTTGTCTATTACATATTGGGATTATGGAACGGTATCTCAGCTAATTTGAAACCCTTGTTTTATGTATCACCCCACCTCACCTTTCCTGTTAAGCAGCCATAGTGTGTTTTCTGCATGTGTGACTCTGTTCTGTTTTATAATTCAGTTGAAGTGTAACGGTTTTTACTTTCCCTGTATAAGTGATATCTTATGAGAAGTGTCCTTTTCTGTGTGACTTATTTCACTTAGAATCGTCGTACATAAATCCACTCATCATGCTGCTACTAGCCTTATGACATTGATTTCATGGCTGAGTGATATTCCATTGTACTTAAGGACCACAACTTCTTTATCCATTTTTCTCTTTCCTGCGATATTAAAGGTGGAATGAAGTGGAGGTCCTTTGCAACAGAGCAGCCCTAAACTTTGGTGTGCTTGTGTCTTGCTGATTTTTAATTTTCCCAATTTATACCCCCATGCGTGGAAGTGCCCCTTGCGCTGTAAGCTGTGTTTTTTAGATGTTTGAGGACACACCGTACCCTTCTCCAGCATGGCTGTTGGCTATTTACATCCCGCCCATCAGCGTAGCAAGGCTCCCATTTCTCCATGGCCTGTCCTGCATTTCTGGTTTTGACACTTTTCTCAGCATAGCCCTTTTGACCGATGGGAAGCGAGACTTCTTTGTAGCGCTGATTTGCCTTTCCAGGTTGCTTGGTTGGCCAAAAAGGGCGTATGCGTTTTTTCCTGAATATATTCAGGAAAAAACGCATACGCCCTTTTTGGCCAAGGGCCTCATTGTCAACGTTTTGCTGCTTTTCATGTGCTTTAAAGGCGATTCGAATCTACCTCCTGAAATCTGTTTCCTGAAATTCTGCCTTGATTTCAAATCCTCTTCTTTGCCTTCCCTCAATATATTTGTGGACGAGAGTTATCATTTATAACTCTGCAGGTTTGTGAATTGCAGTTCCCTGAAGCTCCATTTTACAACTCGCTTTTTGGGAGTTGGCCGTAAAAGCGCAGGATGGCTTCAGGCCCTGTTCTGGTTCCGGGGGGCCGCTGAACCTGTGGTTAATTCTTCTTCCTGATGGGAAAATAGAGTGACCTGTGCCTGTCCCAACACCTAGAGCTAGTCTCTCATTGGTTCCCCATCTTCCCATTCATCCTCAGGACAAATTGCAACCTGTACGGAACAGGAGGTTAAAGGTGCTGATGCTCCAAGTTGGGAGATTGCTAGTAAAGTGGCTGGAATGGCGAACCCGAGCACAAGGAGATGAGAAATGAGGTGCGTTTTAGGAACCTTTCCCCATCACACGGTGTACCATCTTCTGGGTTTCTCATGCATGTTTTCGATGTAGGAAGATGCCCTTGAACCTGGAGATTTGGGACCCATGGGATGGGTACCACACAGTATTACTTTAAAGGGTCTGCGTTTGCTCACCCAACCTCACCAAACCTCTCAGCCCCAAGAGTGTCCACCCTTATGTCTCATCCAGCTGTGGGTCTAGATATGGTCAATCCGGGTTGCATCACAGCCCCTGAACGAATTGTGTAAGAATTTCTCTCTCTTTCTCTGTCTTTGTTACATGGGTTTTTAAAAGTAATTTATTTTTATAATGGGGTTTAGCTGCTTTTCACTGCTGTGTTTATGCCGCTTTACACCCACTTGACACACTAACAGAGAGATTTCAATACATAGGTTTTAAGATTATTACTAGTCAGATATATCCTTGTGTGGTGAATAGGGGGTGTTAAGTCCAGTTCTCTGAGCAAGGAGTAGGTCTTGTCTATTACATGTTGGGTTTATGGAACGGTATCTCAGCTAATTTGAAACCCTTGTTTTATGTATCACCCCACCTCACCTTTCCTGTTAAGCAGCCATAGTGTGTTTTCTGCATGTGTGACTCTGTTCTGTTTTGGAATTCAGTTCAAGTGTAATGGTTTTTACTTTCCCTGTATAAGTGATATATTATGAGAAGTGTCCTTTTCTGTGTGACTTATTTCACTTAGAATCGTTGTACCTAAATCCACTCATCATGCTGCTACTAGCCTTATGACATTGATTTCATGGCTGAGTGATATTCCATTGTACATAAGGACCACAACTTCTTTATCCATTTTTCTCTTTCCTGGGATATTTAAGGTGGAATGAAGTGGAGGTCCTTGGCAACAGAGCAGCCCTAAACTTTGGTGTGCTTGTGTCTTGCTGATTTTTAATTTTCCCAATTTATACCCCCATGCGTGGAAGTGCCCTATGCGCTCTAAGCTGTGTTTTTTAGATGTTTCAGGACACACCGTACCCTTCTCCAGCGTGGCTGTTGGCAATTTACATTCCGCCCATCAGCGTAGCAAGGCTCCCATTTCTCCATGGCCTGTTCTGCATTTCTGGCTTTGACACTTTTCTCAGCATGGCCCTTTTGACCGATGGGAAGCGAGACTTCTTTGTAGCGCTGATTTGCCTTTCCAGGTTGCTTGGTTGGCCAAAAAGGGCGTATGCGTTTTTTCCTGAATATATTCAGGAAAAAACGCATACGCCCTTTTTGGCCAAGGGCATCATTGTCAACGTTTTGCCGCTTTTCATGTGCTTTAAAGGCGATTCGAATCTACCTCCTGAAATCTGTTTCCTGCAATTCTGCCTTGATTTCAAATCCTCTTCTTTGCCTTCCCTCAATATATTTGTGGACGACAGTTATCATTTATAACTCTGCAGGTTTGTGAATTGCAGTGCCCTGAAGCTCCATTTTACAACTTGCTTTTTTGGGACCTGGCCGCAAAAGCGCAGGATGGCTTCAGGCCCTGTTCTGGTTCTGGGGGGCAGGCTGAGCCTGTGGATAATTCTTCTTCCTGATGGGAAAATAGAGTGACCTGTGTCTGTCCCAATACCAAGAGCTAGTCTCTCATTGCTTCCCCGTCTTCCCGTTCATCCTCAGGACAAATTGCAACCTGTACGGAACAGGAGGTTAAAGGTGCTGATACTCCAAGTAGGGAGATTGCTAGTAAAGTGGCTGGAATTGCGAACCCGAGCTCAAGGAGATGACAAATGAGGTGCGTTTTAGAAAGCTTTCCCCATCACACGGTGTACCATCTTCTGGGTTTCTCATGCATGTTTTCGATGTAGGAAGATGCCCTTGAACCTGGAGATTTGGTACCCATGGGATGGGTACCACACAGTATTACTTTAAAGGGTCTGCGTTTGCTCACCCAACCTCACCAAACCTCTCAGCCCCAAGAGTGTCCACCGTTATGTCTCATCCAGCTGTGGGTCTAGATATGGTCAATCCGGGTTGCATCACAGCCCCTGAACGAATTGTGTAAGAATTTCTCTCTCTTTCTCTGTCTTTGTTTCATGGGTTTTTAAAAGTAATTTATTTTTATAATGGGGTTTAGCTGCTTTTCACTGCTGTGTTTATGCTGCTTTACACCCACTTGACACACTAACAGAGAGATTTCAATACATAGGTTTTAAGATTATTACTAGTCAGATATATCCTTGTGTGGTGAATAGGGGGTGTTAAGTCCAGTTCTCTGAGCAAGGAGTAGGTCTTGTCTATTACATGTTGGGTTTATGGAACGGTATCTCAGCTAATTTGAAACCCTTGTTTTATGTATCACCCCACCTCACCTTTCCTGTTAAGCAGCCATAGTGTGTTTTCTGCATGTGTGACTCTGTTCTGTTTTGTAATTCAGTTCAAGTGTAATGGTTTTTACTTTCCCTGTATAAGTGATATCTTATGAGAAGTGTCCTTTTCTGTGTGACTTATTTCACTTAGAATCGTCGTACCTAAATCCACTCATCATGCTGCTACTAGCCTTATGACATTGATTTCATGGCTGAGTGATATTCCATTGTACTTAAGGACCACAACTTCTTTATCCATTTTTCTCTTTCCTGCGATATTAAAGGTGGAATGAAGTGGAGGTCCTTTGCAACAGAGCAGCCCTAAACTTTGGTGTGCTTGTGTCTTGCTGATTTTTAATTTTCCCAATTTATACCCCCATGCGTGGAAGTGCCCCTTGCGCTGTAAGCTGTGTTTTTTAGATGTTTGAGGACACACCGTACCCTTCTCCAGCATGGCTGTTGGCTATTTACATCCCGCCCATCAGCGTAGCAAGGCTCCCATTTCTCCATGGCCTGTCCTGCATTTCTGGTTTTGACACTTTTCTCAGCATAGCCCTTTTGACCGATGGGAAGCGAGACTTCTTTGTAGCGCTGATTTGCCTTTCCAGGTTGCTTGGTTGGCCAAAAAGGGCGTATGCGTTTTTTCCTGAATATATTCAGGAAAAAACGCATACGCCCTTTTTGGCCAAGGGCCTCATTGTCAACGTTTTGCTGCTTTTCATGTGCTTTAAAGGCGATTCGAATCTACCTCCTGAAATCTGTTTCCTGAAATTCTGCCTTGATTTCAAATCCTCTTCTTTGCCTTCCCTCAATATATTTGTGGACGAGAGTTATCATTTATAACTCTGCAGGTTTGTGAATTGCAGTTCCCTGAAGCTCCATTTTACAACTCGCCTTTTGGGAGTTGGCCGTAAAAGCGCAGGATGGCTTCAGGCCCTGTTCTGGTTCCGGGGGGCCGCTGAACCTGTGGTTAATTCTTCTTCCTGATGGGAAAATAGAGTGACCTGTGCCTGTCCCAACACCTAGAGCTAGTCTCTCATTGGTTCCCCATCTTCCCATTCATCCTCAGGACAAATTGCAACCTGTACGGAACAGGAGGTTAAAGGTGCTGATGCTCCAAGTTGGGAGATTGCTAGTAAAGTGGCTGGAATGGCGAACCCGAGCACAAGGAGATGAGAAATGAGATGCGTTTTAGGAACCTTTCCCCATCACACGGTGTACCATCTTCTGGGTTTCTCATGCATGTTTTCGATGTAGGAAGATGCCCTTGAACCTGGAGATTTGGGACCCATGGGATGGGTACCACACAGTATTACTTTAAAGGGTCTGCGTTTGCTCACCCAACCTCACCAAACCTCTCAGCCCCAAGAGTGTCCACCCTTATGTCTCATCCAGCTGTGGGTCTAGATATGGTCAATCCGGGTTGCATCACAGCCCCTGAACGAATTGTGTAAGAATTTCTCTCTCTTTCTCTGTCTTTGTTACATGGGTTTTTAAAAGTAATTTATTTTTATAATGGGGTTTAGCTGCTTTTCACTGCTGTGTTTATGCCGCTTTACACCCACTTGACACACTAACAGAGAGATTTCAATACATAGGTTTTAAGATTATTACTAGTCAGATATATCCTTGTGTGGTGAATAGGGGGTGTTAAATCCAGTTCTCTGAGCAAGGAGTAGGTCTTGTCTATTACATGTTGGGTTTATGGAACGGTATCTCAGCTAATTTGAAACCCTTGTTTTATGTATCACCCCACCTCACCTTTCCTGTTAAGCAGCCATAGTGTGTTTTCTGCATGTGTGACTCTGTTCTGTTTTGGAATTCAGTTCAAGTGTAATGGTTTTTACTTTCCCTGTATAAGTGATATATTATGAGAAGTGTCCTTTTCTGTGTGACTTATTTCACTTAGAATCGTTGTACCTAAATCCACTCATCATGCTGCTACTAGCCTTATGACATTGATTTCATGGCTGAGTGATATTCCATTGTACATAAGGACCACAACTTCTTTATCCATTTTTCTCTTTCCTGGGATATTTAAGGTGGAATGAAGTGGAGGTCCTTGGCAACAGAGCAGCCCTAAACTTTGGTGTGCTTGTGTCTTGCTGATTTTTAATTTTCCCAATTTATACCCCCATGCGTGGAAGTGCCCTATGCGCTCTAAGCTGTGTTTTTTAGATGTTTCAGGACACACCGTACCCTTCTCCAGCGTGGCTGTTGGCAATTTACATTCCGCCCATCAGCGTAGCAAGGCTCCCATTTCTCCATGGCCTGTTCTGCATTTCTGGCTTTGACACTTTTCTCAGCATGGCCCTTTTGACCGATGGGAAGCGAGACTTCTTTGTAGCGCTGATTTGCCTTTCCAGGTTGCTTGGTTGGCCAAAAAGGGCCTATGCGTTTTTTCCTGAATATATTCAGGAAAAAACGCATACGCACTTTTTGGCCAAGGGCATCATTGTCAACGTTTTGCCGCTTTTCATGTGCTTTAAAGGCGATTCGAATCTACCTCCTGAAATCTGTTTCCTGCAATTCTGCCTTGATTTCAAATCCTCTTCTTTGCCTTCCCTCAATATATTTGTGGACGAGAGTTATCATTTATAACTCTGCAGGTTTGTGAATTGCAGTGCCCTGAAGCTCCATTTTACAACTTGCTTTTTTGGGACCTGGCCGCCAAAGCGCAGGATGGCTTCAGGCCCTGTTCTGGTTCTGGGGGGCAGGCTGAGCCTGTGGATAATTCTTCTTCCTGATGGGAAAATAGAGTGACCTGTGTCTGTCCCAATACCAAGAGCTAGTCTCTCATTGCGTCCCCGTCTTCCCGTTCATCCTCAGGACAAATTGCAACCTGTACGGAACAGGAGGTTAAAGGTGCTGATACTCCAAGTAGGGAGATTGCTAGTAAAGTGGCTGGAATTGCGAACCCGAGCTCAAGGAGATGACAAATGAGGTGCGTTTTAGAAAGCTTTCCCCATCACACGGTGTACCATCTTCTGGGTTTCTCATGCATGTTTTCGATGTAGGAAGATGCCCTTGAACCTGGAGATTTGGTACCCATGGGATGGGTACCACACAGTATTACTTTAAAGGGTCTGCGTTTGCTCACCCAACCTCACCAAACCTCTCAGCCCCAAGAGTGTCCACCGTTATGTCTCATCCAGCTGTGGGTCTAGATATGGTCAATCCGGGTTGCATCACAGCCCCTGAACGAATTGTGTAAGAATTTCTCTCTCTTTCTCTGTCTTTGTTTCATGGGTTTTTAAAAGTAATTTATTTTTATAATGGGGTTTAGCTGCTTTTCACTGCTGTGTTTATGCCGCTTTACACCCACTTGACACACTAACAGAGAGATTTCAATACATAGGTTTTAAGATTATTACTAGTCAGATATATCCTTGTGTGGTGAATAGGGGGTGTTAAGTCCAGTTCTCTGAGCAAGGAGTAGGTCTTGTCTATTACATGTTGGGTTTATGGAACGGTATCTCAGCTAATTTGAAACCCTTGTTTTATGTATCACCCCACCTCACCTTTCCTGTTAAGCAGCCATAGTGTGTTTTCTGCATGTGTGACTCTGTTCTGTTTTGGAATTCAGTTCAAGTGTAATGGTTTTTACTTTCCCTGTATAAGTGATATATTATGAGAAGTGTCCTTTTCTGTGTGACTTATTTCACTTAGAATCGTTGTACCTAAATCCACTCATCATGCTGCTACTAGCCTTATGACATTGATTTCATGGCTGAGTGATATTCCATTGTACATAAGGACCACAACTTCTTTATCCATTTTTCTCTTTCCTGGGATATTTAAGGTGGAATGAAGTGGAGGTCCTTGGCAACAGAGCAGCCCTAAACTTTGGTGTGCTTGTGTCTTGCTGATTTTTAATTTTCCCAATTTATACCCCCATGCGTGGAAGTGCCCTATGCGCTCTAAGCTGTGTTTTTTAGATGTTTCAGGACACACCGTACCCTTCTCCAGCGTGGCTGTTGGCAATTTACATTCCGCCCATCAGCGTAGCAAGGCTCCCATTTCTCCATGGCCTGTTCTGCATTTCTGGTTTTGACACTTTTCTCAGCATGGCCCTTTTGACCGATGGGAAGCGAGACTTCTTTGTAGCGCTGATTTGCCTTTCCAGGTTGCTTGGTTGGCCAAAAAGGGCGTATGCGTTTTTTCCTGAATATATTCAGGAAAAAACGCATACGCACTTTTTGGCCAAGGGCATCATTGTCAACGTTTTGCCGCTTTTCATGTGCTTTAAAGGCAATTCGAATCTACTTCCTGAAATCTGTTTCCTGCAATTCTGCCTTGATTTCAAATCCTCTTTTTTGCCTTCCCTCAATATATTTGTGGACGAGAGTTATCATTTATAACACTGCAGGTTTGTGAATTGCAGTGCCCTGAAGCTCCATTTTACAACTTGCTTTTTTGGGAGCTGGCCGCAAAAGTGCAGGATGGCTTCAGGCCCTGTTCTGGTTCTGGGGGGCAGGCTGAGCCTGTGGATAATTCTTCTTCCTGATGGGAAAATAGAGTGACCTGTGTCTGTCCCAATACCAAGAGCTAGTCTCTCATTGCTTCCCCGTCTTCCCGTTCATCCTCAGGACAAATTGCAACCTGTACGGAACAGGAGGTTAAAGGTGCTGATGCTCCAAGTAGGGAGATTGCTAGTAAAGTGGCTGGAATGGCGAACCCGAGCACAGGGAGATGAGAAATGAGGTGCGTTTTAAGAACCTTTCCCCATCACACGGTGTACCATCTTCTGGGTTTCTCATGCATGTTTTCGATGTAGGAAGATGCCCTTGAACCTCGAGATTTGGGACCCATGCGATGGGTACCACGCAGTATTACTTTAAAGGGTCTGCGTTTGCTCACCCAGCCTCACCAAATCTCTCAGCCCCAAGAGTGTCCACCCTTATGTCTCATCCAGCTGTGGGTCTAGATATGGTCAATCCAGGTTCCATCACAGCCCCTGAACGAATTGTGTAAGAATTTCTCTCTCTTTCACTGTCTTTGTTTCATGGGTTTTTAAAAGTAATTTATTTTTATAATGGGGTTTAGCTGCTTTTCACTGCTGTGTTTCTGCCGCTTTACGCCCACTTGACACACTAACAGAGAGATTTCAATACATAGGTTTTAAGATTATTACTAGTCAGATATATCCTTGTGTGGTGAATAGGGGGTGTTGAGTCCAGTTCTCTGAGCAAGGAGTTGGTCTTGTCTATTACATATTGGGATTATGGAACGGTATCTCAGCTAATTTGAAACCCTTGTTTTATGTATCACCCCACCTCACCTTTCCTGTTAAGCAGCCATAGTGTGTTTTCTGCATGTGTGACTCTGTTCTGTTTTATAATTCAGTTGAAGTGTAACGGTTTTTACTTTCCCTGTATAAGTGATATCTTATGAGAAGTGTCCTTTTCTGTGTGACTTATTTCACTTAGAATCGTCGTACATAAATCCACTCATCATGCTGCTACTAGCCTTATGACATTGATTTCATGGCTGAGTGATATTCCATTGTACTTAAGGACCACAACTTCTTTATCCATTTTTCTCTTTCCTGCGATATTAAAGGTGGAATGAAGTGGAGGTCCTTTGCAACAGAGCAGCCCTAAACTTTGGTGTGCTTGTGTCTTGCTGATTTTTAATTTTCCCAATTTATACCCCCATGCGTGGAAGTGCCCCTTGCGCTGTAAGCTGTGTTTTTTAGATGTTTGAGGACACACCGTACCCTTCTCCAGCATGGCTGTTGGCTATTTACATCCCGCCCATCAGCGTAGCAAGGCTCCCATTTCTCCATGGCCTGTCCTGCATTTCTGGTTTTGACACTTTTCTCAGCATAGCCCTTTTGACCGATGGGAAGCGAGACTTCTTTGTAGCGCTGATTTGCCTTTCCAGGTTGCTTGGTTGGCCAAAAAGGGCGTATGCGTTTTTTCCTGAATATATTCAGGAAAAAACGCATACGCCCTTTTTGGCCAAGGGCCTCATTGTCAACGTTTTGCTGCTTTTCATGTGCTTTAAAGGCGATTCGAATCTACCTCCTGAAATCTGTTTCCTGAAATTCTGCCTTGATTTCAAATCCTCTTCTTTGCCTTCCCTCAATATATTTGTGGACGAGAGTTATCATTTATAACTCTGCAGGTTTGTGAATTGCAGTTCCCTGAAGCTCCATTTTACAACTCGCTTTTTGGGAGTTGGCCGTAAAAGCGCAGGATGGCTTCAGGCCCTGTTCTGGTTCCGGGGGGCCGCTGAACCTGTGGTTAATTCTTCTTCCTGATGGGAAAATAGAGTGACCTGTGCCTGTCCCAACACCTAGAGCTAGTCTCTCATTGGTTCCCCATCTTCCCATTCATCCTCAGGACAAATTGCAACCTGTACGGAACAGGAGGTTAAAGGTGCTGATGCTCCAAGTTGGGAGATTGCTAGTAAAGTGGCTGGAATGGCGAACCCGAGCACAAGGAGATGAGAAATGAGGTGCGTTTTAGGAACCTTTCCCCATCACACGGTGTACCATCTTCTGGGTTTCTCATGCATGTTTTCGATGTAGGAAGATGCCCTTGAACCTGGAGATTTGGGACCCATGGGATGGGTACCACACAGTATTACTTTAAAGGGTCTGCGTTTGCTCACCCAACCTCACCAAACCTCTCAGCCCCAAGAGTGTCCACCCTTATGTCTCATCCAGCTGTGGGTCTAGATATGGTCAATCCGGGTTGCATCACAGCCCCTGAACGAATTGTGTAAGAATTTCTCTCTCTTTCTCTGTCTTTGTTACATGGGTTTTTAAAAGTAATTTATTTTTATAATGGGGTTTAGCTGCTTTTCACTGCTGTGTTTATGCCGCTTTACACCCACTTGACACACTAACAGAGAGATTTCAATACATAGGTTTTAAGATTATTACTAGTCAGATATATCCTTGTGTGGTGAATAGGGGGTGTTAAGTCCAGTTCTCTGAGCAAGGAGTAGGTCTTGTCTATTACATGTTGGGTTTATGGAACGGTATCTCAGCTAATTTGAAACCCTTGTTTTATGTATCACCCCACCTCACCTTTCCTGTTAAGCAGCCATAGTGTGTTTTCTGCATGTGTGACTCTGTTCTGTTTTGGAATTCAGTTCAAGTGTAATGGTTTTTACTTTCCCTGTATAAGTGATATATTATGAGAAGTGTCCTTTTCTGTGTGACTTATTTCACTTAGAATCGTTGTACCTAAATCCACTCATCATGCTGCTACTAGCCTTATGACATTGATTTCATGGCTGAGTGATATTCCATTGTACATAAGGACCACAACTTCTTTATCCATTTTTCTCTTTCCTGGGATATTTAAGGTGGAATGAAGTGGAGGTCCTTGGCAACAGAGCAGCCCTAAACTTTGGTGTGCTTGTGTCTTGCTGATTTTTAATTTTCCCAATTTATACCCCCATGCGTGGAAGTGCCCTATGCGCTCTAAGCTGTGTTTTTTAGATGTTTCAGGACACACCGTACCCTTCTCCAGCATGGCTGTTGGCAATTTACATTCCGCCCATCAGCGTAGCAAGGCTCCCATTTCTCCATGGCCTGTTCTGCATTTCTGGCTTTGACACTTTTCTCAGCATGGCCCTTTTGACCGATGGGAAGCGAGACTTCTTTGTAGCGCTGATTTGCCTTTCCAGGTTGCTTGGTTGGCCAAAAAGGGCGTATGCGTTTTTTCCTGAATATATTCAGGAAAAAACGCATACGCACTTTTTGGCCAAGGGCATCATTGTCAACGTTTTGCCGCTTTTCATGTGCTTTAAAGGCGATTCGAATCTACCTCCTGAAATCTGTTTCCTGCAATTCTGCCTTGATTTCAAATCCTCTTCTTTGCCTTCCCTCAATATATTTGTGGACGACAGTTATCATTTATAACTCTGCAGGTTTGTGAATTGCAGTGACCTGAAGCTCCATTTTACAACTTGCTTTTTTGGGACCTGGCCGCAAAAGCGCAGGATGGCTTCAGGCCCTGTTCTGGTTCTGGGG
This sequence comes from Balaenoptera physalus, assembly GCF_965194825.1. Lineage (NCBI taxonomy): Eukaryota > Metazoa > Chordata > Mammalia > Artiodactyla > Balaenopteridae > Balaenoptera > Balaenoptera physalus. Next base: position 728,236 of record NW_028126413.1, on the reverse strand, counting down.
GGCAGGCTGAGCCTGTGGATAATTCTTCTTCCTGATGGGAAAATAGAGTGACCTGTGTCTGTCCCAATACCAAGAGCTAGTCTCTCATTGCTTCCCCGTCTTCCCGTTCATCCTCAGGACAAATTGCAACCTGTACGGAACAGGAGGTTAAAGGTGCTGATACTCCAAGTAGGGAGATTGCTAGTAAAGTGGCTGGAATTGCGAACCCGAGCTCAAGGAGATGACAAATGAGGTGCGTTTTAGAAAGCTTTCCCCATCACACGGTGTACCATCTTCTGGGTTTCTCATGCATGTTTTCGATGTAGGAAGATGCCCTTGAACCTGGAGATTTGGTACCCATGGGATGGGTACCACACAGTATTACTTTAAAGGGTCTGCGTTTGCTCACCCAACCTCACCAAACCTCTCAGCCCCAAGAGTGTCCACCGTTATGTCTCATCCAGCTGTGGGTCTAGATATGGTCAATCCGGGTTGCATCACAGCCCCTGAACGAATTGTGTAAGAATTTCTCTCTCTTTCTCTGTCTTTGTTTCATGGGTTTTTAAAAGTAATTTATTTTTATAATGGGGTTTAGCTGCTTTTCACTGCTGTGTTTATGCTGCTTTACACCCACTTGACACACTAACAGAGAGATTTCAATACATAGGTTTTAAGATTATTACTAGTCAGATATATCCTTGTGTGGTGAATAGGGGGTGTTAAGTCCAGTTCTCTGAGCAAGGAGTAGGTCTTGTCTATTACATGTTGGGTTTATGGAACGGTATCTCAGCTAATTTGAAACCCTTGTTTTATGTATCACCCCACCTCACCTTTCCTGTTAAGCAGCCATAGTGTGTTTTCTGCATGTGTGACTCTGTTCTGTTTTGTAATTCAGTTCAAGTGTAATGGTTTTTACTTTCCCTGTATAAGTGATATCTTATGAGAAGTGTCCTTTTCTGTGTGACTTATTTCACTTAGAATCGTCGTACCTAAATCCACTCATCATGCTGCTACTAGCCTTATGACATTGATTTCATGGCTGAGTGATATTCCATTGTACTTAAGGACCACAACTTCTTTATCCATTTTTCTCTTTCCTGCGATATTAAAGGTGGAATGAAGTGGAGGTCCTTTGCAACAGAGCAGCCCTAAACTTTGGTGTGCTTGTGTCTTGCTGATTTTTAATTTTCCCAATTTATACCCCCATGCGTGGAAGTGCCCCTTGCGCTGTAAGCTGTGTTTTTTAGATGTTTGAGGACACACCGTACCCTTCTCCAGCATGGCTGTTGGCTATTTACATCCCGCCCATCAGCGTAGCAAGGCTCCCATTTCTCCATGGCCTGTCCTGCATTTCTGGTTTTGACACTTTTCTCAGCATAGCCCTTTTGACCGATGGGAAGCGAGACTTCTTTGTAGCGCTGATTTGCCTTTCCAGGTTGCTTGGTTGGCCAAAAAGGGCGTATGCGTTTTTTCCTGAATATATTCAGGAAAAAACGCATACGCCCTTTTTGGCCAAGGGCCTCATTGTCAACGTTTTGCTGCTTTTCATGTGCTTTAAAGGCGATTCGAATCTACCTCCTGAAATCTGTTTCCTGAAATTCTGCCTTGATTTCAAATCCTCTTCTTTGCCTTCCCTCAATATATTTGTGGACGAGAGTTATCATTTATAACTCTGCAGGTTTGTGAATTGCAGTTCCCTGAAGCTCCATTTTACAACTCGCCTTTTGGGAGTTGGCCGTAAAAGCGCAGGATGGCTTCAGGCCCTGTTCTGGTTCCGGGGGGCCGCTGAACCTGTGGTTAATTCTTCTTCCTGATGGGAAAATAGAGTGACCTGTGCCTGTCCCAACACCTAGAGCTAGTCTCTCATTGGTTCCCCATCTTCCCATTCATCCTCAGGACAAATTGCAACCTGTACGGAACAGGAGGTTAAAGGTGCTGATGCTCCAAGTTGGGAGATTGCTAGTAAAGTGGCTGGAATGGCGAACCCGAGCACAAGGAGATGAGAAATGAGATGCGTTTTAGGAACCTTTCCCCATCACACGGTGTACCATCTTCTGGGTTTCTCATGCATGTTTTCGATGTAGGAAGATGCCCTTGAACCTGGAGATTTGGGACCCATGGGATGGGTACCACACAGTATTACTTTAAAGGGTCTGCGTTTGCTCACCCAACCTCACCAAACCTCTCAGCCCCAAGAGTGTCCACCCTTATGTCTCATCCAGCTGTGGGTCTAGATATGGTCAATCCGGGTTGCATCACAGCCCCTGAACGAATTGTGTAAGAATTTCTCTCTCTTTCTCTGTCTTTGTTACATGGGGTTTTAAAAGTAATTTATTTTTATAATGGGGTTTAGCTGCTTTTCACTGCTGTGTTTATGCCGCTTTACACCCACTTGACACACTAACAGAGAGATTTCAATACATAGGTTTTAAGATTATTACTAGTCAGATATATCCTTGTGTGGTGAATAGGGGGTGTTAAATCCAGTTCTCTGAGCAAGGAGTAGGTCTTGTCTATTACATGTTGGGTTTATGGAACGGTATCTCAGCTAATTTGAAACCCTTGTTTTATGTATCACCCCACCTCACCTTTCCTGTTAAGCAGCCATAGTGTGTTTTCTGCATGTGTGACTCTGTTCTGTTTTGGAATTCAGTTCAAGTGTAATGGTTTTTACTTTCCCTGTATAAGTGATATATTATGAGAAGTGTCCTTTTCTGTGTGACTTATTTCACTTAGAATCGTTGTACCTAAATCCACTCATCATGCTGCTACTAGCCTTATGACATTGATTTCATGGCTGAGTGATATTCCATTGTACATAAGGACCACAACTTCTTTATCCATTTTTCTCTTTCCTGGGATATTTAAGGTGGAATGAAGTGGAGGTCCTTGGCAACAGAGCAGCCCTAAACTTTGGTGTGCTTGTGTCTTGCTGATTTTTAATTTTCCCAATTTATACCCCCATGCGTGGAAGTGCCCTATGCGCTCTAAGCTGTGTTTTTTAGATGTTTCAGGACACACCGTACCCTTCTCCAGCGTGGCTGTTGGCAATTTACATTCCGCCCATCAGCGTAGCAAGGCTCCCATTTCTCCATGGCCTGTTCTGCATTTCTGGCTTTGACACTTTTCTCAGCATGGCCCTTTTGACCGATGGGAAGCGAGACTTCTTTGTAGCGCTGATTTGCCTTTCCAGGTTGCTTGGTTGGCCAAAAAGGGCGTATGCGTTTTTTCCTGAATATATTCAGGAAAAAACGCATACGCACTTTTTGGCCAAGGGCATCATTGTCAACGTTTTGCCGCTTTTCATGTGCTTTAAAGGCGATTCGAATCTACCTCCTGAAATCTGTTTCCTGCAATTCTGCCTTGATTTCAAATCCTCTTCTTTGCCTTCCCTCAATATATTTGTGGACGAGAGTTATCATTTATAACTCTGCAGGTTTGTGAATTGCAGTGCCCTGAAGCTCCATTTTACAACTTGCTTTTTTGGGACCTGGCCGCAAAAGCGCAGGATGGCTTCAGGCCCTGTTCTGGTTCTGGGGGGCAGGCTGAGCCTGTGGATAATTCTTCTTCCTGATGGGAAAATAGAGTGACCTGTGTCTGTCCCAATACCAAGAGCTAGTCTCTCATTGCTTCCCCGTCTTCCCGTTCATCCTCAGGACAAATTGCAACCTGTACGGAACAGGAGGTTAAAGGTGCTGATACTCCAAGTAGGGAGATTGCTAGTAAAGTGGCTGGAATTGCGAACCCGAGCTCAAGGAGATGACAAATGAGGTGCGTTTTAGAAAGCTTTCCCCATCACACGGTGTACCATCTTCTGGGTTTCTCATGCATGTTTTCGATGTAGGAAGATGCCCTTGAACCTGGAGATTTGGTACCCATGGGATGGGTACCACACAGTATTACTTTAAAGGGTCTGCGTTTGCTCACCCAACCTCACCAAACCTCTCAGCCCCAAGAGTGTCCACCGTTATGTCTCATCCAGCTGTGGGTCTAGATATGGTCAATCCGGGTTGCATCACAGCCCCTGAACGAATTGTGTAAGAATTTCTCTCTCTTTCTCTGTCTTTGTTTCATGGGTTTTTAAAAGTAATTTATTTTTATAATGGGGTTTAGCTGCTTTTCACTGCTGTGTTTATGCTGCTTTACACCCACTTGACACACTAACAGAGAGATTTCAATACATAGGTTTTAAGATTATTACTAGTCAGATATATCCTTGTGTGGTGAATAGGGGGTGTTAAGTCCAGTTCTCTGAGCAAGGAGTAGGTCTTGTCTATTACATGTTGGGTTTATGGAACGGTATCTCAGCTAATTTGAAACCCTTGTTTTATGTATCACCCCACCTCACCTTTCCTGTTAAGCAGCCATAGTGTGTTTTCTGCATGTGTGACTCTGTTCTGTTTTGTAATTCAGTTCAAGTGTAATGGTTTTTACTTTCCCTGTATAAGTGATATCTTATGAGAAGTGTCCTTTTCTGTGTGACTTATTTCACTTAGAATCGTCGTACCTAAATCCACTCATCATGCTGCTACTAGCCTTATGACATTGATTTCATGGCTGAGTGATATTCCATTGTACTTAAGGACCACAACTTCTTTATCCATTTTTCTCTTTCCTGCGATATTAAAGGTGGAATGAAGTGGAGGTCCTTTGCAACAGAGCAGCCCTAAACTTTGGTGTGCTTGTGTCTTGCTGATTTTTAATTTTCCCAATTTATACCCCCATGCGTGGAAGTGCCCCTTGCGCTGTAAGCTGTGTTTTTTAGATGTTTGAGGACACACCGTACCCTTCTCCAGCATGGCTGTTGGCTATTTACATCCCGCCCATCAGCGTAGCAAGGCTCCCATTTCTCCATGGCCTGTCCTGCATTTCTGGTTTTGACACTTTTCTCAGCATAGCCCTTTTGACCGATGGGAAGCGAGACTTCTTTGTAGCGCTGATTTGCCTTTCCAGGTTGCTTGGTTGGCCAAAAAGGGCGTATGCGTTTTTTCCTGAATATATTCAGGAAAAAACGCATACGCCCTTTTTGGCCAAGGGCCTCATTGTCAACGTTTTGCTGCTTTTCATGTGCTTTAAAGGCGATTCGAATCTACCTCCTGAAATCTGTTTCCTGAAATTCTGCCTTGATTTCAAATCCTCTTCTTTGCCTTCCCTCAATATATTTGTGGACGAGAGTTATCATTTATAACTCTGCAGGTTTGTGAATTGCAGTTCCCTGAAGCTCCATTTTACAACTCGCCTTTTGGGAGTTGGCCGTAAAAGCGCAGGATGGCTTCAGGCCCTGTTCTGGTTCCGGGGGGCCGCTGAACCTGTGGTTAATTCTTCTTCCTGATGGGAAAATAGAGTGACCTGTGCCTGTCCCAACACCTAGAGCTAGTCTCTCATTGGTTCCCCATCTTCCCATTCATCCTCAGGACAAATTGCAACCTGTACGGAACAGGAGGTTAAAGGTGCTGATGCTCCAAGTTGGGAGATTGCTAGTAAAGTGGCTGGAATGGCGAACCCGAGCACAAGGAGATGAGAAATGAGATGCGTTTTAGGAACCTTTCCCCATCACACGGTGTACCATCTTCTGGGTTTCTCATGCATGTTTTCGATGTAGGAAGATGCCCTTGAACCTGGAGATTTGGGACCCATGGGATGGGTACCACACAGTATTACTTTAAAGGGTCTGCGTTTGCTCACCCAACCTCACCAAACCTCTCAGCCCCAAGAGTGTCCACCCTTATGTCTCATCCAGCTGTGGGTCTAGATATGGTCAATCCGGGTTGCATCACAGCCCCTGAACGAATTGTGTAAGAATTTCTCTCTCTTTCTCTGTCTTTGTTACATGGGGTTTTAAAAGTAATTTATTTTTATAATGGGGTTTAGCTGCTTTTCACTGCTGTGTTTATGCCGCTTTACACCCACTTGACACACTAACAGAGAGATTTCAATACATAGGTTTTAAGATTATTACTAGTCAGATATATCCTTGTGTGGTGAATAGGGGGTGTTAAATCCAGTTCTCTGAGCAAGGAGTAGGTCTTGTCTATTACATGTTGGGTTTATGGAACGGTATCTCAGCTAATTTGAAACCCTTGTTTTATGTATCACCCCACCTCACCTTTCCTGTTAAGCAGCCATAGTGTGTTTTCTGCATGTGTGACTCTGTTCTGTTTTGGAATTCAGTTCAAGTGTAATGGTTTTTACTTTCCCTGTATAAGTGATATATTATGAGAAGTGTCCTTTTCTGTGTGACTTATTTCACTTAGAATCGTTGTACCTAAATCCACTCATCATGCTGCTACTAGCCTTATGACATTGATTTCATGGCTGAGTGATATTCCATTGTACATAAGGACCACAACTTCTTTATCCATTTTTCTCTTTCCTGGGATATTTAAGGTGGAATGAAGTGGAGGTCCTTGGCAACAGAGCAGCCCTAAACTTTGGTGTGCTTGTGTCTTGCTGATTTTTAATTTTCCCAATTTATACCCCCATGCGTGGAAGTGCCCTATGCGCTCTAAGCTGTGTTTTTTAGATGTTTCAGGACACACCGTACCCTTCTCCAGCGTGGCTGTTGGCAATTTACATTCCGCCCATCAGCGTAGCAAGGCTCCCATTTCTCCATGGCCTGTTCTGCATTTCTGGCTTTGACACTTTTCTCAGCATGGCCCTTTTGACCGATGGGAAGCGAGACTTCTTTGTAGCGCTGATTTGCCTTTCCAGGTTGCTTGGTTGGCCAAAAAGGGCCTATGCGTTTTTTCCTGAATATATTCAGGAAAAAACGCATACGCACTTTTTGGCCAAGGGCATCATTGTCAACGTTTTGCCGCTTTTCATGTGCTTTAAAGGCGATTCGAATCTACCTCCTGAAATCTGTTTCCTGCAATTCTGCCTTGATTTCAAATCCTCTTCTTTGCCTTCCCTCAATATATTTGTGGACGAGAGTTATCATTTATAACTCTGCAGGTTTGTGAATTGCAGTGCCCTGAAGCTCCATTTTACAACTTGCTTTTTTGGGACCTGGCCGCAAAAGCGCAGGATGGCTTCAGGCCCTGTTCTGGTTCTGGGGGGCAGGCTGAGCCTGTGGATAATTCTTCTTCCTGATGGGAAAATAGAGTGACCTGTGTCTGTCCCAATACCAAGAGCTAGTCTCTCATTGCTTCCCCGTCTTCCCGTTCATCCTCAGGACAAATTGCAACCTGTACGGAACAGGAGGTTAAAGGTGCTGATACTCCAAGTAGGGAGATTGCTAGTAAAGTGGCTGGAATTGCGAACCCGAGCTCAAGGAGATGACAAATGAGGTGCGTTTTAGAAAGCTTTCCCCATCACACGGTGTACCATCTTCTGGGTTTCTCATGCATGTTTTCGATGTAGGAAGATGCCCTTGAACCTGGAGATTTGGTACCCATGGGATGGGTACCACACAGTATTACTTTAAAGGGTCTGCGTTTGCTCACCCAACCTCACCAAACCTCTCAGCCCCAAGAGTGTCCACCGTTATGTCTCATCCAGCTGTGGGTCTAGATATGGTCAATCCGGGTTGCATCACAGCCCCTGAACGAATTGTGTAAGAATTTCTCTCTCTTTCTCTGTCTTTGTTTCATGGGTTTTTAAAAGTAATTTATTTTTATAATGGGGTTTAGCTGCTTTTCACTGCTGTGTTTATGCTGCTTTACACCCACTTGACACACTAACAGAGAGATTTCAATACATAGGTTTTAAGATTATTACTAGTCAGATATATCCTTGTGTGGTGAATAGGGGGTGTTAAGTCCAGTTCTCTGAGCAAGGAGTAGGTCTTGTCTATTACATGTTGGGTTTATGGAACGGTATCTCAGCTAATTTGAAACCCTTGTTTTATGTATCACCCCACCTCACCTTTCCTGTTAAGCAGCCATAGTGTGTTTTCTGCATGTGTGACTCTGTTCTGTTTTGTAATTCAGTTCAAGTGTAATGGTTTTTACTTTCCCTGTATAAGTGATATCTTATGAGAAGTGTCCTTTTCTGTGTGACTTATTTCACTTAGAATCGTCGTACCTAAATCCACTCATCATGCTGCTACTAGCCTTATGACATTGATTTCATGGCTGAGTGATATTCCATTGTACTTAAGGACCACAACTTCTTTATCCATTTTTCTCTTTCCTGCGATATTAAAGGTGGAATGAAGTGGAGGTCCTTTGCAACAGAGCAGCCCTAAACTTTGGTGTGCTTGTGTCTTGCTGATTTTTAATTTTCCCAATTTATACCCCCATGCGTGGAAGTGCCCCTTGCGCTGTAAGCTGTGTTTTTTAGATGTTTGAGGACACACCGTACCCTTCTCCAGCATGGCTGTTGGCTATTTACATCCCGCCCATCAGCGTAGCAAGGCTCCCATTTCTCCATGGCCTGTCCTGCATTTCTGGTTTTGACACTTTTCTCAGCATAGCCCTTTTGACCGATGGGAAGCGAGACTTCTTTGTAGCGCTGATTTGCCTTTCCAGGTTGCTTGGTTGGCCAAAAAGGGCGTATGCGTTTTTTCCTGAATATATTCAGGAAAAAACGCATACGCCCTTTTTGGCCAAGGGCCTCATTGTCAACGTTTTGCTGCTTTTCATGTGCTTTAAAGGCGATTCGAATCTACCTCCTGAAATCTGTTTCCTGAAATTCTGCCTTGATTTCAAATCCTCTTCTTTGCCTTCCCTCAATATATTTGTGGACGAGAGTTATCATTTATAACTCTGCAGGTTTGTGAATTGCAGTTCCCTGAAGCTCCATTTTACAACTCGCCTTTTGGGAGTTGGCCGTAAAAGCGCAGGATGGCTTCAGGCCCTGTTCTGGTTCCGGGGGGCCGCTGAACCTGTGGTTAATTCTTCTTCCTGATGGGAAAATAGAGTGACCTGTGCCTGTCCCAACACCTAGAGCTAGTCTCTCATTGGTTCCCCATCTTCCCATTCATCCTCAGGACAAATTGCAACCTGTACGGAACAGGAGGTTAAAGGTGCTGATGCTCCAAGTTGGGAGATTGCTAGTAAAGTGGCTGGAATGGCGAACCCGAGCACAAGGAGATGAGAAATGAGATGCGTTTTAGGAACCTTTCCCCATCACACGGTGTACCATCTTCTGGGTTTCTCATGCATGTTTTCGATGTAGGAAGATGCCCTTGAACCTGGAGATTTGGGACCCATGGGATGGGTACCACACAGTATTACTTTAAAGGGTCTGCGTTTGCTCACCCAACCTCACCAAACCTCTCAGCCCCAAGAGTGTCCACCCTTATGTCTCATCCAGCTGTGGGTCTAGATATGGTCAATCCGGGTTGCATCACAGCCCCTGAACGAATTGTGTAAGAATTTCTCTCTCTTTCTCTGTCTTTGTTACATGGGTTTTTAAAAGTAATTTATTTTTATAATGGGGTTTAGCTGCTTTTCACTGCTGTGTTTATGCCGCTTTACACCCACTTGACACACTAACAGAGAGATTTCAATACATAGGTTTTAAGATTATTACTAGTCAGATATATCCTTGTGTGGTGAATAGGGGGTGTTAAATCCAGTTCTCTGAGCAAGGAGTAGGTCTTGTCTATTACATGTTGGGTTTATGGAACGGTATCTCAGCTAATTTGAAACCCTTGTTTTATGTATCACCCCACCTCACCTTTCCTGTTAAGCAGCCATAGTGTGTTTTCTGCATGTGTGACTCTGTTCTGTTTTGGAATTCAGTTCAAGTGTAATGGTTTTTACTTTCCCTGTATAAGTGATATATTATGAGAAGTGTCCTTTTCTGTGTGACTTATTTCACTTAGAATCGTTGTACCTAAATCCACTCATCATGCTGCTACTAGCCTTATGACATTGATTTCATGGCTGAGTGATATTCCATTGTACATAAGGACCACAACTTCTTTATCCATTTTTCTCTTTCCTGGGATATTTAAGGTGGAATGAAGTGGAGGTCCTTGGCAACAGAGCAGCCCTAAACTTTGGTGTGCTTGTGTCTTGCTGATTTTTAATTTTCCCAATTTATACCCCCATGCGTGGAAGTGCCCTATGCGCTCTAAGCTGTGTTTTTTAGATGTTTCAGGACACACCGTACCCTTCTCCAGCGTGGCTGTTGGCAATTTACATTCCGCCCATCAGCGTAGCAAGGCTCCCATTTCTCCATGGCCTGTTCTGCATTTCTGGTTTTGACACTTTTCTCAGCATGGCCCTTTTGACCGATGGGAAGCGAGACTTCTTTGTAGCGCTGATTTGCCTTTCCAGGTTGCTTGGTTGGCCAAAAAGGGCGTATGCGTTTTTTCCTGAATATATTCAGGAAAAAACGCATACGCCCTTTTTGGCCAAGGGCATCATTGTCAACGTTTTGCCGCTTTTCATGTGCTTTAAAGGCAATTCGAATCTACTTCCTGAAATCTGTTTCCTGCAATTCTGCCTTGATTTCAAATCCTCTTTTTTGCCTTCCCTCAATATATTTGTGGACGAGAGTTATCATTTATAACACTGCAGGTTTGTGAATTGCAGTGCCCTGAAGCTCCATTTTACAACTTGCTTTTTTGGGAGCTGGCCGCAAAAGCGCAGGATGGCTTCAGGCCCTGTTCTGGTTCTGGGGGGCAGGCTGAGCCTGTGGATAATTCTTCTTCCTGATGGGAAAATAGAGTGACCTGTGTCTGTCCCAATACCAAGAGCTAGTCTCTCATTGCTTCCCCGTCTTCCCGTTCATCCTCAGGACAAATTGCAACCTGTACGGAACAGGAGGTTAAAGGTGCTGATGCTCCAAGTAGGGAGATTGCTAGTAAAGTGGCTGGAATGGCGAACCCGAGCACAGGGAGATGAGAAATGAGGTGCGTTTTAAGAACCTTTCCCCATCACACGGTGTACCATCTTCTGGGTTTCTCATGCATGTTTTCGATGTAGGAAGATGCCCTTGAACCTCGAGATTTGGGACCCATGCGATGGGTACCACGCAGTATTACTTTAAAGGGTCTGCGTTTGCTCACCCAGCCTCACCAAATCTCTCAGCCCCAAGAGTGTCCACCCTTATGTCTCATCCAGCTGTGGGTCTAGATATGGTCAATCCAGGTTCCATCACAGCCCCTGAACGAATTGTGTAAGAATTTCTCTCTCTTTCACTGTCTTTGTTTCATGGGTTTTTAAAAGTAATTTATTTTTATAATGGGGTTTAGCTGCTTTTCACTGCTGTGTTTCTGCCGCTTTACGCCCACTTGACACACTAACAGAGAGATTTCAATACATAGGTTTTAAGATTATTACTAGTCAGATATATCCTTGTGTGGTGAATAGGGGGTGTTGAGTCCAGTTCTCTGAGCAAGGAGTTGGTCTTGTCTATTACATATTGGGATTATGGAACGGTATCTCAGCTAATTTGAAACCCTTGTTTTATGTATCACCCCACCTCACCTTTCCTGTTAAGCAGCCATAGTGTGTTTTCTGCATGTGTGACTCTGTTCTGTTTTATAATTCAGTTGAAGTGTAACGGTTTTTACTTTCCCTGTATAAGTGATATCTTATGAGAAGTGTCCTTTTCTGTGTGACTTATTTCACTTAGAATCGTCGTACATAAATCCACTCATCATGCTGCTACTAGCCTTATGACATTGATTTCATGGCTGAGTGATATTCCATTGTACTTAAGGACCACAACTTCTTTATCCATTTTTCTCTTTCCTGCGATATTAAAGGTGGAATGAAGTGGAGGTCCTTTGCAACAGAGCAGCCCTAAACTTTGGTGTGCTTGTGTCTTGCTGATTTTTAATTTTCCCAATTTATACCCCCATGCGTGGAAGTGCCCCTTGCGCTGTAAGCTGTGTTTTTTAGATGTTTGAGGACACACCGTACCCTTCTCCAGCATGGCTGTTGGCTATTTACATCCCGCCCATCAGCGTAGCAAGGCTCCCATTTCTCCATGGCCTGTCCTGCATTTCTGGTTTTGACACTTTTCTCAGCATAGCCCTTTTGACCGATGGGAAGCGAGACTTCTTTGTAGCGCTGATTTGCCTTTCCAGGTTGCTTGGTTGGCCAAAAAGGGCGTATGCGTTTTTTCCTGAATATATTCAGGAAAAAACGCATACGCCCTTTTTGGCCAAGGGCCTCATTGTCAACGTTTTGCTGCTTTTCATGTGCTTTAAAGGCGATTCGAATCTACCTCCTGAAATCTGTTTCCTGAAATTCTGCCTTGATTTCAAATCCTCTTCTTTGCCTTCCCTCAATATATTTGTGGACGAGAGTTATCATTTATAACTCTGCAGGTTTGTGAATTGCAGTTCCCTGAAGCTCCATTTTACAACTCGCTTTTTGGGAGTTGGCCGTAAAAGCGCAGGATGGCTTCAGGCCCTGTTCTGGTTCCGGGGGGCCGCTGAACCTGTGGTTAATTCTTCTTCCTGATGGGAAAATAGAGTGACCTGTGCCTGTCCCAACACCTAGAGCTAGTCTCTCATTGGTTCCCCATCTTCCCATTCATCCTCAGGACAAATTGCAACCTGTACGGAACAGGAGGTTAAAGGTGCTGATGCTCCAAGTTGGGAGATTGCTAGTAAAGTGGCTGGAATGGCGAACCCGAGCACAAGGAGATGAGAAATGAGGTGCGTTTTAGGAACCTTTCCCCATCACACGGTGTACCATCTTCTGGGTTTCTCATGCATGTTTTCGATGTAGGAAGATGCCCTTGAACCTGGAGATTTGGGACCCATGGGATGGGTACCACACAGTATTACTTTAAAGGGTCTGCGTTTGCTCACCCAACCTCACCAAACCTCTCAGCCCCAAGAGTGTCCACCCTTATGTCTCATCCAGCTGTGGGTCTAGATATGGTCAATCCGGGTTGCATCACAGCCCCTGAACGAATTGTGTAAGAATTTCTCTCTCTTTCTCTGTCTTTGTTACATGGGTTTTTAAAAGTAATTTATTTTTATAATGGGGTTTAGCTGCTTTTCACTGCTGTGTTTATGCCGCTTTACACCCACTTGACACACTAACAGAGAGATTTCAATACATAGGTTTTAAGATTATTACTAGTCAGATATATCCTTGTGTGGTGAATAGGGGGTGTTAAGTCCAGTTCTCTGAGCAAGGAGTAGGTCTTGTCTATTACATGTTGGGTTTATGGAACGGTATCTCAGCTAATTTGAAACCCTTGTTTTATGTATCACCCCACCTCACCTTTCCTGTTAAGCAGCCATAGTGTGTTTTCTGCATGTGTGACTCTGTTCTGTTTTGGAATTCAGTTCAAGTGTAATGGTTTTTACTTTCCCTGTATAAGTGATATATTATGAGAAGTGTCCTTTTCTGTGTGACTTATTTCACTTAGAATCGTTGTACCTAAATCCACTCATCATGCTGCTACTAGCCTTATGACATTGATTTCATGGCTGAGTGATATTCCATTGTACATAAGGACCACAACTTCTTTATCCATTTTTCTCTTTCCTGGGATATTTAAGGTGGAATGAAGTGGAGGTCCTTGGCAACAGAGCAGCCCTAAACTTTGGTGTGCTTGTGTCTTGCTGATTTTTAATTTTCCCAATTTATACCCCCATGCGTGGAAGTGCCCTATGCGCTCTAAGCTGTGTTTTTTAGATGTTTCAGGACACACCGTACCCTTCTCCAGCGTGGCTGTTGGCAATTTACATTCCGCCCATCAGCGTAGCAAGGCTCCCATTTCTCCATGGCCTGTTCTGCATTTCTGGCTTTGACACTTTTCTCAGCATGGCCCTTTTGACCGATGGGAAGCGAGACTTCTTTGTAGCGCTGATTTGCCTTTCCAGGTTGCTTGGTTGGCCAAAAAGGGCGTATGCGTTTTTTCCTGAATATATTCAGGAAAAAACGCATACGCACTTTTTGGCCAAGGGCATCATTGTCAACGTTTTGCCGCTTTTCATGTGCTTTAAAGGCGATTCGAATCTACCTCCTGAAATCTGTTTCCTGCAATTCTGCCTTGATTTCAAATCCTCTTCTTTGCCTTCCCTCAATATATTTGTGGACGACAGTTATCATTTATAACTCTGCAGGTTTGTGAATTGCAGTGCCCTGAAGCTCCATTTTACAACTTGCTTTTTTGGGACCTGGCCGCAAAAGCGCAGGATGGCTTCAGGCCCTGTTCTGGTTCTGGGGGGCAGGCTGAGCCTGTGGATAATTCTTCTTCCTGATGGGAAAATAGAGTGACCTGTGTCTGTCCCAATACCAAGAGCTAGTCTCTCATTGCTTCCCCGTCTTCCCGTTCATCCTCAGGACAAATTGCAACCTGTACGGAACAGGAGGTTAAAGGTGCTGATACTCCAAGTAGGGAGATTGCTAGTAAAGTGGCTGGAATTGCGAACCCGAGCTCAAGGAGATGACAAATGAGGTGCGTTTTAGAAAGCTTTCCCCATCACACGGTGTACCATCTTCTGGGTTTCTCATGCATGTTTTCGATGTAGGAAGATGCCCTTGAACCTGGAGATTTGGTACCCATGGGATGGGTACCACACAGTATTACTTTAAAGGGTCTGCGTTTGCTCACCCAACCTCACCAAACCTCTCAGCCCCAAGAGTGTCCACCGTTATGTCTCATCCAGCTGTGGGTCTAGATATGGTCAATCCGGGTTGCATCACAGCCCCTGAACGAATTGTGTAAGAATTTCTCTCTCTTTCTCTGTCTTTGTTTCATGGGTTTTTAAAAGTAATTTATTTTTATAATGGGGTTTAGCTGCTTTTCACTGCTGTGTTTATGCTGCTTTACACCCACTTGACACACTAACAGAGAGATTTCAATACATAGGTTTTAAGATTATTACTAGTCAGATATATCCTTGTGTGGTGAATAGGGGGTGTTAAGTCCAGTTCTCTGAGCAAGGAGTAGGTCTTGTCTATTACATGTTGGGTTTATGGAACGGTATCTCAGCTAATTTGAAACCCTTGTTTTATGTATCACCCCACCTCACCTTTCCTGTTAAGCAGCCATAGTGTGTTTTCTGCATGTGTGACTCTGTTCTGTTTTGTAATTCAGTTCAAGTGTAATGGTTTTTACTTTCCCTGTATAAGTGATATCTTATGAGAAGTGTCCTTTTCTGTGTGACTTATTTCACTTA
The DNA here is from genome assembly GCF_965194825.1 of Balaenoptera physalus. Lineage (NCBI taxonomy): Eukaryota > Metazoa > Chordata > Mammalia > Artiodactyla > Balaenopteridae > Balaenoptera > Balaenoptera physalus. Next base: position 713,208 of record NW_028126413.1, on the reverse strand, counting down.
GAATCGTCGTACCTAAATCCACTCATCATGCTGCTACTAGCCTTATGACATTGATTTCATGGCTGAGTGATATTCCATTGTACTTAAGGACCACAACTTCTTTATCCATTTTTCTCTTTCCTGCGATATTAAAGGTGGAATGAAGTGGAGGTCCTTTGCAACAGAGCAGCCCTAAACTTTGGTGTGCTTGTGTCTTGCTGATTTTTAATTTTCCCAATTTATACCCCCATGCGTGGAAGTGCCCCTTGCGCTGTAAGCTGTGTTTTTTAGATGTTTGAGGACACACCGTACCCTTCTCCAGCATGGCTGTTGGCTATTTACATCCCGCCCATCAGCGTAGCAAGGCTCCCATTTCTCCATGGCCTGTCCTGCATTTCTGGTTTTGACACTTTTCTCAGCATAGCCCTTTTGACCGATGGGAAGCGAGACTTCTTTGTAGCGCTGATTTGCCTTTCCAGGTTGCTTGGTTGGCCAAAAAGGGCGTATGCGTTTTTTCCTGAATATATTCAGGAAAAAACGCATACGCCCTTTTTGGCCAAGGGCCTCATTGTCAACGTTTTGCTGCTTTTCATGTGCTTTAAAGGCGATTCGAATCTACCTCCTGAAATCTGTTTCCTGAAATTCTGCCTTGATTTCAAATCCTCTTCTTTGCCTTCCCTCAATATATTTGTGGACGAGAGTTATCATTTATAACTCTGCAGGTTTGTGAATTGCAGTTCCCTGAAGCTCCATTTTACAACTCGCCTTTTGGGAGTTGGCCGTAAAAGCGCAGGATGGCTTCAGGCCCTGTTCTGGTTCCGGGGGGCCGCTGAACCTGTGGTTAATTCTTCTTCCTGATGGGAAAATAGAGTGACCTGTGCCTGTCCCAACACCTAGAGCTAGTCTCTCATTGGTTCCCCATCTTCCCATTCATCCTCAGGACAAATTGCAACCTGTACGGAACAGGAGGTTAAAGGTGCTGATGCTCCAAGTTGGGAGATTGCTAGTAAAGTGGCTGGAATGGCGAACCCGAGCACAAGGAGATGAGAAATGAGATGCGTTTTAGGAACCTTTCCCCATCACACGGTGTACCATCTTCTGGGTTTCTCATGCATGTTTTCGATGTAGGAAGATGCCCTTGAACCTGGAGATTTGGGACCCATGGGATGGGTACCACACAGTATTACTTTAAAGGGTCTGCGTTTGCTCACCCAACCTCACCAAACCTCTCAGCCCCAAGAGTGTCCACCCTTATGTCTCATCCAGCTGTGGGTCTAGATATGGTCAATCCGGGTTGCATCACAGCCCCTGAACGAATTGTGTAAGAATTTCTCTCTCTTTCTCTGTCTTTGTTACATGGGTTTTTAAAAGTAATTTATTTTTATAATGGGGTTTAGCTGCTTTTCACTGCTGTGTTTATGCCGCTTTACACCCACTTGACACACTAACAGAGAGATTTCAATACATAGGTTTTAAGATTATTACTAGTCAGATATATCCTTGTGTGGTGAATAGGGGGTGTTAAATCCAGTTCTCTGAGCAAGGAGTAGGTCTTGTCTATTACATGTTGGGTTTATGGAACGGTATCTCAGCTAATTTGAAACCCTTGTTTTATGTATCACCCCACCTCACCTTTCCTGTTAAGCAGCCATAGTGTGTTTTCTGCATGTGTGACTCTGTTCTGTTTTGGAATTCAGTTCAAGTGTAATGGTTTTTACTTTCCCTGTATAAGTGATATATTATGAGAAGTGTCCTTTTCTGTGTGACTTATTTCACTTAGAATCGTTGTACCTAAATCCACTCATCATGCTGCTACTAGCCTTATGACATTGATTTCATGGCTGAGTGATATTCCATTGTACATAAGGACCACAACTTCTTTATCCATTTTTCTCTTTCCTGGGATATTTAAGGTGGAATGAAGTGGAGGTCCTTGGCAACAGAGCAGCCCTAAACTTTGGTGTGCTTGTGTCTTGCTGATTTTTAATTTTCCCAATTTATACCCCCATGCGTGGAAGTGCCCTATGCGCTCTAAGCTGTGTTTTTTAGATGTTTCAGGACACACCGTACCCTTCTCCAGCGTGGCTGTTGGCAATTTACATTCCGCCCATCAGCGTAGCAAGGCTCCCATTTCTCCATGGCCTGTTCTGCATTTCTGGTTTTGACACTTTTCTCAGCATGGCCCTTTTGACCGATGGGAAGCGAGACTTCTTTGTAGCGCTGATTTGCCTTTCCAGGTTGCTTGGTTGGCCAAAAAGGGCGTATGCGTTTTTTCCTGAATATATTCAGGAAAAAACGCATACGCCCTTTTTGGCCAAGGGCATCATTGTCAACGTTTTGCCGCTTTTCATGTGCTTTAAAGGCAATTCGAATCTACTTCCTGAAATCTGTTTCCTGCAATTCTGCCTTGATTTCAAATCCTCTTTTTTGCCTTCCCTCAATATATTTGTGGACGAGAGTTATCATTTATAACACTGCAGGTTTGTGAATTGCAGTGCCCTGAAGCTCCATTTTACAACTTGCTTTTTTGGGAGCTGGCCGCAAAAGCGCAGGATGGCTTCAGGCCCTGTTCTGGTTCTGGGGGGCAGGCTGAGCCTGTGGATAATTCTTCTTCCTGATGGGAAAATAGAGTGACCTGTGTCTGTCCCAATACCAAGAGCTAGTCTCTCATTGCTTCCCCGTCTTCCCGTTCATCCTCAGGACAAATTGCAACCTGTACGGAACAGGAGGTTAAAGGTGCTGATGCTCCAAGTAGGGAGATTGCTAGTAAAGTGGCTGGAATGGCGAACCCGAGCACAGGGAGATGAGAAATGAGGTGCGTTTTAAGAACCTTTCCCCATCACACGGTGTACCATCTTCTGGGTTTCTCATGCATGTTTTCGATGTAGGAAGATGCCCTTGAACCTCGAGATTTGGGACCCATGCGATGGGTACCACGCAGTATTACTTTAAAGGGTCTGCGTTTGCTCACCCAGCCTCACCAAATCTCTCAGCCCCAAGAGTGTCCACCCTTATGTCTCATCCAGCTGTGGGTCTAGATATGGTCAATCCAGGTTCCATCACAGCCCCTGAACGAATTGTGTAAGAATTTCTCTCTCTTTCACTGTCTTTGTTTCATGGGTTTTTAAAAGTAATTTATTTTTATAATGGGGTTTAGCTGCTTTTCACTGCTGTGTTTCTGCCGCTTTACGCCCACTTGACACACTAACAGAGAGATTTCAATACATAGGTTTTAAGATTATTACTAGTCAGATATATCCTTGTGTGGTGAATAGGGGGTGTTGAGTCCAGTTCTCTGAGCAAGGAGTTGGTCTTGTCTATTACATATTGGGATTATGGAACGGTATCTCAGCTAATTTGAAACCCTTGTTTTATGTATCACCCCACCTCACCTTTCCTGTTAAGCAGCCATAGTGTGTTTTCTGCATGTGTGACTCTGTTCTGTTTTATAATTCAGTTGAAGTGTAACGGTTTTTACTTTCCCTGTATAAGTGATATCTTATGAGAAGTGTCCTTTTCTGTGTGACTTATTTCACTTAGAATCGTCGTACATAAATCCACTCATCATGCTGCTACTAGCCTTATGACATTGATTTCATGGCTGAGTGATATTCCATTGTACTGAAGGACCACAACTTCTTTATCCATTTTTCTCTTTCCTGCGATATTAAAGGTGGAATGAAGTGGAGGTCCTTTGCAACAGAGCAGCCCTAAACTTTGGTGTGCTTGTGTCTTGCTGATTTTTAATTTTCCCAATTTATACCCCCATGCGTGGAAGTGCCCCTTGCGCTGTAAGCTGTGTTTTTTAGATGTTTGAGGACACACCGTACCCTTCTCCAGCATGGCTGTTGGCTATTTACATCCCGCCCATCAGCGTAGCAAGGCTCCCATTTCTCCATGGCCTGTCCTGCATTTCTGGTTTTGACACTTTTCTCAGCATAGCCCTTTTGACCGATGGGAAGCGAGACTTCTTTGTAGCGCTGATTTGCCTTTCCAGGTTGCTTGGTTGGCCAAAAAGGGCGTATGCGTTTTTTCCTGAATATATTCAGGAAAAAACGCATACGCCCTTTTTGGCCAAGGGCCTCATTGTCAACGTTTTGCTGCTTTTCATGTGCTTTAAAGGCGATTCGAATCTACCTCCTGAAATCTGTTTCCTGAAATTCTGCCTTGATTTCAAATCCTCTTCTTTGCCTTCCCTCAATATATTTGTGGACGAGAGTTATCATTTATAACTCTGCAGGTTTGTGAATTGCAGTTCCCTGAAGCTCCATTTTACAACTCGCCTTTTGGGAGTTGGCCGTAAAAGCGCAGGATGGCTTCAGGCCCTGTTCTGGTTCCGGGGGGCCGCTGAACCTGTGGTTAATTCTTCTTCCTGATGGGAAAATAGAGTGACCTGTGCCTGTCCCAACACCTAGAGCTAGTCTCTCATTGGTTCCCCATCTTCCCATTCATCCTCAGGACAAATTGCAACCTGTACGGAACAGGAGGTTAAAGGTGCTGATGCTCCAAGTTGGGAGATTGCTAGTAAAGTGGCTGGAATGGCGAACCCGAGCACAAGGAGATGAGAAATGAGATGCGTTTTAGGAACCTTTCCCCATCACACGGTGTACCATCTTCTGGGTTTCTCATGCATGTTTTCGATGTAGGAAGATGCCCTTGAACCTGGAGATTTGGGACCCATGGGATGGGTACCACACAGTATTACTTTAAAGGGTCTGCGTTTGCTCACCCAACCTCACCAAACCTCTCAGCCCCAAGAGTGTCCACCCTTATGTCTCATCCAGCTGTGGGTCTAGATATGGTCAATCCGGGTTGCATCACAGCCCCTGAACGAATTGTGTAAGAATTTCTCTCTCTTTCTCTGTCTTTGTTACATGGGTTTTTAAAAGTAATTTATTTTTATAATGGGGTTTAGCTGCTTTTCACTGCTGTGTTTATGCCGCTTTACACCCACTTGACACACTAACAGAGAGATTTCAATACATAGGTTTTAAGATTATTACTAGTCAGATATATCCTTGTGTGGTGAATAGGGGGTGTTAAATCCAGTTCTCTGAGCAAGGAGTAGGTCTTGTCTATTACATGTTGGGTTTATGGAACGGTATCTCAGCTAATTTGAAACCCTTGTTTTATGTATCACCCCACCTCACCTTTCCTGTTAAGCAGCCATAGTGTGTTTTCTGCATGTGTGACTCTGTTCTGTTTTGGAATTCAGTTCAAGTGTAATGGTTTTTACTTTCCCTGTATAAGTGATATATTATGAGAAGTGTCCTTTTCTGTGTGACTTATTTCACTTAGAATCGTTGTACCTAAATCCACTCATCATGCTGCTACTAGCCTTATGACATTGATTTCATGGCTGAGTGATATTCCATTGTACATAAGGACCACAACTTCTTTATCCATTTTTCTCTTTCCTGGGATATTTAAGGTGGAATGAAGTGGAGGTCCTTGGCAACAGAGCAGCCCTAAACTTTGGTGTGCTTGTGTCTTGCTGATTTTTAATTTTCCCAATTTATACCCCCATGCGTGGAAGTGCCCTATGCGCTCTAAGCTGTGTTTTTTAGATGTTTCAGGACACACCGTACCCTTCTCCAGCGTGGCTGTTGGCAATTTACATTCCGCCCATCAGCGTAGCAAGGCTCCCATTTCTCCATGGCCTGTTCTGCATTTCTGGCTTTGACACTTTTCTCAGCATGGCCCTTTTGACCGATGGGAAGCGAGACTTCTTTGTAGCGCTGATTTGCCTTTCCAGGTTGCTTGGTTGGCCAAAAAGGGCCTATGCGTTTTTTCCTGAATATATTCAGGAAAAAACGCATACGCACTTTTTGGCCAAGGGCATCATTGTCAACGTTTTGCCGCTTTTCATGTGCTTTAAAGGCGATTCGAATCTACCTCCTGAAATCTGTTTCCTGCAATTCTGCCTTGATTTCAAATCCTCTTCTTTGCCTTCCCTCAATATATTTGTGGACGAGAGTTATCATTTATAACTCTGCAGGTTTGTGAATTGCAGTGCCCTGAAGCTCCATTTTACAACTTGCTTTTTTGGGACCTGGCCGCAAAAGCGCAGGATGGCTTCAGGCCCTGTTCTGGTTCTGGGGGGCAGGCTGAGCCTGTGGATAATTCTTCTTCCTGATGGGAAAATAGAGTGACCTGTGTCTGTCCCAATACCAAGAGCTAGTCTCTCATTGCTTCCCCGTCTTCCCGTTCATCCTCAGGACAAATTGCAACCTGTACGGAACAGGAGGTTAAAGGTGCTGATACTCCAAGTAGGGAGATTGCTAGTAAAGTGGCTGGAATTGCGAACCCGAGCTCAAGGAGATGACAAATGAGGTGCGTTTTAGAAAGCTTTCCCCATCACACGGTGTACCATCTTCTGGGTTTCTCATGCATGTTTTCGATGTAGGAAGATGCCCTTGAACCTGGAGATTTGGTACCCATGGGATGGGTACCACACAGTATTACTTTAAAGGGTCTGCGTTTGCTCACCCAACCTCACCAAACCTCTCAGCCCCAAGAGTGTCCACCGTTATGTCTCATCCAGCTGTGGGTCTAGATATGGTCAATCCGGGTTGCATCACAGCCCCTGAACGAATTGTGTAAGAATTTCTCTCTCTTTCTCTGTCTTTGTTTCATGGGTTTTTAAAAGTAATTTATTTTTATAATGGGGTTTAGCTGCTTTTCACTGCTGTGTTTATGCTGCTTTACACCCACTTGACACACTAACAGAGAGATTTCAATACATAGGTTTTAAGATTATTACTAGTCAGATATATCCTTGTGTGGTGAATAGGGGGTGTTAAGTCCAGTTCTCTGAGCAAGGAGTAGGTCTTGTCTATTACATGTTGGGTTTATGGAACGGTATCTCAGCTAATTTGAAACCCTTGTTTTATGTATCACCCCACCTCACCTTTCCTGTTAAGCAGCCATAGTGTGTTTTCTGCATGTGTGACTCTGTTCTGTTTTGTAATTCAGTTCAAGTGTAATGGTTTTTACTTTCCCTGTATAAGTGATATCTTATGAGAAGTGTCCTTTTCTGTGTGACTTATTTCACTTAGAATCGTCGTACCTAAATCCACTCATCATGCTGCTACTAGCCTTATGACATTGATTTCATGGCTGAGTGATATTCCATTGTACTTAAGGACCACAACTTCTTTATCCATTTTTCTCTTTCCTGCGATATTAAAGGTGGAATGAAGTGGAGGTCCTTTGCAACAGAGCAGCCCTAAACTTTGGTGTGCTTGTGTCTTGCTGATTTTTAATTTTCCCAATTTATACCCCCATGCGTGGAAGTGCCCCTTGCGCTGTAAGCTGTGTTTTTTAGATGTTTGAGGACACACCGTACCCTTCTCCAGCATGGCTGTTGGCTATTTACATCCCGCCCATCAGCGTAGCAAGGCTCCCATTTCTCCATGGCCTGTCCTGCATTTCTGGTTTTGACACTTTTCTCAGCATAGCCCTTTTGACCGATGGGAAGCGAGACTTCTTTGTAGCGCTGATTTGCCTTTCCAGGTTGCTTGGTTGGCCAAAAAGGGCGTATGCGTTTTTTCCTGAATATATTCAGGAAAAAACGCATACGCCCTTTTTGGCCAAGGGCCTCATTGTCAACGTTTTGCTGCTTTTCATGTGCTTTAAAGGCGATTCGAATCTACCTCCTGAAATCTGTTTCCTGAAATTCTGCCTTGATTTCAAATCCTCTTCTTTGCCTTCCCTCAATATATTTGTGGACGAGAGTTATCATTTATAACTCTGCAGGTTTGTGAATTGCAGTTCCCTGAAGCTCCATTTTACAACTCGCCTTTTGGGAGTTGGCCGTAAAAGCGCAGGATGGCTTCAGGCCCTGTTCTGGTTCCGGGGGGCCGCTGAACCTGTGGTTAATTCTTCTTCCTGATGGGAAAATAGAGTGACCTGTGCCTGTCCCAACACCTAGAGCTAGTCTCTCATTGGTTCCCCATCTTCCCATTCATCCTCAGGACAAATTGCAACCTGTACGGAACAGGAGGTTAAAGGTGCTGATGCTCCAAGTTGGGAGATTGCTAGTAAAGTGGCTGGAATGGCGAACCCGAGCACAAGGAGATGAGAAATGAGATGCGTTTTAGGAACCTTTCCCCATCACACGGTGTACCATCTTCTGGGTTTCTCATGCATGTTTTCGATGTAGGAAGATGCCCTTGAACCTGGAGATTTGGGACCCATGGGATGGGTACCACACAGTATTACTTTAAAGGGTCTGCGTTTGCTCACCCAACCTCACCAAACCTCTCAGCCCCAAGAGTGTCCACCCTTATGTCTCATCCAGCTGTGGGTCTAGATATGGTCAATCCGGGTTGCATCACAGCCCCTGAACGAATTGTGTAAGAATTTCTCTCTCTTTCTCTGTCTTTGTTACATGGGTTTTTAAAAGTAATTTATTTTTATAATGGGGTTTAGCTGCTTTTCACTGCTGTGTTTATGCCGCTTTACACCCACTTGACACACTAACAGAGAGATTTCAATACATAGGTTTTAAGATTATTACTAGTCAGATATATCCTTGTGTGGTGAATAGGGGGTGTTAAATCCAGTTCTCTGAGCAAGGAGTAGGTCTTGTCTATTACATGTTGGGTTTATGGAACGGTATCTCAGCTAATTTGAAACCCTTGTTTTATGTATCACCCCACCTCACCTTTCCTGTTAAGCAGCCATAGTGTGTTTTCTGCATGTGTGACTCTGTTCTGTTTTGGAATTCAGTTCAAGTGTAATGGTTTTTACTTTCCCTGTATAAGTGATATATTATGAGAAGTGTCCTTTTCTGTGTGACTTATTTCACTTAGAATCGTTGTACCTAAATCCACTCATCATGCTGCTACTAGCCTTATGACATTGATTTCATGGCTGAGTGATATTCCATTGTACATAAGGACCACAACTTCTTTATCCATTTTTCTCTTTCCTGGGATATTTAAGGTGGAATGAAGTGGAGGTCCTTGGCAACAGAGCAGCCCTAAACTTTGGTGTGCTTGTGTCTTGCTGATTTTTAATTTTCCCAATTTATACCCCCATGCGTGGAAGTGCCCTATGCGCTCTAAGCTGTGTTTTTTAGATGTTTCAGGACACACCGTACCCTTCTCCAGCGTGGCTGTTGGCAATTTACATTCCGCCCATCAGCGTAGCAAGGCTCCCATTTCTCCATGGCCTGTTCTGCATTTCTGGTTTTGACACTTTTCTCAGCATGGCCCTTTTGACCGATGGGAAGCGAGACTTCTTTGTAGCGCTGATTTGCCTTTCCAGGTTGCTTGGTTGGCCAAAAAGGGCGTATGCGTTTTTTCCTGAATATATTCAGGAAAAAACGCATACGCCCTTTTTGGCCAAGGGCATCATTGTCAACGTTTTGCCGCTTTTCATGTGCTTTAAAGGCAATTCGAATCTACTTCCTGAAATCTGTTTCCTGCAATTCTGCCTTGATTTCAAATCCTCTTTTTTGCCTTCCCTCAATATATTTGTGGACGAGAGTTATCATTTATAACACTGCAGGTTTGTGAATTGCAGTGCCCTGAAGCTCCATTTTACAACTTGCTTTTTTGGGAGCTGGCCGCAAAAGCGCAGGATGGCTTCAGGCCCTGTTCTGGTTCTGGGGGGCAGGCTGAGCCTGTGGATAATTCTTCTTCCTGATGGGAAAATAGAGTGACCTGTGTCTGTCCCAATACCAAGAGCTAGTCTCTCATTGCTTCCCCGTCTTCCCGTTCATCCTCAGGACAAATTGCAACCTGTACGGAACAGGAGGTTAAAGGTGCTGATGCTCCAAGTAGGGAGATTGCTAGTAAAGTGGCTGGAATGGCGAACCCGAGCACAGGGAGATGAGAAATGAGGTGCGTTTTAAGAACCTTTCCCCATCACACGGTGTACCATCTTCTGGGTTTCTCATGCATGTTTTCGATGTAGGAAGATGCCCTTGAACCTCGAGATTTGGGACCCATGCGATGGGTACCACGCAGTATTACTTTAAAGGGTCTGCGTTTGCTCACCCAGCCTCACCAAATCTCTCAGCCCCAAGAGTGTCCACCCTTATGTCTCATCCAGCTGTGGGTCTAGATATGGTCAATCCAGGTTCCATCACAGCCCCTGAACGAATTGTGTAAGAATTTCTCTCTCTTTCACTGTCTTTGTTTCATGGGTTTTTAAAAGTAATTTATTTTTATAATGGGGTTTAGCTGCTTTTCACTGCTGTGTTTCTGCCGCTTTACGCCCACTTGACACACTAACAGAGAGATTTCAATACATAGGTTTTAAGATTATTACTAGTCAGATATATCCTTGTGTGGTGAATAGGGGGTGTTGAGTCCAGTTCTCTGAGCAAGGAGTTGGTCTTGTCTATTACATATTGGGATTATGGAACGGTATCTCAGCTAATTTGAAACCCTTGTTTTATGTATCACCCCACCTCACCTTTCCTGTTAAGCAGCCATAGTGTGTTTTCTGCATGTGTGACTCTGTTCTGTTTTATAATTCAGTTGAAGTGTAACGGTTTTTACTTTCCCTGTATAAGTGATATCTTATGAGAAGTGTCCTTTTCTGTGTGACTTATTTCACTTAGAATCGTCGTACATAAATCCACTCATCATGCTGCTACTAGCCTTATGACATTGATTTCATGGCTGAGTGATATTCCATTGTACTTAAGGACCACAACTTCTTTATCCATTTTTCTCTTTCCTGCGATATTAAAGGTGGAATGAAGTGGAGGTCCTTTGCAACAGAGCAGCCCTAAACTTTGGTGTGCTTGTGTCTTGCTGATTTTTAATTTTCCCAATTTATACCCCCATGCGTGGAAGTGCCCCTTGCGCTGTAAGCTGTGTTTTTTAGATGTTTGAGGACACACCGTACCCTTCTCCAGCATGGCTGTTGGCTATTTACATCCCGCCCATCAGCGTAGCAAGGCTCCCATTTCTCCATGGCCTGTCCTGCATTTCTGGTTTTGACACTTTTCTCAGCATAGCCCTTTTGACCGATGGGAAGCGAGACTTCTTTGTAGCGCTGATTTGCCTTTCCAGGTTGCTTGGTTGGCCAAAAAGGGCGTATGCGTTTTTTCCTGAATATATTCAGGAAAAAACGCATACGCCCTTTTTGGCCAAGGGCCTCATTGTCAACGTTTTGCTGCTTTTCATGTGCTTTAAAGGCGATTCGAATCTACCTCCTGAAATCTGTTTCCTGAAATTCTGCCTTGATTTCAAATCCTCTTCTTTGCCTTCCCTCAATATATTTGTGGACGAGAGTTATCATTTATAACTCTGCAGGTTTGTGAATTGCAGTTCCCTGAAGCTCCATTTTACAACTCGCCTTTTGGGAGTTGGCCGTAAAAGCGCAGGATGGCTTCAGGCCCTGTTCTGGTTCCGGGGGGCCGCTGAACCTGTGGTTAATTCTTCTTCCTGATGGGAAAATAGAGTGACCTGTGCCTGTCCCAACACCTAGAGCTAGTCTCTCATTGGTTCCCCATCTTCCCATTCATCCTCAGGACAAATTGCAACCTGTACGGAACAGGAGGTTAAAGGTGCTGATGCTCCAAGTTGGGAGATTGCTAGTAAAGTGGCTGGAATGGCGAACCCGAGCACAAGGAGATGAGAAATGAGATGCGTTTTAGGAACCTTTCCCCATCACACGGTGTACCATCTTCTGGGTTTCTCATGCATGTTTTCGATGTAGGAAGATGCCCTTGAACCTGGAGATTTGGGACCCATGGGATGGGTACCACACAGTATTACTTTAAAGGGTCTGCGTTTGCTCACCCAACCTCACCAAACCTCTCAGCCCCAAGAGTGTCCACCCTTATGTCTCATCCAGCTGTGGGTCTAGATATGGTCAATCCGGGTTGCATCACAGCCCCTGAACGAATTGTGTAAGAATTTCTCTCTCTTTCTCTGTCTTTGTTACATGGGTTTTTAAAAGTAATTTATTTTTATAATGGGGTTTAGCTGCTTTTCACTGCTGTGTTTATGCCGCTTTACACCCACTTGACACACTAACAGAGAGATTTCAATACATAGGTTTTAAGATTATTACTAGTCAGATATATCCTTGTGTGGTGAATAGGGGGTGTTAAATCCAGTTCTCTGAGCAAGGAGTAGGTCTTGTCTATTACATGTTGGGTTTATGGAACGGTATCTCAGCTAATTTGAAACCCTTGTTTTATGTATCACCCCACCTCACCTTTCCTGTTAAGCAGCCATAGTGTGTTTTCTGCATGTGTGACTCTGTTCTGTTTTGGAATTCAGTTCAAGTGTAATGGTTTTTACTTTCCCTGTATAAGTGATATATTATGAGAAGTGTCCTTTTCTGTGTGACTTATTTCACTTAGAATCGTTGTACCTAAATCCACTCATCATGCTGCTACTAGCCTTATGACATTGATTTCATGGCTGAGTGATATTCCATTGTACATAAGGACCACAACTTCTTTATCCATTTTTCTCTTTCCTGGGATATTTAAGGTGGAATGAAGTGGAGGTCCTTGGCAACAGAGCAGCCCTAAACTTTGGTGTGCTTGTGTCTTGCTGATTTTTAATTTTCCCAATTTATACCCCCATGCGTGGAAGTGCCCTATGCGCTCTAAGCTGTGTTTTTTAGATGTTTCAGGACACACCGTACCCTTCTCCAGCGTGGCTGTTGGCAATTTACATTCCGCCCATCAGCGTAGCAAGGCTCCCATTTCTCCATGGCCTGTTCTGCATTTCTGGCTTTGACACTTTTCTCAGCATGGCCCTTTTGACCGATGGGAAGCGAGACTTCTTTGTAGCGCTGATTTGCCTTTCCAGGTTGCTTGGTTGGCCAAAAAGGGCCTATGCGTTTTTTCCTGAATATATTCAGGAAAAAACGCATACGCACTTTTTGGCCAAGGGCATCATTGTCAACGTTTTGCCGCTTTTCATGTGCTTTAAAGGCGATTCGAATCTACCTCCTGAAATCTGTTTCCTGCAATTCTGCCTTGATTTCAAATCCTCTTCTTTGCCTTCCCTCAATATATTTGTGGACGAGAGTTATCATTTATAACTCTGCAGGTTTGTGAATTGCAGTGCCCTGAAGCTCCATTTTACAACTTGCTTTTTTGGGACCTGGCCGCAAAAGCGCAGGATGGCTTCAGGCCCTGTTCTGGTTCTGGGGGGCAGGCTGAGCCTGTGGATAATTCTTCTTCCTGATGGGAAAATAGAGTGACCTGTGTCTGTCCCAATACCAAGAGCTAGTCTCTCATTGCTTCCCCGTCTTCCCGTTCATCCTCAGGACAAATTGCAACCTGTACGGAACAGGAGGTTAAAGGTGCTGATACTCCAAGTAGGGAGATTGCTAGTAAAGTGGCTGGAATTGCGAACCCGAGCTCAAGGAGATGACAAATGAGGTGCGTTTTAGAAAGCTTTCCCCATCACACGGTGTACCATCTTCTGGGTTTCTCATGCATGTTTTCGATGTAGGAAGATGCCCTTGAACCTGGAGATTTGGTACCCATGGGATGGGTACCACACAGTATTACTTTAAAGGGTCTGCGTTTGCTCACCCAACCTCACCAAACCTCTCAGCCCCAAGAGTGTCCACCGTTATGTCTCATCCAGCTGTGGGTCTAGATATGGTCAATCCGGGTTGCATCACAGCCCCTGAACGAATTGTGTAAGAATTTCTCTCTCTTTCTCTGTCTTTGTTTCATGGGTTTTTAAAAGTAATTTATTTTTATAATGGGGTTTAGCTGCTTTTCACTGCTGTGTTTATGCTGCTTTACACCCACTTGACACACTAACAGAGAGATTTCAATACATAGGTTTTAAGATTATTACTAGTCAGATATATCCTTGTGTGGTGAATAGGGGGTGTTAAGTCCAGTTCTCTGAGCAAGGAGTAGGTCTTGTCTATTACATGTTGGGTTTATGGAACGGTATCTCAGCTAATTTGAAACCCTTGTTTTATGTATCACCCCACCTCACCTTTCCTGTTAAGCAGCCATAGTGTGTTTTCTGCATGTGTGACTCTGTTCTGTTTTGTAATTCAGTTCAAGTGTAATGGTTTTTACTTTCCCTGTATAAGTGATATCTTATGAGAAGTGTCCTTTTCTGTGTGACTTATTTCACTTAGAATCGTCGTACCTAAATCCACTCATCATGCTGCTACTAGCCTTATGACATTGATTTCATGGCTGAGTGATATTCCATTGTACTTAAGGACCACAACTTCTTTATCCATTTTTCTCTTTCCTGCGATATTAAAGGTGGAATGAAGTGGAGGTCCTTTGCAACAGAGCAGCCCTAAACTTTGGTGTGCTTGTGTCTTGCTGATTTTTAATTTTCCCAATTTATACCCCCATGCGTGGAAGTGCCCCTTGCGCTGTAAGCTGTGTTTTTTAGATGTTTGAGGACACACCGTACCCTTCTCCAGCATGGCTGTTGGCTATTTACATCCCGCCCATCAGCGTAGCAAGGCTCCCATTTCTCCATGGCCTGTCCTGCATTTCTGGTTTTGACACTTTTCTCAGCATAGCCCTTTTGACCGATGGGAAGCGAGACTTCTTTGTAGCGCTGATTTGCCTTTCCAGGTTGCTTGGTTGGCCAAAAAGGGCGTATGCGTTTTTTCCTGAATATATTCAGGAAAAAACGCATACGCCCTTTTTGGCCAAGGGCCTCATTGTCAACGTTTTGCTGCTTTTCATGTGCTTTAAAGGCGATTCGAATCTACCTCCTGAAATCTGTTTCCTGAAATTCTGCCTTGATTTCAAATCCTCTTCTTTGCCTTCCCTCAATATATTTGTGGACGAGAGTTATCATTTATAACTCTGCAGGTTTGTGAATTGCAGTTCCCTGAAGCTCCATTTTACAACTCGCCTTTTGGGAGTTGGCCGTAAAAGCGCAGGATGGCTTCAGGCCCTGTTCTGGTTCCGGGGGGCCGCTGAACCTGTGGTTAATTCTTCTTCCTGATGGGAAAATAGAGTGACCTGTGCCTGTCCCAACACCTAGAGCTAGTCTCTCATTGGTTCCCCATCTTCCCATTCATCCTCAGGACAAATTGCAACCTGTACGGAACAGGAGGTTAAAGGTGCTGATGCTCCAAGTTGGGAGATTGCTAGTAAAGTGGCTGGAATGGCGAACCCGAGCACAAGGAGATGAGAAATGAGATGCGTTTTAGGA
This sequence comes from Balaenoptera physalus, assembly GCF_965194825.1. Taxonomy (NCBI): domain Eukaryota; kingdom Metazoa; phylum Chordata; class Mammalia; order Artiodactyla; family Balaenopteridae; genus Balaenoptera; species Balaenoptera physalus. Next base: position 698,089 of record NW_028126413.1, on the reverse strand, counting down.
ACCTTTCCCCATCACACGGTGTACCATCTTCTGGGTTTCTCATGCATGTTTTCGATGTAGGAAGATGCCCTTGAACCTGGAGATTTGGGACCCATGGGATGGGTACCACACAGTATTACTTTAAAGGGTCTGCGTTTGCTCACCCAACCTCACCAAACCTCTCAGCCCCAAGAGTGTCCACCCTTATGTCTCATCCAGCTGTGGGTCTAGATATGGTCAATCCGGGTTGCATCACAGCCCCTGAACGAATTGTGTAAGAATTTCTCTCTCTTTCTCTGTCTTTGTTACATGGGTTTTTAAAAGTAATTTATTTTTATAATGGGGTTTAGCTGCTTTTCACTGCTGTGTTTATGCCGCTTTACACCCACTTGACACACTAACAGAGAGATTTCAATACATAGGTTTTAAGATTATTACTAGTCAGATATATCCTTGTGTGGTGAATAGGGGGTGTTAAATCCAGTTCTCTGAGCAAGGAGTAGGTCTTGTCTATTACATGTTGGGTTTATGGAACGGTATCTCAGCTAATTTGAAACCCTTGTTTTATGTATCACCCCACCTCACCTTTCCTGTTAAGCAGCCATAGTGTGTTTTCTGCATGTGTGACTCTGTTCTGTTTTGGAATTCAGTTCAAGTGTAATGGTTTTTACTTTCCCTGTATAAGTGATATATTATGAGAAGTGTCCTTTTCTGTGTGACTTATTTCACTTAGAATCGTTGTACCTAAATCCACTCATCATGCTGCTACTAGCCTTATGACATTGATTTCATGGCTGAGTGATATTCCATTGTACATAAGGACCACAACTTCTTTATCCATTTTTCTCTTTCCTGGGATATTTAAGGTGGAATGAAGTGGAGGTCCTTGGCAACAGAGCAGCCCTAAACTTTGGTGTGCTTGTGTCTTGCTGATTTTTAATTTTCCCAATTTATACCCCCATGCGTGGAAGTGCCCTATGCGCTCTAAGCTGTGTTTTTTAGATGTTTCAGGACACACCGTACCCTTCTCCAGCGTGGCTGTTGGCAATTTACATTCCGCCCATCAGCGTAGCAAGGCTCCCATTTCTCCATGGCCTGTTCTGCATTTCTGGTTTTGACACTTTTCTCAGCATGGCCCTTTTGACCGATGGGAAGCGAGACTTCTTTGTAGCGCTGATTTGCCTTTCCAGGTTGCTTGGTTGGCCAAAAAGGGCGTATGCGTTTTTTCCTGAATATATTCAGGAAAAAACGCATACGCCCTTTTTGGCCAAGGGCATCATTGTCAACGTTTTGCCGCTTTTCATGTGCTTTAAAGGCAATTCGAATCTACTTCCTGAAATCTGTTTCCTGCAATTCTGCCTTGATTTCAAATCCTCTTTTTTGCCTTCCCTCAATATATTTGTGGACGAGAGTTATCATTTATAACACTGCAGGTTTGTGAATTGCAGTGCCCTGAAGCTCCATTTTACAACTTGCTTTTTTGGGAGCTGGCCGCAAAAGCGCAGGATGGCTTCAGGCCCTGTTCTGGTTCTGGGGGGCAGGCTGAGCCTGTGGATAATTCTTCTTCCTGATGGGAAAATAGAGTGACCTGTGTCTGTCCCAATACCAAGAGCTAGTCTCTCATTGCTTCCCCGTCTTCCCGTTCATCCTCAGGACAAATTGCAACCTGTACGGAACAGGAGGTTAAAGGTGCTGATGCTCCAAGTAGGGAGATTGCTAGTAAAGTGGCTGGAATGGCGAACCCGAGCACAGGGAGATGAGAAATGAGGTGCGTTTTAAGAACCTTTCCCCATCACACGGTGTACCATCTTCTGGGTTTCTCATGCATGTTTTCGATGTAGGAAGATGCCCTTGAACCTCGAGATTTGGGACCCATGCGATGGGTACCACGCAGTATTACTTTAAAGGGTCTGCGTTTGCTCACCCAGCCTCACCAAATCTCTCAGCCCCAAGAGTGTCCACCCTTATGTCTCATCCAGCTGTGGGTCTAGATATGGTCAATCCAGGTTCCATCACAGCCCCTGAACGAATTGTGTAAGAATTTCTCTCTCTTTCACTGTCTTTGTTTCATGGGTTTTTAAAAGTAATTTATTTTTATAATGGGGTTTAGCTGCTTTTCACTGCTGTGTTTCTGCCGCTTTACGCCCACTTGACACACTAACAGAGAGATTTCAATACATAGGTTTTAAGATTATTACTAGTCAGATATATCCTTGTGTGGTGAATAGGGGGTGTTGAGTCCAGTTCTCTGAGCAAGGAGTTGGTCTTGTCTATTACATATTGGGATTATGGAACGGTATCTCAGCTAATTTGAAACCCTTGTTTTATGTATCACCCCACCTCACCTTTCCTGTTAAGCAGCCATAGTGTGTTTTCTGCATGTGTGACTCTGTTCTGTTTTATAATTCAGTTGAAGTGTAACGGTTTTTACTTTCCCTGTATAAGTGATATCTTATGAGAAGTGTCCTTTTCTGTGTGACTTATTTCACTTAGAATCGTCGTACATAAATCCACTCATCATGCTGCTACTAGCCTTATGACATTGATTTCATGGCTGAGTGATATTCCATTGTACTTAAGGACCACAACTTCTTTATCCATTTTTCTCTTTCCTGCGATATTAAAGGTGGAATGAAGTGGAGGTCCTTTGCAACAGAGCAGCCCTAAACTTTGGTGTGCTTGTGTCTTGCTGATTTTTAATTTTCCCAATTTATACCCCCATGCGTGGAAGTGCCCCTTGCGCTGTAAGCTGTGTTTTTTAGATGTTTGAGGACACACCGTACCCTTCTCCAGCATGGCTGTTGGCTATTTACATCCCGCCCATCAGCGTAGCAAGGCTCCCATTTCTCCATGGCCTGTCCTGCATTTCTGGTTTTGACACTTTTCTCAGCATAGCCCTTTTGACCGATGGGAAGCGAGACTTCTTTGTAGCGCTGATTTGCCTTTCCAGGTTGCTTGGTTGGCCAAAAAGGGCGTATGCGTTTTTTCCTGAATATATTCAGGAAAAAACGCATACGCCCTTTTTGGCCAAGGGCCTCATTGTCAACGTTTTGCTGCTTTTCATGTGCTTTAAAGGCGATTCGAATCTACCTCCTGAAATCTGTTTCCTGAAATTCTGCCTTGATTTCAAATCCTCTTCTTTGCCTTCCCTCAATATATTTGTGGACGAGAGTTATCATTTATAACTCTGCAGGTTTGTGAATTGCAGTTCCCTGAAGCTCCATTTTACAACTCGCTTTTTGGGAGTTGGCCGTAAAAGCGCAGGATGGCTTCAAGCCCTGTTCTGGTTCCGGGGGGCCGCTGAACCTGTGGTTAATTCTTCTTCCTGATGGGAAAATAGAGTGACCTGTGCCTGTCCCAACACCTAGAGCTAGTCTCTCATTGGTTCCCCATCTTCCCATTCATCCTCAGGACAAATTGCAACCTGTACGGAACAGGAGGTTAAAGGTGCTGATGCTCCAAGTTGGGAGATTGCTAGTAAAGTGGCTGGAATGGCGAACCCGAGCACAAGGAGATGAGAAATGAGGTGCGTTTTAGGAACCTTTCCCCATCACACGGTGTACCATCTTCTGGGTTTCTCATGCATGTTTTCGATGTAGGAAGATGCCCTTGAACCTGGAGATTTGGGACCCATGGGATGGGTACCACACAGTATTACTTTAAAGGGTCTGCGTTTGCTCACCCAACCTCACCAAACCTCTCAGCCCCAAGAGTGTCCACCCTTATGTCTCATCCAGCTGTGGGTCTAGATATGGTCAATCCGGGTTGCATCACAGCCCCTGAACGAATTGTGTAAGAATTTCTCTCTCTTTCTCTGTCTTTGTTACATGGGTTTTTAAAAGTAATTTATTTTTATAATGGGGTTTAGCTGCTTTTCACTGCTGTGTTTATGCCGCTTTACACCCACTTGACACACTAACAGAGAGATTTCAATACATAGGTTTTAAGATTATTACTAGTCAGATATATCCTTGTGTGGTGAATAGGGGGTGTTAAGTCCAGTTCTCTGAGCAAGGAGTAGGTCTTGTCTATTACATGTTGGGTTTATGGAACGGTATCTCAGCTAATTTGAAACCCTTGTTTTATGTATCACCCCACCTCACCTTTCCTGTTAAGCAGCCATAGTGTGTTTTCTGCATGTGTGACTCTGTTCTGTTTTGGAATTCAGTTCAAGTGTAATGGTTTTTACTTTCCCTGTATAAGTGATATATTATGAGAAGTGTCCTTTTCTGTGTGACTTATTTCACTTAGAATCGTTGTACCTAAATCCACTCATCATGCTGCTACTAGCCTTATGACATTGATTTCATGGCTGAGTGATATTCCATTGTACATAAGGACCACAACTTCTTTATCCATTTTTCTCTTTCCTGGGATATTTAAGGTGGAATGAAGTGGAGGTCCTTGGCAACAGAGCAGCCCTAAACTTTGGTGTGCTTGTGTCTTGCTGATTTTTAATTTTCCCAATTTATACCCCCATGCGTGGAAGTGCCCTATGCGCTCTAAGCTGTGTTTTTTAGATGTTTCAGGACACACCGTACCCTTCTCCAGCGTGGCTGTTGGCAATTTACATTCCGCCCATCAGCGTAGCAAGGCTCCCATTTCTCCATGGCCTGTTCTGCATTTCTGGCTTTGACACTTTTCTCAGCATGGCCCTTTTGACCGATGGGAAGCGAGACTTCTTTGTAGCGCTGATTTGCCTTTCCAGGTTGCTTGGTTGGCCAAAAAGGGCGTATGCGTTTTTTCCTGAATATATTCAGGAAAAAACGCATACGCACTTTTTGGCCAAGGGCATCATTGTCAACGTTTTGCCGCTTTTCATGTGCTTTAAAGGCGATTCGAATCTACCTCCTGAAATCTGTTTCCTGCAATTCTGCCTTGATTTCAAATCCTCTTCTTTGCCTTCCCTCAATATATTTGTGGACGACAGTTATCATTTATAACTCTGCAGGTTTGTGAATTGCAGTGCCCTGAAGCTCCATTTTACAACTTGCTTTTTTGGGACCTGGCCGCAAAAGCGCAGGATGGCTTCAGGCCCTGTTCTGGTTCTGGGGGGCAGGCTGAGCCTGTGGATAATTCTTCTTCCTGATGGGAAAATAGAGTGACCTGTGTCTGTCCCAATACCAAGAGCTAGTCTCTCATTGCTTCCCCGTCTTCCCGTTCATCCTCAGGACAAATTGCAACCTGTACGGAACAGGAGGTTAAAGGTGCTGATACTCCAAGTAGGGAGATTGCTAGTAAAGTGGCTGGAATTGCGAACCCGAGCTCAAGGAGATGACAAATGAGGTGCGTTTTAGAAAGCTTTCCCCATCACACGGTGTACCATCTTCTGGGTTTCTCATGCATGTTTTCGATGTAGGAAGATGCCCTTGAACCTGGAGATTTGGTACCCATGGGATGGGTACCACACAGTATTACTTTAAAGGGTCTGCGTTTGCTCACCCAACCTCACCAAACCTCTCAGCCCCAAGAGTGTCCACCGTTATGTCTCATCCAGCTGTGGGTCTAGATATGGTCAATCCGGGTTGCATCACAGCCCCTGAACGAATTGTGTAAGAATTTCTCTCTCTTTCTCTGTCTTTGTTTCATGGGTTTTTAAAAGTAATTTATTTTTATAATGGGGTTTAGCTGCTTTTCACTGCTGTGTTTATGCTGCTTTACACCCACTTGACACACTAACAGAGAGATTTCAATACATAGGTTTTAAGATTATTACTAGTCAGATATATCCTTGTGTGGTGAATAGGGGGTGTTAAGTCCAGTTCTCTGAGCAAGGAGTAGGTCTTGTCTATTACATGTTGGGTTTATGGAACGGTATCTCAGCTAATTTGAAACCCTTGTTTTATGTATCACCCCACCTCACCTTTCCTGTTAAGCAGCCATAGTGTGTTTTCTGCATGTGTGACTCTGTTCTGTTTTGTAATTCAGTTCAAGTGTAATGGTTTTTACTTTCCCTGTATAAGTGATATCTTATGAGAAGTGTCCTTTTCTGTGTGACTTATTTCACTTAGAATCGTCGTACCTAAATCCACTCATCATGCTGCTACTAGCCTTATGACATTGATTTCATGGCTGAGTGATATTCCATTGTACTTAAGGACCACAACTTCTTTATCCATTTTTCTCTTTCCTGCGATATTAAAGGTGGAATGAAGTGGAGGTCCTTTGCAACAGAGCAGCCCTAAACTTTGGTGTGCTTGTGTCTTGCTGATTTTTAATTTTCCCAATTTATACCCCCATGCGTGGAAGTGCCCCTTGCGCTGTAAGCTGTGTTTTTTAGATGTTTGAGGACACACCGTACCCTTCTCCAGCATGGCTGTTGGCTATTTACATCCCGCCCATCAGCGTAGCAAGGCTCCCATTTCTCCATGGCCTGTCCTGCATTTCTGGTTTTGACACTTTTCTCAGCATAGCCCTTTTGACCGATGGGAAGCGAGACTTCTTTGTAGCGCTGATTTGCCTTTCCAGGTTGCTTGGTTGGCCAAAAAGGGCGTATGCGTTTTTTCCTGAATATATTCAGGAAAAAACGCATACGCCCTTTTTGGCCAAGGGCCTCATTGTCAACGTTTTGCTGCTTTTCATGTGCTTTAAAGGCGATTCGAATCTACCTCCTGAAATCTGTTTCCTGAAATTCTGCCTTGATTTCAAATCCTCTTCTTTGCCTTCCCTCAATATATTTGTGGACGAGAGTTATCATTTATAACTCTGCAGGTTTGTGAATTGCAGTTCCCTGAAGCTCCATTTTACAACTCGCCTTTTGGGAGTTGGCCGTAAAAGCGCAGGATGGCTTCAGGCCCTGTTCTGGTTCCGGGGGGCCGCTGAACCTGTGGTTAATTCTTCTTCCTGTTGGGAAAATAGAGTGACCTGTGCCTGTCCCAACACCTAGAGCTAGTCTCTCATTGGTTCCCCATCTTCCCATTCATCCTCAGGACAAATTGCAACCTGTACGGAACAGGAGGTTAAAGGTGCTGATGCTCCAAGTTGGGAGATTGCTAGTAAAGTGGCTGGAATGGCGAACCCGAGCACAAGGAGATGAGAAATGAGATGCGTTTTAGGAACCTTTCCCCATCACACGGTGTACCATCTTCTGGGTTTCTCATGCATGTTTTCGATGTAGGAAGATGCCCTTGAACCTGGAGATTTGGGACCCATGGGATGGGTACCACACAGTATTACTTTAAAGGGTCTGCGTTTGCTCACCCAACCTCACCAAACCTCTCAGCCCCAAGAGTGTCCACCCTTATGTCTCATCCAGCTGTGGGTCTAGATATGGTCAATCCGGGTTGCATCACAGCCCCTGAACGAATTGTGTAAGAATTTCTCTCTCTTTCTCTGTCTTTGTTACATGGGTTTTTAAAAGTAATTTATTTTTATAATGGGGTTTAGCTGCTTTTCACTGCTGTGTTTATGCCGCTTTACACCCACTTGACACACTAACAGAGAGATTTCAATACATAGGTTTTAAGATTATTACTAGTCAGATATATCCTTGTGTGGTGAATAGGGGGTGTTAAATCCAGTTCTCTGAGCAAGGAGTAGGTCTTGTCTATTACATGTTGGGTTTATGGAACGGTATCTCAGCTAATTTGAAACCCTTGTTTTATGTATCACCCCACCTCACCTTTCCTGTTAAGCAGCCATAGTGTGTTTTCTGCATGTGTGACTCTGTTCTGTTTTGGAATTCAGTTCAAGTGTAATGGTTTTTACTTTCCCTGTATAAGTGATATATTATGAGAAGTGTCCTTTTCTGTGTGACTTATTTCACTTAGAATCGTTGTACCTAAATCCACTCATCATGCTGCTACTAGCCTTATGACATTGATTTCATGGCTGAGTGATATTCCATTGTACATAAGGACCACAACTTCTTTATCCATTTTTCTCTTTCCTGGGATATTTAAGGTGGAATGAAGTGGAGGTCCTTGGCAACAGAGCAGCCCTAAACTTTGGTGTGCTTGTGTCTTGCTGATTTTTAATTTTCCCAATTTATACCCCCATGCGTGGAAGTGCCCTATGCGCTCTAAGCTGTGTTTTTTAGATGTTTCAGGACACACCGTACCCTTCTCCAGCGTGGCTGTTGGCAATTTACATTCCGCCCATCAGCGTAGCAAGGCTCCCATTTCTCCATGGCCTGTTCTGCATTTCTGGCTTTGACACTTTTCTCAGCATGGCCCTTTTGACCGATGGGAAGCGAGACTTCTTTGTAGCGCTGATTTGCCTTTCCAGGTTGCTTGGTTGGCCAAAAAGGGCCTATGCGTTTTTTCCTGAATATATTCAGGAAAAAACGCATACGCACTTTTTGGCCAAGGGCATCATTGTCAACGTTTTGCCGCTTTTCATGTGCTTTAAAGGCGATTCGAATCTACCTCCTGAAATCTGTTTCCTGCAATTCTGCCTTGATTTCAAATCCTCTTCTTTGCCTTCCCTCAATATATTTGTGGACGAGAGTTATCATTTATAACTCTGCAGGTTTGTGAATTGCAGTGCCCTGAAGCTCCATTTTACAACTTGCTTTTTTGGGACCTGGCCGCAAAAGCGCAGGATGGCTTCAGGCCCTGTTCTGGTTCTGGGGGGCAGGCTGAGCCTGTGGATAATTCTTCTTCCTGATGGGAAAATAGAGTGACCTGTGTCTGTCCCAATACCAAGAGCTAGTCTCTCATTGCTTCCCCGTCTTCCCGTTCATCCTCAGGACAAATTGCAACCTGTACGGAACAGGAGGTTAAAGGTGCTGATACTCCAAGTAGGGAGATTGCTAGTAAAGTGGCTGGAATTGCGAACCCGAGCTCAAGGAGATGACAAATGAGGTGCGTTTTAGAAAGCTTTCCCCATCACACGGTGTACCATCTTCTGGGTTTCTCATGCATGTTTTCGATGTAGGAAGATGCCCTTGAACCTGGAGATTTGGTACCCATGGGATGGGTACCACACTGTATTACTTTAAAGGGTCTGCGTTTGCTCACCCAACCTCACCAAACCTCTCAGCCCCAAGAGTGTCCACCGTTATGTCTCATCCAGCTGTGGGTCTAGATATGGTCAATCCGGGTTGCATCACAGCCCCTGAACGAATTGTGTAAGAATTTCTCTCTCTTTCTCTGTCTTTGTTTCATGGGTTTTTAAAAGTAATTTATTTTTATAATGGGGTTTAGCTGCTTTTCACTGCTGTGTTTATGCCGCTTTACACCCACTTGACACACTAACAGAGAGATTTCAATACATAGGTTTTAAGATTATTACTAGTCAGATATATCCTTGTGTGGTGAATAGGGGGTGTTAAGTCCAGTTCTCTGAGCAAGGAGTAGGTCTTGTCTATTACATGTTGGGTTTATGGAACGGTATCTCAGCTAATTTGAAACCCTTGTTTTATGTATCACCCCACCTCACCTTTCCTGTTAAGCAGCCATAGTGTGTTTTCTGCATGTGTGACTCTGTTCTGTTTTGGAATTCAGTTCAAGTGTAATGGTTTTTACTTTCCCTGTATAAGTGATATATTATGAGAAGTGTCCTTTTCTGTGTGACTTATTTCACTTAGAATCGTTGTACCTAAATCCACTCATCATGCTGCTACTAGCCTTATGACATTGATTTCATGGCTGAGTGATATTCCATTGTACATAAGGACCACAACTTCTTTATCCATTTTTCTCTTTCCTGGGATATTTAAGGTGGAATGAAGTGGAGGTCCTTGGCAACAGAGCAGCCCTAAACTTTGGTGTGCTTGTGTCTTGCTGATTTTTAATTTTCCCAATTTATACCCCCATGCGTGGAAGTGCCCTATGCGCTCTAAGCTGTGTTTTTTAGATGTTTCAGGACACACCGTACCCTTCTCCAGCGTGGCTGTTGGCAATTTACATTCCGCCCATCAGCGTAGCAAGGCTCCCATTTCTCCATGGCCTGTTCTGCATTTCTGGTTTTGACACTTTTCTCAGCATGGCCCTTTTGACCGATGGGAAGCGAGACTTCTTTGTAGCGCTGATTTGCCTTTCCAGGTTGCTTGGTTGGCCAAAAAGGGCGTATGCGTTTTTTCCTGAATATATTCAGGAAAAAACGCATACGCCCTTTTTGGCCAAGGGCATCATTGTCAACGTTTTGCCGCTTTTCATGTGCTTTAAAGGCAATTCGAATCTACTTCCTGAAATCTGTTTCCTGCAATTCTGCCTTGATTTCAAATCCTCTTTTTTGCCTTCCCTCAATATATTTGTGGACGAGAGTTATCATTTATAACACTGCAGGTTTGTGAATTGCAGTGCCCTGAAGCTCCATTTTACAACTTGCTTTTTTGGGAGCTGGCCGCAAAAGCGCAGGATGGCTTCAGGCCCTGTTCTGGTTCTGGGGGGCAGGCTGAGCCTGTGGATAATTCTTCTTCCTGATGGGAAAATAGAGTGACCTGTGTCTGTCCCAATACCAAGAGCTAGTCTCTCATTGCTTCCCCGTCTTCCCGTTCATCCTCAGGACAAATTGCAACCTGTACGGAACAGGAGGTTAAAGGTGCTGATGCTCCAAGTAGGGAGATTGCTAGTAAAGTGGCTGGAATGGCGAACCCGAGCACAGGGAGATGAGAAATGAGGTGCGTTTTAAGAACCTTTCCCCATCACACGGTGTACCATCTTCTGGGTTTCTCATGCATGTTTTCGATGTAGGAAGATGCCCTTGAACCTCGAGATTTGGGACCCATGCGATGGGTACCACGCAGTATTACTTTAAAGGGTCTGCGTTTGCTCACCCAGCCTCACCAAATCTCTCAGCCCCAAGAGTGTCCACCCTTATGTCTCATCCAGCTGTGGGTCTAGATATGGTCAATCCAGGTTCCATCACAGCCCCTGAACGAATTGTGTAAGAATTTCTCTCTCTTTCACTGTCTTTGTTTCATGGGTTTTTAAAAGTAATTTATTTTTATAATGGGGTTTAGCTGCTTTTCACTGCTGTGTTTCTGCCGCTTTACGCCCACTTGACACACTAACAGAGAGATTTCAATACATAGGTTTTAAGATTATTACTAGTCAGATATATCCTTGTGTGGTGAATAGGGGGTGTTGAGTCCAGTTCTCTGAGCAAGGAGTTGGTCTTGTCTATTACATATTGGGATTATGGAACGGTATCTCAGCTAATTTGAAACCCTTGTTTTATGTATCACCCCACCTCACCTTTCCTGTTAAGCAGCCATAGTGTGTTTTCTGCATGTGTGACTCTGTTCTGTTTTATAATTCAGTTGAAGTGTAACGGTTTTTACTTTCCCTGTATAAGTGATATCTTATGAGAAGTGTCCTTTTCTGTGTGACTTATTTCACTTAGAATCGTCGTACATAAATCCACTCATCATGCTGCTACTAGCCTTATGACATTGATTTCATGGCTGAGTGATATTCCATTGTACTTAAGGACCACAACTTCTTTATCCATTTTTCTCTTTCCTGCGATATTAAAGGTGGAATGAAGTGGAGGTCCTTTGCAACAGAGCAGCCCTAAACTTTGGTGTGCTTGTGTCTTGCTGATTTTTAATTTTCCCAATTTATACCCCCATGCGTGGAAGTGCCCCTTGCGCTGTAAGCTGTGTTTTTTAGATGTTTGAGGACACACCGTACCCTTCTCCAGCATGGCTGTTGGCTATTTACATCCCGCCCATCAGCGTAGCAAGGCTCCCATTTCTCCATGGCCTGTCCTGCATTTCTGGTTTTGACACTTTTCTCAGCATAGCCCTTTTGACCGATGGGAAGCGAGACTTCTTTGTAGCGCTGATTTGCCTTTCCAGGTTGCTTGGTTGGCCAAAAAGGGCGTATGCGTTTTTTCCTGAATATATTCAGGAAAAAACGCATACGCCCTTTTTGGCCAAGGGCCTCATTGTCAACGTTTTGCTGCTTTTCATGTGCTTTAAAGGCGATTCGAATCTACCTCCTGAAATCTGTTTCCTGAAATTCTGCCTTGATTTCAAATCCTCTTCTTTGCCTTCCCTCAATATATTTGTGGACGAGAGTTATCATTTATAACTCTGCAGGTTTGTGAATTGCAGTTCCCTGAAGCTCCATTTTACAACTCGCTTTTTGGGAGTTGGCCGTAAAAGCGCAGGATGGCTTCAGGCCCTGTTCTGGTTCCGGGGGGCCGCTGAACCTGTGGTTAATTCTTCTTCCTGATGGGAAAATAGAGTGACCTGTGCCTGTCCCAACACCTAGAGCTAGTCTCTCATTGGTTCCCCATCTTCCCATTCATCCTCAGGACAAATTGCAACCTGTACGGAACAGGAGGTTAAAGGTGCTGATGCTCCAAGTTGGGAGATTGCTAGTAAAGTGGCTGGAATGGCGAACCCGAGCACAAGGAGATGAGAAATGAGGTGCGTTTTAGGAACCTTTCCCCATCACACGGTGTACCATCTTCTGGGTTTCTCATGCATGTTTTCGATGTAGGAAGATGCCCTTGAACCTGGAGATTTGGGACCCATGGGATGGGTACCACACAGTATTACTTTAAAGGGTCTGCGTTTGCTCACCCAACCTCACCAAACCTCTCAGCCCCAAGAGTGTCCACCCTTATGTCTCATCCAGCTGTGGGTCTAGATATGGTCAATCCGGGTTGCATCACAGCCCCTGAACGAATTGTGTAAGAATTTCTCTCTCTTTCTCTGTCTTTGTTACATGGGTTTTTAAAAGTAATTTATTTTTATAATGGGGTTTAGCTGCTTTTCACTGCTGTGTTTATGCCGCTTTACACCCACTTGACACACTAACAGAGAGATTTCAATACATAGGTTTTAAGATTATTACTAGTCAGATATATCCTTGTGTGGTGAATAGGGGGTGTTAAGTCCAGTTCTCTGAGCAAGGAGTAGGTCTTGTCTATTACATGTTGGGTTTATGGAACGGTATCTCAGCTAATTTGAAACCCTTGTTTTATGTATCACCCCACCTCACCTTTCCTGTTAAGCAGCCATAGTGTGTTTTCTGCATGTGTGACTCTGTTCTGTTTTGGAATTCAGTTCAAGTGTAATGGTTTTTACTTTCCCTGTATAAGTGATATATTATGAGAAGTGTCCTTTTCTGTGTGACTTATTTCACTTAGAATCGTTGTACCTAAATCCACTCATCATGCTGCTACTAGCCTTATGACATTGATTTCATGGCTGAGTGATATTCCATTGTACATAAGGACCACAACTTCTTTATCCATTTTTCTCTTTCCTGGGATATTTAAGGTGGAATGAAGTGGAGGTCCTTGGCAACAGAGCAGCCCTAAACTTTGGTGTGCTTGTGTCTTGCTGATTTTTAATTTTCCCAATTTATACCCCCATGCGTGGAAGTGCCCTATGCGCTCTAAGCTGTGTTTTTTAGATGTTTCAGGACACACCGTACCCTTCTCCAGCGTGGCTGTTGGCAATTTACATTCCGCCCATCAGCGTAGCAAGGCTCCCATTTCTCCATGGCCTGTTCTGCATTTCTGGCTTTGACACTTTTCTCAGCATGGCCCTTTTGACCGATGGGAAGCGAGACTTCTTTGTAGCGCTGATTTGCCTTTCCAGGTTGCTTGGTTGGCCAAAAAGGGCGTATGCGTTTTTTCCTGAATATATTCAGGAAAAAACGCATACGCACTTTTTGGCCAAGGGCATCATTGTCAACGTTTTGCCGCTTTTCATGTGCTTTAAAGGCGATTCGAATCTACCTCCTGAAATCTGTTTCCTGCAATTCTGCCTTGATTTCAAATCCTCTTCTTTGCCTTCCCTCAATATATTTGTGGACGACAGTTATCATTTATAACTCTGCAGGTTTGTGAATTGCAGTGCCCTGAAGCTCCATTTTACAACTTGCTTTTTTGGGACCTGGCCGCAAAAGCGCAGGATGGCTTCAGGCCCTGTTCTGGTTCTGGGGGGCAGGCTGAGCCTGTGGATAATTCTTCTTCCTGATGGGAAAATAGAGTGACCTGTGTCTGTCCCAATACCAAGAGCTAGTCTCTCATTGCTTCCCCGTCTTCCCGTTCATCCTCAGGACAAATTGCAACCTGTACGGAACAGGAGGTTAAAGGTGCTGATACTCCAAGTAGGGAGATTGCTAGTAAAGTGGCTGGAATTGCGAACCCGAGCTCAAGGAGATGACAAATGAGGTGCGTTTTAGAAAGCTTTCCCCATCACACGGTGTACCATCTTCTGGGTTTCTCATGCATGTTTTCGATGTAGGAAGATGCCCTTGAACCTGGAGATTTGGTACCCATGGGATGGGTACCACACAGTATTACTTTAAAGGGTCTGCGTTTGCTCACCCAACCTCACCAAACCTCTCAGCCCCAAGAGTGTCCACCGTTATGTCTCATCCAGCTGTGGGTCTAGATATGGTCAATCCGGGTTGCATCACAGCCCCTGAACGAATTGTGTAAGAATTTCTCTCTCTTTCTCTGTCTTTGTTTCATGGGTTTTTAAAAGTAATTTATTTTTATAATGGGGTTTAGCTGCTTTTCACTGCTGTGTTTATGCTGCTTTACACCCACTTGACACACTAACAGAGAGATTTCAATACATAGGTTTTAAGATTATTACTAGTCAGATATATCCTTGTGTGGTGAATAGGGGGTGTTAAGTCCAGTTCTCTGAGCAAGGAGTAGGTCTTGTCTATTACATGTTGGGTTTATGGAACGGTATCTCAGCTAATTTGAAACCCTTGTTTTATGTATCACCCCACCTCACCTTTCCTGTTAAGCAGCCATAGTGTGTTTTCTGCATGTGTGACTCTGTTCTGTTTTGTAATTCAGTTCAAGTGTAATGGTTTTTACTTTCCCTGTATAAGTGATATCTTATGAGAAGTGTCCTTTTCTGTGTGACTTATTTCACTTAGAATCGTCGTACCTAAATCCACTCATCATGCTGCTACTAGCCTTATGACATTGATTTCATGGCTGAGTGATATTCCATTGTACTTAAGGACCACAACTTCTTTATCCATTTTTCTCTTTCCTGCGATATTAAAGGTGGAATGAAGTGGAGGTCCTTTGCAACAGAGCAGCCCTAAACTTTGGTGTGCTTGTGTCTTGCTGATTTTTAATTTTCCCAATTTATACCCCCATGCGTGGAAGTGCCCCTTGCGCTGTAAGCTGTGTTTTTTAGATGTTTGAGGACACACCGTACCCTTCTCCAGCATGGCTGTTGGCTATTTACATCCCGCCCATCAGCGTAGCAAGGCTCCCATTTCTCCATGGCCTGTCCTGCATTTCTGGTTTTGACACTTTTCTCAGCATAGCCCTTTTGACCGATGGGAAGCGAGACTTCTTTGTAGCGCTGATTTGCCTTTCCAGGTTGCTTGGTTGGCCAAAAAGGGCGTATGCGTTTTTTCCTGAATATATTCAGGAAAAAACGCATACGCCCTTTTTGGCCAAGGGCCTCATTGTCAACGTTTTGCTGCTTTTCATGTGCTTTAAAGGCGATTCGAATCTACCTCCTGAAATCTGTTTCCTGAAATTCTGCCTTGATTTCAAATCCTCTTCTTTGCCTTCCCTCAATATATTTGTGGACGAGAGTTATCATTTATAACTCTGCAGGTTTGTGAATTGCAGTTCCCTGAAGCTCCATTTTACAACTCGCCTTTTGGGAGTTGGCCGTAAAAGCGCAGGATGGCTTCAGGCCCTGTTCTGGTTCCGGGGGGCCGCTGAACCTGTGGTTAATTCTTCTTCCTGATGGGAAAATAGAGTGACCTGTGCCTGTCCCAACACCTAGAGCTAGTCTCTCATTGGTTCCCCATCTTCCCATTCATCCTCAGGACAAATTGCAACCTGTACGGAACAGGAGGTTAAAGGTGCTGATGCTCCAAGTTGGGAGATTGCTAGTAAAGTGGCTGGAATGGCGAACCCGAGCACAAGGAGATGAGAAATGAGATGCGTTTTAGGAACCTTTCCCCATCACACGGTGTACCATCTTCTGGGTTTCTCATGCATGTTTTCGATGTAGGAAGATGCCCTTGAACCTGGAGATTTGGGACCCATGGGATGGGTACCACACAGTATTACTTTAAAGGGTCTGCGTTTGCTCACCCAACCTCACCAAACCTCTCAGCCCCAAGAGTGTCCACCCTTATGTCTCATCCAGCTGTGGGTCTAGATATGGTCAATCCGGGTTGCATCACAGCCCCTGAACGAATTGTGTAAGAATTTCTCTCTCTTTCTCTGTCTTTGTTACATGGGTTTTTAAAAGTAATTTATTTTTATAATGGGGTTTAGCTGCTTTTCACTGCTGTGTTTATGCCGCTTTACACCCACTTGACACACTAACAGAGAGATTTCAATACATAGGTTTTAAGATTATTACTAGTCAGATATATCCTTGTGTGGTGAATAGGGGGTGTTAAATCCAGTTCTCTGAGCAAGGAGTAGGTCTTGTCTATTACATGTTGGGTTTATGGAACGGTATCTCAGCTAATTTGAAACCCTTGTTTTATGTATCACCCCACCTCACCTTTCCTGTTAAGCAGCCATAGTGTGTTTTCTGCATGTGTGACTCTGTTCTGTTTTGGAATTCAGTTCAAGTGTAATGGTTTTTACTTTCCCTGTATAAGTGATATATTATGAGAAGTGTCCTTTTCTGTGTGACTTATTTCACTTAGAATCGTTGTACCTAAATCCACTCATCATGCTGCTACTAGCCTTATGACATTGATTTCATGGCTGAGTGATATTCCATTGTACATAAGGACCACAACTTCTTTATCCATTTTTCTCTTTCCTGGGATATTTAAGGTGGAATGAAGTGGAGGTCCTTGGCAACAGAGCAGCCCTAAACTTTGGTGTGCTTGTGTCTTGCTGATTTTTAATTTTCCCAATTTATACCCCCATGCGTGGAAGTGCCCTATGCGCTCTAAGCTGTGTTTTTTAGATGTTTCAGGACACACCGTACCCTTCTCCAGCGTGGCTGTTGGCAATTTACATTCCGCCCATCAGCGTAGCAAGGCTCCCATTTCTCCATGGCCTGTTCTGCATTTCTGGCTTTGACACTTTTCTCAGCATGGCCCTTTTGACCGATGGGAAGCGAGACTTCTTTGTAGCGCTGATTTGCCTTTCCAGGTTGCTTGGTTGGCCAAAAAGGGCCTATGCGTTTTTTCCTGAATATATTCAGGAAAAAACGCATACGCACTTTTTGGCCAAGGGCATCATTGTCAACGTTTTGCCGCTTTTCATGTGCTTTAAAGGCAATTCGAATCTACTTCCTGAAATCTGTTTCCTGCAATTCTGCCTTGATTTCAAATCCTCTTTTTTGCCTTCCCTCAATATATTTGTGGACGAGAGTTATCATTTATAACACTGCAGGTTTGTGAATTGCAGTGCCCTGAAGCTCCATTTTACAACTTGCTTTTTTGGGAGCTGGCCGCAAAAGCGCAGGATGGCTTCAGGCCCTGTTCTGGTTCTGGGGGGCAGGCTGAGCCTGTGGATAATTCTTCTTCCTGATGGGAAAATAGAGTGACCTGTGTCTGTCCCAATACCAAGAGCTAGTCTCTCATTGCTTCCCCGTCTTCCCGTTCATCCTCAGGACAAATTGCAACCTGTACGGAACAGGAGGTTAAAGGTGCTGATGCTCCAAGTAGGGAGATTGCTAGTAAAGTGGCTGGAATGGCGAACCCGAGCACAGGGAGATGAGAAATGAGGTGCGTTTTAAGAACCTTTCCCCATCACACGGTGTACCATCTTCTGGGTTTCTCATGCATGTTTTCGATGTAGGAAGATGCCCTTGAACCTCGAGATTTGGGACCCATGCGATGGGTACCACGCAGTATTACTTTAAAGGGTCTGCGTTTGCTCACCCAGCCTCACCAAATCTCTCAGCCCCAAGAGTGTCCACCCTTATGTCTCATCCAGCTGTGGGTCTAGATATGGTCAATCCAGGTTCCATCACAGCCCCTGAACGAATTGTGTAAGAATTTCTCTCTCTTTCACTGTCTTTGTTTCATGGGTTTTTAAAAGTAATTTATTTTTATAATGGGGTTTAGCTGCTTTTCACTGCTGTGTTTCTGCCGCTTTACGCCCACTTGACACACTAACAGAGAGATTTCAATACATAGGTTTTAAGATTATTACTAGTCAGATATATCCTTGTGTGGTGAATAGGGGGTGTTGAGTCCAGTTCTCTGAGCAAGGAGTTGGTCTTGTCTATTACATATTGGGATTATGGAACGGTATCTCAGCTAATTTGAAACCCTTGTTTTATGTATCACCCCACCTCACCTTTCCTGTTAAGCAGCCATAGTGTGTTTTCTGCATGTGTGACTCTGTTCTGTTTTATAATTCAGTTGAAGTGTAACGGTTTTTACTTTCCCTGTATAAGTGATATCTTATGAGAAGTGTCCTTTTCTGTGTGACTTATTTCACTTAGAATCGTCGTACATAAATCCACTCATCATGCTGCTACTAGCCTTATGACATTGATTTCATGGCTGAGTGATATTCCATTGTACTTAAGGACCACAACTTCTTTATCCATTTTTCTCTTTCCTGCGATATTAAAGGTGGAATGAAGTGGAGGTCCTTTGCAACAGAGCAGCCCTAAACTTTGGTGTGCTTGTGTCTTGCTGATTTTTAATTTTCCCAATTTATACCCCCATGCGTGGAAGTGCCCCTTGCGCTGTAAGCTGTGTTTTTTAGATGTTTGAGGACACACCGTACCCTTCTCCAGCATGGCTGTTGGCTATTTACATCCCGCCCATCAGCGTAGCAAGGCTCCCATTTCTCCATGGCCTGTCCTGCATTTCTGGTTTTGACACTTTTCTCAGCATAGCCCTTTTGACCGATGGGAAGCGAGACTTCTTTGTAGCGCTGATTTGCCTTTCCAGGTTGCTTGGTTGGCCAAAAAGGGCGTATGCGTTTTTTCCTGAATATATTCAGGAAAAAACGCATACGCCCTTTTTGGCCAAGGGCCTCATTGTCAACGTTTTGCTGCTTTTCATGTGCTTTAAAGGCGATTCGAATCTACCTCCTGAAATCTGTTTCCTGAAATTCTGCCTTGATTTCAAATCCTCTTCTTTGCCTTCCCTCAATATATTTGTGGACGAGAGTTATCATTTATAACTCTGCAGGTTTGTGAATTGCAGTTCCCTGAAGCTCCATTTTACAACTCGCTTTTTGGGAGTTGGCCGTAAAAGCGCAGGATGGCTTCAGGCCCTGTTCTGGTTCCGGGGGGCCGCTGAACCTGTGGTTAATTCTTCTTCCTGATGGGAAAATAGAGTGACCTGTGCCTGTCCCAACACCTAGAGCTAGTCTCTCATTGGTTCCCCATCTTCCCATTCATCCTCAGGACAAATTGCAACCTGTACGGAACAGGAGGTTAAAGGTGCTGATGCTCCAAGTTGGGAGATTGCTAGTAAAGTGGCTGGAATGGCGAACCCGAGCACAAGGAGATGAGAAATGAGGTGCGTTTTAGGAACCTTTCCCCATCACACGGTGTACCATCTTCTGGGTTTCTCATGCATGTTTTCGATGTAGGAAGATGCCCTTGAACCTGGAGATTTGGGACCCATGGGATGGGTACCACACAGTATTACTTTAAAGGGTCTGCGTTTGCTCACCCAACCTCACCAAACCTCTCAGCCCCAAGAGTGTCCACCCTTATGTCTCATCCAGCTGTGGGTCTAGATATGGTCAATCCGGGTTGCATCACAGCCCCTGAACGAATTGTGTAAGAATTTCTCTCTCTTTCTCTGTCTTTGTTACATGGGTTTTTAAAAGTAATTTATTTTTATAATGGGGTTTAGCTGCTTTTCACTGCTGTGTTTATGCCGCTTTACACCCACTTGACACACTAACAGAGAGATTTCAATACATAGGTTTTAAGATTATTACTAGTCAGATATATCCTTGTGTGGTGAATAGGGGGTGTTAAGTCCAGTTCTCTGAGCAAGGAGTAGGTCTTGTCTATTACATGTTGGGTTTATGGAACGGTATCTCAGCTAATTTGAAACCCTTGTTTTATGTATCACCCCACCTCACCTTTCCTGTTAAGCAGCCATAGTGTGTTTTCTGCATGTGTGACTCTGTTCTGTTTTGGAATTCAGTTCAAGTGTAATGGTTTTTACTTTCCCTGTATAAGTGATATATTATGAGAAGTGTCCTTTTCTGTGTGACTTATTTCACTTAGAATCGTTGTACCTAAATCCACTCATCATGCTGCTACTAGCCTTATGACATTGATTTCATGGCTGAGTGATATTCCATTGTACATAAGGACCACAACTTCTTTATCCATTTTTCTCTTTCCTGGGATATTTAAGGTGGAATGAAGTGGAGGTCCTTGGCAACAGAGCAGCCCTAAACTTTGGTGTGCTTGTGTCTTGCTGATTTTTAATTTTCCCAATTTATACCCCCATGCGTGGAAGTGCCCTATGCGCTCTAAGCTGTGTTTTTTAGATGTTTCAGGACACACCGTACCCTTCTCCAGCGTGGCTGTTGGCAATTTACATTCCGCCCATCAGCGTAGCAAGGCTCCCATTTCTCCATGGCCTGTTCTGCATTTCTGGCTTTGACACTTTTCTCAGCATGGCCCTTTTGACCGATGGGAAGCGAGACTTCTTTGTAGCGCTGATTTGCCTTTCCAGGTTGCTTGGTTGGCCAAAAAGGGCGTATGCGTTTTTTCCTGAATATATTCAGGAAAAAACGCATACGCACTTTTTGGCCAAGGGCATCATTGTCAACGTTTTGCCGCTTTTCATGTGCTTTAAAGGCGATTCGAATCTACCTCCTGAAATCTGTTTCCTGCAATTCTGCCTTGATTTCAAATCCTCTTCTTTGCCTTCCCTCAATATATTTGTGGACGACAGTTATCATTTATAACTCTGCAGGTTTGTGAATTGCAGTGCCCTGAAGCTCCATTTTACAACTTGCTTTTTTGGAACCTGGCCGCAAAAGCGCAGGATGGCTTCAGGCCCTGTTCTGGTTCTGGGGGGCAGGCTGAGCCTGTGGATAATTCTTCTTCCTGATGGGAAAATAGAGTGACCTGTGTCTGTCCCAATACCAAGAGCTAGTCTCTCATTGCTTCCCCGTCTTCCCGTTCATCCTCAGGACAAATTGCAACCTGTACGGAACAGGAGGTTAAAGGTGCTGATACTCCAAGTAGGGAGATTGCTAGTAAAGTGGCTGGAATTGCGAACCCGAGCTCAAGGAGATGACAAATGAGGTGCGTTTTAGAAAGCTTTCCCCATCACACGGTGTACCATCTTCTGGGTTTCTCATGCATGTTTTCGATGTAGGAAGATGCCCTTGAACCTGGAGATTTGGTACCCATGGGATGGGTACCACACAGTATTACTTTAAAGGGTCTGCGTTTGCTCACCCAACCTCACCAAACCTCTCAGCCCCAAGAGTGTCCACCGTTATGTCTCATCCAGCTGTGGGTCTAGATATGGTCAATCCGGGTTGCATCACAGCCCCTGAACGAATTGTGTAAGAATTTCTCTCTCTTTCTCTGTCTTTGTTTCATGGGTTTTTAAAAGTAATTTATTTTTATAATGGGGTTTAGCTGCTTTTCACTGCTGTGTTTATGCTGCTTTACACCCACTTGACACACTAACAGAGAGATTTCAATACATAGGTTTTAAGATTATTACTAGTCAGATATATCCTTGTGTGGTGAATAGGGGGTGTTAAGTCCAGTTCTCTGAGCAAGGAGTAGGTCTTGTCTATTACATGTTGGGTTTATGGAACGGTATCTCAGCTAATTTGAAACCCTTGTTTTATGTATCACCCCACCTCACCTTTCCTGTTAAGCAGCCATAGTGTGTTTTCTGCATGTGTGACTCTGTTCTGTTTTGTAATTCAGTTCAAGTGTAATGGTTTTTACTTTCCCTGTATAAGTGATATCTTATGAGAAGTGTCCTTTTCTGTGTGACTTATTTCACTTAGAATCGTCGTACCTAAATCCACTCATCATGCTGCTACTAGCCTTATGACATTGATTTCATGGCTGAGTGATATTCCATTGTACTTAAGGACCACAACTTCTTTATCCATTTTTCTCTTTCCTGCGATATTAAAGGTGGAATGAAGTGGAGGTCCTTTGCAACAGAGCAGCCCTAAACTTTGGTGTGCTTGTGTCTTGCTGATTTTTAATTTTCCCAATTTATACCCCCATGCGTGGAAGTGCCCCTTGCGCTGTAAGCTGTGTTTTTTAGATGTTTGAGGACACACCGTACCCTTCTCCAGCATGGCTGTTGGCTATTTACATCCCGCCCATCAGCGTAGCAAGGCTCCCATTTCTCCATGGCCTGTCCTGCATTTCTGGTTTTGACACTTTTCTCAGCATAGCCCTTTTGACCGATGGGAAGCGAGACTTCTTTGTAGCGCTGATTTGCCTTTCCAGGTTGCTTGGTTGGCCAAAAAGGGCGTATGCGTTTTTTCCTGAATATATTCAGGAAAAAACGCATACGCCCTTTTTGGCCAAGGGCCTCATTGTCAACGTTTTGCTGCTTTTCATGTGCTTTAAAGGCGATTCGAATCTACCTCCTGAAATCTGTTTCCTGAAATTCTGCCTTGATTTCAAATCCTCTTCTTTGCCTTCCCTCAATATATTTGTGGACGAGAGTTATCATTTATAACTCTGCAGGTTTGTGAATTGCAGTTCCCTGAAGCTCCATTTTACAACTCGCCTTTTGGGAGTTGGCCGTAAAAGCGCAGGATGGCTTCAGGCCCTGTTCTGGTTCCGGGGGGCCGCTGAACCTGTGGTTAATTCTTCTTCCTGATGGGAAAATAGAGTGACCTGTGCCTGTCCCAACACCTAGAGCTAGTCTCTCATTGGTTCCCCATCTTCCCATTCATCCTCAGGACAAATTGCAACCTGTACGGAACAGGAGGTTAAAGGTGCTGATGCTCCAAGTTGGGAGATTGCTAGTAAAGTGGCTGGAATGGCGAACCCGAGCACAAGGAGATGAGAAATGAGATGCGTTTTAGGAACCTTTCCCCATCACACGGTGTACCATCTTCTGGGTTTCTCATGCATGTTTTCGATGTAGGAAGATGCCCTTGAACCTGGAGATTTGGGACCCATGGGATGGGTACCACACAGTATTACTTTAAAGGGTCTGCGTTTGCTCACCCAACCTCACCAAACCTCTCAGCCCCAAGAGTGTCCACCCTTATGTCTCATCCAGCTGTGGGTCTAGATATGGTCAATCCGGGTTGCATCACAGCCCCTGAACGAATTGTGTAAGAATTTCTCTCTCTTTCTCTGTCTTTGTTACATGGGTTTTTAAAAGTAATTTATTTTTATAATGGGGTTTAGCTGCTTTTCACTGCTGTGTTTATGCCGCTTTACACCCACTTGACACACTAACAGAGAGATTTCAATACATAGGTTTTAAGATTATTACTAGTCAGATATATCCTTGTGTGGTGAATAGGGGGTGTTAAATCCAGTTCTCTGAGCAAGGAGTAGGTCTTGTCTATTACATGTTGGGTTTATGGAACGGTATCTCAGCTAATTTGAAACCCTTGTTTTATGTATCACCCCACCTCACCTTTCCTGTTAAGCAGCCATAGTGTGTTTTCTGCATGTGTGACTCTGTTCTGTTTTGGAATTCAGTTCAAGTGTAATGGTTTTTACTTTCCCTGTATAAGTGATATATTATGAGAAGTGTCCTTTTCTGTGTGACTTATTTCACTTAGAATCGTTGTACCTAAATCCACTCATCATGCTGCTACTAGCCTTATGACATTGATTTCATGGCTGAGTGATATTCCATTGTACATAAGGACCACAACTTCTTTATCCATTTTTCTCTTTCCTGGGATATTTAAGGTGGAATGAAGTGGAGGTCCTTGGCAACAGAGCAGCCCTAAACTTTGGTGTGCTTGTGTCTTGCTGATTTTTAATTTTCCCAATTTATACCCCCATGCGTGGAAGTGCCCTATGCGCTCTAAGCTGTGTTTTTTAGATGTTTCAGGACACACCGTACCCTTCTCCAGCGTGGCTGTTGGCAATTTACATTCCGCCCATCAGCGTAGCAAGGCTCCCATTTCTCCATGGCCTGTTCTGCATTTCTGGCTTTGACACTTTTCTCAGCATGGCCCTTTTGACCGATGGGAAGCGAGACTTCTTTGTAGCGCTGATTTGCCTTTCCAGGTTGCTTGGTTGGCCAAAAAGGGCCTATGCGTTTTTTCCTGAATATATTCAGGAAAAAACGCATACGCACTTTTTGGCCAAGGGCATCATTGTCAACGTTTTGCCGCTTTTCATGTGCTTTAAAGGCGATTCGAATCTACCTCCTGAAATCTGTTTCCTGCAATTCTGCCTTGATTTCAAATCCTCTTCTTTGCCTTCCCTCAATATATTTGTGGACGAGAGTTATCATTTATAACTCTGCAGGTTTGTGAATTGCAGTGCCCTGAAGCTCCATTTTACAACTTGCTTTTTTGGGACCTGGCCGCAAAAGCGCAGGATGGCTTCAGGCCCTGTTCTGGTTCTGGGGGGCAGGCTGAGCCTGTGGATAATTCTTCTTCCTGATGGGAAAATAGAGTGACCTGTGTCTGTCCCAATACCAAGAGCTAGTCTCTCATTGGTTCCCCGTCTTCCCGTTCATCCTCAGGACAAATTGCAACCTGTACGGAACAGGAGGTTAAAGGTGCTGATACTCCAAGTAGGGAGATTGCTAGTAAAGTGGCTGGAATTGCGAACCCGAGCTCAAGGAGATGACAAATGAGGTGCGTTTTAGAAAGCTTTCCCCATCACACGGTGTACCATCTTCTGGGTTTCTCATGCATGTTTTCGATGTAGGAAGATGCCCTTGAACCTGGAGATTTGGTACCCATGGGATGGGTACCACACAGTATTACTTTAAAGGGTCTGCGTTTGCTCACCCAACCTCACCAAACCTCTCAGCCCCAAGAGTGTCCACCGTTATGTCTCATCCAGCTGTGGGTCTAGATATGGTCAATCCGGGTTGCATCACAGCCCCTGAACGAATTGTGTAAGAATTTCTCTCTCTTTCTCTGTCTTTGTTTCATGGGTTTTTAAAAGTAATTTATTTTTATAATGGGGTTTAGCTGCTTTTCACTGCTGTGTTTATGCTGCTTTACACCCACTTGACACACTAACAGAGAGATTTCAATACATAGGTTTTAAGATTATTACTAGTCAGATATATCCTTGTGTGGTGAATAGGGGGTGTTAAGTCCAGTTCTCTGAGCAAGGAGTAGGTCTTGTCTATTACATGTTGGGTTTATGGAACGGTATCTCAGCTAATTTGAAACCCTTGTTTTATGTATCACCCCACCTCACCTTTCCTGTTAAGCAGCCATAGTGTGTTTTCTGCATGTGTGACTCTGTTCTGTTTTGTAATTCAGTTCAAGTGTAATGGTTTTTACTTTCCCTGTATAAGTGATATCTTATGAGAAGTGTCCTTTTCTGTGTGACTTATTTCACTTAGAATCGTCGTACCTAAATCCACTCATCATGCTGCTACTAGCCTTATGACATTGATTTAATGGCTGAGTGATATTCCATTGTACTTAAGGACCACAACTTCTTTATCCATTTTTCTCTTTCCTGCGATATTAAAGGTGGAATGAAGTGGAGGTCCTTTGCAACAGAGCAGCCCTAAACTTTGGTGTGCTTGTGTCTTGCTGATTTTTAATTTTCCCAATTTATACCCCCATGCGTGGAAGTGCCCCTTGCGCTGTAAGCTGTGTTTTTTAGATGTTTGAGGACACACCGTACCCTTCTCCAGCATGGCTGTTGGCTATTTACATCCCGCCCATCAGCGTAGCAAGGCTCCCATTTCTCCATGGCCTGTCCTGCATTTCTGGTTTTGACACTTTTCTCAGCATAGCCCTTTTGACCGATGGGAAGCGAGACTTCTTTGTAGCGCTGATTTGCCTTTCCAGGTTGCTTGGTTGGCCAAAAAGGGCGTATGCGTTTTTTCCTGAATATATTCAGGAAAAAACGCATACGCCCTTTTTGGCCAAGGGCCTCATTGTCAACGTTTTGCTGCTTTTCATGTGCTTTAAAGGCGATTCGAATCTACCTCCTGAAATCTGTTTCCTGAAATTCTGCCTTGATTTCAAATCCTCTTCTTTGCCTTCCCTCAATATATTTGTGGACGAGAGTTATCATTTATAACTCTGCAGGTTTGTGAATTGCAGTTCCCTGAAGCTCCATTTTACAACTCGCCTTTTGGGAGTTGGCCGTAAAAGCGCAGGATGGCTTCAGGCCCTGTTCTGGTTCCGGGGGGCCGCTGAACCTGTGGTTAATTCTTCTTCCTGATGGGAAAATAGAGTGACCTGTGCCTGTCCCAACACCTAGAGCTAGTCTCTCATTGGTTCCCCATCTTCCCATTCATCCTCAGGACAAATTGCAACCTGTACGGAACAGGAGGTTAAAGGTGCTGATGCTCCAAGTTGGGAGATTGCTAGTAAAGTGGCTGGAATGGCGAACCCGAGCACAAGGAGATGAGAAATGAGATGCGTTTTAGGAACCTTTCCCCATCACACGGTGTACCATCTTCTGGGTTTCTCATGCATGTTTTCGATGTAGGAAGATGCCCTTGAACCTGGAGATTTGGGACCCATGGGATGGGTACCACACAGTATTACTTTAAAGGGTCTGCGTTTGCTCACCCAACCTCACCAAACCTCTCAGCCCCAAGAGTGTCCACCCTTATGTCTCATCCAGCTGTGGGTCTAGATATGGTCAATCCGGGTTGCATCACAGCCCCTGAACGAATTGTGTAAGAATTTCTCTCTCTTTCTCTGTCTTTGTTACATGGGTTTTTAAAAGTAATTTATTTTTATAATGGGGTTTAGCTGCTTTTCACTGCTGTGTTTATGCCGCTTTACACCCACTTGACACACTAACAGAGAGATTTCAATACATAGGTTTTAAGATTATTACTAGTCAGATATATCCTTGTGTGGTGAATAGGGGGTGTTAAATCCAGTTCTCTGAGCAAGGAGTAGGTCTTGTCTATTACATGTTGGGTTTATGGAACGGTATCTCAGCTAATTTGAAACCCTTGTTTTATGTATCACCCCACCTCACCTTTCCTGTTAAGCAGCCATAGTGTGTTTTCTGCATGTGTGACTCTGTTCTGTTTTGGAATTCAGTTCAAGTGTAATGGTTTTTACTTTCCCTGTATAAGTGATATATTATGAGAAGTGTCCTTTTCTGTGTGACTTATTTCACTTAGAATCGTTGTACCTAAATCCACTCATCATGCTGCTACTAGCCTTATGACATTGATTTCATGGCTGAGTGATATTCCATTGTACATAAGGACCACAACTTCTTTATCCATTTTTCTCTTTCCTGGGATATTTAAGGTGGAATGAAGTGGAGGTCCTTGGCAACAGAGCAGCCCTAAACTTTGGTGTGCTTGTGTCTTGCTGATTTTTAATTTTCCCAATTTATACCCCCATGCGTGGAAGTGCCCTATGCGCTCTAAGCTGTGTTTTTTAGATGTTTCAGGACACACCGTACCCTTCTCCAGCGTGGCTGTTGGCAATTTACATTCCGCCCATCAGCGTAGCAAGGCTCCCATTTCTCCATGGCCTGTTCTGCATTTCTGGTTTTGACACTTTTCTCAGCATGGCCCTTTTGACCGATGGGAAGCGAGACTTCTTTGTAGCGCTGATTTGCCTTTCCAGGTTGCTTGGTTGGCCAAAAAGGGCGTATGCGTTTTTTCCTGAATATATTCAGGAAAAAACGCATACGCCCTTTTTGGCCAAGGGCATCATTGTCAACGTTTTGCCGCTTTTCATGTGCTTTAAAGGCAATTCGAATCTACTTCCTGAAATCTGTTTCCTGCAATTCTGCCTTGATTTCAAATCCTCTTTTTTGCCTTCCCTCAATATATTTGTGGACGAGAGTTATCATTTATAACACTGCAGGTTTGTGAATTGCAGTGCCCTGAAGCTCCATTTTACAACTTGCTTTTTTGGGAGCTGGCCGCAAAAGCGCAGGATGGCTTCAGGCCCTGTTCTGGTTCTGGGGGGCAGGCTGAGCCTGTGGATAATTCTTCTTCCTGATGGGAAAATAGAGTGACCTGTGTCTGTCCCAATACCAAGAGCTAGTCTCTCATTGCTTCCCCGTCTTCCCGTTCATCCTCAGGACAAATTGCAACCTGTACGGAACAGGAGGTTAAAGGTGCTGATGCTCCAAGTAGGGAGATTGCTAGTAAAGTGGCTGGAATGGCGAACCCGAGCACAGGGAGATGAGAAATGAGGTGCGTTTTAAGAACCTTTCCCCATCACACGGTGTACCATCTTCTGGGTTTCTCATGCATGTTTTCGATGTAGGAAGATGCCCTTGAACCTCGAGATTTGGGACCCATGCGATGGGTACCACGCAGTATTACTTTAAAGGGTCTGCGTTTGCTCACCCAGCCTCACCAAATCTCTCAGCCCCAAGAGTGTCCACCCTTATGTCTCATCCAGCTGTGGGTCTAGATATGGTCAATCCAGGTTCCATCACAGCCCCTGAACGAATTGTGTAAGAATTTCTCTCTCTTTCACTGTCTTTGTTTCATGGGTTTTTAAAAGTAATTTATTTTTATAATGGGGTTTAGCTGCTTTTCACTGCTGTGTTTCTGCCGCTTTACGCCCACTTGACACACTAACAGAGAGATTTCAATACATAGGTTTTAAGATTATTACTAGTCAGATATATCCTTGTGTGGTGAATAGGGGGTGTTGAGTCCAGTTCTCTGAGCAAGGAGTTGGTCTTGTCTATTACATATTGGGATTATGGAACGGTATCTCAGCTAATTTGAAACCCTTGTTTTATGTATCACCCCACCTCACCTTTCCTGTTAAGCAGCCATAGTGTGTTTTCTGCATGTGTGACTCTGTTCTGTTTTATAATTCAGTTGAAGTGTAACGGTTTTTACTTTCCCTGTATAAGTGATATCTTATGAGAAGTGTCCTTTTCTGTGTGACTTATTTCACTTAGAATCGTCGTACATAAATCCACTCATCATGCTGCTACTAGCCTTATGACATTGATTTCATGGCTGAGTGATATTCCATTGTACTTAAGGACCACAACTTCTTTATCCATTTTTCTCTTTCCTGCGATATTAAAGGTGGAATGAAGTGGAGGTCCTTTGCAACAGAGCAGCCCTAAACTTTGGTGTGCTTGTGTCTTGCTGATTTTTAATTTTCCCAATTTATACCCCCATGCGTGGAAGTGCCCCTTGCGCTGTAAGCTGTGTTTTTTAGATGTTTGAGGACACACCGTACCCTTCTCCAGCATGGCTGTTGGCTATTTACATCCCGCCCATCAGCGTAGCAAGGCTCCCATTTCTCCATGGCCTGTCCTGCATTTCTGGTTTTGACACTTTTCTCAGCATAGCCCTTTTGACCGATGGGAAGCGAGACTTCTTTGTAGCGCTGATTTGCCTTTCCAGGTTGCTTGGTTGGCCAAAAAGGGCGTATGCGTTTTTTCCTGAATATATTCAGGAAAAAACGCATACGCCCTTTTTGGCCAAGGGCCTCATTGTCAACGTTTTGCTGCTTTTCATGTGCTTTAAAGGCGATTCGAATCTACCTCCTGAAATCTGTTTCCTGAAATTCTGCCTTGATTTCAAATCCTCTTCTTTGCCTTCCCTCAATATATTTGTGGACGAGAGTTATCATTTATAACTCTGCAGGTTTGTGAATTGCAGTTCCCTGAAGCTCCATTTTACAACTCGCTTTTTGGGAGTTGGCCGTAAAAGCGCAGGATGGCTTCAGGCCCTGTTCTGGTTCCGGGGGGCCGCTGAACCTGTGGTTAATTCTTCTTCCTGATGGGAAAATAGAGTGACCTGTGCCTGTCCCAACACCTAGAGCTAGTCTCTCATTGGTTCCCCATCTTCCCATTCATCCTCAGGACAAATTGCAACCTGTACGGAACAGGAGGTTAAAGGTTCTGATGCTCCAAGTTGGGAGATTGCTAGTAAAGTGGCTGGAATGGCGAACCCGAGCACAAGGAGATGAGAAATGAGGTGCGTTTTAGGAACCTTTCCCCATCACACGGTGTACCATCTTCTGGGTTTCTCATGCATGTTTTCGATGTAGGAAGATGCCCTTGAACCTGGAGATTTGGGACCCATGGGATGGGTACCACACAGTATTACTTTAAAGGGTCTGCGTTTGCTCACCCAACCTCACCAAACCTCTCAGCCCCAAGAGTGTCCACCCTTATGTCTCATCCAGCTGTGGGTCTAGATATGGTCAATCCGGGTTGCATCACAGCCCCTGAACGAATTGTGTAAGAATTTCTCTCTCTTTCTCTGTCTTTGTTACATGGGTTTTTAAAAGTAATTTATTTTTATAATGGGGTTTAGCTGCTTTTCACTGCTGTGTTTATGCCGCTTTACACCCACTTGACACACTAACAGAGAGATTTCAATACATAGGTTTTAAGATTATTACTAGTCAGATATATCCTTGTGTGGTGAATAGGGGGTGTTAAGTCCAGTTCTCTGAGCAAGGAGTAGGTCTTGTCTATTACATGTTGGGTTTATGGAACGGTATCTCAGCTAATTTGAAACCCTTGTTTTATGTATCACCCCACCTCACCTTTCCTGTTAAGCAGCCATAGTGTGTTTTCTGCATGTGTGACTCTGTTCTGTTTTGGAATTCAGTTCAAGTGTAATGGTTTTTACTTTCCCTGTATAAGTGATATATTATGAGAAGTGTCCTTTTCTGTGTGACTTATTTCACTTAGAATCGTTGTACCTAAATCCACTCATCATGCTGCTACTAGCCTTATGACATTGATTTCATGGCTGAGTGATATTCCATTGTACATAAGGACCACAACTTCTTTATCCATTTTTCTCTTTCCTGGGATATTTAAGGTGGAATGAAGTGGAGGTCCTTGGCAACAGAGCAGCCCTAAACTTTGGTGTGCTTGTGTCTTGCTGATTTTTAATTTTCCCAATTTATAACCCCATGCGTGGAAGTGCCCTATGCGCTCTAAGCTGTGTTTTTTAGATGTTTCAGGACACACCGTACCCTTCTCCAGCGTGGCTGTTGGCAATTTACATTCCGCCCATCAGCGTAGCAAGGCTCCCATTTCTCCATGGCCTGTTCTGCATTTCTGGCTTTGACACTTTTCTCAGCATGGCCCTTTTGACCGATGGGAAGCGAGACTTCTTTGTAGCGCTGATTTGCCTTTCCAGGTTGCTTGGTTGGCCAAAAAGGGCGTATGCGTTTTTTCCTGAATATATTCAGGAAAAAACGCATACGCACTTTTTGGCCAAGGGCATCATTGTCAACGTTTTGCCGCTTTTCATGTGCTTTAAAGGCGATTCGAATCTACCTCCTGAAATCTGTTTCCTGCAATTCTGCCTTGATTTCAAATCCTCTTCTTTGCCTTCCCTCAATATATTTGTGGACGAGAGTTATCATTTATAACTCTGCAGGTTTGTGAATTGCAGTGCCCTGAAGCTCCATTTTACAACTTGCTTTTTTGGGACCTGGCCGCAAAAGCGCAGGATGGCTTCAGGCCCTGTTCTGGTTCTGGGGGGCAGGCTGAGCCTGTGGATAATTCTTCTTCCTGATGGGAAAATAGAGTGACCTGTGTCTGTCCCAATACCAAGAGCTAGTCTCTCATTGCTTCCCCGTCTTCCCGTTCATCCTCAGGACAAATTGCAACCTGTACGGAACAGGAGGTTAAAGGTGCTGATACTCCAAGTAGGGAGATTGCTAGTAAAGTGGCTGGAATTGCGAACCCGAGCTCAAGGAGATGACAAATGAGGTGCGTTTTAGAAAGCTTTCCCCATCACACGGTGTACCATCTTCTGGGTTGCTCATGCATGTTTTCGATGTAGGAAGATGCCCTTGAACCTGGAGATTTGGTACCCATGGGATGGGTACCACACAGTATTACTTTAAAGGGTCTGCGTTTGCTCACCCAACCTCACCAAACCTCTCTGCCCCAAGAGTGTCCACCGTTATGTCTCATCCAGCTGTGGGTCTAGATATGGTCAATCCGGGTTGCATCACAGCCCCTGAACGAATTGTGTAAGAATTTCTCTCTCTTTCTCTGTCTTTGTTTCATGGGTTTTTAAAAGTAATTTATTTTTATAATGGGGTTTAGCTGCTTTTCACTGCTGTGTTTATGCTGCTTTACACCCACTTGACACACTAACAGAGAGATTTCAATACATAGGTTTTAAGATTATTACTAGTCAGATATATCCTTGTGTGGTGAATAGGGGGTGTTAAGTCCAGTTCTCTGAGCAAGGAGTAGGTCTTGTCTATTACATGTTGGGTTTATGGAACGGTATCTCAGCTAATTTGAAACCCTTGTTTTATGTATCACCCCACCTCACCTTTCCTGTTAAGCAGCCATAGTGTGTTTTCTGCATGTGTGACTCTGTTCTGTTTTGTAATTCAGTTCAAGTGTAATGGTTTTTACTTTCCCTGTATAAGTGATATCTTATGAGAAGTGTCCTTTTCTGTGTGACTTATTTCACTTAGAATCGTCGTACCTAAATCCACTCATCATGCTGCTACTAGCCTTATGACATTGATTTCATGGCTGAGTGATATTCCATTGTACATAAGGACCACAACTTCTTTATCCATTTTTCTCTTTCCTGGGATATTTAAGGTGGAATGAAGTGGAGGTCCTTGGCAACAGAGCAGCCCTAAACTTTGGTGTGCTTGTGTCTTGCTGATTTTTAATTTTCCCAATTTATACCCCCATGCGTGGAAGTGCCCTATGCGCTCTAAGCTGTGTTTTTTAGATGTTTGAGGACACACCGTACCCTTCTCCAGAGTGGCTGTTGGCAATTTACATCCCGCCCATCAGCGTAGCAAGGCTCCCATTTCTCCATGGCCTGTCCTGCATTTCTGGTTTTGACACTTTTCTCAGCATGGCCCTTTTGACCGATGGGAAGCGAGACTTCTTTGTAGCGCTGATTTGCCTTTCCAGGTTGCTTGGTTGGCCAAAAAGGGCGTATGCGTTTTTTCCTGAATATATTCAGGAAAAAACGCATACGCCCTTTTTGGCCAAGGGCCTCATTGTCAACGTTTTGCTGCTTTTCATGTGCTTTAAAGGCGATTCGAATCTACCTCCTGAAATCTGTTTCCTGCAATTCTGCCTTGATTTCAAATCCTCTTCTTTGCCTTCCCTCAATATATTTGTGGACGAGAGTTATCATTTATAATTCTGCAGGTTTGTGAATTGCAGTGCCCTGAAGCTCCATTTTACAACTCGCTTTTTGGGAGCTGGCCGTAAAAGCGAAGGATGGTTTCAGGCCCTGTGCTGGTTCCGGGGTGCAGCTGAGCCTGTGGTTAATTCTTCTTCCTGATGGGAAAATAGAGTGACCTGTGCCTGTCCCAACACCTAGAGCTAGCCTCTCATTGGTTCCCCATCTTCCCATTCATCCTCAGGACAAATTGCAACCTGTACGGAACAGGAGGTTAAAGGTGCTGATGCTCCAAGTAGGGAGATTGCTAGTAAAGTGGCTGGAATGGAGAACCCGAGCACAAGGAGATGAGAAATGAGGTGCGTTTTAGGAACCTTTCCCCATCACACGGTGTACCATCTTCTGGGTTTCTCATGCATGTTTTCGATGTAGGAAGATGCCCTTGAACCTGGAGATTTGGGACCCATGCGATGGGTACCACACAGTATTACTTTAAAGGGACTGCGTTTGCTCACCCAGCCTCACCAAATCTCTCAGCCCCAAGAGTGTCCACCCTTATGTCTCATCCAGCTGTGGGTCTAGATATGGTCAATCCAGGTTCCATCACAGCCCCTGAACGAATTGTGTAAGAATTTCTCTCTCTTTCACTGTCTTTGTTTCATGGGTTTTTAAAAGTAATTTATTTTTATAATGGGGTTTAGCTGCTTTTCACTGCTGTGTTTATGCTGCTTTACGCCCACTTGACACACTAACAGAGAGATTTCAATACATAGGTTTTAAGATTATTACTAGTCAGATATATCCTTGTGTGGTGAATAGGGGGTGTTGAGTCCAGTTCTCTGAGCAAGGAGTTGGTGTTGTCTATTACATATTGGGATTATGGAACGGTATCTCAGCTAATTTGAAACCCTTGTTTTATGTATCACCCCACCTCACCTTTCCTGTTAAGCAGCCATAGTGTGTTTTCTGCATGTGTGACTCTGTTCTGTTTTATAATTCAGTTGAAGTGTAACGGTTTTTACTTTCCCTGTATAAGTGATATCTTATGAGAAGTGTCCTTTTCTGTGTGACTTATTTCACTTAGAATCGTCGTACATAAATCCACTCATCATGCTGCTACTAGCCTTATGACATTGATTTCATGGCTGAGTGATATTCCATTGTACTTAAGGACCACAACTTCTTTATCCATTTTTCTCTTTCCTGCGATATTAAAGGTGGAATGAAGTGGAGGTCCTTTGCAACAGAGCAGCCCTAAACTTTGGTGTGCTTGTGTCTTGCTGATTTTTAATTTTCCCAATTTATACCCCCATGCGTGGAAGTGCCCCTTGCGCTGTAAGCTGTGTTTTTTAGATGTTTGAGGACACACCGTACCCTTCTCCAGCATGGCTGTTGGCTATTTACATCCCGCCCATCAGCGTAGCAAGGCTCCCATTTCTCCATGGCCTGTCCTGCATTTCTGGTTTTGACACTTTTCTCAGCATAGCCCTTTTGACCGATGGGAAGCGAGACTTCTTTGTAGCGCTGATTTGCCTTTCCAGGTTGCTTGGTTGGCCAAAAAGGGCGTATGCGTTTTTTCCTGAATATATTCAGGAAAAAACGCATACGCCCTTTTTGGCCAAGGGCCTCATTGTCAACGTTTTGCTGCTTTTCATGTGCTTTAAAGGCGATTCTAATCTACCTCCTGAAATCTGTTTCCTGAAATTCTGCCTTGATTTCAAATCCTCTTCTTTGCCTTCCCTCAATATATTTGTGGACGAGAGTTATCATTTATAACTCTGCAGGTTTGTGAATTGCAGTTCCCTGAAGCTCCATTTTACAACTCGCCTTTTGGGAGTTGGCCGTAAAAGCGCAGGATGGCTTCAGGCCCTGTTCTGGTTCTGGGGGGCAGGCTGAGCCTGTGGATAATTCTTCTTCCTGATGGGAAAATAGAGTGACCTGTGTCTGTCCCAATACCAAGAGCTAGTCTCTCATTGCTTCCCCGTCTTCCCGTTCATCCTCAGGACAAATTGCAACCTGTACGGAACAGGAGGTTAAAGGTGCTGATGCTCCAAGTAGGGAGATTGCTAGTAAAGTGGCTGGAATGGCGAACCCGAGCACAGGGAGATGAGAAATGAGGTGCGTTTTAAGAACCTTTCCCCATCACACGGTGTACCATCTTCTGGGTTTCTCATGCATGTTTTCGATGTAGGAAGATGCCCTTGAACCTCGAGATTTGGGACCCATGCGATGGGTACCACGCAGTATTACTTTAAAGGGTCTGCGTTTGCTCACCCAGCCTCACCAAATCTCTCAGCCCCAAGAGTGTCCACCCTTATGTCTCATCCAGCTGTGGGTCTAGATATGGTCAATCCAGGTTCCATCACAGCCCCTGAACGAATTGTGTAAGAATTTCTCTCTCTTTCACTGTCTTTGTTTCATGGGTTTTTAAAAGTAATTTATTTTTATAATGGGGTTTAGCTGCTTTTCACTGCTGTGTTTCTGCCGCTTTACGCCCACTTGACACACTAACAGAGAGATTTCAATACATAGGTTTTAAGATTATTACTAGTCAGATATATCCTTGTGTGGTGAATAGGGGGTGTTGAGTCCAGTTCTCTGAGCAAGGAGTTGGTCTTGTCTATTACATATTGGGATTATGGAACGGTATCTCAGCTAATTTGAAACCCTTGTTTTATGTATCACCCCACCTCACCTTTCCTGTTAAGCAGCCATAGTGTGTTTTCTGCATGTGTGACTCTGTTCTGTTTTATAATTCAGTTGAAGTGTAACGGTTTTTACTTTCCCTGTATAAGTGATATCTTATGAGAAGTGTCCTTTTCTGTGTGACTTATTTCACTTAGAATCGTCGTACATAAATCCACTCATCATGCTGCTACTAGCCTTATGACATTGATTTCATGGCTGAGTGATATTCCATTGTACTTAAGGACCACAACTTCTTTATCCATTTTTCTCTTTCCTGCGATATTAAAGGTGGAATGAAGTGGAGGTCCTTTGCAACAGAGCAGCCCTAAACTTTGGTGTGCTTGTGTCTTGCTGATTTTTAATTTTCCCAATTTATACCTCCATGCGTGGAAGTGCCCCTTGCGCTGTAAGCTGTGTTTTTTAGATGTTTGAGGACACACCGTACCCTTCTCCAGCATGGCTGTTGGCTATTTACATCCCGCCCATCAGCGTAGCAAGGCTCCCATTTCTCCATGGCCTGTCCTGCATTTCTGGTTTTGACACTTTTCTCAGCATAGCCCTTTTGACCGATGGGAAGCGAGACTTCTTTGTAGCGCTGATTTGCCTTTCCAGGTTGCTTGGTTGGCCAAAAAGGGCGTATGCGTTTTTTCCTGAATATATTCAGGAAAAAACGCATACGCCCTTTTTGGCCAAGGGCCTCATTGTCAACGTTTTGCTGCTTTTCATGTGCTTTAAAGGCGATTCGAATCTACCTCCTGAAATCTGTTTCCTGAAATTCTGCCTTGATTTCAAATCCTCTTCTTTGCCTTCCCTCAATATATTTGTGGACGAGAGTTATCATTTATAACTCTGCAGGTTTGTGAATTGCAGTTCCCTGAAGCTCCATTTTACAACTCGCTTTTTGGGAGTTGGCCGTAAAAGCGCAGGATGGCTTCAGGCCCTGTTCTGGTTCCGGGGGGCCGCTGAACCTGTGGTTAATTCTTCTTCCTGATGGGAAAATAGAGTGACCTGTGCCTGTCCCAACACCTAGAGCTAGTCTCTCATTGGTTCCCCATCTTCCCATTCATCCTCAGGACAAATTGCAACCTGTACGGAACAGGAGGTTAAAGGTTCTGATGCTCCAAGTTGGGAGATTGCTAGTAAAGTGGCTGGAATGGCGAACCCGAGCACAAGGAGATGAGAAATGAGGTGCGTTTTAGGAACCTTTCCCCATAACACGGTGTACCATCTTCTGGGTTTCTCATGCATGTTTTCGATGTAGGAAGATGCCCTTGAACCTGGAGATTTGGGACCCATGGGATGGGTACCACACAGTATTACTTTAAAGGGTCTGCGTTTGCTCACCCAACCTCACCAAACCTCTCAGCCCCAAGAGTGTCCACCCTTATGTCTCATCCAGCTGTGGGTCTAGATATGGTCAATCCGGGTTGCATCACAGCCCCTGAACGAATTGTGTAAGAATTTCTCTCTCTTTCTCTGTCTTTGTTACATGGGTTTTTAAAAGTAATTTATTTTTATAATGGGGTTTAGCTGCTTTTCACTGCTGTGTTTATGCCGCTTTACACCCACTTGACACACTAACAGAGAGATTTCAATACATAGGTTTTAAGATTATTACTAGTCAGATATATCCTTGTGTGGTGAATAGGGGGTGTTAAATCCAGTTCTCTGAGCAAGGAGTAGGTCTTGTCTATTACATGTTGGGTTTATGGAACGGTATCTCAGCTAATTTGAAACCCTTGTTTTATGTATCACCCCACCTCACCTTTCCTGTTAAGCAGCCATAGTGTGTTTTCTGCATGTGTGACTCTGTTCTGTTTTGGAATTCAGTTCAAGTGTAATGGTTTTTACTTTCCCTGTATAAGTGATATATTATGAGAAGTGTCCTTTTCTGTGTGACTTATTTCACTTAGAATCGTTGTACCTAAATCCACTCATCATGCTGCTACTAGCCTTATGACATTGATTTCATGGCTGAGTGATATTCCATTGTACATAAGGACCACAACTTCTTTATCCATTTTTCTCTTTCCTGGGATATTTAAGGTGGAATGAAGTGGAGGTCCTTGGCAACAGAGCAGCCCTAAACTTTGGTGTGCTTGTGTCTTGCTGATTTTTAATTTTCCCAATTTATAACCCCATGCGTGGAAGTGCCCTATGCGCTCTAAGCTGTGTTTTTTAGATGTTTCAGGAACCACCGTACCCTTCTCCAGCGTGGCTGTTGGCAATTTACATTCCGCCCATCAGCGTAGCAAGGCTCCCATTTCTCCATGGCCTGTTCTGCATTTCTGGCTTTGACACTTTTCTCAGCATGGCCCTTTTGACCGATGGGAAGCGAGACTTCTTTGTAGCGCTGATTTGCCTTTCCAGGTTGCTTGGTTGGCCAAAAAGGGCGTATGCGTTTTTTCCTGAATATATTCAGGAAAAAACGCATACGCTCTTTTTGGCCAAGGGCATCATTGTCAACGTTTTGCCGCTTTTCATGTGCTTTAAAGGCGATTCGAATCTACCTCCTGAAATCTGTTTCCTGCAATTCTGCCTTGATTTCAAATCCTCTTCTTTGCCTTCCCTCAATATATTTGTGGACGAGAGTTATCATTTATAACTCTGCAGGTTTGTGAATTGCAGTGCCCTGAAGCTCCATTTTACAACTTGCTTTTTTGGGACCTGGCCGCAAAAGCGCAGGATGGCTTCAGGCCCTGTTCTGGTTCTGGGGGGCAGGCTGAGCCTGTGGATAATTCTTCTTCCTGATGGGAAAATAGAGTGACCTGTGTCTGTCCCAATACCAAGAGCTAGTCTCTCATTGCTTCCCCGTCTTCCCGTTCATCCTCAGGACAAATTGCAACCTGTACGGAACAGGAGGTTAAAGGTGCTGATACTCCAAGTAGGGAGATTGCTAGTAAAGTGGCTGGAATTGCGAACCCGAGCTCAAGGAGATGACAAATGAGGTGCGTTTTAGAAAGCTTTCCCCATCACACGGTGTACCATCTTCTGGGTTTCTCATGCATGTTTTCGATGTAGGAAGATGCCCTTGAACCTGGAGATTTGGTACCCATGGGATGGGTACCACACAGTATTACTTTAAAGGGTCTGCGTTTGCTCACCCAACCTCACCAAACCTCTCTGCCCCAAGAGTGTCCACCGTTATGTCTCATCCAGCTGTGGGTCTAGATATGGTCAATCCGGGTTGCATCACAGCCCCTGAACGAATTGTGTAAGAATTTCTCTCTCTTTCTCTGTCTTTGTTTCATGGGTTTTTAAAAGTAATTTATTTTTATAATGGGGTTTAGCTGCTTTTCACTGCTGTGTTTATGCTGCTTTACACCCACTTGACACACTAACAGAGAGATTTCAATACATAGGTTTTAAGATTATTACTAGTCAGATATATCCTTGTGTGGTGAATAGGGGGTGTTAAGTCCAGTTCTCTGAGCAAGGAGTAGGTCTTGTCTATTACATGTTGGGTTTATGGAACGGTATCTCAGCTAATTTGAAACCCTTGTTTTATGTATCACCCCACCTCACCTTTCCTGTTAAGCAGCCATAGTGTGTTTTCTGCATGTGTGACTCTGTTCTGTTTTGTAATTCAGTTCAAGTGTAATGGTTTTTACTTTCCCTGTATAAGTGATATCTTATGAGAAGTGTCCTTTTCTGTGTGACTTATTTCACTTAGAATCGTCGTACCTAAATCCACTCATCATGCTGCTACTAGCCTTATGACATTGATTTCATGGCTGAGTGATATTCCATTGTACATAAGGACCACAACTTCTTTATCCATTTTTCTCTTTCCTGGGATATTTAAGGTGGAATGAAGTGGAGGTCCTTGGCAACAGAGCAGCCCTAAACTTTGGTGTGCTTGTGT
Source organism: Balaenoptera physalus (assembly GCF_965194825.1). Lineage (NCBI taxonomy): Eukaryota > Metazoa > Chordata > Mammalia > Artiodactyla > Balaenopteridae > Balaenoptera > Balaenoptera physalus. The sequence continues at coordinate 658,486 of NW_028126413.1, read as the reverse complement.
CTTGCTGATTTTTAATTTTCCCAATTTATACCCCCATGCGTGGAAGTGCCCTATGCGCTCTAAGCTGTGTTTTTTAGATGTTTGAGGACACACCGTACCCTTCTCCAGAGTGGCTGTTGGCAATTTACATCCCGCCCATCAGCGTAGCAAGGCTCCCATTTCTCCATGGCCTGTCCTGCATTTCTGGTTTTGACACTTTTCTCAGCATGGCCCTTTTGACCGATGGGAAGCGAGACTTCTTTGTAGCGCTGATTTGCCTTTCCAGGTTGCTTGGTTGGCCAAAAAGGGCGTATGCGTTTTTTCCTGAATATATTCAGGAAAAAACGCATACGCCCTTTTTGGCCAAGGGCCTCATTGTCAACGTTTTGCTGCTTTTCATGTGCTTTAAAGGCGATTCGAATCTACCTCCTGAAATCTGTTTCCTGCAATTCTGCCTTGATTTCAAATCCTCTTCTTTGCCTTCCCTCAATATATTTGTGGACGAGAGTTATCATTTATAATTCTGCAGGTTTGTGAATTGCAGTGCCCTGAAGCTCCATTTTACAACTCGCTTTTTGGGAGCTGGCCGTAAAAGCGAAGGATGGTTTCAGGCCCTGTGCTGGTTCCGGGGTGCAGCTGAGCCTGTGGTTAATTCTTCTTCCTGATGGGAAAATAGAGTGACCTGTGCCTGTCCCAACACCTAGAGCTAGCCTCTCATTGGTTCCCCATCTTCCCATTCATCCTCAGGACAAATTGCAACCTGTACGGAACAGGAGGTTAAAGGTGCTGATGCTCCAAGTAGGGAGATTGCTAGTAAAGTGGCTGGAATGGAGAACCCGAGCACAAGGAGATGAGAAATGAGGTGCGTTTTAGGAACCTTTCCCCATCACACGGTGTACCATCTTCTGGGTTTCTCATGCATGTTTTCGATGTAGGAAGATGCCCTTGAACCTGGAGATTTGGGACCCATGCGATGGGTACCACACAGTATTACTTTAAAGGGACTGCGTTTGCTCACCCAGCCTCACCAAATCTCTCAGCCCCAAGAGTGTCCACCCTTATGTCTCATCCAGCTGTGGGTCTAGATATGGTCAATCCAGGTTCCATCACAGCCCCTGAACGAATTGTGTAAGAATTTCTCTCTCTTTCACTGTCTTTGTTTCATGGGTTTTTAAAAGTAATTTATTTTTATAATGGGGTTTAGCTGCTTTTCACTGCTGTGTTTATGCTGCTTTACGCCCACTTGACACACTAACAGAGAGATTTCAATACATAGGTTTTAAGATTATTACTAGTCAGATATATCCTTGTGTGGTGAATAGGGGGTGTTGAGTCCAGTTCTCTGAGCAAGGAGTTGGTGTTGTCTATTACATATTGGGATTATGGAACGGTATCTCAGCTAATTTGAAACCCTTGTTTTATGTATCACCCCACCTCACCTTTCCTGTTAAGCAGCCATAGTGTGTTTTCTGCATGTGTGACTCTGTTCTGTTTTATAATTCAGTTGAAGTGTAACGGTTTTTACTTTCCCTGTATAAGTGATATCTTATGAGAAGTGTCCTTTTCTGTGTGACTTATTTCACTTAGAATCGTCGTACATAAATCCACTCATCATGCTGCTACTAGCCTTATGACATTGATTTCATGGCTGAGTGATATTCCATTGTACTTAAGGACCACAACTTCTTTATCCATTTTTCTCTTTCCTGCGATATTAAAGGTGGAATGAAGTGGAGGTCCTTTGCAACAGAGCAGCCCTAAACTTTGGTGTGCTTGTGTCTTGCTGATTTTTAATTTTCCCAATTTATACCCCCATGCGTGGAAGTGCCCCTTGCGCTGTAAGCTGTGTTTTTTAGATGTTTGAGGACACACCGTACCCTTCTCCAGCATGGCTGTTGGCTATTTACATCCCGCCCATCAGCGTAGCAAGGCTCCCATTTCTCCATGGCCTGTCCTGCATTTCTGGTTTTGACACTTTTCTCAGCATAGCCCTTTTGACCGATGGGAAGCGAGACTTCTTTGTAGCGCTGATTTGCCTTTCCAGGTTGCTTGGTTGGCCAAAAAGGGCGTATGCGTTTTTTCCTGAATATATTCAGGAAAAAACGCATACGCCCTTTTTGGCCAAGGGCCTCATTGTCAACGTTTTGCTGCTTTTCATGTGCTTTAAAGGCGATTCGAATCTACCTCCTGAAATCTGTTTCCTGAAATTCTGCCTTGATTTCAAATCCTCTTCTTTGCCTTCCCTCAATATATTTGTGGACGAGAGTTATCATTTATAACTCTGCAGGTTTGTGAATTGCAGTTCCCTGAAGCTCCATTTTACAACTCGCCTTTTGGGAGTTGGCCGTAAAAGCGCAGGATGGCTTCAGGCCCTGTTCTGGTTCTGGGGGGCAGGCTGAGCCTGTGGATAATTCTTCTTCCTGATGGGAAAATAGAGTGACCTGTGTCTGTCCCAATACCAAGAGCTAGTCTCTCATTGCTTCCCCGTCTTCCCGTTCATCCTCAGGACAAATTGCAACCTGTACGGAACAGGAGGTTAAAGGTGCTGATGCTCCAAGTAGGGAGATTGCTAGTAAAGTGGCTGGAATGGCGAACCCGAGCACAGGGAGATGAGAAATGAGGTGCGTTTTAAGAACCTTTCCCCATCACACGGTGTACCATCTTCTGGGTTTCTCATGCATGTTTTCGATGTAGGAAGATGCCCTTGAACCTCGAGATTTGGGACCCATGCGATGGGTACCACGCAGTATTACTTTAAAGGGTCTGCGTTTGCTCACCCAGCCTCACCAAATCTCTCAGCCCCAAGAGTGTCCACCCTTATGTCTCATCCAGCTGTGGGTCTAGATATGGTCAATCCAGGTTCCATCACAGCCCCTGAACGAATTGTGTAAGAATTTCTCTCTCTTTCACTGTCTTTGTTTCATGGGTTTTTAAAAGTAATTTATTTTTATAATGGGGTTTAGCTGCTTTTCACAGCTGTGTTTCTGCCGCTTTACGCCCACTTGACACACTAACAGAGAGATTTCAATACATAGGTTTTAAGATTATTACTAGTCAGATATATCCTTGTGTGGTGAATAGGGGGTGTTGAGTCCAGTTCTCTGAGCAAGGAGTTGGTCTTGTCTATTACATATTGGGATTATGGAACGGTATCTCAGCTAATTTGAAACCCTTGTTTTATGTATCACCCCACCTCACCTTTCCTGTTAAGCAGCCATAGTGTGTTTTCTGCATGTGTGACTCTGTTCTGTTTTATAATTCAGTTGAAGTGTAACGGTTTTTACTTTCCCTGTATAAGTGATATCTTATGAGAAGTGTCCTTTTCTGTGTGACTTATTTCACTTAGAATCGTCGTACATAAATCCACTCATCATGCTGCTACTAGCCTTATGACATTGATTTCATGGCTGAGTGATATTCCATTGTACTTAAGGACCACAACTTCTTTATCCATTTTTCTCTTTCCTGCGATATTAAAGGTGGAATGAAGTGGAGGTCCTTTGCAACAGAGCAGCCCTAAACTTTGGTGTGCTTGTGTCTTGCTGATTTTTAATTTTCCCAATTTATACCCCCATGCGTGGAAGTGCCCCTTGCGCTGTAAGCTGTGTTTTTTAGATGTTTGAGGACACACCGTACCCTTCTCCAGCATGGCTGTTGGCTATTTACATCCCGCCCATCAGCGTAGCAAGGCTCCCATTTCTCCATGGCCTGTCCTGCATTTCTGGTTTTGACACTTTTCTCAGCATAGCCCTTTTGACCGATGGGAAGCGAGACTTCTTTGTAGCGCTGATTTGCCTTTCCAGGTTGCTTGGTTGGCCAAAAAGGGCGTATGCGTTTTTTCCTGAATATATTCAGGAAAAAACGCATACGCCCTTTTTGGCCAAGGGCCTCATTGTCAACGTTTTGCTGCTTTTCATGTGCTTTAAAGGCGATTCGAATCTACCTCCTGAAATCTGTTTCCTGAAATTCTGCCTTGATTTCAAATCCTCTTCTTTGCCTTCCCTCAATATATTTGTGGACGAGAGTTATCATTTATAACTCTGCAGGTTTGTGAATTGCAGTTCCCTGAAGCTCCATTTTACAACTCGCTTTTTGGGAGTTGGCCGTAAAAGCGCAGGATGGCTTCAGGCCCTGTTCTGGTTCCGGGGGGCCGCTGAACCTGTGGTTAATTCTTCTTCCTGATGGGAAAATAGAGTGACCTGTGCCTGTCCCAACACCTAGAGCTAGTCTCTCATTGGTTCCCCATCTTCCCATTCATCCTCAGGACAAATTGCAACCTGTACGGAACAGGAGGTTAAAGGTTCTGATGCTCCAAGTTGGGAGATTGCTAGTAAAGTGGCTGGAATGGCGAACCCGAGCACAAGGAGATGAGAAATGAGGTGCGTTTTAGGAACCTTTCCCCATAACACGGTGTACCATCTTCTGGGTTTCTCATGCATGTTTTCGATGTAGGAAGATGCCCTTGAACCTGGAGATTTGGGACCCATGGGATGGGTACCACACAGTATTACTTTAAAGGGTCTGCGTTTGCTCACCCAACCTCACCAAACCTCTCAGCCCCAAGAGTGTCCACCCTTATGTCTCATCCAGCTGTGGGTCTAGATATGGTCAATCCGGGTTGCATCACAGCCCCTGAACGAATTGTGTAAGAATTTCTCTCTCTTTCTCTGTCTTTGTTACATGGGTTTTTAAAAGTAATTTATTTTTATAATGGGGTTTAGCTGCTTTTCACTGCTGTGTTTATGCCGCTTTACACCCACTTGACACACTAACAGAGAGATTTCAATACATAGGTTTTAAGATTATTACTAGTCAGATATATCCTTGTGTGGTGAATAGGGGGTGTTAAGTCCAGTTCTCTGAGCAAGGAGTAGGTCTTGTCTATTACATGTTGGGTTTATGGAACGGTATCTCAGCTAATTTGAAACCCTTGTTTTATGTATCACCCCACCTCACCTTTCCTGTTAAGCAGCCATAGTGTGTTTTCTGCATGTGTGACTCTGTTCTGTTTTGGAATTCAGTTCAAGTGTAATGGTTTTTACTTTCCCTGTATAAGTGATATCTTATGAGAAGTGTCCTTTTCTGTGTGACTTATTTCACTTAGAATCGTCGTACCTAAATCCACTCATCATGCTGCTACTAGCCTTATGACATTGATTTCATGGCTGAGTGATATTCCTTTGTACATAAGGACCACAACTTCTTTATCCATTTTTCTCTTTCCTGGGATATTTAAGGTGGAATGAAGTGGAGGTCCTTGGCAACAGAGCAGCCCTAAACTTTGGTGTGCTTGTGTCTTGCTGATTTTTAATTTTCCCAATTTATCCCCCCATGCGTGGAAGTGCCCTATGCGCTCTAAGCTGTGTTTTTTAGATGTTTCAGGACACACCGTACCCTTCTCCAGCGTGGCTGTTGGCAATTTACATTCCGCCCATCAGCGTAGCAAGGCTCCCATTTCTCCATGGCCTGTTCTGCATTTCTGGCTTTGACACTTTTCTCAGCATGGCCCTTTTGACCGATGGGAAGCGAGACTTCTTTGTAGCGCTGATTTGCCTTTCCAGGTTGCTTGGTTGGCCAAAAAGGGCGTATGCGTATTTTCCTGAATATATTCAGGAAAAAACGCATACGCACTTTTTGGCCAAGGGCATCATTGTCAACGTTTTGCCGCTTTTCATGTGCTTTAAAGGCGATTCGAATCTACCTCCTGAAATCTGTTTCCTGCAATTCTGCCTTGATTTCAAATCCTCTTCTTTGCCTTCCCTCAATATATTTGTGGACGAGAGTTATCATTTATAACTCTGCAGGTTTGTGAATTGCAGTGCCCTGAAGCTCCATTTTACAACTTGCTTTTTTGGGACCTGGCCGCAAAAGCGCAGGATGGCTTCAGGCCCTGTTCTGGTTCTGGGGGGCAGGCTGAGCCTGTGGATAATTCTTCTTCCTGATGGGAAAATAGAGTGACCTGTGTCTGTCCCAATACCAAGAGCTAGTCTCTCATTGCTTCCCCGTCTTCCCGTTCATCCTCAGGACAAATTGCAACCTGTACGGAACAGGAGGTTAAAGGTGCTGATACTCCAAGTAGGGAGATTGCTAGTAAAGTGGCTGGAATTGCGAACCCGAGCTCAAGGAGATGACAAATGAGGTGCGTTTTAGAAAGCTTTCCCCATCACACGGTGTACCATCTTCTGGGTTTCTCATGCATGTTTTCGATGTAGGAAGATGCCCTTGAACCTGGAGATTTGGTACCCATGGGATGGGTACCACACAGTATTACTTTAAAGGGTCTGCGTTTGCTCACCCAACCTCACCAAACCTCTCTGCCCCAAGAGTGTCCACCGTTATGTCTCATCCAGCTGTGGGTCTAGATATGGTCAATCCGGGTTGCATCACAGCCCCTGAACGAATTGTGTAAGAATTTCTCTCTCTTTCTCTGTCTTTGTTTCATGGGTTTTTAAAAGTAATTTATTTTTATAATGGGGTTTAGCTGCTTTTCACTGCTGTGTTTATGCTGCTTTACACCCTCTTGACACACTAACAGAGAGATTTCAATACATAGGTTTTAAGATTATTACTAGTCAGATATATCCTTGTGTGGTGAATAGGGGGTGTTAAGTCCAGTTCTCTGAGCAAGGAGTAGGTCTTGTCTATTACATGTTGGGTTTATGGAACGGTATCTCAGCTAATTTGAAACCCTTGTTTTATGTATCACCCCACCTCACCTTTCCTGTTAAGCAGCCATAGTGTGTTTTCTGCATGTGTGACTCTGTTCTGTTTTGTAATTCAGTTCAAGTGTAATGGTTTTTACTTTCCCTTTATAAGTGATATCTTATGAGAAGTGTCCTTTTCTGTGTGACTTATTTCACTTAGAATCGTCGTACCTAAATCCACTCATCATGCTGCTACTAGCCTTATGACATTGATTTCATGGCTGAGTGATATTCCATTGTACATAAGGACCACAACTTCTTTATCCATTTTTCTCTTTCCTGGGATATTTAAGGTGGAATGAAGTGGAGGTCCTTGGCAACAGAGCAGCCCTAAACTTTGGTGTGCTTGTGTCTTGCTGATTTTTAATTTTCCCAATTTATACCCCCATGCGTGGAAGTGCCCTATGCGCTCTAAGCTGTGTTTTTTAGATGTTTGAGGACACACCGTACCCTTCTCCAGAGTGGCTGTTGGCAATTTACATCCCGCCCATCAGCGTAGCAAGGCTCCCATTTCTCCATGGCCTGTCCTGCATTTCTGGTTTTGACACTTTTCTCAGCATGGCCCTTTTGACCGATGGGAAGCGAGACTTCTTTGTAGCGCTGATTTGCCTTTCCAGGTTGCTTGGTTGGCCAAAAAGGGCGTATGCGTTTTTTCCTGAATATATTCAGGAAAAAACGCATACGCCCTTTTTGGCCAAGGGCCTCATTGTCAACGTTTTGCTGCTTTTCATGTGCTTTAAAGGCGATTCGAATCTACCTCCTGAAATCTGTTTCCTGCAATTCTGCCTTGATTTCAAATCCTCTTCTTTGCCTTCCCTCAATATATTTGTGGACGAGAGTTATCATTTATAATTCTGCAGGTTTGTGAATTGCAGTGCCCTGAAGCTCCATTTTACAACTCGCTTTTTGGGAGCTGGCCGTAAAAGCGAAGGATGGTTTCAGGCCCTGTGCTGGTTCCGGGGTGCAGCTGAGCCTGTGGTTAATTCTTCTTCCTGATGGGAAAATAGAGTGACCTGTGCCTGTCCCAACACCTAGAGCTAGCCTCTCATTGGTTCCCCATCTTCCCATTCATCCTCAGGACAAATTGCAACCTGTACGGAACAGGAGGTTAAAGGTGCTGATGCTCCAAGTAGGGAGATTGCTAGTAAAGTGGCTGGAATGGAGAACCCGAGCACAAGGAGATGAGAAATGAGGTGCGTTTTAGGAACCTTTCCCCATCACACGGTGTACCATCTTCTGGGTTTCTCATGCATGTTTTCGATGTAGGAAGATGCCCTTGAACCTGGAGATTTGGGACCCATGCGATGGGTACCACACAGTATTACTTTAAAGGGACTGCGTTTGCTCACCCAGCCTCACCAAATCTCTCAGCCCCAAGAGTGTCCACCCTTATGTCTCATCCAGCTGTGGGTCTAGATATGGTCAATCCAGGTTCCATCACAGCCCCTGAACGAATTGTGTAAGAATTTCTCTCTCTTTCACTGTCTTTGTTTCATGGGTTTTTAAAAGTAATTTATTTTTATAATGGGGTTTAGCTGCTTTTCACTGCTGTGTTTATGCTGCTTTACGCCCACTTGACACACTAACAGAGAGATTTCAATACATAGGTTTTAAGATTATTACTAGTCAGATATATCCTTGTGTGGTGAATAGGGGGTGTTGAGTCCAGTTCTCTGAGCAAGGAGTTGGTCTTGTCTATTACATATTGGGATTATGGAACGGTATCTCAGCTAATTTGAAACCCTTGTTTTATGTATCACCCCACCTCACCTTTCCTGTTAAGCAGCCATAGTGTGTTTTCTGCATGTGTGACTCTGTTCTGTTTTATAATTCAGTTGAAGTGTAACGGTTTTTACTTTCCCTGTATAAGTGATATCTTATGAGAAGTGTCCTTTTCTGTGTGACTTATTTCACTTAGAATCGTCGTACATAAATCCACTCATCATGCTGCTACTAGCCTTATGACATTGATTTCATGGCTGAGTGATATTCCATTGTACTTAAGGACCACAACTTCTTTATCCATTTTTCTCTTTCCTGCGATATTAAAGGTGGAATGAAGTGGAGGTCCTTTGCAACAGAGCAGCCCTAAACTTTGGTGTGCTTGTGTCTTGCTGATTTTTAATTTTCCCAATTTATACCCCCATGCGTGGAAGTGCCCCTTGCGCTGTAAGCTGTGTTTTTTAGATGTTTGAGGACACACCGTACCCTTCTCCAGCATGGCTGTTGGCTATTTACATCCCGCCCATCAGCGTAGCAAGGCTCCCATTTCTCCATGGCCTGTCCTGCATTTCTGGTTTTGACACTTTTCTCAGCATAGCCCTTTTGACCGATGGGAAGCGAGACTTCTTTGTAGCGCTGATTTGCCTTTCCAGGTTGCTTGGTTGGCCAAAAAGGGCGTATGCGTTTTTTCCTGAATATATTCAGGAAAAAACGCATACGCCCTTTTTGGCCAAGGGCCTCATTGTCAACGTTTTGCTGCTTTTCATGTGCTTTAAAGGCGATTCGAATCTACCTCCTGAAATCTGTTTCCTGAAATTCTGCCTTGATTTCAAATCCTCTTCTTTGCCTTCCCTCAATATATTTGTGGACGAGAGTTATCATTTATAACTCTGCAGGTTTGTGAATTGCAGTTCCCTGAAGCTCCATTTTACAACTCGCCTTTTGGGAGTTGGCCGTAAAAGCGCAGGATGGCTTCAGGCCCTGTTCTGGTTCCGGGGGGCCGCTGAACCTGTGGTTAATTCTTCTTCCTGATGGGAAAATAGAGTGACCTGTGCCTGTCCCAACACCTAGAGCTAGTCTCTCATTGGTTCCCCATCTTCCCATTCATCCTCAGGACAAATTGCAACCTGTACGGAACAGGAGGTTAAAGGTGCTGATGCTCCAAGTTGGGAGATTGCTAGTAAAGTGGCTGGAATGGCGAACCCGAGCACAAGGAGATGAGAAATGAGATGCGTTTTAGGAACCTTTCCCCATCACACGGTGTACCATCTTCTGGGTTTCTCATGCATGTTTTCGATGTAGGAAGATGCCCTTGAACCTGGAGATTTGGGACCCATGGGATGGGTACCACACAGTATTACTTTAAAGGGTCTGCGTTTGCTCACCCAACCTCACCAAACCTCTCAGCCCCAAGAGTGTCCACCCTTATGTCTCATCCAGCTGTGGGTCTAGATATGGTCAATCCGGGTTGCATCACAGCCCCTGAACGAATTGTGTAAGAATTTCTCTCTCTTTCTCTGTCTTTGTTACATGGGTTTTTAAAAGTAATTTATTTTTATAATGGGGTTTAGCTGCTTTTCACTGCTGTGTTTATGCCGCTTTACACCCACTTGACACACTAACAGAGAGATTTCAATACATAGGTTTTAAGATTATTACTAGTCAGATATATCCTTGTGTGGTGAAAAGGGGGTGTTAAGTCCAGTTCTCTGAGCAAGGAGTAGGTCTTGTCTATTACATGTTGGGTTTATGGAACGGTATCTCAGCTAATTTGAAACCCTTGTTTTATGTATCACCCCACCTCACCTTTCCTGTTAAGCAGCCATAGTGTGTTTTCTGCATGTGTGACTCTGTTCTGTTTTGGAATTCAGTTCAAGTGTAATGGTTTTTACTTTCCCTGTATAAGTGATATATTATGAGAAGTGTCCTTTTCTGTGTGACTTATTTCACTTAGAATCGTTGTACCTAAATCCACTCATCATGCTGCTACTAGCCTTATGACATTGATTTCATGGCTGAGTGATATTCCATTGTACATAAGGACCACAACTTCTTTATCCATTTTTCTCTTTCCTGGGATATTTAAGGTGGAATGAAGTGGAGGTCCTTGGCAACAGAGCAGCCCTAAACTTTGGTGTGCTTGTGTCTTGCTGATTTTTAATTTTCCCAATTTATACCCCCATGCGTGGAAGTGCCCTATGCGCTCTAAGCTGTGTTTTTTAGATGTTTCAGGACACACCGTACCCTTCTCCAGCGTGGCTGTTGGCAATTTACATTCCGCCCATCAGCGTAGCAAGGCTCCCATTTCTCCATGGCCTGTTCTGCATTTCTGGTTTTGACACTTTTCTCAGCATGGCCCTTTTGACCGATGGGAAGCGAGACTTCTTTGTAGCGCTGATTTGCCTTTCCAGGTTGCTTGGTTGGCCAAAAAGGGCGTATGCGTTTTTTCCTGAATATATTCAGGAAAAAACGCATACGCACTTTTTGGCCAAGGGCATCATTGTCAACGTTTTGCCGCTTTTCATGTGCTTTAAAGGCGATTCGAATCTACCTCCTGAAATCTGTTTCCTGCAATTCTGCCTTGATTTCAAATCCTCTTCTTTGCCTTCCCTCAATATATTTGTGGACGAGAGTTATCATTTATAACTCTGCAGGTTTGTGAATTGCAGTGCCCTGAAGCTCCATTTTACAACTTGCTTTTTTGGGACCTGGCCGCAAAAGCGCAGGATGGCTTCAGGCCCTGTTCTGGTTCTGGGGGGCAGGCTGAGCCTGTGGATAATTCTTCTTCCTGATGGGAAAATAGAGTGACCTGTGTCTGTCCCAATACCAAGAGCTAGTCTCTCATTGCTTCCCCGTCTTCCCGTTCATCCTCAGGACAAATTGCAACCTGTACGGAACAGGAGGTTAAAGGTGCTGATACTCCAAGTAGGGAGATTGCTAGTAAAGTGGCTGGAATTGCGAACCAGAGCTCAAGGAGATGACAAATGAGGTGCGTTTTAGAAAGCTTTCCCCATCACACGGTGTACCATCTTCTGGGTTTCTCATGCATGTTTTCGATGTAGGAAGATGCCCTTGAACCTGGAGATTTGGTACCCATGGGATGGGTACCACACAGTATTACTTTAAAGGGTCTGCATTTGCTCACCCAACCTCACCAAACCTCTCAGCCCCAAGAGTGTCCACCGTTATGTCTCATCCAGCTGTGGGTCTAGATATGGTCAATCCGGGTTGCATCACAGCCCCTGAACGAATTGTGTAAGAATTTCTCTCTCTTTCTCTGTCTTTGTTTCATGGGTTTTTAAAAGTAATTTATTTTTATAATGGGGTTTAGCTGCTTTTCACTGCTGTGTTTATGCTGCTTTACACCCACTTGACACACTAACAGAGAGATTTCAATACATAGGTTTTAAGATTATTACTAGTCAGATATATCCTTGTGTGGTGAATAGGGGGTGTTAAGTCCAGTTCTCTGAGCAAGGAGTAGGTCTTGTCTATTACATGTTGGGTTTATGGAACGGTATCTCAGCTAATTTGAAACCCTTGTTTTATGTATCACCCCACCTCACCTTTCCTGTTAAGCAGCCATAGTGTGTTTTCTGCATGTGTGACTCTGTTCTGTTTTGTAATTCAGTTCAAGTGTAATGGTTTTTACTTTCCCTGTATAAGTGATATCTTATGAGAAGTGTCCTTTTCTGTGTGACTTATTTCACTTAGAATCGTCGTACCTAAATCCACTCATCATGCTGCTACTAGCCTTATGACATTGATTTCATGGCTGAGTGATATTCCATTGTACATAAGGACCACAACTTCTTTATCCATTTTTCTCTTTCCTGGGATATTTAAGGTGGAATGAAGTGGAGGTCCTTGGCAACAGAGCAGCCCTAAACTTTGGTGTGCTTGTGTCTTGCTGATTTTTAATTTTCCCAATTTATCCCCCCATGCGTGGAAGTGCCCTATGCGCTCTAAGCTGTGTTTTTTAGATGTTTGAGGACACACCGTAGCCTTCTCCAGAGTGGCTGTTGGCAATTTACATCCCGCCCATCAGCGTAGCAAGGCTTCCATTTCTCCATGGCCTGTCCTGCATTTCTGGTTTTGACACTTTTCTCAGCATGGCTCTTTTGACCGATGGGAAGCGAGACTTCTTTGTAGCGCTGATTTGCCTTTCCAGGTTGCTTGGTTGGCCAAAAAGGGCGTATGCGTTTTTTCCTGAATATATTCAGGAGAAAACGCATACGCCCTTTTTGGCCAAGGGCCTCATTGTCAACGTTTTGCTGCTTTTCATGTGCTTTAAAGGCGATTCGAATCTACCTCCTGAAATCTGTTTCCTGCAATTCTGCCTTGATTTCAAACCCTCTTCTTTGCCTTCCCTCAATATATTTGTGGACGAGAGTTATCATTTATAATTCTGCAGGTTTGTGAATTGCAGTGCCCTGAAGCTCCATTTTACAACTGGCTTTTTGGGAGCTGGCCGTAAAAGCGAAGGATGGTTTCAGGCCCTGTGCTGGTTCCGGGGTGCAGCTGAGCCTGTGGTTAATTCTTCTTCCTGATGGGAAAATAGAGTGACCTGTGCCTGTCCCAACACCTAGAGCTAGCCTCTCATTGGTTCCCCATCTTCCCATTCATCCTCAGGACAAATTGCAACCTGTACGGAACAGGAGGTTAAAGGTGCTGATGCTCCAAGTAGGGAGATTGCTAGTAAAGTGGCTGGAATGGAGAACCCGAGCACAAGGAGATGAGAAATGAGGTGCGTTTTAGGAACCTTTCCCCATCACACGGTGTACCATCTTCTGGGTTTCTCATGCATGTTTTCGATGTAGGAAGATGCCCTTGAACCTGGAGATTTGGGACCCATGCGATGGGTACCACACAGTATTACTTTAAAGGGACTGCGTTTGCTCACCCAGCCTCACCAAATCTCTCAGCCCCAAGAGTGTCCACCCTTATGTCTCATCCAGCTGTGGGTCTAGATATGGTCAATCCAGGTTCCATCACAGCCCCTGAACGAATTGTGTAAGAATTTCTCTCTCTTTCACTGTCTTTGTTTCATGGGTTTTTAAAAGTAATTTATTTTTATAATGGGGTTTAGCTGCTTTTCACTGCTGTGTTTATGCTGCTTTACGCCCACTTGACACACTAACAGAGAGATTTCAATACATAGGTTTTAAGATTATTACTAGTCAGATATATCCTTGTGTGGTGAATAGGGGGTGTTGAGTCCAGTTCTCTGAGCAAGGAGTTGGTCTTGTCTATTACATATTGGGATTATGGAACGGTATCTCAGCTAATTTGAAACCCTTGTTTTATGTATCACCCCACCTCACCTTTCCTGTTAAGCAGCCATAGTGTGTTTTCTGCATGTGTGACTCTGTTCTGTTTTATAATTCAGTTGAAGTGTAACGGTTTTTACTTTCCCTGTATAAGTGATATCTTATGAGAAGTGTCCTTTTCTGTGTGACTTATTTCACTTAGAATCGTCGTACATAAATCCACTCATCATGCTGCTACTAGCCTTATGACATTGATTTCATGGCTGAGTGATATTCCATTGTACTTAAGGACCACAACTTCTTTATCCATTTTTCTCTTTCCTGTGATATTAAAGGTGGAATGAAGTGGAGGTCCTTTGCAACAGAGCAGCCCTAAACTTTGGTGTGCTTGTGTCTTGCTGATTTTTAATTTTCCCAATTTATACCCCCATGCGTGGAAGTGCCCCTTGCGCTGTAAGCTGTGTTTTTTAGATGTTTGAGGACACACCGTACCCTTCTCCAGCATGGCTGTTGGCTATTTACATCCCGCCCATCAGCGTAGCAAGGCTCCCATTTCTCCATGGCCTGTCCTGCATTTCTGGTTTTGACACTTTTCTCAGCATAGCCCTTTTGACCGATGGGAAGCGAGACTTCTTTGTAGCGCTGATTTGCCTTTCCAGGTTGCTTGGTTGGCCAAAAAGGGCGTATGCGTTTTTTCCTGAATATATTCAGGAAAAAACGCATACGCCCTTTTTGGCCAAGGGCCTCATTGTCAACGTTTTGCTGCTTTTCATGTGCTTTAAAGGCGATTCGAATCTACCTCCTGAAATCTGTTTCCTGAAATTCTGCCTTGATTTCAAATCCTCTTCTTTGCCTTCCCTCAATATATTTGTGGACGAGAGTTATCATTTATAACTCTGCAGGTTTGTGAATTGCAGTTCCCTGAAGCTCCATTTTACAACTCGCTTTTTGGGAGTTGGCCGTAAAAGCGCAGGATGGCTTCAGGCCCTGTTCTGGTTCCGGGGGGCCGCTGAACCTGTGGTTAATTCTTCTTCCTGATGGGAAAATAGAGTGACCTGTGCCTGTCCCAACACCTAGAGCTAGTCTCTCATTGGTTCCCCATCTTCCCATTCATCCTCAGGACAAATTGCAACCTGTACGGAACAGGAGGTTAAAGGTGCTGATGCTCCAAGTTGGGAGATTGCTAGTAAAGTGGCTGGAATGGCGAACCCGAGCACAAGGAGATGAGAAATGAGGTGCGTTTTAGGAACCTTTCCCCATCACACGGTGTACCATCTTCTGGGTTTCTCATGCATGTTTTCGATGTAGGAAGATGCCCTTGAACCTGGAGATTTGGGACCCATGGGATGGGTACCACACAGTATTACTTTAAAGGGTCTGCGTTTGCTCACCCAACCTCACCAAACCTCTCAGCCCCAAGAGTGTCCACCCTTATGTCTCATCCAGCTGTGGGTCTAGATATGGTCAATCCGGGTTGCATCACAGCCCCTGAACGAATTGTGTAAGAATTTCTCTCTCTTTCTCTGTCTTTGTTACATGGGTTTTTAAAAGTAATTTATTTTTATAATGGGGTTTAGCTGCTTTTCACGGCTGTGTTTATGCCGCTTTACACCCACTTGACACACTAACAGAGAGATTTCAATACATAGGTTTTAAGATTATTACTAGTCAGATATATCCTTGTGTGGTGAATAGGGGGTGTTGAGTCCAGTTCTCTGAGCAAGGAGTAGGTCTTGTCTATTACATGTTGGGTTTATGGAACTGTATCTCAGGTAATTTGAAACCCTTGTTTTATGTATCACCCCACCTCACCTTTCCTGTTAAGCAGCCATAGTGTGTTTTCTGCATGTGTGACTCTGTTCTGTTTTGGAATTCAGTTCAAGTGTAATGGTTTTTACTTTCCCTGTATAAGTGATATCTTATGAGAAGTGTCCTTTTCTGTGTGACTTATTTCACTTAGAATCGTCGTACCTAAATCCACTCATCATGCTGCTACTAGCCTTATGACATTGATTTCATGGCTGAGTGATATTCCATTGTACATAAGGACCACAACTTCTTTATCCATTTTTCTCTTTCCTGGGATATTTAAGGTGGAATGAAGTGGAGGTCCTTGGCAACAGAGCAGCCCTAAACTTTGGTGTGCTTGTGTCTTGCTGATTTTTAATTTTCCCAATTTATACCCCCATGCGTGGAAGTGCCCTATGCGCTCTAAGCTGTGTTTTTTAGATGTTTGAGGACACACCGTACCCTTCTCCAGAGTGGCTGTTGGCAATTTACATCCCGCCCATCAGCGTAGCAAGGCTCCCATTTCTCCATGGCCTGTCCTGCATTTCTGGTTTTGACACTTTTCTCAGCATGGCCCTTTTGACCGATGGGAAGCGAGACTTCTTTGTAGCGCTGATTTGCCTTTCCAGGTTGCTTGGTTGGCCAAAAAGGGCGTATGCGTTTTTTCCTGAATATATTCAGGAAAAAACGCATACGCCCTTTTTGGCCAAGGGCCTCATTGTCAACGTTTTGCTGATTTTCATGTGCTTTAAAGGCGATTTCAATCTACCTCCTGAAATCTGTTTCCTGCAATTCTGCCTTGATTTCAAATCCTCTTCTTTGCCTTCCCTCAATATATTTGTGGACGAGAGTTATCATTTATAACTCTGCAGGTTTGTGAATTGCAGTTCCCTGAAGCTCCATTTTACAACTCGCTTTTTGGGAGTTGGCCGTAAAAGCGCAGGATGGCTTCAGGCCCTGTTCTGGTTACGGGGGGCAGCTGAGCCTGTGGTTAATTCTTCTTCCTAATGGGAAAAGAGAGTGACCTGTGCCTGTCCCAACACCTAGAGCTAGTCTCTCATTGGTTCCCCATCTTCCCATTCATCCTCAGGACAAATTGCAACCTGTACGGAACAGGAGGTTAAAGGTGCTGATGCTCCAAGTTGGGAGATTGCTAGTAAAGTGGCTGGAATGGCGAACCCGAGCACAAGGAAATGAGAAATGAGGTGCGTTTTAGGAACCTTTCCCCATCACACCGTTTACCAACTTCTTGGTTTCTCATGAATGTTTTCGATGTAGGAAGATGCCCTTGAACCTCGAGATTTGGGACCCCTGCAATGGGTACCACGCAGTATTACTTTAAAGGGTCTGCGTTTGCTCACCCAACCTCACCAAACCTCTCAGCCCCAAGAGTGTCCACCCTTATGTCTCATCCAGCTGTGGGTCTAGATATGGTCAATCCAGGTTCCATCACAGCCCCTGAACGAATTGTGTAAGAATTTCTCTCTCTTTCACTGTCTTTGTTTCATGGGTTTTAAAAGTAATTTATTTTTATAATGGGGTTTAGCTGCTTTTCACTGCTGTGTTTATGCCGCTTTACACCCACTTGACACACTAACAGAGAGATTTCAATACATAGGTTTTAAGATTATTACTAGTCAGATATATCCTTGTGTGGTGAATAGGGGGTGTTGAGTCCAGTTCTCTGAGCAAGGAGTAGGTCTTGTCTATTACATGTTGGGTTTATGGAACTGTATCTCAGGTAATTTGAAACCCTTGTTTTATGTATCACCCCACCTCACCTTTCCAGTTAAGCAGCCATAGTGTGTTTTCTGCATGTGTGACTCTTCTGTTTTGTAATTCATTTCAAGTGTAATGGTTTTTACTTTCCCTGTATAAGTGATATCTTATGAGAAGTGTCCTTTTCTGTGTGACTTATTTCACTTAGAATCGTCGTACCTAAATCCACTCATCATGCTGCTACTAGCCTTATGACATTGATTTCATGGCTGAGTGATATTCCATTGTACATAAGGACCACAACTTCTTTATCCATTTTTCTCTTTCCTGGGATATTTAAGGTGGAATGAAGTGGAGGTCCTTGGCAACAGAGCAGCCCTAAACTTTGGTGTGCTTGTGTCTTGCTGATTTTTAATTTTCCCAATTTATACCCCCATGCGTGGAAGTGCCCTATGCGCTCTAAGCTGTGTTTTTTAGATGTTTCAGGACACACCGTACCCTTCTCCAGCGTGGCTGTTGGCAATTTACATTCCGCCCATCAGCGTAGCAAGGCTCCCATTTCTCCATGGCCTGTTCTGCATTTCTGGTTTTGACACTTTTCTCAGCATGGCCCTTTTGACCGATGGGAAGCGAGACTTCTTTGTAGCGCTGATTTGCCTTTCCAGGTTGCTTGGTTGGCCAAAAAGGGCGTATGCGTTTTTTCCTGAATATATTCAGGAAAAAACGCATACGCACTTTTTGGCCAAGGGCATCATTGTCAACGTTTTGCCGCTTTTCATGTGCTTTAAAGGCGATTCGAATCTACCTCCTGAAATCTGTTTCCTGCAATTCTGCCTTGATTTCAAATCCTCTTCTTTGCCTTCCCTCAATATATTTGTGGACGAGAGTTATCATTTATAACTCTGCAGGTTTGTGAATTGCAGTGCCCTGAAGCTCCATTTTACAACTCGCTTTTTGGGAGCTGGCCGTAAAAGCGCAGGATGGTTTCAGGCCCTGTGCTGGTTCCGGGGGGCAGCTGAGCCTGTGGTTAATTCTTCTTCCTGATGGGAAAATAGAGTGACCTGTGCCTGTCCCAACACCTAGAGCTAGCCTCTCATTGATTCCCCATCTTCCCCTTCATCCTCAGGACAAATTGCAACCTGTATGGAACAGGAAGTTAAAGGTGCTGATGCTCCAAGTAGGGAGATTGCTAGTAAAGTGGCTGGAATGGCGAACCCGAGCACAAGGAGATGAGAAATGAGGTGCGTTTTAGGAACCTTTCCCCATCACACGGTGTACCATCTTCTGGGTTTCTCATGCATGTTTTCCATGTAGGAAGATGCCCTTGAACCTCGAGATTTGGGACCCATGCGATGGGTACCACGCAGTATTACTTTAAAGGGTCTGCGTTTGCTCACCCAGCCTCACCAAATCTCTCAGCCCCAAGAGTGTCCACCCTTATGTCTCATCCAGCTGTGGGTCTAGATATGGTCAATCCAGGTTCCATCACAGCCCCTGAACGAATTGTGTAAGAATTTCTCTCTCTTTCACTGTCTTTGTTTCATGGGTTTTTAAAAGTAATTTATTTTTATAATGGGGTTTAGCTGCTTTTCACGGCTGTGTTTATGCCGCTTTACACCCACTTGACACACTAACAGAGAGATTTCAATACATAGGTTTTAAGATTATTACTAGTCAGATATATCCTTGTGTGGTGAATAGGGGGTGTTGAGTCCAGTTCTCTGAGCAAGGAGTAGGTCTTGTCTATTACATGTTGGGTTTATGGAACTGTATCTCAGGTAATTTGAAACCCTTGTTTTATGTATCACCCCACCTCACCTTTCCTGTTAAGCAGCCATAGTGTGTTTTCTGCATGTGTGACTCTGTTCTGTTTTGGAATTCAGTTCAAGTGTAATGGTTTTTACTTTCCCTGTATAAGTGATATCTTATGAGAAGTGTCCTTTTCTGTGTGACTTATTTCACTTAGAATCGTCGTACCTAAATCCACTCATCATGCTGCTACTAGCCTTATGACATTGATTTCATGGCTGAGTGATATTCCATTGTACATAAGGACCACAACTTCTTTATCCATTTTTCTCTTTCCTGGGATATTTAAGGTGGAATGAAGTGGAGGTCCTTGGCAACAGAGCAGCCCTAAACTTTGGTGTGCTTGTGTCTTGCTGATTTTTAATTTTCCCAATTTATACCCCCATGCGTGGAAGTGCCCTATGCGCTCTAAGCTGTGTTTTTTAGATGTTTGAGGACACACCGTACCCTTCTCCAGAGTGGCTGTTGGCAATTTACATCCCGCCCATCAGCGTAGCAAGGCTCCCATTTCTCCATGGCCTGTCCTGCATTTCTGGTTTTGACACTTTTCTCAGCATGGCCCTTTTGACCGATGGGAAGCGAGACTTCTTTGTAGCGCTGATTTGCCTTTCCAGGTTGCTTGGTTGGCCAAAAAGGGCGTATGCGTTTTTTCCTGAATATATTCAGGAAAAAACGCATACGCCCTTTTTGGCCAAGGGCCTCATTGTCAACGTTTTGCTGATTTTCATGTGCTTTAAAGGCGATTTCAATCTACCTCCTGAAATCTGTTTCCTGCAATTCTGCCTTGATTTCAAATCCTCTTCTTTGCCTTCCCTCAATATATTTGTGGACGAGAGTTATCATTTATAACTCTGCAGGTTTGTGAATTGCAGTTCCCTGAAGCTCCATTTTACAACTCGCTTTTTGGGAGTTGGCCGTAAAAGCGCAGGATGGCTTCAGGCCCTGTTCTGGTTACGGGGGGCAGCTGAGCCTGTGGTTAATTCTTCTTCCTAATGGGAAAAGAGAGTGACCTGTGCCTGTCCCAACACCTAGAGCTAGTCTCTCATTGGTTCCCCATCTTCCCATTCATCCTCAGGACAAATTGCAACCTGTACGGAACAGGAGGTTAAAGGTGCTGATGCTCCAAGTTGGGAGATTGCTAGTAAAGTGGCTGGAATGGCGAACCCGAGCACAAGGAAATGAGAAATGAGGTGCGTTTTAGGAACCTTTCCCCATCACACCGTTTACCAACTTCTTGGTTTCTCATGAATGTTTTCGATGTAGGAAGATGCCCTTGAACCTCGAGATTTGGGACCCCTGCAATGGGTACCACGCAGTATTACTTTAAAGGGTCTGCGTTTGCTCACCCAACCTCACCAAACCTCTCAGCCCCAAGAGTGTCCACCCTTATGTCTCATCCAGCTGTGGGTCTAGATATGGTCAATCCAGGTTCCATCACAGCCCCTGAACGAATTGTGTAAGAATTTCTCTCTCTTTCACTGTCTTTGTTTCATGGGTTTTAAAAGTAATTTATTTTTATAATGGGGTTTAGCTGCTTTTCACTGCTGTGTTTATGCCGCTTTACACCCACTTGACACACTAACAGAGAGATTTCAATACATAGGTTTTAAGATTATTACTAGTCAGATATATCCTTGTGTGGTGAATAGGGGGTGTTGAGTCCAGTTCTCTGAGCAAGGAGTAGGTCTTGTCTATTACATGTTGGGTTTATGGAACTGTATCTCAGGTAATTTGAAACCCTTGTTTTATGTATCACCCCACCTCACCTTTCCAGTTAAGCAGCCATAGTGTGTTTTCTGCATGTGTGACTCTTCTGTTTTGTAATTCATTTCAAGTGTAATGGTTTTTACTTTCCCTGTATAAGTGATATCTTATGAGAAGTGTCCTTTTCTGTGTGACTTATTTCACTTAGAATCGTCGTACCTAAATCCACTCATCATGCTGCTACTAGCCTTATGACATTGATTTCATGGCTGAGTGATATTCCATTGTACATAAGGACCACAACTTCTTTATCCATTTTTCTCTTTCCTGGGATATTTAAGGTGGAATGAAGTGGAGGTCCTTGGCAACAGAGCAGCCCTAAACTTTGGTGTGCTTGTGTCTTGCTGATTTTTAATTTTCCCAATTTATACCCCCATGCGTGGAAGTGCCCTATGCGCTCTAAGCTGTGTTTTTTAGATGTTTCAGGACACACCGTACCCTTCTCCAGCGTGGCTGTTGGCAATTTACATTCCGCCCATCAGCGTAGCAAGGCTCCCATTTCTCCATGGCCTGTTCTGCATTTCTGGTTTTGACACTTTTCTCAGCATGGCCCTTTTGACCGATGGGAAGCGAGACTTCTTTGTAGCGCTGATTTGCCTTTCCAGGTTGCTTGGTTGGCCAAAAAGGGCGTATGCGTTTTTTCCTGAATATATTCAGGAAAAAACGCATACGCACTTTTTGGCCAAGGGCATCATTGTCAACGTTTTGCCGCTTTTCATGTGCTTTAAAGGCGATTCGAATCTACCTCCTGAAATCTGTTTCCTGCAATTCTGCCTTGATTTCAAATCCTCTTCTTTGCCTTCCCTCAATATATTTGTGGACGAGAGTTATCATTTATAACTCTGCAGGTTTGTGAATTGCAGTGCCCTGAAGCTCCATTTTACAACTCGCTTTTTGGGAGCTGGCCGTAAAAGCGCAGGATGGTTTCAGGCCCTGTGCTGGTTCCGGGGGGCAGCTGAGCCTGTGGTTAATTCTTCTTCCTGATGGGAAAATAGAGTGACCTGTGCCTGTCCCAACACCTAGAGCTAGCCTCTCATTGATTCCCCATCTTCCCCTTCATCCTCAGGACAAATTGCAACCTGTATGGAACAGGAAGTTAAAGGTGCTGATGCTCCAAGTAGGGAGATTGCTAGTAAAGTGGCTGGAATGGCGAACCCGAGCACAAGGAGATGAGAAATGAGGTGCGTTTTAGGAACCTTTCCCCATCACACGGTGTACCATCTTCTGGGTTTCTCATGCATGTTTTCCATGTAGGAAGATGCCCTTGAACCTCGAGATTTGGGACCCATGCGATGGGTACCACGCAGTATTACTTTAAAGGGTCTGCGTTTGCTCACCCAGCCTCACCAAATCTCTCAGCCCCAAGAGTGTCCACCCTTATGTCTCATCCAGCTGTGGGTCTAGATATGGTCAATCCAGGTTCCATCACAGCCCCTGAACGAATTGTGTAAGAATTTCTCTCTCTTTCACTGTCTTTGTTTCATGGGTTTTTAAAAGTAATTTATTTTTATAATGGGGTTTAGCTGCTTTTCACGGCTGTGTTTATGCCGCTTTACACCCACTTGACACACTAACAGAGAGATTTCAATACATAGGTTTTAAGATTATTACTAGTCAGATATATCCTTGTGTGGTGAATAGGGGGTGTTGAGTCCAGTTCTCTGAGCAAGGAGTAGGTCTTGTCTATTACATGTTGGGTTTATGGAACTGTATCTCAGGTAATTTGAAACCCTTGTTTTATGTATCACCCCACCTCACCTTTCCTGTTAAGCAGCCATAGTGTGTTTTCTGCATGTGTGACTCTGTTCTGTTTTGGAATTCAGTTCAAGTGTAATGGTTTTTACTTTCCCTGTATAAGTGATATCTTATGAGAAGTGTCCTTTTCTGTGTGACTTATTTCACTTAGAATCGTCGTACCTAAATCCACTCATCATGCTGCTACTAGCCTTATGACATTGATTTCATGGCTGAGTGATATTCCATTGTACATAAGGACCACAACTTCTTTATCCATTTTTCTCTTTCCTGGGATATTTAAGGTGGAATGAAGTGGAGGTCCTTGGCAACAGAGCAGCCCTAAACTTTGGTGTGCTTGTGTCTTGCTGATTTTTAATTTTCCCAATTTATACCCCCATGCGTGGAAGTGCCCTATGCGCTCTAAGCTGTGTTTTTTAGATGTTTGAGGACACACCGTACCCTTCTCCAGAGTGGCTGTTGGCAATTTACATCCCGCCCATCAGCGTAGCAAGGCTCCCATTTCTCCATGGCCTGTCCTGCATTTCTGGTTTTGACACTTTTCTCAGCATGGCCCTTTTGACCGATGGGAAGCGAGACTTCTTTGTAGCGCTGATTTGCCTTTCCAGGTTGCTTGGTTGGCCAAAAAGGGCGTATGCGTTTTTTCCTGAATATATTCAGGAAAAAACGCATACGCCCTTTTTGGCCAAGGGCCTCATTGTCAACGTTTTGCTGATTTTCATGTGCTTTAAAGGCGATTTCAATCTACCTCCTGAAATCTGTTTCCTGCAATTCTGCCTTGATTTCAAATCCTCTTCTTTGCCTTCCCTCAATATATTTGTGGACGAGAGTTATCATTTATAACTCTGCAGGTTTGTGAATTGCAGTTCCCTGAAGCTCCATTTTACAACTCGCTTTTTGGGAGTTGGCCGTAAAAGCGCAGGATGGCTTCAGGCCCTGTTCTGGTTACGGGGGGCAGCTGAGCCTGTGGTTAATTCTTCTTCCTAATGGGAAAAGAGAGTGACCTGTGCCTGTCCCAACACCTAGAGCTAGTCTCTCATTGGTTCCCCATCTTCCCATTCATCCTCAGGACAAATTGCAACCTGTACGGAACAGGAGGTTAAAGGTGCTGATGCTCCAAGTTGGGAGATTGCTAGTAAAGTGGCTGGAATGGCGAACCCGAGCACAAGGAGATGAGAAATGAGGTGCGTTTTAGGAACCTTTCCCCATCACACGGTGTACCATCTTCTGGGTTTCTCATGCATGTTTTCCATGTAGGAAGATGCCCTTGAACCTCGAGATTTGGGACCCATGCGATGGGTACCACGCAGTATTACTTTAAAGGGTCTGCGTTTGCTCACCCAGCCTCACCAAATCTCTCAGCCCCAAGAGTGTCCACCCTTATGTCTCATCCAGCTGTGGGTCTAGATATGGTCAATCCAGGTTCCATCACAGCCCCTGAACGAATTGTGTAAGAATTTCTCTCTCTTTCACTGTCTTTGTTTCATGGGTTTTTAAAAGTAATTTATTTTTATAATGGGGTTTAGCTGCTTTTCACGGCTGTGTTTATGCCGCTTTACACCCACTTGACACACTAACAGAGAGATTTCAATACATAGGTTTTAAGATTATTACTAGTCAGATATATCCTTGTGTGGTGAATAGGGGGTGTTGAGTCCAGTTCTCTGAGCAAGGAGTAGGTCTTGTCTATTACATGTTGGGTTTATGGAACTGTATCTCAGGTAATTTGAAACCCTTGTTTTATGTATCACCCCACCTCACCTTTCCTGTTAAGCAGCCATAGTGTGTTTTCTGCATGTGTGACTCTGTTCTGTTTTGGAATTCAGTTCAAGTGTAATGGTTTTTACTTTCCCTGTATAAGTGATATCTTATGAGAAGTGTCCTTTTCTGTGTGACTTATTTCACTTAGAATCGTCGTACCTAAATCCACTCATCATGCTGCTACTAGCCTTATGACATTGATTTCATGGCTGAGTGATATTCCATTGTACATAAGGACCACAACTTCTTTATCCATTTTTCTCTTTCCTGGGATATTTAAGGTGGAATGAAGTGGAGGTCCTTGGCAACAGAGCAGCCCTAAACTTTGGTGTGCTTGTGTCTTGCTGATTTTTAATTTTCCCAATTTATACCCCCATGCGTGGAAGTGCCCTATGCGCTCTAAGCTGTGTTTTTTAGATGTTTGAGGACACACCGTACCCTTCTCCAGAGTGGCTGTTGGCAATTTACATCCCGCCCATCAGCGTAGCAAGGCTCCCATTTCTCCATGGCCTGTCCTGCATTTCTGGTTTTGACACTTTTCTCAGCATGGCCCTTTTGACCGATGGGAAGCGAGACTTCTTTGTAGCGCTGATTTGCCTTTCCAGGTTGCTTGGTTGGCCAAAAAGGGCGTATGCGTTTTTTCCTGAATATATTCAGGAAAAAACGCATACGCCCTTTTTGGCCAAGGGCCTCATTGTCAACGTTTTGCTGATTTTCATGTGCTTTAAAGGCGATTTCAATCTACCTCCTGAAATCTGTTTCCTGCAATTCTGCCTTGATTTCAAATCCTCTTCTTTGCCTTCCCTCAATATATTTGTGGACGAGAGTTATCATTTATAACTCTGCAGGTTTGTGAATTGCAGTTCCCTGAAGCTCCATTTTACAACTCGCTTTTTGGGAGTTGGCCGTAAAAGCGCAGGATGGCTTCAGGCCCTGTTCTGGTTACGGGGGGCAGCTGAGCCTGTGGTTAATTCTTCTTCCTAATGGGAAAAGAGAGTGACCTGTGCCTGTCCCAACACCTAGAGCTAGTCTCTCATTGGTTCCCCATCTTCCCATTCATCCTCAGGACAAATTGCAACCTGTACGGAACAGGAGGTTAAAGGTGCTGATGCTCCAAGTTGGGAGATTGCTAGTAAAGTGGCTGGAATGGCGAACCCGAGCACAAGGAAATGAGAAATGAGGTGCGTTTTAGGAACCTTTCCCCATCACACCGTTTACCAACTTCTTGGTTTCTCATGAATGTTTTCGATGTAGGAAGATGCCCTTGAACCTCGAGATTTGGGACCCCTGCAATGGGTACCACGCAGTATTACTTTAAAGGGTCTGCGTTTGCTCACCCAACCTCACCAAACCTCTCAGCCCCAAGAGTGTCCACCCTTATGTCTCATCCAGCTGTGGGTCTAGATATGGTCAATCCAGGTTCCATCACAGCCCCTGAACGAATTGTGTAAGAATTTCTCTCTCTTTCACTGTCTTTGTTTCATGGGTTTTAAAAGTAATTTATTTTTATAATGGGGTTTAGCTGCTTTTCACTGCTGTGTTTATGCCGCTTTACACCCACTTGACACACTAACAGAGAGATTTCAATACATAGGTTTTAAGATTATTACTAGTCAGATATATCCTTGTGTGGTGAATAGGGGGTGTTGAGTCCAGTTCTCTGAGCAAGGAGTAGGTCTTGTCTATTACATGTTGGGTTTATGGAACTGTATCTCAGGTAATTTGAAACCCTTGTTTTATGTATCACCCCACCTCACCTTTCCAGTTAAGCAGCCATAGTGTGTTTTCTGCATGTGTGACTCTTCTGTTTTGTAATTCATTTCAAGTGTAATGGTTTTTACTTTCCCTGTATAAGTGATATCTTATGAGAAGTGTCCTTTTCTGTGTGACTTATTTCACTTAGAATCGTCGTACCTAAATCCACTCATCATGCTGCTACTAGCCTTATGACATTGATTTCATGGCTGAGTGATATTCCATTGTACATAAGGACCACAACTTCTTTATCCATTTTTCTCTTTCCTGGGATATTTAAGGTGGAATGAAGTGGAGGTCCTTGGCAACAGAGCAGCCCTAAACTTTGGTGTGCTTGTGTCTTGCTGATTTTTAATTTTCCCAATTTATACCCCCATGCGTGGAAGTGCCCTATGCGCTCTAAGCTGTGTTTTTTAGATGTTTCAGGACACACCGTACCCTTCTCCAGCGTGGCTGTTGGCAATTTACATTCCGCCCATCAGCATAGCAAGGCTCCCATTTCTCCATGGCCTGTTCTGCATTTCTGGTTTTGACACTTTTCTCAGCATGGCCCTTTTGACCGATGGGAAGCGAGACTTCTTTGTAGCGCTGATTTGCCTTTCCAGGTTGCTTGGTTGGCCAAAAAGGGCGTATGCGTTTTTTCCTGAATATATTCAGGAAAAAACGCATACGCCCTTTTTGGCCAAGGGCATCATTGTCAACGTTTTGCCGCTTTTCATGTGCTTTAAAGGCGATTCGAATCTACCTCCTGAAATCTGTTTCCTGCAATTCTGCCTTGATTTCAAATCCTCTTCTTTGCCTTCCCTCAATATATTTGTGGACGAGAGTTATCATTTATAACACTGCAGGTTTGTGAATTGCAGTGCCCTGAAGCTCCATTTTACAACTTGCTTTTTTGGGAGCTGGCCGCAAAAGCGCAGGATGGCTTCAGGCCCTGTTCTTGTTCTGGGGGGCAGGCTGAGCCTGTGGATAATTCTTCTTCCTGATGGGAAAATAGAGTGACCTGTGTCTGTCCCAATACCAAGAGCTAGTCTCTCATTGCTTCCCCGTCTTCCCGTTCATCCTCAGGACAAATTGCAACCTGTACGGAACAGGAGGTTAAAGGTGCTGATACTCCAAGTAGGGAGATTGCTAGTAAAGTGGCTGGAATTGCGAACCCGAGCTTAAGGAGATGACAAATGAGGTGCGTTTTAGAAAGCTTTCCCCATCACACGGTGTACCATCTTCTGGGTTTCTCATGCATGTTTTCGATGTAGGAAGATGCCCTTGAACCTGTAGATTTCGGACCCAAGGGATGGGTACCACACAGTATTACTTTAAAGGGTCTGCGTTTGCTCACCCAACCTCACCAAACCTCTCAGCCCCAAGAGTGTCCACCCTTATGTCTCATCCAGCTGTGGGTCTAGATATGGTCAATCCGGGTTGCATCACAGCCCCTGAACGAATTGTGTAAGAATTTCTCTCTCTTTCTCTGTCTTTGTTTCATGGGTTTTTAAAAGTAATTTATTTTTATAATGGGGTTTAGCTGCTTTTCACTGCTGTGTTTATGCCGCTTTACACCCACTTGACACACTAACAGAGAGATTTCAATACATAGGTTTTAAGATTATTACTAGTCAGATATATCCTTGTGTGGTGAATAGGGGGTGTTAAGTCCAGTTCTCTGAGCAAGGAGTAGGTCTTGTCTATTACATGTTGGGTTTATGGAACGGTATCTCAGCTAATTTGAAACCCTTGTTTTATGTATCACCCCACCTCACCTTTCCTGTTAAGCAGCCATAGTGTGTTTTCTGCATGTGTGACTCTGTTCTGTTTTGGAATTCAGTTCAAGTGTAATGGTTTTTACTTTCCCTGTATAAGTGATATATTATGAGAAGTGTCCTTTTCTGTGTGACTTATTTCACTTAGAATCGTTGTACCTAAATCCACTCATCATGCTGCTACTAGCCTTATGACATTGATTTCATGTCTGAGTGATATTCCATTGTACATAAGGACCACAACTTCTTTATCCATTTTTCTCTTTCCTGGGATATTTAAGGTGGAATGAAGTGGAGGTCCTTGGCAACAGAGCAGCCCTAAACTTTGGTGTGCTTGTGTCTTGCTGATTTTTAATTTTCCCAATTTATACCCCCATGCGTGGAAGTGCCCTATGCGCTCTAAGCTGTGTTTTTTAGATGTTTCAGGACACACCGTACCCTTCTCCAGCGTGGCTGTTGGCAATTTACATCCCGCCCATCAGCGTAGCAAGGCTCCCATTTCTCCATGGCCTGTTCTGCATTTCTGGTTTTGACACTTTTCTCAGCATGGCCCTTTTGACCGATGGGAAGCGAGACTTCTTTGTAGCGCTGATTTGCCTTTCCAGGTTGCTTGGTTGGCCAAAAAGGGCGTATGCGTTTTTTCCTGAATATATTCAGGAAAAAACGCATACGCACTTTTTGGCCAAGGGCATCATTGTCAACGTTTTGCCGCTTTTCATGTGCTTTAAAGGCGATTCGAATCTACCTCCTGAAATCTGTTTCCTGCATTTCTGCCTTGATTTCAAATCCTCTTCTTTGCCTTCCCTCAATATATTTGTGGACGAGAGTTATCATTTATAACACTGCAGGTTTGTGAATTGCAGTGCCCTGAAGCTCCATTTTACAACTTGCTTTTTTGGGAGCTGGCCGCAAAAGCGCAGGATGGCTTCAGGCCCTGTTCTGGTTCTGGGGGGCAGGGTGAGCCTGTGGATAATTCTTCTTCCTGATGGGAAAATAGAGTGACCTGTGTCTGTCCCAATACCAAGAGCTAGTCTCTCATTGCTTCCCCATCTTCCCGTTCATCCTCAGGACAAATTGCAACCTGTACGGAACAGGAGGTTAAAGGTGCTGATACTCCAAGTAGGGAGATTGCTAGTAAAGTGGCTGGAATTGCGAACCCGAGCTCAAGGAGATGACAAATGAGGTGCGTTTTAGAAAGCTTTCCCCATCACACGGTGTACCATCTTCTGGGTTTCTCATGCATGTTTTCGATGTAGGAAGATGCCCTTGAACCTGGAGATTTGGGACCCATGGGATGGGTACTACACAGTATTACTTTAAAGGGTCTGCGTTTGCTCACCCAACCTCACCAAACCTCTCAGCCCCAAGAGTGTCCACCCTTATGTCTCATCCAGCTGTGGGTCTAGATATGGTCAATCCGGGTTGCGTCACAGCCCCTGAACGAATTGTGTAAGAATTTCTCTCTCTTTCTCTGTCTTTGTTTCATGGGTTTTTAAAAGTAATTTATTTTTATAATGGGGTTTAGCTGCTTTTCACTGCTGTGTTTATGCCGCTTTACACCCACTTGACACACTAACAGAGAGATTTCAATACATAGGTTTTAAGATTATTACTAGTCAGATATATCCTTGTGTGGTGAATAGGGGGTGTTAAGTCCAGTTCTCTGAGCAAGGAGTAGGTCTTGTCTATTACATGTTGGGTTTATGGAACGGTATCTCAGCTAATTTGAAACCCTTGTTTTATGTATCACCCCACCTCACTTTTCCTGTTAAGCAGCCATAGTGTGTTTTCTGCATGTGTGACTCTGTTCTGTTTTGGAATTCAGTTCAAGTGTAATGGTTTTTACTTTCCCTGTATAAGTGATATCTTATGAGAAGTGTCCTTTTCTGTGTGACTTATTTCACTTAGAATCGACGTACCTAAATCCACTCATCATGCTGCTACTAGCCTTATGACATTGATTTCATGGCTGAGTGATATTCCATTGTACATAAGGACCACAACTTCTTTATCCATTTTTCTCTTTCCTGGGATATTTAAGGTGGAATGAAGTGGAGGTCCTTGGCAACAGAGCAGCCCTAAACTTTGGTGTGCTTGTGTCTTGCTGATTTTTAATTTTCCAAATTTATACCCCCATGCGTGGAAGTGCCCTTAGCGCTCTAAGCTGTGTTTTTTAGATGTTTCAGGACACACTGTACCCTTCTCCAGCGTGGCTGTTGGCAATTTACATCCCGCCCATCAGCGTAGCAAGGCTCCCATTTCTCCATGGCCTGTCCTGCATTTCTGGTTTTGACACTTTTCTCAGCATGGCCCTTTTGACCGATGGGAAGCGAGACTTCTTTGTAGCGCTGATTTGCCTTTCCAGGTTGCTTGGTTGGCCAAAAAGGGCGTATGCGTTTTTTCCTGAATATATTCAGGAAAAAACGCATACGCCCTTTTTGGCCAAGGGCCTCATTGTCAACGTTTTGCTGCTTTTCATGTGCTTTAAAGGCGATTCGAATCTACCTCCTGAAATCTGTTTCCTGCAATTCTGCCTTGATTTCAAATCCTCTTCTTTGCCTTCCCTCAATATATTTGTGGACGAGAGTTATCATTTATAACTCTGCAGGTTTGTGAATTGCAGTGCCCTGAAGCTCCATTTTACAACTCGCTTTTTGGGAGCTGGCCGTAAAAGCGCAGGATGGTTTCAGGCCCTGTGCTGGTTCCGGGGGGCAGCTGAGCCTGTGGTTAATTCTTCTTCCTGATGGGAAAATAGAGTGACCTGTGCCTGTCCCAACACCTAGAGCTAGCCTCTCATTGGTTCCCCATCTTCCCCTTCATCCTCAGGACAAATTGCAACCTGTACGGAACAGGAAGTTAAAGGTGCTGATGCTCCAAGTAGGGAGATTGCTAGTAAAGTGGCTGGAATGGCGAACCCGAGCACAAGGAGATGAGAAATGAGGTGCGTTTTAGGAACCTTTCCCCATCACACGGTGTACCATCTTCTGGGTTTCTCATGCATGTTTTCCATGTAGGAAGATGCCCTTGAACCTCGAGATTTGGGACCCATGCGATGGGTACCACGCAGTATTACTTTAAAGGGTCTGCGTTTGCTCACCCAGCCTCACCAAATCTCTCAGCCCCAAGAGTGTCCACCCTTATGTCTCATCCAGCTGTGGGTCTAGATATGGTCAATCCAGGTTCCATCACAGCCCCTGAACGAATTGTGTAAGAATTTCTCTCTCTTTCACTGTCTTTGTTTCATGGGTTTTTAAAAGTAATTTATTTTTATAATGGGGTTTAGCTGCTTTTCACGGCTGTGTTTATGCCGCTTTACACCCACTTGACACACTAACAGAGAGATTTCAATACATAGGTTTTAAGATTATTACTAGTCAGATATATCCTTGTGTGGTGAATAGGGGGTGTTGAGTCCAGTTCTCTGAGCAAGGAGTAGGTCTTGTCTATTACATGTTGGGTTTATGGAACTGTATCTCAGGTAATTTGAAACCCTTGTTTTATGTATCACCCCACCTCACCTTTCCTGTTAAGCAGCCATAGTGTGTTTTCTGCATGTGTGACTCTGTTCTGTTTTGGAATTCAGTTCAAGTGTAATGGTTTTTACTTTTCCTGTATAAGTGATATCTTATGAGAAGTGTCCTTTTCTGTGTGACTTATTTCACTTAGAATCGTCGTACCTAAATCCACTCATCATGCTGCTACTAGCCTTATGACATTGATTTCATGGCTGAGTGATATTCCATTGTACATAAGGACCACAACTTCTTTATCCATTTTTCTCTTTCCTGGGATATTTAAGGTGGAATGAAGTGGAGGTCCTTGGCAACAGAGCAGCCCTTAACTTTGGTGTGCTTGTGTCTTGCTGATTTTTAATTTTCCCAATTTATACCCCCATGCGTGGAAGTGCCCTATGCGCTGTAAGCTGTGTTTTTTAGATGTTTCAGGACACACCGTACCCTTCTCCAGCGTGGCTGTTGGCAATTTACATTCCGCCCATCAGCGTAGCAAGGCTCCCATTTCTCCATGGCCTGTTCTGCATTTCTGGTTTTGACACTTTTCTCAGCATGGCCCTTTTGACCGATGGGCAGCGAGACTTCTTTGTAGCGCTGATTTGCCTTTCCAGGTTGCTTGGTTGGCCAAAAAGGGCGTATGCGTTTTTTCCTGAATATATTCAGGAAAAAACGCATACGCCCTTTTTGGCCAAGGGCATCATTGTCAACGTTTTGCCGCTTTTCATGTGCTTTAAAGGCGATTCGAATCTACCTCCTGAAATCTGTTTCCTGCAATTCTGCCTTGATTTCAAATCCTCTTCTTTGCCTTCCCTCAATATATTTGTGGACGAGAGTTATCATTTATAACTCTGCAGGTTTGTGAATTGCAGTGCCCTGAAGCTCCATTTTACAACTTGCTTTTTTGGGAGCTGGCCGCAAAAGCGCAGGATGGCTTCAGGCCCTGTTCTGGTTCTGGGGGGCAGGCTGAGCCTGTGGATAATTCTTCTTCCTGATGGGAAAATAGAGTGACCTGTGTCTGTCCCAATACCAAGAGCAAGTCTCTCATTGCTTCCCCGTCTTCCCGTTCATCCTCAGGACAAATTGCAACCTGTACGGAACAGGAGGTTAAAGGTGCTGATACTCCAAGTAGGGAGATTGCTAGTAAAGTGGCTGGAATTGCGAACCCGAGCTCAAGGAGATGACAAATGAGGTGCGTTTTAGAAAGCTTTCCCCATCACACGGTGTACCATCTTCTGGGTTTCTCATGCATGTTTTCGATGTAGGAAGATGCCCTTGAACCTGGAGATTTGGGACCCATGGGATGGGTACCACACAGTATTACTTTAAAGGGTCTGCGTTTGCTCACCCAACCTCACCAAACCTCTCAGCCCCAAGAGTGTCCACCCTTATGTCTCATCCAGCTGTGGGTCTAGATATGGTCAATCCGGGTTGCATCACAGCCCCTGAACGAATTGTGTAAGAATTTCTCTCTCTTTCTCTGTCTTTGTTTCATGGGTTTTTAAAAGTAATTTATTTTTATAATGGGGTTTACCTGCTTTTCACTGCTGTGTTTATGCCGCTTTACACCCACTTGACACACTAACAGAGAGATTTCAATACATAGGTTTTAAGATTATTACTAGTCAGATATATCCTTGTGTGGTGAATAGGGGGTGTTAAGTCCAGTTCTCTGAGCAAGGAGTAGGTCTTGTCTATTACATGTTGGGTTTATGGAACGGTATCTCAGCTAATTTGAAACCCTTGTTTTATGTATCACCCCACCTCACTTTTCCTGTTAAGCAGCCATAGTGTGTTTTCTGCATGTGTGACTCTGTTCTGTTTTGGAATTCAGTTCAAGTGTAATGGTTTTTACTTTCCCTGTATAAGTGATATCTTATGAGAAGTGTCCTTTTCTGTGTGACTTATTTCACTTAGAATCGACGTACCTAAATCCACTCATCATGCTGCTACTAGCCTTATGACATTGATTTCATGGCTGAGTGATATTCCATTGTACATAAGGACCACAACTTCTTTATCCATTTTTCTCTTTCCTGGGATATTTAAGGTGGAATGAAGTGGAGGTCCTTGGCAACAGAGCAGCCCTAAACTTTGGTGTGCTTGTGTCTTGCTGATTTTTAATTTTCCCAATTTATACCCCCATGCGTGGAAGTGCCCTTAGCGCTCTAAGCTGTGTTTTTTAGATGTTTCAGGACACACTGTACCCTTCTCCAGCGTGGCTGTTGGCAATTTACATCCCGCCCATCAGCGTAGCAAGGCTCCCATTTCTCCATGGCCTGTCCTGCATTTCTGGTTGACACTTTTCTCAGCATGGCCCTTTTGACCGATGGGAAGCGAGACTTCTTTGTAGCGCTGATTTGCCTTTCCAGGTTGCTTGGTTGGCCAAAAAGGGCGTATGCGTTTTTTCCTGAATATATTCAGGAAAAAACGCATACGCCCTTTTTGGCCAAGGGCCTCATTGTCAACGTTTTGCTGCTTTTCATGTGCTTTAAAGGCGATTCGAATCTACCTCCTGAAATCTGTTTCCTGCAATTCTGCCTTGATTTCAAATCCTCTTCTTTGCCTTCCCTCAATATATTTGTGGACGAGAGTTATCATTTATAACTCTGCAGGTTTGTGAATTGCAGTGCCCTGAAGCTCCATTTTACAACTCGCTTTTTGGGAGCTGGCCGTAAAAGCGCAGGATGGTTTCAGGCCCTGTGCTGGTTCCGGGGGGCAGCTGAGCCTGTGGTTAATTCTTCTTCCTGATGGGAAAATAGAGTGACCTGTGCCTGTCCCAACACCTAGAGCTAGCCTCTCATTGGTTCCCCATCTTCCCCTTCATCCTCAGGACAAATTGCAACCTGTACGGAACAGGAGGTTAAAGGTGCTGATGCTCCAAGTAGGGAGATTGCTAGTAAAGTGGCTGGAATGGCGAACCCGAGCACAAGGAGATGAGAAATGAGGTGCGTTTTAGGAACCTTTCCCCATCACACGGTGTACCATCTTCTGGGTTTCTCATGCATGTTTTCCATGTAGGAAGATGCCCTTGAACCTCGAGATTTGGGACCCATGCGATGGGTACCACGCAGTATTACTTTAAAGGGTCTGCGTTTGCTCACCCAGCCTCACCAAATCTCTCAGCCCCAAGAGTGTCCACCCTTATGTCTCATCCAGCTGTGGGTCTAGATATGGTCAATCCAGGTTCCATCACAGCCCCTGAACGAATTGTGTAAGAATTTCTCTCTCTTTCACTGTCTTTGTTTCATGGGTTTTTAAAAGTAATTTATTTTTATAATGGGGTTTAGCTGCTTTTCACGGCTGTGTTTATGCCGCTTTACACCCACTTGACACACTAACAGAGAGATTTCAATACATAGGTTTTAAGATTATTACTAGTCAGATATATCCTTGTGTGGTGAATAGGGGGTGTTGAGTCCAGTTCTCTGAGCAAGGAGTAGGTCTTGTCTATTACATGTTGGGTTTATGGAACTGTATCTCAGGTAATTTGAAACCCTTGTTTTATGTATCACCCCACCTCACCTTTCCTGTTAAGCAGCCATAGTGTGTTTTCTGCATGTGTGACTCTGTTCTGTTTTGGAATTCAGTTCAAGTGTAATGGTTTTTACTTTCCCTGTATAAGTGATATCTTATGAGAAGTGTCCTTTTCTGTGTGACTTATTTCACTTAGAATCGTCGTACCTAAATCCACTCATCATGCTGCTACTAGCCTTATGACATTGATTTCATGGCTGAGTGATATTCCATTGTACATAAGGACCACAACTTCTTTATCCATTTTTCTCTTTCCTGGGATATTTAAGGTGGAATGAAGTGGAGGTCCTTGGCAACAGAGCAGCCCTAAACTTTGGTGTGCTTGTGTCTTGCTGATTTTTAATTTTCCCAATTTATACCCCCATGCGTGGAAGTGCCCTTAGCGCTCTAAGCTGTGTTTTTTAGATGTTTCAGGACACACTGTACCCTTCTCCAGCGTGGCTGTTGGCAATTTACATCCCGCCCATCAGCGTAGCAAGGCTCCCATTTCTCCATGGCCTGTCCTGCATTTCTGGTTTTGACACTTTTCTCAGCATGGCCCTTTTGACCGATGGGAAGCGAGACTTCTTTGTAGCGCTGATTTGCCTTTCCAGGTTGCTTGGTTGGCCAAAAAGGGCGTATGCGTTTTTTCCTGAATATATTCAGGAAAAAACGCATACGCCCTTTTTGGCCAAGGGCCTCATTGTCAACGTTTTGCTGCTTTTCATGTGCTTTAAAGGCGATTCGAATCTACCTCCTGAAATCTGTTTCCTGCAATTCTGCCTTGATTTCAAATCCTCTTCTTTGCCTTCCCTCAATATATTTGTGGACGAGAGTTATCATTTATAACTCTGCAGGTTTGTGAATTGCAGTGCCCTGAAGCTCCATTTTACAACTCGCTTTTTGGGAGCTGGCCGTAAAAGCGCAGGATGGTTTCAGGCCCTGTGCTGGTTCCGGGGGGCAGCTGAGCCTGTGGTTAATTCTTCTTCCTGATGGGAAAATAGAGTGACCTGTGCCTGTCCCAACACCTAGAGCTAGCCTCTCATTGGTTCCCCATCTTCCCCTTCATCCTCAGGACAAATTGCAACCTGTACGGAACAGGAGGTTAAAGGTGCTGATGCTCCAAGTAGGGAGATTGCTAGTAAAGTGGCTGGAATGGCGAACCCGAGCACAAGGAGATGAGAAATGAGGTTCGTTTTAGGAACCTTTCCCCATCACACGGTGTACCATCTTCTGGGTTTCTCATGCATGTTTTCCATGTAGGAAGATGCCCTTGAACCTCGAGATTTGGGACCCATGCGATGGGTACCACGCAGTATTACTTTAAAGGGTCTGCGTTTGCTCACCCAGCCTCACCAAATCTCTCAGCCCCAAGAGTGTCCACCCTTATGTCTCATCCAGCTGTGGGTCTAGATATGGTCAATCCAGGTTCCATCACAGCCCCTGAACGAATTGTGTAAGAATTTCTCTCTCTTTCACTGTCTTTGTTTCATGGGTTTTTAAAAGTAATTTATTTTTATAATGGGGTTTAGCTGCTTTTCACGGCTGTGTTTATGCCTCTTTACACCCACTTGACACACTAACAGAGAGATTTCAATACATAGGTTTTAAGATTATTACTAGTCAGATATATCCTTGTGTGGTGCATAGGGGGTGTTGAGTCCAGTTCTCTGAGCAAGGAGTAGGTCTTGTCTATTACATGTTGGGTTTATGGAACTGTATCTCAGGTAATTTGAAACCCTTGTTTTATGTATCACCCCACCTCACCTTTCCTGTTAAGCAGCCATAGTGTGTTTTCTGCATGTGTGACTCTGTTCTGTTTTGGAATTCAGTTCAAGTGTAATGGTTTTTACTTTCCCTGTATAAGTGATATCTTATGAGAAGTGTCCTTTTCTGTGTGACTTATTTCACTTAGAATCGTCGTACCTAAATCCACTCATCATGCTGCTACTAGCCTTATGACATTGATTTCATGGCTGAGTGATATTCCATTGTACATAAGGACCACAACTTCTTTATCCATTTTTCTCTTTCCTGGGATATTTAAGGTGGAATGAAGTGGAGGTCCTTGGCAACAGAGCAGCCCTAAACTTTGGTGTGCTTGTGTCTTGCTGATTTTTAATTTTCCCAATTTATACCCCCATGCGTGGAAGTGCCCTATGCGCTCTAAGCTGTGTTTTTTAGATGTTTCAGGACACACCGTACCCTTCTCCAGCGTGGCTGTTGGCAATTTACATTCCGCCCATCAGCGTAGCAAGGCTCCCATTTCTCCATGGCCTGTTCTGCATTTCTGGTTTTGACACTTTTCTCAGCATGGCCCTTTTGACCGATGGGCAGCGAGACTTCTTTGTAGCGCTGATTTGCCTTTCCAGGTTGCTTGGTTGGCCAAAAAGGGCGTATGCGTTTTTTCCTGAATATATTCAGGAAAAAACGCATACGCCCTTTTTGGCCAAGGGCATCATTGTCAACGTTTTGCCGCTTTTCATGTGCTTTAAAGGCGATTCGAATCTACCTCCTGAAATCTGTTTCCTGCAATTCTGCCTTGATTTCAAATCCTCTTCTTTGCCTTCCCTCAATATATTTGTGGACGAGAGTTATCATTTATAACTCTGCAGGTTTGTGAATTGCAGTGCCCTGAAGCTCCATTTTACAACTTGCTTTTTTGGGAGCTGGCCGCAAAAGCGCAGGATGGCTTCAGGCCCTGTTCTGGTTCTGGGGGGCAGGCTGAGCCTGTGGATAATTCTTCTTCCTGATGGGAAAATAGAGTGACCTGTGTCTGTCCCAATACCAAGAGCTAGTCTCTCATTGCTTCCCCGTCTTCCCGTTCATCCTCAGGACAAATTGCAACCTGTACGGAACAGGAGGTTAAAGGTGCTGATACTCCAAGTAGGGAGATTGCTAGTAAAGTGGCTGGAATTGCGAACCCGAGCTCAAGGAGATGACAAATGAGGTGCGTTTTAGAAAGCTTTCCCCATCACACGGTGTACCATCTTCTGGGTTTCTCATGCATGTTTTCGATGTAGGAAGATGCCCTTGAACCTGGAGATTTGGGACACATGGGATGGGTAACACACAGTATTACTTTAAAGGGTCTGCGTTTGCTCACCCAACCTCACCAAACCTCTCAGCCCCAAGAGTGTCCACCCTTATGTCTCATCCAGCTGTGGGTCTAGATATGGTCAATCCGGGTTGCATCACAGCCCCTGAACGAATTGTGTAAGAATTTCTCTCTCTTTCTCTGTCTTTGTTTCATGGGTTTTTAAAAGTAATTTATTTTTATAATGGGGTTTACCTGCTTTTCACTGCTGTGTTTATGCCGCTTTACACCCACTTGACACACTAACAGAGAGATTTCAATACATAGGTTTTAAGATTATTACTAGTCAGATATATCCTTGTGTGGTGAATAGGGGGTGTTAAGTCCAGTTCTCTGAGCAAGGAGTAGGTCTTGTCTATTACATGTTGGGTTTATGGAACGGTATCTCAGCTAATTTGAAACCCTTGTTTTATGTATCACCCCACCTCACTTTTCCTGTTAAGCAGCCATAGTGTGTTTTCTGCATGTGTGACTCTGTTCTGTTTTGGAATTCAGTTCAAGTGTAATGGTTTTTACTTTCCCTGTATAAGTGATATCTTATGAGAAGTGTCCTTTTCTGTGTGACTTATTTCACTTAGAATCGACGTACCTAAATCCACTCATCATGCTGCTACTAGCCTTATGACATTGATTTCATGGCTGAGTGATATTCCATTGTACATAAGGACCACAACTTCTTTATCCATTTTTCTCTTTCCTGGGATATTTAAGGTGGAATGAAGTGGAGGTCCTTGGCAACAGAGCAGCCCTAAACTTTGGTGTGCTTGTGTCTTGCTGATTTTTAATTTTCCCAATTTATACCCCCATGCGTGGAAGTGCCCTTAGCGCTCTAAGCTGTGTTTTTTAGATGTTTCAGGACACACTGTACCCTTCTCCAGCGTGGCTGTTGGCAATTTACATCCCGCCCATCAGCGTAGCAAGGCTCCCATTTCTCCATGGCCTGTCCTGCATTTCTGGTTTTGACACTTTTCTCAGCATGGCCCTTTTGACCGATGGGAAGCGAGACTTCTTTGTAGCGCTGATTTGCCTTTCCAGGTTGCTTGGTTGGCCAAAAAGGGCGTATGCGTTTTTTCCTGAATATATTCAGGAAAAAACGCATACGCCCTTTTTGGCCAAGGGCCTCATTGTCAACGTTTTGCCGCTTTTCATGTGCTTTAAAGGCGATTCGAATCTACCTCCTGAAATCTGTTTCCTGCAATTCTGCCTTGATTTCAAATCCTCTTCTTTGCCTTCCCTCAATATATTTGTGGACGAGAGTTATCATTTATAACTCTGCAGGTTTGTGAATTGCAGTGCCCTGAAGCTCCATTTTACAACTCGCTTTTTGGGAGCTGGCCGTAAAAGCGCAGGATGGTTTCAGGCCCTGTGCTGGTTCCGGGGGGCAGCTGAGCCTGTGGTTAATTCTTCTTCCTGATGGGAAAATAGAGTGACCTGTGCCTGTCCCAACACCTAGAGCTAGCCTCTCATTGGTTCCCCATCTTCCCATTCATCCACAGGACAAATTGCAACCTGTACGGAACAGGAGGTTAAAGGTGCTGATGCTCCAAGTAGGGAGATTGCTAGTAAAGTGGCTGGAATGGCGAACCCGAGCACAAGGAGATGAGAAATGAGGTGCGTTTTAGGAACCTTTCCCCATCACACGGTGTACCATCTTCTGGGTTTCTCATGCATGTTTTCCATGTAGGAAGATGCCCTTGAACCTCGAGATTTGGGACCCATGCGATGGGTACCACGCAGTATTACTTTAAAGGGTCTGCGTTTGCTCACCCAGCCTCACCAAATCTCTCAGCCCCAAGAGTGTCCACCCTTATGTCTCATCCAGCTGTGGGTCTAGATATGGTCAATCCAGGTTCCATCACAGCCCCTGAACGAATTGTGTAAGAATTTCTCTCTCTTTCACTGTCTTTGTTTCATGGGTTTTTAAAAGTAATTTATTTTTATAATGGGGTTTAGCTGCTTTTCACGGCTGTGTTTATGCCGCTTTACACCCACTTGACACACTAACAGAGAGATTTCAATACATAGGTTTTAAGATTATTACTAGTCAGATATATCCTTGTTTGGTGAATAGGGGGTGTTGAGTCCAGTTCTCTGAGCAAGGAGTAGGTCTTGTCTATTACATGTTGGGTTTATGGAACTGTATCTCAGGTAATTTGAAACCCTTGTTTTATGTATCACCCCACCTCACCTTTCCTGTTAAGCAGCCATAGTGTGTTTTCTGCATGTGTGACTCTGTTCTGTTTTGGAATTCAGTTCAAGTGTAATGGTTTTTACTTTCCCTGTATAAGTGATATCTTATGAGAAGTGTCCTTTTCTGTGTGACTTATTTCACTTAGAATCGTCGTACCTAAATCCACTCATCATGCTACTACTAGCCTTATGACATTGATTTCATGGCTGAGTGATATTCCATTGTACATAAGGACCACAACTTCTTTATCCATTTTTCTCTTTCCTGGGATATTTAAGGTGGAATGAAGTGGAGGTCCTTGGCAACAGAGCAGCCCTAAACTT
The DNA here is from genome assembly GCF_965194825.1 of Balaenoptera physalus. Classification (NCBI taxonomy): domain Eukaryota; kingdom Metazoa; phylum Chordata; class Mammalia; order Artiodactyla; family Balaenopteridae; genus Balaenoptera; species Balaenoptera physalus. Next base: position 618,064 of record NW_028126413.1, on the reverse strand, counting down.
TGGTGTGCTTGTGTCTTGCTGATTTTTAATTTTCCCAATTTATACCCCCATGCGTGGAAGTGCCCTATGCGCTCTAAGCTGTGTTTTTTAGATGTTTCAGGACACACCGTACCCTTCTCCAGCGTGGCTGTTGGCAATTTACATTCCGCCCATCAGCGTAGCAAGGCTCCCATTTCTCCATGGCCTGTTCTGCATTTCTGGTTTTGACACTTTTCTCAGCATGGCCCTTTTGACCGATGGGCAGCGAGACTTCTTTGTAGCGCTGATTTGCCTTTCCAGGTTGCTTGGTTGGCCAAAAAGGGCGTATGCGTTTTTGCCTGAATATATTCAGGAAAAAACGCATACGCCCGTTTTGGCCAAGGGCATCATTGTCAACGTTTTGCCGCTTTTCATGTGCTTTAAAGGCGATTCGAATCTACCTCCTGAAATCTGTTTCCTGCAATTCTGCCTTGATTTCAAATCCTCTTCTTTGCCTTCCCTCAATATATTTGTGGACGAGAGTTATCATTTATAACTCTGCAGGTTTGTGAATTGCAGTGCCCTGAAGCTCCATTTTACAACTTGCTTTTTTGGGAGCTGGCCGCAAAAGCGCAGGATGGCTTCAGGCCCTGTTCTGGTTCTGGGGGGCAGGCTGAGCCTGTGGATAATTCTTCTTCCTGATGGGAAAATAGAGTGACCTGTGTCTGTCCCAATACCAAGAGCTAGTCTCTCATTGCTTCCCCGTCTTCCCGTTCATCCTCAGGACAAATTGCAACCTGTACGGAACAGGAGGTTAAAGGTGCTGATACTCCAAGTAGGGAGATTGCTAGTAAAGTGGCTGGAATTGCGAACCCGAGCTCAAGGAGATGACAAATGAGGTGCGTTTTAGAAAGCTTTCCCCATCACACGGTGTACCATCTTCTGGGTTTCTCATGCATGTTTTCGATGTAGGAAGATGCCCTTGAACCTGGAGATTTGGGACACATGGGATGGGTACCACACAGTATTACTTTAAAGGGTCTGCGTTTGCTCACCCAACCTCACCAAACCTCTCAGCCCCAAGAGTGTCCACCCTTATGTCTCATCCAGCTGTGGGTCTAGATATGGTCAATCCGGGTTGCATCACAGCCCCTGAACGAATTGTGTAAGAATTTCTCTCTCTTTCTCTGTCTTTGTTTCATGGGTTTTTAAAAGTAATTTATTTTTATAATGGGGTTTACCTGCTTTTCACTGCTGTGTTTATGCCGCTTTACACCCACTTGACACACTAACAGAGAGATTTCAATACATAGGTTTTAAGATTATTACTAGTCAGATATATCCTTGTGTGGTGAATAGGGGGTGTTAAGTCCAGTTCTCTGAGCAAGGAGTAGGTCTTGTCTATTACATGTTGGGTTTATGGAACGGTATCTCAGCTAATTTGAAACCCTTGTTTTATGTATCACCCCACCTCACTTTTCCTGTTAAGCAGCCATAGTGTGTTTTCTGCATGTGTGACTCTGTTCTGTTTTGGAATTCAGTTCAAGTGTAATGGTTTTTACTTTCCCTGTATAAGTGATATCTTATGAGAAGTGTCCTTTTCTGTGTGACTTATTTCACTTAGAATCGACGTACCTAAATCCACTCATCATGCTGCTACTAGCCTTATGACATTGATTTCATGGCTGAGTGATATTCCATTGTACATAAGGACCACAACTTCTTTATCCATTTTTCTCTTTCCTGGGATATTTAAGGTGGAATGAAGTGGAGGTCCTTGGCAACAGAGCAGCCCTAAACTTTGGTGTGCTTGTGTCTTGCTGATTTTTAATTTTCCCAATTTATACCCCCATGCGTGGAAGTGCCCTTAGCGCTCTAAGCTGTGTTTTTTAGATGTTTCAGGACACACTGTACCCTTCTCCAGCGTGGCTGTTGGCAATTTACATCCCGCCCATCAGCGTAGCAAGGCTCCCATTTCTCCATGGCCTGTCCTGCATTTCTGGTTTTGACACTTTTCTCAGCATGGCCCTTTTGACCGATGGGAAGCGAGACTTCTTTGTAGCGCTGATTTGCCTTTCCAGGTTGCTTGGTTGGCCAAAAAGGGCGTATGCGTTTTTTCCTGAATATATTCAGGAAAAAACGCATACGCCCTTTTTGGCCAAGGGCCTCATTGTCAACGTTTTGCCGCTTTTCATGTGCTTTAAAGGCGATTCGAATCTACCTCCTGAAATCTGTTTCCTGCAATTCTGCCTTGATTTCAAATCCTCTTCTTTGCCTTCCCTCAATATATTTGTGGACGAGAGTTATCATTTATAACTCTGCAGGTTTGTGAATTGCAGTGCCCTGAAGCTCCATTTTACAACTCGCTTTTTGGGAGCTGGCCGTAAAAGCGCAGGATGGTTTCAGGCCCTGTGCTGGTTCCGGGGGGCAGCTGAGCCTGTGGTTAATTCTTCTTCCTGATGGGAAAATAGAGTGACCTGTGCCTGTCCCAACACCTAGAGCTAGCCTCTCATTGGTTCCCCATCTTCCCGTTCATCCACAGGACAAATTGCAACCTGTACGGAACAGGAGGTTAAAGGTGCTGATGCTCCAAGTAGGGAGATTGCTAGTAAAGTGGCTGGAATGGCGAACCCGAGCACAAGGAGATGAGAAATGAGGTGCGTTTTAGGAACCTTTCCCCATCACACGGTGTACCATCTTCTGGGTTTCTCATGCATGTTTTCGATGTAGGAAGATGCCCTTGAACCTCGAGATTTGGGACCCATGCGATGGGTACCACGCAGTATTACTTTAAAGGGTCTGCGTTTGCTCACCCAGCCTCACCAAATCTCTCAGCCCCAAGAGTGTCCACCCTTATGTCTCATCCAGCTGTGGGTCTAGATATGGTCAATCCAGGTTCCATCACAGCCCCTGAACGAATTGTGTAAGAATTTCTCTCTCTTTCACTGTCTTTGTTTCATGGGTTTTTAAAAGTAATTTATTTTTATAATGGGGTTTAGCTGCTTTTCACGGCTGTGTTTATGCCGCTTTACACCCACTTGACACACTAACAGAGAGATTTCAATACATAGGTTTTAAGATTATTACTAGTCAGATATATCCTTGTGTGGTGAATAGGGGGTGTTGAGTCCAGTTCTCTGAGCAAGGAGTAGGTCTTGTCTATTACATGTTGGGTTTATGGAACTGTATCTCAGGTAATTTGAAACCCTTGTTTTATGTATCACCCCACCTCACCTTTCCTGTTAAGCAGCCATAGTGTGTTTTCTGCATGTGTGACTCTGTTCTGTTTTGGAATTCAGTTCAAGTGTAATGGTTTTTACTTTCCCTGTATAAGTGATATCTTATGAGAAGTGTCCTTTTCTGTGTGACTTATTTCACTTAGAATCGTCGTACCTAAATCCACTCATCATGCTGCTACTAGCCTTATGACATTGATTTCATGGCTGAGTGATATTCCATTGTACATAAGGACCACAACTTCTTTATCCATTTTTCTCTTTCCTGGGATATTTAAGGTGGAATGAAGTGGAGGTCCTTGGCAACAGAGCAGCCCTAAACTTTGGTGTGCTTGTGTCTTGCTGATTTTTAATTTTCCCAATTTATACCCCCATGCGTGGAAGTGCCCTATGCGCTCTAAGCTGTGTTTTTTAGATGTTTCAGGACACACCGTACCCTTCTCCAGCGTGGCTGTTGGCAATTTACATTCCGCCCATCAGCGTAGCAAGGCTCCCATTTCTCCATGGCCTGTTCTGCATTTCTGGTTTTGACACTTTTCTCAGCATGGCCCTTTTGACCGATGGGCAGCGAGACTTCTTTGTAGCGCTGATTTGCCTTTCCAGGTTGCTTGGTTGGCCAAAAAGGGCGTATGCGTTTTTGCCTGAATATATTCAGGAAAAAACGCATACGCCCTTTTTGGCCAAGGGCATCATTGTCAACGTTTTGCCGCTTTTCATGTGCTTTAAAGGCGATTCGAATCTACCTCCTGAAATCTGTTTCCTGCAATTCTGCCTTGATTTCAAATCCTCTTCTTTGCCTTCCCTCAATATATTTGTGGACGAGAGTTATCATTTATAACTCTGCAGGTTTGTGAATTGCAGTGCCCTGAAGCTCCATTTTACAACTTGCTTTTTTGGGAGCTGGCCGCAAAAGCGCAGGATGGCTTCAGGCCCTGTTCTGGTTCTGGGGGGCAGGCTGAGCCTGTGGATAATTCTTCTTCCTGATGGGAAAATAGAGTGACCTGTGTCTGTCCCAATACCAAGAGCTAGTCTCTCATTGCTTCCCCGTCTTCCCGTTCATCCTCAGGACAAATTGCAACCTGTACGGAACAGGAGGTTAAAGGTGCTGATACTCCAAGTAGGGAGATTGCTAGTAAAGTGGCTGGAATTGCGAACCCGAGCTCAAGGAGATGACAAATGAGGTGCGTTTTAGAAAGCTTTCCCCATCACACGGTGTACCATCTTCTGGGTTTCTCATGCATGTTTTCGATGTAGGAAGATGCCCTTGAACCTGGAGATTTGGGACACATGGGATGGGTACCACACAGTATTACTTTAAAGGGTCTGCGTTTGCTCACCCAACCTCACCAAACCTCTCAGCCCCAAGAGTGTCCACCCTTATGTCTCATCCAGCTGTGGGTCTAGATATGGTCAATCCGGGTTGCATCACAGCCCCTGAACGAATTGTGTAAGAATTTCTCTCTCTTTCTCTGTCTTTGTTTCATGGGTTTTTAAAAGTAATTTATTTTTATAATGGGGTTTACCTGCTTTTCACTGCTGTGTTTATGCCGCTTTACACCCACTTGACACACTAACAGAGAGATTTCAATACATAGGTTTTAAGATTATTACTAGTCAGATATATCCTTGTGTGGTGAATAGGGGGTGTTAAGTCCAGTTCTCTGAGCAAGGAGTAGGTCTTGTCTATTACATGTTGGGTTTATGGAACGGTATCTCAGCTAATTTGAAACCCTTGTTTTATGTATCACCCCACCTCACTTTTCCTGTTAAGCAGCCATAGTGTGTTTTCTGCATGTGTGACTCTGTTCTGTTTTGGAATTCAGTTCAAGTGTAATGGTTTTTACTTTCCCTGTATAAGTGATATCTTATGAGAAGTGTCCTTTTCTGTGTGACTTATTTCACTTAGAATCGACGTACCTAAATCCACTCATCATGCTGCTACTAGCCTTATGACATTGATTTCATGGCTGAGTGATATTCCATTGTACATAAGGACCACAACTTCTTTATCCATTTTTCTCTTTCCTGGGATATTTAAGGTGGAATGAAGTGGAGGTCCTTGGCAACAGAGCAGCCCTAAACTTTGGTGTGCTTGTGTCTTGCTGATTTTTAATTTTCCCAATTTATACCCCCATGCGTGGAAGTGCCCTATGCGCTCTAAGCTGTGTTTTTTAGATGTTTCAGGACACACCGTACCCTTCTCCAGCGTGGCTGTTGGCAATTTACATTCCGCCCATCAGCGTAGCAAGGCTCCCATTTCTCCATGGCCTGTTCTGCATTTCTGGTTTTGACACTTTTCTCAGCATGGCCCTTTTGACCGATGGGCAGCGAGACTTCTTTGTAGCGCTGATTTGCCTTTCCAGGTTGCTTGGTTGGCCAAAAAGGGCGTATGCGTTTTTGCCTGAATATATTCAGGAAAAAACGCATACGCCCGTTTTGGCCAAGGGCATCATTGTCAACGTTTTGCCGCTTTTCATGTGCTTTAAAGGCGATTCGAATCTACCTCCTGAAATCTGTTTCCTGCAATTCTGCCTTGATTTCAAATCCTCTTCTTTGCCTTCCCTCAATATATTTGTGGACGAGAGTTATCATTTATAACTCTGCAGGTTTGTGAATTGCAGTGCCCTGAAGCTCCATTTTACAACTTGCTTTTTTGGGAGCTGGCCGCAAAAGCGCAGGATGGCTTCAGGCCCTGTTCTGGTTCTGGGGGGCAGGCTGAGCCTGTGGATAATTCTTCTTCCTGATGGGAAAATAGAGTGACCTGTGTCTGTCCCAATACCAAGAGCTAGTCTCTCATTGCTTCCCCGTCTTCCCGTTCATCCTCAGGACAAATTGCAACCTGTACGGAACAGGAGGTTAAAGGTGCTGATACTCCAAGTAGGGAGATTGCTAGTAAAGTGGCTGGAATTGCGAACCCGAGCTCAAGGAGATGACAAATGAGGTGCGTTTTAGAAAGCTTTCCCCATCACACGGTGTACCATCTTCTGGGTTTCTCATGCATGTTTTCGATGTAGGAAGATGCCCTTGAACCTGGAGATTTGGGACACATGGGATGGGTACCACACAGTATTACTTTAAAGGGTCTGCGTTTGCTCACCCAACCTCACCAAACCTCTCAGCCCCAAGAGTGTCCACCCTTATGTCTCATCCAGCTGTGGGTCTAGATATGGTCAATCCGGGTTGCATCACAGCCCCTGAACGAATTGTGTAAGAATTTCTCTCTCTTTCTCTGTCTTTGTTTCATGGGTTTTTAAAAGTAATTTATTTTTATAATGGGGTTTACCTGCTTTTCACTGCTGTGTTTATGCCGCTTTACACCCACTTGACACACTAACAGAGAGATTTCAATACATAGGTTTTAAGATTATTACTAGTCAGATATATCCTTGTGTGGTGAATAGGGGGTGTTAAGTCCAGTTCTCTGAGCAAGGAGTAGGTCTTGTCTATTACATGTTGGGTTTATGGAACGGTATCTCAGCTAATTTGAAACCCTTGTTTTATGTATCACCCCACCTCACTTTTCCTGTTAAGCAGCCATAGTGTGTTTTCTGCATGTGTGACTCTGTTCTGTTTTGGAATTCAGTTCAAGTGTAATGGTTTTTACTTTCCCTGTATAAGTGATATCTTATGAGAAGTGTCCTTTTCTGTGTGACTTATTTCACTTAGAATCGACGTACCTAAATCCACTCATCATGCTGCTACTAGCCTTATGACATTGATTTCATGGCTGAGTGATATTCCATTGTACATAAGGACCACAACTTCTTTATCCATTTTTCTCTTTCCTGGGATATTTAAGGTGGAATGAAGTGGAGGTCCTTGGCAACAGAGCAGCCCTAAACTTTGGTGTGCTTGTGTCTTGCTGATTTTTAATTTTCCCAATTTATACCCCCATGCGTGGAAGTGCCCTTAGCGCTCTAAGCTGTGTTTTTTAGATGTTTCAGGACACACTGTACCCTTCTCCAGCGTGGCTGTTGGCAATTTACATCCCGCCCATCAGCGTAGCAAGGCTCCCATTTCTCCATGGCCTGTCCTGCATTTCTGGTTTTGACACTTTTCTCAGCATGGCCCTTTTGACCGATGGGAAGCGAGACTTCTTTGTAGCGCTGATTTGCCTTTCCAGGTTGCTTGGTTGGCCAAAAAGGGCGTATGCGTTTTTTCCTGAATATATTCAGGAAAAAACGCATACGCCCTTTTTGGCCAAGGGCCTCATTGTCAACGTTTTGCCGCTTTTCATGTGCTTTAAAGGCGATTCGAATCTACCTCCTGAAATCTGTTTCCTGCAATTCTGCCTTGATTTCAAATCCTCTTCTTTGCCTTCCCTCAATATATTTGTGGACCAGAGTTATCATTTATAACTCTGCAGGTTTGTGAATTGCAGTGCCCTGAAGCTCCATTTTACAACTCGCTTTTTGGGAGCTGGCCGTAAAAGCGCAGGATGGTTTCAGGCCCTGTGCTGGTTCCGGGGGGCAGCTGAGCCTGTGGTTAATTCTTCTTCCTGATGGGAAAATAGAGTGACCTGTGCCTGTCCCAACACCTAGAGCTAGCCTCTCATTGGTTCCCCATCTTCCCGTTCATCCACAGGACAAATTGCAACCTGTACGGAACAGGAGGTTAAAGGTGCTGATGCTCCAAGTAGGGAGATTGCTAGTAAAGTGGCTGGAATGGCGAACCCGAGCACAAGGAGATGAGAAATGAGGTGCGTTTTAGGAACCTTTCCCCATCACACGGTGTACCATCTTCTGGGTTTCTCATGCATGTTTTCCATGTAGGAAGATGCCCTTGAACCTCGAGATTTGGGACCCATGCGATGGGTACCACGCAGTATTACTTTAAAGGGTCTGCGTTTGCTCACCCAGCCTCACCAAATCTCTCAGCCCCAAGAGTGTCCACCCTTATGTCTCATCCAGCTGTGGGTCTAGATATGGTCAATCCAGGTTCCATCACAGCCCCTGAACGAATTGTGTAAGAATTTCTCTCTCTTTCACTGTCTTTGTTTCATGGGTTTTTAAAAGTAATTTATTTTTATAATGGGGTTTAGCTGCTTTTCACGGCTGTGTTTATGCCGCTTTACACCCACTTGACACACTAACAGAGAGATTTCAATACATAGGTTTTAAGATTATTACTAGTCAGATATATCCTTGTGTGGTGAATAGGGGGTGTTGAGTCCAGTTCTCTGAGCAAGGAGTAGGTCTTGTCTATTACATGTTGGGTTTATGGAACTGTATCTCAGGTAATTTGAAACCCTTGTTTTATGTATCACCCCACCTCACCTTTCCTGTTAAGCAGCCATAGTGTGTTTTCTGCATGTGTGACTCTGTTCTGTTTTGGAATTCAGTTCAAGTGTAATGGTTTTTACTTTCCCTGTATAAGTGATATCTTATGAGAAGTGTCCTTTTCTGTGTGACTTATTTCACTTAGAATCGTCGTACCTAAATCCACTCATCATGCTGCTACTAGCCTTATGACATTGATTTCATGGCTGAGTGATATTCCATTGTACATAAGGACCACAACTTCTTTATCCATTTTTCTCTTTCCTGGGATATTTAAGGTGGAATGAAGTGGAGGTCCTTGGCAACAGAGCAGCCCTAAACTTTGGTGTGCTTGTGTCTTGCTGATTTTTAATTTTCCCAATTTATACCCCCATGCGTGGAAGTGCCCTATGCGCTCTAAGCTGTGTTTTTTAGATGTTTCAGGACACACCGTACCCTTCTCCAGCGTGGCTGTTGGCAATTTACATTCCGCCCATCAGCGTAGCAAGGCTCCCATTTCTCCATGGCCTGTTCTGCATTTCTGGTTTTGACACTTTTCTCAGCATGGCCCTTTTGACCGATGGGCAGCGAGACTTCTTTGTAGCGCTGATTTGCCTTTCCAGGTTGCTTGGTTGGCCAAAAAGGGCGTATGCGTTTTTTCCTGAATATATTCAGGAAAAAACGCATACGCCCTTTTTGGCCAAGGGCATCATTGTCAACGTTTTGCCGCTTTTCATGTGCTTTAAAGGCGATTCGAATCTACCTCCTGAAATCTGTTTCCTGCAATTCTGCCTTGATTTCAAATCCTCTTCTTTGCCTTCCCTCAATATATTTGTGGACGAGAGTTATCATTTATAACTCTGCAGGTTTGTGAATTGCAGTGCCCTGAAGCTCCATTTTACAACTTGCTTTTTTGGGAGCTGGCCGCAAAAGCGCAGGATGGCTTCAGGCCCTGTTCTGGTTCTGGGGGGCAGGCTGAGCCTGTGGATAATTCTTCTTCCTGATGGGAAAATAGAGTGACCTGTGTCTGTCCCAATACCAAGAGCTAGTCTCTCATTGCTTCCCCGTCTTCCCGTTCATCCTCAGGACAAATTGCAACCTGTACGGAACAGGAGGTTAAAGGTGCTGATACTCCAAGTAGGGAGATTGCTAGTAAAGTGGCTGGAATTGCGAACCCGAGCTCAAGGAGATGACAAATGAGGTGCGTTTTAGAAAGCTTTCCCCATCACACGGTGTACCATCTTCTGGGTTTCTCATGCATGTTTTCGATGTAGGAAGATGCCCTTGAACCTGGAGATTTGGGACACATGGGATGGGTACCACACAGTATTACTTTAAAGGGTCTGCGTTTGCTCACCCAACCTCACCAAACCTCTCAGCCCCAAGAGTGTCCACCCTTATGTCTCATCCAGCTGTGGGTCTAGATATGGTCAATCCGGGTTGCATCACAGCCCCTGAACGAATTGTGTAAGAATTTCTCTCTCTTTCTCTGTCTTTGTTTCATGGGTTTTTAAAAGTAATTTATTTTTATAATGGGGTTTACCTGCTTTTCACTGCTGTGTTTATGCCGCTTTACACCCACTTGACACACTAACAGAGAGATTTCAATACATAGGTTTTAAGATTATTACTAGTCAGATATATCCTTGTGTGGTGAATAGGGGGTGTTAAGTCCAGTTCTCTGAGCAAGGAGTAGGTCTTGTCTATTACATGTTGGGTTTATGGAACGGTATCTCAGCTAATTTGAAACCCTTGTTTTATGTATCACCCCACCTCACTTTTCCTGTTAAGCAGCCATAGTGTGTTTTCTGCATGTGTGACTCTGTTCTGTTTTGGAATTCAGTTCAAGTGTAATGGTTTTTACTTTCCCTGTATAAGTGATATCTTATGAGAAGTGTCCTTTTCTGTGTGACTTATTTCACTTAGAATTGACGTACCTAAATCCACTCATCATGCTGCTACTAGCCTTATGACATTGATTTCATGGCTGAGTGATATTCCATTGTACATAAGGACCACAACTTCTTTATCCATTTTTCTCTTTCCTGGGATATTTAAGGTGGAATGAAGTGGAGGTCCTTGGCAACAGAGCAGCCCTAAACTTTGGTGTGCTTGTGTCTTGCTGATTTTTAATTTTCCCAATTTATACCCCCATGCGTGGAAGTGCCCTTAGCGCTCTAAGCTGTGTTTTTTAGATGTTTCAGGACACACCGTACCCTTCTCCAGCGTGGCTGTTGGCAATTTACATCCCGCCCATCAGCGTAGCAAGGCTCCCATTTCTCCATGGCCTGTCCTGCATTTCTGGTTTTGACACTTTTCTCAGCATGGCCCTTTTGACCGATGGGAAGCGAGACTTCTTTGTAGCGCTGATTTGCCTTTCCAGGTTGCTTGGTTGGCCAAAAAGGGCGTATGCGTTTTTTCCTGAATATATTCAGGAAAAAACGCATACGCCCTTTTTGGCCAAGGGCCTCATTGTCAACGTTTTGCTGCTTTTCATGTGCTTTAAAGGCGATTCGAATCTACCTCCTGAAATCTGTTTCCTGCAATTCTGCCTTGATTTCAAATCCTCTTCTTTGCCTTCCCTCAATATATTTGTGGACGAGAGTTATCATTTATAACTCTGCAGGTTTGTGAATTGCAGTGCCCTGAAGCTCCATTTTACAACTCGCTTTTTGGGAGCTGGCCGTAAAAGCGCAGGATGGTTTCAGGCCCTGTGCTGGTTCCGGGGGGCAGCTGAGCCTGTGGTTAATTCTTCTTCCTGATGGGAAAATAGAGTGACCTGTGCCTGTCCCAACACCTAGAGCTAGCCTCTCATTGGTTCCCCATCTTCCCCTTCATCCTCAGGACAAATTGCAACCTGTACGGAACAGGAGGTTAAAGGTGCTGATGCTCCAAGTAGGGAGATTGCTAGTAAAGTGGCTGGAATGGCGAACCCGAGCACAAGGAGATGAGAAATGAGGTGCGTTTTAGGAACCTTTCCCCATCACACGGTGTACCATCTTCTGGGTTTCTCATGCATGTTTTCCATGTAGGAAGATGCCCTTGAACCTCGAGATTTGGGACCCATGCGATGGGTACCACGCAGTATTACTTTAAAGGGTCTGCGTTTGCTCACCCAGCCTCACCAAATCTCTCAGCCCCAAGAGTGTCCACCCTTATGTCTCATCCAGCTGTGGGTCTAGATATGGTCAATCCAGGTTCCATCACAGCCCCTGAACGAATTGTGTAAGAATTTCTCTCTCTTTCACTGTCTTTGTTTCATGGGTTTTTAAAAGTAATTTATTTTTATAATGGGGTTTAGCTGCTTTTCACGGCTGTGTTTATGCCGCTTTACACCCACTTGACACACTAACAGAGAGATTTCAATACATAGGTTTTAAGATTATTACTAGTCAGATATATCCTTGTGTGGTGAATAGGGGGTGTTGAGTCCAGTTCTCTGAGCAAGGAGTAGGTCTTGTCTATTACATGTTGGGTTTATGGAACTGTATCTCAGGTAATTTGAAACCCTTGTTTTATGTATCACCCCACCTCACCTTTCCTGTTAAGCAGCCATAGTGTGTTTTCTGCATGTGTGACTCTGTTCTGTTTTGGAATTCAGTTCAAGTGTAATGGTTTTTACTTTCCCTGTATAAGTGATATCTTATGAGAAGTGTCCTTTTCTGTGTGACTTATTTCACTTAGAATCGTCGTACCTAAATCCACTCATCATGCTGCTACTAGCCTTATGACATTGATTTCATGGCTGAGTGATATTCCATTGTACATAAGGACCACAACTTCTTTATCCATTTTTCTCTTTCCTGGGATATTTAAGGTGGAATGAAGTGGAGGTCCTTGGCAACAGAGCAGCCCTAAACTTTGGTGTGCTTGTGTCTTGCTGATTTTTAATTTTCCCAATTTATACCCCCATGCGTGGAAGTGCCCTTAGCGCTCTAAGCTGTGTTTTTTAGATGTTTCAGGACACACTGTACCCTTCTCCAGCGTGGCTGTTGGCAATTTACATCCCGCCCATCAGCGTAGCAAGGCTCCCATTTCTCCATGGCCTGTCCTGCATTTCTGGTTTTGACACTTTTCTCAGCATGGCCCTTTTGACCGATGGGAAGCGAGACTTCTTTGTAGCGCTGATTTGCCTTTCCAGGTTGCTTGGTTGGCCAAAAAGGGCGTATGCGTTTTTTCCTGAATATATTCAGGAAAAAACGCATACGCCCTTTTTGGCCAAGGGCCTCATTGTCAACGTTTTGCTGCTTTTCATGTGCTTTAAAGGCGATTCGAATCTACCTCCTGAAATCTGTTTCCTGCAATTCTGCCTTGATTTCAAATCCTCTTCTTTGCCTTCCCTCAATATATTTGTGGACGAGAGTTATCATTTATAACTCTGCAGGTTTGTGAATTGCAGTGCCCTGAAGCTCCATTTTACAACTCGCTTTTTGGGAGCTGGCCGTAAAAGCGCAGGATGGTTTCAGGCCCTGTGCTGGTTCCGGGGGGCAGCTGAGCCTGTGGTTAATTCTTCTTCCTGATGGGAAAATAGAGTGACCTGTGCCTGTCCCAACACCTAGAGCTAGCCTCTCATTGGTTCCCCATCTTCCCCTTCATCCTCAGGACAAATTGCAACCTGTACGGAACAGGAGGTTAAAGGTGCTGATGCTCCAAGTAGGGAGATTGCTAGTAAAGTGGCTGGAATGGCGAACCCGAGCACAAGGAGATGAGAAATGAGGTGCGTTTTAGGAACCTTTCCCCATCACACGGTGTACCATCTTCTGGGTTTCTCATGCATGTTTTCCATGTAGGAAGATGCCCTTGAACCTCGAGATTTGGGACCCATGCGATGGGTACCACGCAGTATTACTTTAAAGGGTCTGCGTTTGCTCACCCAGCCTCACCAAATCTCTCAGCCCCAAGAGTGTCCACCCTTATGTCTCATCCAGCTGTGGGTCTAGATATGGTCAATCCGGGTTGCATCACAGCCCCTGAACGAATTGTGTAAGAATTTCTCTCTCTTTCTCTGTCTTTGTTTCATGGGTTTTTAAAAGTAATTTATTTTTATAATGGGGTTTACCTGCTTTTCACTGCTGTGTTTATGCCGCTTTACACCCACTTGACACACTAACAGAGAGATTTCAATACATAGGTTTTAAGATTATTACTAGTCAGATATATCCTTGTGTGGTGAATAGGGGGTGTTAAGTCCAGTTCTCTGAGCAAGGAGTAGGTCTTGTCTATTACATGTTGGGTTTATGGAACGGTATCTCAGCTAATTTGAAACCCTTGTTTTATGTATCACCCCACCTCACTTTTCCTGTTAAGCAGCCATAGTGTGTTTTCTGCATGTGTGACTCTGTTCTGTTTTGGAATTCAGTTCAAGTGTAATGGTTTTTACTTTCCCTGTATAAGTGATATCTTATGAGAAGTGTCCTTTTCTGTGTGACTTATTTCACTTAGAATCGACGTACCTAAATCCACTCATCATGCTGCTACTAGCCTTATGACATTGATTTCATGGCTGAGTGATATTCCATTGTACATAAGGACCACAACTTCTTTATCCATTTTTCTCTTTCCTGGGATATTTAAGGTGGAATGAAGTGGAGGTCCTTGGCAACAGAGCAGCCCTAAACTTTGGTGTGCTTGTGTCTTGCTGATTTTTAATTTTCCCAATTTATACCCCCATGCGTGGAAGTGCCCTTAGCGCTCTAAGCTGTGTTTTTTAGATGTTTCAGGACACACTGTACCCTTCTCCAGCGTGGCTGTTGGCAATTTACATCCCGCCCATCAGCGTAGCAAGGCTCCCATTTCTCCATGGCCTGTCCTGCATTTCTGGTTTTGACACTTTTCTCAGCATGGCCCTTTTGACCGATGGGAAGCGAGACTTCTTTGTAGCGCTGATTTGCCTTTCCAGGTTGCTTGGTTGGCCAAAAAGGGCGTATGCGTTTTTTCCTGAATATATTCAGGAAAAAACGCATACGCCCTTTTTGGCCAAGGGCCTCATTGTCAACGTTTTGCCGCTTTTCATGTGCTTTAAAGGCGATTCGAATCTACCTCCTGAAATCTGTTTCCTGCAATTCTGCCTTGATTTCAAATCCTCTTCTTTGCCTTCCCTCAATATATTTGTGGACGAGAGTTATCATTTATAACTCTGCAGGTTTGTGAATTGCAGTGCCCTGAAGCTCCATTTTACAACTCGCTTTTTGGGAGCTGGCCGTAAAAGCGCAGGATGGTTTCAGGCCCTGTGCTGGTTCCGGGGGGCAGCTGAGCCTGTGGTTAATTCTTCTTCCTGATGGGAAAATAGAGTGACCTGTGCCTGTCCCAACACCTAGAGCTAGCCTCTCATTGGTTCCCCATCTTCCCGTTCATCCACAGGACAAATTGCAACCTGTACGGAACAGGAGGTTAAAGGTGCTGATGCTCCAAGTAGGGAGATTGCTAGTAAAGTGGCTGGAATGGCGAACCCGAGCACAAGGAGATGAGAAATGAGGTGCGTTTTAGGAACCTTTCCCCATCACACGGTGTACCATCTTCTGGGTTTCTCATGCATGTTTTCGATGTAGGAAGATGCCCTTGAACCTCGAGATTTGGGACCCATGCGATGGGTACCACGCAGTATTACTTTAAAGGGTCTGCGTTTGCTCACCCAGCCTCACCAAATCTCTCAGCCCCAAGAGTGTCCACCCTTATGTCTCATCCAGCTGTGGGTCTAGATATGGTCAATCCAGGTTCCATCACAGCCCCTGAACGAATTGTGTAAGAATTTCTCTCTCTTTCACTGTCTTTGTTTCATGGGTTTTTAAAAGTAATTTATTTTTATAATGGGGTTTAGCTGCTTTTCACGGCTGTGTTTATGCCGCTTTACACCCACTTGACACACTAACAGAGAGATTTCAATACATAGGTTTTAAGATTATTACTAGTCAGATATATCCTTGTGTGGTGAATAGGGGGTGTTGAGTCCAGTTCTCTGAGCAAGGAGTAGGTCTTGTCTATTACATGTTGGGTTTATGGAACTGTATCTCAGGTAATTTGAAACCCTTGTTTTATGTATCACCCCACCTCACCTTTCCTGTTAAGCAGCCATAGTGTGTTTTCTGCATGTGTGACTCTGTTCTGTTTTGGAATTCAGTTCAAGTGTAATGGTTTTTACTTTCCCTGTATAAGTGATATCTTATGAGAAGTGTCCTTTTCTGTGTGACTTATTTCACTTAGAATCGTCGTACCTAAATCCACTCATCATGCTGCTACTAGCCTTATGACATTGATTTCATGGCTGAGTGATATTCCATTGTACATAAGGACCACAACTTCTTTATCCATTTTTCTCTTTCCTGGGATATTTAAGGTGGAATGAAGTGGAGGTCCTTGGCAACAGAGCAGCCCTAAACTTTGGTGTGCTTGTGTCTTGCTGATTTTTAATTTTCCCAATTTATACCCCCATGCGTGGAAGTGCCCTATGCGCTCTAAGCTGTGTTTTTTAGATGTTTCAGGACACACCGTACCCTTCTCCAGCGTGGCTGTTGGCAATTTACATTCCGCCCATCAGCGTAGCAAGGCTCCCATTTCTCCATGGCCTGTTCTGCATTTCTGGTTTTGACACTTTTCTCAGCATGGCCCTTTTGACCGATGGGCAGCGAGACTTCTTTGTAGCGCTGATTTGCCTTTCCAGGTTGCTTGGTTGGCCAAAAAGGGCGTATGCGTTTTTTCCTGAATATATTCAGGAAAAAACGCATACGCCCTTTTTGGCCAAGGGCATCATTGTCAACGTTTTGCCGCTTTTCATGTGCTTTAAAGGCGATTCGAATCTACCTCCTGAAATCTGTTTCCTGCAATTCTGCCTTGATTTCAAATCCTCTTCTTTGCCTTCCCTCAATATATTTGTGGACGAGAGTTATCATTTATAACTCTGCAGGTTTGTGAATTGCAGTGCCCTGAAGCTCCATTTTACAACTTGCTTTTTTGGGAGCTGGCCGCAAAAGCGCAGGATGGCTTCAGGCCCTGTTCTGGTTCTGGGGGGCAGGCTGAGCCTGTGGATAATTCTTCTTCCTGATGGGAAAATAGAGTGACCTGTGTCTGTCCCAATACCAAGAGCTAGTCTCTCATTGCTTCCCCGTCTTCCCGTTCATCCTCAGGACAAATTGCAACCTGTACGGAACAGGAGGTTAAAGGTGCTGATACTCCAAGTAGGGAGATTGCTAGTAAAGTGGCTGGAATTGCGAACCCGAGCTCAAGGAGATGACAAATGAGGTGCGTTTTAGAAAGCTTTCCCCATCACACGGTGTACCATCTTCTGGGTTTCTCATGCATGTTTTCGATGTAGGAAGATGCCCTTGAACCTGGAGATTTGGGACACATGGGATGGGTACCACACAGTATTACTTTAAAGGGTCTGCGTTTGCTCACCCAACCTCACCAAACCTCTCAGCCCCAAGAGTGTCCACCCTTATGTCTCATCCAGCTGTGGGTCTAGATATGGTCAATCCGGGTTGCATCACAGCCCCTGAACGAATTGTGTAAGAATTTCTCTCTCTTTCTCTGTCTTTGTTTCATGGGTTTTTAAAAGTAATTTATTTTTATAATGGGGTTTACCTGCTTTTCACTGCTGTGTTTATGCCGCTTTACACCCACTTGACACACTAACAGAGAGATTTCAATACATAGGTTTTAAGATTATTACTAGTCAGATATATCCTTGTGTGGTGAATAGGGGGTGTTAAGTCCAGTTCTCTGAGCAAGGAGTAGGTCTTGTCTATTACATGTTGGGTTTATGGAACGGTATCTCAGCTAATTTGAAACCCTTGTTTTATGTATCACCCCACCTCACTTTTCCTGTTAAGCAGCCATAGTGTGTTTTCTGCATGTGTGACTCTGTTCTGTTTTGGAATTCAGTTCAAGTGTAATGGTTTTTACTTTCCCTGTATAAGTGATATCTTATGAGAAGTGTCCTTTTCTGTGTGACTTATTTCACTTAGAATCGACGTACCTAAATCCACTCATCATGCTGCTACTAGCCTTATGACATTGATTTCATGGCTGAGTGATATTCCATTGTACATAAGGACCACAACTTCTTTATCCATTTTTCTCTTTCCTGGGATATTTAAGGTGGAATGAAGTGGAGGTCCTTGGCAACAGAGCAGCCCTAAACTTTGGTGTGCTTGTGTCTTGCTGATTTTTAATTTTCCCAATTTATACCCCCATGCGTGGAAGTGCCCTTAGCGCTCTAAGCTGTGTTTTTTAGATGTTTCAGGACACACCGTACCCTTCTCCAGCGTGGCTGTTGGCAATTTACATCCCGCCCATCAGCGTAGCAAGGCTCCCATTTCTCCATGGCCTGTCCTGCATTTCTGGTTTTGACACTTTTCTCAGCATGGCCCTTTTGACCGATGGGAAGCGAGACTTCTTTGTAGCGCTGATTTGCCTTTCCAGGTTGCTTGGTTGGCCAAAAAGGGCGTATGCGTTTTTTCCTGAATATATTCAGGAAAAAACGCATACGCCCTTTTTGGCCAAGGGCCTCATTGTCAACGTTTTGCTGCTTTTCATGTGCTTTAAAGGCGATTCGAATCTACCTCCTGAAATCTGTTTCCTGCAATTCTGCCTTGATTTCAAATCCTCTTCTTTGCCTTCCCTCAATATATTTGTGGACGAGAGTTATCATTTATAACTCTGCAGGTTTGTGAATTGCAGTGCCCTGAAGCTCCATTTTACAACTTGCTTTTTTGGGAGCTGGCCGCAAAAGCGCAGGATGGTTTCAGGCCCTGTGCTGGTTCCGGGGGGCAGCTGAGCCTGTGGTTAATTCTTCTTCCTGATGGGAAAATAGAGTGACCTGTGCCTGTCCCAACACCTAGAGCTAGCCTCTCATTGGTTCCCCATCTTCCCCTTCATCCTCAGGACAAATTGCAACCTGTACGGAACAGGAGGTTAAAGGTGCTGATGCTCCAAGTAGGGAGATTGCTAGTAAAGTGGCTGGAATGGCGAACCCGAGCACAAGGAGATGAGAAATGAGGTGCGTTTTAGGAACCTTTCCCCATCACACGGTGTACCATCTTCTGGGTTTCTCATGCATGTTTTCCATGTAGGAAGATGCCCTTGAACCTCGAGATTTGGGACCCATGCGATGGGTACCACGCAGTATTACTTTAAAGGGTCTGCGTTTGCTCACCCAGCCTCACCAAATCTCTCAGCCCCAAGAGTGTCCACCCTTATGTCTCATCCAGCTGTGGGTCTAGATATGGTCAATCCAGGTTCCATCACAGCCCCTGAACGAATTGTGTAAGAATTTCTCTCTCTTTCACTGTCTTTGTTTCATGGGTTTTTAAAAGTAATTTATTTTTATAATGGGGTTTAGCTGCTTTTCACGGCTGTGTTTATGCCGCTTTACACCCACTTGACACACTAACAGAGAGATTTCAATACATAGGTTTTAAGATTATTACTAGTCAGATATATCCTTGTGTGGTGAATAGGGGGTGTTGAGTCCAGTTCTCTGAGCAAGGAGTAGGTCTTGTCTATTACATGTTGGGTTTATGGAACTGTATCTCAGGTAATTTGAAACCCTTGTTTTATGTATCACCCCACCTCACCTTTCCTGTTAAGCAGCCATAGTGTGTTTTCTGCATGTGTGACTCTGTTCTGTTTTGGAATTCAGTTCAAGTGTAATGGTTTTTACTTTCCCTGTATAAGTGATATCTTATGAGAAGTGTCCTTTTCTGTGTGACTTATTTCACTTAGAATCGTCGTACCTAAATCCACTCATCATGCTGCTACTAGCCTTATGACATTGATTTCATGGCTGAGTGATATTCCATTGTACATAAGGACCACAACTTCTTTATCCATTTTTCTCTTTCCTGGGATATTTAAGGTGGAATGAAGTGGAGGTCCTTGGCAACAGAGCAGCCCTAAACTTTGGTGTGCTTGTGTCTTGCTGATTTTTAATTTTCCCAATTTATACCCCCATGCGTGGAAGTGCCCTTAGCGCTCTAAGCTGTGTTTTTTAGATGTTTCAGGACACACTGTACCCTTCTCCAGCGTGGCTGTTGGCAATTTACATCCCGCCCATCAGCGTAGCAAGGCTCCCATTTCTCCATGGCCTGTCCTGCATTTCTGGTTTTGACACTTTTCTCAGCATGGCCCTTTTGACCGATGGGAAGCGAGACTTCTTTGTAGCGCTGATTTGCCTTTCCAGGTTGCTTGGTTGGCCAAAAAGGGCGTATGCGTTTTTTCCTGAATATATTCAGGAAAAAACGCATACGCCCTTTTTGGCCAAGGGCCTCATTGTCAACGTTTTGCTGCTTTTCATGTGCTTTAAAGGCGATTCGAATCTACCTCCTGAAATCTGTTTCCTGCAATTCTGCCTTGATTTCAAATCCTCTTCTTTGCCTTCCCTCAATATATTTGTGGACGAGAGTTATCATTTATAACTCTGCAGGTTTGTGAATTGCAGTGCCCTGAAGCTCCATTTTACAACTCGCTTTTTGGGAGCTGGCCGTAAAAGCGCAGGATGGTTTCAGGCCCTGTGCTGGTTCCGGGGGGCAGCTGAGCCTGTGGTTAATTCTTCTTCCTGATGGGAAAATAGAGTGACCTGTGCCTGTCCCAACACCTAGAGCTAGCCTCTCATTGGTTCCCCATCTTCCCCTTCATCCTCAGGACAAATTGCAACCTGTACGGAACAGGAGGTTAAAGGTGCTGATGCTCCAAGTAGGGAGATTGCTAGTAAAGTGGCTGGAATGGCGAACCCGAGCACAAGGAGATGAGAAATGAGGTGCGTTTTAGGAACCTTTCCCCATCACACGGTGTACCATCTTCTGGGTTTCTCATGCATGTTTTCCATGTAGGAAGATGCCCTTGAACCTCGAGATTTGGGACCCATGCGATGGGTACCACGCAGTATTACTTTAAAGGGTCTGCGTTTGCTCACCCAGCCTCACCAAATCTCTCAGCCCCAAGAGTGTCCACCCTTATGTCTCATCCAGCTGTGGGTCTAGATATGGTCAATCCGGGTTGCATCACAGCCCCTGAACGAATTGTGTAAGAATTTCTCTCTCTTTCTCTGTCTTTGTTTCATGGGTTTTTAAAAGTAATTTATTTTTATAATGGGGTTTACCTGCTTTTCACTGCTGTGTTTATGCCGCTTTACACCCACTTGACACACTAACAGAGAGATTTCAATACATAGGTTTTAAGATTATTACTAGTCAGATATATCCTTGTGTGGTGAATAGGGGGTGTTAAGTCCAGTTCTCTGAGCAAGGAGTAGGTCTTGTCTATTACATGTTGGGTTTATGGAACGGTATCTCAGCTAATTTGAAACCCTTGTTTTATGTATCACCCCACCTCACTTTTCCTGTTAAGCAGCCATAGTGTGTTTTCTGCATGTGTGACTCTGTTCTGTTTTGGAATTCAGTTCAAGTGTAATGGTTTTTACTTTCCCTGTATAAGTGATATCTTATGAGAAGTGTCCTTTTCTGTGTGACTTATTTCACTTAGAATCGACGTACCTAAATCCACTCATCATGCTGCTACTAGCCTTATGACATTGATTTCATGGCTGAGTGATATTCCATTGTACATAAGGACCACAACTTCTTTATCCATTTTTCTCTTTCCTGGGATATTTAAGGTGGAATGAAGTGGAGGTCCTTGGCAACAGAGCAGCCCTAAACTTTGGTGTGCTTGTGTCTTGCTGATTTTTAATTTTCCCAATTTATACCCCCATGCGTGGAAGTGCCCTTAGCGCTCTAAGCTGTGTTTTTTAGATGTTTCAGGACACACTGTACCCTTCTCCAGCGTGGCTGTTGGCAATTTACATCCCGCCCATCAGCGTAGCAAGGCTCCCATTTCTCCATGGCCTGTCCTGCATTTCTGGTTTTGACACTTTTCTCAGCATGGCCCTTTTGACCGATGGGAAGCGAGACTTCTTTGTAGCGCTGATTTGCCTTTCCAGGTTGCTTGGTTGGCCAAAAAGGGCGTATGCGTTTTTTCCTGAATATATTCAGGAAAAAACGCATACGCCCTTTTTGGCCAAGGGCCTCATTGTCAACGTTTTGCCGCTTTTCATGTGCTTTAAAGGCGATTCGAATCTACCTCCTGAAATCTGTTTCCTGCAATTCTGCCTTGATTTCAAATCCTCTTCTTTGCCTTCCCTCAATATATTTTTGGACGAGAGTTATCATTTATAACTCTGCAGGTTTGTGAATTGCAGTGCCCTGAAGCTCCATTTTACAACTCGCTTTTTGGGAGCTGGCCGTAAAAGCGCAGGATGGTTTCAGGCCCTGTGCTGGTTCCGGGGGGCAGCTGAGCCTGTGGTTAATTCTTCTTCCTGATGGGAAAATAGAGTGACCTGTGCCTGTCCCAACACCTAGAGCTAGCCTCTCATTGGTTCCCCATCTTCCCGTTCATCCACAGGACAAATTGCAACCTGTACGGAACAGGAGGTTAAAGGTGCTGATGCTCCAAGTAGGGAGATTGCTAGTAAAGTGGCTGGAATGGCGAACCCGAGCACAAGGAGATGAGAAATGAGGTGCGTTTTAGGAACCTTTCCCCATCACACGGTGTACCATCTTCTGGGTTTCTCATGCATGTTTTCGATGTAGGAAGATGCCCTTGAACCTCGAGATTTGGGACCCATGCGATGGGTACCACGCAGTATTACTTTAAAGGGTCTGCGTTTGCTCACCCAGCCTCACCAAATCTCTCAGCCCCAAGAGTGTCCACCCTTATGTCTCATCCAGCTGTGGGTCTAGATATGGTCAATCCAGGTTCCATCACAGCCCCTGAACGAATTGTGTAAGAATTTCTCTCTCTTTCACTGTCTTTGTTTCATGGGTTTTTAAAAGTAATTTATTTTTATAATGGGGTTTAGCTGCTTTTCACGGCTGTGTTTATGCCGCTTTACACCCACTTGACACACTAACAGAGAGATTTCAATACATAGGTTTTAAGATTATTACTAGTCAGATATATCCTTGTGTGGTGAATAGGGGGTGTTGAGTCCAGTTCTCTGAGCAAGGAGTAGGTCTTGTCTATTACATGTTGGGTTTATGGAACTGTATCTCAGGTAATTTGAAACCCTTGTTTTATGTATCACCCCACCTCACCTTTCCTGTTAAGCAGCCATAGTGTGTTTTCTGCATGTGTGACTCTGTTCTGTTTTGGAATTCAGTTCAAGTGTAATGGTTTTTACTTTCCCTGTATAAGTGATATCTTATGAGAAGTGTCCTTTTCTGTGTGACTTATTTCACTTAGAATCGTCGTACCTAAATCCACTCATCATGCTGCTACTAGCCTTATGACATTGATTTCATGGCTGAGTGATATTCCATTGTACATAAGGACCACAACTTCTTTATCCATTTTTCTCTTTCCTGGGATATTTAAGGTGGAATGAAGTGGAGGTCCTTGGCAACAGAGCAGCCCTAAACTTTGGTGTGCTTGTGTCTTGCTGATTTTTAATTTTCCCAATTTATACCCCCATGCGTGGAAGTGCCCTATGCGCTCTAAGCTGTGTTTTTTAGATGTTTCAGGACACACCGTACCCTTCTCCAGCGTGGCTGTTGGCAATTTACATTCCGCCCATCAGCGTAGCAAGGCTCCCATTTCTCCATGGCCTGTTCTGCATTTCTGGTTTTGACACTTTTCTCAGCATGGCCCTTTTGACCGATGGGCAGCGAGACTTCTTTGTAGCGCTGATTTGCCTTTCCAGGTTGCTTGGTTGGCCAAAAAGGGCGTATGCGTTTTTTCCTGAATATATTCAGGAAAAAACGCATACGCCCTTTTTGGCCAAGGGCATCATTGTCAACGTTTTGCCGCTTTTCATGTGCTTTAAAGGCGATTCGAATCTACCTCCTGAAATCTGTTTCCTGCAATTCTGCCTTGATTTCAAATCCTCTTCTTTGCCTTCCCTCAATATATTTGTGGACGAGAGTTATCATTTATAACTCTGCAGGTTTGTGAATTGCAGTGCCCTGAAGCTCCATTTTACAACTTGCTTTTTTGGGAGCTGGCCGCAAAAGCGCAGGATGGCTTCAGGCCCTGTTCTGGTTCTGGGGGGCAGGCTGAGCCTGTGGATAATTCTTCTTCCTGATGGGAAAATAGAGTGACCTGTGTCTGTCCCAATACCAAGAGCTAGTCTCTCATTGCTTCCCCGTCTTCCCGTTCATCCTCAGGACAAATTGCAACCTGTACGGAACAGGAGGTTAAAGGTGCTGATACTCCAAGTAGGGAGATTGCTAGTAAAGTGGCTGGAATTGCGAACCCGAGCTCAAGGAGATGACAAATGAGGTGCGTTTTAGAAAGCTTTCCCCATCACACGGTGTACCATCTTCTGGGTTTCTCATGCATGTTTTCGATGTAGGAAGATGCCCTTGAACCTGGAGATTTGGGACACATGGGATGGGTACCACACAGTATTACTTTAAAGGGTCTGCGTTTGCTCACCCAACCTCACCAAACCTCTCAGCCCCAAGAGTGTCCACCCTTATGTCTCATCCAGCTGTGGGTCTAGATATGGTCAATCCGGGTTGCATCACAGCCCCTGAACGAATTGTGTAAGAATTTCTCTCTCTTTCTCTGTCTTTGTTTCATGGGTTTTTAAAAGTAATTTATTTTTATAATGGGGTTTACCTGCTTTTCACTGCTGTGTTTATGCCGCTTTACACCCACTTGACACACTAACAGAGAGATTTCAATACATAGGTTTTAAGATTATTACTAGTCAGATATATCCTTGTGTGGTGAATAGGGGGTGTTAAGTCCAGTTCTCTGAGCAAGGAGTAGGTCTTGTCTATTACATGTTGGGTTTATGGAACGGTATCTCAGCTAATTTGAAACCCTTGTTTTATGTATCACCCCACCTCACTTTTCCTGTTAAGCAGCCATAGTGTGTTTTCTGCATGTGTGACTCTGTTCTGTTTTGGAATTCAGTTCAAGTGTAATGGTTTTTACTTTCCCTGTATAAGTGATATCTTATGAGAAGTGTCCTTTTCTGTGTGACTTATTTCACTTAGAATCGACGTACCTAAATCCACTCATCATGCTGCTACTAGCCTTATGACATTGATTTCATGGCTGAGTGATATTCCATTGTACATAAGGACCACAACTTCTTTATCCATTTTTCTCTTTCCTGGGATATTTAAGGTGGAATGAAGTGGAGGTCCTTGGCAACAGAGCAGCCCTAAACTTTGGTGTGCTTGTGTCTTGCTGATTTTTAATTTTCCCAATTTATACCCCCATGCGTGGAAGTGCCCTTAGCGCTCTAAGCTGTGTTTTTTAGATGTTTCAGGACACACCGTACCCTTCTCCAGCGTGGCTGTTGGCAATTTACATCCCGCCCATCAGCGTAGCAAGGCTCCCATTTCTCCATGGCCTGTCCTGCATTTCTGGTTTTGACACTTTTCTCAGCATGGCCCTTTTGACCGATGGGAAGCGAGACTTCTTTGTAGCGCTGATTTGCCTTTCCAGGTTGCTTGGTTGGCCAAAAAGGGCGTATGCGTTTTTTCCTGAATATATTCAGGAAAAAACGCATACGCCCTTTTTGGCCAAGGGCCTCATTGTCAACGTTTTGCTGCTTTTCATGTGCTTTAAAGGCGATTCGAATCTACCTCCTGAAATCTGTTTCCTGCAATTCTGCCTTGATTTCAAATCCTCTTCTTTGCCTTCCCTCAATATATTTGTGGACGAGAGTTATCATTTATAACTCTGCAGGTTTGTGAATTGCAGTGCCCTGAAGCTCCATTTTACAACTCGCTTTTTGGGAGCTGGCCGTAAAAGCGCAGGATGGTTTCAGGCCCTGTGCTGGTTCCGGGGGGCAGCTGAGCCTGTGGTTAATTCTTCTTCCTGATGGGAAAATAGAGTGACCTGTGCCTGTCCCAACACCTAGAGCTAGCCTCTCATTGGTTCCCCATCTTCCCCTTCATCCTCAGGACAAATTGCAACCTGTACGGAACAGGAGGTTAAAGGTGCTGATGCTCCAAGTAGGGAGATTGCTAGTAAAGTGGCTGGAATGGCGAACCCGAGCACAAGGAGATGAGAAATGAGGTGCGTTTTAGGAACCTTTCCCCATCACACGGTGTACCATCTTCTGGGTTTCTCATGCATGTTTTCCATGTAGGAAGATGCCCTTGAACCTCGAGATTTGGGACCCATGCGATGGGTACCACGCAGTATTACTTTAAAGGGTCTGCGTTTGCTCACCCAGCCTCACCAAATCTCTCAGCCCCAAGAGTGTCCACCCTTATGTCTCATCCAGCTGTGGGTCTAGATATGGTCAATCCAGGTTCCATCACAGCCCCTGAACGAATTGTGTAAGAATTTCTCTCTCTTTCACTGTCTTTGTTTCATGGGTTTTTAAAAGTAATTTATTTTTATAATGGGGTTTAGCTGCTTTTCACGGCTGTGTTTATGCCGCTTTACACCCACTTGACACACTAACAGAGAGATTTCAATACATAGGTTTTAAGATTATTACTAGTCAGATATATCCTTGTGTGGTGAATAGGGGGTGTTGAGTCCAGTTCTCTGAGCAAGGAGTAGGTCTTGTCTATTACATGTTGGGTTTATGGAACTGTATCTCAGGTAATTTGAAACCCTTGTTTTATGTATCACCCCACCTCACCTTTCCTGTTAAGCAGCCATAGTGTGTTTTCTGCATGTGTGACTCTGTTCTGTTTTGGAATTCAGTTCAAGTGTAATGGTTTTTACTTTCCCTGTATAAGTGATATCTTATGAGAAGTGTCCTTTTCTGTGTGACTTATTTCACTTAGAATCGTCGTACCTAAATCCACTCATCATGCTGCTACTAGCCTTATGACATTGATTTCATGGCTGAGTGATATTCCATTGTACATAAGGACCACAACTTCTTTATCCATTTTTCTCTTTCCTGGGATATTTAAGGTGGAATGAAGTGGAGGTCCTTGGCAACAGAGCAGCCCTAAACTTTGGTGTGCTTGTGTCTTGCTGATTTTTAATTTTCCCAATTTATACCCCCATGCGTGGAAGTGCCCTTAGCGCTCTAAGCTGTGTTTTTTAGATGTTTCAGGACACACTGTACCCTTCTCCAGCGTGGCTGTTGGCAATTTACATCCCGCCCATCAGCGTAGCAAGGCTCCCATTTCTCCATGGCCTGTCCTGCATTTCTGGTTTTGACACTTTTCTCAGCATGGCCCTTTTGACCGATGGGAAGCGAGACTTCTTTGTAGCGCTGATTTGCCTTTCCAGGTTGCTTGGTTGGCCAAAAAGGGCGTATGCGTTTTTTCCTGAATATATTCAGGAAAAAACGCATACGCCCTTTTTGGCCAAGGGCCTCATTGTCAACGTTTTGCTGCTTTTCATGTGCTTTAAAGGCGATTCGAATCTACCTCCTGAAATCTGTTTCCTGCAATTCTGCCTTGATTTCAAATCCTCTTCTTTGCCTTCCCTCAATATATTTGTGGACGAGAGTTATCATTTATAACTCTGCAGGTTTGTGAATTGCAGTGCCCTGAAGCTCCATTTTACAACTCGCTTTTTGGGAGCTGGCCGTAAAAGCGCAGGATGGTTTCAGGCCCTGTGCTGGTTCCGGGGGGCAGCTGAGCCTGTGGTTAATTCTTCTTCCTGATGGGAAAATAGAGTGACCTGTGCCTGTCCCAACACCTAGAGCTAGCCTCTCATTGGTTCCCCATCTTCCCCTTCATCCTCAGGACAAATTGCAACCTGTACGGAACAGGAGGTTAAAGGTGCTGATGCTCCAAGTAGGGAGATTGCTAGTAAAGTGGCTGGAATGGCGAACCCGAGCACAAGGAGATGAGAAATGAGGTGCGTTTTAGGAACCTTTCCCCATCACACGGTGTACCATCTTCTGGGTTTCTCATGCATGTTTTCCATGTAGGAAGATGCCCTTGAACCTCGAGATTTGGGACCCATGCGATGGGTACCACGCAGTATTACTTTAAAGGGTCTGCGTTTGCTCACCCAGCCTCACCAAATCTCTCAGCCCCAAGAGTGTCCACCCTTATGTCTCATCCAGCTGTGGGTCTAGATATGGTCAATCCGGGTTGCATCACAGCCCCTGAACGAATTGTGTAAGAATTTCTCTCTCTTTCTCTGTCTTTGTTTCATGGGTTTTTAAAAGTAATTTATTTTTATAATGGGGTTTACCTGCTTTTCACTGCTGTGTTTATGCCGCTTTACACCCACTTGACACACTAACAGAGAGATTTCAATACATAGGTTTTAAGATTATTACTAGTCAGATATATCCTTGTGTGGTGAATAGGGGGTGTTAAGTCCAGTTCTCTGAGCAAGGAGTAGGTCTTGTCTATTACATGTTGGGTTTATGGAACGGTATCTCAGCTAATTTGAAACCCTTGTTTTATGTATCACCCCACCTCACTTTTCCTGTTAAGCAGCCATAGTGTGTTTTCTGCATGTGTGACTCTGTTCTGTTTTGGAATTCAGTTCAAGTGTAATGGTTTTTACTTTCCCTGTATAAGTGATATCTTATGAGAAGTGTCCTTTTCTGTGTGACTTATTTCACTTAGAATCGACGTACCTAAATCCACTCATCATGCTGCTACTAGCCTTATGACATTGATTTCATGGCTGAGTGATATTCCATTGTACATAAGGACCACAACTTCTTTATCCATTTTTCTCTTTCCTGGGATATTTAAGGTGGAATGAAGTGGAGGTCCTTGGCAACAGAGCAGCCCTAAACTTTGGTGTGCTTGTGTCTTGCTGATTTTTAATTTTCCCAATTTATACCCCCATGCGTGGAAGTGCCCTTAGCGCTCTAAGCTGTGTTTTTTAGATGTTTCAGGACACACTGTACCCTTCTCCAGCGTGGCTGTTGGCAATTTACATCCCGCCCATCAGCGTAGCAAGGCTCCCATTTCTCCATGGCCTGTCCTGCATTTCTGGTTTTGACACTTTTCTCAGCATGGCCCTTTTGACCGATGGGCAGCGAGACTTCTTTGTAGCGCTGATTTGCCTTTCCAGGTTGCTTGGTTGGCCAAAAAGGGCGTATGCGTTTTTGCCTGAATATATTCAGGAAAAAACGCATACGCCCGTTTTGGCCAAGGGCATCATTGTCAACGTTTTGCCGCTTTTCATGTGCTTTAAAGGCGATTCGAATCTACCTCCTGAAATCTGTTTCCTGCAATTCTGCCTTGATTTCAAATCCTCTTCTTTGCCTTCCCTCAATATATTTGTGGACGAGAGTTATCATTTATAACTCTGCAGGTTTGTGAATTGCAGTGCCCTGAAGCTCCATTTTACAACTTGCTTTTTTGAGAGCTGGCCGCAAAAGCGCAGGATGGCTTCAGGCCCTGTTCTGGTTCTGGGGGGCAGGCTGAGCCTGTGGATAATTCTTCTTCCTGATGGGAAAATAGAGTGACCTGTGTCTGTCCCAATACCAAGAGCTAGTCTCTCATTGCTTCCCCATCTTCCCGTTCATCCTCAGGACAAATTGCAACCTGTACGGAACAGGAGGTTAAAGGTGCTGATACTCCAAGTAGGGAGATTGCTAGTAAAGTGGCTGGAATTGCGAACCCGAGCTCAAGGAGATGACAAATGAGGTGCGTTTTAGAAAGCTTTCCCCATCACACGGTGTACCATCTTCTGGGTTTCTCATGCATGTTTTCGATGTAGGAAGATGCCCTTGAACCTGGAGATTTGGGACACATGGGATGGGTACCACACAGTATTACTTTAAAGGGTCTGCGTTTGCTCACCCAACCTCACCAAACCTCTCAGCCCCAAGAGTGTCCACCCTTATGTCTCATCCAGCTGTGGGTCTAGATATGGTCAATCCGGGTTGCATCACAGCCCCTGAACGAATTGTGTAAGAATTTCTCTCTCTTTCTCTGTCTTTGTTTCATGGGTTTTTAAAAGTAATTTATTTTTATAATGGGGTTTACCTGCTTTTCACTGCTGTGTTTATGCCGCTTTACACCCACTTGACACACTAACAGAGAGATTTCAATACATAGGTTTTAAGATTATTACTAGTCAGATATATCCTTGTGTGGTGAATAGGGGGTGTTAAGTCCAGTTCTCTGAGCAAGGAGTAGGTCTTGTCTATTACATGTTGGGTTTATGGAACGGTATCTCAGCTAATTTGAAACCCTTGTTTTATGTATCACCCCACCTCACTTTTCCTGTTAAGCAGCCATAGTGTGTTTTCTGCATGTGTGACTCTGTTCTGTTTTGGAATTCAGTTCAAGTGTAATGGTTTTTACTTTCCCTGTATAAGTGATATCTTATGAGAAGTGTCCTTTTCTGTGTGACTTATTTCACTTAGAATCGTCGTACCTAAATCCACTCATCATGCTGCTACTAGCCTTATGACATTGATTTCATGGCTGAGTGATATTCCATTGTACATAAGGACCACAACTTCTTTATCCATTTTTCTCTTTCCTGGGATATTTAAGGTGGAATGAAGTGGAGGTCCTTGGCAACAGAGCAGCCCTAAACTTTGGTGTGCTTGTGTCTTGCTGATTTTTAATTTTCCCAATTTATACCCCCATGCGTGGAAGTGCCCTATGCGCTCTAAGCTGTGTTTTTTAGATGTTTCAGGACACACCGTACCCTTCTCCAGCGTGGCTGTTGGCAATTTACATTCCGCCCATCAGCGTAGCAAGGCTCCCATTTCTCCATGGCCTGTTCTGCATTTCTGGTTTTGACACTTTTCTCAGCATGGCCCTTTTGACCGATGGGCAGCGAGACTTCTTTGTAGCGCTGATTTGCCTTTCCAGGTTGCTTGGTTGGCCAAAAAGGGCGTATGCGTTTTTTCCTGAATATATTCAGGAAAAAACGCATACGCCCGTTTTGGCCAAGGGCATCATTGTCAACGTTTTGCCGCTTTTCATGTGCTTTAAAGGCGATTCGAATCTACCTCCTGAAATCTGTTTCCTGCAATTCTGCCTTGATTTCAAATCCTCTTCTTTGCCTTCCCTCAATATATTTGTGGACGAGAGTTATCATTTATAACTCTGCAGGTTTGTGAATTGCAGTGCCCTGAAGCTCCATTTTACAACTTGCTTTTTTGGGAGCTGGCCGCAAAAGCGCAGGATGGCTTCAGGCCCTGTTCTGGTTCTGGGGGGCAGGCTGAGCCTGTGGATAATTCTTCTTCCTGATGGGAAAATAGAGTGACCTGTGTCTGTCCCAATACCAAGAGCTAGTCTCTCATTGCTTCCCCGTCTTCCCGTTCATCCTCAGGACAAATTGCAACCTGTACGGAACAGGAGGTTAAAGGTGCTGATACTCCAAGCAGGGAGATTGCTAGTAAAGTGGCTGGAATTGCGAACCCGAGCTCAAGGAGATGACAAATGAGGTGCGTTTTAGAAAGCTTTCCCCATCACACGGTGTACCATCTTCTGGGTTTCTCATGCATGTTTTCGATGTAGGAAGATGCCCTTGAACCTGGAGATTTGGGACACATGGGATGGGTACCACACAGTATTACTTTAAAGGGTCTGCGTTTGCTCACCCAACCTCACCAAACCTCTCAGCCCCAAGAGTGTCCACCCTTATGTCTCATCCAGCTGTGGGTCTAGATATGGTCAATCCGGGTTGCATCACAGCCCCTGAACGAATTGTGTAAGAATTTCTCTCTCTTTCTCTGTCTTTGTTTCATGGGTTTTTAAAAGTAATTTATTTTTATAATGGGGTTTACCTGCTTTTCACTGCTGTGTTTATGCCGCTTTACACCCACTTGACACACTAACAGAGAGATTTCAATACATAGGTTTTAAGATTATTACTAGTCAGATATATCCTTGTGTGGTGAATAGGGGGTGTTAAGTCCAGTTCTCTGAGCAAGGAGTAGGTCTTGTCTATTACATGTTGGGTTTATGGAACGGTATCTCAGCTAATTTGAAACCCTTGTTTTATGTATCACCCCACCTCACTTTTCCTGTTAAGCAGCCATAGTGTGTTTTCTGCATGTGTGACTCTGTTCTGTTTTGGAATTCAGTTCAAGTGTAATGGTTTTTACTTTCCCTGTATAAGTGATATCTTATGAGAAGTGTCCTTTTCTGTGTGACTTATTTCACTTAGAATCGACGTACCTAAATCCACTCATCATGCTGCTACTAGCCTTATGACATTGATTTCATGGCTGAGTGATATTCCATTGTACATAAGGACCACAACTTCTTTATCCATTTTTCTCTTTCCTGGGATATTTAAGGTGGAATGAAGTGGAGGTCCTTGGCAACAGAGCAGCCCTAAACTTTGGTGTGCTTGTGTCTTGCTGATTTTTAATTTTCCCAATTTATACCCCCATGCGTGGAAGTGCCCTTAGCGCTCTAAGCTGTGTTTTTTAGATGTTTCAGGACACACTGTACCCTTCTCCAGCGTGGCTGTTGGCAATTTACATCCCGCCCATCAGCGTAGCAAGGCTCCCATTTCTCCATGGCCTGTCCTGCATTTCTGGTTTTGACACTTTTCTCAGCATGGCCCTTTTGACCGATGGGAAGCGAGACTTCTTTGTAGCGCTGATTTGCCTTTCCAGGTTGCTTGGTTGGCCAAAAAGGGCGTATGCGTTTTTTCCTGAATATATTCAGGAAAAAACGCATACGCCCTTTTTGGCCAAGGGCCTCATTGTCAACGTTTTGCTGCTTTTCATGTGCTTTAAAGGCGATTCGAATCTACCTCCTGAAATCTGTTTCCTGCAATTCTGCCTTGATTTCAAATCCTCTTCTTTGCCTTCCCTCAATATATTTGTGGACGAGAGTTATCATTTATAACTCTGCAGGTTTGTGAATTGCAGTGCCCTGAAGCTCCATTTTACAACTCGCTTTTTGGGAGCTGGCCGTAAAAGCGCAGGATGGTTTCAGGCCCTGTGCTGGTTCCGGGGGGCAGCTGAGCCTGTGGTTAATTCTTCTTCCTGATGGGAAAATAGAGTGACCTGTGCCTGTCCCAACACCTAGAGCTAGCCTCTCATTGGTTCCCCATCTTCCCCTTCATCCTCAGGACAAATTGCAACCTGTACGGAACAGGAAGTTAAAGGTGCTGATGCTCCAAGTAGGGAGATTGCTAGTAAAGTGGCTGGAATGGCGAACCCGAGCACAAGGAGATGAGAAATGAGGTGCGTTTTAGGAACCTTTCCCCATCACACGGTGTACCATCTTCTGGGTTTCTCATGCATGTTTTCCATGTAGGAAGATGCCCTTGAACCTCGAGATTTGGGACCCATGCGATGGGTACCACGCAGTATTACTTTAAAGGGTCTGCGTTTGCTCACCCAGCCTCACCAAATCTCTCAGCCCCAAGAGTGTCCACCCTTATGTCTCATCCAGCTGTGGGTCTAGATATGGTCAATCCAGGTTCCATCACAGCCCCTGAACGAATTGTGTAAGAATTTCTCTCTCTTTCACTGTCTTTGTTTCATGGGTTTTTAAAAGTAATTTATTTTTATAATGGGGTTTAGCTGCTTTTCACGGCTGTGTTTATGCCGCTTTACACCCACTTGACACACTAACAGAGAGATTTCAATACATAGGTTTTAAGATTATTACTAGTCAGATATATCCTTGTTTGGTGAATAGGGGGTGTTGAGTCCAGTTCTCTGAGCAAGGAGTAGGTCTTGTCTATTACATGTTGGGTTTATGGAACTGTATCTCAGGTAATTTGAAACCCTTGTTTTATGTATCACCCCACCTCACCTTTCCTGTTAAGCAGCCATAGTGTGTTTTCTGCATGTGTGACTCTGTTCTGTTTTGGAATTCAGTTCAAGTGTAATGGTTTTTACTTTCCCTGTATAAGTGATATCTTATGAGAAGTGTCCTTTTCTGTGTGACTTATTTCACTTAGAATCGTCGTACCTAAATCCACTCATCATGCTGCTACTAGCCTTATGACATTGATTTCATGGCTGAGTGATATTCCATTGTACATAAGGACCACAACTTCTTTATCCATTTTTCTCTTTCCTGGGATATTTAAGGTGGAATGAAGTGGAGGTCCTTGGCAACAGAGCAGCCCTAAACTTTGGTGTGCTTGTGTCTTGCTGATTTTTAATTTTCCCAATTTATACCCCCATGCGTGGAAGTGCCCTATGCGCTGTAAGCTGTGTTTTTTAGATGTTTCAGGACACACCGTACCCTTCTCCAGCGTGGCTGTTGGCAATTTACATTCCGCCCATCAGCGTAGCAAGGCTCCCATTTCTCCATGGCCTGTTCTGCATTTCTGGTTTTGACACTTTTCTCAGCATGGCCCTTTTGACCGATGGGCAGCGAGACTTCTTTGTAGCGCTGATTTGCCTTTCCAGGTTGCTTGGTTGGCCAAAAAGGGCGTATGCGTTTTTTCCTGAATATATTCAGGAAAAAACGCATACGCCCTTTTTGGCCAAGGGCATCATTGTCAACGTTTTGCCGCTTTTCATGTGCTTTAAAGGCGATTCGAATCTACCTCCTGAAATCTGTTTCCTGCAATTCTGCCTTGATTTCAAATCCTCTTCTTTGCCTTCCCTCAATATATTTGTGGACGAGAGTTATCATTTATAACTCTGCAGGTTTGTGAATTGCAGTGCCCTGAAGCTCCATTTTACAACTTGCTTTTTTGGGAGCTGGCCGCAAAAGCGCAGGATGGCTTCAGGCCCTGTTCTGGTTCTGGGGGGCAGGCTGAGCCTGTGGATAATTCTTCTTCCTGATGGGAAAATAGAGTGACCTGTGTCTGTCCCAATACCAAGAGCTAGTCTCTCATTGCTTCCCCGTCTTCCCGTTCATCCTCAGGACAAATTGCAACCTGTACGGAACAGGAGGTTAAAGGTGCTGATCCTCCAAGTAGGGAGATTGCTAGTAAAGTGGCTGGAATTGCGAACCCGAGCTCAAGGAGATGACAAATGAGGTGCGTTTTAGAAAGCTTTCCCCATCACACGGTGTACCATCTTCTGGGTTTCTCATGCATGTTTTCGATGTAGGAAGATGCCCTTGAACCTGGAGATTTGGGACACATGGGATGGGTACCACACAGTATTACTTTAAAGGGTCTGCGTTTGCTCACCCAACCTCACCAAACCTCTCAGCCCCAAGAGTGTCCACCCTTATGTCTCATCCAGCTGTGGGTCTAGATATGGTCAATCCGGGTTGCATCACAGCCCCTGAACGAATTGTGTAAGAATTTCTCTCTCTTTCTCTGTCTTTGTTTCATGGGTTTTTAAAAGTAATTTATTTTTATAATGGGGTTTACCTGCTTTTCACTGCTGTGTTTATGCCGCTTTACACCCACTTGACACACTAACAGAGAGATTTCAATACATAGGTTTTAAGATTATTACTAGTCAGATATATCCTTGTGTGGTGAATAGGGGGTGTTAAGTCCAGTTCTCTGAGCAAGGAGTAGGTCTTGTCTATTACATGTTGGGTTTATGGAACGGTATCTCAGCTAATTTGAAACCCTTGTTTTATGTATCACCCCACCTCACTTTTCCTGTTAAGCAGCCATAGTGTGTTTTCTGCATGTGTGACTCTGTTCTGTTTTGGAATTCAGTTCAAGTGTAATGGTTTTTACTTTCCCTGTATAAGTGATATCTTATGAGAAGTGTCCTTTTCTGTGTGACTTATTTCACTTAGAATCGACGTACCTAAATCCACTCATCATGCTGCTACTAGCCTTATGACATTGATTTCATGGCTGAGTGATATTCCATTGTACATAAGGACCACAACTTCTTTATCCATTTTTCTCTTTCCTGGGATATTTAAGGTGGAATGAAGTGGAGGTCCTTGGCAACAGAGCAGCCCTAAACTTTGGTGTGCTTGTGTCTTGCTGATTTTTAATTTTCCCAATTTATACCCCCATGCGTGGAAGTGCCCTTAGCGCTCTAAGCTGTGTTTTTTAGATGTTTCAGGACACACTGTACCCTTCTCCAGCGTGGCTGTTGGCAATTTACATCCCGCCCATCAGCGTAGCAAGGCTCCCATTTCTCCATGGCCTGTCCTGCATTTCTGGTTTTGACACTTTTCTCAGCATGGCCCTTTTGACCGATGGGAAGCGAGACTTCTTTGTAGCGCTGATTTGCCTTTCCAGGTTGCTTGGTTGGCCAAAAAGGGCGTATGCGTTTTTTCCTGAATATATTCAGGAAAAAACGCATACGCCCTTTTTGGCCAAGGGCCTCATTGTCAACGTTTTGCCGCTTTTCATGTGCTTTAAAGGCGATTCGAATCTACCTCCTGAAATCTGTTTCCTGCAATTCTGCCTTGATTTCAAATCCTCTTCTTTGCCTTCCCTCAATATATTTGTGGACGAGAGTTATCATTTATAACTCTGCAGGTTTGTGAATTGCAGTGCCCTGAAGCTCCATTTTACAACTCGCTTTTTGGGAGCTGGCCGTAAAAGCGCAGGATGGTTTCAGGCCCTGTGCTGGTTCCGGGGGGCAGCTGAGCCTGTGGTTAATTCTTCTTCCTGATGGGAAAATAGAGTGACCTGTGCCTGTCCCAACACCTAGAGCTAGCCTCTCATTGGTTCCCCATCTTCCCATTCATCCACAGGACAAAGTGCAACCTGTACGGAACAGGAGGTTAAAGGTGCTGATGCTCCAAGTAGGGAGATTGCTAGTAAAGTGGCTGGAATGGCGAACCCGAGCACAAGGAGATGAGAAATGAGGTGCGTTTTAGGAACCTTTCCCCATCACACGGTGTACCATCTTCTGGGTTTCTCATGCATGTTTTCCATGTAGGAAGATGCCCTTGAACCTCGAGATTTGGGACCCATGCGATGGGTACCACGCAGTATTACTTTAAAGGGTCTGCGTTTGCTCACCCAGCCTCACCAAATCTCTCAGCCCCAAGAGTGTCCACCCTTATGTCTCATCCAGCTGTGGGTCTAGATATGGTCAATCCAGGTTCCATCACAGCCCCTGAACGAATTGTGTAAGAATTTCTCTCTCTTTCACTGTCTTTGTTTCATGGGTTTTTAAAAGTAATTTATTTTTATAATGGGGTTTAGCTGCTTTTCACGGCTGTGTTTATGCCGCTTTACACCCACTTGACACACTAACAGAGAGATTTCAATACATAGGTTTTAAGATTATTACTAGTCAGATATATCCTTGTTTGGTGAATAGGGGGTGTTGAGTCCAGTTCTCTGAGCAAGGAGTAGGTCTTGTCTATTACATGTTGGGTTTATGGAACTGTATCTCAGGTAATTTGAAACCCTTGTTTTATGTATCACCCCACCTCACCTTTCCTGTTAAGCAGCCATAGTGTGTTTTCTGCATGTGTGACTCTGTTCTGTTTTGGAATTCAGTTCAAGTGTAATGGTTTTTACTTTCCCTGTATAAGTGATATCTTATGAGAAGTGTCCTTTTCTGTGTGACTTATTTCACTTAGAATCGTCGTACCTAAATCCACTCATCATGCTGCTACTAGCCTTATGACATTGATTTCATGGCTGAGTGATATTCCATTGTACATAAGGACCACAACTTCTTTATCCATTTTTCTCTTTCCTGGGATATTTAAGGTGGAATGAAGTGGAGGTCCTTGGCAACAGAGCAGCCCTAAACTTTGGTGTGCTTGTGTCTTGCTGATTTTTAATTTTCCCAATTTATACCCCCATGCGTGGAAGTGCCCTATGCGCTGTAAGCTGTGTTTTTTAGATGTTTCAGGACACACCGTACCCTTCTCCAGCGTGGCTGTTGGCAATTTACATTCCGCCCATCAGCGTAGCAAGGCTCCCATTTCTCCATGGCCTGTTCTGCATTTCTGGTTTTGACACTTTTCTCAGCATGGCCCTTTTGACCGATGGGCAGCGAGACTTCTTTGTAGCGCTGATTTGCCTTTCCAGGTTGCTTGGTTGGCCAAAAAGGGCGTATGCGTTTTTTCCTGAATATATTCAGGAAAAAACGCATACGCCCTTTTTGGCCAAGGGCATCATTGTCAACGTTTTGCCGCTTTTCATGTGCTTTAAAGGCGATTCGAATCTACCTCCTGAAATCTGTTTCCTGCAATTCTGCCTTGATTTCAAATCCTCTTCTTTGCCTTCCCTCAATATATTTGTGGACGAGAGTTATCATTTATAACTCTGCAGGTTTGTGAATTGCAGTGCCCTGAAGCTCCATTTTACAACTTGCTTTTTTGGGAGCTGGCCGCAAAAGCGCAGGATGGCTTCAGGCCCTGTTCTGGTTCTGGGGGGCAGGCTGAGCCTGTGGATAATTCTTCTTCCTGATGGGAAAATAGAGTGACCTGTGTCTGTCCCAATACCAAGAGCTAGTCTCTCATTGCTTCCCCGTCTTCCCGTTCATCCTCAGGACAAATTGCAACCTGTACGGAACAGGAGGTTAAAGGTGCTGATCCTCCAAGTAGGGAGATTGCTAGTAAAGTGGCTGGAATTGCGAACCCGAGCTCAAGGAGATGACAAATGAGGTGCGTTTTAGAAAGCTTTCCCCATCACACGGTGTACCATCTTCTGGGTTTCTCATGCATGTTTTCGATGTAGGAAGATGCCCTTGAACCTGGAGATTTGGGACACATGGGATGGGTACCACACAGTATTACTTTAAAGGGTCTGCGTTTGCTCACCCAACCTCACCAAACCTCTCAGCCCCAAGAGTGTCCACCCTTATGTCTCATCCAGCTGTGGGTCTAGATATGGTCAATCCGGGTTGCATCACAGCCCCTGAACGAATTGTGTAAGAATTTCTCTCTCTTTCTCTGTCTTTGTTTCATGGGTTTTTAAAAGTAATTTATTTTTATAATGGGGTTTACCTGCTTTTCACTGCTGTGTTTATGCCGCTTTACACCCACTTGACACACTAACAGAGAGATTTCAATACATAGGTTTTAAGATTATTACTAGTCAGATATATCCTTGTGTGGTGAATAGGGGGTGTTAAGTCCAGTTCTCTGAGCAAGGAGTAGGTCTTGTCTATTACATGTTGGGTTTATGGAACGGTATCTCAGCTAATTTGAAACCCTTGTTTTATGTATCACCCCACCTCACTTTTCCTGTTAAGCAGCCATAGTGTGTTTTCTGCATGTGTGACTCTGTTCTGTTTTGGAATTCAGTTCAAGTGTAATGGTTTTTACTTTCCCTGTATAAGTGATATCTTATGAGAAGTGTCCTTTTCTGTGTGACTTATTTCACTTAGAATCGACGTACCTAAATCCACTCATCATGCTGCTACTAGCCTTATGACATTGATTTCATGGCTGAGTGATATTCCATTGTACATAAGGACCACAACTTCTTTATCCATTTTTCTCTTTCCTGGGATATTTAAGGTGGAATGAAGTGGAGGTCCTTGGCAACAGAGCAGCCCTAAACTTTGGTGTGCTTGTGTCTTGCTGATTTTTAATTTTCCCAATTTATACCCCCATGCGTGGAAGTGCCCTTAGCGCTCTAAGCTGTGTTTTTTAGATGTTTCAGGACACACTGTACCCTTCTCCAGCGTGGCTGTTGGCAATTTACATCCCGCCCATCAGCGTAGCAAGGCTCCCATTTCTCCATGGCCTGTCCTGCATTTCTGGTTTTGACACTTTTCTCAGCATGGCCCTTTTGACCGATGGGAAGCGAGACTTCTTTGTAGCGCTGATTTGCCTTTCCAGGTTGCTTGGTTGGCCAAAAAGGGCGTATGCGTTTTTTCCTGAATATATTCAGGAAAAAACGCATACGCCCTTTTTGGCCAAGGGCCTCATTGTCAACGTTTTGCCGCTTTTCATGTGCTTTAAAGGCGATTCGAATCTACCTCCTGAAATCTGTTTCCTGCAATTCTGCCTTGATTTCAAATCCTCTTCTTTGCCTTCCCTCAATATATTTGTGGACGAGAGTTATCATTTATAACTCTGCAGGTTTGTGAATTGCAGTGCCCTGAAGCTCCATTTTACAACTCGCTTTTTGGGAGCTGGCCGTAAAAGCGCAGGATGGTTTCAGGCCCTGTGCTGGTTCCGGGGGGCAGCTGAGCCTGTGGTTAATTCTTCTTCCTGATGGGAAAATAGAGTGACCTGTGCCTGTCCCAACACCTAGAGCTAGCCTCTCATTGGTTCCCCATCTTCCCATTCATCCACAGGACAAATTGCAACCTGTACGGAACAGGAGGTTAAAGGTGCTGATGCTCCAAGTAGGGAGATTGCTAGTAAAGTGGCTGGAATGGCGAACCCGAGCACAAGGAGATGAGAAATGAGGTGCGTTTTAGGAACCTTTCCCCATCACACGGTGTACCATCTTCTGGGTTTCTCATGCATGTTTTCCATGTAGGAAGATGCCCTTGAACCTCGAGATTTGGGACCCATGCGATGGGTACCACGCAGTATTACTTTAAAGGGTCTGCGTTTGCTCACCCAGCCTCACCAAATCTCTCAGCCCCAAGAGTGTCCACCCTTATGTCTCATCCAGCTGTGGGTCTAGATATGGTCAATCCAGGTTCCATCACAGCCCCTGAACGAATTGTGTAAGAATTTCTCTCTCTTTCACTGTCTTTGTTTCATGGGTTTTTAAAAGTAATTTATTTTTATAATGGGGTTTAGCTGCTTTTCACGGCTGTGTTTATGCCTCTTTACACCCACTTGACACACTAACAGAGAGATTTCAATACATAGGTTTTAAGATTATTACTAGTCAGATATATCCTTGTGTGGTGAATAGGGGGTGTTGAGTCCAGTTCTCTGAGCAAGGAGTAGGTCTTGTCTATTACATGTTGGGTTTATGGAACTGTATCTCAGGTAATTTGAAACCCTTGTTTTATGTATCACCCCACCTCACCTTTCCTGTTAAGCAGCCATAGTGTGTTTTCTGCATGTGTGACTCTGTTCTGTTTTGGAATTTAGTTCAAGTGTAATGGTTTTTACTTTCCCTGTATAAGTGATATCTTATGAGAAGTGTCCTTTTCTGTGTGACTTATTTCACTTAGAATCGTCGTACCTAAATCCACTCATCATGCTGCTACTAGCCTTATGACATTGATTTCATGGCTGAGTGATATTCCATTGTACATAAGGACCACAACTTCTTTATCCATTTTTCTCTTTCCTGGGATATTTAAGGTGGAATGAAGTGGAGGTCCTTGGCAACAGAGCAGCCCTAAACTTTGGTGTGCTTGTGTCTTGCTGATTTTTAATTTTCCCAATTTATACCCCCATGCGTGGAAGTGCCCTATGCGCTCTAAGCTGTGTTTTTTAGATGTTTCAGGACACACCGTACCCTTCTCCAGCGTGGCTGTTGGCAATTTACATTCCGCCCATCAGCGTAGCAAGGCTCCCATTTCTCCATGGCCTGTTCTGCATTTCTGGTTTTGACACTTTTCTCAGCATGGCCCTTTTGACCGATGGGAAGCGAGACTTCTTTGTAGCACTGATTTGCCTTTCCAGGTTGCTTGGTTGGCCAAAAAGGGCGTATGCGTTTTTTCCTGAATATATTCAGGGAAAAACGCATACGCCCTTTTTGGCCAAGGGCCTCATTGTCAACGTTTTGCTGCTTTTCATGTGCTTTAAAGGCGATTCGAATCTACCTCCTGAAATCTGTTTCCTGCAATTCTGCCTTGATTTCAAATCCTCTTCTTTGCCTTCCCTCAATATATTTGTGGACGAGAGTTATCATTTATAACTCTGCAGGTTTGTGAATTGCAGTGCCCTGAAGCTCCATTTTACAACTTGCTTTCTTGGGAGCTGGCCGCAAAAGCGCAGGATGGCTTCTGGCCCTGTTCTGGTTCTGGGGGGCAGGCTGAGCCTGTGGATAATTCTTCTTCCTGATGGGAAAATAGAGTGACCTGTGTCTGTCCCAATACCAAGAGCTAGTCTCTCATTGCTTCCCCGTCTTCCCGTTCATCCTCAGGACAAATTGCAACCTGTACGGAACAGGAGGTTAAAGGTGCTGATACTCCAAGTAGGGAGATTGCTAGTAAAGTGGCTGGAATTGCGAACCCGAGCTCAAGGAGATGACAAATGAGGTGCGTT
Source organism: Balaenoptera physalus (assembly GCF_965194825.1). Taxonomy (NCBI): domain Eukaryota; kingdom Metazoa; phylum Chordata; class Mammalia; order Artiodactyla; family Balaenopteridae; genus Balaenoptera; species Balaenoptera physalus. The sequence goes on along the minus strand of NW_028126413.1, from coordinate 576,745 downwards.
TTAGAAAGCTTTCCCCATCACACGGTGTACCATCTTCTGGGTTTCTCATGCATGTTTTCGATGTAGGAAGATGCCCTTGAACCTGGAGATTTGGGACACATGGGATGGGTACCACACAGTATTACTTTAAAGGGTCTGCGTTTGCTCACCCAACCTCACCAAACCTCTCAGCCCCAAGAGTGTCCACCCTTATGTCTCATCCAGCTGTGGGTCTAGATATGGTCAATCCGGGTTGCATCACAGCCCCTGAACGAATTGTGTAAGAATTTCTCTCTCTTTCTCTGTCTTTGTTTCATGGGTTTTTAAAAGTAATTTATTTTTATAATGGGGTTTACCTGCTTTTCACTGCTGTGTTTATGCCGCTTTACACCCACTTGACACACTAACAGAGAGATTTCAATACATAGGTTTTAAGATTATTACTAGTCAGATATATCCTTGTGTGGTGAATAGGGGGTGTTAAGTCCAGTTCTCTGAGCAAGGAGTAGGTCTTGTCTATTACATGTTGGGTTTATGGAACGGTATCTCAGCTAATTTGAAACCCTTGTTTTATGTATCACCCCACCTCACTTTTCCTGTTAAGCAGCCATAGTGTGTTTTCTGCATGTGTGACTCTGTTCTGTTTTGTAATTCAGTTCAAGTGTAATGGTTTTTACTTTCCCTGTATAAGTGATATCTTATGAGAAGTGTCCTTTTCTGTGTGACTTATTTCACTTAGAATCGACGTACCTAAATCCACTCATCATGCTGCTACTAGCCTTATGACATTGATTTCATGGCTGAGTGATATTCCATTGTACATAAGGACCACAACTTCTTTATCCATTTTTCTCTTTCCTGGGATATTTAAGGTGGAATGAAGTGGAGGTCCTTGGCAACAGAGCAGCCCTAAGCTTTGGTGTGCTTGTGTCTTGCTGATTTTTAATTTTCCCAATTTATACCCCCATGCGTGGAAGTGCCCTTAGCGCTCTAAGCTGTGTTTTTTAGATGTTTCAGGACACACTGTACCCTTCTCCAGCGTGGCTGTTGGCAATTTACATCCCGCCCATCAGCGTAGCAAGGCTCCCATTTCTCCATGGCCTGTCCTGCATTTCTGGTTTTGACACTTTTCTCAGCATGGCCCTTTTGACCGATGGGAAGCGAGACTTCTTTGTAGCGCTGATTTGCCTTTCCAGGTTGCTTGGTTGGCCAAAAAGGGCGTATGCGTTTTTTCCTGAATATATTCAGGAAAAAACGCATACGCCCTTTTTGGCCAAGGGCCTCATTGTCAACGTTTTGCTGCTTTTCATGTGCTTTAAAGGCGATTCGAATCTACCTCCTGAAATCTGTTTCCTGCAATTCTGCCTTGATTTCAAATCCTCTTCTTTGCCTTCCCTCAATATATTTGTGGACGAGAGTTATCATTTATAACTCTGCAGGTTTGTGAATTGCAGTGCCCTGAAGCTCCATTTTACAACTCGCTTTTTGGGAGCTGGCCGTAAAAGCGCAGGATGGTTTCAGGCCCTGTGCTGGTTCCGGGGGGCAGCTGAGCCTGTGGTTAATTCTTCTTCCTGATGGGAAAATAGAGTGACCTGTGCCTGTCCCAACACCTAGAGCTAGCCTCTCATTGGTTCCCCATCTTCCCATTCATCCACAGGACAAATTGCAACCTGTACGGAACAGGAGGTTAAAGGTGCTGATGCTCCAAGTAGGGAGATTGCTAGTAAAGTGGCTGGAATGGCGAACCCGAGCACAAGGAGATGAGAAATGAGGTGCGTTTTAGGAACCTTTCCCCATCACACGGTGTACCATCTTCTGGGTTTCTCATGCATGTTTTCCATGTAGGAAGATGCCCTTGAACCTCGAGATTTGGGACCCATGCGATGGGTACCACGCAGTATTACTTTAAAGGGTCTGCGTTTGCTCACCCAGCCTCACCAAATCTCTCAGCCCCAAGAGTGTCCACCCTTATGTCTCATCCAGCTGTGGGTCTAGATATGGTCAATCCAGGTTCCATCACAGCCCCTGAACGAATTGTGTAAGAATTTCTCTCTCTTTCACTGTCTTTGTTTCATGGGTTTTTAAAAGTAATTTATTTTTATAATGGGGTTTAGCTGCTTTTCACGGCTGTGTTTATGCCGCTTTACACCCACTTGACACACTAACAGAGAGATTTCAATACATAGGTTTTAAGATTATTACTAGTCAGATATATCCTTGTGTGGTGAATAGGGGGTGTTGAGTCCAGTTCTCTGAGCAAGGAGTAGGTCTTGTCTATTACATGTTGGGTTTATGGAACTGTATCTCAGGTAATTTGAAACCCTTGTTTTATGTATCACCCCACCTCACCTTTCCTGTTAAGCAGCCATAGTGTGTTTTCTGCATGTGTGACTCTGTTCTGTTTTGGAATTCAGTTCAAGTGTAATGGTTTTTACTTTCCCTGTATAAGTGATATCTTATGAGAAGTGTCCTTTTCTGTGTGACTTATTTCACTTAGAATCGTCGTACCTAAATCCACTCATCATGCTGCTACTAGCCTTATGACATTGATTTCATGGCTGAGTGATATTCCATTGTACATAAGGACCACAACTTCTTTATCCATTTTTCTCTTTCCTGGGATATTTAAGGTGGAATGAAGTGGAGGTCCTTGGCAACAGAGCAGCCCTAAACTTTGGTGTGCTTGTGTCTTGCTGATTTTTAATTTTCCCAATTTATACCCCCATGCGTGGAAGTGCCCTATGCGCTCTAAGCTGTGTTTTTTAGATGTTTCAGGACACACCGTACCCTTCTCCAGCGTGGCTGTTGGCAATTTACATTCCGCCCATCAGCGTAGCAAGGCTCCCATTTCTCCATGGCCTGTTCTGCATTTCTGGTTTTGACACTTTTCTCAGCATGGCCCTTTTGACCGATGGGCAGCGAGACTTCTTTGTAGCGCTGATTTGCCTTTCCAGGTTGCTTGGTTGGCCAAAAAGGGCGTATGCGTTTTTGCCTGAATATATTCAGGAAAAAACGCATACGCCCGTTTTGGCCAAGGGCATCATTGTCAACGTTTTGCCGCTTTTCATGTGCTTTAAAGGCGATTCGAATCTACCTCCTGAAATCTGTTTCCTGCAATTCTGCCTTGATTTCAAATCCTCTTCTTTGCCTTCCCTCAATATATTTGTGGACGAGAGTTATCATTTATAACTCTGCAGGTTTGTGAATTGCAGTGCCCTGAAGCTCCATTTTACAACTTGCTTTTTTGGGAGCTGGCCGCAAAAGCGCAGGATGGCTTCAGGCCCTGTTCTGGTTCTGGGGGGCAGGCTGAGCCTGTGGATAATTCTTCTTCCTGATGGGAAAATAGAGTGACCTGTGTCTGTCCCAATACCAAGAGCTAGTCTCTCATTGCTTCCCCGTCTTCCCGTTCATCCTCAGGACAAATTGCAACCTGTACGGAACAGGAGGTTAAAGGTGCTGATACTCCAAGTAGGGAGATTGCTAGTAAAGTGGCTGGAATTGCGAACCCGAGCTCAAGGAGATGACAAATGAGGTGCGTTTTAGAAAGCTTTCCCCATCACACGGTGTACCATCTTCTGGGTTTCTCATGCATGTTTTCGATGTAGGAAGATGCCCTTGAACCTGGAGATTTGGGACACATGGGATGGGTACCACACAGTATTACTTTAAAGGGTCTGCGTTTGCTCACCCAACCTCACCAAACCTCTCAGCCCCAAGAGTGTCCACCCTTATGTCTCATCCAGCTGTGGGTCTAGATATGGTCAATCCGGGTTGCATCACAGCCCCTGAACGAATTGTGTAAGAATTTCTCTCTCTTTCTCTGTCTTTGTTTCATGGGTTTTTAAAAGTAATTTATTTTTATAATGGGGTTTACCTGCTTTTCACTGCTGTGTTTATGCCGCTTTACACCCACTTGACACACTAACAGAGAGATTTCAATACATAGGTTTTAAGATTATTACTAGTCAGATATATCCTTGTGTGGTGAATAGGGGGTGTTAAGTCCAGTTCTCTGAGCAAGGAGTAGGTCTTGTCTATTACATGTTGGGTTTATGGAACGGTATCTCAGCTAATTTGAAACCCTTGTTTTATGTATCACCCCACCTCACTTTTCCTGTTAAGCAGCCATAGTGTGTTTTCTGCATGTGTGACTCTGTTCTGTTTTGGAATTCAGTTCAAGTGTAATGGTTTTTACTTTCCCTGTATAAGTGATATCTTATGAGAAGTGTCCTTTTCTGTGTGACTTATTTCACTTAGAATTGACGTACCTAAATCCACTCATCATGCTGCTACTAGCCTTATGACATTGATTTCATGGCTGAGTGATATTCCATTGTACATAAGGACCACAACTTCTTTATCCATTTTTCTCTTTCCTGGGATATTTAAGGTGGAATGAAGTGGAGGTCCTTGGCAACAGAGCAGCCCTAAACTTTGGTGTGCTTGTGTCTTGCTGATTTTTAATTTTCCCAATTTATACCCCCATGCGTGGAAGTGCCCTTAGCGCTCTAAGCTGTGTTTTTTAGATGTTTCAGGACACACTGTACCCTTCTCCAGCGTGGCTGTTGGCAATTTACATCCCGCCCATCAGCGTAGCAAGGCTCCCATTTCTCCATGGCCTGTCCTGCATTTCTGGTTTTGACACTTTTCTCAGCATGGCCCTTTTGACCGATGGGAAGCGAGACTTCTTTGTAGCGCTGATTTGCCTTTCCAGGTTGCTTGGTTGGCCAAAAAGGGCGTATGCGTTTTTTCCTGAATATATTCAGGAAAAAACGCATACGCCCTTTTTGGCCAAGGGCCTCATTGTCAACGTTTTGCTGCTTTTCATGTGCTTTAAAGGCGATTCGAATCTACCTCCTGAAATCTGTTTCCTGCAATTCTGCCTTGATTTCAAATCCTCTTCTTTGCCTTCCCTCAATATATTTGTGGACGAGAGTTATCATTTATAACTCTGCAGGTTTGTGAATTGCAGTGCCCTGAAGCTCCATTTTACAACTCGCTTTTTGGGAGCTGGCCGTAAAAGCGCAGGATGGTTTCAGGCCCTGTGCTGGTTCCGGGGGGCAGCTGAGCCTGTGGTTAATTCTTCTTCCTGATGGGAAAATAGAGTGACCTGTGCCTGTCCCAACACCTAGAGCTAGCCTCTCATTGGTTCCCCATCTTCCCATTCATCCTCAGGACAAATTGCAACCTGTACGGAACAGGAGGTTAAAGGTGCTGATGCTCCAAGTAGGGAGATTGCTAGTAAAGTGGCTGGAATGGCGAACCCGAGCACAAGGAGATGAGAAATGAGGTGCGTTTTAGGAACCTTTCCCCATCACACGGTGTACCATCTTCTGGGTTTCTCATGCATGTTTTCGATGTAGGAAGATGCCCTTGAACCTCGAGATTTGGGACCCATGCGATGGGTACCACGCAGTATTACTTTAAAGGGTCTGCGTTTGCTCACCCAGCCTCACCAAATCTCTCAGCCCCAAGAGTGTCCACCCTTATGTCTCATCCAGCTGTGGGTCTAGATATGGTCAATCCAGGTTCCATCACAGCCCCTGAACGAATTGTGTAAGAATTTCTCTCTCTTTCACTGTCTTTGTTTCATGGGTTTTTAAAAGTAATTTATTTTTATAATGGGGTTTAGCTGCTTTTCACGGCTGTGTTTATGCCGCTTTACACCCACTTGACACACTAACAGAGAGATTTCAATACATAGGTTTTAAGATTATTACTAGTCAGATATATCCTTGTGTGGTGAATAGGGGGTGTTGAGTCCAGTTCTCTGAGCAAGGAGTAGGTCTTGTCTATTACATGTTGGGTTTATGGAACTGTATCTCAGGTAATTTGAAACCCTTGTTTTATGTATCACCCCACCTCACCTTTCCTGTTAAGCAGCCATAGTGTGTTTTCTGCATGTGTGACTCTGTTCTGTTTTGGAATTCAGTTCAAGTGTAATGGTTTTTACTTTCCCTGTATAAGTGATATCTTATGAGAAGTGTCCTTTTCTGTGTGACTTATTTCACTTAGAATCGTCGTACCTAAATCCACTCATCATGCTGCTACTAGCCTTATGACATTGATTTCATGGCTGAGTGATATTCCATTGTACATAAGGACCACAACTTCTTTATCCATTTTTCTCTTTCCTGGGATATTTAAGGTGGAATGAAGTGGAGGTCCTTGGCAACAGAGCAGCCCTAAACTTTGGTGTGCTTGTGTCTTGCTGATTTTTAATTTTCCCAATTTATACCCCCATGCGTGGAAGTGCCCTATGCGCTCTAAGCTGTGTTTTTTAGATGTTTCAGGACACACCGTACCCTTCTCCAGCGTGGCTGTTGGCAATTTACATTCCGCCCATCAGCGTAGCAAGGCTCCCATTTCTCCATGGCCTGTTCTGCATTTCTGGTTTTGACACTTTTCTCAGCATGGCCCTTTTGACCGATGGGCAGCGAGACTTCTTTGTAGCGCTGATTTGCCTTTCCAGGTTGCTTGGTTGGCCAAAAAGGGCGTATGCGTTTTTGCCTGAATATATTCAGGAAAAAACGCATACGCCCGTTTTGGCCAAGGGCATCATTGTCAACGTTTTGCCGCTTTTCATGTGCTTTAAAGGCGATTCGAATCTACCTCCTGAAATCTGTTTCCTGCAATTCTGCCTTGATTTCAAATCCTCTTCTTTGCCTTCCCTCAATATATTTGTGGACGAGAGTTATCATTTATAACTCTGCAGGTTTGTGAATTGCAGTGCCCTGAAGCTCCATTTTACAACTTGCTTTTTTGGGAGCTGGCCGCAAAAGCGCAGGATGGCTTCAGGCCCTGTTCTGGTTCTGGGGGGCAGGCTGAGCCTGTGGATAATTCTTCTTCCTGATGGGAAAATAGAGTGACCTGTGTCTGTCCCAATACCAAGAGCTAGTCTCTCATTGCTTCCCCGTCTTCCCGTTCATCCTCAGGACAAATTGCAACCTGTACGGAACAGGAGGTTAAAGGTGCTGATACTCCAAGTAGGGAGATTGCTAGTAAAGTGGCTGGAATTGCGAACCCGAGCTCAAGGAGATGACAAATGAGGTGCGTTTTAGAAAGCTTTCCCCATCACACGGTGTACCATCTTCTGGGTTTCTCATGCATGTTTTCGATGTAGGAAGATGCCCTTGAACCTGGAGATTTGGGACACATGGGATGGGTACCACACAGTATTACTTTAAAGGGTCTGCGTTTGCTCACCCAACCTCACCAAACCTCTCAGCCCCAAGAGTGTCCACCCTTATGTCTCATCCAGCTGTGGGTCTAGATATGGTCAATCCGGGTTGCATCACAGCCCCTGAACGAATTGTGTAAGAATTTCTCTCTCTTTCTCTGTCTTTGTTTCATGGGTTTTTAAAAGTAATTTATTTTTATAATGGGGTTTACCTGCTTTTCACTGCTGTGTTTATGCCGCTTTACACCCACTTGACACACTAACAGAGAGATTTCAATACATAGGTTTTAAGATTATTACTAGTCAGATATATCCTTGTGTGGTGAATAGGGGGTGTTAAGTCCAGTTCTCTGAGCAAGGAGTAGGTCTTGTCTATTACATGTTGGGTTTATGGAACGGTATCTCAGCTAATTTGAAACCCTTGTTTTATGTATCACCCCACCTCACTTTTCCTGTTAAGCAGCCATAGTGTGTTTTCTGCATGTGTGACTCTGTTCTGTTTTGGAATTCAGTTCAAGTGTAATGGTTTTTACTTTCCCTGTATAAGTGATATCTTATGAGAAGTGTCCTTTTCTGTGTGACTTATTTCACTTAGAATTGACGTACCTAAATCCACTCATCATGCTGCTACTAGCCTTATGACATTGATTTCATGGCTGAGTGATATTCCATTGTACATAAGGACCACAACTTCTTTATCCATTTTTCTCTTTCCTGGGATATTTAAGGTGGAATGAAGTGGAGGTCCTTGGCAACAGAGCAGCCCTAAACTTTGGTGTGCTTGTGTCTTGCTGATTTTTAATTTTCCCAATTTATACCCCCATGCGTGGAAGTGCCCTTAGCGCTCTAAGCTGTGTTTTTTAGATGTTTCAGGACACACTGTACCCTTCTCCAGCGTGGCTGTTGGCAATTTACATCCCGCCCATCAGCGTAGCAAGGCTCCCATTTCTCCATGGCCTGTCCTGCATTTCTGGTTTTGACACTTTTCTCAGCATGGCCCTTTTGACCGATGGGAAGCGAGACTTCTTTGTAGCGCTGATTTGCCTTTCCAGGTTGCTTGGTTGGCCAAAAAGGGCGTATGCGTTTTTTCCTGAATATATTCAGGAAAAAACGCATACGCCCTTTTTGGCCAAGGGCCTCATTGTCAACGTTTTGCTGCTTTTCATGTGCTTTAAAGGCGATTCGAATCTACCTCCTGAAATCTGTTTCCTGCAATTCTGCCTTGATTTCAAATCCTCTTCTTTGCCTTCCCTCAATATATTTGTGGACGAGAGTTATCATTTATAACTCTGCAGGTTTGTGAATTGCAGTGCCCTGAAGCTCCATTTTACAACTCGCTTTTTGGGAGCTGGCCGTAAAAGCGCAGGATGGTTTCAGGCCCTGTGCTGGTTCCGGGGGGCAGCTGAGCCTGTGGTTAATTCTTCTTCCTGATGGGAAAATAGAGTGACCTGTGCCTGTCCCAACACCTAGAGCTAGCCTCTCATTGGTTCCCCATCTTCCCATTCATCCTCAGGACAAATTGCAACCTGTACGGAACAGGAGGTTAAAGGTGCTGATGCTCCAAGTAGGGAGATTGCTAGTAAAGTGGCTGGAATGGCGAACCCGAGCACAAGGAGATGAGAAATGAGGTGCGTTTTAGGAACCTTTCCCCATCACACGGTGTACCATCTTCTGGGTTTCTCATGCATGTTTTCGATGTAGGAAGATGCCCTTGAACCTCGAGATTTGGGACCCATGCGATGGGTACCACGCAGTATTACTTTAAAGGGTCTGCGTTTGCTCACCCAGCCTCACCAAATCTCTCAGCCCCAAGAGTGTCCACCCTTATGTCTCATCCAGCTGTGGGTCTAGATATGGTCAATCCAGGTTCCATCACAGCCCCTGAACGAATTGTGTAAGAATTTCTCTCTCTTTCACTGTCTTTGTTTCATGGGTTTTTAAAAGTAATTTATTTTTATAATGGGGTTTAGCTGCTTTTCACGGCTGTGTTTATGCCGCTTTACACCCACTTGACACACTAACAGAGAGATTTCAATACATAGGTTTTAAGATTATTACTAGTCAGATATATCCTTGTGTGGTGAATAGGGGGTGTTGAGTCCAGTTCTCTGAGCAAGGAGTAGGTCTTGTCTATTACATGTTGGGTTTATGGAACTGTATCTCAGGTAATTTGAAACCCTTGTTTTATGTATCACCCCACCTCACCTTTCCTGTTAAGCAGCCATAGTGTGTTTTCTGCATGTGTGACTCTGTTCTGTTTTGGAATTCAGTTCAAGTGTAATGGTTTTTACTTTCCCTGTATAAGTGATATCTTATGAGAAGTGTCCTTTTCTGTGTGACTTATTTCACTTAGAATCGTCGTACCTAAATCCACTCATCATGCTGCTACTAGCCTTATGACATTGATTTCATGGCTGAGTGATATTCCATTGTACATAAGGACCACAACTTCTTTATCCATTTTTCTCTTTCCTGGGATATTTAAGGTGGAATGAAGTGGAGGTCCTTGGCAACAGAGCAGCCCTAAACTTTGGTGTGCTTGTGTCTTGCTGATTTTTAATTTTCCCAATTTATACCCCCATGCGTGGAAGTGCCCTATGCGCTCTAAGCTGTGTTTTTTAGATGTTTCAGGACACACCGTACCCTTCTCCAGCGTGGCTGTTGGCAATTTACATTCCGCCCATCAGCGTAGCAAGGCTCCCATTTCTCCATGGCCTGTTCTGCATTTCTGGTTTTGACACTTTTCTCAGCATGGCCCTTTTGACCGATGGGCAGCGAGACTTCTTTGTAGCGCTGATTTGCCTTTCCAGGTTGCTTGGTTGGCCAAAAAGGGCGTATGCGTTTTTGCCTGAATATATTCAGGCAAAAACGCATACGCCCGTTTTGGCCAAGGGCCTCATTGTCAACGTTTTGCTGCTTTTCATGTGCTTTAAAGGCGATTCGAATCTACCTCCTGAAATCTGTTTCCTGCAATTCTGCCTTGATTTCAAATCCTCTTCTTTGCCTTCCCTCAATATATTTGTGGACGAGAGTTATCATTTATAACTCTGCAGGTTTGTGAATTGCAGTGCCCTGAAGCTCCATTTTACAACTCGCTTTTTGGGAGCTGGCCGTAAAAGCGCAGGATGGTTTCAGGCCCTGTGCTGGTTCCGGGGGGCAGCTGAGCCTGTGGTTAATTCTTCTTCCTGATGGGAAAATAGAGTGACCTGTGCCTGTCCCAACACCTAGAGCTAGCCTCTCATTGGTTCCCCATCTTCCCATTCATCCACAGGACAAATTGCAACCTGTACGGAACAGGAGGTTAAAGGTGCTGATGCTCCAAGTAGGGAGATTGCTAGTAAAGTGGCTGGAATGGCGAACCCGAGCACAAGGAGATGAGAAATGAGGTGCGTTTTAGGAACCTTTCCCCATCACACGGTGTACCATCTTCTGGGTTTCTCATGCATGTTTTCCATGTAGGAAGATGCCCTTGAACCTCGAGATTTGGGACCCATGCGATGGGTACCACGCAGTATTACTTTAAAGGGTCTGCGTTTGCTCACCCAGCCTCACCAAATCTCTCAGCCCCAAGAGTGTCCACCCTTATGTCTCATCCAGCTGTGGGTCTAGATATGGTCAATCCAGGTTCCATCACAGCCCCTGAACGAATTGTGTAAGAATTTCTCTCTCTTTCACTGTCTTTGTTTCATGGGTTTTTAAAAGTAATTTATTTTTATAATGGGGTTTAGCTGCTTTTCACGGCTGTGTTTATGCCGCTTTACACCCACTTGACACACTAACAGAGAGATTTCAATACATAGGTTTTAAGATTATTACTAGTCAGATATATCCTTGTGTGGTGAATAGGGGGTGTTGAGTCCAGTTCTCTGAGCAAGGAGTAGGTCTTGTCTATTACATGTTGGGTTTATGGAACTGTATCTCAGGTAATTTGAAACCCTTGTTTTATGTATCACCCCACCTCACCTTTCCTGTTAAGCAGCCATAGTGTGTTTTCTGCATGTGTGACTCTGTTCTGTTTTGGAATTCAGTTCAAGTGTAATGGTTTTTACTTTCCCTGTATAAGTGATATCTTATGAGAAGTGTCCTTTTCTGTGTGACTTATTTCACTTAGAATCGTCGTACCTAAATCCACTCATCATGCTGCTACTAGCCTTATGACATTGATTTCATGGCTGAGTGATATTCCATTGTACATAAGGACCACAACTTCTTTATCCATTTTTCTCTTTCCTGGGATATTTAAGGTGGAATGAAGTGGAGGTCCTTGGCAACAGAGCAGCCCTAAACTTTGGTGTGCTTGTGTCTTGCTGATTTTTAATTTTCCCAATTTATACCCCCATGCGTGGAAGTGCCCTATGCGCTCTAAGCTGTGTTTTTTAGATGTTTCAGGACACACCGTACCCTTCTCCAGCGTGGCTGTTGGCAATTTACATTCCGCCCATCAGCGTAGCAAGGCTCCCATTTCTCCATGGCCTGTTCTGCATTTCTGGTTTTGACACTTTTCTCAGCATGGCCCTTTTGACCGATGGGCAGCGAGACTTCTTTGTAGCGCTGATTTGCCTTTCCAGGTTGCTTGGTTGGCCAAAAAGGGCGTATGCGTTTTTGCCTGAATATATTCAGGAAAAAACGCATACGCCCGTTTTGGCCAAGGGCATCATTGTCAACGTTTTGCCGCTTTTCATGTGCTTTAAAGGCGATTCGAATCTACCTCCTGAAATCTGTTTCCTGCAATTCTGCCTTGATTTCAAATCCTCTTCTTTGCCTTCCCTCAATATATTTGTGGACGAGAGTTATCATTTATAACTCTGCAGGTTTGTGAATTGCAGTGCCCTGAAGCTCCATTTTACAACTTGCTTTTTTGGGAGCTGGCCGCAAAAGCGCAGGATGGCTTCAGGCCCTGTTCTGGTTCTGGGGGGCAGGCTGAGCCTGTGGATAATTCTTCTTCCTGATGGGAAAATAGAGTGACCTGTGTCTGTCCCAATACCAAGAGCTAGTCTCTCATTGCTTCCCCGTCTTCCCGTTCATCCTCAGGACAAATTGCAACCTGTACGGAACAGGAGGTTAAAGGTGCTGATACTCCAAGTAGGGAGATTGCTAGTAAAGTGGCTGGAATTGCGAACCCGAGCTCAAGGAGATGACAAATGAGGTGCGTTTTAGAAAGCTTTCCCCATCACACGGTGTACCATCTTCTGGGTTTCTCATGCATGTTTTCGATGTAGGAAGATGCCCTTGAACCTGGAGATTTGGGACACATGGGATGGGTACCACACAGTATTACTTTAAAGGGTCTGCGTTTGCTCACCCAACCTCACCAAACCTCTCAGCCCCAAGAGTGTCCACCCTTATGTCTCATCCAGCTGTGGGTCTAGATATGGTCAATCCGGGTTGCATCACAGCCCCTGAACGAATTGTGTAAGAATTTCTCTCTCTTTCTCTGTCTTTGTTTCATGGGTTTTTAAAAGTAATTTATTTTTATAATGGGGTTTACCTGCTTTTCACTGCTGTGTTTATGCCGCTTTACACCCACTTGACACACTAACAGAGAGATTTCAATACATAGGTTTTAAGATTATTACTAGTCAGATATATCCTTGTGTGGTGAATAGGGGGTGTTAAGTCCAGTTCTCTGAGCAAGGAGTAGGTCTTGTCTATTACATGTTGGGTTTATGGAACGGTATCTCAGCTAATTTGAAACCCTTGTTTTATGTATCACCCCACCTCACTTTTCCTGTTAAGCAGCCATAGTGTGTTTTCTGCATGTGTGACTCTGTTCTGTTTTGGAATTCAGTTCAAGTGTAATGGTTTTTACTTTCCCTGTATAAGTGATATCTTATGAGAAGTGTCCTTTTCTGTGTGACTTATTTCACTTAGAATTGACGTACCTAAATCCACTCATCATGCTGCTACTAGCCTTATGACATTGATTTCATGGCTGAGTGATATTCCATTGTACATAAGGACCACAACTTCTTTATCCATTTTTCTCTTTCCTGGGATATTTAAGGTGGAATGAAGTGGAGGTCCTTGGCAACAGAGCAGCCCTAAACTTTGGTGTGCTTGTGTCTTGCTGATTTTTAATTTTCCCAATTTATACCCCCATGCGTGGAAGTGCCCTTAGCGCTCTAAGCTGTGTTTTTTAGATGTTTCAGGACACACTGTACCCTTCTCCAGCGTGGCTGTTGGCAATTTACATCCCGCCCATCAGCGTAGCAAGGCTCCCATTTCTCCATGGCCTGTCCTGCATTTCTGGTTTTGACACTTTTCTCAGCATGGCCCTTTTGACCGATGGGAAGCGAGACTTCTTTGTAGCGCTGATTTGCCTTTCCAGGTTGCTTGGTTGGCCAAAAAGGGCGTATGCGTTTTTTCCTGAATATATTCAGGAAAAAACGCATACGCCCTTTTTGGCCAAGGGCCTCATTGTCAACGTTTTGCTGCTTTTCATGTGCTTTAAAGGCGATTCGAATCTACCTCCTGAAATCTGTTTCCTGCAATTCTGCCTTGATTTCAAATCCTCTTCTTTGCCTTCCCTCAATATATTTGTGGACGAGAGTTATCATTTATAACTCTGCAGGTTTGTGAATTGCAGTGCCCTGAAGCTCCATTTTACAACTCGCTTTTTGGGAGCTGGCCGTAAAAGCGCAGGATGGTTTCAGGCCCTGTGCTGGTTCCGGGGGGCAGCTGAGCCTGTGGTTAATTCTTCTTCCTGATGGGAAAATAGAGTGACCTGTGCCTGTCCCAACACCTAGAGCTAGCCTCTCATTGGTTCCCCATCTTCCCATTCATCCTCAGGACAAATTGCAACCTGTACGGAACAGGAGGTTAAAGGTGCTGATGCTCCAAGTAGGGAGATTGCTAGTAAAGTGGCTGGAATGGCGAACCCGAGCACAAGGAGATGAGAAATGAGGTGCGTTTTAGGAACCTTTCCCCATCACACGGTGTACCATCTTCTGGGTTTCTCATGCATGTTTTCGATGTAGGAAGATGCCCTTGAACCTCGAGATTTGGGACCCATGCGATGGGTACCACGCAGTATTACTTTAAAGGGTCTGCGTTTGCTCACCCAGCCTCACCAAATCTCTCAGCCCCAAGAGTGTCCACCCTTATGTCTCATCCAGCTGTGGGTCTAGATATGGTCAATCCAGGTTCCATCACAGCCCCTGAACGAATTGTGTAAGAATTTCTCTCTCTTTCACTGTCTTTGTTTCATGGGTTTTTAAAAGTAATTTATTTTTATAATGGGGTTTAGCTGCTTTTCACGGCTGTGTTTATGCCGCTTTACACCCACTTGACACACTAACAGAGAGATTTCAATACATAGGTTTTAAGATTATTACTAGTCAGATATATCCTTGTGTGGTGAATAGGGGGTGTTGAGTCCAGTTCTCTGAGCAAGGAGTAGGTCTTGTCTATTACATGTTGGGTTTATGGAACTGTATCTCAGGTAATTTGAAACCCTTGTTTTATGTATCACCCCACCTCACCTTTCCTGTTAAGCAGCCATAGTGTGTTTTCTGCATGTGTTACTCTGTTCTGTTTTGGAATTCAGTTCAAGTGTAATGGTTTTTACTTTCCCTGTATAAGTGATATCTTATGAGAAGTGTCCTTTTCTGTGTGACTTATTTCACTTAGAATCGTCGTACCTAAATCCACTCATCATGCTGCTACTAGCCTTATGACATTGATTTCATGGCTGAGTGATATTCCATTGTACATAAGGACCACAACTTCTTTATCCATTTTTCTCTTTCCTGGGATATTTAAGGTGGAATGAAGTGGAGGTCCTTGGCAACAGAGCAGCCCTAAACTTTGGTGTGCTTGTGTCTTGCTGATTTTTAATTTTCCCAATTTATACCCCCATGCGTGGAAGTGCCCTATGCGCTCTAAGCTGTGTTTTTTAGATGTTTCAGGACACACCGTACCCTTCTCCAGCGTGGCTGTTGGCAATTTACATTCCGCCCATCAGCGTAGCAAGGCTCCCATTTCTCCATGGCCTGTTCTGCATTTCTGGTTTTGACACTTTTCTCAGCATGGCCCTTTTGACCGATGGGCAGCGAGACTTCTTTGTAGCGCTGATTTGCCTTTCCAGGTTGCTTGGTTGGCCAAAAAGGGCGTATGCGTTTTTGCCTGAATATATTCAGGAAAAAACGCATACGCCCGTTTTGGCCAAGGGCATCATTGTCAACGTTTTGCCGCTTTTCATGTGCTTTAAAGGCGATTCGAATCTACCTCCTGAAATCTGTTTCCTGCAATTCTGCCTTGATTTCAAATCCTCTTCTTTGCCTTCCCTCAATATATTTGTGGACGAGAGTTATCATTTATAACTCTGCAGGTTTGTGAATTGCAGTGCCCTGAAGCTCCATTTTACAACTTGCTTTTTTGGGAGCTGGCCGCAAAAGCGCAGGATGGCTTCAGGCCCTGTTCTGGTTCTGGGGGGCAGGCTGAGCCTGTGGATAATTCTTCTTCCTGATGGGAAAATAGAGTGACCTGTGTCTGTCCCAATACCAAGAGCTAGTCTCTCATTGCTTCCCCGTCTTCCCGTTCATCCTCAGGACAAATTGCAACCTGTACGGAACAGGAGGTTAAAGGTGCTGATACTCCAAGTAGGGAGATTGCTAGTAAAGTGGCTGGAATTGCGAACCCGAGCTCAAGGAGATGACAAATGAGGTGCGTTTTAGAAAGCTTTCCCCATCACACGGTGTACCATCTTCTGGGTTTCTCATGCATGTTTTCGATGTAGGAAGATGCCCTTGAACCTGGAGATTTGGGACACATGGGATGGGTACCACACAGTATTACTTTAAAGGGTCTGCGTTTGCTCACCCAACCTCACCAAACCTCTCAGCCCCAAGAGTGTCCACCCTTATGTCTCATCCAGCTGTGGGTCTAGATATGGTCAATCCGGGTTGCATCACAGCCCCTGAACGAATTGTGTAAGAATTTCTCTCTCTTTCTCTGTCTTTGTTTCATGGGTTTTTAAAAGTAATTTATTTTTATAATGGGGTTTACCTGCTTTTCACTGCTGTGTTTATGCCGCTTTACACCCACTTGACACACTAACAGAGAGATTTCAATACATAGGTTTTAAGATTATTACTAGTCAGATATATCCTTGTGTGGTGAATAGGGGGTGTTAAGTCCAGTTCTCTGAGCAAGGAGTAGGTCTTGTCTATTACATGTTGGGTTTATGGAACGGTATCTCAGCTAATTTGAAACCCTTGTTTTATGTATCACCCCACCTCACTTTTCCTGTTAAGCAGCCATAGTGTGTTTTCTGCATGTGTGACTCTGTTCTGTTTTGGAATTCAGTTCAAGTGTAATGGTTTTTACTTTCCCTGTATAAGTGATATCTTATGAGAAGTGTCCTTTTCTGTGTGACTTATTTCACTTAGAATCGACGTACCTAAATCCACTCATCATGCTGCTACTAGCCTTATGACATTGATTTCATGGCTGAGTGATATTCCATTGTACATAAGGACCACAACTTCTTTATCCATTTTTCTCTTTCCTGGGATATTTAAGGTGGAATGAAGTGGAGGTCCTTGGCAACAGAGCAGCCCTAAACTTTGGTGTGCTTGTGTCTTGCTGATTTTTAATTTTCCCAATTTATACCCCCATGCGTGGAAGTGCCCTTAGCGCTCTAAGCTGTGTTTTTTAGATGTTTCAGGACACACTGTACCCTTCTCCAGCGTGGCTGTTGGCAATTTACTAACCGCCCATCAGCGTAGCAAGGCTCCCATTTCTCCATGGCCTGTCCTGCATTTCTGGTTTTGACACTTTTCTCAGCATGGCCCTTTTGACCGAAGGGAAGCGAGACTTCTTTGTAGCGCTGATTTGCCTTTCCAGGTTGCTTGGTTGGCCAAAAAGGGCGTATGCGTTTTTTCCTGAATATATTCAGGAAAAAACGCATACGCCCTTTTTGGCCAAGGGCCTCATTGTCAACGTTTTGCTGCTTTTCATGTGCTTTAAAGGCGATTCGAATCTACCTCCTGAAATCTGTTTCCTGCAATTCTGCCTTGATTTCAAATCCTCTTCTTTGCCTTCCCTCAATATATTTGTGGACGAGAGTTATCATTTATAACTCTGCAGGTTTGTGAATTGCAGTGCCCTGAAGCTCCATTTTACAACTCGATTTTTGGGAGCTGGCCGTAAAAGCGCAGGATGGTTTCAGGCCCTGTGCTGGTTCCGGGGGGCAGCTGAGCCTGTGGTTAATTCTTCTTCCTGATGGGAAAATAGAGTGACCTGTGCCTGTCCCAACACCTAGAGCTAGCCTCTCATTGGTTCCCCATCTTCCCATTCATCCTCAGGACAAATTGCAACCTGTACGGAACAGGAGGTTAAAGGTGCTGATGCTCCAAGTAGGGAGATTGCTAGTAAAGTGGCTGGAATGGCGAACCCGAGCACAAGGAGATGAGAAATGAGGTGCGTTTTAGGAACCTTTCCCCATCACACGGTGTACCATCTTCTGGGTTTCTCATGCATGTTTTCGATGTAGGAAGATGCCCTTGAACCTCGAGATTTGGGACCCATGCGATGGGTACCACGCAGTATTACTTTAAAGGGTCTGCGTTTGCTCACCCAGCCTCACCAAATCTCTCAGCCCCAAGAGTGTCCACCCTTATGTCTCATCCAGCTGTGGGTCTAGATATGGTCAATCCAGGTTCCATCACAGCCCCTGAACGAATTGTGTAAGAATTTCTCTCTCTTTCACTGTCTTTGTTTCATGGGTTTTTAAAAGTAATTTATTTTTATAATGGGGTTTAGCTGCTTTTCACGGCTGTGTTTATGCCGCTTTACACCCACTTGACACACTAACAGAGAGATTTCAATACATAGGTTTTAAGATTATTACTAGTCAGATATATCCTTGTGTGGTGAATAGGGGGTGTTGAGTCCAGTTCTCTGAGCAAGGAGTAGGTCTTGTCTATTACATGTTGGGTTTATGGAACTGTATCTCAGGTAATTTGAAACCCTTGTTTTATGTATCACCCCACCTCACCTTTCCTGTTAAGCAGCCATAGTGTGTTTTCTGCATGTGTGACTCTGTTCTGTTTTGGAATTCAGTTCAAGTGTAATGGTTTTTACTTTCCCTGTATAAGTGATATCTTATGAGAAGTGTCCTTTTCTGTGTGACTTATTTCACTTAGAATCGTCGTACCTAAATCCACTCATCATGCTGCTACTAGCCTTATGACATTGATTTCATGGCTGAGTGATATTCCATTGTACATAAGGACCACAACTTCTTTATCCATTTTTCTCTTTCCTGGGATATTTAAGGTGGAATGAAGTGGAGGTCCTTGGCAACAGAGCAGCCCTAAACTTTGGTGTGCTTGTGTCTTGCTGATTTTTAATTTTCCCAATTTATACCCCCATGCGTGGAAGTGCCCTATGCGCTCTAAGCTGTGTTTTTTAGATGTTTCAGGACACACCGTACCCTTCTCCAGCGTGGCTGTTGGCAATTTACATTCCGCCCATCAGCGTAGCAAGGCTCCCATTTCTCCATGGCCTGTTCTGCATTTCTGGTTTTGACACTTTTCTCAGCATGGCCCTTTTGACCGATGGGCAGCGAGACTTCTTTGTAGCGCTGATTTGCCTTTCCAGGTTGCTTGGTTGGCCAAAAAGGGCGTATGCGTTTTTGCCTGAATATATTCAGGAAAAAACGCATACGCCCGTTTTGGCCAAGGGCATCATTGTCAACGTTTTGCCGCTTTTCATGTGCTTTAAAGGCGATTCGAATCTACCTCCTGAAATCTGTTTCCTGCAATTCTGCCTTGATTTCAAATCCTCTTCTTTGCCTTCCCTCAATATATTTGTGGACGAGAGTTATCATTTATAACTCTGCAGGTTTGTGAATTGCAGTGCCCTGAAGCTCCATTTTACAACTTGCTTTTTTGGGAGCTGGCCGCAAAAGCGCAGGATGGCTTCAGGCCCTGTTCTGGTTCTGGGGGGCAGGCTGAGCCTGTGGATAATTCTTCTTCCTGATGGGAAAATAGAGTGACCTGTGTCTGTCCCAATACCAAGAGCTAGTCTCTCATTGCTTCCCCGTCTTCCCGTTCATCCTCAGGACAAATTGCAACCTGTACGGAACAGGAGGTTAAAGGTGCTGATACTCCAAGTAGGGAGATTGCTAGTAAAGTGGCTGGAATGGCGAACCCGAGCTCAAGGAGATGACAAATGAGGTGCGTTTTAGAAAGCTTTCCCCATCACACGGTGTACCATCTTCTGGGTTTCTCATGCATGTTTTCGATGTAGGAAGATGCCCTTGAACCTCGAGATTTGGGACCCATGGGATGGGTACCACACAGTATTACTTTAAAGGGTCTGCGTTTGCTCACCCAACCTCACCAAATCTCTCAGCCCCAAGAGTGTCCACCCTTATGTCTCATCCAGCTGTGGGTCTAGATATGGTCAATCCAGGTTCCATCACAGCCCCTGAACGAATTGTGTAAGAATTTCTCTCTCTTTCACTGTCTTTGTTTCATGGGTTTTTAAAAGTAATTTATTTTTATAATGGGGTTTAGCTGCTTTTCACGGCTGTGTTTATGCCGCTTTACACCCACTTGACACACTAACAGAGAGATTTCAATACATAGGTTTTAAGATTATTACTAGTCAGATATATCCTTGTTTGGTGAATAGGGGGTGTTGAGTCCAGTTCTCTGAGCAAGGAGTAGGTCTTGTCTATTACATGTTGGGTTTATGGAACTGTATCTCAGGTAATTTGAAACCCTTGTTTTATGTATCACCCCACCTCACCTTTCCTGTTAAGCAGCCATAGTGTGTTTTCTGCATGTGTGACTCTGTTCTGTTTTGGAATTCAGTTCAAGTGTAATGGTTTTTACTTTCCCTGTATAAGTGATATCTTATGAGAAGTGTCCTTTTCTGTGTGACTTATTTCACTTAGAATCGTCGTACCTAAATCCACTCATCATGCTACTACTAGCCTTATGACATTGATTTCATGGCTGAGTGATATTCCATTGTACATAAGGACCACAACTTCTTTATCCATTTTTCTCTTTCCTGGGATATTTAAGGTGGAATGAAGTGGAGGTCCTTGGCAACAGAGCAGCCCTAAACTTTGGTGTGCTTGTGTCTTGCTGATTTTTAATTTTCCCAATTTATACCCCCATGCGTGGAAGTGCCCTATGCGCTCTAAGCTGTGTTTTTTAGATGTTTCAGGACACACCGTACCCTTCTCCAGCGTGGCTGTTGGCAATTTACATTCCGCCCATCAGCGTAGCAAGGCTCCCATTTCTCCATGGCCTGTTCTGCATTTCTGGTTTTGACACTTTTCTCAGCATGGCCCTTTTGACCGATGGGCAGCGAGACTTCTTTGTAGCGCTGATTTGCCTTTCCAGGTTGCTTGGTTGGCCAAAAAGGGCGTATGCGTTTTTGCCTGAATATATTCAGGAAAAAACGCATACGCCCGTTTTGGCCAAGGGCATCATTGTCAACGTTTTGCCGCTTTTCATGTGCTTTAAAGGCGATTCGAATCTACCTCCTGAAATCTGTTTCCTGCAATTCTGCCTTGATTTCAAATCCTCTTCTTTGCCTTCCCTCAATATATTTGTGGACGAGAGTTATCATTTATAACTCTGCAGGTTTGTGAATTGCAGTGCCCTGAAGCTCCATTTTACAACTTGCTTTTTTGGGAGCTGGCCGCAAAAGCGCAGGATGGCTTCAGGCCCTGTTCTGGTTCTGGGGGGCAGGCTGAGCCTGTGGATAATTCTTCTTCCTGATGGGAAAATAGAGTGACCTGTGTCTGTCCCAATACCAAGAGCTAGTCTCTCATTGCTTCCCCGTCTTCCCGTTCATCCTCAGGACAAATTGCAACCTGTACGGAACAGGAGGTTAAAGGTGCTGATACTCCAAGTAGGGAGATTGCTAGTAAAGTGGCTGGAATTGCGAACCCGAGCTCAAGGAGATGACAAATGAGGTGCGTTTTAGAAAGCTTTCCCCATCACACGGTGTACCATCTTCTGGGTTTCTCATGCATGTTTTCGATGTAGGAAGATGCCCTTGAACCTGGAGATTTGGGACACATGGGATGGGTACCACACAGTATTACTTTAAAGGGTCTGCGTTTGCTCACCCAACCTCACCAAACCTCTCAGCCCCAAGAGTGTCCACCCTTATGTCTCATCCAGCTGTGGGTCTAGATATGGTCAATCCGGGTTGCATCACAGCCCCTGAACGAATTGTGTAAGAATTTCTCTCTCTTTCTCTGTCTTTGTTTCATGGGTTTTTAAAAGTAATTTATTTTTATAATGGGGTTTACCTGCTTTTCACTGCTGTGTTTATGCCGCTTTACACCCACTTGACACACTAACAGAGAGATTTCAATACATAGGTTTTAAGATTATTACTAGTCAGATATATCCTTGTGTGGTGAATAGGGGGTGTTAAGTCCAGTTCTCTGAGCAAGGAGTAGGTCTTGTCTATTACATGTTGGGTTTATGGAACGGTATCTCAGCTAATTTGAAACCCTTGTTTTATGTATCACCCCACCTCACTTTTCCTGTTAAGCAGCCATAGTGTGTTTTCTGCATGTGTGACTCTGTTCTGTTTTGGAATTCAGTTCAAGTGTAATGGTTTTTACTTTCCCTGTATAAGTGATATCTTATGAGAAGTGTCCTTTTCTGTGTGACTTATTTCACTTAGAATTGACGTACCTAAATCCACTCATCATGCTGCTACTAGCCTTATGACATTGATTTCATGGCTGAGTGATATTCCATTGTACATAAGGACCACAACTTCTTTATCCATTTTTCTCTTTCCTGGGATATTTAAGGTGGAATGAAGTGGAGGTCCTTGGCAACAGAGCAGCCCTAAACTTTGGTGTGCTTGTGTCTTGCTGATTTTTAATTTTCCCAATTTATACCCCCATGCGTGGAAGTGCCCTTAGCGCTCTAAGCTGTGTTTTTTAGATGTTTCAGGACACACTGTACCCTTCTCCAGCGTGGCTGTTGGCAATTTACATCCCGCCCATCAGCGTAGCAAGGCTCCCATTTCTCCATGGCCTGTCCTGCATTTCTGGTTTTGACACTTTTCTCAGCATGGCCCTTTTGACCGATGGGAAGCGAGACTTCTTTGTAGCGCTGATTTGCCTTTCCAGGTTGCTTGGTTGGCCAAAAAGGGCGTATGCGTTTTTTCCTGAATATATTCAGGAAAAAACGCATACGCCCTTTTTGGCCAAGGGCCTCATTGTCAACGTTTTGCTGCTTTTCATGTGCTTTAAAGGCGATTCGAATCTACCTCCTGAAATCTGTTTCCTGCAATTCTGCCTTGATTTCAAATCCTCTTCTTTGCCTTCCCTCAATATATTTGTGGACGAGAGTTATCATTTATAACTCTGCAGGTTTGTGAATTGCAGTGCCCTGAAGCTCCATTTTACAACTCGCTTTTTGGGAGCTGGCCGTAAAAGCGCAGGATGGTTTCAGGCCCTGTGCTGGTTCCGGGGGGCAGCTGAGCCTGTGGTTAATTCTTCTTCCTGATGGGAAAATAGAGTGACCTGTGCCTGTCCCAACACCTAGAGCTAGCCTCTCATTGGTTCCCCATCTTCCCATTCATCCTCAGGACAAATTGCAACCTGTACGGAACAGGAGGTTAAAGGTGCTGATGCTCCAAGTAGGGAGATTGCTAGTAAAGTGGCTGGAATGGCGAACCCGAGCACAAGGAGATGAGAAATGAGGTGCGTTTTAGGAACCTTTCCCCATCACACGGTGTACCATCTTCTGGGTTTCTCATGCATGTTTTCGATGTAGGAAGATGCCCTTGAACCTCGAGATTTGGGACCCATGCGATGGGTACCACGCAGTATTACTTTAAAGGGTCTGCGTTTGCTCACCCAGCCTCACCAAATCTCTCAGCCCCAAGAGTGTCCACCCTTATGTCTCATCCAGCTGTGGGTCTAGATATGGTCAATCCAGGTTCCATCACAGCCCCTGAACGAATTGTGTAAGAATTTCTCTCTCTTTCACTGTCTTTGTTTCATGGGTTTTTAAAAGTAATTTATTTTTATAATGGGGTTTAGCTGCTTTTCACGGCTGTGTTTATGCCGCTTTACACCCACTTGACACACTAACAGAGAGATTTCAATACATAGGTTTTAAGATTATTACTAGTCAGATATATCCTTGTGTGGTGAATAGGGGGTGTTGAGTCCAGTTCTCTGAGCAAGGAGTAGGTCTTGTCTATTACATGTTGGGTTTATGGAACTGTATCTCAGGTAATTTGAAACCCTTGTTTTATGTATCACCCCACCTCACCTTTCCTGTTAAGCAGCCATAGTGTGTTTTCTGCATGTGTGACTCTGTTCTGTTTTGGAATTCAGTTCAAGTGTAATGGTTTTTACTTTCCCTGTATAAGTGATATCTTATGAGAAGTGTCCTTTTCTGTGTGACTTATTTCACTTAGAATCGTCGTACCTAAATCCACTCATCATGCTGCTACTAGCCTTATGACATTGATTTCATGGCTGAGTGATATTCCATTGTACATAAGGACCACAACTTCTTTATCCATTTTTCTCTTTCCTGGGATATTTAAGGTGGAATGAAGTGGAGGTCCTTGGCAACAGAGCAGCCCTAAACTTTGGTGTGCTTGTGTCTTGCTGATTTTTAATTTTCCCAATTTATACCCCCATGCGTGGAAGTGCCCTATGCGCTCTAAGCTGTGTTTTTTAGATGTTTCAGGACACACCGTACCCTTCTCCAGCGTGGCTGTTGGCAATTTACATTCCGCCCATCAGCGTAGCAAGGCTCCCATTTCTCCATGGCCTGTTCTGCATTTCTGGTTTTGACACTTTTCTCAGCATGGCCCTTTTGACCGATGGGCAGCGAGACTTCTTTGTAGCGCTGATTTGCCTTTCCAGGTTGCTTGGTTGGCCAAAAAGGGCGTATGCGTTTTTGCCTGAATATATTCAGGCAAAAACGCATACGCCCGTTTTGGCCAAGGGCCTCATTGTCAACGTTTTGCTGCTTTTCATGTGCTTTAAAGGCGATTCGAATCTACCTCCTGAAATCTGTTTCCTGCAATTCTGCCTTGATTTCAAATCCTCTTCTTTGCCTTCCCTCAATATATTTGTGGACGAGAGTTATCATTTATAACTCTGCAGGTTTGTGAATTGCAGTGCCCTGAAGCTCCATTTTACAACTCGCTTTTTGGGAGCTGGCCGTAAAAGCGCAGGATGGTTTCAGGCCCTGTGCTGGTTCCGGGGGGCAGCTGAGCCTGTGGTTAATTCTTCTTCCTGATGGGAAAATAGAGTGACCTGTGCCTGTCCCAACACCTAGAGCTAGCCTCTCATTGGTTCCCCATCTTCCCATTCATCCACAGGACAAATTGCAACCTGTACGGAACAGGAGGTTAAAGGTGCTGATGCTCCAAGTAGGGAGATTGCTAGTAAAGTGGCTGGAATGGCGAACCCGAGCACAAGGAGATGAGAAATGAGGTGCGTTTTAGGAACCTTTCCCCATCACACGGTGTACCATCTTCTGGGTTTCTCATGCATGTTTTCCATGTAGGAAGATGCCCTTGAACCTCGAGATTTGGGACCCATGCGATGGGTACCACGCAGTATTACTTTAAAGGGTCTGCGTTTGCTCACCCAGCCTCACCAAATCTCTCAGCCCCAAGAGTGTCCACCCTTATGTCTCATCCAGCTGTGGGTCTAGATATGGTCAATCCAGGTTCCATCACAGCCCCTGAACGAATTGTGTAAGAATTTCTCTCTCTTTCACTGTCTTTGTTTCATGGGTTTTTAAAAGTAATTTATTTTTATAATGGGGTTTAGCTGCTTTTCACGGCTGTGTTTATGCCGCTTTACACCCACTTGACACACTAACAGAGAGATTTCAATACATAGGTTTTAAGATTATTACTAGTCAGATATATCCTTGTGTGGTGAATAGGGGGTGTTGAGTCCAGTTCTCTGAGCAAGGAGTAGGTCTTGTCTATTACATGTTGGGTTTATGGAACTGTATCTCAGGTAATTTGAAACCCTTGTTTTATGTATCACCCCACCTCACCTTTCCTGTTAAGCAGCCATAGTGTGTTTTCTGCATGTGTGACTCTGTTCTGTTTTGGAATTCAGTTCAAGTGTAATGGTTTTTACTTTCCCTGTATAAGTGATATCTTATGAGAAGTGTCCTTTTCTGTGTGACTTATTTCACTTAGAATCGTCGTACCTAAATCCACTCATCATGCTGCTACTAGCCTTATGACATTGATTTCATGGCTGAGTGATATTCCATTGTACATAAGGACCACAACTTCTTTATCCATTTTTCTCTTTCCTGGGATATTTAAGGTGGAATGAAGTGGAGGTCCTTGGCAACAGAGCAGCCCTAAACTTTGGTGTGCTTGTGTCTTGCTGATTTTTAATTTTCCCAATTTATACCCCCATGCGTGGAAGTGCCCTATGCGCTCTAAGCTGTGTTTTTTAGATGTTTCAGGACACACCGTACCCTTCTCCAGCGTGGCTGTTGGCAATTTACATTCCGCCCATCAGCGTAGCAAGGCTCCCATTTCTCCATGGCCTGTTCTGCATTTCTGGTTTTGACACTTTTCTCAGCATGGCCCTTTTGACCGATGGGCAGCGAGACTTCTTTGTAGCGCTGATTTGCCTTTCCAGGTTGCTTGGTTGGCCAAAAAGGGCGTATGCGTTTTTGCCTGAATATATTCAGGAAAAAACGCATACGCCCGTTTTGGCCAAGGGCATCATTGTCAACGTTTTGCCGCTTTTCATGTGCTTTAAAGGCGATTCGAATCTACCTCCTGAAATCTGTTTCCTGCAATTCTGCCTTGATTTCAAATCCTCTTCTTTGCCTTCCCTCAATATATTTGTGGACGAGAGTTATCATTTATAACTCTGCAGGTTTGTGAATTGCAGTGCCCTGAAGCTCCATTTTACAACTTGCTTTTTTGGGAGCTGGCCGCAAAAGCGCAGGATGGCTTCAGGCCCTGTTCTGGTTCTGGGGGGCAGGCTGAGCCTGTGGATAATTCTTCTTCCTGATGGGAAAATAGAGTGACCTGTGTCTGTCCCAATACCAAGAGCTAGTCTCTCATTGCTTCCCCGTCTTCCCGTTCATCCTCAGGACAAATTGCAACCTGTACGGAACAGGAGGTTAAAGGTGCTGATACTCCAAGTAGGGAGATTGCTAGTAAAGTGGCTGGAATTGCGAACCCGAGCTCAAGGAGATGACAAATGAGGTGCGTTTTAGAAAGCTTTCCCCATCACACGGTGTACCATCTTCTGGGTTTCTCATGCATGTTTTCGATGTAGGAAGATGCCCTTGAACCTGGAGATTTGGGACACATGGGATGGGTACCACACAGTATTACTTTAAAGGGTCTGCGTTTGCTCACCCAACCTCACCAAACCTCTCAGCCCCAAGAGTGTCCACCCTTATGTCTCATCCAGCTGTGGGTCTAGATATGGTCAATCCGGGTTGCATCACAGCCCCTGAACGAATTGTGTAAGAATTTCTCTCTCTTTCTCTGTCTTTGTTTCATGGGTTTTTAAAAGTAATTTATTTTTATAATGGGGTTTACCTGCTTTTCACTGCTGTGTTTATGCCGCTTTACACCCACTTGACACACTAACAGAGAGATTTCAATACATAGGTTTTAAGATTATTACTAGTCAGATATATCCTTGTGTGGTGAATAGGGGGTGTTAAGTCCAGTTCTCTGAGCAAGGAGTAGGTCTTGTCTATTACATGTTGGGTTTATGGAACGGTATCTCAGCTAATTTGAAACCCTTGTTTTATGTATCACCCCACCTCACTTTTCCTGTTAAGCAGCCATAGTGTGTTTTCTGCATGTGTGACTCTGTTCTGTTTTGGAATTCAGTTCAAGTGTAATGGTTTTTACTTTCCCTGTATAAGTGATATCTTATGAGAAGTGTCCTTTTCTGTGTGACTTATTTCACTTAGAATTGACGTACCTAAATCCACTCATCATGCTGCTACTAGCCTTATGACATTGATTTCATGGCTGAGTGATATTCCATTGTACATAAGGACCACAACTTCTTTATCCATTTTTCTCTTTCCTGGGATATTTAAGGTGGAATGAAGTGGAGGTCCTTGGCAACAGAGCAGCCCTAAACTTTGGTGTGCTTGTGTCTTGCTGATTTTTAATTTTCCCAATTTATACCCCCATGCGTGGAAGTGCCCTTAGCGCTCTAAGCTGTGTTTTTTAGATGTTTCAGGACACACTGTACCCTTCTCCAGCGTGGCTGTTGGCAATTTACATCCCGCCCATCAGCGTAGCAAGGCTCCCATTTCTCCATGGCCTGTCCTGCATTTCTGGTTTTGACACTTTTCTCAGCATGGCCCTTTTGACCGATGGGAAGCGAGACTTCTTTGTAGCGCTGATTTGCCTTTCCAGGTTGCTTGGTTGGCCAAAAAGGGCGTATGCGTTTTTTCCTGAATATATTCAGGAAAAAACGCATACGCCCTTTTTGGCCAAGGGCCTCATTGTCAACGTTTTGCTGCTTTTCATGTGCTTTAAAGGCGATTCGAATCTACCTCCTGAAATCTGTTTCCTGCAATTCTGCCTTGATTTCAAATCCTCTTCTTTGCCTTCCCTCAATATATTTGTGGACGAGAGTTATCATTTATAACTCTGCAGGTTTGTGAATTGCAGTGCCCTGAAGCTCCATTTTACAACTCGCTTTTTGGGAGCTGGCCGTAAAAGCGCAGGATGGTTTCAGGCCCTGTGCTGGTTCCGGGGGGCAGCTGAGCCTGTGGTTAATTCTTCTTCCTGATGGGAAAATAGAGTGACCTGTGCCTGTCCCAACACCTAGAGCTAGCCTCTCATTGGTTCCCCATCTTCCCATTCATCCTCAGGACAAATTGCAACCTGTACGGAACAGGAGGTTAAAGGTGCTGATGCTCCAAGTAGGGAGATTGCTAGTAAAGTGGCTGGAATGGCGAACCCGAGCACAAGGAGATGAGAAATGAGGTGCGTTTTAGGAACCTTTCCCCATCACACGGTGTACCATCTTCTGGGTTTCTCATGCATGTTTTCGATGTAGGAAGATGCCCTTGAACCTCGAGATTTGGGACCCATGCGATGGGTACCACGCAGTATTACTTTAAAGGGTCTGCGTTTGCTCACCCAGCCTCACCAAATCTCTCAGCCCCAAGAGTGTCCACCCTTATGTCTCATCCAGCTGTGGGTCTAGATATGGTCAATCCAGGTTCCATCACAGCCCCTGAACGAATTGTGTAAGAATTTCTCTCTCTTTCACTGTCTTTGTTTCATGGGTTTTTAAAAGTAATTTATTTTTATAATGGGGTTTAGCTGCTTTTCACGGCTGTGTTTATGCCGCTTTACACCCACTTGACACACTAACAGAGAGATTTCAATACATAGGTTTTAAGATTATTACTAGTCAGATATATCCTTGTGTGGTGAATAGGGGGTGTTGAGTCCAGTTCTCTGAGCAAGGAGTAGGTCTTGTCTATTACATGTTGGGTTTATGGAACTGTATCTCAGGTAATTTGAAACCCTTGTTTTATGTATCACCCCACCTCACCTTTCCTGTTAAGCAGCCATAGTGTGTTTTCTGCATGTGTTACTCTGTTCTGTTTTGGAATTCAGTTCAAGTGTAATGGTTTTTACTTTCCCTGTATAAGTGATATCTTATGAGAAGTGTCCTTTTCTGTGTGACTTATTTCACTTAGAATCGTCGTACCTAAATCCACTCATCATGCTGCTACTAGCCTTATGACATTGATTTCATGGCTGAGTGATATTCCATTGTACATAAGGACCACAACTTCTTTATCCATTTTTCTCTTTCCTGGGATATTTAAGGTGGAATGAAGTGGAGGTCCTTGGCAACAGAGCAGCCCTAAACTTTGGTGTGCTTGTGTCTTGCTGATTTTTAATTTTCCCAATTTATACCCCCATGCGTGGAAGTGCCCTATGCGCTCTAAGCTGTGTTTTTTAGATGTTTCAGGACACACCGTACCCTTCTCCAGCGTGGCTGTTGGCAATTTACATTCCGCCCATCAGCGTAGCAAGGCTCCCATTTCTCCATGGCCTGTTCTGCATTTCTGGTTTTGACACTTTTCTCAGCATGGCCCTTTTGACCGATGGGCAGCGAGACTTCTTTGTAGCGCTGATTTGCCTTTCCAGGTTGCTTGGTTGGCCAAAAAGGGCGTATGCGTTTTTGCCTGAATATATTCAGGAAAAAACGCATACGCCCGTTTTGGCCAAGGGCATCATTGTCAACGTTTTGCCGCTTTTCATGTGCTTTAAAGGCGATTCGAATCTACCTCCTGAAATCTGTTTCCTGCAATTCTGCCTTGATTTCAAATCCTCTTCTTTGCCTTCCCTCAATATATTTGTGGACGAGAGTTATCATTTATAACTCTGCAGGTTTGTGAATTGCAGTGCCCTGAAGCTCCATTTTACAACTTGCTTTTTTGGGAGCTGGCCGCAAAAGCGCAGGATGGCTTCAGGCCCTGTTCTGGTTCTGGGGGGCAGGCTGAGCCTGTGGATAATTCTTCTTCCTGATGGGAAAATAGAGTGACCTGTGTCTGTCCCAATACCAAGAGCTAGTCTCTCATTGCTTCCCCGTCTTCCCGTTCATCCTCAGGACAAATTGCAACCTGTACGGAACAGGAGGTTAAAGGTGCTGATACTCCAAGTAGGGAGATTGCTAGTAAAGTGGCTGGAATTGCGAACCCGAGCTCAAGGAGATGACAAATGAGGTGCGTTTTAGAAAGCTTTCCCCATCACACGGTGTACCATCTTCTGGGTTTCTCATGCATGTTTTCGATGTAGGAAGATGCCCTTGAACCTGGAGATTTGGGACACATGGGATGGGTACCACACAGTATTACTTTAAAGGGTCTGCGTTTGCTCACCCAACCTCACCAAACCTCTCAGCCCCAAGAGTGTCCACCCTTATGTCTCATCCAGCTGTGGGTCTAGATATGGTCAATCCGGGTTGCATCACAGCCCCTGAACGAATTGTGTAAGAATTTCTCTCTCTTTCTCTGTCTTTGTTTCATGGGTTTTTAAAAGTAATTTATTTTTATAATGGGGTTTACCTGCTTTTCACTGCTGTGTTTATGCCGCTTTACACCCACTTGACACACTAACAGAGAGATTTCAATACATAGGTTTTAAGATTATTACTAGTCAGATATATCCTTGTGTGGTGAATAGGGGGTGTTAAGTCCAGTTCTCTGAGCAAGGAGTAGGTCTTGTCTATTACATGTTGGGTTTATGGAACGGTATCTCAGCTAATTTGAAACCCTTGTTTTATGTATCACCCCACCTCACTTTTCCTGTTAAGCAGCCATAGTGTGTTTTCTGCATGTGTGACTCTGTTCTGTTTTGGAATTCAGTTCAAGTGTAATGGTTTTTACTTTCCCTGTATAAGTGATATCTTATGAGAAGTGTCCTTTTCTGTGTGACTTATTTCACTTAGAATCGACGTACCTAAATCCACTCATCATGCTGCTACTAGCCTTATGACATTGATTTCATGGCTGAGTGATATTCCATTGTACATAAGGACCACAACTTCTTTATCCATTTTTCTCTTTCCTGGGATATTTAAGGTGGAATGAAGTGGAGGTCCTTGGCAACAGAGCAGCCCTAAACTTTGGTGTGCTTGTGTCTTGCTGATTTTTAATTTTCCCAATTTATACCCCCATGCGTGGAAGTGCCCTTAGCGCTCTAAGCTGTGTTTTTTAGATGTTTCAGGACACACTGTACCCTTCTCCAGCGTGGCTGTTGGCAATTTACTAACCGCCCATCAGCGTAGCAAGGCTCCCATTTCTCCATGGCCTGTCCTGCATTTCTGGTTTTGACACTTTTCTCAGCATGGCCCTTTTGACCGAAGGGAAGCGAGACTTCTTTGTAGCGCTGATTTGCCTTTCCAGGTTGCTTGGTTGGCCAAAAAGGGCGTATGCGTTTTTTCCTGAATATATTCAGGAAAAAACGCATACGCCCTTTTTGGCCAAGGGCCTCATTGTCAACGTTTTGCTGCTTTTCATGTGCTTTAAAGGCGATTCGAATCTACCTCCTGAAATCTGTTTCCTGCAATTCTGCCTTGATTTCAAATCCTCTTCTTTGCCTTCCCTCAATATATTTGTGGACGAGAGTTATCATTTATAACTCTGCAGGTTTGTGAATTGCAGTGCCCTGAAGCTCCATTTTACAACTCGATTTTTGGGAGCTGGCCGTAAAAGCGCAGGATGGTTTCAGGCCCTGTGCTGGTTCCGGGGGGCAGCTGAGCCTGTGGTTAATTCTTCTTCCTGATGGGAAAATAGAGTGACCTGTGCCTGTCCCAACACCTAGAGCTAGCCTCTCATTGGTTCCCCATCTTCCCATTCATCCTCAGGACAAATTGCAACCTGTACGGAACAGGAGGTTAAAGGTGCTGATGCTCCAAGTAGGGAGATTGCTAGTAAAGTGGCTGGAATGGCGAACCCGAGCACAAGGAGATGAGAAATGAGGTGCGTTTTAGGAACCTTTCCCCATCACACGGTGTACCATCTTCTGGGTTTCTCATGCATGTTTTCGATGTAGGAAGATGCCCTTGAACCTCGAGATTTGGGACCCATGCGATGGGTACCACGCAGTATTACTTTAAAGGGTCTGCGTTTGCTCACCCAGCCTCACCAAATCTCTCAGCCCCAAGAGTGTCCACCCTTATGTCTCATCCAGCTGTGGGTCTAGATATGGTCAATCCAGGTTCCATCACAGCCCCTGAACGAATTGTGTAAGAATTTCTCTCTCTTTCACTGTCTTTGTTTCATGGGTTTTTAAAAGTAATTTATTTTTATAATGGGGTTTAGCTGCTTTTCACGGCTGTGTTTATGCCGCTTTACACCCACTTGACACACTAACAGAGAGATTTCAATACATAGGTTTTAAGATTATTACTAGTCAGATATATCCTTGTGTGGTGAATAGGGGGTGTTGAGTCCAGTTCTCTGAGCAAGGAGTAGGTCTTGTCTATTACATGTTGGGTTTATGGAACTGTATCTCAGGTAATTTGAAACCCTTGTTTTATGTATCACCCCACCTCACCTTTCCTGTTAAGCAGCCATAGTGTGTTTTCTGCATGTGTGACTCTGTTCTGTTTTGGAATTCAGTTCAAGTGTAATGGTTTTTACTTTCCCTGTATAAGTGATATCTTATGAGAAGTGTCCTTTTCTGTGTGACTTATTTCACTTAGAATCGTCGTACCTAAATCCACTCATCATGCTGCTACTAGCCTTATGACATTGATTTCATGGCTGAGTGATATTCCATTGTACATAAGGACCACAACTTCTTTATCCATTTTTCTCTTTCCTGGGATATTTAAGGTGGAATGAAGTGGAGGTCCTTGGCAACAGAGCAGCCCTAAACTTTGGTGTGCTTGTGTCTTGCTGATTTTTAATTTTCCCAATTTATACCCCCATGCGTGGAAGTGCCCTATGCGCTCTAAGCTGTGTTTTTTAGATGTTTCAGGACACACCGTACCCTTCTCCAGCGTGGCTGTTGGCAATTTACATTCCGCCCATCAGCGTAGCAAGGCTCCCATTTCTCCATGGCCTGTTCTGCATTTCTGGTTTTGACACTTTTCTCAGCATGGCCCTTTTGACCGATGGGCAGCGAGACTTCTTTGTAGCGCTGATTTGCCTTTCCAGGTTGCTTGGTTGGCCAAAAAGGGCGTATGCGTTTTTGCCTGAATATATTCAGGAAAAAACGCATACGCCCGTTTTGGCCAAGGGCATCATTGTCAACGTTTTGCCGCTTTTCATGTGCTTTAAAGGCGATTCGAATCTACCTCCTGAAATCTGTTTCCTGCAATTCTGCCTTGATTTCAAATCCTCTTCTTTGCCTTCCCTCAATATATTTGTGGACGAGAGTTATCATTTATAACTCTGCAGGTTTGTGAATTGCAGTGCCCTGAAGCTCCATTTTACAACTTGCTTTTTTGGGAGCTGGCCGCAAAAGCGCAGGATGGCTTCAGGCCCTGTTCTGGTTCTGGGGGGCAGGCTGAGCCTGTGGATAATTCTTCTTCCTGATGGGAAAATAGAGTGACCTGTGTCTGTCCCAATACCAAGAGCTAGTCTCTCATTGCTTCCCCGTCTTCCCGTTCATCCTCAGGACAAATTGCAACCTGTACGGAACAGGAGGTTAAAGGTGCTGATACTCCAAGTAGGGAGATTGCTAGTAAAGTGGCTGGAATGGCGAACCCGAGCTCAAGGAGATGACAAATGAGGTGCGTTTTAGAAAGCTTTCCCCATCACACGGTGTACCATCTTCTGGGTTTCTCATGCATGTTTTCGATGTAGGAAGATGCCCTTGAACCTCGAGATTTGGGACCCATGGGATGGGTACCACACAGTATTACTTTAAAGGGTCTGCGTTTGCTCACCCAACCTCACCAAATCTCTCAGCCCCAAGAGTGTCCACCCTTATGTCTCATCCAGCTGTGGGTCTAGATATGGTCAATCCAGGTTCCATCACAGCCCCTGAACTAATTGTGTAAGAATTTCTCTCTCTTTCACTGTCTTTGTTTCATGGGTTTTTAAAAGTAATTTATTTTTATAATGGGGTTTAGCTGCTTTTCACGGATGTGTTTATGCCGCTTTACACCCACTTGACACACTAACAGAGAGATTTCAATACATAGGTTTTAAGATTATTACTAGTCAGATATATCCTTGTGTGGTGAATAGGGGGTGTTGAGTCCAGTTCTCTGAGCAAGGAGTAGGTCTTGTCTATTACATGTTGGGTTTATGGAACTGTATCTCAGGTAATTTGAAACCCTTGTTTTATGTATCACCCCACCTCACCTTTCCTGTTAAGCAGCCATAGTGTGTTTTCTGCATGTGTGACTCTGTTCTGTTTTGGAATTCAGTTCAAGTGTAATGGTTTTTACTTTCCCTGTATAAGTGATATCTTATGAGAAGTGTCCTTTTCTGTGTGACTTATTTCACTTAGAATCGACGTACCTAAATCCACTCATCATGCTGCTACTAGCCTTATGACATTGATTTCATGGCTGAGTGATATTCCATTGTACATAAGGACCACAACTTCTTTATCCATTTTTCTCTTTCCTGGGATATTTAAGGTGGAATGAAGTGGAGGTCCTTGGCAACAGAGCAGCCCTAAACTTTGGTGTGCTTGTGTCTTGCTGATTTTTAATTTTCCCAATTTATACCCCCATGCGTGGAAGTGCCCTATGCGCTCTAAGCTGTGTTTTTTAGATGTTTCAGGACACACCGTACCCTTCTCCAGCGTGGCTGTTGGCAATTTACATTCCGCCCATCAGCGTAGCAAGGCTCCCATTTCTCCATGGCCTGTTCTGCATTTCTGGTTTTGACACTTTTCTCAGCATGGCCCTTTTGACCGATGGGAAGCGAGACTTCTTTGTAGCGCTGATTTGCCTTTCCAGGTTGCTTGGTTGGCCAAAAAGGGCGTATGCGTTTTTGCCTGAATATATTCAGGAAAAAACGCATACGCCCGTTTTGGCCAAGGGCATCATTGTCAACGTTTTGCCGCTTTTCATGTGCTTTAAAGGCGATTCGAATCTACCTCCTGAAATCTGTTTCCTGCAATTCTGCCTTGATTTCAAATCCTCTTCTTTGCCTTCCCTCAATATATTTGTGGACGAGAGTTATCATTTATAACTCTGCAGGTTTGTGAATTGCAGTGCCCTGAAGCTCCATTTTACAACTCGATTTTTGGGAGCTGGCCGTAAAAGCGCAGGATGGTTTCAGGCCCTGTGCTGGTTCCGGGGGGCAGCTGAGCCTGTGGTTAATTCTTCTTCCTGATGGGAAAATAGAGTGACCTGTGCCTGTCCCAACACCTAGAGCTAGCCTCTCATTGGTTCCCCATCTTCCCATTCATCCTCAGGACAAATTGCAACCTGTACGGAACAGGAGGTTAAAGGTGCTGATGCTCCAAGTAGGGAGATTGCTAGTAAAGTGGCTGGAATGGCGAACCCGAGCACAAGGAGATGAGAAATGAGGTGCGTTTTAGGAACCTTTCCCCATCACACGGTGTACCATCTTCTGGGTTTCTCATGCATGTTTTCGATGTAGGAAGATGCCCTTGAACCTCGAGATTTGGGACCCATGCGATGGGTACCACGCAGTATTACTTTAAAGGGTCTGCGTTTGCTCACCCAGCCTCACCAAATCTCTCAGCCCCAAGAGTGTCCACCCTTATGTCTCATCCAGCTGTGGGTCTAGATATGGTCAATCCAGGTTCCATCACAGCCCCTGAACGAATTGTGTAAGAATTTCTCTCTCTTTCACTGTCTTTGTTTCATGGGTTTTTAAAAGTAATTTATTTTTATAATGGGGTTTAGCTGCTTTTCACGGCTGTGTTTATGCCGCTTTACACCCACTTGACACACTAACAGAGAGATTTCAATACATAGGTTTTAAGATTATTACTAGTCAGATATATCCTTGTGTGGTGAATAGGGGGTGTTGAGTCCAGTTCTCTGAGCAAGGAGTAGGTCTTGTCTATTACATGTTGGGTTTATGGAACTGTATCTCAGGTAATTTGAAACCCTTGTTTTATGTATCACCCCACCTCACCTTTCCTGTTAAGCAGCCATAGTGTGTTTTCTGCATGTGTGACTCTGTTCTGTTTTGGAATTCAGTTCAAGTGTAATGGTTTTTACTTTCCCTGTATAAGTGATATCTTATGAGAAGTGTCCTTTTCTGTGTGACTTATTTCACTTAGAATCGTCGTACCTAAATCCACTCATCATGCTGCTACTAGCCTTATGACATTGATTTCATGGCTGAGTGATATTCCATTGTACATAAGGACCACAACTTCTTTATCCATTTTTCTCTTTCCTGGGATATTTAAGGTGGAATGAAGTGGAGGTCCTTGGCAACAGAGCAGCCCTAAACTTTGGTGTGCTTGTGTCTTGCTGATTTTTAATTTTCCCAATTTATACCCCCATGCGTGGAAGTGCCCTATGCGCTCTAAGCTGTGTTTTTTAGATGTTTCAGGACACACCGTACCCTTCTCCAGCGTGGCTGTTGGCAATTTACATTCCGCCCATCAGCGTAGCAAGGCTCCCATTTCTCCATGGCCTGTTCTGCATTTCTGGTTTTGACACTTTTCTCAGCATGGCCCTTTTGACCGATGGGCAGCGAGACTTCTTTGTAGCGCTGATTTGCCTTTCCAGGTTGCTTGGTTGGCCAAAAAGGGCGTATGCGTTTTTGCCTGAATATATTCAGGAAAAAACGCATACGCCCGTTTTGGCCAAGGGCATCATTGTCAACGTTTTGCCGCTTTTCATGTGCTTTAAAGGCGATTCGAATCTACCTCCTGAAATCTGTTTCCTGCAATTCTGCCTTGATTTCAAATCCTCTTCTTTGCCTTCCCTCAATATATTTGTGGACGAGAGTTATCATTTATAACTCTGCAGGTTTGTGAATTGCAGTGCCCTGAAGCTCCATTTTACAACTTGCTTTTTTGGGAGCTGGCCGCAAAAGCGCAGGATGGCTTCAGGCCCTGTTCTGGTTCTGGGGGGCAGGCTGAGCCTGTGGATAATTCTTCTTCCTGATGGGAAAATAGAGTGACCTGTGTCTGTCCCAATACCAAGAGCTAGTCTCTCATTGCTTCCCCGTCTTCCCGTTCATCCTCAGGACAAATTGCAACCTGTACGGAACAGGAGGTTAAAGGTGCTGATACTCCAAGTAGGGAGATTGCTAGTAAAGTGGCTGGAATGGCGAACCCGAGCTCAAGGAGATGACAAATGAGGTGCGTTTTAGAAAGCTTTCCCCATCACACGGTGTACCATCTTCTGGGTTTCTCATGCATGTTTTCGATGTAGGAAGATGCCCTTGAACCTCGAGATTTGGGACCCATGGGATGGGTACCACACAGTATTACTTTAAAGGGTCTGCGTTTGCTCACCCAACCTCACCAAATCTCTCAGCCCCAAGAGTGTCCACCCTTATGTCTCATCCAGCTGTGGGTCTAGATATGGTCAATCCAGGTTCCATCACAGCCCCTGAACGAATTGTGTAAGAATTTCTCTCTCTTTCACTGTCTTTGTTTCATGGGTTTTTAAAAGTAATTTATTTTTATAATGGGGTTTAGCTGCTTTTCACGGATGTGTTTATGCCGCTTTACACCCACTTGACACACTAACAGAGAGATTTCAATACATAGGTTTTAAGATTATTACTAGTCAGATATATCCTTGTGTGGTGAATAGGGGGTGTTGAGTCCAGTTCTCTGAGCAAGGAGTAGGTCTTGTCTATTACATGTTGGGTTTATGGAACTGTATCTCAGGTAATTTGAAACCCTTGTTTTATGTATCACCCCACCTCACCTTTCCTGTTAAGCAGCCATAGTGTGTTTTCTGCATGTGTGACTCTGTTCTGTTTTGGAATTCAGTTCAAGTGTAATGGTTTTTACTTTCCCTGTATAAGTGATATCTTATGAGAAGTGTCCTTTTCTGTGTGACTTATTTCACTTAGAATCGACGTACCTAAATCCACTCATCATGCTGCTACTAGCCTTATGACATTGATTTCATGGCTGAGTGATATTCCATTGTACATAAGGACCACAACTTCTTTATCCATTTTTCTCTTTCCTGGGATATTTAAGGTGGAATGAAGTGGAGGTCCTTGGCAACAGAGCAGCCCTAAACTTTGGTGTGCTTGTGTCTTGCTGATTTTTAATTTTCCCAATTTATACCCCCATGCGTGGAAGTGCCCTATGCGCTCTAAGCTGTGTTTTTTAGATGTTTCAGGACACACCGTACCCTTCTCCAGCGTGGCTGTTGGCAATTTACATTCCGCCCATCAGCGTAGCAAGGCTCCCATTTCTCCATGGCCTGTTCTGCATTTCTGGTTTTGACACTTTTCTCAGCATGGCCCTTTTGACCGATGGGAAGCGAGACTTCTTTGTAGCGCTGATTTGCCTTTCCAGGTTGCTTGGTTGGCCAAAAAGGGCGTATGCGTTTTTGCCTGAATATATTCAGGCAAAAACGCATACGCCCGTTTTGGCCAAGGGCATCATTGTCAACGTTTTGCCGCTTTTCATGTGCTTTAAAGGCGATTCGAATCTACCTCCTGAAATCTGTTTCCTGCAATTCTGCCTTGATTTCAAATCCTCTTCTTTGCCTTCCTTCAATATATTTGTGGACGAGAGTTATCATTTATAACTCTGCAGGTTTGTGAATTGCAGTGCCCTGAAGCTCCATTTTACAACTTGCTTTTTTGGGAGCTGGCCGCAAAAGCGCAGGATGGCTTCAGGCCCTGTTCTGGTTCTGGGGGGCAGGCTGAGCCTGTGGATAATTCTTCTTCCTGATGGGAAAATAGAGTGACCTGTGTCTGTCCCAATACCAAGAGCTAGTCTCTCATTGCTTCCCCGTCTTCCCGTTCATCCTCAGGACAAATTGCAACCTGTACGGAACAGGAGGTTAAAGGTGCTGATACTCCAAGTAGGGAGATTGCTAGTAAAGTGGCTGGAATTGCGAACCCGAGCTCAAGGAGATGACAAATGAGGTGCGTTTTAGAAAGCTTTCCCCATCACACGGTGTACCATCTTCTGGGTTTCTCATGCATGTTTTCGATGTAGGAAGATGCCCTTGAACCTGGAGATTTGGGACACATGGGATGGGTACCACACAGTATTACTTTAAAGGGTCTGCGTTTGCTCACCCAACCTCACCAAACCTCTCAGCCCCAAGAGTGTCCACCCTTATGTCTCATCCAGCTGTGGGTCTAGATATGGTCAATCCGGGTTGCATCACAGCCCCTGAACGAATTGTGTAAGAATTTCTCTCTCTTTCTCTGTCTTTGTTTCATGGGTTTTTAAAAGTAATTTATTTTTATAATGGGGTTTACCTGCTTTTCACTGCTGTGTTTATGCTGCTTTACACCCACTTGACACACTAACAGAGAGATTTCAATACATAGGTTTTAAGATTATTACTAGTCAGATATATCCTTGTGTGGTGAATAGGGGGTGTTAAGTCCAGTTCTCTGAGCAAGGAGTAGGTCTTGTCTATTACATGTTGGGTTTATGGAACGGTATCTCAGGTAATTTGAAACCCTTGTTTTATGTATCACCCCACCTCACTTTTCCTGTTAAGCAGCCATAGTGTGTTTTCTGCATGTGTGACTCTGTTCTGTTTTGGAATTCAGTTCAAGTGTAATGGTTTTTACTTTCCCTGTATAAGTGATATCTTATGAGAAGTGTCCTTTTCTGTGTGACTTATTTCACTTAGAATCGACGTACCTAAATCCACTCATCATGCTGCTACTAGCCTTATGACATTGATTTCATGGCTGAGTGATATTCCATTGTACATAAGGACCACAACTTCTTTATCCATTTTTCTCTTTCCTGGGATATTTAAGGTGGAATGAAGTGGAGGTCCTTGGCAACAGAGCAGCCCTAAACTTTGGTGTGCTTGTGTCTTGCTGATTTTTAATTTTCCCAATTTATACCCCCATGCGTGGAAGTGCCCTTAGCGCTCTAAGCTGTGTTTTTTAGATGTTTCAGGACACACTGTACCCTTCTCCAGCGTGGCTGTTGGCAATTTACATCCCGCCCATCAGCGTAGCAAGGCTCCCATTTCTCCATGGCCTGTCCTGCATTTCTGGTTTTGACACTTTTCTCAGCATGGCCCTTTTGACCGATGGGAAGCGAGACTTCTTTGTAGCGCTGATTTGCCTTTCCAGGTTGCTTGGTTGGCCAAAAAGGGCGTATGCGTTTTTTCCTGAATATATTCAGGAAAAAACGCATACGCCCTTTTTGGCCAAGGGCCTCATTGTCAACGTTTTGCTGCTTTTCATGTGCTTTAAAGGCGATTCGAATCTACCTCCTGAAATCTGTTTCCTGCAATTCTGCCTTGATTTCAAATCCTCTTCTTTGCCTTCCCTCAATATATTTGTGGACGAGAGTTATCATTTATAACTCTGCAGGTTTGTGAATTGCAGTGCCCTGAAGCTCCATTTTACAACTCGCTTTTTGGGAGCTGGCCGTAAAAGCGCAGGATGGTTTCAGGCCCTGTGCTGGTTCCGGGGGGCAGCTGAGCCTGTGGTTAATTCTTCTTCCTGATGGGAAAATAGAGTGACCTGTGCCTGTCCCAACACCTAGAGCTAGCCTCTCATTGGTTCCCCATCTTCCCATTCATCCTCAGGACAAATTGCAACCTGTACGGAACAGGAGGTTAAAGGTGCTGATGCTCCAAGTAGGGAGATTGCTAGTAAAGTGGCTGGAATGGCGAACCCGAGCACAAGGAGATGAGAAATGAGGTGCGTTTTAGGAACCTTTCCCCATCACACGGTGTACCATCTTCTGGGTTTCTCATGCATGTTTTCCATGTAGGAAGATGCCCTTGAACCTCGAGATTTGGGACCCATGCGATGGGTACCACGCAGTATTACTTTAAAGGGTCTGCGTTTGCTCACCCAGCCTCACCAAATCTCTCAGCCCCAAGAGTGTCCACCCTTATGTCTCATCCAGCTGTGGGTCTAGATATGGTCAATCCAGGTTCCATCACAGCCCCTGAACGAATTGTGTAAGAATTTCTCTCTCTTTCACTGTCTTTGTTTCATGGGTTTTTAAAAGTAATTTATTTTTATAATGGGGTTTAGCTGCTTTTCACGGCTGTGTTTATGCCTCTTTACACCCACTTGACACACTAACAGAGAGATTTCAATACATAGGTTTTAAGATTATTACTAGTCAGATATATCCTTGTGTGGTGAATAGGGGGTGTTGAGTCCAGTTCTCTGAGCAAGGAGTAGGTCTTCTCTATTACATGTTGGGTTTATGGAACTGTATCTCAGGTAATTTGAAACCCTTGTTTTATGTATCACCCCACCTCACCTTTCCTGTTAAGCAGCCATAGTGTGTTTTCTGCATGTGTGACTCTGTTCTGTTTTGGAATTCAGTTCAAGTGTAATGGTTTTTACTTTCCCTGTATAAGTGATATCTTATGAGAAGTGTCCTTTTCTGTGTGACTTATTTCACTTAGAATCGTCGTACCTAAATCCACTCATCATGCTGCTACTAGCCTTATGACATTGATTTCATGGCTGAGTGATATTCCATTGTACATAAGGACCACAACTTCTTTATCCATTTTTCTCTTTCCTGGGATATTTAAGGTGGAATGAAGTGGAGGTCCTTGGCAACAGAGCAGCCCTAAACTTTGGTGTGCTTGTGTCTTGCTGATTTTTAATTTTCCCAATTTATACCCCCATGCGTGGAAGTGCCCTATGCGCTCTAAGCTGTGTTTTTTAGATGTTTCAGGACACACCGTACCCTTCTCCAGCGTGGCTGTTGGCAATTTACATTCCGCCCATCAGCGTAGCAAGGCTCCCATTTCTCCATGGCCTGTTCTGCATTTCTGGTTTTGACACTTTTCTCAGCATGGCCCTTTTGACCGATGGGCAGCGAGACTTCTTTGTAGCGCTGATTTGCCTTTCCAGGTTGCTTGGTTGGCCAAAAAGGGCGTATGCGTTTTTGCCTGAATATATTCAGGAAAAAACGCATACGCCCTTTTTGGCCAAGGGCATCATTGTCAACGTTTTGCCGCTTTTCATGTGCTTTAAAGGCGATTCGAATCTACCTCCTGAAATCTGTTTCCTGCAATTCTGCCTTGATTTCAAATCCTCTTCTTTGCCTTCCCTCAATATATTTGTGGACGAGAGTTATCATTTATAACTCTGCAGGTTTGTGAATTGCAGTGCCCTGAAGCTCCATTTTACAACTTGCTTTTTTGGGAGCTGGCCGCAAAAGCGCAGGATGGCTTCAGGCCCTGTTCTGGTTCTGGGGGGCAGGCTGAGCCTGTGGATAATTCTTCTTCCTGATGGGAAAATAGAGTGACCTGTGTCTGTCCCAATACCAAGAGCTAGTCTCTCATTGCTTCCCCGTCTTCCCGTTCATCCTCAGGACAAATTGCAACCTGTACGGAACAGGAGGTTAAAGGTGCTGATACTCCAAGTAGGGAGATTGCTAGTAAAGTGGCTGGAATTGCGAACCCGAGCTCAAGGAGATGACAAATGAGGTGCGTTTTAGAAAGCTTTCCCCATCACACGGTGTACCATCTTCTGGGTTTCTCATGCATGTTTTCGATGTAGGAAGATGCCCTTGAACCTGGAGATTTGGGACACATGGGATGGGTAACACACAGTATTACTTTAAAGGGTCTGCGTTTGCTCACCCAACCTCACCAAACCTCTCAGCCCCAAGAGTGTCCACCCTTATGTCTCATCCAGCTGTGGGTCTAGATATGGTCAATCCGGGTTGCATCACAGCCCCTGAACGAATTGTGTAAGAATTTCTCTCTCTTTCTCTGTCTTTGTTTCATGGGTTTTTAAAAGTAATTTATTTTTATAATGGGGTTTACCTGCTTTTCACTGCTGTGTTTATGCCGCTTTACACCCACTTGA
Organism: Balaenoptera physalus; assembly: GCF_965194825.1. Lineage (NCBI taxonomy): Eukaryota > Metazoa > Chordata > Mammalia > Artiodactyla > Balaenopteridae > Balaenoptera > Balaenoptera physalus. Next base: position 534,151 of record NW_028126413.1, on the reverse strand, counting down.
CACACTAACAGAGAGATTTCAATACATAGGTTTTAAGATTATTACTAGTCAGATATATCCTTGTGTGGTGAATAGGGGGTGTTAAGTCCAGTTCTCTGAGCAAGGAGTAGGTCTTGTCTATTACATGTTGGGTTTATGGAACGGTATCTCAGCTAATTTGAAACCCTTGTTTTATGTATCACCCCACCTCACTTTTCCTGTTAAGCAGCCATAGTGTGTTTTCTGCATGTGTGACTCTGTTCTGTTTTGGAATTCAGTTCAAGTGTAATGGTTTTTACTTTCCCTGTATAAGTGATATCTTATGAGAAGTGTCCTTTTCTGTGTGACTTATTTCACTTAGAATCGACGTACCTAAATCCACTCATCATGCTGCTACTAGCCTTATGACATTGATTTCATGGCTGAGTGATATTCCATTGTACATAAGGACCACAACTTCTTTATCCATTTTTCTCTTTCCTGGGATATTTAAGGTGGAATGAAGTGGAGGTCCTTGGCAACAGAGCAGCCCTAAACTTTGGTGTGCTTGTGTCTTGCTGATTTTTAATTTTCCCAATTTATACCCCCATGCGTGGAAGTGCCCTTAGCGCTCTAAGCTGTGTTTTTTAGATGTTTCAGGACACACTGTACCCTTCTCCAGCGTGGCTGTTGGCAATTTACATCCCGCCCATCAGCGTAGCAAGGCTCCCATTTCTCCATGGCCTGTCCTGCATTTCTGGTTTTGACACTTTTCTCAGCATGGCCCTTTTGACCGATGGGAAGCGAGACTTCTTTGTAGCGCTGATTTGCCTTTCCAGGTTGCTTGGTTGGCCAAAAAGGGCGTATGCGTTTTTTCCTGAATATATTCAGGAAAAAACGCATACGCCCTTTTTGGCCAAGGGCCTCATTGTCAACGTTTTGCCGCTTTTCATGTGCTTTAAAGGCGATTCGAATCTACCTCCTGAAATCTGTTTCCTGCAATTCTGCCTTGATTTCAAATCCTCTTCTTTGCCTTCCCTCAATATATTTGTGGACGAGAGTTATCATTTATAACTCTGCAGGTTTGTGAATTGCAGTGCCCTGAAGCTCCATTTTACAACTCGCTTTTTGGGAGCTGGCCGTAAAAGCGCAGGATGGTTTCAGGCCCTGTGCTGGTTCCGGGGGGCAGCTGAGCCTGTGGTTAATTCTTCTTCCTGATGGGAAAATAGAGTGACCTGTGCCTGTCCCAACACCTAGAGCTAGCCTCTCATTGGTTCCCCATCTTCCCATTCATCCACAGGACAAATTGCAACCTGTACGGAACAGGAGGTTAAAGGTGCTGATGCTCCAAGTAGGGAGATTGCTAGTAAAGTGGCTGGAATGGCGAACCCGAGCACAAGGAGATGAGAAATGAGGTGCGTTTTAGGAACCTTTCCCCATCACACGGTGTACCATCTTCTGGGTTTCTCATGCATGTTTTCCATGTAGGAAGATGCCCTTGAACCTCGAGATTTGGGACCCATGCGATGGGTACCACGCAGTATTACTTTAAAGGGTCTGCGTTTGCTCACCCAGCCTCACCAAATCTCTCAGCCCCAAGAGTGTCCACCCTTATGTCTCATCCAGCTGTGGGTCTAGATATGGTCAATCCAGGTTCCATCACAGCCCCTGAACGAATTGTGTAAGAATTTCTCTCTCTTTCACTGTCTTTGTTTCATGGGTTTTTAAAAGTAATTTATTTTTATAATGGGGTTTAGCTGCTTTTCACGGCTGTGTTTATGCCGCTTTACACCCACTTGACACACTAACAGAGAGATTTCAATACATAGGTTTTAAGATTATTACTAGTCAGATATATCCTTGTTTGGTGAATAGGGGGTGTTGAGTCCAGTTCTCTGAGCAAGGAGTAGGTCTTGTCTATTACATGTTGGGTTTATGGAACTGTATCTCAGGTAATTTGAAACCCTTGTTTTATGTATCACCCCACCTCACCTTTCCTGTTAAGCAGCCATAGTGTGTTTTCTGCATGTGTGACTCTGTTCTGTTTTGGAATTCAGTTCAAGTGTAATGGTTTTTACTTTCCCTGTATAAGTGATATCTTATGAGAAGTGTCCTTTTCTGTGTGACTTATTTCACTTAGAATCGTCGTACCTAAATCCACTCATCATGCTGCTACTAGCCTTATGACATTGATTTCATGGCTGAGTGATATTCCATTGTACATAAGGACCACAACTTCTTTATCCATTTTTCTCTTTCCTGGGATATTTAAGGTGGAATGAAGTGGAGGTCCTTGGCAACAGAGCAGCCCTAAACTTTGGTGTGCTTGTGTCTTGCTGATTTTTAATTTTCCCAATTTATACCCCCATGCGTGGAAGTGCCCTATGCGCTCTAAGCTGTGTTTTTTAGATGTTTCAGGACACACCGTACCCTTCTCCAGCGTGGCTGTTGGCAATTTACATTCCGCCCATCAGCGTAGCAAGGCTCCCATTTCTCCATGGCCTGTTCTGCATTTCTGGTTTTGACACTTTTCTCAGCATGGCCCTTTTGACCGATGGGCAGCGAGACTTCTTTGTAGCGCTGATTTGCCTTTCCAGGTTGCTTGGTTGGCCAAAAAGGGCGTATGCGTTTTTGCCTGAATATATTCAGGAAAAAACGCATACGCCCGTTTTGGCCAAGGGCATCATTGTCAACGTTTTGCCGCTTTTCATGTGCTTTAAAGGCGATTCGAATCTACCTCCTGAAATCTGTTTCCTGCAATTCTGCCTTGATTTCAAATCCTCTTCTTTGCCTTCCCTCAATATATTTGTGGACGAGAGTTATCATTTATAACTCTGCAGGTTTGTGAATTGCAGTGCCCTGAAGCTCCATTTTACAACTTGCTTTTTTGGGAGCTGGCCGCAAAAGCGCAGGATGGCTTCAGGCCCTGTTCTGGTTCTGGGGGGCAGGCTGAGCCTGTGGATAATTCTTCTTCCTGATGGGAAAATAGAGTGACCTGTGTCTGTCCCAATACCAAGAGCTAGTCTCTCATTGCTTCCCCGTCTTCCCGTTCATCCTCAGGACAAATTGCAACCTGTACGGAACAGGAGGTTAAAGGTGCTGATACTCCAAGTAGGGAGATTGCTAGTAAAGTGGCTGGAATTGCGAACCCGAGCTCAAGGAGATGACAAATGAGGTGCGTTTTAGAAAGCTTTCCCCATCACACGGTGTACCATCTTCTGGGTTTCTCATGCATGTTTTCGATGTAGGAAGATGCCCTTGAACCTGGAGATTTGGGACACATGGGATGGGTACCACACAGTATTACTTTAAAGGGTCTGCGTTTGCTCACCCAACCTCACCAAACCTCTCAGCCCCAAGAGTGTCCACCCTTATGTCTCATCCAGCTGTGGGTCTAGATATGGTCAATCCGGGTTGCATCACAGCCCCTGAACGAATTGTGTAAGAATTTCTCTCTCTTTCTCTGTCTTTGTTTCATGGGTTTTTAAAAGTAATTTATTTTTATAATGGGGTTTACCTGCTTTTCACTGCTGTGTTTATGCCGCTTTACACCCACTTGACACACTAACAGAGAGATTTCAATACATAGGTTTTAAGATTATTACTAGTCAGATATATCCTTGTGTGGTTAATAGGGGGTGTTAAGTCCAGTTCTCTGAGCAAGGAGTAGGTCTTGTCTATTACATGTTGGGTTTATGGAACGGTATCTCAGCTAATTTGAAACCCTTGTTTTATGTATCACCCCACCTCACTTTTCCTGTTAAGCAGCCATAGTGTGTTTTCTGCATGTGTGACTCTGTTCTGTTTTGGAATTCAGTTCAAGTGTAATGGTTTTTACTTTCCCTGTATAAGTGATATCTTATGAGAAGTGTCCTTTTCTGTGTGACTTATTTCACTTAGAATCGACGTACCTAAATCCACTCATCATGCTGCTACTAGCCTTATGACATTGATTTCATGGCTGAGTGATATTCCATTGTACATAAGGACCACAACTTCTTTATCCATTTTTCTCTTTCCTGGGATATTTAAGGTGGAATGAAGTGGAGGTCCTTGGCAACAGAGCAGCCCTAAACTTTGGTGTGCTTGTGTCTTGCTGATTTTTAATTTTCCCAATTTATACCCCCATGCGTGGAAGTGCCCTTAGCGCTCTAAGCTGTGTTTTTTAGATGTTTCAGGACACACTGTACCCTTCTCCAGCGTGGCTGTTGGCAATTTACATCCCGCCCATCAGCGTAGCAAGGCTCCCATTTCTCCATGGCCTGTCCTGCATTTCTGGTTTTGACACTTTTCTCAGCATGGCCCTTTTGACCGATGGGAAGCGAGACTTCTTTGTAGCGCTGATTTGCCTTTCCAGGTTGCTTGGTTGGCCAAAAAGGGCGTATGCGTTTTTTCCTGAATATATTCAGGAAAAAACGCATACGCCCTTTTTGGCCAAGGGCCTCATTGTCAACGTTTTGCTGCTTTTCATGTGCTTTAAAGGCGATTCGAATCTACCTCCTGAAATCTGTTTCCTGCAATTCTGCCTTGATTTCAAATCCTCTTCTTTGCCTTCCCTCAATATATTTGTGGACGAGAGTTATCATTTATAACTCTGCAGGTTTGTGAATTGCAGTGCCCTGAAGCTCCATTTTACAACTCGATTTTTGGGAGCTGGCCGTAAAAGCGCAGGATGGTTTCAGGCCCTGTGCTGGTTCCGGGGGGCAGCTGAGCCTGTGGTTAATTCTTCTTCCTGATGGGAAAATAGAGTGACCTGTGCCTGTCCCAACACCTAGAGCTAGCCTCTCATTGGTTCCCCATCTTCCCATTCATCCTCAGGACAAATTGCAACCTGTACGGAACAGGAGGTTAAAGGTGCTGATGCTCCAAGTAGGGAGATTGCTAGTAAAGTGGCTGGAATGGCGAACCCGAGCACAAGGAGATGAGAAATGAGGTGCGTTTTAGGAACCTTTCCCCATCACACGGTGTACCATCTTCTGGGTTTCTCATGCATGTTTTCGATGTAGGAAGATGCCCTTGAACCTCGAGATTTGGGACCCATGCGATGGGTACCACGCAGTATTACTTTAAAGGGTCTGCGTTTGCTCACCCAGCCTCACCAAATCTCTCAGCCCCAAGAGTGTCCACCCTTATGTCTCATCCAGCTGTGGGTCTAGATATGGTCAATCCAGGTTCCATCACAGCCCCTGAACGAATTGTGTAAGAATTTCTCTCTCTTTCACTGTCTTTGTTTCATGGGTTTTTAAAAGTAATTTATTTTTATAATGGGGTTTAGCTGCTTTTCACTGCTGTGTTTATGCCGCTTTACACCCACTTGACACACTAACAGAGAGATTTCAATACATAGGTGTTAAGATTATTACTAGTCAGATATATCCTTGTGTGGTGAATAGGGGGTGTTAAGTCCAGTTCTCTGAGCAAGGAGTAGGTCTTGTCTATTACATGTTGGGTTTATGGAACGGTATCTCAGCTAATTTGAAACCCTTGTTTTATGTATCACCCCACCTCACCTTTCCTGTTAAGCAGCCATAGTGTGTTTTCTGCATGTGTGACTCTGTTCTGTTTTGGAATTCAGTTCAAGTGTAATGGTTTTTACTTTCCCTGTATAAGTGATATCTTATGAGAAGTGTCCTTTTCTGTGTGACTTATTTCACTTACAATCGTCGTACCTAAATCCACTCATCATGCTGCTACTAGCCTTATGACATTGATTTCATGGCTGAGTGATATTCCATTGTACATAAGGACCACAACTTCTTTATCCATTTTTCTCTTTCCTGGGATATTTAAGGTGGAATGAAGTGGAGGTCCTTGGCAACAGAGCAGCCCTAAACTTTGGTGTGCTTGTGTCTTGCTGATTTTTAATTTTCCCAATTTATACCCCCATGCGTGGAAGTGCCCTATGCGCTCTAAGCTGTGTTTTTTAGATGTTTCAGGACACACCGTACCCTTCTCCAGCGTGGCTGTTGGCAATTTACATTCCGCCCATCAGCGTAGCAAGGCTCCCATTTCTCCATGGCCTGTTCTGCATTTCTGGTTTTGACACTTTTCTCAGCATGGCCCTTTTGACCGATGGGCAGCGAGACTTCTTTGTAGCGCTGATTTGCCTTTCCAGGTTGCTTGGTTGGCCAAAAAGGGCGTATGCGTTTTTTCCTGAATATATTCAGGAAAAAACGCATACGCCCTTTTTGGCCAAGGGCATCATTGTCAACGTTTTGCCGCTTTTCATGTGCTTTAAAGGCGATTCGAATCTACCTCCTGAAATCTGTTTCCTGCAATTCTGCCTTGATTTCAAATCCTCTTCTTTGCCTTCCCTCAATATATTTGTGGACGAGAGTTATCATTTATAACTCTGCAGGTTTGTGAATTGCAGTGCCCTGAAGCTCCATTTTACAACTTGCTTTTTTGGGAGCTGGCCGCAAAAGCGCAGGATGGCTTCAGGCCCTGTTCTGGTTCTGGGGGGCAGGCTGAGCCTGTGGATAATTCTTCTTCTTGATGGGAAAATAGAGTGACCTGTGTCTGTCCCAATACCAAGAGCTAGTCTCTCATTGCTTCCCCGTCTTCCCGTTCATCCTCAGGACAAATTGCAACCTGTACGCAACAGGAGGTTAAAGGTGCTGATACTCCAAGTAGGGAGATTGCTAGTAAAGTGGCTGGAATTGCGAACCCGAGCTCAAGGAGATGACAAATGAGGTGCGTTTTAGAAAGCTTTCCCCATCACACGGTGTACCATCTTCTGGGTTTCTCATGCATGTTTTCGATGTAGGAAGATGCCCTTGAACCTCGAGATTTGGGACACATGGGATGGGTACCACACAGTATTACTTTAAAGGGTCTGCGTTTGCTCACCCAACCTCACCAAACCTCTCAGCCCCAAGAGTGTCCACCCTTATGTCTCATCCAGCTGTGGGTCTAGATATGGTCAATCCGGGTTGCATCACAGCCCCTGAACGAATTGTGTAAGAATTTCTCTCTCTTTCTCTGTCTTTGTTTCATGGGTTTTTAAAAGTAATTTATTTTTATAATGGGGTTTACCTGCTTTTCACTGCTGTGTTTATGCCGCTTTACACCCACTTGACACACTAACAGAGAGATTTCAATACATAGGTTTTAAGATTATTACTAGTCAGATATATCCTTGTGTGGTGAATAGGGGGTGTTAAGTCCAGTTCTCTGAGCAAGGAGTAGGTCTTGTCTATTACATGTTGGGTTTATGGAACGGTATCTCAGCTAATTTGAAACCCTTGTTTTATGTATCACCCCACCTCACTTTTCCTGTTAAGCAGCCATAGTGTGTTTTCTGCATGTGTGACTCTGTTCTGTTTTGGAATTCAGTTCAAGTGTAATGGTTTTTACTTTCCCTGTATAAGTGATATCTTATGAGAAGTGTCCTTTTCTGTGTGACTTATTTCACTTAGAATCGACGTACCTAAATCCACTCATCATGCTGCTACTAGCCTTATGACATTGATTTCATGGCTGAGTGATATTCCATTGTACATAAGGACCACAACTTCTTTATCCATTTTTCTCTTTCCTGGGATATTTAAGGTGGAATGAAGTGGAGGTCCTTGGCAACAGAGCAGCCCTAAACTTTGGTGTGCTTGTGTCTTGCTGATTTTTAATTTTCCCAATTTATACCCCCATGCGTGGAAGTGCCCTTAGCGCTCTAAGCTGTGTTTTTTAGATGTTTCAGGACACACTGTACCCTTCTCCAGCGTGGCTGTTGGCAATTTACATCCCGCCCATCAGCGTAGCAAGGCTCCCATTTCTCCATGGCCTGTCCTGCATTTCTGGTTTTGACACTTTTCTCAGCATGGCCCTTTTGACCGATGGGAAGCGAGACTTCTTTGTAGCGCTGATTTGCCTTTCCAGGTTGCTTGGTTGGCCAAAAAGGGCGTATGCGTTTTTTCCTGAATATATTCAGGAAAAAACGCATACGCCCTTTTTGGCCAAGGGCCTCATTGTCAACGTTTTGCTGCTTTTCATGTGCTTTAAAGGCGATTCGAATCTACCTCCTGAAATCTGTTTCCTGCAATTCTGCCTTGATTTCAAATCCTCTTCTTTGCCTTCCCTCAATATATTTGTGGACGAGAGTTATCATTTATAACTCTGCAGGTTTGTGAATTGCAGTGCCCTGAAGCTCCATTTTACAACTCGCTTTTTGGGAGCTGGCCGTAAAAGCGCAGGATGGTTTCAGGCCCTGTGCTGGTTCCGGGGGGCAGCTGAGCCTGTGGTTAATTCTTCTTCCTGATGGGAAAATAGAGTGACCTGTGCCTGTCCCAACACCTAGAGCTAGCCTCTCATTGGTTCCCCATCTTCCCATTCATCCTCAGGACAAATTGCAACCTGTACGGAACAGGAGGTTAAAGGTGCTGATGCTCCAAGTAGGGAGATTGCTAGTAAAGTGGCTGGAATGGCGAACCCGAGCACAAGAAGATGAGAAATGAGGTGCGTTTTAGGAACCTTTCCCCATCACACGGTGTACCATCTTCTGGGTTTCTCATGCATGTTTTCCATGTAGGAAGATGCCCTTGAACCTCGAGATTTGGGACCCATGCGATGGGTACCACGCAGTATTACTTTAAAGGGTCTGCGTTTGCTCACCCAGCCTCACCAAATCTCTCAGCCCCAAGAGTGTCCACCCTTATGTCTCATCCAGCTGTGGGTCTAGATATGGTCAATCCAGGTTCCATCACAGCCCCTGAACGAATTGTGTAAGAATTTCTCTCTCTTTCACTGTCTTTGTTTCATGGGTTTTTAAAAGTAATTTATTTTTATAATGGGGTTTAGCTGCTTTTCACGGCTGTGTTTATGCCTCTTTACACCCACTTGACACACTAACAGAGAGATTTCAATACATAGGTTTTAAGATTATTACTAGTCAGATATATCCTTGTGTGGTGAATAGGGGGTGTTGAGTCCAGTTCTCTGAGCAAGGAGTAGGTCTTGTCTATTACATGTTGGGTTTATGGAACTGTATCTCAGGTAATTTGAAACCCTTGTTTTATGTATCACCCCACCTCACCTTTCCTGTTAAGCAGCCATAGTGTGTTTTCTGCATGTGTGACTCTGTTCTGTTTTGGAATTCAGTTCAAGTGTAATGGTTTTTACTTTCCCTGTATAAGTGATATCTTATGAGAAGTGTCCTTTTCTGTGTGACTTATTTCACTTAGAATCGTCGTACCTAAATCCACTCATCATGCTGCTACTAGCCTTATGACATTGATTTCATGGCTGAGTGATATTCCATTGTACATAAGGACCACAACTTCTTTATCCATTTTTCTCTTTCCTGGGATATTTAAGGTGGAATGAAGTGGAGGTCCTTGGCAACAGAGCAGCCCTAAACTTTGGTGTGCTTGTGTCTTGCTGATTTTTAATTTTCCCAATTTATACCCCCATGCGTGGAAGTGCCCTATGCGCTCTAAGCTGTGTTTTTTAGATGTTTCAGGACACACCGTACCCTTCTCCAGCGTGGCTGTTGGCAATTTACATTCCGCCCATCAGCGTAGCAAGGCTCCCATTTCTCCATGGCCTGTTCTGCATTTCTGGTTTTGACACTTTTCTCAGCATGGCCCTTTTGACCGATGGGCAGCGAGACTTCTTTGTAGCGCTGATTTGCCTTTCCAGGTTGCTTGGTTGGCCAAAAAGGGCGTATGCGTTTTTTCCTGAATATATTCAGGAAAAAACGCATACGCCCGTTTTGGCCAAGGGCATCATTGTCAACGTTTTGCCGCTTTTCATGTGCTTTAAAGGCGATTCGAATCTACCTCCTGAAATCTGTTTCCTGCAATTCTGCCTTGATTTCAAATCCTCTTCTTTGCCTTCCCTCAATATATTTGTGGACGAGAGTTATCATTTATAACTCTGCAGGTTTGTGAATTGCAGTGCCCTGAAGCTCCATTTTACAACTTGCTTTTTTGGGAGCTGGCCGCAAAAGCGCAGGATGGCTTCAGGCCCTGTTCTGGTTCTGGGGGGCAGGCTGAGCCTGTGGATAATTCTTCTTCCTGATGGGAAAATAGAGTGACCTGTGTCTGTCCCAATACTAAGAGCTAGTCTCTCATTGCTTCCCCGTCTTCCCGTTCATCCTCAGGACAAATTGCAACCTGTACGGAACAGGAGGTTAAAGGTGCTGATACTCCAAGTAGGGAGATTGCTAGTAAAGTGGCTGGAATTGCGAACCCGAGCTCAAGGAGATGACAAATGAGGTGCGTTTTAGAAAGCTTTCCCCATCACACGGTGTACCATCTTCTGGGTTTCTCATGCATGTTTTCGATGTAGGAAGATGCCCTTGAACCTCGAGATTTGGGACACATGGGATGGGTACCACACAGTATTACTTTAAAGGGTCTGCGTTTGCTCACCCAACCTCACCAAACCTCTCAGCCCCAAGAGTGTCCACCCTTATGTCTCATCCAGCTGTGGGTCTAGATATGGTCAATCCGGGTTGCATCACAGCCCCTGAACGAATTGTGTAAGAATTTCTCTCTCTTTCTCTGTCTTTGTTTCATGGGTTTTTAAAAGTAATTTATTTTTATAATGGGGTTTACCTGCTTTTCACTGCTGTGTTTATGCCGCTTTACACCCACTTGACACACTAACAGAGAGATTTCAATACATAGGTTTTAAGATTATTACTAGTCAGATATATCCTTGTGTGGTGAATAGGGGGTGTTAAGTCCAGTTCTCTGAGCAAGGAGTAGGTCTTGTCTATTACATGTTGGGTTTATGGAACGGTATCTCAGCTAATTTGAAACCCTTGTTTTATGTATCACCCCACCTCACTTTTCCTGTTAAGCAGCCATAGTGTGTTTTCTGCATGTGTGACTCTGTTCTGTTTTGGAATTCAGTTCAAGTGTAATGGTTTTTACTTTCCCTGTATAAGTGATATCTTATGAGAAGTGTCCTTTTCTGTGTGACTTATTTCACTTAGAATCGACGTACCTAAATCCACTCATCATGCTGCTACTAGCCTTATGACATTGATTTCATGGCTGAGTGATATTCCATTGTACATAAGGACCACAACTTCTTTATCCATTTTTCTCTTTCCTGGGATATTTAAGGTGGAATGAAGTGGAGGTCCTTGGCAACAGAGCAGCCCTAAACTTTGGTGTGCTTGTGTCTTGCTGATTTTTAATTTTCCCAATTTATACCCCCATGCGTGGAAGTGCCCTTAGCGCTCTAAGCTGTGTTTTTTAGATGTTTCAGGACACACTGTACCCTTCTCCAGCGTGGCTGTTGGCAATTTACATCCCGCCCATCAGCGTAGCAAGGCTCCCATTTCTCCATGGCCTGTCCTGCATTTCTGGTTTTGACACTTTTCTCAGCATGGCCCTTTTGACCGATGGGAAGCGAGACTTCTTTGTAGCGCTGATTTGCCTTTCCAGGTTGCTTGGTTGGCCAAAAAGGGCGTATGCGTTTTTTCCTGAATATATTCAGGAAAAAACGCATACGCCCTTTTTGGCCAAGGGCCTCATTGTCAACGTTTTGCTGCTTTTCATGTGCTTTAAAGGCGATTCGAATCTACCTCCTGAAATCTGTTTCCTGCAATTCTGCCTTGATTTCAAATCCTCTTCTTTGCCTTCCCTCAATATATTTGTGGACGAGAGTTATCATTTATAACTCTGCAGGTTTGTGAATTGCAGTGCCCTGAAGCTCCATTTTACAACTCGCTTTTTGGGAGCTGGCCGTAAAAGCGCAGGATGGTTTCAGGCCCTGTGCTGGTTCCGGGGGGCAGCTGAGCCTGTGGTTAATTCTTCTTCCTGATGGGAAAATAGAGTGACCTGTGCCTGTCCCAACACCTAGAGCTAGCCTCTCATTGGTTCCCCATCTTCCCATTCATCCACAGGACAAATTGCAACCTGTACGGAACAGGAGGTTAAAGGTGCTGATGCTCCAAGTAGGGAGATTGCTAGTAAAGTGGCTGGAATGGCGAACCCGAGCACAAGGAGATGAGAAATGAGGTGCGTTTTAGGAACCTTTCCCCATCACACGGTGTACCATCTTCTGGGTTTCTCATGCATATTTTCGATGTAGGAAGATGCCCTTGAACCTCGAGATTTGGGACCCATGCGATGGGTACCACGCAGTATTACTTTAAAGGGTCTGCGTTTGCTCACCCAGCCTCACCAAATCTCTCAGCCCCAAGAGTGTCCACCCTTATGTCTCATCCAGCTGTGGGTCTAGATATGGTCAATCCAGGTTCCATCACAGCCCCTGAACGAATTGTGTAAGAATTTCTCTCTCTTTCACTGTCTTTGTTTCATGGGTTTTTAAAAGTAATTTATTTTTATAATGGGGTTTAGCTGCTTTTCACGGCTGTGTTTATGCCGCTTTACACCCACTTGACACACTAACAGAGAGATTTCAATACATAGGTTTTAAGATTATTACTAGTCAGATATATCCTTGTGTGGTGAATAGGGGGTGTTGAGTCCAGTTGTCTGAGCAAGGAGTAGGTCTTGTCTATTACATGTTGGGTTTATGGAACTGTATCTCAGGTAATTTGAAACCCTTGTTTTATGTATCACCCCACCTCACCTTTCCTGTTAAGCAGCCATAGTGTGTTTTCTGCATGTGTGACTCTGTTCTGTTTTGGAATTCAGTTCAAGTGTAATGGTTTTTACTTTCCCTGTATAAGTGATATCTTATGAGAAGTGTCCTTTTCTGTGTGACTTATTTCACTTAGAATCGTCGTACCTAAATCCACTCATCATGCTGCTACTAGCCTTATGACATTGATTTCATGGCTGAGTGATATTCCATTGTACATAAGGACCACAACTTCTTTATCCATTTTTCTCTTTCCTGGGATATTTAAGGTGGAATGAAGTGGAGGTCCTTGGCAACAGAGCAGCCCTAAACTTTGGTGTGCTTGTGTCTTGCTGATTTTTAATTTTCCCAATTTATACCCCCATGCGTGGAAGTGCCCTATGCGCTCTAAGCTGTGTTTTTTAGATGTTTCAGGACACACCGTACCCTTCTCCAGCGTGGCTGTTGGCAATTTACATTCCGCCCATCAGCGTAGCAAGGCTCCCATTTCTCCATGGCCTGTTCTGCATTTCTGGTTTTGACACTTTTCTCAGCATGGCCCTTTTGACCGATGGGCAGCGAGACTTCTTTGTAGCGCTGATTTGCCTTTCCAGGTTGCTTGGTTGGCCAAAAAGGGCGTATGCGTTTTTTCCTGAATATATTCAGGAAAAAACGCATACGCCCTTTTTGGCCAAGGGCATCATTGTCAACGTTTTGCCGCTTTTCATGTGCTTTAAAGGCGATTCGAATCTACCTCCTGAAATCTGTTTCCTGCAATTCTGCCTTGATTTCAAATCCTCTTCTTTGCCTTCCCTCAATATATTTGTGGACGAGAGTTATCATTTATAACTCTGCAGGTTTGTGAATTGCAGTGCCCTGAAGCTCCATTTTACAACTTGCTTTTTTGGGAGCTGGCCGCAAAAGCGCAGGATGGCTTCAGGCCCTGTTCTGGTTCTGGGGGGCAGGCTGAGCCTGTGGATAATTCTTCTTCCTGATGGGAAAATAGAGTGACCTGTGTCTGTCCCAATACCAAGAGCTAGTCTCTCATTGCTTCCCCGTCTTCCCGTTCATCCTCAGGACAAATTGCAACCTGTACGGAACAGGAGGTTAAAGGTGCTGATACTCCAAGTAGGGAGATTGCTAGTAAAGTGGCTGGAATTGCGAACCCGAGCTCAAGGAGATGACAAATGAGGTGCGTTTTAGAAAGCTTTCCCCATCACACGGTGTACCATCTTCTGGGTTTCTCATGCATGTTTTCGATGTAGGAAGATGCCCTTGAACCTGGAGATTTGGGACACATGGGATGGGTAACACACAGTATTACTTTAAAGGGTCTGCGTTTGCTCACCCAACCTCACCAAACCTCTCAGCCCCAAGAGTGTCCACCCTTATGTCTCATCCAGCTGTGGGTCTAGATATGGTCAATCCGGGTTGCATCACAGCCCCTGAACGAATTGTGTAAGAATTTCTCTCTCTTTCTCTGTCTTTGTTTCATGGGTTTTTAAAAGTAATTTATTTTTATAATGGGGTTTACCTGCTTTTCACTGCTGTGTTTATGCCGCTTTACACCCACTTGACACACTAACAGAGAGATTTCAATACATAGGTTTTAAGATTATTACTAGTCAGATATATCCTTGTGTGGTGAATAGGGGGTGTTAAGTCCAGTTCTCTGAGCAAGGAGTAGGTCTTGTCTATTACATGTTGGGTTTATGGAACGGTATCTCAGCTAATTTGAAACCCTTGTTTTATGTATCACCCCACCTCACTTTTCCTGTTAAGCAGCCATAGTGTGTTTTCTGCATGTGTGACTCTGTTCTGTTTTGGAATTCAGTTCAAGTGTAATGGTTTTTACTTTCCCTGTATAAGTGATATCTTATGAGAAGTGTCCTTTTCTGTGTGACTTATTTCACTTAGAATCGACGTACCTAAATCCACTCATCATGCTGCTACTAGCCTTATGACATTGATTTCATGGCTGAGTGATATTCCATTGTACATAAGGACCACAACTTCTTTATCCATTTTTCTCTTTCCTGGGATATTTAAGGTGGAATGAAGTGGAGGTCCTTGGCAACAGAGCAGCCCTAAACTTTGGTGTGCTTGTGTCTTGCTGATTTTTAATTTTCCCAATTTATACCCCCATGCGTGGAAGTGCCCTTAGCGCTCTAAGCTGTGTTTTTTAGATGTTTCAGGACACACTGTACCCTTCTCCAGCGTGGCTGTTGGCAATTTACATCCCGCCCATCAGCGTAGCAAGGCTCCCATTTCTCCATGGCCTGTCCTGCATTTCTGGTTTTGACACTTTTCTCAGCATGGCCCTTTTGACCGATGGGAAGCGAGACTTCTTTGTAGCGCTGATTTGCCTTTCCAGGTTGCTTGGTTGGCCAAAAAGGGCGTATGCGTTTTTTCCTGAATATATTCAGGAAAAAACGCATACGCCCTTTTTGGCCAAGGGCCTCATTGTCAACGTTTTGCCGCTTTTCATGTGCTTTAAAGGCGATTCGAATCTACCTCCTGAAATCTGTTTCCTGCAATTCTGCCTTGATTTCAAATCCTCTTCTTTGCCTTCCCTCAATATATTTGTGGACGAGAGTTATCATTTATAACTCTGCAGGTTTGTGAATTGCAGTGCCCTGAAGCTCCATTTTACAACTCGCTTTTTGGGAGCTGGCCGTAAAAGCGCAGGATGGTTTCAGGCCCTGTGCTGGTTCCGGGGGGCAGCTGAGCCTGTGGTTAATTCTTCTTCCTGATGGGAAAATAGAGTGACCTGTGCCTGTCCCAACACCTAGAGCTAGCCTCTCATTGGTTCCCCATCTTCCCATTCATCCACAGGACAAATTGCAACCTGTACGGAACAGGAGGTTAAAGGTGCTGATGCTCCAAGTAGGGAGATTGCTAGTAAAGTGGCTGGAATGGCGAACCCGAGCACAAGGAGATGAGAAATGAGGTGCGTTTTAGGAACCTTTCCCCATCACACGGTGTACCATCTTCTGGGTTTCTCATGCATGTTTTCCATGTAGGAAGATGCCCTTGAACCTCGAGATTTGGGACCCATGCGATGGGTACCACGCAGTATTACTTTAAAGGGTCTGCGTTTGCTCACCCAGCCTCACCAAATCTCTCAGCCCCAAGAGTGTCCACCCTTATGTCTCATCCAGCTGTGGGTCTAGATATGGTCAATCCAGGTTCCATCACAGCCCCTGAACGAATTGTGTAAGAATTTCTCTCTCTTTCACTGTCTTTGTTTCATGGGTTTTTAAAAGTAATTTATTTTTATAATGGGGTTTAGCTGCTTTTCACGGCTGTGTTTATGCCGCTTTACACCCACTTGACACACTAACAGAGAGATTTCAATACATAGGTTTTAAGATTATTACTAGTCAGATATATCCTTGTTTGGTGAATAGGGGGTGTTGAGTCCAGTTCTCTGAGCAAGGAGTAGGTCTTGTCTATTACATGTTGGGTTTATGGAACTGTATCTCAGGTAATTTGAAACCCTTGTTTTATGTATCACCCCACCTCACCTTTCCTGTTAAGCAGCCATAGTGTGTTTTCTGCATGTGTGACTCTGTTCTGTTTTGGAATTCAGTTCAAGTGTAATGGTTTTTACTTTCCCTGTATAAGTGATATCTTATGAGAAGTGTCCTTTTCTGTGTGACTTATTTCACTTAGAATCGTCGTACCTAAATCCACTCATCATGCTGCTACTAGCCTTATGACATTGATTTCATGGCTGAGTGATATTCCATTGTACATAAGGACCACAACTTCTTTATCCATTTTTCTCTTTCCTGGGATATTTAAGGTGGAATGAAGTGGAGGTCCTTGGCAACAGAGCAGCCCTAAACTTTGGTGTGCTTGTGTCTTGCTGATTTTTAATTTTCCCAATTTATACCCCCATGCGTGGAAGTGCCCTATGCGCTCTAAGCTGTGTTTTTTAGATGTTTCAGGACACACCGTACCCTTCTCCAGCGTGGCTGTTGGCAATTTACATTCCGCCCATCAGCGTAGCAAGGCTCCCATTTCTCCATGGCCTGTTCTGCATTTCTGGTTTTGACACTTTTCTCAGCATGGCCCTTTTGACCGATGGGCAGCGAGACTTCTTTGTAGCGCTGATTTGCCTTTCCAGGTTGCTTGGTTGGCCAAAAAGGGCGTATGCGTTTTTGCCTGAATATATTCAGGAAAAAACGCATACGCCCGTTTTGGCCAAGGGCATCATTGTCAACGTTTTGCCGCTTTTCATGTGCTTTAAAGGCGATTCGAATCTACCTCCTGAAATCTGTTTCCTGCAATTCTGCCTTGATTTCAAATCCTCTTCTTTGCCTTCCCTCAATATATTTGTGGACGAGAGTTATCATTTATAACTCTGCAGGTTTGTGAATTGCAGTGCCCTGAAGCTCCATTTTACAACTTGCTTTTTTGGGAGCTGGCCGCAAAAGCGCAGGATGGCTTCAGGCCCTGTTCTGGTTCTGGGGGGCAGGCTGAGCCTGTGGATAATTCTTCTTCCTGATGGGAAAATAGAGTGACCTGTGTCTGTCCCAATACCAAGAGCTAGTCTCTCATTGCTTCCCCGTCTTCCCGTTCATCCTCAGGACAAATTGCAACCTGTACGGAACAGGAGGTTAAAGGTGCTGATACTCCAAGTAGGGAGATTGCTAGTAAAGTGGCTGGAATTGCGAACCCGAGCTCAAGGAGATGACAAATGAGGTGCGTTTTAGAAAGCTTTCCCCATCACACGGTGTACCATCTTCTGGGTTTCTCATGCATGTTTTCGATGTAGGAAGATGCCCTTGAACCTGGAGATTTGGGACACATGGGATGGGTACCACACAGTATTACTTTAAAGGGTCTGCGTTTGCTCACCCAACCTCACCAAACCTCTCAGCCCCAAGAGTGTCCACCCTTATGTCTCATCCAGCTGTGGGTCTAGATATGGTCAATCCGGGTTGCATCACAGCCCCTGAACGAATTGTGTAAGAATTTCTCTCTCTTTCTCTGTCTTTGTTTCATGGGTTTTTAAAAGTAATTTATTTTTATAATGGGGTTTACCTGCTTTTCACTGCTGTGTTTATGCCGCTTTACACCCACTTGACACACTAACAGAGAGATTTCAATACATAGGTTTTAAGATTATTACTAGTCAGATATATCCTTGTGTGGTGAATAGGGGGTGTTAAGTCCAGTTCTCTGAGCAAGGAGTAGGTCTTGTCTATTACATGTTGGGTTTATGGAACGGTATCTCAGCTAATTTGAAACCCTTGTTTTATGTATCACCCCACCTCACTTTTCCTGTTAAGCAGCCATAGTGTGTTTTCTGCATGTGTGACTCTGTTCTGTTTTGGAATTCAGTTCAAGTGTAATGGTTTTTACTTTCCCTGTATAAGTGATATCTTATGAGAAGTGTCCTTTTCTGTGTGACTTATTTCACTTAGAATCGACGTACCTAAATCCACTCATCATGCTGCTACTAGCCTTATGACATTGATTTCATGGCTGAGTGATATTCCATTGTACATAAGGACCACAACTTCTTTATCCATTTTTCTCTTTCCTGGGATATTTAAGGTGGAATGAAGTGGAGGTCCTTGGCAACAGAGCAGCCCTAAACTTTGGTGTGCTTGTGTCTTGCTGATTTTTAATTTTCCCAATTTATACCCCCATGCGTGGAAGTGCCCTTAACGCTCTAAGCTGTGTTTTTTAGATGTTTCAGGACACACTGTACCCTTCTCCAGCGTGGCTGTTGGCAATTTACATCCCGCCCATCAGCGTAGCAAGGCTCCCATTTCTCCATGGCCTGTCCTGCATTTCTGGTTTTGACACTTTTCTCAGCATGGCCCTTTTGACCGATGGGAAGCGAGACTTCTTTGTAGCGCTGATTTGCCTTTCCAGGTTGCTTGGTTGGCCAAAAAGGGCGTATGCGTTTTTTCCTGAATATATTCAGGAAAAAACGCATACGCCCTTTTTGGCCAAGGGCCTCATTGTCAACGTTTTGCTGCCTTTCATGTGCTTTAAAGGCGATTCGAATCTACCTCCTGAAATCTGTTTCCTGCAATTCTGCCTTGATTTCAAATCCTCTTCTTTGCCTTCCCTCAATATATTTGTGGACGAGAGTTATCATTTATAACTCTGCAGGTTTGTGAATTGCAGTGCCCTGAAGCTCCATTTTACAACTCGATTTTTGGGAGCTGGCCGTAAAAGCGCAGGATGGTTTCAGGCCCTGTGCTGGTTCCGGGGGGCAGCTGAGCCTGTGGTTAATTCTTCTTCCTGATGGGAAAATAGAGTGACCTGTGCCTGTCCCAACACCTAGAGCTAGCCTCTCATTGGTTCCCCATCTTCCCATTCATCCTCAGGACAAATTGCAACCTGTACGGAACAGGAGGTTAAAGGTGCTGATGCTCCAAGTAGGGAGATTGCTAGTAAAGTGGCTGGAATGGCGAACCCGAGCACAAGGAGATGAGAAATGAGGTGCGTTTTAGGAACCTTTCCCCATCACACGGTGTACCATCTTCTGGGTTTCTCATGCATGTTTTCGATGTAGGAAGATGCCCTTGAACCTCGAGATTTGGGACCCATGCGATGGGTACCACGCAGTATTACTTTAAAGGGTCTGCGTTTGCTCACCCAGCCTCACCAAATCTCTCAGCCCCAAGAGTGTCCACCCTTATGTCTCATCCAGCTGTGGGTCTAGATATGGTCAATCCAGGTTCCATCACAGCCCCTGAACGAATTGTGTAAGAATTTCTCTCTCTTTCACTGTCTTTGTTTCATGGGTTTTTAAAAGTAATTTATTTTTATAATGGGGTTTAGCTGCTTTTCACTGCTGTGTTTATGCCGCTTTACACCCACTTGACACACTAACAGAGAGATTTCAATACATAGGTGTTAAGATTATTACTAGTCAGATATATCCTTGTGTGGTGAATAGGGGGTGTTAAGTCCAGTTCTCTGAGCAAGGAGTAGGTCTTGTCTATTACATGTTGGGTTTATGGAACGGTATCTCAGCTAATTTGAAACCCTTGTTTTATGTATCACCCCACCTCACCTTTCCTGTTAAGCAGCCATAGTGTGTTTTCTGCATGTGTGACTCTGTTCTGTTTTGGAATTCAGTTCAAGTGTAATGGTTTTTACTTTCCCTGTATAAGTGATATCTTATGAGAAGTGTCCTTTTCTGTGTGACTTATTTCACTTACAATCGTCGTACCTAAATCCACTCATCATGCTGCTACTAGCCTTATGACATTGATTTCATGGCTGAGTGATATTCCATTGTACATAAGGACCACAACTTCTTTATCCATTTTTCTCTTTCCTGGGATATTTAAGGTGGAATGAAGTGGAGGTCCTTGGCAACAGAGCAGCCCTAAACTTTGGTGTGCTTGTGTCTTGCTGATTTTTAATTTTCCCAATTTATACCCCCATGCGTGGAAGTGCCCTATGCGCTCTAAGCTGTGTTTTTTAGATGTTTCAGGACACACCGTACCCTTCTCCAGCGTGGCTGTTGGCAATTTACATTCCGCCCATCAGCGTAGCAAGGCTCCCATTTCTCCATGGCCTGTTCTGCATTTCTGGTTTTGACACTTTTCTCAGCATGGCCCTTTTGACCGATGGGCAGCGAGACTTCTTTGTAGCGCTGATTTGCCTTTCCAGGTTGCTTGGTTGGCCAAAAAGGGCGTATGCGTTTTTTCCTGAATATATTCAGGAAAAAACGCATACGCCCTTTTTGGCCAAGGGCATCATTGTCAACGTTTTGCCGCTTTTCATGTGCTTTAAAGGCGATTCGAATCTACCTCCTGAAATCTGTTTCCTGCAATTCTGCCTTGATTTCAAATCCTCTTCTTTGCCTTCCCTCAATATATTTGTGGACGAGAGTTATCATTTATAACTCTGCAGGTTTGTGAATTGCAGTGCCCTGAAGCTCCATTTTACAACTTGCTTTTTTGGGAGCTGGCCGCAAAAGCGCAGGATGGCTTCAGGCCCTGTTCTGGTTCTGGGGGGCAGGCTGAGCCTGTGGATAATTCTTCTTCCTGATGGGAAAATAGAGTGACCTGTGTCTGTCCCAATACCAAGAGCTAGTCTCTCATTGCTTCCCCGTCTTCCCGTTCATCCTCAGGACAAATTGCAACCTGTACGCAACAGGAGGTTAAAGGTGCTGATACTCCAAGTAGGGAGATTGCTAGTAAAGTGGCTGGAATTGCGAACCCGAGCTCAAGGAGATGACAAATGAGGTGCGTTTTAGAAAGCTTTCCCCATCACACGGTGTACCATCTTCTGGGTTTCTCATGCATGTTTTCGATGTAGGAAGATGCCCTTGAACCTCGAGATTTGGGACACATGGGATGGGTACCACACAGTATTACTTTAAAGGGTCTGCGTTTGCTCACCCAACCTCACCAAACCTCTCAGCCCCAAGAGTGTCCACCCTTATGTCTCATCCAGCTGTGGGTCTAGATATGGTCAATCCGGGTTGCATCACAGCCCCTGAACGAATTGTGTAAGAATTTCTCTCTCTTTCTCTGTCTTTGTTTCATGGGTTTTTAAAAGTAATTTATTTTTATAATGGGGTTTACCTGCTTTTCACTGCTGTGTTTATGCCGCTTTACACCCACTTGACACACTAACAGAGAGATTTCAATACATAGGTTTTAAGATTATTACTAGTCAGATATATCCTTGTGTGGTGAATAGGGGGTGTTAAGTCCAGTTCTCTGAGCAAGGAGTAGGTCTTGTCTATTACATGTTGGGTTTATGGAACGGTATCTCAGCTAATTTGAAACCCTTGTTTTATGTATCACCCCACCTCACTTTTCCTGTTAAGCAGCCATAGTGTGTTTTCTGCATGTGTGACTCTGTTCTGTTTTGGAATTCAGTTCAAGTGTAATGGTTTTTACTTTCCCTGTATAAGTGATATCTTATGAGAAGTGTCCTTTTCTGTGTGACTTATTTCACTTAGAATCGACGTACCTAAATCCACTCATCATGCTGCTACTAGCCTTATGACATTGATTTCATGGCTGAGTGATATTCCATTGTACATAAGGACCACAACTTCTTTATCCATTTTTCTCTTTCCTGGGATATTTAAGGTGGAATGAAGTGGAGGTCCTTGGCAACAGAGCAGCCCTAAACTTTGGTGTGCTTGTGTCTTGCTGATTTTTAATTTTCCCAATTTATACCCCCATGCGTGGAAGTGCCCTTAGCGCTCTAAGCTGTGTTTTTTAGATGTTTCAGGACACACTGTACCCTTCTCCAGCGTGGCTGTTGGCAATTTACATCCCGCCCATCAGCGTAGCAAGGCTCCCATTTCTCCATGGCCTGTCCTGCATTTCTGGTTTTGACACTTTTCTCAGCATGGCCCTTTTGACCGATGGGAAGCGAGACTTCTTTGTAGCGCTGATTTGCCTTTCCAGGTTGCTTGGTTGGCCAAAAAGGGCGTATGCGTTTTTTCCTGAATATATTCAGGAAAAAACGCATACGCCCTTTTTGGCCAAGGGCCTCATTGTCAACGTTTTGCTGCTTTTCATGTGCTTTAAAGGCGATTCGAATCTACCTCCTGAAATCTGTTTCCTGCAATTCTGCCTTGATTTCAAATCCTCTTCTTTGCCTTCCCTCAATATATTTGTGGACGAGAGTTATCATTTATAACTCTGCAGGTTTGTGAATTGCAGTGCCCTGAAGCTCCATTTTACAACTCGCTTTTTGGGAGCTGGCCGTAAAAGCGCAGGATGGTTTCAGGCCCTGTGCTGGTTCCGGGGGGCAGCTGAGCCTGTGGTTAATTCTTCTTCCTGATGGGAAAATAGAGTGACCTGTGCCTGTCCCAACACCTAGAGCTAGCCTCTCATTGGTTCCCCATCTTCCCATTCATCCTCAGGACAAATTGCAACCTGTACGGAACAGGAGGTTAAAGGTGCTGATGCTCCAAGTAGGGAGATTGCTAGTAAAGTGGCTGGAATGGCGAACCCGAGCACAAGAAGATGAGAAATGAGGTGCGTTTTAGGAACCTTTCCCCATCACACGGTGTACCATCTTCTGGGTTTCTCATGCATGTTTTCCATGTAGGAAGATGCCCTTGAACCTCGAGATTTGGGACCCATGCGATGGGTACCACGCAGTATTACTTTAAAGGGTCTGCGTTTGCTCACCCAGCCTCACCAAATCTCTCAGCCCCAAGAGTGTCCACCCTTATGTCTCATCCAGCTGTGGGTCTAGATATGGTCAATCCAGGTTCCATCACAGCCCCTGAACGAATTGTGTAAGAATTTCTCTCTCTTTCACTGTCTTTGTTTCATGGGTTTTTAAAAGTAATTTATTTTTATAATGGGGTTTAGCTGCTTTTCACGGCTGTGTTTATGCCTCTTTACACCCACTTGACACACTAACAGAGAGATTTCAATACATAGGTTTTAAGATTATTACTAGTCAGATATATCCTTGTGTGGTGAATAGGGGGTGTTGAGTCCAGTTCTCTGAGCAAGGAGTAGGTCTTGTCTATTACATGTTGGGTTTATGGAACTGTATCTCAGGTAATTTGAAACCCTTGTTTTATGTATCACCCCACCTCACCTTTCCTGTTAAGCAGCCATAGTGTGTTTTCTGCATGTGTGACTCTGTTCTGTTTTGGAATTCAGTTCAAGTGTAATGGTTTTTACTTTCCCTGTATAAGTGATATCTTATGAGAAGTGTCCTTTTCTGTGTGACTTATTTCACTTAGAATCGTCGTACCTAAATCCACTCATCATGCTGCTACTAGCCTTATGACATTGATTTCATGGCTGAGTGATATTCCATTGTACATAAGGACCACAACTTCTTTATCCATTTTTCTCTTTCCTGGGATATTTAAGGTGGAATGAAGTGGAGGTCCTTGGCAACAGAGCAGCCCTAAACTTTGGTGTGCTTGTGTCTTGCTGATTTTTAATTTTCCCAATTTATACCCCCATGCGTGGAAGTGCCCTATGCGCTCTAAGCTGTGTTTTTTAGATGTTTCAGGACACACCGTACCCTTCTCCAGCGTGGCTGTTGGCAATTTACATTCCGCCCATCAGCGTAGCAAGGCTCCCATTTCTCCATGGCCTGTTCTGCATTTCTGGTTTTGACACTTTTCTCAGCATGGCCCTTTTGACCGATGGGCAGCGAGACTTCTTTGTAGCGCTGATTTGCCTTTCCAGGTTGCTTGGTTGGCCAAAAAGGGCGTATGCGTTTTTTCCTGAATATATTCAGGAAAAAACGCATACGCCCGTTTTGGCCAAGGGCATCATTGTCAACGTTTTGCCGCTTTTCATGTGCTTTAAAGGCGATTCGAATCTACCTCCTGAAATCTGTTTCCTGCAATTCTGCCTTGATTTCAAATCCTCTTCTTTGCCTTCCCTCAATATATTTGTGGACGAGAGTTATCATTTATAACTCTGCAGGTTTGTGAATTGCAGTGCCCTGAAGCTCCATTTTACAACTTGCTTTTTTGGGAGCTGGCCGCAAAAGCGCAGGATGGCTTCAGGCCCTGTTCTGGTTCTGGGGGGCAGGCTGAGCCTGTGGATAATTCTTCTTCCTGATGGGAAAATAGAGTGACCTGTGTCTGTCCCAATACTAAGAGCTAGTCTCTCATTGCTTCCCCGTCTTCCCGTTCATCCTCAGGACAAATTGCAACCTGTACGGAACAGGAGGTTAAAGGTGCTGATACTCCAAGTAGGGAGATTGCTAGTAAAGTGGCTGGAATTGCGAACCCGAGCTCAAGGAGATGACAAATGAGGTGCGTTTTAGAAAGCTTTCCCCATCACACGGTGTACCATCTTCTGGGTTTCTCATGCATGTTTTCGATGTAGGAAGATGCCCTTGAACCTCGAGATTTGGGACACATGGGATGGGTACCACACAGTATTACTTTAAAGGGTCTGCGTTTGCTCACCCAACCTCACCAAACCTCTCAGCCCCAAGAGTGTCCACCCTTATGTCTCATCCAGCTGTGGGTCTAGATATGGTCAATCCGGGTTGCATCACAGCCCCTGAACGAATTGTGTAAGAATTTCTCTCTCTTTCTCTGTCTTTGTTTCATGGGTTTTTAAAAGTAATTTATTTTTATAATGGGGTTTACCTGCTTTTCACTGCTGTGTTTATGCCGCTTTACACCCACTTGACACACTAACAGAGAGATTTCAATACATAGGTTTTAAGATTATTACTAGTCAGATATATCCTTGTGTGGTGAATAGGGGGTGTTAAGTCCAGTTCTCTGAGCAAGGAGTAGGTCTTGTCTATTACATGTTGGGTTTATGGAACGGTATCTCAGCTAATTTGAAACCCTTGTTTTATGTATCACCCCACCTCACTTTTCCTGTTAAGCAGCCATAGTGTGTTTTCTGCATGTGTGACTCTGTTCTGTTTTGGAATTCAGTTCAAGTGTAATGGTTTTTACTTTCCCTGTATAAGTGATATCTTATGAGAAGTGTCCTTTTCTGTGTGACTTATTTCACTTAGAATCGACGTACCTAAATCCACTCATCATGCTGCTACTAGCCTTATGACATTGATTTCATGGCTGAGTGATATTCCATTGTACATAAGGACCACAACTTCTTTATCCATTTTTCTCTTTCCTGGGATATTTAAGGTGGAATGAAGTGGAGGTCCTTGGCAACAGAGCAGCCCTAAACTTTGGTGTGCTTGTGTCTTGCTGATTTTTAATTTTCCCAATTTATACCCCCATGCGTGGAAGTGCCCTTAGCGCTCTAAGCTGTGTTTTTTAGATGTTTCAGGACACACTGTACCCTTCTCCAGCGTGGCTGTTGGCAATTTACATCCCGCCCATCAGCGTAGCAAGGCTCCCATTTCTCCATGGCCTGTCCTGCATTTCTGGTTTTGACACTTTTCTCAGCATGGCCCTTTTGACCGATGGGAAGCGAGACTTCTTTGTAGCGCTGATTTGCCTTTCCAGGTTGCTTGGTTGGCCAAAAAGGGCGTATGCGTTTTTTCCTGAATATATTCAGGAAAAAACGCATACGCCCTTTTTGGCCAAGGGCCTCATTGTCAACGTTTTGCTGCTTTTCATGTGCTTTAAAGGCGATTCGAATCTACCTCCTGAAATCTGTTTCCTGCAATTCTGCCTTGATTTCAAATCCTCTTCTTTGCCTTCCCTCAATATATTTGTGGACGAGAGTTATCATTTATAACTCTGCAGGTTTGTGAATTGCAGTGCCCTGAAGCTCCATTTTACAACTCGCTTTTTGGGAGCTGGCCGTAAAAGCGCAGGATGGTTTCAGGCCCTGTGCTGGTTCCGGGGGGCAGCTGAGCCTGTGGTTAATTCTTCTTCCTGATGGGAAAATAGAGTGACCTGTGCCTGTCCCAACACCTAGAGCTAGCCTCTCATTGGTTCCCCATCTTCCCATTCATCCACAGGACAAATTGCAACCTGTACGGAACAGGAGGTTAAAGGTGCTGATGCTCCAAGTAGGGAGATTGCTAGTAAAGTGGCTGGAATGGCGAACCCGAGCACAAGGAGATGAGAAATGAGGTGCGTTTTAGGAACCTTTCCCCATCACACGGTGTACCATCTTCTGGGTTTCTCATGCATATTTTCGATGTAGGAAGATGCCCTTGAACCTCGAGATTTGGGACCCATGCGATGGGTACCACGCAGTATTACTTTAAAGGGTCTGCGTTTGCTCACCCAGCCTCACCAAATCTCTCAGCCCCAAGAGTGTCCACCCTTATGTCTCATCCAGCTGTGGGTCTAGATATGGTCAATCCAGGTTCCATCACAGCCCCTGAACGAATTGTGTAAGAATTTCTCTCTCTTTCACTGTCTTTGTTTCATGGGTTTTTAAAAGTAATTTATTTTTATAATGGGGTTTAGCTGCTTTTCACGGCTGTGTTTATGCCGCTTTACACCCACTTGACACACTAACAGAGAGATTTCAATACATAGGTTTTAAGATTATTACTAGTCAGATATATCCTTGTGTGGTGAATAGGGGGTGTTGAGTCCAGTTGTCTGAGCAAGGAGTAGGTCTTGTCTATTACATGTTGGGTTTATGGAACTGTATCTCAGGTAATTTGAAACCCTTGTTTTATGTATCACCCCACCTCACCTTTCCTGTTAAGCAGCCATAGTGTGTTTTCTGCATGTGTGACTCTGTTCTGTTTTGGAATTCAGTTCAAGTGTAATGGTTTTTACTTTCCCTGTATAAGTGATATCTTATGAGAAGTGTCCTTTTCTGTGTGACTTATTTCACTTAGAATCGTCGTACCTAAATCCACTCATCATGCTGCTACTAGCCTTATGACATTGATTTCATGGCTGAGTGATATTCCATTGTACATAAGGACCACAACTTCTTTATCCATTTTTCTCTTTCCTGGGATATTTAAGGTGGAATGAAGTGGAGGTCCTTGGCAACAGAGCAGCCCTAAACTTTGGTGTGCTTGTGTCTTGCTGATTTTTAATTTTCCCAATTTATACCCCCATGCGTGGAAGTGCCCTATGCGCTCTAAGCTGTGTTTTTTAGATGTTTCAGGACACACCGTACCCTTCTCCAGCGTGGCTGTTGGCAATTTACATTCCGCCCATCAGCGTAGCAAGGCTCCCATTTCTCCATGGCCTGTTCTGCATTTCTGGTTTTGACACTTTTCTCAGCATGGCCCTTTTGACCGATGGGCAGCGAGACTTCTTTGTAGCGCTGATTTGCCTTTCCAGGTTGCTTGGTTGGCCAAAAAGGGCGTATGCGTTTTTTCCTGAATATATTCAGGAAAAAACGCATACGCCCTTTTTGGCCAAGGGCATCATTGTCAACGTTTTGCCGCTTTTCATGTGCTTTAAAGGCGATTCGAATCTACCTCCTGAAATCTGTTTCCTGCAATTCTGCCTTGATTTCAAATCCTCTTCTTTGCCTTCCCTCAATATATTTGTGGACGAGAGTTATCATTTATAACTCTGCAGGTTTGTGAATTGCAGTGCCCTGAAGCTCCATTTTACAACTTGCTTTTTTGGGAGCTGGCCGCAAAAGCGCAGGATGGCTTCAGGCCCTGTTCTGGTTCTGGGGGGCAGGCTGAGCCTGTGGATAATTCTTCTTCCTGATGGGAAAATAGAGTGACCTGTGTCTGTCCCAATACCAAGAGCTAGTCTCTCATTGCTTCCCCGTCTTCCCGTTCATCCTCAGGACAAATTGCAACCTGTACGGAACAGGAGGTTAAAGGTGCTGATACTCCAAGTAGGGAGATTGCTAGTAAAGTGGCTGGAATTGCGAACCCGAGCTCAAGGAGATGACAAATGAGGTGCGTTTTAGAAAGCTTTCCCCATCACACGGTGTACCATCTTCTGGGTTTCTCATGCATGTTTTCGATGTAGGAAGATGCCCTTGAACCTGGAGATTTGGGACACATGGGATGGGTACCACACAGTATTACTTTAAAGGGTCTGCGTTTGCTCACCCAACCTCACCAAACCTCTCAGCCCCAAGAGTGTCCACCCTTATGTCTCATCCAGCTGTGGGTCTAGATATGGTCAATCCGGGTTGCATCACAGCCCCTGAACGAATTGTGTAAGAATTTCTCTCTCTTTCTCTGTCTTTGTTTCATGGGTTTTTAAAAGTAATTTATTTTTATAATGGGGTTTACCTGCTTTTCACTGCTGTGTTTATGCCGCTTTACACCCACTTGACACACTAACAGAGAGATTTCAATACATAGGTTTTAAGATTATTACTAGTCAGATATATCCTTGTGTGGTGAATAGGGGGTGTTAAGTCCAGTTCTCTGAGCAAGGAGTAGGTCTTGTCTATTACATGTTGGGTTTATGGAACGGTATCTCAGCTAATTTGAAACCCTTGTTTTATGTATCACCCCACCTCACTTTTCCTGTTAAGCAGCCATAGTGTGTTTTCTGCATGTGTGACTCTGTTCTGTTTTGGAATTCAGTTCAAGTGTAATGGTTTTTACTTTCCCTGTATAAGTGATATCTTATGAGAAGTGTCCTTTTCTGTGTGACTTATTTCACTTAGAATCGACGTACCTAAATCCACTCATCATGCTGCTACTAGCCTTATGACATTGATTTCATGGCTGAGTGATATTCCATTGTACATAAGGACCACAACTTCTTTATCCATTTTTCTCTTTCCTGGGATATTTAAGGTGGAATGAAGTGGAGGTCCTTGGCAACAGAGCAGCCCTAAACTTTGGTGTGCTTGTGTCTTGCTGATTTTTAATTTTCCCAATTTATACCCCCATGCGTGGAAGTGCCCTTAGCGCTCTAAGCTGTGTTTTTTAGATGTTTCAGGACACACTGTACCCTTCTCCAGCGTGGCTGTTGGCAATTTACATCCCGCCCATCAGCGTAGCAAGGCTCCCATTTCTCCATGGCCTGTCCTGCATTTCTGGTTTTGACACTTTTCTCAGCATGGCCCTTTTGACCGATGGGAAGCAAGACTTCTTTGTAGCGCTGATTTGCCTTTCCAGGTTGCTTGGTTGGCCAAAAAGGGCGTATGCGTTTTTTCCTGAATATATTCAGGAAAAAACGCATACGCCCTTTTTGGCCAAGGGCCTCATTGTCAACGTTTTGCTGCTTTTCATGTGCTTTAAAGGCGATTCGAATCTACCTCCTGAAATCTGTTTCCTGCAATTCTGCCTTGATTTCAAATCCTCTTCTTTGCCTTCCCTCAATATATTTGTGGACGAGAGTTATCATTTATAACTCTGCAGGTTTGTGAATTGCAGTGCCCTGAAGCTCCATTTTACAACTCGATTTTTGGGAGCTGGCCGTAAAAGCGCAGGATGGTTTCAGGCCCTGTGCTGGTTCCGGGGGGCAGCTGAGCCTGTGGTTAATTCTTCTTCCTGATGGGAAAATAGAGTGACCTGTGCCTGTCCCAACACCTAGAGCTAGCCTCTCATTGGTTCCCCATCTTCCCATTCATCCTCAGGACAAATTGCAACCTGTACGGAACAGGAGGTTAAAGGTGCTGATGCTCCAAGTAGGGAGATTGCTAGTAAAGTGGCTGGAATGGCGAACCCGAGCACAAGGAGATGAGAAATGAGGTGCGTTTTAGGAACCTTTCCCCATCACACGGTGTACCATCTTCTGGGTTTCTCATGCATGTTTTCGATGTAGGAAGATGCCCTTGAACCTCGAGATTTGGGACCCATGCGATGGGTACCACGCAGTATTACTTTAAAGGGTCTGCGTTTGCTCACCCAGCCTCACCAAATCTCTCAGCCCCAAGAGTGTCCACCCTTATGTCTCATCCAGCTGTGGGTCTAGATATGGTCAATCCAGGTTCCATCACAGCCCCTGAACGAATTGTGTAAGAATTTCTCTCTCTTTCACTGTCTTTGTTTCATGGGTTTTTAAAAGTAATTTATTTTTATAATGGGGTTTAGCTGCTTTTCACGGCTGTGTTTATGCCGCTTTACACCCACTTGACACACTAACAGAGAGATTTCAATACATAGGTTTTAAGATTATTACTAGTCAGATATATCCTTGTGTGGTGAATAGGGGGTGTTGAGTCCAGTTGTCTGAGCAAGGAGTAGGTCTTGTCTATTACATGTTGGGTTTATGGAACTGTATCTCAGGTAATTTGAAACCCTTGTTTTATGTATCACCCCACCTCACCTTTCCTGTTAAGCAGCCATAGTGTGTTTTCTGCATGTGTGACTCTGTTCTGTTTTGGAATTCAGTTCAAGTGTAATGGTTTTTACTTTCCCTGTATAAGTGATATCTTATGAGAAGTGTCCTTTTCTGTGTGACTTATTTCACTTAGAATCGTCGTACCTAAATCCACTCATCATGCTGCTACTAGCCTTATGACATTGATTTCATGGCTGAGTGATATTCCATTGTACATAAGGACCACAACTTCTTTATCCATTTTTCTCTTTCCTGGGATATTTAAGGTGGAATGAAGTGGAGGTCCTTGGCAACAGAGCAGCCCTAAACTTTGGTGTGCTTGTGTCTTGCTGATTTTTAATTTTCCCAATTTATACCCCCATGCGTGGAAGTGCCCTATGCGCTCTAAGCTGTGTTTTTTAGATGTTTCAGGACACACCGTACCCTTCTCCAGCGTGGCTGTTGGCAATTTACATTCCGCCCATCAGCGTAGCAAGGCTCCCATTTCTCCATGGCCTGTTCTGCATTTCTGGTTTTGACACTTTTCTCAGCATGGCCCTTTTGACCGATGGGCAGCGAGACTTCTTTGTAGCGCTGATTTGCCTTTCCAGGTTGCTTGGTTGGCCAAAAAGGGCGTATGCGTTTTTTCCTGAATATATTCAGGAAAAAACGCATACGCCCTTTTTGGCCAAGGGCATCATTGTCAACGTTTTGCCGCTTTTCATGTGCTTTAAAGGCGATTCGAATCTACCTCCTGAAATCTGTTTCCTGCAATTCTGCCTTGATTTCAAATCCTCTTCTTTGCCTTCCCTCAATATATTTGTGGACGAGAGTTATCATTTATAACTCTGCAGGTTTGTGAATTGCAGTGCCCTGAAGCTCCATTTTACAACTTGCTTTTTTGGGAGCTGGCCGCAAAAGCGCAGGATGGCTTCAGGCCCTGTTCTGGTTCTGGGGGGCAGGCTGAGCCTGTGGATAATTCTTCTTCCTGATGGGAAAATAGAGTGACCTGTGTCTGTCCCAATACCAAGAGCTAGTCTCTCATTGCTTCCCCGTCTTCCCGTTCATCCTCAGGACAAATTGCAACCTGTACGGAACAGGAGGTTAAAGGTGCTGATACTCCAAGTAGGGAGATTGCTAGTAAAGTGGCTGGAATTGCGAACCCGAGCTCAAGGAGATGACAAATGAGGTGCGTTTTAGAAAGCTTTCCCCATCACACGGTGTACCATCTTCTGGGTTTCTCATGCATGTTTTCGATGTAGGAAGATGCCCTTGAACCTGGAGATTTGGGACACATGGGATGGGTACCACACAGTATTACTTTAAAGGGTCTGCGTTTGCTCACCCAACCTCACCAAACCTCTCAGCCCCAAGAGTGTCCACCCTTATGTCTCATCCAGCTGTGGGTCTAGATATGGTCAATCCGGGTTGCATCACAGCCCCTGAACGAATTGTGTAAGAATTTCTCTCTCTTTCTCTGTCTTTGTTTCATGGGTTTTTAAAAGTAATTTATTTTTATAATGGGGTTTACCTGCTTTTCACTGCTGTGTTTATGCCGCTTTACACCCACTTGACACACTAACAGAGAGATTTCAATACATAGGTTTTAAGATTATTACTAGTCAGATATATCCTTGTGTGGTGAATAGGGGGTGTTAAGTCCAGTTCTCTGAGCAAGGAGTAGGTCTTGTCTATTACATGTTGGGTTTATGGAACGGTATCTCAGCTAATTTGAAACCCTTGTTTTATGTATCACCCCACCTCACTTTTCCTGTTAAGCAGCCATAGTGTGTTTTCTGCATGTGTGACTCTGTTCTGTTTTGGAATTCAGTTCAAGTGTAATGGTTTTTACTTTCCCTGTATAAGTGATATCTTATGAGAAGTGTCCTTTTCTGTGTGACTTATTTCACTTAGAATCGACGTACCTAAATCCACTCATCATGCTGCTACTAGCCTTATGACATTGATTTCATGGCTGAGTGATATTCCATTGTACATAAGGACCACAACTTCTTCATCCATTTTTCTCTTTCCTGGGATATTGAAGGTGGAATGAAGTGGAGGTCCTTGGCAACAGAGCAGCCCTAAACTTTGGTGTGCTTGTGTCTTGCTGATTTTTAATTTTCCCAATTTATACCCCCATGCGTGGAAGTGCCCTTAGCGCTCTAAGCTGTGTTTTTTAGATGTTTCAGGACACACTGTACCCTTCTCCAGCGTGGCTGTTGGCAATTTACATCCCGCCCATCAGCGTAGCAAGGCTCCCATTTCTCCATGGCCTGTCCTGCATTTCTGGTTTTGACACTTTTCTCAGCATGGCCCTTTTGACCGATGGGAAGCGAGACTTCTTTGTAGCGCTGATTTGCCTTTCCAGGTTGCTTGGTTGGCCAAAAAGGGCGTATGCGTTTTTTCCTGAATATATTCAGGAAAAAACGCATACGCCCTTTTTGGCCAAGGGCCTCATTGTCA
The DNA here is from genome assembly GCF_965194825.1 of Balaenoptera physalus. Lineage (NCBI taxonomy): Eukaryota > Metazoa > Chordata > Mammalia > Artiodactyla > Balaenopteridae > Balaenoptera > Balaenoptera physalus. The sequence goes on along the minus strand of NW_028126413.1, from coordinate 501,597 downwards.
ACGTTTTGCTGCTTTTCATGTGCTTTAAAGGCGATTCGAATCTACCTCCTGAAATCTGTTTCCTGCAATTCTGCCTTGATTTCAAATCCTCTTCTTTGCCTTCCCTCAATATATTTGTGGACGAGAGTTATCATTTATAACTCTGCAGGTTTGTGAATTGCAGTGCCCTGAAGCTCCATTTTACAACTCGCTTTTTGGGAGCTGGCCGTAAAAGCGCAGGATGGTTTCAGGCCCTGTGCTGGTTCCGGGGGGCAGCTGAGCCTGTGGTTAATTCTTCTTCCTGATGGGAAAATAGAGTGACCTGTGCCTGTCCCAACACCTAGAGCTAGCCTCTCATTGGTTCCCCATCTTCCCATTCATCCACAGGACAAATTGCAACCTGTACGGAACAGGAGGTTAAAGGTGCTGATGCTCCAAGTAGGGAGATTGCTAGTAAAGTGGCTGGAATGGCGAACCCGAGCACAAGGAGATGAGAAATGAGGTGCGTTTTAGGAACCTTTCCCCATCACACGGTGTACCATCTTCTGGGTTTCTCATGCATGTTTTCCATGTAGGAAGATGCCCTTGAACCTCGAGATTTGGGACCCATGCGATGGGTACCACGCAGTATTACTTTAAAGGGTCTGCGTTTGCTCACCCAGCCTCACCAAATCTCTCAGCCCCAAGAGTGTCCACCCTTATGTCTCATCCAGCTGTGGGTCTAGATATGGTCAATCCAGGTTCCATCACAGCCCCTGAACGAATTGTGTAAGAATTTCTCTCTCTTTCACTGTCTTTGTTTCATGGGTTTTTAAAAGTAATTTATTTTTATAATGGGGTTTAGCTGCTTTTCACGGCTGTGTTTATGCCACTTTACACCCACTTGACACACTAACAGAGAGATTTCAATACATAGGTTTTAAGATTATTACTAGTCAGATATATCCTTGTGTGGTGAATAGGGGGTGTTGAGTCCAGTTCTCTGAGCAAGGAGTAGGTCTTGTCTATTACATGTTGGGTTTATGGAACTGTATCTCAGGTAATTTGAAACCCTTGTTTTATGTATCACCCCACCTCACCTTTCCTGTTAAGCAGCCATAGTGTGTTTTCTGCATGTGTGACTCTGTTCTGTTTTGGAATTCAGTTCAAGTGTAATGGTTTTTACTTTCCCTGTATAAGTGATATCTTATGAGAAGTGTCCTTTTCTGTGTGACTTATTTCACTTAGAATCGTCGTACCTAAATCCACTCATCATGCTGCTACTAGCCTTATGACATTGATTTCATGGCTGAGTGATATTCCATTGTACATAAGGACCACAACTTCTTTATCCATTTTTCTCTTTCCTGGGATATTTAAGGTGGAATGAAGTGGAGGTCCTTGGCAACAGAGCAGCCCTAAACTTTGGTGTGCTTGTGTCTTGCTGATTTTTAATTTTCCCAATTTATACCCCCATGCGTGGAAGTGCCCTATGCGCTCTAAGCTGTGTTTTTTAGATGTTTCAGGACACACCGTACCCTTCTCCAGCGTGGCTGTTGGCAATTTACATTCCGCCCATCAGCGTAGCAAGGCTCCCATTTCTCCATGGCCTGTTCTGCATTTCTGGTTTTGACACTTTTCTCAGCATGGCCCTTTTGACCGATGGGCAGCGAGACTTCTTTGTAGCGCTGATTTGCCTTTCCAGGTTGCTTGGTTGGCCAAAAAGGGCGTATGCGTTTTTGCCTGAATATATTCAGGAAAAAACGCATACGCCCGTTTTGGCCAAGGGCATCATTGTCAACGTTTTGCCGCTTTTCATGTGCTTTAAAGGCGATTCGAATCTACCTCCTGAAATCTGTTTCCTGCAATTCTGCCTTGATTTCAAATCCTCTTCTTTGCCTTCCCTCAATATATTTGTGGACGAGAGTTATCATTTATAACTCTGCAGGTTTGTGAATTGCAGTGCCCTGAAGCTCCATTTTACAACTTGCTTTTTTGGGAGCTGGCCGCAAAAGCGCAGGATGGCTTCAGGCCCTGTTCTGGTTCTGGGGGGCAGGCTGAGCCTGTGGATAATTCTTCTTCCTGATGGGAAAATAGAGTGACCTGTGTCTGTCCCAATACCAAGAGCTAGTCTCTCATTGCTTCCCCGTCTTCCCGTTCATCCTCAGGACAAATTGCAACCTGTATGGAACAGGAGGTTAAAGGTGCTGATACTCCAAGTAGGGAGATTGCTAGTAAAGTGGCTGGAATTGCGAACCCGAGCTCAAGGAGATGACAAATGAGGTGCGTTTTAGAAAGCTTTCCCCATCACACGGTGTACCATCTTCTGGGTTTCTCATGCATGTTTTCGATGTAGGAAGATGCCCTTGAACCTGGAGATTTGGGACACATGGGATGGGTACCACACAGTATTACTTTAAAGGGTCTGCGTTTGCTCACCCAACCTCACCAAACCTCTCAGCCCCAAGAGTGTCCACCCTTATGTCTCATCCAGCTGTGGGTCTAGATACGGTCAATCCGGGTTGCATCACAGCCCCTGAACGAATTGTGTAAGAATTTCTCTCTCTTTCTCTGTCTTTGTTTCATGGGTTTTTAAAAGTAATTTATTTTTATAATGGGGTTTACCTGCTTTTCACTGCTGTGTTTATGCCGCTTTACACCCACTTGACACACTAACAGAGAGATTTCAATACATAGGTTTTAAGATTATTACTAGTCAGATATATCCTTGTGTGGTGAATAGGGGGTGTTAAGTCCAGTTCTCTGAGCAAGGAGTAGGTCTTGTCTATTACATGTTGGGTTTATGGAACGGTATCTCAGCTAATTTGAAACCCTTGTTTTATGTATCACCCCACCTCACTTTTCCTGTTAAGCAGCCATAGTGTGTTTTCTGCATGTGTGACTCTGTTCTGTTTTGGAATTCAGTTCAAGTGTAATGGTTTTTACTTTCCCTGTATAAGTGATATCTTATGAGAAGTGTCCTTTTCTGTGTGACTTATTTCACTTAGAATCGACGTACCTAAATCCACTCATCATGCTGCTACTAGCCTTATGACATTGATTTCATGGCTGAGTGATATTCCATTGTACATAAGGACCACAACTTCTTTATCCATTTTTCTCTTTCCTGGGATATTTAAGGTGGAATGAAGTGGAGGTCCTTGGCAACAGAGCAGCCCTAAACTTTGGTGTGCTTGTGTCTTGCTGATTTTTAATTTTCCCAATTTATACCCCCATGCGTGGAAGTGCCCTTAGCGCTCTAAGCTGTGTTTTTTAGATGTTTCAGGACACACTGTACCCTTCTCCAGCGTGGCTGTTGGCAATTTACATCCCGCCCATCAGCGTAGCAAGGCTCCCATTTCTCCATGGCCTGTCCTGCATTTCTGGTTTTGACACTTTTCTCAGCATGGCCCTTTTGACCGATGGGAAGCGAGACTTCTTTGTAGCGCTGATTTGCCTTTCCAGGTTGCTTGGTTGGCCAAAAAGGGCGTATGCGTTTTTTCCTGAATATATTCAGAAAAAAACGCATACGCCCTTTTTGGCCAAGGGCCTCATTGTCAACGTTTTGCTGCTTTTCATGTGCTTTAAAGGCGATTCGAATCTACCTCCTGAAATCTGTTTCCTGCAATTCTGCCTTGATTTCAAATCCTCTTCTTTGCCTTCCCTCAATATATTTGTGGACGAGAGTTATCATTTATAACTCTGCAGGTTTGTGAATTGCAGTGCCCTGAAGCTCCATTTTACAACTCGATTTTTGGGAGCTGGCCGTAAAAGCGCAGGATGGTTTCAGGCCCTGTGCTGGTTCCGGGGGGCAGCTGAGCCTGTGGTTAATTCTTCTTCCTGATGGGAAAATAGAGTGACCTGTGCCTGTCCCAACACCTAGAGCTAGCCTCTCATTGGTTCCCCATCTTCCCATTCATCCTCAGGACAAATTGCAACCTGTACGGAACAGGAGGTTAAAGGTGCTGATGCTCCAAGTAGGGAGATTGCTAGTAAAGTGGCTGGAATGGCGAACCCGAGCACAAGGAGATGAGAAATGAGGTGCGTTTTAGGAACCTTTCCCCATCACACGGTGTACCATCTTCTGGGTTTCTCATGCATGTTTTCGATGTAGGAAGATGCCCTTGAACCTCGAGATTTGGGACCCATGCGATGGGTACCACGCAGTATTACTTTAAAGGGTCTGCGTTTGCTCACCCAGCCTCACCAAATCTCTCAGCCCCAAGAGTGTCCACCCTTATGTCTCATCCAGCTGTGGGTCTAGATATGGTCAATCCAGGTTCCATCACAGCCCCTGAACGAATTGTGTAAGAATTTCTCTCTCTTTCACTGTCTTTGTTTCATGGGTTTTTAAAAGTAATTTATTTTTATAATGGGGTTTAGCTGCTTTTCACGGCTGTGTTTATGCCGCTTTACACCCACTTGACACACTAACAGAGAGATTTCAATACATAGGTTTTAAGATTATTACTAGTCAGATATATCCTTGTGTGGTGAATAGGGGGTGTTGAGTCCAGTTCTCTGAGCAAGGAGTAGGTCTTGTCTATTACATGTTGGGTTTATGGAACTGTATCTCAGGTAATTTGAAACCCTTGTTTTATGTATCACCCCACCTCACCTTTCCTGTTAAGCAGCCATAGTGTGTTTTCTGCATGTGTGACTCTGTTCTGTTTTGGAATTCAGTTCAAGTGTAATGGTTTTTACTTTCCCTGTATAAGTGATATCTTATGAGAAGTGTCCTTTTCTGTGTGACTTATTTCACTTAGAATCGTCGTACCTAAATCCACTCATCATGCTGCTACTAGCCTTATGACATTGATTTCATGGCTGAGTGATATTCCATTGTACATAAGGACCACAACTTCTTTATCCATTTTTCTCTTTCCTGGGATATTTAAGGTGGAATGAAGTGGAGGTCCTTGGCAACAGAGCAGCCCTAAACTTTGGTGTGCTTGTGTCTTGCTGATTTTTAATTTTCCCAATTTATACCCCCATGCGTGGAAGTGCCCTATGCGCTCTAAGCTGTGTTTTTTAGATGTTTCAGGACACACCGTACCCTTCTCCAGCGTGGCTGTTGGCAATTTACATTCCGCCCATCAGCGTAGCAAGGCTCCCATTTCTCCATGGCCTGTTCTGCATTTCTGGTTTTGACACTTTTCTCAGCATGGCCCTTTTGACCGATGGGCAGCGAGACTTCTTTGTAGCGCTGATTTGCCTTTCCAGGTTGCTTGGTTGGCCAAAAAGGGCGTATGCGTTTTTGCCTGAATATATTCAGGAAAAAACGCATACGCCCGTTTTGGCCAAGGGCATCATTGTCAACGTTTTGCCGCTTTTCATGTGCTTTAAAGGCGATTCGAATCTACCTCCTGAAATCTGTTTCCTGCAATTCTGCCTTGATTTCAAATCCTCTTCTTTGCCTTCCCTCAATATATTTGTGGACGAGAGTTATCATTTATAACTCTGCAGGTTTGTGAATTGCAGTGCCCTGAAGCTCCATTTTACAACTTGCTTTTTTGGGAGCTGGCCGCAAAAGCGCAGGATGGCTTCAGGCCCTGTTCTGGTTCTGGGGGGCAGGCTGAGCCTGTGGATAATTCTTCTTCCTGATGGGAAAATAGAGTGACCTGTGTCTGTCCCAATACCAAGAGCTAGTCTCTCATTGCTTCCCCGTCTTCCCGTTCATCCTCAGGACAAATTGCAACCTGTACGGAACAGGAGGTTAAAGGTGCTGATACTCCAAGTAGGGAGATTGCTAGTAAAGTGGCTGGAATTGCGAACCCGAGCTCAAGGAGATGACAAATGAGGTGCGTTTTAGAAAGCTTTCCCCATCACACGGTGTACCATCTTCTGGGTTTCTCATGCATGTTTTCGATGTAGGAAGATGCCCTTGAACCTGGAGATTTGGGACACATGGGATGGGTACCACACAGTATTACTTTAAAGGGTCTGCGTTTGCTCACCCAACCTCACCAAACCTCTCAGCCCCAAGAGTGTCCACCCTTATGTCTCATCCAGCTGTGGGTCTAGATACGGTCAATCCGGGTTGCATCACAGCCCCTGAACGAATTGTGTAAGAATTTCTCTCTCTTTCTCTGTCTTTGTTTCATGGGTTTTTAAAAGTAATTTATTTTTATAATGGGGTTTACCTGCTTTTCACTGCTGTGTTTATGCCGCTTTACACCCACTTGACACACTAACAGAGAGATTTCAATACATAGGTTTTAAGATTATTACTAGTCAGATATATCCTTGTGTGGTGAATAGGGGGTGTTAAGTCCAGTTCTCTGAGCAAGGAGTAGGTCTTGTCTATTACATGTTGGGTTTATGGAACGGTATCTCAGCTAATTTGAAACCCTTGTTTTATGTATCACCCCACCTCACTTTTCCTGTTAAGCAGCCATAGTGTGTTTTCTGCATGTGTGACTCTGTTCTGTTTTGGAATTCAGTTCAAGTGTAATGGTTTTTACTTTCCCTGTATAAGTGATATCTTATGAGAAGTGTCCTTTTCTGTGTGACTTATTTCACTTAGAATCGACGTACCTAAATCCACTCATCATGCTGCTACTAGCCTTATGACATTGATTTCATGGCTGAGTGATATTCCATTGTACATAAGGACCACAACTTCTTTATCCATTTTTCTCTTTCCTGGGATATTTAAGGTGGAATGAAGTGGAGGTCCTTGGCAACAGAGCAGCCCTAAACTTTGGTGTGCTTGTGTCTTGCTGATTTTTAATTTTCCCAATTTATACCCCCATGCGTGGAAGTGCCCTTAGCGCTCTAAGCTGTGTTTTTTAGATGTTTCAGGACACACTGTACCCTTCTCCAGCGTGGCTGTTGGCAATTTACATCCCGCCCATCAGCGTAGCAAGGCTCCCATTTCTCCATGGCCTGTCCTGCATTTCTGGTTTTGACACTTTTCTCAGCATGGCCCTTTTGACCGATGGGAAGCGAGACTTCTTTGTAGCGCTGATTTGCCTTTCCAGGTTGCTTGGTTGGCCAAAAAGGGCGTATGCGTTTTTTCCTGAATATATTCAGAAAAAAACGCATACGCCCTTTTTGGCCAAGGGCCTCATTGTCAACGTTTTGCTGCTTTTCATGTGCTTTAAAGGCGATTCGAATCTACCTCCTGAAATCTGTTTCCTGCAATTCTGCCTTGATTTCAAATCCTCTTCTTTGCCTTCCCTCAATATATTTGTGGACGAGAGTTATCATTTATAACTCTGCAGGTTTGTGAATTGCAGTGCCCTGAAGCTCCATTTTACAACTCGATTTTTGGGAGCTGGCCGTAAAAGCGCAGGATGGTTTCAGGCCCTGTGCTGGTTCCGGGGGGCAGCTGAGCCTGTGGTTAATTCTTCTTCCTGATGGGAAAATAGAGTGACCTGTGCCTGTCCCAACACCTAGAGCTAGCCTCTCATTGGTTCCCCATCTTCCCATTCATCCTCAGGACAAATTGCAACCTGTACGGAACAGGAGGTTAAAGGTGCTGATGCTCCAAGTACGGAGATTGCTAGTAAAGTGGCTGGAATGGCGAACCCGAGCACAAGGAGATGAGAAATGAGGTGCGTTTTAGGAACCTTTCCCCATCACACGGTGTACCATCTTCTGGGTTTCTCATGCATGTTTTCGATGTAGGAAGATGCCCTTGAACCTCGAGATTTGGGACCCATGCGATGGGTACCACGCAGTATTACTTTAAAGGGTCTGCGTTTGCTCACCCAGCCTCACCAAATCTCTCAGCCCCAAGAGTGTCCACCCTTATGTCTCATCCAGCTGTGGGTCTAGATATGGTCAATCCAGGTTCCATCACAGCCCCTGAACGAATTGTGTAAGAATTTCTCTCTCTTTCACTGTCTTTGTTTCATGGGTTTTTAAAAGTAATTTATTTTTATAATGGGGTTTAGCTGCTTTTCACGGCTGTGTTTATGCCGCTTTACACCCACTTGACACACTAACAGAGAGATTTCAATACATAGGTTTTAAGATTATTACTAGTCAGATATATCCTTGTGTGGTGAATAGGGGGTGTTGAGTCCAGTTCTCTGAGCAAGGAGTAGGTCTTGTCTATTACATGTTGGGTTTATGGAACTGTATCTCAGGTAATTTGAAACCCTTGTTTTATGTATCACCCCACCTCACCTTTCCTGTTAAGCAGCCATAGTGTGTTTTCTGCATGTGTGACTCTGTTCTGTTTTGGAATTCAGTTCAAGTGTAATGGTTTTTACTTTCCCTGTATAAGTGATATCTTATGAGAAGTGTCCTTTTCTGTGTGACTTATTTCACTTAGAATCGTCGTACCTAAATCCACTCATCATGCTGCTACTAGCCTTATGACATTGATTTCATGGCTGAGTGATATTCCATTGTACATAAGGACCACAACTTCTTTATCCATTTTTCTCTTTCCTGGGATATTTAAGGTGGAATGAAGTGGAGGTCCTTGGCAACAGAGCAGCCCTAAACTTTGGTGTGCTTGTGTCTTGCTGATTTTTAATTTTCCCAATTTATACCCCCATGCGTGGAAGTGCCCTATGCGCTCTAAGCTGTGTTTTTTAGATGTTTCAGGACACACCGTACCCTTCTCCAGCGTGGCTGTTGGCAATTTACATTCCGCCCATCAGCGTAGCAAGGCTCCCATTTCTCCATGGCCTGTTCTGCATTTCTGGTTTTGACACTTTTCTCAGCATGGCCCTTTTGACCGATGGGCAGCGAGACTTCTTTGTAGCGCTGATTTGCCTTTCCAGGTTGCTTGGTTGGCCAAAAAGGGCGTATGCGTTTTTGCCTGAATATATTCAGGAAAAAACGCATACGCCCGTTTTGGCCAAGGGCATCATTGTCAACGTTTTGCCGCTTTTCATGTGCTTTAAAGGCGATTCGAATCTACCTCCTGAAATCTGTTTCCTGCAATTCTGCCTTGATTTCAAATCCTCTTCTTTGCCTTCCCTCAATATATTTGTGGACGAGAGTTATCATTTATAACTCTGCAGGTTTGTGAATTGCAGTGCCCTGAAGCTCCATTTTACAACTTGCTTTTTTGGGAGCTGGCCGCAAAAGCGCAGGATGGCTTCAGGCCCTGTTCTGGTTCTGGGGGGCAGGCTGAGCCTGTGGATAATTCTTCTTCCTGATGGGAAAATAGAGTGACCTGTGTCTGTCCCAATACCAAGAGCTAGTCTCTCATTGCTTCCCCGTCTTCCCGTTCATCCTCAGGACAAATTGCAACCTGTACGGAACAGGAGGTTAAAGGTGCTGATACTCCAAGTAGGGAGATTGCTAGTAAAGTGGCTGGAATTGCGAACCCGAGCTCAAGGAGATGACAAATGAGGTGCGTTTTAGAAAGCTTTCCCCATCACACGGTGTACCATCTTCTGGGTTTCTCATGCATGTTTTCGATGTAGGAAGATGCCCTTGAACCTGGAGATTTGGGACACATGGGATGGGTACCACACAGTATTACTTTAAAGGGTCTGCGTTTGCTCACCCAACCTCACCAAACCTCTCAGCCCCAAGAGTGTCCACCCTTATGTCTCATCCAGCTGTGGGTCTAGATATGGTCAATCCGGGTTGCATCACAGCCCCTGAACGAATTGTGTAAGAATTTCTCTCTCTTTCTCTGTCTTTGTTTCATGGGTTTTTAAAAGTAATTTATTTTTATAATGGGGTTTACCTGCTTTTCACTGCTGTGTTTATGCCGCTTTACACCCACTTGACACACTAACAGAGAGATTTCAATACATAGGTTTTAAGATTATTACTAGTCAGATATATCCTTGTGTGGTGAATAGGGGGTGTTAAGTCCAGTTCTCTGAGCAAGGAGTAGGTCTTGTCTATTACATGTTGGGTTTATGGAACTGTATCTCAGGTAATTTGAAACCCTTGTTTTATGTATCACCCCACCTCACCTTTCCTGTTAAGCAGCCATAGTGTGTTTTCTGCATGTGTGACTCTGTTCTGTTTTGGAATTCAGTTCAAGTGTAATGGTTTTTACTTTCCCTGTATAAGTGATATCTTATGAGAAGTGTCCTTTTCTGTGTGACTTATTTCACTTAGAATCGACGTACCTAAATCCACTCATCATGCTGCTACTAGCCTTATGACATTGATTTCATGGCTGAGTGATATTCCATTGTACATAAGGACCACAACTTCTTTATCCATTTTTCTCTTTCCTGGGATATTTAAGGTGGAATGAAGTGGAGGTCCTTGGCAACAGAGCAGCCCTAAACTTTGGTGTGCTTGTGTCTTGCTGATTTTTAATTTTCCCAATTTATACCCCCATGCGTGGAAGTGCCCTTAGCGCTCTAAGCTGTGTTTTTTAGATGTTTCAGGACACACTGTACCCTTCTCCAGCGTGGCTGTTGGCAATTTACATCCCGCCCATCAGCGTAGCAAGGCTCCCATTTCTCCATGGCCTGTCCTGCATTTCTGGTTTTGACACTTTTCTCAGCATGGCCCTTTTGACCGATGGGAAGCGAGACTTCTTTGTAGCGCTGATTTGCCTTTCCAGGTTGCTTGGTTGGCCAAAAAGGGCGTATGCGTTTTTTCCTGAATATATTCAGGAAAAAACGCATACGCCCTTTTTGGCCAAGGGCCTCATTGTCAACGTTTTGCTGCTTTTCATGTGCTTTAAAGGCGATTCGAATCTACCTCCTGAAATCTGTTTCCTGCAATTCTGCCTTGATTTCAAATCCTCTTCTTTGCCTTCCCTCAATATATTTGTGGACGAGAGTTATCATTTATAACTCTGCAGGTTTGTGAATTGCAGTGCCCTGAAGCTCCATTTTACAACTCGCTTTTTGGGAGCTGGCCGTAAAAGCGCAGGATGGTTTCAGGCCCTGTGCTGGTTCCGGGGGGCAGCTGAGCCTGTGGTTAATTCTTCTTCCTGATGGGAAAATAGAGTGACCTGTGCCTGTCCCAACACCTAGAGCTAGCCTCTCATTGGTTCCCCATCTTCCCATTCATCCACAGGACAAATTGCAACCTGTACGGAACAGGAGGTTAAAGGTGCTGATGCTCCAAGTAGGGAGATTGCTAGTAAAGTGGCTGGAATGGCGAACCCGAGCACAAGGAGATGAGAAATGAGGTGCGTTTTAGGAACCTTTCCCCATCACACGGTGTACCATCTTCTGGGTTTCTCATGCATATTTTCGATGTAGGAAGATGCCCTTGAACCTCGAGATTTGGGACCCATGCGATGGGTACCACGCAGTATTACTTTAAAGGGTCTGCGTTTGCTCACCCAGCCTCACCAAATCTCTCAGCCCCAAGAGTGTCCACCCTTATGTCTCATCCAGCTGTGGGTCTAGATATGGTCAATCCAGGTTCCATCACAGCCCCTGAACGAATTGTGTAAGAATTTCTCTCTCTTTCACTGTCTTTGTTTCATGGGTTTTTAAAAGTAATTTATTTTTATAATGGGGTTTAGCTGCTTTTCACGGCTGTGTTTATGCCGCTTTACACCCACTTGACACACTAACAGAGAGATTTCAATACATAGGTTTTAAGATTATTAATAGTCAGATATATCCTTGTGTGGTGAATAGGGGGTGTTGAGTCCAGTTGTCTGAGCAAGGAGTAGGTCTTGTCTATTACATGTTGGGTTTATGGAACTGTATCTCAGGTAATTTGAAACCCTTGTTTTATGTATCACCCCACCTCACCTTTCCTGTTAAGCAGCCATAGTGTGTTTTCTGCATGTGTGACTCTGTTCTGTTTTGGAATTCAGTTCAAGTGTAATGGTTTTTACTTTCCCTGTATAAGTGATATCTTATGAGAAGTGTCCTTTTCTGTGTGACTTATTTCACTTAGAATCGTCGTACCTAAATCCACTCATCATGCTGCTACTAGCCTTATGACATTGATTTCATGGCTGAGTGATATTCCATTGTACATAAGGACCACAACTTCTTTATCCATTTTTCTCTTTCCTGGGATATTTAAGGTGGAATGAAGTGGAGGTCCTTGGCAACAGAGCAGCCCTAAACTTTGGTGTGCTTGTGTCTTGCTGATTTTTAATTTTCCCAATTTATACCCCCATGCGTGGAAGTGCCCTATGCGCTCTAAGCTGTGTTTTTTAGATGTTTCAGGACACACCGTACCCTTCTCCAGCGTGGCTGTTGGCAATTTACATTCCGCCCATCAGCGTAGCAAGGCTCCCATTTCTCCATGGCCTGTTCTGCATTTCTGGTTTTGACACTTTTCTCAGCATGGCCCTTTTGACCGATGGGCAGCGAGACTTCTTTGTAGCGCTGATTTGCCTTTCCAGGTTGCTTGGTTGGCCAAAAAGGGCGTATGCGTTTTTTCCTGAATATATTCAGGAAAAAACGCATACGCCCTTTTTGGCCAAGGGCATCATTGTCAACGTTTTGCCGCTTTTCATGTGCTTTAAAGGCGATTCGAATCTACCTCCTGAAATCTGTTTCCTGCAATTCTGCCTTGATTTCAAATCCTCTTCTTTGCCTTCCCTCAATATATTTGTGGACGAGAGTTATCATTTATAACTCTGCAGGTTTGTGAATTGCAGTGCCCTGAAGCTCCATTTTACAACTTGCTTTTTTGGGAGCTGGCCGCAAAAGCGCAGGATGGCTTCAGGCCCTGTTCTGGTTCTGGGGGGCAGGCTGAGCCTGTGGATAATTCTTCTTCCTGATGGGAAAATAGAGTGACCTGTGTCTGTCCCAATACCAAGAGCTAGTCTCTCATTGCTTCCCCGTCTTCCCGTTCATCCTCAGGACAAATTGCAACCTGTACGGAACAGGAGGTTAAAGGTGCTGATACTCCAAGTAGGGAGATTGCTAGTAAAGTGGCTGGAATTGCGAACCCGAGCTCAAGGAGATGACAAATGAGGTGCGTTTTAGAAAGCTTTCCCCATCACACGGTGTACCATCTTCTGGGTTTCTCATGCATGTTTTCGATGTAGGAAGATGCCCTTGAACCTGGAGATTTGGGACACATGGGATGGGTACCACACAGTATTACTTTAAAGGGTCTGCGTTTGCTCACCCAACCTCACCAAACCTCTCAGCCCCAAGAGTGTCCACCCTTATGTCTCATCCAGCTGTGGGTCTAGATATGGTCAATCCGGGTTGCATCACAGCCCCTGAACGAATTGTGTAAGAATTTCTCTCTCTTTCTCTGTCTTTGTTTCATGGGTTTTTAAAAGTAATTTATTTTTATAATGGGGTTTACCTGCTTTTCACTGCTGTGTTTATGCCGCTTTACACCCACTTGACACACTAACAGAGAGATTTCAATACATAGGTTTTAAGATTATTACTAGTCAGATATATCCTTGTGTGGTGAATAGGGGGTGTTAAGTCCAGTTCTCTGAGCAAGGAGTAGGTCTTGTCTATTACATGTTGGGTTTATGGAACGGTATCTCAGCTAATTTGAAACCCTTGTTTTATGTATCACCCCACCTCACTTTTCCTGTTAAGCAGCCATAGTGTGTTTTCTGCATGTGTGACTCTGTTCTGTTTTGGAATTCAGTTCAAGTGTAATGGTTTTTACTTTCCCTGTATAAGTGATATCTTATGAGAAGTGTCCTTTTCTGTGTGACTTATTTCACTTAGAATCGACGTACCTAAATCCACTCATCATGCTGCTACTAGCCTTATGACATTGATTTCATGGCTGAGTGATATTCCATTGTACATAAGGACCACAACTTCTTTATCCATTTTTCTCTTTCCTGGGATATTTAAGGTGGAATGAAGTGGAGGTCCTTGGCAACAGAGCAGCCCTAAACTTTGGTGTGCTTGTGTCTTGCTGATTTTTAATTTTCCCAATTTATACCCCCATGCGTGGAAGTGCCCTTAGCGCTCTAAGCTGTGTTTTTTAGATGTTTCAGGACACACTGTACCCTTCTCCAGCGTGGCTGTTGGCAATTTACATCCCGCCCATCAGCGTAGCAAGGCTCCCATTTCTCCATGGCCTGTCCTGCATTTCTGGTTTTGACACTTTTCTCAGCATGGCCCTTTTGACCGATGGGAAGCAAGACTTCTTTGTAGCGCTGATTTGCCTTTCCAGGTTGCTTGGTTGGCCAAAAAGGGCGTATGCGTTTTTTCCTGAATATATTCAGGAAAAAACGCATACGCCCTTTTTGGCCAAGGGCCTCATTGTCAACGTTTTGCTGCTTTTCATGTGCTTTAAAGGCGATTCGAATCTACCTCCTGAAATCTGTTTCCTGCAATTCTGCCTTGATTTCAAATCCTCTTCTTTGCCTTCCCTCAATATATTTGTGGACGAGAGTTATCATTTATAACTCTGCAGGTTTGTGAATTGCAGTGCCCTGAAGCTCCATTTTACAACTCGATTTTTGGGAGCTGGCCGTAAAAGCGCAGGATGGTTTCAGGCCCTGTGCTGGTTCCGGGGGGCAGCTGAGCCTGTGGTTAATTCTTCTTCCTGATGGGAAAATAGAGTGACCTGTGCCTGTCCCAACACCTAGAGCTAGCCTCTCATTGGTTCCCCATCTTCCCATTCATCCTCAGGACAAATTGCAACCTGTACGGAACAGGAGGTTAAAGGTGCTGATGCTCCAAGTAGGGAGATTGCTAGTAAAGTGGCTGGAATGGCGAACCCGAGCACAAGGAGATGAGAAATGAGGTGCGTTTTAGGAACCTTTCCCCATCACACGGTGTACCATCTTCTGGGTTTCTCATGCATGTTTTCGATGTAGGAAGATGCCCTTGAACCTCGAGATTTGGGAACCATGCGATGGGTACCACGCAGTATTACTTTAAAGGGTCTGCGTTTGCTCACCCAGCCTCACCAAATCTCTCAGCCCCAAGAGTGTCCACCCTTATGTCTCATCCAGCTGTGGGTCTAGATATGGTCAATCCAGGTTCCATCACAGCCCCTGAACGAATTGTGTAAGAATTTCTCTCTCTTTCACTGTCTTTGTTTCATGGGTTTTTAAAAGTAATTTATTTTTATAATGGGGTTTAGCTGCTTTTCACGGCTGTGTTTATGCCGCTTTACACCCACTTGACACACTAACAGAGAGATTTCAATACATAGGTTTTAAGATTATTACTAGTCAGATATATCCTTGTGTGGTGAATAGGGGGTGTTGAGTCCAGTTGTCTGAGCAAGGAGTAGGTCTTGTCTATTACATGTTGGGTTTATGGAACTGTATCTCAGGTAATTTGAAACCCTTGTTTTATGTATCACCCCACCTCACCTTTCCTGTTAAGCAGCCATAGTGTGTTTTCTGCATGTGTGACTCTGTTCTGTTTTGGAATTCAGTTCAAGTGTAATGGTTTTTACTTTCCCTGTATAAGTGATATCTTATGAGAAGTGTCCTTTTCTGTGTGACTTATTTCACTTAGAATCGTCGTACCTAAATCCACTCATCATGCTGCTACTAGCCTTATGACATTGATTTCATGGCTGAGTGATATTCCATTGTACATAAGGACCACAACTTCTTTATCCATTTTTCTCTTTCCTGGGATATTTAAGGTGGAATGAAGTGGAGGTCCTTGGCAACAGAGCAGCCCTAAACTTTGGTGTGCTTGTGTCTTGCTGATTTTTAATTTTCCCAATTTATACCCCCATGCGTGGAAGTGCCCTATGCGCTCTAAGCTGTGTTTTTTAGATGTTTCAGGACACACCGTACCCTTCTCCAGCGTGGCTGTTGGCAATTTACATTCCGCCCATCAGCGTAGCAAGGCTCCCATTTCTCCATGGCCTGTTCTGCATTTCTGGTTTTGACACTTTTCTCAGCATGGCCCTTTTGACCGATGGGCAGCGAGACTTCTTTGTAGCGCTGATTTGCCTTTCCAGGTTGCTTGGTTGGCCAAAAAGGGCGTATGCGTTTTTTCCTGAATATATTCAGGAAAAAACGCATACGCCCTTTTTGGCCAAGGGCATCATTGTCAACGTTTTGCCGCTTTTCATGTGCTTTAAAGGCGATTCGAATCTACCTCCTGAAATCTGTTTCCTGCAATTCTGCCTTGATTTCAAATCCTCTTCTTTGCCTTCCCTCAATATATTTGTGGACGAGAGTTATCATTTATAACTCTGCAGGTTTGTGAATTGCAGTGCCCTGAAGCTCCATTTTACAACTTGCTTTTTTGGGAGCTGGCCGCAAAAGCGCAGGATGGCTTCAGGCCCTGTTCTGGTTCTGGGGGGCAGGCTGAGCCTGTGGATAATTCTTCTTCCTGATGGGAAAATAGAGTGACCTGTGTCTGCCCCAATACCAAGAGCTAGTCTCTCATTGCTTCCCCGTCTTCCCGTTCATCCTCAGGACAAATTGCAACCTGTACGGAACAGGAGGTTAAAGGTGCTGATACTCCAAGTAGGGAGATTGCTAGTAAAGTGGCTGGAATTGCGAACCCGAGCTCAAGGAGATGACAAATGAGGTGCGTTTTAGAAAGCTTTCCCCATCACACGGTGTACCATCTTCTGGGTTTCTCATGCATGTTTTCGATGTAGGAAGATGCCCTTGAACCTGGAGATTTGGGACACATGGGATGGGTACCACACAGTATTACTTTAAAGGGTCTGCGTTTGCTCACCCAACCTCACCAAACCTCTCAGCCCCAAGAGTGTCCACCCTTATGTCTCATCCAGCTGTGGGTCTAGATATGGTCAATCCGGGTTGCATCACAGCCCCTGAACGAATTGTGTAAGAATTTCTCTCTCTTTCTCTGTCTTTGTTTCATGGGTTTTTAAAAGTAATTTATTTTTATAATGGGGTTTACCTGCTTTTCACTGCTGTGTTTATGCCGCTTTACACCCACTTGACACACTAACAGAGAGATTTCAATACATAGGTTTTAAGATTATTACTAGTCAGATATATCCTTGTGTGGTGAATAGGGGGTGTTAAGTCCAGTTCTCTGAGCAAGGAGTAGGTCTTGTCTATTACATGTTGGGTTTATGGAACGGTATCTCAGCTAATTTGAAACCCTTGTTTTATGTATCACCCCACCTCACTTTTCCTGTTAAGCAGCCATAGTGTGTTTTCTGCATGTGTGACTCTGTTCTGTTTTGGAATTCAGTTCAAGTGTAATGGTTTTTACTTTCCCTGTATAAGTGATATCTTATGAGAAGTGTCCTTTTCTGTGTGACTTATTTCACTTAGAATCGACGTACCTAAATCCACTCATCATGCTGCTACTAGCCTTATGACATTGATTTCATGGCTGAGTGATATTCCATTGTACATAAGGACCACAACTTCTTCATCCATTTTTCTCTTTCCTGGGATATTGAAGGTGGAATGAAGTGGAGGTCCTTGGCAACAGAGCAGCCCTAAACTTTGGTGTGCTTGTGTCTTGCTGATTTTTAATTTTCCCAATTTATACCCCCATGCGTGGAAGTGCCCTTAGCGCTCTAAGCTGTGTTTTTTAGATGTTTCAGGACACACTGTACCCTTCTCCAGCGTGGCTGTTGGCAATTTACATCCCGCCCATCAGCGTAGCAAGGCTCCCATTTCTCCATGGCCTGTCCTGCATTTCTGGTTTTGACACTTTTCTCAGCATGGCCCTTTTGACCGATGGGAAGCGAGACTTCTTTGTAGCGCTGATTTGCCTTTCCAGGTTGCTTGGTTGGCCAAAAAGGGCGTATGCGTTTTTTCCTGAATATATTCAGGAAAAAACGCATACGCCCTTTTTGGCCAAGGGCCTCATTGTCAACGTTTTGCTGCTTTTCATGTGCTTTAAAGGCGATTCGAATCTACCTCCTGAAATCTGTTTCCTGCAATTCTGCCTTGATTTCAAATCCTCTTCTTTGCCTTCCCTCAATATATTTGTGGACGAGAGTTATCATTTATAACTCTGCAGGTTTGTGAATTGCAGTGCCCTGAAGCTCCATTTTACAACTCGCTTTTTGGGAGCTGGCCGTAAAAGCGCAGGATGGTTTCAGGCCCTGTGCTGGTTCCGGGGGGCAGCTGAGCCTGTGGTTAATTCTTCTTCCTGATGGGAAAATAGAGTGACCTGTGCCTGTCCCAACACCTAGAGCTAGCCTCTCATTGGTTCCCCATCTTCCCATTCATCCACAGGACAAATTGCAACCTGTACGGAACAGGAGGTTAAAGGTGCTGATGCTCCAAGTAGGGAGATTGCTAGTAAAGTGGCTGGAATGGCGAACCCGAGCACAAGGAGATGAGAAATGAGGTGCGTTTTAGGAACCTTTCCCCATCACACGGTGTACCATCTTCTGGGTTTCTCATGCATGTTTTCCATGTAGGAAGATGCCCTTGAACCTCGAGATTTGGGACCCATGCGATGGGTACCACGCAGTATTACTTTAAAGGGTCTGCGTTTGCTCACCCAGCCTCACCAAATCTCTCAGCCCCAAGAGTGTCCACCCTTATGTCTCATCCAGCTGTGGGTCTAGATATGGTCAATCCAGGTTCCATCACAGCCCCTGAACGAATTGTGTAAGAATTTCTCTCTCTTTCACTGTCTTTGTTTCATGGGTTTTTAAAAGTAATTTATTTTTATAATGGGGTTTAGCTGCTTTTCACGGCTGTGTTTATGCCGCTTTACACCCACTTGACACACTAACAGAGAGATTTCAATACATAGGTTTTAAGATTATTACTAGTCAGATATATCCTTGTGTGGTGAATAGGGGGTGTTGAGTCCAGTTCTCTGAGCAAGGAGTAGGTCTTGTCTATTACATGTTGGGTTTATGGAACTGTATCTCAGGTAATTTGAAACCCTTGTTTTATGTATCACCCCACCTCACCTTTCCTGTTAAGCAGCCATAGTGTGTTTTCTGCATGTGTGACTCTGTTCTGTTTTGGAATTCAGTTCAAGTGTAATGGTTTTTACTTTCCCTGTATAAGTGATATCTTATGAGAAGTGTCCTTTTCTGTGTGACTTATTTCACTTAGAATCGTCGTACCTAAATCCACTCATCATGCTGCTACTAGCCTTATGACATTGATTTCATGGCTGAGTGATATTCCATTGTACATAAGGACCACAACTTCTTTATCCATTTTTCTCTTTCCTGGGATATTTAAGGTGGAATGAAGTGGAGGTCCTTGGCAACAGAGCAGCCCTAAACTTTGGTGTGCTTGTGTCTTGCTGATTTTTAATTTTCCCAATTTATACCCCCATGCGTGGAAGTGCCCTATGCGCTCTAAGCTGTGTTTTTTAGATGTTTCAGGACACACCGTACCCTTCTCCAGCGTGGCTGTTGGCAATTTACATTCCGCCCATCAGCGTAGCAAGGCTCCCATTTCTCCATGGCCTGTTCTGCATTTCTGGTTTTGACACTTTTCTCAGCATGGCCCTTTTGACCGATGGGCAGCGAGACTTCTTTGTAGCGCTGATTTGCCTTTCCAGGTTGCTTGGTTGGCCAAAAAGGGCGTATGCGTTTTTGCCTGAATATATTCAGGAAAAAACGCATACGCCCGTTTTGGCCAAGGGCATCATTGTCAACGTTTTGCCGCTTTTCATGTGCTTTAAAGGCGATTCGAATCTACCTCCTGAAATCTGTTTCCTGCAATTCTGCCTTGATTTCAAATCCTCTTCTTTGCCTTCCCTCAATATATTTGTGGACGAGAGTTATCATTTATAACTCTGCAGGTTTGTGAATTGCAGTGCCCTGAAGCTCCATTTTACAACTTGCTTTTTTGGGAGCTGGCCGCAAAAGCGCAGGATGGCTTCAGGCCCTGTTCTGGTTCTGGGGGGCAGGCTGAGCCTGTGGATAATTCTTCTTCCTGATGGGAAAATAGAGTGACCTGTGTCTGTCCCAATACCAAGAGCTAGTCTCTCATTGCTTCCCCGTCTTCCCGTTCATCCTCAGGACAAATTGCAACCTGTACGGAACAGGAGGTTAAAGGTGCTGATACTCCAAGTAGGGAGATTGCTAGTAAAGTGGCTGGAATTGCGAACCCGAGCTCAAGGAGATGACAAATGAGGTGCGTTTTAGAAAGCTTTCCCCATCACACGGTGTACCATCTTCTGGGTTTCTCATGCATGTTTTCGATGTAGGAAGATGCCCTTGAACCTGGAGATTTGGGACACATGGGATGGGTACCACACAGTATTACTTTAAAGGGTCTGCGTTTGCTCACCCAACCTCACCAAACCTCTCAGCCCCAAGAGTGTCCACCCTTATGTCTCATCCAGCTGTGGGTCTAGATATGGTCAATCCGGGTTGCATCACAGCCCCTGAACGAATTGTGTAAGAATTTCTCTCTCTTTCTCTGTCTTTGTTTCATGGGTTTTTAAAAGTAATTTATTTTTATAATGGGGTTTACCTGCTTTTCACTGCTGTGTTTATGCCGCTTTACACCCACTTGACACACTAACAGAGAGATTTCAATACATAGGTTTTAAGATTATTACTAGTCAGATATATCCTTGTGTGGTGAATAGGGGGTGTTAAGTCCAGTTCTCTGAGCAAGGAGTAGGTCTTGTCTATTACATGTTGGGTTTATGGAACGGTATCTCAGCTAATTTGAAACCCTTGTTTTATGTATCACCCCACCTCACTTTTCCTGTTAAGCAGCCATAGTGTGTTTTCTGCATGTGTGACTCTGTTCTGTTTTGGAATTCAGTTCAAGTGTAATGGTTTTTACTTTCCCTGTATAAGTGATATCTTATGAGAAGTGTCCTTTTCTGTGTGACTTATTTCACTTAGAATCGACGTACCTAAATCCACTCATCATGCTGCTACTAGCCTTATGACATTGATTTCATGGCTGAGTGATATTCCATTGTACATAAGGACCACAACTTCTTTATCCATTTTTCTCTTTCCTGGGATATTTAAGGTGGAATGAAGTGGAGGTCCTTGGCAACAGAGCAGCCCTAAACTTTGGTGTGCTTGTGTCTTGCTGATTTTTAATTTTCCCAATTTATACCCCCATGCGTGGAAGTGCCCTTAGCGCTCTAAGCTGTGTTTTTTAGATGTTTCAGGACACACTGTACCCTTCTCCAGCGTGGCTGTTGGCAATTTACATCCCGCCCATCAGCGTAGCAAGGCTCCCATTTCTCCATGGCCTGTCCTGCATTTCTGGTTTTGACACTTTTCTCAGCATGGCCCTTTTGACCGATGGGCAGCGAGACTTCTTTGTAGCGCTGATTTGCCTTTCCAGGTTGCTTGGTTGGCCAAAAAGGGCGTATGCGTTTTTTCCTGAATATATTCAGAAAAAAACGCATACGCCCTTTTTGGCCAAGGGCCTCATTGTCAACGTTTTGCTGCTTTTCATGTGCTTTAAAGGCGATTCGAATCTACCTCCTGAAATCTGTTTCCTGCAATTCTGCCTTGATTTCAAATCCTCTTCTTTGCCTTCCCTCAATATATTTGTGGACGAGAGTTATCATTTATAACTCTGCAGGTTTGTGAATTGCAGTGCCCTGAAGCTCCATTTTACAACTCGATTTTTGGGAGCTGGCCGTAAAAGCGCAGGATGGTTTCAGGCCCTGTGCTGGTTCCGGGGGGCAGCTGAGCCTGTGGTTAATTCTTCTTCCTGATGGGAAAATAGAGTGACCTGTGCCTGTCCCAACACCTAGAGCTAGCCTCTCATTGGTTCCCCATCTTCCCATTCATCCTCAGGACAAATTGCAACCTGTACGGAACAGGAGGTTAAAGGTGCTGATGCTCCAAGTAGGGAGATTGCTAGTAAAGTGGCTGGAATGGCGAACCCGAGCACAAGGAGATGAGAAATGAGGTGCGTTTTAGGAACCTTTCCCCATCACACGGTGTACCATCTTCTGGGTTTCTCATGCATGTTTTCGATGTAGGAAGATGCCCTTGAACCTCGAGATTTGGGACCCATGCGATGGGTACCACGCAGTATTACTTTAAAGGGTCTGCGTTTGCTCACCCAGCCTCACCAAATCTCTCAGCCCCAAGAGTGTCCACCCTTATGTCTCATCCAGCTGTGGGTCTAGATATGGTCAATCCAGGTTCCATCACAGCCCCTGAACGAATTGTGTAAGAATTTCTCTCTCTTTCACTGTCTTTGTTTCATGGGTTTTTAAAAGTAATTTATTTTTATAATGGGGTTTAGCTGCTTTTCACGGCTGTGTTTATGCCGCTTTACACCCACTTGACACACTAACAGAGAGATTTCAATACATAGGTTTTAAGATTATTACTAGTCAGATATATCCTTGTGTGGTGAATAGGGGGTGTTGAGTCCAGTTCTCTGAGCAAGGAGTAGGTCTTGTCTATTACATGTTGGGTTTATGGAACTGTATCTCAGGTAATTTGAAACCCTTGTTTTATGTATCACCCCACCTCACCTTTCCTGTTAAGCAGCCATAGTGTGTTTTCTGCATGTGTGACTCTGTTCTGTTTTGGAATTCAGTTCAAGTGTAATGGTTTTTACTTTCCCTGTATAAGTGATATCTTATGAGAAGTGTCCTTTTCTGTGTGACTTATTTCACTTAGAATCGACGTACCTAAATCCACTCATCATGCTGCTACTAGCCTTATGACATTGATTTCATGGCTGAGTGATATTCCATTGTACATAAGGACCACAACTTCTTTATCCATTTTTCTCTTTCCTGGGATATTTAAGGTGGAATGAAGTGGAGGTCCTTGGCAACAGAGCAGCCCTAAACTTTGGTGTGCTTGTGTCTTGCTGATTTTTAATTTTCCCAATTTATACCCCCATGCGTGGAAGTGCCCTTAGCGCTCTAAGCTGTGTTTTTTAGATGTTTCAGGACACACTGTACCCTTCTCCAGCGTGGCTGTTGGCAATTTACATCCCGCCCATCAGCGTAGCAAGGCTCCCATTTCTCCATGGCCTGTCCTGCATTTCTGGTTTTGACACTTTTCTCAGCATGGCCCTTTTGACCGATGGGAAGCGAGACTTCTTTGTAGCGCTGATTTGCCTTTCCAGGTTGCTTGGTTGGCCAAAAAGGGCGTATGCGTTTTTTCCTGAATATATTCAGAAAAAAACGCATACGCCCTTTTTGGCCAAGGGCCTCATTGTCAACGTTTTGCTGCTTTTCATGTGCTTTAAAGGCGATTCGAATCTACCTCCTGAAATCTGTTTCCTGCAATTCTGCCTTGATTTCAAATCCTCTTCTTTGCCTTCCCTCAATATATTTGTGGACGAGAGTTATCATTTATAACTCTGCAGGTTTGTGAATTGCAGTGCCCTGAAGCTCCATTTTACAACTCGATTTTTGGGAGCTGGCCGTAAAAGCGCAGGATGGTTTCAGGCCCTGTGCTGGTTCCGGGGGGCAGCTGAGCCTGTGGTTAATTCTTCTTCCTGATGGGAAAATAGAGTGACCTGTGCCTGTCCCAACACCTAGAGCTAGCCTCTCATTGGTTCCCCATCTTCCCATTCATCCTCAGGACAAATTGCAACCTGTACGGAACAGGAGGTTAAAGGTGCTGATGCTCCAAGTAGGGAGATTGCTAGTAAAGTGGCTGGAATGGCGAACCCGAGCACAAGGAGATGAGAAATGAGGTGCGTTTTAGGAACCTTTCCCCATCACACGGTGTACCATCTTCTGGGTTTCTCATGCATGTTTTCGATGTAGGAAGATGCCCTTGAACCTCGAGATTTGGGACCCATGCGATGGGTACCACGCAGTATTACTTTAAAGGGTCTGCGTTTGCTCACCCAGCCTCACCAAATCTCTCAGCCCCAAGAGTGTCCACCCTTATGTCTCATCCAGCTGTGGGTCTAGATATGGTCAATCCAGGTTCCATCACAGCCCCTGAACGAATTGTGTAAGAATTTCTCTCTCTTTCACTGTCTTTGTTTCATGGGTTTTTAAAAGTAATTTATTTTTATAATGGGGTTTAGCTGCTTTTCACGGCTGTGTTTATGCCGCTTTACACCCACTTGACACACTAACAGAGAGATTTCAATACATAGGTTTTAAGATTATTACTAGTCAGATATATCCTTGTGTGGTGAATAGGGGGTGTTGAGTCCAGTTCTCTGAGCAAGGAGTAGGTCTTGTCTATTACATGTTGGGTTTATGGAACTGTATCTCAGGTAATTTGAAACCCTTGTTTTATGTATCACCCCACCTCACCTTTCCTGTTAAGCAGCCATAGTGTGTTTTCTGCATGTGTGACTCTGTTCTGTTTTGGAATTCAGTTCAAGTGTAATGGTTTTTACTTTCCCTTTATAAGTGATATCTTATGAGAAGTGTCCTTTTCTGTGTGACTTATTTCACTTAGAATCGTCGTACCTAAATCCACTCATCATGCTGCTACTAGCCTTATGACATTGATTTCATGGCTGAGTGATATTCCATTGTACATAAGGACCACAACTTCTTTATCCATTTTTCTCTTTCCTGGGATATTTAAGGTGGAATGAAGTGGAGGTCCTTGGCAACAGAGCAGCCCTAAACTTTGGTGTGCTTGTGTCTTGCTGATTTTTAATTTTCCCAATTTATACCCCCATGCGTGGAAGTGCCCTATGCGCTCTAAGCTGTGTTTTTTAGATGTTTCAGGACACACCGTACCCTTCTCCAGCGTGGCTGTTGGCAATTTACATTCCGCCCATCAGCGTAGCAAGGCTCCCATTTCTCCATGGCCTGTTCTGCATTTCTGGTTTTGACACTTTTCTCAGCATGGCCCTTTTGACCGATGGGCAGCGAGACTTCTTTGTAGCGCTGATTTGCCTTTCCAGGTTGCTTGGTTGGCCAAAAAGGGCGTATGCGTTTTTGCCTGAATATATTCAGGAAAAAACGCATACGCCCGTTTTGGCCAAGGGCATCATTGTCAACGTTTTGCCGCTTTTCATGTGCTTTAAAGGCGATTCGAATCTACCTCCTGAAATCTGTTTCCTGCAATTCTGCCTTGATTTCAAATCCTCTTCTTTGCCTTCCCTCAATATATTTGTGGACGAGAGTTATCATTTATAACTCTGCAGGTTTGTGAATTGCAGTGCCCTGAAGCTCCATTTTACAACTTGCTTTTTTGGGAGCTGGCCGCAAAAGCGCAGGATGGCTTCAGGCCCTGTTCTGGTTCTGGGGGGCAGGCTGAGCCTGTGGATAATTCTTCTTCCTGATGGGAAAATAGAGTGACCTGTGTCTGTCCCAATACCAAGAGCTAGTCTCTCATTGCTTCCCCGTCTTCCCGTTCATCCTCAGGACAAATTGCAACCTGTATGGAACAGGAGGTTAAAGGTGCTGATACTCCAAGTAGGGAGATTGCTAGTAAAGTGGCTGGAATTGCGAACCCGAGCTCAAGGAGATGACAAATGAGGTGCGTTTTAGAAAGCTTTCCCCATCACACGGTGTACCATCTTCTGGGTTTCTCATGCATGTTTTCGATGTAGGAAGATGCCCTTGAACCTGGAGATTTGGGACACATGGGATGGGTACCACACAGTATTACTTTAAAGGGTCTGCGTTTGCTCACCCAACCTCACCAAACCTCTCAGCCCCAAGAGTGTCCACCCTTATGTCTCATCCAGCTGTGGGTCTAGATACGGTCAATCCGGGTTGCATCACAGCCCCTGAACGAATTGTGTAAGAATTTCTCTCTCTTTCTCTGTCTTTGTTTCATGGGTTTTTAAAAGTAATTTATTTTTATAATGGGGTTTACCTGCTTTTCACTGCTGTGTTTATGCCGCTTTACACCCACTTGACACACTAACAGAGAGATTTCAATACATAGGTTTTAAGATTATTACTAGTCAGATATATCCTTGTGTGGTGAATAGGGGGTGTTAAGTCCAGTTCTCTGAGCAAGGAGTAGGTCTTGTCTATTACATGTTGGGTTTATGGAACGGTATCTCAGCTAATTTGAAACCCTTGTTTTATGTATCACCCCACCTCACTTTTCCTGTTAAGCAGCCATAGTGTGTTTTCTGCATGTGTGACTCTGTTCTGTTTTGGAATTCAGTTCAAGTGTAATGGTTTTTACTTTCCCTGTATAAGTGATATCTTATGAGAAGTGTCCTTTTCTGTGTGACTTATTTCACTTAGAATCGACGTACCTAAATCCACTCATCATGCTGCTACTAGCCTTATGACATTGATTTCATGGCTGAGTGATATTCCATTGTACATAAGGACCACAACTTCTTTATCCATTTTTCTCTTTCCTGGGATATTTAAGGTGGAATGAAGTGGAGGTCCTTGGCAACAGAGCAGCCCTAAACTTTGGTGTGCTTGTGTCTTGCTGATTTTTAATTTTCCCAATTTATACCCCCATGCGTGGAAGTGCCCTTAGCGCTCTAAGCTGTGTTTTTTAGATGTTTCAGGACACACTGTACCCTTCTCCAGCGTGGCTGTTGGCAATTTACATCCCGCCCATCAGCGTAGCAAGGCTCCCATTTCTCCATGGCCTGTCCTGCATTTCTGGTTTTGACACTTTTCTCAGCATGGCCCTTTTGACCGATGGGAAGCGAGACTTCTTTGTAGCGCTGATTTGCCTTTCCAGGTTGCTTGGTTGGCCAAAAAGGGCGTATGCGTTTTTTCCTGAATATATTCAGAAAAAAACGCATACGCCCTTTTTGGCCAAGGGCCTCATTGTCAACGTTTTGCTGCTTTTCATGTGCTTTAAAGGCGATTCGAATCTACCTCCTGAAATCTGTTTCCTGCAATTCTGCCTTGATTTCAAATCCTCTTCTTTGCCTTCCCTCAATATATTTGTGGACGAGAGTTATCATTTATAACTCTGCAGGTTTGTGAATTGCAGTGCCCTGAAGCTCCATTTTACAACTCGATTTTTGGGAGCTGGCCGTAAAAGCGCAGGATGGTTTCAGGCCCTGTGCTGGTTCCGGGGGGCAGCTGAGCCTGTGGTTAATTCTTCTTCCTGATGGGAAAATAGAGTGACCTGTGCCTGTCCCAACACCTAGAGCTAGCCTCTCATTGGTTCCCCATCTTCCCATTCATCCTCAGGACAAATTGCAACCTGTACGGAACAGGAGGTTAAAGGTGCTGATGCTCCAAGTAGGGAGATTGCTAGTAAAGTGGCTGGAATGGCGAACCCGAGCACAAGGAGATGAGAAATGAGGTGCGTTTTAGGAACCTTTCCCCATCACACGGTGTACCATCTTCTGGGTTTCTCATGCATGTTTTCGATGTAGGAAGATGCCCTTGAACCTCGAGATTTGGGACCCATGCGATGGGTACCACGCAGTATTACTTTAAAGGGTCTGCGTTTGCTCACCCAGCCTCACCAAATCTCTCAGCCCCAAGAGTGTCCACCCTTATGTCTCATCCAGCTGTGGGTCTAGATATGGTCAATCCAGGTTCCATCACAGCCCCTGAACGAATTGTGTAAGAATTTCTCTCTCTTTCACTGTCTTTGTTTCATGGGTTTTTAAAAGTAATTTATTTTTATAATGGGGTTTAGCTGCTTTTCACGGCTGTGTTTATGCCGCTTTACACCCACTTGACACACTAACAGAGAGATTTCAATACATAGGTTTTAAGATTATTACTAGTCAGATATATCCTTGTGTGGTGAATAGGGGGTGTTGAGTCCAGTTCTCTGAGCAAGGAGTAGGTCTTGTCTATTACATGTTGGGTTTATGGAACTGTATCTCAGGTAATTTGAAACCCTTGTTTTATGTATCACCCCACCTCACCTTTCCTGTTAAGCAGCCATAGTGTGTTTTCTGCATGTGTGACTCTGTTCTGTTTTGGAATTCAGTTCAAGTGTAATGGTTTTTACTTTCCCTGTATAAGTGATATCTTATGAGAAGTGTCCTTTTCTGTGTGACTTATTTCACTTAGAATCGTCGTACCTAAATCCACTCATCATGCTGCTACTAGCCTTATGACATTGATTTCATGGCTGAGTGATATTCCATTGTACATAAGGACCACAACTTCTTTATCCATTTTTCTCTTTCCTGGGATATTTAAGGTGGAATGAAGTGGAGGTCCTTGGCAACAGAGCAGCCCTAAACTTTGGTGTGCTTGTGTCTTGCTGATTTTTAATTTTCCCAATTTATACCCCCATGCGTGGAAGTGCCCTATGCGCTCTAAGCTGTGTTTTTTAGATGTTTCAGGACACACCGTACCCTTCTCCAGCGTGGCTGTTGGCAATTTACATTCCGCCCATCAGCGTAGCAAGGCTCCCATTTCTCCATGGCCTGTTCTGCATTTCTGGTTTTGACACTTTTCTCAGCATGGCCCTTTTGACCGATGGGCAGCGAGACTTCTTTGTAGCGCTGATTTGCCTTTCCAGGTTGCTTGGTTGGCCAAAAAGGGCGTATGCGTTTTTGCCTGAATATATTCAGGAAAAAACGCATACGCCCGTTTTGGCCAAGGGCATCATTGTCAACGTTTTGCCGCTTTTCATGTGCTTTAAAGGCGATTCGAATCTACCTCCTGAAATCTGTTTCCTGCAATTCTGCCTTGATTTCAAATCCTCTTCTTTGCCTTCCCTCAATATATTTGTGGACGAGAGTTATCATTTATAACTCTGCAGGTTTGTGAATTGCAGTGCCCTGAAGCTCCATTTTACAACTTGCTTTTTTGGGAGCTGGCCGCAAAAGCGCAGGATGGCTTCAGGCCCTGTTCTGGTTCTGGGGGGCAGGCTGAGCCTGTGGATAATTCTTCTTCCTGATGGGAAAATAGAGTGACCTGTGTCTGTCCCAATACCAAGAGCTAGTCTCTCATTGCTTCCCCGTCTTCCCGTTCATCCTCAGGACAAATTGCAACCTGTACGGAACAGGAGGTTAAAGGTGCTGATACTCCAAGTAGGGAGATTGCTAGTAAAGTGGCTGGAATTGCGAACCCGAGCTCAAGGAGATGACAAATGAGGTGCGTTTTAGAAAGCTTTCCCCATCACACGGTGTACCATCTTCTGGGTTTCTCATGCATGTTTTCGATGTAGGAAGATGCCCTTGAACCTGGAGATTTGGGACACATGGGATGGGTACCACACAGTATTACTTTAAAGGGTCTGCGTTTGCTCACCCAACCTCACCAAACCTCTCAGCCCCAAGAGTGTCCACCCTTATGTCTCATCCAGCTGTGGGTCTAGATACGGTCAATCCGGGTTGCATCACAGCCCCTGAACGAATTGTGTAAGAATTTCTCTCTCTTTCTCTGTCTTTGTTTCATGGGTTTTTAAAAGTAATTTATTTTTATAATGGGGTTTACCTGCTTTTCACTGCTGTGTTTATGCCGCTTTACACCCACTTGACACACTAACAGAGAGATTTCAATACATAGGTTTTAAGATTATTACTAGTCAGATATATCCTTGTGTGGTGAATAGGGGGTGTTAAGTCCAGTTCTCTGAGCAAGGAGTAGGTCTTGTCTATTACATGTTGGGTTTATGGAACGGTATCTCAGCTAATTTGAAACCCTTGTTTTATGTATCACCCCACCTCACTTTTCCTGTTAAGCAGCCATAGTGTGTTTTCTGCATGTGTGACTCTGTTCTGTTTTGGAATTCAGTTCAAGTGTAATGGTTTTTACTTTCCCTGTATAAGTGATATCTTATGAGAAGTGTCCTTTTCTGTGTGACTTATTTCACTTAGAATCGACGTACCTAAATCCACTCATCATGCTGCTACTAGCCTTATGACATTGATTTCATGGCTGAGTGATATTCCATTGTACATAAGGACCACAACTTCTTTATCCATTTTTCTCTTTCCTGGGATATTTAAGGTGGAATGAAGTGGAGGTCCTTGGCAACAGAGCAGCCCTAAACTTTGGTGTGCTTGTGTCTTGCTGATTTTTAATTTTCCCAATTTATACCCCCATGCGTGGAAGTGCCCTTAGCGCTCTAAGCTGTGTTTTTTAGATGTTTCAGGACACACTGTACCCTTCTCCAGCGTGGCTGTTGGCAATTTACATCCCGCCCATCAGCGTAGCAAGGCTCCCATTTCTCCATGGCCTGTCCTGCATTTCTGGTTTTGACACTTTTCTCAGCATGGCCCTTTTGACCGATGGGAAGCGAGACTTCTTTGTAGCGCTGATTTGCCTTTCCAGGTTGCTTGGTTGGCCAAAAAGGGCGTATGCGTTTTTTCCTGAATATATTCAGAAAAAAACGCATACGCCCTTTTTGGCCAAGGGCCTCATTGTCAACGTTTTGCTGCTTTTCATGTGCTTTAAAGGCGATTCGAATCTACCTCCTGAAATCTGTTTCCTGCAATTCTGCCTTGATTTCAAATCCTCTTCTTTGCCTTCCCTCAATATATTTGTGGACGAGAGTTATCATTTATAACTCTGCAGGTTTGTGAATTGCAGTGCCCTGAAGCTCCATTTTACAACTCGATTTTTGGGAGCTGGCCGTAAAAGCGCAGGATGGTTTCAGGCCCTGTGCTGGTTCCGGGGGGCAGCTGAGCCTGTGGTTAATTCTTCTTCCTGATGGGAAAATAGAGTGACCTGTGCCTGTCCCAACACCTAGAGCTAGCCTCTCATTGGTTCCCCATCTTCCCATTCATCCTCAGGACAAATTGCAACCTGTACGGAACAGGAGGTTAAAGGTGCTGATGCTCCAAGTACGGAGATTGCTAGTAAAGTGGCTGGAATGGCGAACCCGAGCACAAGGAGATGAGAAATGAGGTGCGTTTTAGGAACCTTTCCCCATCACACGGTGTACCATCTTCTGGGTTTCTCATGCATGTTTTCGATGTAGGAAGATGCCCTTGAACCTCGAGATTTGGGACCCATGCGATGGGTACCACGCAGTATTACTTTAAAGGGTCTGCGTTTGCTCACCCAGCCTCACCAAATCTCTCAGCCCCAAGAGTGTCCACCCTTATGTCTCATCCAGCTGTGGGTCTAGATATGGTCAATCCAGGTTCCATCACAGCCCCTGAACGAATTGTGTAAGAATTTCTCTCTCTTTCACTGTCTTTGTTTCATGGGTTTTTAAAAGTAATTTATTTTTATAATGGGGTTTAGCTGCTTTTCACGGCTGTGTTTATGCCGCTTTACACCCACTTGACACACTAACAGAGAGATTTCAATACATAGGTTTTAAGATTATTACTAGTCAGATATATCCTTGTGTGGTGAATAGGGGGTGTTGAGTCCAGTTCTCTGAGCAAGGAGTAGGTCTTGTCTATTACATGTTGGGTTTATGGAACTGTATCTCAGGTAATTTGAAACCCTTGTTTTATGTATCACCCCACCTCACCTTTCCTGTTAAGCAGCCATAGTGTGTTTTCTGCATGTGTGACTCTGTTCTGTTTTGGAATTCAGTTCAAGTGTAATGGTTTTTACTTTCCCTGTATAAGTGATATCTTATGAGAAGTGTCCTTTTCTGTGTGACTTATTTCACTTAGAATCGTCGTACCTAAATCCACTCATCATGCTGCTACTAGCCTTATGACATTGATTTCATGGCTGAGTGATATTCCATTGTACATAAGGACCACAACTTCTTTATCCATTTTTCTCTTTCCTGGGATATTTAAGGTGGAATGAAGTGGAGGTCCTTGGCAACAGAGCAGCCCTAAACTTTGGTGTGCTTGTGTCTTGCTGATTTTTAATTTTCCCAATTTATACCCCCATGCGTGGAAGTGCCCTATGCGCTCTAAGCTGTGTTTTTTAGATGTTTCAGGACACACCGTACCCTTCTCCAGCGTGGCTGTTGGCAATTTACATTCCGCCCATCAGCGTAGCAAGGCTCCCATTTCTCCATGGCCTGTTCTGCATTTCTGGTTTTGACACTTTTCTCAGCATGGCCCTTTTGACCGATGGGCAGCGAGACTTCTTTGTAGCGCTGATTTGCCTTTCCAGGTTGCTTGGTTGGCCAAAAAGGGCGTATGCGTTTTTGCCTGAATATATTCAGGAAAAAACGCATACGCCCGTTTTGGCCAAGGGCATCATTGTCAACGTTTTGCCGCTTTTCATGTGCTTTAAAGGCGATTCGAATCTACCTCCTGAAATCTGTTTCCTGCAATTCTGCCTTGATTTCAAATCCTCTTCTTTGCCTTCCCTCAATATATTTGTGGACGAGAGTTATCATTTATAACTCTGCAGGTTTGTGAATTGCAGTGCCCTGAAGCTCCATTTTACAACTTGCTTTTTTGGGAGCTGGCCGCAAAAGCGCAGGATGGCTTCAGGCCCTGTTCTGGTTCTGGGGGGCAGGCTGAGCCTGTGGATAATTCTTCTTCCTGATGGGAAAATAGAGTGACCTGTGTCTGTCCCAATACCAAGAGCTAGTCTCTCATTGCTTCCCCGTCTTCCCGTTCATCCTCAGGACAAATTGCAACCTGTACGGAACAGGAGGTTAAAGGTGCTGATACTCCAAGTAGGGAGATTGCTAGTAAAGTGGCTGGAATTGCGAACCCGAGCTCAAGGAGATGACAAATGAGGTGCGTTTTAGAAAGCTTTCCCCATCACACGGTGTACCATCTTCTGGGTTTCTCATGCATGTTTTCGATGTAGGAAGATGCCCTTGAACCTGGAGATTTGGGACACATGGGATGGGTACCACACAGTATTACTTTAAAGGGTCTGCGTTTGCTCACCCAACCTCACCAAACCTCTCAGCCCCAAGAGTGTCCACCCTTATGTCTCATCCAGCTGTGGGTCTAGATATGGTCAATCCGGGTTGCATCACAGCCCCTGAACGAATTGTGTAAGAATTTCTCTCTCTTTCTCTGTCTTTGTTTCATGGGTTTTTAAAAGTAATTTATTTTTATAATGGGGTTTACCTGCTTTTCACTGCTGTGTTTATGCCGCTTTACACCCACTTGACACACTAACAGAGAGATTTCAATACATAGGTTTTAAGATTATTACTAGTCAGATATATCCTTGTGTGGTGAATAGGGGGTGTTAAGTCCAGTTCTCTGAGCAAGGAGTAGGTCTTGTCTATTACATGTTGGGTTTATGGAACGGTATCTCAGCTAATTTGAAACCCTTGTTTTATGTATCACCCCACCTCACTTTTCCTGTTAAGCAGCCATAGTGTGTTTTCTGCATGTGTGACTCTGTTCTGTTTTGGAATTCAGTTCAAGTGTAATGGTTTTTACTTTCCCTGTATAAGTGATATCTTATGAGAAGTGTCCTTTTCTGTGTGACTTATTTCACTTAGAATCGACGTACCTAAATCCACTCATCATGCTGCTACTAGCCTTATGACATTGATTTCATGGCTGAGTGATATTCCATTGTACATAAGGACCACAACTTCTTTATCCATTTTTCTCTTTCCTGGGATATTTAAGGTGGAATGAAGTGGAGGTCCTTGGCAACAGAGCAGCCCTAAACTTTGGTGTGCTTGTGTCTTGCTGATTTTTAATTTTCCCAATTTATACCCCCATGCGTGGAAGTGCCCTTAGCGCTCTAAGCTGTGTTTTTTAGATGTTTCAGGACACACTGTACCCTTCTCCAGCGTGGCTGTTGGCAATTTACATCCCGCCCATCAGCGTAGCAAGGCTCCCATTTCTCCATGGCCTGTCCTGCATTTCTGGTTTTGACACTTTTCTCAGCATGGCCCTTTTGACCGATGGGAAGCGAGACTTCTTTGTAGCGCTGATTTGCCTTTCCAGGTTGCTTGGTTGGCCAAAAAGGGCGTATGCGTTTTTTCCTGAATATATTCAGGAAAAAACGCATACGCCCTTTTTGGCCAAGGGCCTCATTGTCAACGTTTTGCTGCTTTTCATGTGCTTTAAAGGCGATTCGAATCTACCTCCTGAAATCTGTTTCCTGCAATTCTGCCTTGATTTCAAATCCTCTTCTTTGCCTTCCCTCAATATATTTGTGGACGAGAGTTATCATTTATAACTCTGCAGGTTTGTGAATTGCAGTGCCCTGAAGCTCCATTTTACAACTCGATTTTTGGGAGCTGGCCGTAAAAGCGCAGGATGGTTTCAGGCCCTGTGCTGGTTCCGGGGGGCAGCTGAGCCTGTGGTTAATTCTTCTTCCTGATGGGAAAATAGAGTGACCTGTGCCTGTCCCAACACCTAGAGCTAGCCTCTCATTGGTTCCCCATCTTCCCATTCATCCTCAGGACAAATTGCAACCTGTACGGAACAGGAGGTTAAAGGTGCTGATGCTCCAAGTAGGGAGATTGCTAGTAAAGTGGCTGGAATGGCGAAGCCGAGCACAAGGAGATGAGAAATGAGGTGCGTTTTAGGAACCTTTCCCCATCACACGGTGTACCATCTTCTGGGTTTCTCATGCATGTTTTCGATGTAGGAAGATGCCCTTGAACCTCGAGATTTGGGACCCATGCGATGGGTACCACGCAGTATTACTTTAAAGGGTCTGCGTTTGCTCACCCAGCCTCACCAAATCTCTCAGCCCCAAGAGTGTCCACCCTTATGTCTCATCCAGCTGTGGGTCTAGATATGGTCAATCCAGGTTCCATCACAGCCCCTGAACGAATTGTGTAAGAATTTCTCTCTCTTTCACTGTCTTTGTTTCATGGGTTTTTAAAAGTAATTTATTTTTATAATGGGGTTTAGCTGCTTTTCACGGCTGTGTTTATGCCGCTTTACACCCACTTGACACACTAACAGAGAGATTTCAATACATAGGTTTTAAGATTATTACTAGTCAGATATATCCTTGTGTGGTGAATAGGGGGTGTTGAGTCCAGTTCTCTGAGCAAGGAGTAGGTCTTGTCTATTACATGTTGGGTTTATGGAACTGTATCTCAGGTAATTTGAAACCCTTGTTTTATGTATCACCCCACCTCACCTTTCCTGTTAAGCAGCCATAGTGTGTTTTCTGCATGTGTGACTCTGTTCTGTTTTGGAATTCAGTTCAAGTGTAATGGTTTTTACTTTCCCTGTATAAGTGATATCTTATGAGAAGTGTCCTTTTCTGTGTGACTTATTTCACTTAGAATCGTCGTACCTAAATCCACTCATCATGCTGCTACTAGCCTTATGACATTGATTTCATGGCTGAGTGATATTCCATTGTACATAAGGACCACAACTTCTTTATCCATTTTTCTCTTTCCTGGGATATTTAAGGTGGAATGAAGTGGAGGTCCTTGGCAACAGAGCAGCCCTAAACTTTGGTGTGCTTGTGTCTTGCTGATTTTTAATTTTCCCAATTTATACCCCCATGCGTGGAAGTGCCCTATGTGCTCTAAGCTGTGTTTTTTAGATGTTTCAGGACACACCGTACCCTTCTCCAGCGTGGCTGTTGGCAATTTACATTCCGCCCATCAGCGTAGCAAGGCTCCCATTTCTCCATGGCCTGTTCTGCATTTCTGGTTTTGACACTTTTCTCAGCATGGCCCTTTTGACCGATGGGCAGCGAGACTTCTTTGTAGCGCTGATTTGCCTTTCCAGGTTGCTTGGTTGGCCAAAAAGGGCGTATGCGTTTTTGCCTGAATATATTCAGGAAAAAACGCATACGCCCGTTTTGGCCAAGGGCATCATTGTCAACGTTTTGCCGCTTTTCATGTGCTTTAAAGGCGATTCGAATCTACCTCCTGAAATCTGTTTCCTGCAATTCTGCCTTGATTTCAAATCCTCTTCTTTGCCTTCCCTCAATATATTTGTGGACGAGAGTTATCATTTATAACTCTGCAGGTTTGTGAATTGCAGTGCCCTGAAGCTCCATTTTACAACTTGCTTTTTTGGGAGCTGGCCGCAAAAGCGCAGGATGGCTTCAGGCCCTGTTCTGGTTCTGGGGGGCAGGCTGAGCCTGTGGATAATTCTTCTTCCTGATGGGAAAATAGAGTGACCTGTGTCTGTCCCAATACCAAGAGCTAGTCTCTCATTGCTTCCCCGTCTTCCCGTTCATCCTCAGGACAAATTGCAACCTGTACGGAACAGGAGGTTAAAGGTGCTGATACTCCAAGTAGGGAGATTGCTAGTAAAGTGGCTGGAATTGCGAACCCGAGCTCAAGGAGATGACAAATGAGGTGCGTTTTAGAAAGCTTTCCCCATCACACGGTGTACCATCTTCTGGGTTTCTCATGCATGTTTTCGATGTAGGAAGATGCCCTTGAACCTGGAGATTTGGGACACATGGGATGGGTACCACACAGTATTACTTTAAAGGGTCTGCATTTGCTCACCCAACCTCACCAAACCTCTCAGCCCCAAGAGTGTCCACCCTTATGTCTCATCCAGCTGTGGGTCTAGATATGGTCAATCCGGGTTGCATCACAGCCCCTGAACGAATTGTGTAAGAATTTCTCTCTCTTTCTCTGTCTTTGTTTCATGGGTTTTTAAAAGTAATTTATTTTTATAATGGGGTTTACCTGCTTTTCACTGCTGTGTTTATGCCGCTTTACACCCACTTGACACACTAACAGAGAGATTTCAATACATAGGTTTTAAGATTATTACTAGTCAGATATATCCTTGTGTGGTGAATAGGGGGTGTTAAGTCCAGTTCTCTGAGCAAGGAGTAGGTCTTGTCTATTACATGTTGGGTTTATGGAACGGTATCTCAGCTAATTTGAAACCCTTGTTTTATGTATCACCCCACCTCACTTTTCCTGTTAAGCAGCCATAGTGTGTTTTCTGCATGTGTGACTCTGTTCTGTTTTGGAATTCAGTTCAAGTGTAATGGTTTTTACTTTCCCTGTATAAGTGATATCTTATGAGAAGTGTCCTTTTCTGTGTGACTTATTTCACTTAGAATCGACGTACCTAAATCCACTCATCATGCTGCTACTAGCCTTATGACATTGATTTCATGGCTGACTGATATTCCATTGTACATAAGGACCACAACTTCTTTATCCATTTTTCTCTTTCCTGGGATATTTAAGGTGGAATGAAGTGGAGGTCCTTGGCAACAGAGCAGCCCTAAACTTTGGTGTGCTTGTGTCTTGCTGATTTTTAATTTTCCCAATTTATACCCCCATGCGTGGAAGTGCCCTTAGCGCTCTAAGCTGTGTTTTTTAGATGTTTCAGGACACACTGTACCCTTCTCCAGCGTGGCTGTTGGCAATTTACATCCCGCCCATCAGCGTAGCAAGGCTCCCATTTCTCCATGGCCTGTCCTGCATTTCTGGTTTTGACACTTTTCTCAGCATGGCCCTTTTGACCGATGGGAAGCGAGACTTCTTTGTAGCGCTGATTTGCCTTTCCAGGTTGCTTGGTTGGCCAAAAAGGGCGTATGCGTTTTTTCCTGAATATATTCAGGAAAAAACGCATACGCCCTTTTTGGCCAAGGGCCTCATTGTCAACGTTTTGCTGCTTTTCATGTGCTTTAAAGGCGATTCGAATCTACCTCCTGAAATCTGTTTCCTGCAATTCTGCCTTGATTTCAAATCCTCTTCTTTGCCTTCCCTCAATATATTTGTGGACGAGAGTTATCATTTATAACTCTGCAGGTTTGTGAATTGCAGTGCCCTGAAGCTCCATTT
This sequence comes from Balaenoptera physalus, assembly GCF_965194825.1. Classification (NCBI taxonomy): domain Eukaryota; kingdom Metazoa; phylum Chordata; class Mammalia; order Artiodactyla; family Balaenopteridae; genus Balaenoptera; species Balaenoptera physalus. The sequence goes on along the minus strand of NW_028126413.1, from coordinate 464,478 downwards.
TACAACTCGATTTTTGGGAGCTGGCCGTAAAAGCGCAGGATGGTTTCAGGCCCTGTGCTGGTTCCGGGGGGCAGCTGAGCCTGTGGTTAATTCTTCTTCCTGATGGGAAAATAGAGTGACCTGTGCCTGTCCCAACACCTAGAGCTAGCCTCTCATTGGTTCCCCATCTTCCCATTCATCCTCAGGACAAATTGCAACCTGTACGGAACAGGAGGTTAAAGGTGCTGATGCTCCAAGTAGGGAGATTGCTAGTAAAGTGGCTGGAATGGCGAACCCGAGCACAAGGAGATGAGAAATGAGGTGCGTTTTAGGAACCTTTCCCCATCACACGGTGTACCATCTTCTGGGTTTCTCATGCATGTTTTCGATGTAGGAAGATGCCCTTGAACCTCGAGATTTGGGACCCATGCGATGGGTACCACGCAGTACTACTTTAAAGGGTCTGCGTTTGCTCACCCAGCCTCACCAAATCTCTCAGCCCCAAGAGTGTCCACCCTTATGTCTCATCCAGCTGTGGGTCTAGATATGGTCAATCCAGGTTCCATCACAGCCCCTGAACGAATTGTGTAAGAATTTCTCTCTCTTTCACTGTCTTTGTTTCATGGGTTTTTAAAAGTAATTTATTTTTATAATGGGGTTTAGCTGCTTTTCACGGCTGTGTTTATGCCGCTTTACACCCACTTGACACACTAACAGAGAGATTTCAATACATAGGTTTTAAGATTATTACTAGTCAGATATATCCTTGTGTGGTGAATAGGGGGTGTTGAGTCCAGTTCTCTGAGCAAGGAGTAGGTCTTGTCTATTACATGTTGGGTTTATGGAACTGTATCTCAGGTAATTTGAAACCCTTGTTTTATGTATCACCCCACCTCACCTTTCCTGTTAAGCAGCCATAGTGTGTTTTCTGCATGTGTGACTCTGTTCTGTTTTGGAATTCAGTTCAAGTGTAATGGTTTTTACTTTCCCTGTATAAGTGATATCTTATGAGAAGTGTCCTTTTCTGTGTGACTTATTTCACTTAGAATCGTCGTACCTAAATCCACTCATCATGCTGCTACTAGCCTTATGACATTGATTTCATGGCTGAGTGATATTCCATTGTACATAAGGACCACAACTTCTTTATCCATTTTTCTCTTTCCTGGGATATTTAAGGTGGAATGAAGTGGAGGTCCTTGGCAACAGAGCAGCCCTAAACTTTGGTGTGCTTGTGTCTTGCTGATTTTTAATTTTCCCAATTTATACCCCCATGCGTGGAAGTGCCCTATGCGCTCTAAGCTGTGTTTTTTAGATGTTTCAGGACACACCGTACCCTTCTCCAGCGTGGCTGTTGGCAATTTACATTCCGCCCATCAGCGTAGCAAGGCTCCCATTTCTCCATGGCCTGTTCTGCATTTCTGGTTTTGACACTTTTCTCAGCATGGCCCTTTTGACCGATGGGCAGCGAGACTTCTTTGTAGCGCTGATTTGCCTTTCCAGGTTGCTTGGTTGGCCAAAAAGGGCGTATGCGTTTTTGCCTGAATATATTCAGGAAAAAACGCATACGCCCGTTTTGGCCAAGGGCATCATTGTCAACGTTTTGCCGCTTTTCATGTGCTTTAAAGGCGATTCGAATCTACCTCCTGAAATCTGTTTCCTGCAATTCTGCCTTGATTTCAAATCCTCTTCTTTGCCTTCCCTCAATATATTTGTGGACGAGAGTTATCATTTATAACTCTGCAGGTTTGTGAATTGCAGTGCCCTGAAGCTCCATTTTACAACTTGCTTTTTTGGGAGCTGGCCGCAAAAGCGCAGGATGGCTTCAGGCCCTGTTCTGGTTCTGGGGGGCAGGCTGAGCCTGTGGATAATTCTTCTTCCTGATGGGAAAATAGAGTGACCTGTGTCTGTCCCAATACCAAGAGCTAGTCTCTCATTGCTTCCCCGTCTTCCCGTTCATCCTCAGGACAAATTGCAACCTGTACGGAACAGGAGGTTAAAGGTGCTGATACTCCAAGTAGGGAGATTGCTAGTAAAGTGGCTGGAATTGCGAACCCGAGCTCAAGGAGATGACAAATGAGGTGCGTTTTAGAAAGCTTTCCCCATCACATGGTGTACCATCTTCTGGGTTTCTCATGCATGTTTTCGATGTAGGAAGATGCCCTTGAACCTGGAGATTTGGGACACATGGGATGGGTACCACACAGTATTACTTTAAAGGGTCTGCGTTTGCTCACCCAACCTCACCAAACCTCTCAGCCCCAAGAGTGTCCACCCTTATGTCTCATCCAGCTGTGGGTCTAGATATGGTCAATCCGGGTTGCATCACAGCCCCTGAACGAATTGTGTAAGAATTTCTCTCTCTTTCTCTGTCTTTGTTTCATGGGTTTTTAAAAGTAATTTATTTTTATAATGGGGTTTACCTGCTTTTCACTGCTGTGTTTATGCCGCTTTACACCCACTTGACACACTAACACAGAGATTTCAATACATAGGTTTTAAGATTATTACTAGTCAGATATATCCTTGTGTGGTGAATAGGGGGTGTTAAGTCCAGTTCTCTGAGCAAGGAGTAGGTCTTGTCTATTACATGTTGGGTTTATGGAACGGTATCTCAGCTAATTTGAAACCCTTGTTTTATGTATCACCCCACCTCACTTTTCCTGTTAAGCAGCCATAGTGTGTTTTCTGCATGTGTGACTCTGTTCTGTTTTTGAATTCAGTTCAAGTGTAATGGTTTTTACTTTCCCTGTATAAGTGATATCTTATGAGAAGTGTCCTTTTCTGTGTGACTTATTTCACTTAGAATCGACGTACCTAAATCCACTCATCATGCTGCTACTAGCCTTATGACATTGATTTCATGGCTGAGTGATATTCCATTGTACATAAGGACCACAACTTCTTCATCCATTTTTCTCTTTCCTGGGATATTGAAGGTGGAATGAAGTGGAGGTCCTTGGCAACAGAGCAGCCCTAAACTTTGGTGTGCTTGTGTCTTGCTGATTTTTAATTTTCCCAATTTATACCCCCATGCGTGGAAGTGCCCTTAGCGCTCTAAGCTGTGTTTTTTAGATGTTTCAGGACACACTGTACCCTTCTCCAGCGTGGCTGTTGGCAATTTACATCCCGCCCATCAGCGTAGCAAGGCTCCCATTTCTCCATGGCCTGTCCTGCATTTCTGGTTTTGACACTTTTCTCAGCATGGCCCTTTTGACCGATGGGAAGCGAGACTTCTTTGTAGCGCTGATTTGCCTTTCCAGGTTGCTTGGTTGGCCAAAAAGGGCGTATGCGTTTTTTCCTGAATATATTCAGGAAAAAACGCATACGCCCTTTTTGGCCAAGGGCCTCATTGTCAACGTTTTGCTGCTTTTCATGTGCTTTAAAGGCGATTCGAATCTACCTCCTGAAATCTGTTTCCTGCAATTCTGCCTTGATTTCAAATCCTCTTCTTTGCCTTCCCTCAATATATTTGTGGACGAGAGTTATCATTTATAACTCTGCAGGTTTGTGAATTGCAGTGCCCTGAAGCTCCATTTTACAACTCGATTTTTGGGAGCTGGCCGTAAAAGCGCAGGATGGTTTCAGGCCCTGTGCTGGTTCCGGGGGGCAGCTGAGCCTGTGGTTAATTCTTCTTCCTGATGGGAAAATAGAGTGACCTGTGCCTGTCCCAACACCTAGAGCTAGCCTCTCATTGGTTCCCCATCTTCCCATTCATCCTCAGGACAAATTGCAACCTGTACGGAACAGGAGGTTAAAGGTGCTGATGCTCCAAGTAGGGAGATTGCTAGTAAAGTGGCTGGAATGGCGAACCCGAGCACAAGGAGATGAGAAATGAGGTGCGTTTTAGGAACCTTTCCCCATCACACGGTGTACCATCTTCTGGGTTTCTCATGCATGTTTTCGATGTAGGAAGATGCCCTTGAACCTCGAGATTTGGGACCCATGCGATGGGTACCACGCAGTATTACTTTAAAGGGTCTGCGTTTGCTCACCCAGCCTCACCAAATCTCTCAGCCCCAAGAGTGTCCACCCTTATGTCTCATCCAGCTGTGGGTCTAGATATGGTCAATCCAGGTTCCATCACAGCCCCTGAACGAATTGTGTAAGAATTTCTCTCTCTTTCACTGTCTTTGTTTCATGGGTTTTTAAAAGTAATTTATTTTTATAATGGGGTTTAGCTGCTTTTCACGGCTGTGTTTATGCCGCTTTACACCCACTTGACACACTAACAGAGAGATTTCAATACATAGGTTTTAAGATTATTACTAGTCAGATATATCCTTGTGTGGTGAATAGGGGGTGTTGAGTCCAGTTCTCTGAGCAAGGAGTAGGTCTTGTCTATTACATGTTGGGTTTATGGAACTGTATCTCAGGTAATTTGAAACCCTTGTTTTATGTATCACCCCACCTCACCTTTCCTGTTAAGCAGCCATAGTGTGTTTTCTGCATGTGTGACTCTGTTCTGTTTTGGAATTCAGTTCAAGTGTAATGGTTTTTACTTTCCCTGTATAAGTGATATCTTATGAGAAGTGTCCTTTTCTGTGTGACTTATTTCACTTAGAATCGTCGTACCTAAATCCACTCATCATGCTGCTACTAGCCTTATGACATTGATTTCATGGCTGAGTGATATTCCATTGTACATAAGGACCACAACTTCTTTATCCATTTTTCTCTTTCCTGGGATATTTAAGGTGGAATGAAGTGGAGGTCCTTGGCAACAGAGCAGCCCTAAACTTTGGTGTGCTTGTGTCTTGCTGATTTTTAATTTTCCCAATTTATACCCCCATGCGTGGAAGTGCCCTATGCGCTCTAAGCTGTGTTTTTTAGATGTTTCAGGACACACCGTACCCTTCTCCAGCGTGGCTGTTGGCAATTTACATTCCGCCCATCAGCGTAGCAAGGCTCCCATTTCTCCATGGCCTGTTCTGCATTTCTGGTTTTGACACTTTTCTCAGCATGGCCCTTTTGACCGATGGGCAGCGAGACTTCTTTGTAGCGCTGATTTGCCTTTCCAGGTTGCTTGGTTGGCCAAAAAGGGCGTATGCGTTTTTGCCTGAATATATTCAGGAAAAAACGCATACGCCCGTTTTGGCCAAGGGCATCATTGTCAACGTTTTGCCGCTTTTCATGTGCTTTAAAGGCGATTCGAATCTACCTCCTGAAATCTGTTTCCTGCAATTCTGCCTTGATTTCAAATCCTCTTCTTTGCCTTCCCTCAATATATTTGTGGACGAGAGTTATCATTTATAACTCTGCAGGTTTGTGAATTGCAGTGCCCTGAAGCTCCATTTTACAACTCGATTTTTGGGAGCTGGCCGTAAAAGCGCAGGATGGTTTCAGGCCCTGTGCTGGTTCCGGGGGGCAGCTGAGCCTGTGGTTAATTCTTCTTCCTGATGGGAAAATAGAGTGACCTGTGCCTGTCCCAACACCTAGAGCTAGCCTCTCATTGGTTCCCCATCTTCCCATTCATCCTCAGGACAAATTGCAACCTGTACGGAACAGGAGGTTAAAGGTGCTGATGCTCCAAGTAGGGAGATTGCTAGTAAAGTGGCTGGAATGGCGAAGCCGAGCACAAGGAGATGAGAAATGAGGTGCGTTTTAGGAACCTTTCCCCATCACACGGTGTACCATCTTCTGGGTTTCTCATGCATGTTTTCGATGTAGGAAGATGCCCTTGAACCTCGAGATTTGGGACCCATGCGATGGGTACCACGCAGTATTACTTTAAAGGGTCTGCGTTTGCTCACCCAGCCTCACCAAATCTCTCAGCCCCAAGAGTGTCCACCCTTATGTCTCATCCAGCTGTGGGTCTAGATATGGTCAATCCAGGTTCCATCACAGCCCCTGAACGAATTGTGTAAGAATTTCTCTCTCTTTCACTGTCTTTGTTTCATGGGTTTTTAAAAGTAATTTATTTTTATAATGGGGTTTAGCTGCTTTTCACGGCTGTGTTTATGCCGCTTTACACCCACTTGACACACTAACAGAGAGATTTCAATACATAGGTTTTAAGATTATTACTAGTCAGATATATCCTTGTGTGGTGAATAGGGGGTGTTGAGTCCAGTTCTCTGAGCAAGGAGTAGGTCTTGTCTATTACATGTTGGGTTTATGGAACTGTATCTCAGGTAATTTGAAACCCTTGTTTTATGTATCACCCCACCTCACCTTTCCTGTTAAGCAGCCATAGTGTGTTTTCTGCATGTGTGACTCTGTTCTGTTTTGGAATTCAGTTCAAGTGTAATGGTTTTTACTTTCCCTGTATAAGTGATATCTTATGAGAAGTGTCCTTTTCTGTGTGACTTATTTCACTTAGAATCGTCGTACCTAAATCCACTCATCATGCTGCTACTAGCCTTATGACATTGATTTCATGGCTGAGTGATATTCCATTGTACATAAGGACCACAACTTCTTTATCCATTTTTCTCTTTCCTGGGATATTTAAGGTGGAATGAAGTGGAGGTCCTTGGCAACAGAGCAGCCCTAAACTTTGGTGTGCTTGTGTCTTGCTGATTTTTAATTTTCCCAATTTATACCCCCATGCGTGGAAGTGCCCTATGCGCTCTAAGCTGTGTTTTTTAGATGTTTCAGGACACACCGTACCCTTCTCCAGCGTGGCTGTTGGCAATTTACATTCCGCCCATCAGCGTAGCAAGGCTCCCATTTCTCCATGGCCTGTTCTGCATTTCTGGTTTTGACACTTTTCTCAGCATGGCCCTTTTGACCGATGGGCAGCGAGACTTCTTTGTAGCGCTGATTTGCCTTTCCAGGTTGCTTGGTTGGCCAAAAAGGGCGTATGCGTTTTTGCCTGAATATATTCAGGAAAAAACGCATACGCCCGTTTTGGCCAAGGGCATCATTGTCAACGTTTTGCCGCTTTTCATGTGCTTTAAAGGCGATTCGAATCTACCTCCTGAAATCTGTTTCCTGCAATTCTGCCTTGATTTCAAATCCTCTTCTTTGCCTTCCCTCAATATATTTGTGGACGAGAGTTATCATTTATAACTCTGCAGGTTTGTGAATTGCAGTGCCCTGAAGCTCCATTTTACAACTTGCTTTTTTGGGAGCTGGCCGCAAAAGCGCAGGATGGCTTCAGGCCCTGTTCTGGTTCTGGGGGGCAGGCTGAGCCTGTGGATAATTCTTCTTCCTGATGGGAAAATAGAGTGACCTGTGTCTGTCCCAATACCAAGAGCTAGTCTCTCATTGCTTCCCCGTCTTCCCGTTCATCCTCAGGACAAATTGCAACCTGTACGGAACAGGAGGTTAAAGGTGCTGATACTCCAAGTAGGGAGATTGCTAGTAAAGTGGCTGGAATTGCGAACCCGAGCTCAAGGAGATGACAAATGAGGTGCGTTTTAGAAAGCTTTCCCCATCACACGGTGTACCATCTTCTGGGTTTCTCATGCATGTTTTCGATGTAGGAAGATGCCCTTGAACCTGGAGATTTGGGACACATGGGATGGGTACCACACAGTATTACTTTAAAGGGTCTGCGTTTGCTCACCCAACCTCACCAAACCTCTCAGCCCCAAGAGTGTCCACCCTTATGTCTCATCCAGCTGTGGGTCTAGATATGGTCAATCCGGGTTGCATCACAGCCCCTGAACGAATTGTGTAAGAATTTCTCTCTCTTTCTCTGTCTTTGTTTCATGGGTTTTTAAAAGTAATTTATTTTTATAATGGGGTTTACCTGCTTTTCACTGCTGTGTTTATGCCGCTTTACACCCACTTGACACACTAACAGAGAGATTTCAATACATAGGTTTTAAGATTATTACTAGTCAGATATATCCTTGTGTGGTGAATAGGGGGTGTTAAGTCCAGTTCTCTGAGCAAGGAGTAGGTCTTGTCTATTACATGTTGGGTTTATGGAACGGTATCTCAGCTAATTTGAAACCCTTGTTTTATGTATCACCCCACCTCACTTTTCCTGTTAAGCAGCCATAGTGTGTTTTCTGCATGTGTGACTCTGTTCTGTTTTGGAATTCAGTTCAAGTGTAATGGTTTTTACTTTCCCTGTATAAGTGATATCTTATGAGAAGTGTCCTTTTCTGTGTGACTTATTTCACTTAGAATCGACGTACCTAAATCCACTCATCATGCTGCTACTAGCCTTATGACATTGATTTCATGGCTGAGTGATATTCCATTGTACATAAGGACCACAACTTCTTCATCCATTTTTCTCTTTCCTGGGATATTGAAGGTGGAATGAAGTGGAGGTCCTTGGCAACAGAGCAGCCCTAAACTTTGGTGTGCTTGTGTCTTGCTGATTTTTAATTTTCCCAATTTATACCCCCATGCGTGGAAGTGCCCTTAGCGCTCTAAGCTGTGTTTTTTAGATGTTTCAGGACACACTGTACCCTTCTCCAGCGTGGCTGTTGGCAATTTACATCCCGCCCATCAGCGTAGCAAGGCTCCCATTTCTCCATGGCCTGTCCTGCATTTCTGGTTTTGACACTTTTCTCAGCATGGCCCTTTTGACCGATGGGAAGCGAGACTTCTTTGTAGCGCTGATTTGCCTTTCCAGGTTGCTTGGTTGGCCAAAAAGGGCGTATGCGTTTTTTCCTGAATATATTCAGGAAAAAACGCATACGCCCTTTTTGGCCAAGGGCCTCATTGTCAACGTTTTGCTGCTTTTCATGTGCTTTAAAGGCGATTCGAATCTACCTCCTGAAATCTGTTTCCTGCAATTCTGCCTTGATTTCAAATCCTCTTCTTTGCCTTCCCTCAATATATTTGTGGACGAGAGTTATCATTTATAACTCTGCAGGTTTGTGAATTGCAGTGCCCTGAAGCTCCATTTTACAACTCGATTTTTGGGAGCTGGCCGTAAAAGCGCAGGATGGTTTCAGGCCCTGTGCTGGTTCCGTGGGGCAGCTGAGCCTGTGGTTAATTCTTCTTCCTGATGGGAAAATAGAGTGACCTGTGCCTGTCCCAACACCTAGAGCTAGCCTCTCATTGGTTCCCCATCTTCCCATTCATCCTCAGGACAAATTGCAACCTGTACGGAACAGGAGGTTAAAGGTGCTGATGCTCCAAGTAGGGAGATTGCTAGTAAAGTGGCTGGAATGGCGAACCCGAGCACAAGGAGATGAGAAATGAGGTGCGTTTTAGGAACCTTTCCCCATCACACGGTGTACCATCTTCTGGGTTTCTCATGCATGTTTTCGATGTAGGAAGATGCCCTTGAACCTCGAGATTTGGGACCCATGCGATGGGTACCACGCAGTATTACTTTAAAGGGTCTGCGTTTGCTCACCCAGCCTCACCAAATCTCTCAGCCCCAAGAGTGTCCACCCTTATGTCTCATCCAGCTGTGGGTCTAGATATGGTCAATCCAGGTTCCATCACAGCCCCTGAACGAATTGTGTAAGAATTTCTCTCTCTTTCACTGTCTTTGTTTCATGGGTTTTTAAAAGTAATTTATTTTTATAATGGGGTTTAGCTGCTTTTCACGGCTGTGTTTATGCCGCTTTACACCCACTTGACACACTAACAGAGAGATTTCAATACATAGGTTTTAAGATTATTACTAGTCAGATATATCCTTGTGTGGTGAATAGGGGGTGTTGAGTCCAGTTCTCTGAGCAAGGAGTAGGTCTTGTCTATTACATGTTGGGTTTATGGAACTGTATCTCAGGTAATTTGAAACCCTTGTTTTATGTATCACCCCACCTCACCTTTCCTGTTAAGCAGCCATAGTGTGTTTTCTGCATGTGTGACTCTGTTCTGTTTTGGAATTCAGTTAAAGTGTAATGGTTTTTACTTTCCCTGTATAAGTGATATCTTATGAGAAGTGTCCTTTTCTGTGTGACTTATTTCACTTAGAATCGTCGTACCTAAATCCACTCATCATGCTGCTACTAGCCTTATGACATTGATTTCATGGCTGAGTGATATTCCATTGTACATAAGGACCACAACTTCTTTATCCATTTTTCTCTTTCCTGGGATATTTAAGGTGGAATGAAGTGGAGGTCCTTGGCAACAGAGCAGCCCTAAACTTTGGTGTGCTTGTGTCTTGCTGATTTTTAATTTTCCCAATTTATACCCCCATGCGTGGAAGTGCCCTATGCGCTCTAAGCTGTGTTTTTTAGATGTTTCAGGACACACCGTACCCTCCTCCAGCGTGGCTGTTGGCAATTTACATTCCGCCCATCAGCGTAGCAAGGCTCCCATTTCTCCATGGCCTGTTCTGCATTTCTGGTTTTGACACTTTTCTCAGCATGGCCCTTTTGACCGATGGGCAGCGAGACTTCTTTGTAGCGCTGATTTGCCTTTCCAGGTTGCTTGGTTGGCCAAAAAGGGCGTATGCGTTTTTTCCTGAATATATTCAGGAAAAAACGCATACGCCCTTTTTGGCCAAGGGCATCATTGTCAACGTTTTGCCGCTTTTCATGTGCTTTAAAGGCGATTCGAATCTACCTCCTGAAATCTGTTTCCTGCAATTCTGCCTTGATTTCAAATCCTCTTCTTTGCCTTCCCTCAATATATTTGTGGACGAGAGTTATCATTTATAACTCTGCAGGTTTGTGAATTGCAGTGCCCTGAAGCTCCATTTTACAACTTGCTTTTTTGGGAGCTGGCCGCAAAAGCGCAGGATGGCTTCAGGCCCTGTTCTGGTTCTGGGGGGCAGGCTGAGCCTGTGGATAATTCTTCTTCCTGATGGGAAAATAGAGTGACCTGTGTCTGTCCCAATACCAAGAGCTAGTCTCTCATTGCTTCCCCGTCTTCCCGTTCATCCTCAGGACAAATTGCAACCTGTACGGAACAGGAGGTTAAAGGTGCTGATACTCCAAGTAGGGAGATTGCTAGTAAAGTGGCTGGAATTGCGAACCCGAGCTCAAGGAGATGACAAATGAGGTGCGTTTTAGAAAGCTTTCCCCATCACACGGTGTACCATCTTCTGGGTTTCTCATGCATGTTTTCGATGTAGGAAGATGCCCTTGAACCTGGAGATTTGGGACACATGGGATGGGTACCACACAGTATTACTTTAAAGGGTCTGCGTTTGCTCACCCAACCTCACCAAACCTCTCAGCCCCAAGAGTGTCCACCCTTATGTCTCATCCAGCTGTGGGTCTAGATATGGTCAATCCGGGTTGCATCACAGCCCCTGAACGAATTGTGTAAGAATTTCTCTCTCTTTCTCTGTCTTTGTTTCATGGGTTTTTAAAAGTAATTTATTTTTATAATGGGGTTTACCTGCTTTTCACTGCTGTGTTTATGCTGCTTTACACCCACTTGACACACTAACAGAGAGATTTCAATACATAGGTTTTAAGATTATTACTAGTCAGATATATCCTTGTGTGGTGAATAGGGGGTGTTAAGTCCAGTTCTCTGAGCAAGGAGTAGGTCTTGTCTATTACATGTTGGGTTTATGGAACGGTATCTCAGCTAATTTGAAACCCTTGTTTTATGTATCACCCCACCTCACTTTTCCTGTTAAGCAGCCATAGTGTGTTTTCTGCATGTGTGACTCTGTTCTGTTTTGGAATTCAGTTCAAGTGTAATGGTTTTTACTTTCCCTGTATAAGTGATATCTTATGAGAAGTGTCCTTTTCTGTGTGACTTATTTCACTTAGAATCGACGTACCTAAATCCACTCATCATGCTGCTACTAGCCTTATGACATTGATTTCATGGCTGAGTGATATTCCATTGTACATAAGGACCACAACTTCTTTATCCATTTTTCTCTTTCCTGGGATATTTAAGGTGGAATGAAGTGGAGGTCCTTGGCAACAGAGCAGCCCTAAACTTTGGTGTGCTTGTGTCTTGCTGATTTTTAATTTTCCCAATTTATACCCCCATGCGTGGAAGTGCCCTTAGCGCTCTAAGCTGTGTTTTTTAGATGTTTCAGGACACACTGTACCCTTCTCCAGCGTGGCTGTTGGCAATTTACATCCCGCCCATCAGCGTAGCAAGGCTCCCATTTCTCCATGGCCTGTCCTGCATTTCTGGTTTTGACACTTTTCTCAGCATGGCCCTTTTGACCGATGGGAAGCGAGACTTCTTTGTAGCGCTGATTTGCCTTTCCAGGTTGCTTGGTTGGCCAAAAAGGGCGTATGCGTTTTTTCCTGAATATATTCAGGAAAAAACGCATACGCCCTTTTTGGCCAAGGGCCTCATTGTCAACGTTTTGCTGCTTTTCATGTGCTTTAAAGGCGATTCGAATCTACCTCCTGAAATCTGTTTCCTGCAATTCTGCCTTGATTTCAAATCCTCTTCTTTGCCTTCCCTCAATATATTTGTGGACGAGAGTTATCATTTATAACTCTGCAGGTTTGTGAATTGCAGTGCCCTGAAGCTCCATTTTACAACTCGATTTTTGGGAGCTGGCCGTAAAAGCGCAGGATGGTTTCAGGCCCTGTGCTGGTTCCGGGGGGCAGCTGAGCCTGTGGTTAATTCTTCTTCCCGATGGGAAAATAGAGTGACCTGTGCCTGTCCCAACACCTAGAGCTAGCCTCTCATTGGTTCCCCATCTTCCCATTCATCCTCAGGACAAATTGCAACCTGTACGGAACAGGAGGTTAAAGGTGCTGATGCTCCAAGTAGGGAGATTGCTAGTAAAGTGGCTGGAATGGCGAACCCGAGCACAAGGAGATGAGAAATGAGGTGCGTTTTAGGAACCTTTCCCCATCACACGGTGTACCATCTTCTGGGTTTCTCATGCATGTTTTCGATGTAGGAAGATGCCCTTGAACCTCGAGATTTGGGACCCATGCGATGGGTACCACGCAGTATTACTTTAAAGGGTCTGCGTTTGCTCACCCAGCCTCACCAAATCTCTCAGGCCCAAGAGTGTCCACCCTTATGTCTCATCCAGCTGTGGGTCTAGATATGGTCAATCCGGGTTCCATCACAGCCCCTGAACGAATTGTGTAAGAATTTCTCTCTCTTTCACTGTCTTTGTTTCATGGGTTTTTAAAAGTAATTTATTTTTATAATGGGGTTTACCTGCTTTTCACTGCTGTGTTTATGCCGCTTTACACCCACTTGACACACTAACAGAGAGATTTCAATACATAGGTTTTAAGATTATTACTAGTCAGATATATCCTTGTGTGGTGAATAGGGGGTGTTGAGTCCAGTTCTCTGAGCAAGGAGTAGGTCTTGTCTATTACATGTTGGGTTTATGGAACTGTATCTCAGGTAATTTGAAACCCTTGTTTTATGTATCACCCCACCTCACCTTTCCTGTTAAGCAGCCATAGTGTGTTTTCTGCATGTGTGACTCTGTTCTGTTTTGGAATTCAGTTCAAGTGTAATGGTTTTTACTTTCCCTGTATAAGTGATATCTTATGAGAAGTGTCCTTTTCTGTGTGACTTATTTCACTTAGAATCGTCGTACCTAAATCCACTCATCATGCTGCTACTAGCCTTATGACATTGATTTCATGGCTGAGTGATATTCCATTGTACATAAGGACCACAACTTCTTTATCCATTTTTCTCTTTCCTGGGATATTTAAGGTGGAATGAAGTGGAGGTCCTTGGCAACAGAGCAACCCTAAACTTTGGTGTGCTTGTGTCTTGCTGATTTTTAATTTTCCCAATTTATACCCCCATGCGTGGAAGTGCCCTATGCGCTGTAAGCTGTGTTTTTTAGATGTTTCAGGACACACCGTACCCTTCTCCAGCGTGGCTGTTGGCAATTTACATTCCGCCCATCAGCGTAGCAAGGCTCCCATTTCTCCATGGCCTGTTCTGCATTTCTGGTTTTGACACTTTTCTCAGCATGGCCCTTTTGACCGATGGGCAGCGAGACTTCTTTGTAGCGCTGATTTGCCTTTCCAGGTTGCTTGGTTGGCCAAAAAGGGCGTATGCGTTTTTTCCTGAATATATTCAGGAAAAAACGCATACGCCCTTTTTGGCCAAGGGCATCATTGTCAACGTTTTGCCGCTTTTCATGTGCTTTAAAGGCGATTCGAATCTACCTCCTGAAATCTGTTTCCTGCAATTCTGCCTTGATTTCAAATCCTCTTCTTTGCCTTCCCTCAATATATTTGTGGACGAGAGTTATCATTTATAACTCTGCAGGTTTGTGAATTGCAGTGCCCTGAAGCTCCATTTTACAACTTGCTTTTTTGGGAGCTGGCCGCAAAAGCGCAGGATGGCTTCAGGCCCTGTTCTGGTTCTGGGGGGCAGGCTGAGCCTGTGGATAATTCTTCTTCCTGATGGGAAAATAGAGTGACCTGTGTCTGTCCCAATACCAAGAGCTAGTCTCTCATTGCTTCCCCGTCTTCCCGTTCATCCTCAGGACAAATTGCAACCTGTACGGAACAGGAGGTTAAAGGTGCTGATCCTCCAAGTAGGGAGATTGCTAGTAAAGTGGCTGGAATTGCGAACCCGAGCTCAAGGAGATGACAAATGAGGTGCGTTTTAGAAAGCTTTCCCCATCACACGGTGTACCATCTTCTGGGTTTCTCATGCATGTTTTCGATGTAGGAAGATGCCCTTGAACCTGGAGATTTGGGACACATGGGATGGGTACCACACAGTATTACTTTAAAGGGTCTGCGTTTGCTCACCCAACCTCACCAAACCTCTCAGCCCCAAGAGTGTCCACCCTTATGTCTCATCCAGCTGTGGGTCTAGATATGGTCAATCCGGGTTGCATCACAGCCCCTGAACGAATTGTGTAAGAATTTCTCTCTCTTTCTCTGTCTTTGTTTCATGGGTTTTTAAAAGTAATTTATTTTTATAATGGGGTTTACCTGCTTTTCACTGCTGTGTTTATGCCGCTTTACACCCACTTGACACACTAACAGAGAGATTTCAATACATAGGTTTTAAGATTATTACTAGTCAGATATATCCTTGTGTGGTGAATAGGGGGTGTTAAGTCCAGTTCTCTGAGCAAGGAGTAGGTCTTGTCTATTACATGTTGGGTTTATGGAACGGTATCTCAGCTAATTTGAAACCCTTGTTTTATGTATCACCCCACCTCACTTTTCCTGTTAAGCAGCCATAGTGTGTTTTCTGCATGTGTGACTCTGTTCTGTTTTGGAATTCAGTTCAAGTGTAATGGTTTTTACTTTCCCTGTATAAGTGATATCTTATGAGAAGTGTCCTTTTCTGTGTGACTTATTTCACTTAGAATCGACGTACCTAAATCCACTCATCATGCTGCTACTAGCCTTATGACATTGATTTCATGGCTGAGTGATATTCCATTGTACATAAGGACCACAACTTCTTTATCCATTTTTCTCTTTCCTGGGATATTTAAGGTGGAATGAAGTGGAGGTCCTTGGCAACAGATCAGCCCTAAACTTTGGTGTGCTTGTGTCTTGCTGATTTTTAATTTTCCCAATTTATACCCCCATGCGTGGAAGTGCCCTTAGCGCTCTAAGCTGTGTTTTTTAGATGTTTCAGGACACACTGTACCCTTCTCCAGCGTGGCTGTTGGCAATTTACATCCCGCCCATCAGCGTAGCAAGGCTCCCATTTCTCCATGGCCTGTCCTGCATTTCTGGTTTTGACACTTTTCTCAGCATGGCCCTTTTGACCGATGGGAAGCGAGACTTCTTTGTAGCGCTGATTTGCCTTTCCAGGTTGCTTGGTTGGCCAAAAAGGGCGTATGCGTTTTTTCCTGAATATATTCAGGAAAAAACGCATACGCCCTTTTTGGCCAAGGGCCTCATTGTCAACGTTTTGCTGCTTTTCATGTGCTTTAAAGGCGATTCGAATCTACCTCCTGAAATCTGTTTCCTGCAATTCTGCCTTGATTTCAAATCCTCTTCTTTGCCTTCCCTCAATATATTTGTGGACGAGAGTTATCATTTATAACTCTGCAGGTTTGTGAATTGCAGTGCCCTGAAGCTCCATTTTACAACTCGCTTTTTGGGAGCTGGCCGTAAAAGCGCAGGATGGTTTCAGGCCCTGTGCTGGTTCCGGGGGGCAGCTGAGCCTGTGGTTAATTCTTCTTCCTGATGGGAAAATAGAGTGACCTGTGCCTGTCCCAACACCTAGAGCTAGCCTCTCATTGGTTCCCCATCTTCCCATTCATCCTCAGGACAAATTGCAACCTGTACGGAACAGGAGGTTAAAGGTGCTGATGCTCCAAGTAGGGAGATTGCTAGTAAATTGGCTGGAATGGCGAACCCGAGCACAAGGAGATGAGAAATGAGGTGCGTTTTAGGAACCTTTCCCCATCACACGGTGTACCATCTTCTGGGTTTCTCATGCATGTTTTCGATGTAGGAAGATGCCCTTGAACCTCGAGATTTGGGACCCATGCGATGGGTACCACGCAGTATTACTTTAAAGGGTCTGCGTTTGCTCACCCAGCCTCACCAAATCTCTCAGCCCCAAGAGTGTCCGCCCTTATGTCTCATCCAGCTGTGGGTCTAGATATGGTCAATCCAGGTTCCATCACAGCCCCTGAACGAAATGTGTAAGAATTTCTCTCTCTTTCCCTGTCTTTGTTTCATGGGTTTTTAAAAGTAATTTATTTTTATAATGGGGTTTAGCTGCTTTTCACGGCTGTGTTTATGCCGCTTTACACCCACTTGACACACTAACAGAGAGATTTCAATACATAGGTTTTAAGATTATTACTAGTCAGATATATCCTTGTGTGGTGAATAGGGGGTGTTGAGTCCAGTTCTCTGAGCAAGGAGTAGGTCTTGTCTATTACATGTTGGGTTTATGGAACTGTATCTCAGGTAATTTGAAACCCTTGTTTTATGTATCACCCCACCTCACCTTTCCTGTTAAGCAGCCATAGTGTGTTTTCTGCATGTGTGACTCTGTTCTGTTTTGGAATTCAGTTCAAGTGTAATGGTTTTTACTTTCCCTGTATAAGTGATATCTTATGAGAAGTGTCCTTTTCTGTGTGACTTATTTCACTTAGAATCGTCGTACCTAAATCCACTCATCATGCTGCTACTAGCCTTATGACATTGATTTCATGGCTGAGTGATATTCCATTGTACATAAGGACCACAACTTCTTTATCCATTTTTCTCTTTCCTGGGATATTTAAGGTGGAATGAAGTGGAGGTCCTTGGCAACAGAGCAGCCCTAAACTTTGGTGTGCTTGTGTCTTGCTGATTTTTAATTTTCCCAATTTATACCCCCATGCGTGGAAGTGCCCTATGCGCTCTAAGCTGTGTTTCTTAGATGTTTCAGGACACACCGTACCCTTCTCCAGCGTGGCTGTTGGCAATTTACATTCCGCCCATCAGCGTAGCAAGGCTCCCATTTCTCCATGGCCTGTTCTGCATTTCTGCTTTTGACACTTTTCTCAGCATGGCCCTTTTGACCGATGGGCAGCGAGACTTCTTTGTAGCGCTGATTTGCCTTTCCAGGTTGCTTGGTTGGCCAAAAAGGGCGTATGCGTTTTTTCCTGAATATATTCAGGAAAAAACGCATACGCCCTTTTTGGCCAAGGGCATCATTGTCAACGTTTTGCCGCTTTTCATGTGCTTTAAAGGCGATTCGAATCTACCTCCTGAAATCTGTTTCCTGCAATTCTGCCTTGATTTCAAATCCTCTTCTTTGCCTTCCCTCAATATATTTGTGGACGAGAGTTATCATTTATAACTCTGCAGGTTTGTGAATTGCAGTGCCCTGAAGCTCCATTTTACAACTTGCTTTTTTGGGAGCTGGCCGCAAAAGCGCAGGATGGCTTCAGGCCCTGTTCTGGTTCTGGGGGGCAGGCTGAGCCTGTGGATAATTCTTCTTCCTGATGGGAAAATAGAGTGACCTGTGTCTGTCCCAATACCAAGAGCTAGTCTCTCATTGCTTCCCCGTCTTCCCGTTCATCCTCAGGACAAATTGCAACCTGTACGGAACAGGAGGTTAAAGGTGCTGATCCTCCAAGTAGGGAGATTGCTAGTAAAGTGGCTGGAATTGCGAACCCGAGCTCAAGGAGATGACAAATGAGGTGCGTTTTAGAAAGCTTTCCCCATCACACGGTGTACCATCTTCTGGGTTTCTCATGCATGTTTTCGATGTAGGAAGATGCCCTTGAACCTGGAGATTTGGGACACATGGGATGGGTACCACACAGTATTACTTTAAAGGGTCTGCGTTTGCTCACCCAACCTCACCAAACCTCTCAGCCCCAAGAGTGTCCACCCTTATGTCTCATCCAGCTGTGGGTCTAGATATGGTCAATCCGGGTTGCATCACAGCCCCTGAACGAATTGTGTAAGAATTTCTCTCTCTTTCTCTGTCTTTGTTTCATGGGTTTTTAAAAGTAATTTATTTTTATAATGGGGTTTACCTGCTTTTCACTGCTGTGTTTATGCCGCTTTACACCCACTTGACACACTAACAGAGAGATTTCAATACATAGGTTTTAAGATTATTACTAGTCAGATATATCCTTGTGTGGTGAATAGGGGGTGTTAAGTCCAGTTCTCTGAGCAAGGAGTAGGTCTTGTCTATTACATGTTGGGTTTATGGAACGGTATCTCAGCTAATTTGAAACCCTTGTTTTATGTATCACCCCACCTCACTTTTCCTGTTAAGCAGCCATAGTGTGTTTTCTGCATGTGTGACTCTGTTCTGTTTTGGAATTCAGTTCAAGTGTAATGGTTTTTACTTTCCCTGTATAAGTGATATCTTATGAGAAGTGTCCTTTTCTGTGTGACTTATTTCACTTAGAATCGACGTACCTAAATCCACTCATCATGCTGCTACTAGCCTTATGACATTGATTTCATGGCTGAGTGATATTCCATTGTACATAAGGACCACAACTTCTTTATCCATTTTTCTCTTTCCTGGGATATTTAAGGTGGAATGAAGTGGAGGTCCTTGGCAACAGATCAGCCCTAAACTTTGGTGTGCTTGTGTCTTGCTGATTTTTAATTTTCCCAATTTATACCCCCATGCGTGGAAGTGCCCTTAGCGCTCTAAGCTGTGTTTTTTAGATGTTTCAGGACACACTGTACCCTTCTCCAGCGTGGCTGTTGGCAATTTACATCCCGCCCATCAGCGTAGCAAGGCTCCCATTTCTCCATGGCCTGTCCTGCATTTCTGGTTTTGACACTTTTCTCAGCATGGCCCTTTTGACCGATGGGAAGCGAGACTTCTTTGTAGCGCTGATTTGCCTTTCCAGGTTGCTTGGTTGGCCAAAAAGGGCGTATGCGTTTTTTCCTGAATATATTCAGGAAAAAACGCATACGCCCTTTTTGGCCAAGGGCCTCATTGTCAACGTTTTGCTGCTTTTCATGTGCTTTAAAGGCGATTCGAATCTACCTCCTGAAATCTGTTTCCTGCAATTCTGCCTTGATTTCAAATCCTCTTCTTTGCCTTCCCTCAATATATTTGTGGACGAGAGTTATCATTTATAACTCTGCAGGTTTGTGAATTGCAGTGCCCTGAAGCTCCATTTTACAACTCGCTTTTTGGGAGCTGGCCGTAAAAGCGCAGGATGGTTTCAGGCCCTGTGCTGGTTCCGGGGGGCAGCTGAGCCTGTGGTTAATTCTTCTTCCTGATGGGAAAATAGAGTGACCTGTGCCTGTCCCAACACCTAGAGCTAGCCTCTCATTGGTTCCCCATCTTCCCATTCATCCTCAGGACAAATTGCAACCTGTACGGAACAGGAGGTTAAAGGTGCTGATGCTCCAAGTAGGGAGATTGCTAGTAAATTGGCTGGAATGGCGAACCCGAGCACAAGGAGATGAGAAATGAGGTGCGTTTTAGGAACCTTTCCCCATCACACGGTGTACCATCTTCTGGGTTTCTCATGCATGTTTTCGATGTAGGAAGATGCCCTTGAACCTCGAGATTTGGGACCCATGCGATGGGTACCACGCAGTATTACTTTAAAGGGTCTGCGTTTGCTCACCCAGCCTCACCAAATCTCTCAGCCCCAAGAGTGTCCGCCCTTATGTCTCATCCAGCTGTGGGTCTAGATATGGTCAATCCAGGTTCCATCACAGCCCCTGAACGAAATGTGTAAGAATTTCTCTCTCTTTCCCTGTCTTTGTTTCATGGGTTTTTAAAAGTAATTTATTTTTATAATGGGGTTTAGCTGCTTTTCACGGCTGTGTTTATGCCGCTTTACACCCACTTGACACACTAACAGAGAGATTTCAATACATAGGTTTTAAGATTATTACTAGTCAGATATATCCTTGTGTGGTGAATAGGGGGTGTTGAGTCCAGTTCTCTGAGCAAGGAGTAGGTCTTGTCTATTACATGTTGGGTTTATGGAACTGTATCTCAGGTAATTTGAAACCCTTGTTTTATGTATCACCCCACCTCACCTTTCCTGTTAAGCAGCCATAGTGTGTTTTCTGCATGTGTGACTCTGTTCTGTTTTGGAATTCAGTTCAAGTGTAATGGTTTTTACTTTCCCTGTATAAGTGATATCTTATGAGAAGTGTCCTTTTCTGTGTGACTTATTTCACTTAGAATCGTCGTACCTAAATCCACTCATCATGCTGCTACTAGCCTTATGACATTGATTTCATGGCTGAGTGATATTCCATTGTACATAAGGACCACAACTTCTTTATCCATTTTTCTCTTTCCTGGGATATTTAAGGTGGAATGAAGTGGAGGTCCTTGGCAACAGAGCAGCCCTAAACTTTGGTGTGCTTGTGTCTTGCTGATTTTTAATTTTCCCAATTTATACCCCCATGCGTGGAAGTGCCCTATGCGCTCTAAGCTGTGTTTCTTAGATGTTTCAGGACACACCGTACCCTTCTCCAGCGTGGCTGTTGGCAATTTACATTCCGCCCATCAGCGTAGCAAGGCTCCCATTTCTCCATGGCCTGTTCTGCATTTCTGCTTTTGACACTTTTCTCAGCATGGCCCTTTTGACCGATGGGCAGCGAGACTTCTTTGTAGCGCTGATTTGCCTTTCCAGGTTGCTTGGTTGGCCAAAAAGGGCGTATGCGTTTTTTCCTGAATATATTCAGGAAAAAACGCATACGCCCTTTTTGGCCAAGGGCATCATTGTCAACGTTTTGCCGCTTTTCATGTGCTTTAAAGGCGATTCGAATCTACCTCCTGAAATCTGTTTCCTGCAATTCTGCCTTGATTTCAAATCCTCTTCTTTGCCTTCCCTCAATATATTTGTGGACGAGAGTTATCATTTATAACTCTGCAGGTTTGTGAATTGCAGTGCCCTGAAGCTCCATTTTACAACTTGCTTTTTTGGGAGCTGGCCGCAAAAGCGCAGGATGGCTTCAGGCCCTGTTCTGGTTCTGGGGGGCAGGCTGAGCCTGTGGATAATTCTTCTTCCTGATGGGAAAATAGAGTGACCTGTGTCTGTCCCAATACCAAGAGCTAGTCTCTCATTGCTTCCCCGTCTTCCCGTTCATCCTCAGGACAAATTGCAACCTGTACGGAACAGGAGGTTAAAGGTGCTGATACTCCAAGTAGGGAGATTGCTAGTAAAGTGGCTGGAATTGCGAACCCGAGCTCAAGGAGATGACAAATGAGGTGCGTTTTAGAAAGCTTTCCCCATCACACGGTGTACCATCTTCTGGGTTTCTCATGCATGTTTTCGATGTAGGAAGATGCCCTTGAACCTGGAGATTTGGGACACATGGGATGGGTACCACACAGTATTACTTTAAAGGGTCTGCGTTTGCTCACCCAACCTCACCAAACCTCTCAGCCCCAAGAGTGTCCACCCTTATGTCTCATCCAGCTGTGGGTCTAGATATGGTCAATCCGGGTTGCATCACAGCCCCTGAACGAATTGTGTAAGAATTTCTCTCTCTTTCTCTGTCTTTGTTTCATGGGTTTTTAAAAGTAATTTATTTTTATAATGGGGTTTACCTGCTTTTCACTGCTGTGTTTATGCCGCTTTACACCCACTTGACACACTAACAGAGAGATTTCAATACATAGGTTTTAAGATTATTACTAGTCAGATATATCCTTGTGTGGTGAATAGGGGGTGTTAAGTCCAGTTCTCTGAGCAAGGAGTAGGTCTTGTCTATTACATGTTGGGTTTATGGAACGGTATCTCAGCTAATTTGAAACCCTTGTTTTATGTATCACCCCACCTCACTTTTCCTGTTAAGCAGCCATAGTGTGTTTTCTGCATGTGTGACTCTGTTCTGTTTTGGAATTCAGTTCAAGTGTAATGGTTTTTACTTTCCCTGTATAAGTGATATCTTATGAGAAGTGTCCTTTTCTGTGTGACTTATTTCACTTAGAATCGACGTACCTAAATCCACTCATCATGCTGCTACTAGCCTTATGACATTGATTTCATGGCTGAGTGATATTCCATTGTACATAAGGACCACAACTTCTTTATCCATTTTTCTCTTTCCTGGGATATTTAAGGTGGAATGAAGTGGAGGTCCTTGGCAACAGAGCAGCCCTAAACTTTGGTGTGCTTGTGTCTTGCTGATTTTTAATTTTCCCAATTTATACCCCCATGCGTGGAAGTGCCCTATGCGCTCTAAGCTGTGTTTTTTAGATGTTTCAGGACACACCGTACCCTTCTCCTGCGTGGCTGTTGGCAATTTACATTCCGCCCATCAGCGTAGCAAGGCTCCCATTTCTCCATGGCCTGTTCTGCATTTCTGGTTTTGACACTTTTCTCAGCATGGCCCTTTTGACCGATGGGCAGCGAGACTTCTTTGTAGCGCTGATTTGCCTTTCCAGGTTGCTTGGTTGGCCAAAAAGGGCGTATGCGTTTTTTCCTGAATATATTCAGGAAAAAACGCATACGCCCTTTTTGGCCAAGGGCCTCATTGTCAACGTTTTGCCGCTTTTCATGTGCTTTAAAGGCGATTCGAATCTACCTCCTGAAATCTGTTTCCTGCAATTCTGCCTTGATTTCAAATCCTCTTCTTTGCCTTCCCTCAATATATTTGTGGACGAGAGTTATCATTTATAACTCTGCAGGTTTGTGAATTGCAGTGCCCTGAAGCTCCATTTTACAACTCGCTTTTTGGGAGCTGGCCGTAAAAGCGCAGGATGGTTTCAGGCCCTGTGCTGGTTCCGGGGGGCAGCTGAGCCTGTGGTTAATTCTTCTTCCTGATGGGAAAATAGAGTGACCTGTGCCTGTCCCAACACCTAGAGCTAGCCTCTCATTGGTTCCCCATCTTCCCCTTCATCCTCAGGACAAATTGCAACCTGTACGGAACAGGAAGTTAAAGGTGCTGATGCTCCAAGTAGGGAGATTGCTAGTAAAGTGGCTGGAATGGCGAACCCGAGCACAAGGAGATGAGAAATGAGGTGCGTTTTAGGAACCTTTCCCCATCACACGGTGTACCATCTTCTGGGTTTCTCATGCATGTTTTCGATGTAGGAAGATGCCCTTGAACCTCGAGATTTGGGACCCATGCGATGGGTACCACGCAGTATTACTTTAAAGGGTCTGCGTTTGCTCACCCAGCCTCACCAAATCTCTCAGCCCCAAGAGTGTCCACCCTTATGTCTCATCCAGCTGTGCGTCTAGATATGGTCAATCCAGGTTCCATCACAGCCCCTGAACGAATTGTGTAAGAATTTCTCTCTCTTTCACTGTCTTTGTTTCATGGGTTTTTAAAAGTAATTTATTTTTATAATGGGGTTTAGCTGCTTTTCACGGCTGTGTTTATGCCGCTTTACACCCACTTGACACACTAACAGAGAGATTTCAATACATAGGTTTTAAGATTATTACTAGTCAGATATATCCTTGTGTGGTGAATAGGGGGTGTTGAGTCCAGTTCTCTGAGCAAGGAGTAGGTCTTGTCTATTACATGTTGGGTTTATGGAACTGTATCTCAGGTAATTTGAAACCCTTGTTTTATGTATCACCCCACCTCACCTTTCCTGTTAAGCAGCCATAGTGTGTTTTCTGCATGTGTGACTCTGTTCTGTTTTGGAATTCAGTTCAAGTGTAATGGTTTTTACTTTCCCTGTATAAGTGATATCTTATGAGAAGTGTCCTTTTCTGTGTGACTTATTTCACTTAGAATCGTCGTACCTAAATCCACTCATCATGCTGCTACTAGCCTTATGACATTGATTTCATGGCTGAGTGATATTCCATTGTACATAAGGACCACAACTTCTTTATCCATTTTTCTCTTTCCTGGGATATTTAAGGTGGAATGAAGTGGAGGTCCTTGGCAACAGAGCAGCCCTAAACTTTGGTGTGCTTGTGTCTTGCTGATTTTTAATTTTCCCAATTTATACCCCCATGCGTGGAAGTGCCCTATGCGCTGTAAGCTGTGTTTTTTAGATGTTTCAGGACACACCGTACCCTTCTCCAGCGTGGCTGTTGGCAATTTACATTCCGCCCATCAGCGTAGCAAGGCTCCCATTTCTCCATGGCCTGTTCTGCATTTCTGGTTTTGACACTTTTCTCAGCATGGCCCTTTTGACCGATGGGCAGCGAGACTTCTTTGTAGCGCTGATTTGCCTTTCCAGGTTGCTTGGTTGGCCAAAAAGGGCGTATGCGTTTTTTCCTGAATATATTCAGGAAAAAACGCATACGCCCTTTTTGGCCAAGGGCATCATTGTCAACGTTTTGCCGCTTTTCATGTGCTTTAAAGGCGATTCGAATCTACCTCCTGAAATCTGTTTCCTGCAATTCTGCCTTGATTTCAAATCCTCTTCTTTGCCTTCCCTCAATATATTTGTGGACGAGAGTTATCATTTATAACTCTGCAGGTTTGTGAATTGCAGTGCCCTGAAGCTCCATTTTACAACTTGCTTTTTTGGGAGCTGGCCGCAAAAGCGCAGGATGGCTTCAGGCCCTGTTCTGGTTCTGGGGGGCAGGCTGAGCCTGTGGATAATTCTTCTTCCTGATGGGAAAATAGAGTGACCTGTGTCTGTCCCAATACCAAGAGCTAGTCTCTCATTGCTTCCCCGTCTTCCCGTTCATCCTCAGGACAAATTGCAACCTGTACGGAACAGGAGGTTAAAGGTGCTGATCCTCCAAGTAGGGAGATTGCTAGTAAAGTGGCTGGAATTGCGAACCCGAGCTCAAGGAGATGACAAATGAGGTGCGTTTTAGAAAGCTTTCCCCATCACACGGTGTACCATCTTCTGGGTTTCTCATGCATGTTTTCGATGTAGGAAGATGCCCTTGAACCTGGAGATTTGGGACACATGGGATGGGTACCACACAGTATTACTTTAAAGGGTCTGCGTTTGCTCACCCAACCTCACCAAACCTCTCAGCCCCAAGAGTGTCCACCCTTATGTCTCATCCAGCTGTGGGTCTAGATATGGTCAATCCGGGTTGCATCACAGCCCCTGAACGAATTGTGTAAGAATTTCTCTCTCTTTCTCTGTCTTTGTTTCATGGGTTTTTAAAAGTAATTTATTTTTATAATGGGGTTTACCTGCTTTTCACTGCTGTGTTTATGCCGCTTTACACCCACTTGACACACTAACAGAGAGATTTCAATACATAGGTTTTAAGATTATTACTAGTCAGATATATCCTTGTGTGGTGAATAGGGGGTGTTAAGTCCAGTTCTCTGAGCAAGGAGTAGGTCTTGTCTATTACATGTTGGGTTTATGGAACGGTATCTCAGCTAATTTGAAACCCTTGTTTTATGTATCACCCCACCTCACTTTTCCTGTTAAGCAGCCATAGTGTGTTTTCTGCATGTGTGACTCTGTTCTGTTTTGGAATTCAGTTCAAGTGTAATGGTTTTTACTTTCCCTGTATAAGTGATATCTTATGAGAAGTGTCCTTTTCTGTGTGACTTATTTCACTTAGAATCGACGTACCTAAATCCACTCATCATGCTGCTACTAGCCTTATGACATTGATTTCATGGCTGAGTGATATTCCATTGTACATAAGGACCACAACTTCTTTATCCATTTTTCTCTTTCCTGGGATATTTAAGGTGGAATGAAGTGGAGGTCCTTGGCAACAGAGCAGCCCTAAACTTTGGTGTGCTTGTGTCTTGCTGATTTTTAATTTTCCCAATTTATACCCCCATGCGTGGAAGTGCCCTTAGCGCTCTAAGCTGTGTTTTTTAGATGTTTCAGGACACACTGTACCCTTCTCCAGCGTGGCTGTTGGCAATTTACATCCCGCCCATCAGCGTAGCAAGGCTCCCATTTCTCCATGGACTGTCCTGCATTTCTGGTTTTGACACTTTTCTCAGCATGGCCCTTTTGACCGATGGGAAGCGAGACTTCTTTGTAGCGCTGATTTGCCTTTCCAGGTTGCTTGGTTGGCCAAAAAGGGCGTATGCGTTTTTTCCTGAATATATTCAGGAAAAAACGCATACGCCCTTTTTGGCCAAGGGCCTCATTGTCAACGTTTTGCTGCTTTTCATGTGCTTTAAAGGCGATTCGAATCTACCTCCTGAAATCTGTTTCCTGCAATTCTGCCTTGATTTCAAATCCTCTTCTTTGCCTTCCCTCAATATATTTGTGGACGAGAGTTATCATTTATAACTCTGCAGGTTTGTGAATTGCAGTGCCCTGAAGCTCCATTTTACAACTCGCTTTTTGGGAGCTGGCCGTAAAAGCGCAGGATGGTTTCAGGCCCTGTGCTGGTTCCGGGGGGCAGCTGAGCCTGTGGTTAATTCTTCTTCCTGATGGGAAAATAGAGTGACCTGTGCCTGTCCCAACACCTAGAGCTAGCCTCTCATTGGTTCCCCATCTTCCCATTCATCCTCAGGACAAATTGCAACCTGTACGGAACAGGAGGTTAAAGGTGCTGATGCTCCAAGTAGGGAGATTGCTAGTAAAGTGGCTGGAATGGCGAACCCGAGCACAAGGAGATGAGAAATGAGGTGCGTTTTAGGAACCTTTCCCCATCACACGGTGTACCATCTTCTGGGTTTCTCATGCATGTTTTCGATGTAGGAAGATGCCCTTGAACCTCGAGATTTGGGACCCATGCGATGGGTACCACGCAGTATTACTTTAAAGGGTCTGCGTTTGCTCACCCAGCCTCACCAAATCTCTCAGCCCCAAGAGTGTCCACCCTTATGTCTCATCCAGCTGTGGGTCTAGATATGGTCAATCCAGGTTCCATCACAGCCCCTGAACGAATTGTGTAAGAATTTCTCTCTCTTTCACTGTCTTTGTTTCATGGGTTTTTAAAAGTAATTTATTTTTATAATGGGGTTTAGCTGCTTTTCACGGCTGTGTTTATGCCGCTTTACACCCACTTGACACACTAACAGAGAGATTTCAATACATAGGTTTTAAGATTATTACTAGTCAGATATATCCTTGTGTGGTGAATAGGGGGTGTTGAGTCCAGTTCTCTGAGCAAGGAGTAGGTCTTGTCTATTACATATTGGGTTTATGGAACGGTATCTCAGCTCATTTGAAACCCTTGTTTTATGTATCACCCCACCTCACCTTTCCTGTTAAGCAGCCATAGTGTGTTTTCTGCATGTGTGACTCTGTTCTGTTTTGTAATTCAGTTCAAGTGTAACGGTTTTTACTTTCCCTGTATAAGTGATATCTTATGAGAAGGGTCCTTTTCTGTGTGACTTATTTCACTTAGAATCGACGTACGTAAATCCACTCATCATGCTGCTACTAGCCTTATGACATTGATTTCATGGCTGAGTGATATTCCATTGTACATAAGGACCACAACTTCTTTATCCATTTTTCTCTTTCCTGGGATATTTAAGGTGGAATGAAGTGGAGGTCCTTGGCAACAGAGCAGCCCTAAACTTTGGTGTGCTTGTGTCTTGCTGATTTTTAATTTTCCCAATTTATACCCCCATGCGTGGAAGTGCCCTTAGCGCTCTAAGCTGTGTTTTTTAGATGTTTCAGGACACACTGTACCCTTTTCCAACGTGGCTGTTGGCAATTTACATCCCGCCCATCAGCGTAGCAAGGCTCCCATTTCTCCATGGCCTGTCCTGCATTTCTGGTTTTGACACTTTTCTCAGCATGGCCCTTTTGACCGATGGGAAGCGAGACTTCTTTGTAGCGCTGATTTGCCTTTCCAGGTTGCTTGGTTGGCCAAAAAGGGCGTATGCGTTTTTTCCTGAATATATTCAGGAAAAAACGCATACGCCCTTTTTGGCCAAGGGCCTCATTGTCAACGTTTTGCTGCTTTTCATGTGCTTTACAGGCGATTCGAATCTACCTCCTGAAATCTGTTTCCTGCAATTCTGCCTTGATTTCAAATCCTCTTCTTTGCCTTCCCTCAATATATTTGTGGACGAGAGTTATCATTTATAACTCTGCAGGTTTGTGAATTGCAGTGCCCTGAAGCTCCATTTTACAACTCGCTTTTTGGGAGCTGGCCGTAAAAGCGCAGGATGGTTTCAGGCCCTGTGCTGGTTCCGGGGGGCAGCTGAGCCTGTGGTTAATTCTTCTTCCTGATGGGAAAATAGAGTGACCTGTGCCTGTCCCAACACCTAGAGCTAGCCTCTCATTGGTTCCCCATCTTCCCCATCATCCTCAGGACAAATTGCAACCTGTACGGAACAGGAAGTTAAAGGTGCTGATGCTCCAAGTAGGGAGATTGCTAGTAAAGTGGCTGGAATGGCGAACCCGAGCACAAGGAGATGAGAAATGAGGTGCGTTTTAGGAACCTTTCCCCATCACACGGTGTACCATCTTCTGGGTTTCTCATGCATGTTTTCCATGTAGGAAGATGCCCTTGAACCTCGAGATTTGGGACCCATGCGATGGGTACCACGCAGTATTACTTTAAAGGGTCTGCGTTTGCTCACCCAGCCTCACCAAATCTCTCAGCCCCAAGAGTGTCCACCCTTATGTCTCATCCAGCTGTGGGTCTAGATATGGTCAATCCAGGTTCCATCACAGCCCCTGAACGAATTGTGTAAGAATTTCTCTCTCTTTCACTGTCTTTGTTTCATGGGTTTTTAAAAGTAATTTATTTTTATAATGGGGTTTAGCTGCTTTTCACGGCTGTGTTTATGCCGCTTTACACCCACTTGACACACTAACAGAGAGATTTCAATACATAGGTTTTAAGATTATTACTAGTCAGATATATCCTTGTGTGGTGAATAGGGGGTGTTGAGTCCAGTTCTCTGAGCAAGGAGTAGGTCTTGTCTATTACATGTTGGGTTTATGGAACTGTATCTCAGGTAATTTGAAACCCTTGTTTTATGTATCACCCCACCTCACCTTTCCTGTTAAGCAGCCATAGTGTGTTTTCTGCATGTGTGACTCTGTTCTGTTTTGGAATTCAGTTCAAGTGTAATGGTTTTTACTTTCCCTGTATAAGTGATATCTTATGAGAAGTGTCCTTTTCTGTGTGACTTATTTCACTTAGAATCGTCGTACCTAAATCCACTCATCATGCTGCTACTAGCCTTATGACATTGATTTCATGGCTGAGTGATATTCCATTGTACATAAGGACCACAACTTCTTTATCCATTTTTCTCTTTCCTGGGATATTTAAGGTGGAATGAAGTGGAGGTCCTTGGCAACAGAGCAGCCCTAAACTTTGGTGTGCTTGTGTCTTGCTGATTTTTAATTTTCCCAATTTATACCCCCATGCGTGGAAGTGCCCTATGCGCTGTAAGCTGTGTTTTTTAGATGTTTCAGGACACACCGTACCCTTCTCCAGCGTGGCTGTTGGCAATTTACATTCCGCCCATCAGCGTAGCAAGGCTCCCATTTCTCCATGGCCTGTTCTGCATTTCTGGTTTTGACACTTTTCTCAGCATGGCCCTTTTGACCGATGGGCAGCGAGACTTCTTTGTAGCGCTGATTTGCCTTTCCAGGTTGCTTGGTTGGCCAAAAAGGGCGTATGCGTTTTTTCCTGAATATATTCAGGAAAAAACGCATACGCCCTTTTTGGCCAAGGGCATCATTGTCAACGTTTTGCCGCTTTTCATGTGCTTTAAAGGCGATTCGAATCTACCTCCTGAAATCTGTTTCCTGCAATTCTGCCTTGATTTCAAATCCTCTTCTTTGCCTTCCCTCAATATATTTGTGGGCGAGAGTTATCATTTATAACTCTGCAGGTTTGTGAATTGCAGTGCCCTGAAGCTCCATTTTACAACTTGCTTTTTTTGGGAGCTGGCCGCAAAAGCGCAGGATGGCTTCAGGCCCTGTTCTGGTTCTGGGGGGCAGGCTGAGCCTGTGGATAATTCTTCTTCCTGATGGGAAAATAGAGTGACCTGTGTCTGTCCCAATACCAAGAGCTAGTCTCTCATTGCTTCCCCGTCTTCCCGTTCATCCTCAGGACAAATTGCAACCTGTACGGAACAGGAGGTTAAAGGTGCTGATACTCCAAGTAGGGAGATTGCTAGTAAAGTGGCTGGAATTGCGAACCCGAGCTCAAGGAGATGACAAATGAGGTGCGTTTTAGAAAGCTTTCCCCATCACACGGTGTACCATCTTCTTGGTTTCTCATGCATGTTTTCGATGTAGGAAGATGCCGTTGAACCTGGAGATTTGGGACACATGGGATGGGTACCACACAGTATTACTTTAAAGGGTCTGCGTTTGCTCACCCAACCTCACCAAACCTCTCAGCCCCAAGAGTGTCCACCCTTATGTCTCATCCAGCTGTGGGTCTAGATATGGTCAATCCGGGTTGCATCACAGCCCCTGAACGAATTGTGTAAGAATTTCTCTCTCTTTCTCTGTCTTTGTTTCATGGGTTTTTAAAAGTAATTTATTTTTATAATGGGGTTTACCTGCTTTTCACTGCTGTGTTTATGCCGCTTTACACCCACTTGACACACTAACAGAGAGATTTCAATACATAGGTTTTAAGATTATTACTAGTCAGATATATCCTTGTGTGGTGAATAGGGGGTGTTAAGTCCAGTTCTCTGAGCAAGGAGTAGGTCTTGTCTATTACATGTTGGGTTTATGGAACGGTATCTCAGCTAATTTGAAACCCTTGTTTTATGTATCACCCCACCTCACTTTTCCTGTTAAGCAGCCATAGTGTGTTTTCTGCATGTGTGACTCTGTTCTGTTTTGGAATTCAGTTCAAGTGTAATGGTTTTTACTTTCCCTGTATAAGTGATATCTTATGAGAAGTGTCCTTTTCTGTGTGACTTATTTCACTTAGAATCGACGTACCTAAATCCACTCATCATGCTGCTACTAGCCTTATGACATTGATTTCATGGCTGAGTGATATTCCATTGTACATAAGGACCACAACTTCTTTATCCATTTTTCTCTTTCCTGGGATATTTAAGGTGGAATGAAGTGGAGGTCCTTGGCAACAGAGCAGCCCTAAACTTTGGTGTGCTTGTGTCTTGCTGATTTTTAATTTTCCCAATTTATACCCCCATGCGTGGAAGTGCCCTTAGCGCTCTAAGCTGTGTTTTTTAGATGTTTCAGGACACACCGTACCCTTCTCCAGCGTGGCTGTTGGCAATTTACATCCCGCCCATCAGCGTAGCAAGGCTCCCATTTCTCCATGGACTGTCCTGCATTTCTGGTTTTGACACTTTTCTCAGCATGGCCCTTTTGACCGATGGGAAGCGAGACTTCTTTGTAGCGCTGATTTGCCTTTCCAGGTTGCTTGGTTGGCCAAAAAGGGCGTATGCGTTTTTTCCTGAATATATTCAGGAAAAAACGCATACGCCCTTTTTGGCCAAGGGCCTCATTGTCAACGTTTTGCTGCTTTTCATGTGCTTTAAAGGCGATTCGAATCTACCTCCTGAAATCTGTTTCCTGCAATTCTGCCTTGATTTCAAATCCTCTTCTTTGCCTTCCCTCAATATATTTGTGGACGAGAGTTATCATTTATAACTCTGCAGGTTTGTGAATTGCAGTGCCCTGAAGCTCCATTTTACAACTCGCTTTTTGGGAGCTGGCCGTAAAAGCACAGGATGGTTTCAGGCCCTGTGCTGGTTCCGGGGGGCAGCTGAGCCTGTGGTTAATTCTTCTTCCTGATGGGAAAATAGAGTGACCTGTGCCTGTCCCAACACCTAGAGCTAGCCTCTCATTGGTTCCCCATCTTCCCATTCATCCTCAGGACAAATTGCAACCTGTACGGAACAGGAGGTTAAAGGTGCTGATGCTCCAAGTAGGGAGATTGCTAGTAAAGTGGCTGGAATGGCGAACCCGAGCACAAGGAGATGAGAAATGAGGTGCGTTTTAGGAACCTTTCCCCATCACACGGTGTACCATCTTCTGGGTTTCTCATGCATGTTTTCGATGTAGGAAGATGCCCTTGAACCTCGAGATTTGGGACCCATGCGATGGGTACCACGCAGTATTACTTTAAAGGGTCTGCGTTTGCTCACCCAGCCTCACCAAATCTCTCAGCCCCAAGAGTGTCCACCCTTATGTCTCATCCAGCTGTGGGTCTAGATATGGTCAATCCAGGTTCCATCACAGCCCCTGAACGAATTGTGTAAGAATTTCTCTCTCTTTCACTGTCTTTGTTTCATGGGTTTTTAAAAGTAATTTATTTTTATAATGGGGTTTAGCTGCTTTTCACGGCTGTGTTTATGCCGCTTTACACCCACTTGACACACTAACAGAGAGATTTCAATACATAGGTTTTAAGATTATTACTAGTCAGATATATCCTTGTGTGGTGAATAGGGGGTGTTGAGTCCAGTTCTCTGAGCAAGGAGTAGGTCTTGTCTATTACATATTGGGTTTATGGAACGGTATCTCAGCTCATTTGAAACCCTTGTTTTATGTATCACCCCACCTCACCTTTCCTGTTAAGCAGCCATAGTGTGTTTTCTGCATGTGTGACTCTGTTCTGTTTTGTAATTCAGTTCAAGTGTAACGGTTTTTACTTTCCCTGTATAAGTGATATCTTATGAGAAGGGTCCTTTTCTGTGTGACTTATTTCACTTAGAATCGACGTACCTAAATCCACTCATCATGCTGCTACTAGCCTTATGACATTGATTTCATGGCTGAGTGATATTCCATTGTACATAAGGACCACAACTTCTTTATCCATTTTTCTCTTTCCTGGGATATTTAAGGTGGAATGAAGTGGAGGTCCTTGGCAACAGAGCAGCCCTAAACTTTGGTGTGCTTGTGTCTTGCTGATTTTTAATTTTCCCAATTTATACCCCCATGCGTGGAAGTTCCCTTAGCGCTCTAAGCTGTGTTTTTTAGATGTTTCAGGACACACTGTACCCTTTTCCAGCGTGGCTGTTGGCAATTTATATCCCGCCCATCAGCGTAGCAAGGCTCCCATTTCTCCATGGCCTGTCCTGCATTTCTGGTTTTGACACTTTTCTCAGCATGGCCCTTTTGACCGATGGGAAGCGAGACTTCTTTGTAGCGCTGATTTGCCTTTCCAGGTTGCTTGGTTGGCCAAAAAGGGCGTATGCGTTTTTTCCTAAATATATTCAGGAAAAAACGCATACGCCCTTTTTGGCCAAGGGCCTCATTGTCAACGTTTTGCTGCTTTTCATGTGCTTTACAGGCGATTCGAATCTACCTCCTGAAATCTGTTTCCTGCAATTCTGCCTTGATTTCAAATCCTCTTCTTTGCCTTCCCTCAATATATTTGTGGACGAGAGTTATCATTTATAACTCTGCAGGTTTGTGAATTGCAGTGCCCTGAAGCTCCATTTTACAACTCGCTTTTTGGGAGCTGGCCGTAAAAGCGCAGGATGGTTTCAGGCCCTGTGCTGGTTCCGGGGGGCAGCTGAGCCTGTGGTTAATTCTTCTTCCTGATGGGAAAATAGAGTGACCTGTGCCTGTCCCAACACCTAGAGCTAGCCTCTCATTGGTTCCCCATCTTCCCCTTCATCCTCAGGACAAATTGCAACCTGTACGGAACAGGAAGTTAAAGGTGCTGATGCTCCAAGTAGGGAGATTGCTAGTAAAGTGGCTGGAATGGCGAACCCGAGCACAAGGAGATGAGAAATGAGGTGCGTTTTAGGAACCTTTCCCCATCACACGGTGTACCATCTTCTGGGTTTCTCATGCATGTTTTCCATGTAGGAAGATGCCCTTGAACCTCGAGATTTGGGACCCATGCGATGGGTACCACGCAGTATTACTTTAAAGGGTCTGCGTTTGCTCACCCAGCCTCACCAAATCTCTCAGCCCCAAGAGTGTCCACCCTTATGTCTCATCCAGCTGTGGGTCTAGATATGGTCAATCCAGGTTCCATCACAGCCCCTGAACGAATTGTGTAAGAATTTCTCTCTCTTTCACTGTCTTTGTTTCATGGGTTTTTAAAAGTAATTTATTTTTATAATGGGGTTTAGCTGCTTTTCACGGCTGTGTATATGCCGCTTTACACCCACTTGACACACTAACAGAGAGATTTCAATACATAGGTTTTAAGATTATTACTAGTCAGATATATCCTTGTGTGGTGAATAGGGGGTGTTGAGTCCAGTTCTCTGAGCAAGGAGTAGGTCTTGTCTATTACATGTTGGGTTTATGGAACTGTATCTCAGGTAATTTGAAACCCTTGTTTTATGTATCACCCCACCTCACCTTTCCTGTTAAGCAGCCATAGTGTGTTTTCTGCATGTGTGACTCTGTTCTGTTTTGTAATTCAGTTCAAGTGTAATGGTTTTTACTTTCCCTGTATAAGTGATATCTTATGAGAAGTGTCCTTTTCTGTGTGACTTATTTCACTTAGAATCGTCGTACCTAAATCCACTCATCATGCTGCTACTAGCCTTATGACATTGATTTCATGGCTGAGTGATATTCCATTGTACATAAGGACCACAACTTCTTTATCCATTTTTCTCTTTCCTGGGATATTTAAGGTGGAATGAAGTGGAGGTCCTTGGCAACAGAGCAGCCCTAAACTTTGGTGTGCTTGTGTCTTGCTGATTTTTAATTTTCCCAATTTATACCCCCATGCGTGGAAGTGCCCTATGCGCTCTAAGCTGTGTTTTTTAGATGTTTCAGGACACACCGTACCCTTCTCCAGCGTGGCTGTTGGCAATTTACATTCCGCCCATCAGCGTAGCAAGGCTCCCATTTCTCCATGGCCTGTTCTGCATTTCTGGTTTTGACACTTTTCTCAGCATGGCCCTTTTGACCGATGGGCAGCGAGACTTCTTTGTAGCGCTGATTTGCCTTTCCAGGTTGCTTGGTTGGCCAAAAAGGGCGTATGCGTTTTTTCCTGAATATATTCAGGAAAAAACGCATACGCCCTTTTTGGCCAAGGGCATCATTGTCAACGTTTTGCCGCTTTTCATGTGCTTTAAAGGCGATTCGAATCTACCTCCTGAAATCTGTTTCCTGCAATTCTGCCTTGATTTCAAATCCTCTTCTTTGCCTTCCCTCAATATATTTGTGGGCGAGAGTTATCATTTATAACTCTGCAGGTTTGTGAATTGCAGTGCCCTGAAGCTCCATTTTACAACTTGCTTTTTTTGGGAGCTGGCCACAAAAGCGCAGGATGGCTTCAGGCCCTGTTCTGGTTCTGGGGGGCAGGCTGAGCCTGTGGATAATTCTTCTTCCTGATGGGAAAATAGAGTGACCTGTGTCTGTCCCAATACCAAGAGCTAGTCTCTCATTGCTTCCCCGTCTTCCCGTTCATCCTCAGGACAAATTGCAACCTGTACGGAACAGGAGGTTAAAGGTGCTGATGCTCCAAGTAGGGAGATTGCTAGTAAAGTGGCTGGAATTGCGAACCCGAGCTCAAGGAGATGACAAATGAGGTGCGTTTTAGAAAGCTTTCCCCATCACACGGTGTACCATCTTCTTGGTTTCTCATGCATGTTTTCGATGTAGGAAGATGCCGTTGAACCTGGAGATTTGGGACACATGGGATGGGTACCACACAGTATTACTTTAAAGGGTCTGCGTTTGCTCACCCAACCTCACCAAACCTCTCAGCCCCAAGAGTGTCCACCCTTATGTCTCATCCAGCTGTGGGTCTAGATATGGTCAATCCGGGTTGCATCACAGCCCCTGAACGAATTGTGTAAGAATTTCTCTCTCTTTCTCTGTCTTTGTTTCATGGGTTTTTAAAAGTAATTTATTTTTATAATGGGGTTTACCTGCTTTTCACTGCTGTGTTTATGCCGCTTTACACCCACTTGACACACTAACAGAGAGATTTCAATACATAGGTTTTAAGATTATTACTAGTCAGATATATCCTTGTGTGGTGAATAGGGGGTGTTAAGTCCAGTTCTCTGAGCAAGGAGTAGGTCTTGTCTATTACATGTTGGGTTTATGGAACGGTATCTCAGCTAATTTGAAACCCTTGTTTTATGTATCACCCCACCTCACTTTTCCTGTTAAGCAGCCATAGTGTGTTTTCTGCATGTGTGACTCTGTTCTGTTTTGGAATTCAGTTCAAGTGTAATGGTTTTTACTTTCCCTGTATAAGTGATATCTTATGAGAAGTGTCCTTTTCTGTGTGACTTATTTCACTTAGAATCGACGTACCTAAATCCACTCATCATGCTGCTACTAGCCTTATGACATTGATTTCATGGCTGAGTGATATTCCATTGTACATAAGGACCACAACTTCTTTATCCATTTTTCTCTTTCCTGGGATATTTAAGGTGGAATGAAGTGGAGGTCCTTGGCAACAGAGCAGCCCTAAACTTTGGTGTGCTTGTGTCTTGCTGATTTTTAATTTTCCCAATTTATACCCCCATGCGTGGAAGTGCCCTTAGCGCTCTAAGCTGTGTTTTTTAGATGTTTCAGGACACACCGTACCCTTCTCCAGCGTGGCTGTTGGCAATTTACATCCCGCCCATCAGCGTAGCAAGGCTCCCATTTCTCCATGGACTGTCCTGCATTTCTGGTTTTGACACTTTTCTCAGCATGGCCCTTTTGACCGATGGGAAGCGAGACTTCTTTGTAGCGCTGATTTGCCTTTCCAGGTTGCTTGGTTGGCCAAAAAGGGCGTATGCGTTTTTTCCTGAATATATTCAGGAAAAAACGCATACGCCCTTTTTGGCCAAGGGCCTCATTGTCAACGTTTTGCTGCTTTTCATGTGCTTTAAAGGCGATTCGAATCTACCTCCTGAAATCTGTTTCCTGCAATTCTGCCTTGATTTCAAATCCTCTTCTTTGCCTTCCCTCAATATATTTGTGGACGAGAGTTATCATTTATAACTCTGCAGGTTTGTGAATTGCAGTGCCCTGAAGCTCCATTTTACAACTCGCTTTTTGGGAGCTGGCCGTAAAAGCACAGGATGGTTTCAGGCCCTGTGCTGGTTCCGGGGGGCAGCTGAGCCTGTGGTTAATTCTTCTTCCTGATGGGAAAATAGAGTGACCTGTGCCTGTCCCAACACCTAGAGCTAGCCTCTCATTGGTTCCCCATCTTCCCATTCATCCTCAGGACAAATTGCAACCTGTACGGAACAGGAGGTTAAAGGTGCTGATGCTCCAAGTAGGGAGATTGCTAGTAAAGTGGCTGGAATGGCGAACCCGAGCACAAGGAGATGAGAAATGAGGTGCGTTTTAGGAACCTTTCCCCATCACACGGTGTACCATCTTCTGGGTTTCTCATGCATGTTTTCGATGTAGGAAGATGCCCTTGAACCTCGAGATTTGGGACCCATGCGATGGGTACCACGCAGTATTACTTTAAAGGGTCTGCGTTTGCTCACCCAGCCTCACCAAATCTCTCAGCCCCAAGAGTGTCCACCCTTATGTCTCATCCAGCTGTGGGTCTAGATATGGTCAATCCAGGTTCCATCACAGCCCCTGAACGAATTGTGTAAGAATTTCTCTCTCTTTCACTGTCTTTGTTTCATGGGTTTTTAAAAGTAATTTATTTTTATAATGGGGTTTAGCTGCTTTTCACGGCTGTGTTTATGCCGCTTTACACCCACTTGACACACTAACAGAGAGATTTCAATACATAGGTTTTAAGATTATTACTAGTCAGATATATCCTTGTGTGGTGAATAGGGGGTGTTGAGTCCAGTTCTCTGAGCAAGGAGTAGGTCTTGTCTATTACATATTGGGTTTATGGAACGGTATCTCAGCTCATTTGAAACCCTTGTTTTATGTATCACCCCACCTCACCTTTCCTGTTAAGCAGCCATAGTGTGTTTTCTGCATGTGTGACTCTGTTCTGTTTTGTAATTCAGTTCAAGTGTAACGGTTTTTACTTTCCCTGTATAAGTGATATCTTATGAGAAGGGTCCTTTTCTGTGTGACTTATTTCACTTAGAATCGACGTACCTAAATCCACTCATCATGCTGCTACTAGCCTTATGACATTGATTTCATGGCTGAGTGATATTCCATTGTACATAAGGACCACAACTTCTTTATCCATTTTTCTCTTTCCTGGGATATTTAAGGTGGAATGAAGTGGAGGTCCTTGGCAACAGAGCAGCCCTAAACTTTGGTGTGCTTGTGTCTTGCTGATTTTTAATTTTCCCAATTTATACCCCCATGCGTGGAAGTTCCCTTAGCGCTCTAAGCTGTGTTTTTTAGATGTTTCAGGACACACTGTACCCTTTTCCAGCGTGGCTGTTGGCAATTTATATCCCGCCCATCAGCGTAGCAAGGCTCCCATTTCTCCATGGCCTGTCCTGCATTTCTGGTTTTGACACTTTTCTCAGCATGGCCCTTTTGACCGATGGGAAGCGAGACTTCTTTGTAGCGCTGATTTGCCTTTCCAGGTTGCTTGGTTGGCCAAAAAGGGCGTATGCGTTTTTTCCTAAATATATTCAGGAAAAAACGCATACGCCCTTTTTGGCCAAGGGCCTCATTGTCAACGTTTTGCTGCTTTTCATGTGCTTTACAGGCGATTCGAATCTACCTCCT
This sequence comes from Balaenoptera physalus, assembly GCF_965194825.1. Lineage (NCBI taxonomy): Eukaryota > Metazoa > Chordata > Mammalia > Artiodactyla > Balaenopteridae > Balaenoptera > Balaenoptera physalus. Next base: position 425,913 of record NW_028126413.1, on the reverse strand, counting down.
GAAATCTGTTTCCTGCAATTCTGCCTTGATTTCAAATCCTCTTCTTTGCCTTCCCTCAATATATTTGTGGACGAGAGTTATCATTTATAACTCTGCAGGTTTGTGAATTGCAGTGCCCTGAAGCTCCATTTTACAACTCGCTTTTTGGGAGCTGGCCGTAAAAGCGCAGGATGGTTTCAGGCCCTGTGCTGGTTCCGGGGGGCAGCTGAGCCTGTGGTTAATTCTTCTTCCTGATGGGAAAATAGAGTGACCTGTGCCTGTCCCAACACCTAGAGCTAGCCTCTCATTGGTTCCCCATCTTCCCCTTCATCCTCAGGACAAATTGCAACCTGTACGGAACAGGAAGTTAAAGGTGCTGATGCTCCAAGTAGGGAGATTGCTAGTAAAGTGGCTGGAATGGCGAACCCGAGCACAAGGAGATGAGAAATGAGGTGCGTTTTAGGAACCTTTCCCCATCACACGGTGTACCATCTTCTGGGTTTCTCATGCATGTTTTCCATGTAGGAAGATGCCCTTGAACCTCGAGATTTGGGACCCATGCGATGGGTACCACGCAGTATTACTTTAAAGGGTCTGCGTTTGCTCACCCAGCCTCACCAAATCTCTCAGCCCCAAGAGTGTCCACCCTTATGTCTCATCCAGCTGTGGGTCTAGATATGGTCAATCCAGGTTCCATCACAGCCCCTGAACGAATTGTGTAAGAATTTCTCTCTCTTTCACTGTCTTTGTTTCATGGGTTTTTAAAAGTAATTTATTTTTATAATGGGGTTTAGCTGCTTTTCACGGCTGTGTATATGCCGCTTTACACCCACTTGACACACTAACAGAGAGATTTCAATACATAGGTTTTAAGATTATTACTAGTCAGATATATCCTTGTGTGGTGAATAGGGGGTGTTGAGTCCAGTTCTCTGAGCAAGGAGTAGGTCTTGTCTATTACATGTTGGGTTTATGGAACTGTATCTCAGGTAATTTGAAACCCTTGTTTTATGTATCACCCCACCTCACCTTTCCTGTTAAGCAGCCATAGTGTGTTTTCTGCATGTGTGACTCTGTTCTGTTTTGTAATTCAGTTCAAGTGTAATGGTTTTTACTTTCCCTGTATAAGTGATATCTTATGAGAAGTGTCCTTTTCTGTGTGACTTATTTCACTTAGAATCGTCGTACCTAAATCCACTCATCATGCTGCTACTAGCCTTATGACATTGATTTCATGGCTGAGTGATATTCCATTGTACATAAGGACCACAACTTCTTTATCCATTTTTCTCTTTCCTGGGATATTTAAGGTGGAATGAAGTGGAGGTCCTTGGCAACAGAGCAGCCCTAAACTTTGGTGTGCTTGTGTCTTGCTGATTTTTAATTTTCCCAATTTATACCCCCATGCGTGGAAGTGCCCTATGCGCTCTAAGCTGTGTTTTTTAGATGTTTCAGGACACACCGTACCCTTCTCCAGCGTGGCTGTTGGCAATTTACATTCCGCCCATCAGCGTAGCAAGGCTCCCATTTCTCCATGGCCTGTTCTGCATTTCTGGTTTTGACACTTTTCTCAGCATGGCCCTTTTGACCGATGGGCAGCGAGACTTCTTTGTAGCGCTGATTTGCCTTTCCAGGTTGCTTGGTTGGCCAAAAAGGGCGTATGCGTTTTTTCCTGAATATATTCAGGAAAAAACGCATACGCCCTTTTTGGCCAAGGGCATCATTGTCAACGTTTTGCCGCTTTTCATGTGCTTTAAAGGCGATTCGAATCTACCTCCTGAAATCTGTTTCCTGCAATTCTGCCTTGATTTCAAATCCTCTTCTTTGCCTTCCCTCAATATATTTGTGGGCGAGAGTTATCATTTATAACTCTGCAGGTTTGTGAATTGCAGTGCCCTGAAGCTCCATTTTACAACTTGCTTTTTTTGGGAGCTGGCCGCAAAAGCGCAGGATGGCTTCAGGCCCTGTTCTGGTTCTGGGGGGCAGGCTGAGCCTGTGGATAATTCTTCTTCCTGATGGGAAAATAGAGTGACCTGTGTCTGTCCCAATACCAAGAGCTAGTCTCTCATTGCTTCCCCGTCTTCCCGTTCATCCTCAGGACAAATTGCAACCTGTACGGAACAGGAGGTTAAAGGTGCTGATACTCCAAGTAGGGAGATTGCTAGTAAAGTGGCTGGAATTGCGAACCCGAGCTCAAGGAGATGACAAATGAGGTGCGTTTTAGAAAGCTTTCCCCATCACACGGTGTACCATCTTCTTGGTTTCTCATGCATGTTTTCGATGTAGGAAGATGCCCTTGAACCTGGAGATTTGGGACACATGGGATGGGTACCACACAGTATTACTTTAAAGGGTCTGCGTTTGCTCACCCAAACTCACCAAACCTCTCAGCCCCAAGAGTGTCCACCCTTATGTCTCATCCAGCTGTGGGTCTAGATATGGTCAATCCGGGTTGCATCACAGCCCCTGAACGAATTGTGTAAGAATTTCTCTCTCTTTCTCTGTCTTTGTTTCATGGGTTTTTAAAAGTAATTTATTTTTATAATGGGGTTTACCTGCTTTTCAATGCTGTGTTTATGCCGCTTTACACCCACTTGACACACTAACAGAGAGATTTCAATACATAGGTTTTAAGATTATTACTAGTCAGATATATCCTTGTGTGGTGAATAGGGGGTGTTAAGTCCAGTTCTCTGAGCAAGGAGTAGGTCTTGTCTATTACATGTTGGGTTTATGGAACGGTATCTCAGCTAATTTGAAACCCTTGTTTTATGTATCACCCCACCTCACTTTTCCTGTTAAGCAGCCATAGTGTGTTTTCTGCATGTGTGACTCTGTTCTGTTTTGGAATTCAGTTCAAGTGTAATGGTTTTTACTTTCCCTGTATAAGTGATATCTTATGAGAAGTGTCCTTTTCTGTGTGACTTATTTCACTTAGAATCGACGTACCTAAATCCACTCATCATGCTGCTACTAGCCTTATGACATTGATTTCATGGCTGAGTGATATTCCATTGTACATAAGGACCACAACTTCTTTATCCATTTTTCTCTTTCCTGGGATATTTAAGGTGGAATGAAGTGGAGGTCCTTGGCAACAGAGCAGCCCTAAACTTTGGTGTGCTTGTGTCTTGCTGATTTTTAATTTTCCCAATTTATACCCCCATGCGTGGAAGTGCCCTATGCGCTGTAAGCTGTGTTTTTTAGATGTTTCAGGACACACCGTACCCTTCTCCAGCGTGGCTGTTGGCAATTTACATTCCGCCCATCAGCGTAGCAAGGCTCCCATTTCTCCATGGCCTGTTCTGCATTTCTGGTTTTGACACTTTTCTCAGCATGGCCCTTTTGACCGATGGGCAGCGAGACTTCTTTGTAGCGCTGATTTGCCTTTCCAGGTTGCTTGGTTGGCCAAAAAGGGCGTATGCGTTTTTTCCTGAATATATTCAGGAAAAAACGCATACGCCCTTTTTGGCCAAGGGCATCATTGTCAACGTTTTGCCGCTTTTCATGTGCTTTAAAGGCGATTCGAATCTACCTCCTGAAATCTGTTTCCTGCAATTCTGCCTTGATTTCAAATCCTCTTCTTTGCCTTCCCTCAATATATTTGTGGGCGAGAGTTATCATTTATAACTCTGCAGGTTTGTGAATTGCAGTGCCCTGAAGCTCCATTTTACAACTTGCTTTTTTTGGGAGCTGGCCGCAAAAGCGCAGGATGGCTTCAGGCCCTGTTCTGGTTCTGGGGGGCAGGCTGAGCCTGTGGATAATTCTTCTTCCTGATGGGAAAATAGAGTGACCTGTGTCTGTCCCAATACCAAGAGCTAGTCTCTCATTGCTTCCCCGTCTTCCCGTTCATCCTCAGGACAAATTGCAACCTGTACGGAACAGGAGGTTAAAGGTGCTGATACTCCAAATAGGGAGATTGCTAGTAAAGTGGCTGGAATTGCGAACCCGAGCTCAAGGAGATGACAAATGAGGTGCGTTTTAGAAAGCTTTCCCCATCACACGGTGTACCATCTTCTTGGTTTCTCATGCATGTTTTCGATGTAGGAAGATGCCCTTGAACCTGGAGATTTGGGACACATGGGATGGGTACCACACAGTATTACTTTAAAGGGTCTGCGTTTGCTCACCCAAACTCACCAAACCTCTCAGCCCCAAGAGTGTCCACCCTTATGTCTCATCCAGCTGTGGGTCTAGATATGGTCAATCCGGGTTGCATCACAGCCCCTGAACGAATTGTGTAAGAATTTCTCTCTCTTTCTCTGTCTTTGTTTCATGGGTTTTTAAAAGTAATTTATTTTTATAATGGGGTTTACCTGCTTTTCACTGCTGTGTTTATGCCGCTTTACACCCACTTGACACACTAACAGAGAGATTTCAATACATAGGTTTTAAGATTATTACTAGTCAGATATATCCTTGTGTGGTGAATAGGGGGTGTTAAGTCCAGTTCTCTGAGCAAGGAGTAGGTCTTGTCTATTACATGTTGGGTTTATGGAACGGTATCTCAGCTAATTTGAAACCCTTGTTTTATGTATCACCCCACCTCACTTTTCCTGTTAAGCAGCCATAGTGTGTTTTCTGCATGTGTGACTCTGTTCTGTTTTGGAATTCAGTTCAAGTGTAATGGTTTTTACTTTCCCTGTATAAGTGATATCTTATGAGAAGTGTCCTTTTCTGTGTGACTTATTTCACTTAGAATCGACGTACCTAAATCCACTCATCATGCTGCTACTAGCCTTATGACATTGATTTCATGGCTGAGTGATATTCCATTGTACATAAGGACCACAACTTCTTTATCCATTTTTCTCTTTCCTGGGATATTTAAGGTGGAATGAAGTGGAGGTCCTTGGCAACAGAGCAGCCCTAAACTTTGGTGTGCTTGTGTCTTGCTGATTTTTAATTTTCCCAATTTATACCCCCATGCGTGGAAGTGCCCTTAGCGCTCTAAGCTGTGTTTTTTAGATGTTTCAGGACACACTGTACCCTTCTCCAGCGTGGCTGTTGGCAATTTACATCCCGCCCATCAGCGTAGCAAGGCTCCCATTTCTCCATGGACTGTCCTGCATTTCTGGTTTTGACACTTTTCTCAGCATGGCCCTTTTGACCGATGGGAAGCGAGACTTCTTTGTAGCGCTGATTTGCCTTTCCAGGTTGCTTGGTTGGCCAAAAAGGGCGTATGCGTTTTTTCCTGAATATATTCAGGAAAAAACGCATACGCCCTTTTTGGCCAAGGGCCTCATTGTCAACGTTTTGCTGCTTTTCATGTGCTTTAAAGGCGATTCGAATCTACCTCCTGAAATCTGTTTCCTGCAATTCTGCCTTGATTTCAAATCCTCTTCTTTGCCTTCCCTCAATATATTTGTGGACGAGAGTTATCATTTATAACTCTGCAGGTTTGTGAATTGCAGTGCCCTGAAGCTCCATTTTACAACTCGCTTTTTGGGAGCTGGCCGTAAAAGCGCAGGATGGTTTCAGGCCCTGTGCTGGTTCCGGGGGGCAGCTGAGCCTGTGGTTAATTCTTCTTCCTGATGGGAAAATAGAGTGACCTGTGCCTGTCCCAACACCTAGAGCTAGCCTCTCATTGGTTCCCCATCTTCCCATTCATCCTCAGGACAAATTGCAACCTGTACGGAACAGGAGGTTAAAGGTGCTGATGCTCCAAGTAGGGAGATTGCTAGTAAAGTGGCTGGAATGGCGAACCCGAGCACAAGGAGATGAGAAATGAGGTGCGTTTTAGGAACCTTTCCCCATCACACGGTGTACCATCTTCTGGGTTTCTCATGCATGTTTTCGATGTAGGAAGATGCCCTTGAACCTCGAGATTTGGGACCCATGCGATGGGTACCACGCAGTATTACTTTAAAGGGTCTGCGTTTGCTCACCCAGCCTCACCAAATCTCTCAGCCCCAAGAGTGTCCACCCTTATGTCTCATCCAGCTGTGGGTCTAGATATGGTCAATCCAGGTTCCATCACAGCCCCTGAACGAATTGTGTAAGAATTTCTCTCTCTTTCACTGTCTTTGTTTCATGGGTTTTTAAAAGTAATTTATTTTTATAATGGGGTTTAGCTGCTTTTCACGGCTGTGTTTATGCCGCTTTACACCCACTTGACACACTAACAGAGAGATTTCAATACATAGGTTTTAAGATTATTACTAGTCAGATATATCCTTGTGTGGTGAATAGGGGGTGTTGAGTCCAGTTCTCTGAGCAAGGAGTAGGTCTTGTCTATTACATATTGGGTTTATGGAACGGTATCTCAGCTCATTTGAAACCCTTGTTTTATGTATCACCCCACCTCACCTTTCCTGTTAAGCAGCCATAGTGTGTTTTCTGCATGTGTGACTCTGTTCTGTTTTGTAATTCAGTTCAAGTGTAACGGTTTTTACTTTCCCTGTATAAGTGATATCTTATGAGAAGGGTCCTTTTCTGTGTGACTTATTTCACTTAGAATCGACGTACCTAAATCCACTCATCATGCTGCTACTAGCCTTATGACATTGATTTCATGGCTGAGTGATATTCCATTGTACATAAGGACCACAACTTCTTTATCCATTTTTCTCTTTCCTGGGATATTTAAGGTGGAATGAAGTGGAGGTCCTTGGCAACAGAGCAGCCCTAAACTTTGGTGTGCTTGTGTCTTGCTGATTTTTAATTTTCCCAATTTATACCCCCATGCGTGGAAGTGCCCTTAGCGCTCTAAGCTGTGTTTTTTAGATGTTTCAGGACACACTGTACCCTTTTCCAGCGTGGCTGTTGGCAATTTACATCCCGCCCATCAGCGTAGCAAGGCTCCCATTTCTCCATGGCCTGTCCTGCATTTCTGGTTTTGACACTTTTCTCAGCATGGCCCTTTTGACCGATGGGAAGCGAGACTTCTTTGTAGCGCTGATTTGCCTTTCCAGGTTGCTTGGTTGGCCAAAAAGGGCGTATGCGTTTTTTCCTGAATATATTCAGGAAAAAACGCATACGCCCTTTTTGGCCAAGGGCCTCATTGTCAACGTTTTGCTGCTTTTCATGTGCTTTACAGGCGATTCGAATCTACCTCCTGAAATCTGTTTCCTGCAATTCTGCCTTGATTTCAAATCCTCTTCTTTGCCTTCCCTCAATATATTTGTGGACGAGAGTTATCATTTATAACTCTGCAGGTTTGTGAATTGCAGTGCCCTGAAGCTCCATTTTACAACTCGCTTTTTGGGAGCTGGCCGTAAAAGCGCAGGATGGTTTCAGGCCCTGTGCTGGTTCCGGGGGGCAGCTGAGCCTGTGGTTAATTCTTCTTCCTGATGGGAAAATAGAGTGACCTGTGCCTGTCCCAACACCTAGAGCTAGCCTCTCATTGGTTCCCCATCTTCCCCTTCAACCTCAGGACAAATTGCAACCTGTACGGAACAGGAAGTTAAAGGTGCTGATGCTCCAAGTAGGGAGATTGCTAGTAAAGTGGCTGGAATGGCGAACCCGAGCACAAGGAGATGAGAAATGAGGTGCGTTTTAGGAACCTTTCCCCATCACACGGTGTACCATCTTCTGGGTTTCTCATGCATGTTTTCCATGTAGGAAGATGCCCTTGAACCTCGAGATTTGGGACCCATGCGATGGGTACCACGCAGTATTACTTTAAAGGGTCTGCGTTTGCTCACCCAGCCTCACCAAATCTCTCAGCCCCAAGAGTGTCCACCCTTATGTCTCATCCAGCTGTGGGTCTAGATATGGTCAATCCAGGTTCCATCACAGCCCCTGAACAAATTGTGTAAGAATTTCTCTCTCTTTCACTGTCTTTGTTTCATGGGTTTTTAAAAGTAATTTATTTTTATAATGGGGTTTAGCTGCTTTTCACGGCTGTGTTTATGCCGCTTTACACCCACTTGACACACTAACAGAGAGATTTCAATACATAGGTTTTAAGATTATTACTAGTCAGATATATCCTTGTGTGGTGAATAGGGGGTGTTGAGTCCAGTTCTCTGAGCAAGGAGTAGGTCTTGTCTATTACATGTTGGGTTTATGGAACTGTATCTCAGGTAATTTGAAACCCTTGTTTTATGTATCACCCCACCTCACCTTTCCTGTTAAGCAGCCATAGTGTGTTTTCTGCATGTGTGACTCTGTTCTGTTTTGTAATTCAGTTCAAGTGTAATGGTTTTTACTTTCCCTGTATAAGTGATATCTTATGAGAAGTGTCCTTTTCTGTGTGACTTATTTCACTTAGAATCGTCGTACCTAAATCCACTCATCATGCTGCTACTAGCCTTATGACATTGATTTCATGGCTGAGTGATATTCCATTGTACATAAGGACCACAACTTCTTTATCCATTTTTCTCTTTCCTGGGATATTTAAGGTGGAATGAAGTGGAGGTCCTTGGCAACAGAGCAGCCCTAAACTTTGGTGTGCTTGTGTCTTGCTGATTTTTAATTTTCCCAATTTATACCCCCATGCGTGGAAGTGCCCTATGCGCTGTAAGCTGTGTTTTTTAGATGTTTCAGGACACACCGTACCCTTCTCCAGCGTGGCTGTTGGCAATTTACATTCCGCCCATCAGCGTAGCAAGGCTCCCATTTCTCCATGGCCTGTTCTGCATTTCTGGTTTTGACACTTTTCTCAGCATGGCCCTTTTGACCGATGGGCAGCGAGACTTCTTTGTAGCGCTGATTTGCCTTTCCAGGTTGCTTGGTTGGCCAAAAAGGGCGTATGCGTTTTTTCCTGAATATATTCAGGAAAAAACGCATACGCCCTTTTTGGCCAAGGGCATCATTGTCAACGTTTTGCCGCTTTTCATGTGCTTTAAAGGCGATTCGAATCTACCTCCTGAAATCTGTTTCCTGCAATTCTGCCTTGATTTCAAATCCTCTTCTTTGCCTTCCCTCAATATATTTGTGGGCGAGAGTTATCATTTATAACTCTGCAGGTTTGTGAATTGCAGTGCCCTGAAGCTCCATTTTACAACTTGCTTTTTTTGGGAGCTGGCCGCAAAAGCGCAGGATGGCTTCAGGCCCTGTTCTGGTTCTGGGGGGCAGGCTGAGCCTGTGGATAATTCTTCTTCCTGATGGGAAAATAGAGTGACCTGTGTCTGTCCCAATACCAAGAGCTAGTCTCTCATTGCTTCCCCGTCTTCCCGTTCATCCTCAGGACAAATTGCAACCTGTACGGAACAGGAGGTTAAAGGTGCTGATACTCCAAGTAGGGAGATTGCTAGTAAAGTGGCTGGAATTGCGAACCCGAGCTCAAGGAGATGACAAATGAGGTGCGTTTTAGAAAGCTTTCCCCATCACACGGTGTACCATCTTCTTGGTTTCTCATGCATGTTTTCGATGTAGGAAGATGCCCTTGAACCTGGAGATTTGGGACACATGGGATGGGTACCACACAGTATTACTTTAAAGGGTCTGCGTTTGCTCACCCAAACTCACCAAACCTCTCAGCCCCAAGAGTGTCCACCCTTATGTCTCATCCAGCTGTGGGTCTAGATATGGTCAATCCGGGTTGCATCACAGCCCCTGAACGAATTGTGTAAGAATTTCTCTCTCTTTCTCTGTCTTTGTTTCATGGGTTTTTAAAAGTAATTTATTTTTATAATGGGGTTTACCTGCTTTTCACTGCTGTGTTTATGCCGCTTTACACCCACTTGACACACTAACAGAGAGATTTCAATACATAGGTTTTAAGATTATTACTAGTCAGATATATCCTTGTGTGGTGAATAGGGGGTGTTAAGTCCAGTTCTCTGAGCAAGGAGTAGGTCTTGTCTATTACATGTTGGGTTTATGGAACGGTATCTCAGCTAATTTGAAACCCTTGTTTTATGTATCACCCCACCTCACTTTTCCTGTTAAGCAGCCATAGTGTGTTTTCTGCATGTGTGACTCTGTTCTGTTTTGGAATTCAGTTCAAGTGTAATGGTTTTTACTTTCCCTGTATAAGTGATATCTTATGAGAAGTGTCCTTTTCTGTGTGACTTATTTCACTTAGAATCGACGTACCTAAATCCACTCATCATGCTGCTACTAGCCTTATGACATTGATTTCATGGCTGAGTGATATTCCATTGTACATAAGGACCACAACTTCTTTATCCATTTTTCTCTTTCCTGGGATATTTAAGGTGGAATGAAGTGGAGGTCCTTGGCAACAGAGCAGCCCTAAACTTTGGTGTGCTTGTGTCTTGCTGATTTTTAATTTTCCCAATTTATACCCCCATGCGTGGAAGTGCCCTTAGCGCTCTAAGCTGTGTTTTTTAGATGTTTCAGGACACACTGTACCCTTCTCCAGCGTGGCTGTTGGCAATTTACATCCCGCCCATCAGCGTAGCAAGGCTCCCATTTCTCCATGGCCTGTCCTGCATTTCTGGTTTTGACACTTTTCTCAGCATGGCCCTTTTGACCGATGGGAAGCGAGACTTCTTTGTAGCGCTGATTTGCCTTTCCAGGTTGCTTGGTTGGCCAAAAAGGGCGTATGCGTTTTTTCCTGAATATATTCAGGAAAAAACGCATACGCCCTTTTTGGCCAAGGGCATCATTGTCAACGTTTTGCCGCTTTTCATGTGCTTTAAAGGCGATTCGAATCTACCTCCTGAAATCTGTTTCCTGCAATTCTGCCTTGATTTCAAATCCTCTTCTTTGCCTTCCCTCAATATATTTGTGGACGAGAGTTATCATTTATAACTCTGCAGGTTTGTGAATTGCAGTGCCCTGAAGCTCCATTTTACAACTTGCTTTTTTGGGAGCTGGCCGCAAAAGCGCAGGATGGCTTCAGGCCCTGTTTTGGTTCTGGGGGGCAGGCTGAGCCTGTGGATAATTCTTCTTCCTGATGGGAAAATAGAGTGACCTGTGTCTGTCCCAATACCAAGAGCTAGTCTCTCATTGCTTCCCCGTCTTCCCGTTCATCCTCAGGACAAATTGCAACCTGTACGGAACAGGAGGTTAAAGGTGCTGATACTCCAAGTAGGGAGATTGCTAGTAAAGTGGCTGGAATTGCGAACCCGAGCTCAAGGAGATGACAAATGAGGTGCGTTTTAGAAAGCTTTCCCCATCACACGGTGTACCATCTTCTGGGTTTCTCATGCATGTTTTCGATGTAGGAAGATGCCCTTGAACCTGGAGATTTGGGACCCATGGGATGGGTACCACACAGTATTACTTTAAAGGGTCTGCGTTTGCTCACCCAAACTCACCAAACCTCTCAGCCCCAAGAGTGTCCACCCTTATGTCTCATCCAGCTGTGGGTCTAGATATGGTCAATCCGGGTTGCATCACAGCCCCTGAACGAATTGTGTAAGAATTTCTCTCTCTTTCTCTGTCTTTGTTTCATGGGTTTTTAAAAGTAATTTATTTTTATAATGGGGTTTACCTGCTTTTCACTGCTGTGTTTATGCCGCTTTACACCCACTTGACACACTAACAGAGAGATTTCAATACATAGGTTTTAAGATTATTACTAGTCAGATATATCCTTGTGTGGTGAATAGGGGGTGTTGAGTCCAGTTCTCTGAGCAAGGAGTAGGTCTTGTCTATTACATGTTGGGTTTATGGAACTGTATCTCAGGTAATTTGAAACCCTTGTTTTATGTATCACCCCACCTCACCTTTCCTGTTAAGCAGCCATAGTGTGTTTTCTGCATGTGTGACTCTGTTCTGTTTTGGAATTCAGTTCAAGTGTAATGGTTTTTACTTTCCCTGTATAAGTGATATCTTATGAGAAGTGTCCTTTTCTGTGTGACTTATTTCACTTAGAATCGTCGTACCTAAATCCACTCATCATGCTGCTACTAGCCTTATGACATTGATTTCATGTCTGAGTGATATTCCATTGTACATAAGGACCACAACTTCTTTATCCATTTTTCTCTTTCCTGGGATATTTAAGGTGGAATGAAGTGGAGGTCCTTGGCAACAGAGCAGCCCTAAACTTTGGTGTGCTTGTGTCTTGCTGATTTTTAATTTTCCCAATTTATACCCCCATGCGTGGAAGTGCCCTATGCGCTCTAAGCTGTGTTTTTTAGATGTTTCAGGACACACCGTACCCTTCTCCAGCGTGGCTGTTGGCAATTTACATTCCGCCCATCAGCGTAGCAAGGCTCCCATTTCTCCATGGCCTGTTCTGCATTTCTGGTTTTGACACTTTTCTCAGCATGGCCCTTTTGACCGATGGGCAGCGAGACTTCTTTGTAGCGCTGATTTGCCTTTCCAGGTTGCTTGGTTGGCCAAAAAGGGCGTATGCGTTTTTTCCTGAATATATTCAGGAAAAAACGCATACGCCCTTTTTGGCCAAGGGCATCATTGTCAACGTTTTGCCGCTTTTCATGTGCTTTAAAGGCGATTCGAATCTACCTCCTGAAATCTGTTTCCTGCAATTCTGCCTTGATTTCAAATCCTCTTCTTTGCCTTCCCTCAATATATTTGTGGACGAGAGTTATCATGTATAACACTGCAGGTTTGTGAATTGCAGTGCCCTGAAGCTCCATTTTACAACTTGCTTTTTTGGGAGCTGGCCGCAAAAGCGCAGGATGGCTTCAGGCCCGGTTCTGGTTCTGGGGGGCAGGCTGAGCCTATGGATAATTCTTCTTCCTGATGGGAAAATAGAGTGACCTGTGTCTGTCCCAATACCAAGAGCTAGTCTCTCATTGCTTCCCCGTCTTCCCGTTCATCCTCAGGACAAATTGCAACCTGTACGGAACAGGAGGTTAAAGGTGCTGATACTCCAAGTAGGGAGATTGCTAGTAAAGTGGCTGGAATTGCGAACCCGAGCTCAAGGAGATGACAAATAAGGTGCGTTTTAGAAAGCTTTCCCCATCACACGGTGTACCATCTTCTGGGTTTCTCATGCATGTTTTCGATGTAGGAAGATGCCCTTGAACCTGGAGATTTGGGACCCATGGGATGGGTACCACACAGTATTACTTTAAAGGGTCTGCGTTTGCTCACCCAACCTCACCAAACCTCTCAGCCCCAAGAGTGTCCACCCTTATGTCTCATCCAGCTGTGGGTCTAGATATGGTCAATCCGGGTTGCATCACAGCCCCTGAACGAATTGTGTAAGAATTTCTCTCTCTTTCTCTGTCTTTGTTTCATGGGTTTTTAAAAGTAATTTATTTTTATAATGGGGTTTAGCTGCTTTTCACTGCTGTGTTTATGCCGCTTTACACCCACTTGACACACTAACAGAGAGATTTCAATACATAGGTTTTAAGATTATTACTAGTCAGATATATCCTTGTGTGGTGAATAGGGGGTGTTGAGTCCAGTTCTCTGAGCAAGGAGTAGGTCTTGTCTATTACATGTTGGGTTTATGGAACTGTATCTCAGGTAATTTGAAACCCTTGTTTTATGTATCACCCCACCTCACCTTTCCTGTTAAGCAGCCATAGTGTGTTTTCTGCATGTGTGACTCTCTTCTGTTTTGTAATTCAGTTCAAGTGTAATGGTTTTTACTTTCCCTGTATAAGTGATATCTTATGAGAAGTGTCCTTTTCTGTGTGACTTATTTCACTTAGAATCGTCGTACCTAAATCCACTCATCATGCTGCTACTAACCTTATGACATTGATTTCATGGCTGAGTGATATTCCATTGTACATAAGGACCACAACTTCTTTATCCATTTTTCTCTTTCCTGGGATATTTAAGGTGGAATGAAGTGGAGGTCCTTGGCAACAGAGCAGCCCTAAACTTTGGAGTGCTTGTGTCTTGCTGATTTTTAATTTTCCCAATTTATACCCCCATGCGTGGAAGTGCCCTATGCGCTCTAAGCTGTGTTTTTTAGATGTTTCAGGACACACCGTATCCTTCTCCAGCGTGGCTGTTGGCAATTTACATTCCGCCCATCAGCGTAGCAAGGCTCCCATTTCTCCATGGCCTGTTCTGCATTTCTGGTTTTGACACTTTTCTCAGCATGGCCCTTTTGACCGATGGGCAGCGAGACTTCTTTGTAGCGCTGATTTGCCTTTCCAGGTTGCTTGGTTGGCCAAAAAGGGCGTATGCGTTTTTTCCTGAATATATTCAGGAAAAAACGCATACGCCCTTTTTGGCCAAGGGCATCATTGTCAACGTTTTGCCGCTTTTCATGTGCTTTAAAGGCGATTCGAATCTACCTCCTGAAATCTGTTTCCTGCAATTCTGCCTTGATTTCAAATCCTCTTCTTTGCCTTCCCTCAATATATTTGTGGACGAGAGTTATCATGTATAACACTGCAGGTTTGTGAATTGCAGTGCCCTGAAGCTCCATTTTACAACTTGCTTTTTTGGGAGCTGGCCGCAAAAGCGCAGGATGGCTTCAGGCCCTGTTCTGGTTCTGGGGGGCAGGCTGAGCCTGTGGATAATTCTTCTTCCTGATGGGAAAATAGAGTGACCTGTGTCTGTCCCAATACCAAGAGCTAGTCTCTCATTGCTTCCCCGTCTTCCCGTTCATCCTCAGGACAAATTGCAACCTGTACGGAACAGGAGGTTAAAGGTGCTGATACTCCAAGTAGGGAGATTGCTAGTAAAGTGGCTGGAATTGCGAACCCGAGCTCAAGGAGATGACAAATGAGGTGCGTTTTAGAAAGCTTTCCCCATCACACGGTGTACCATCTTCTGGGTTTCTCATGCATGTTTTCGATGTAGGAAGATGCCCTTGAACCTGGAGATTTGGGACCCATGGGATGGGTACCACACAGTATTACTTTAAAGGGTCTGCGTTTGCTCACCCAACCTCACCAAACCTCTCAGCCCCAAGAGTGTCCACCCTTATGTCTCATCCAGCTGTGGGTCTAGATATGGTCAATCCGGGTTGCATCACAGCCCCTGAACGAATTGTGTAAGAATTTCTCTCTCTTTCTCTGTCTTTGTTTCATGGGTTTTTAAAAGTAATTTATTTTTATAATGGGGTTTACCTGCTTTTCACTGCTGTGTTTATGCCGCTTTACACCCACTTGACACACTAACAGAGAGATTTCAGTACATAGGTTTTAGGATTATTACTAGTCAGATATATCCTTGTGTGGTGAATAGGGGGTGTTAAGTCCAGTTCTCTGAGCAAGGAGTAGGTCTTGTCTATTACATGTTGGGTTTATGGAACGGTATGTCAGCTAATTTGAAACCCTTGTTTTATGTATCACCCCACCTCACTTTTCCTGTTAAGCAGCCATAGTGTGTTTTCTGCATGTGTGACTCTGTTCTGTTTTGGAATTCAGTTCAAGTGTAATGGTTTTTACTTTCCCTGTATAAGTGATATCTTATGAGAAGTGTCCTTTTCTGTGTGACTTATTTCACTTAGAATCGACGTACCTAAATCCACTCATCATGCTGCTACTAGACTTATGACATTGATTTCATGGCTGAGTGATATTCCATTGTACATAAGGACCACAACTTCTTTATCCATTTTTCTCTTTCCTGGGATATTTAAGGTGGAATGAAGTGGAGGTCCTTGGCAACAGAGCAGCCCTAAACTTTGGTGTGCTTGTGTCTTGCTGATTTTTAATTTTCCCAATTTATACCCCCATGCGTGGAAGTGCCCTTAGCGCTCTAAGCTGTGTTTTTTAGATGTTTCAGGACACACTGTACCCTTCTCCAGCGTGGCTGTTGGCAATTTACATCCCGCCCATCAGCGTAGCAAGGCTCCCATTTCTCCATGGCCTGTCCTGCATTTCTGGTTTTGACACTTTTCTCAGCATGGCCCTTTTGACCGATGGGAAGCGAGACTTCTTTGTAGCGCTGATTTGCCTTTCCAGGTTGCTTGGTTGGCCAAAAAGGGCGTATGCGTTTTTTCCTGAATATATTCAGGAAAAAACGCATACGCCCTTTTTGGCCAAGGGCCTCATTGTCAACGTTTTGCTGCTTTTCATGTGCTTTAAAGGCGATTCGAATCTACCTCCTGAAATCTGTTTCCTGCAATTCTGCCTTGATTTCAAATCCTCTTCTTTGCCTTCCCTCAATATATTTGTGGAAGAGAGTTATCATTTATAACTCTGCAGGTTTGTGAATTGCAGTGCCCTGAAGCTCCATTTTACAACTCGCTTTTTGGGAGCTGGCCGTAAAAGCGCAGGATGGTTTCAGGCCCTGTGCTGGTTCCGGGGGGCAGCTGAGCCTGTGGTTAATTCTTCTTCCTGATGGGAAAATAGAGTGACCTGTGTCTGTCCCAATACCAAGAGCTAGTCTCTCATTGCTTCCCCGTCTTCCCGTTCATCCTCAGGACATATTGCAACCTGTACGGAACAGGAGGTTAAAGGTGCTGATACTCCAAGTAGGGAGATTGCTAGTAAAGTGGCTGGAATTGCGAACCCGAGCTCAAGGAGATGACAAATGAGGTGCGTTTTAGAAAGCTTTCCCCATCACACGGTGTACCATCTTCTGGGTTTCTCATGCATGTTTTCGATGTAGGAAGATGCCCTTGAACCTGGAGATTTGGGACCCATGGGATGGGTACCACACAGTATTACTTTAAAGGGTCTGCGTTTGCTCACCCAACCTCACCAAACCTCTCAGCCCCAAGAGTGTCCACCCTTATGTCTCATCCAGCTGTGGGTCTAGATATGGTCAATCCGGGTTGCATCACAGCCCCTGAACGAATTGTGTAAGAATTTCTCTCTCTTTCTCTGTCTTTGTTTCATGGGTTTTTAAAAGTAATTTATTTTTATAATGGGGTTTAGCTGCTTTTCACTGCTGTGTTTATGCCGCTTTACACCCACTTGACACACTAACAGAGAGATTTCAATACATAGGTTTTAAGATTATTACTAGTCAGATATATCCTTGTGTGGTGAATAGGGGGTGTTGAGTCCAGTTCTCTGAGCAAGAGTAGGTCTTGTCTATTACATGTTGGGTTTATGGAACTGTATCTCAGGTAATTTGAAACCCTTGTTTTATGTATCACCCCACCTCACCTTTCCTGTTAAGCAGCCATAGTGTGTTTTCTGCATGTGTGACTCTGTTCTGTTTTGGAATTCAGTTCAAGTGTAATGGTTTTTACTTTCCCTGTATAAGTGATATCTTATGAGAAGTGTCCTTTTCTGTGTGACTTATTTCACTTAGAATCGTCGTACCTAAATCCACTCATCATGCTGCTACTAGCCTTATGACATTGATTTCATGGCTGAGTGATATTCCATTGTACATAAGGACCACAACTTCTTTATCCATTTTTCTCTTTCCTGGGATATTTAAGGTGGAATGAAGTGGAGGTCCTTGGCAACAGAGCAGCCCTAAACTTTGGTGTGCTTGTGTCTTGCTGATTTTTAATTTTCCCAATTTATACCCCCATGCGTGGAAGTGCCCTATGCGCTCTAAGCTGTGTTTTTTAGATGTTTCAGGACACACCGTACCCTTCTCCAGCGTGGCTGTTGGCAATTTACATTCCGCCCATCAGCGTAGCAAGGCTCCCATTTCTCCATGGCCTGTTCTGCATTTCTGGTTTTGACACTTTTCTCAGCATGGCCCTTTTGACCGATGGGCAGCGAGACTTCTTTGTAGCGCTGATTTGCCTTTCCAGGTTGCTTGGTTGGCCAAAAAGGGCGTATGCGTTTTTTCCTGAATATATTCAGGAAAAAACGCATACGCCCTTTTTGGCCAAGGGCATCATTGTCAACGTTTTGCCGCTTTTCATGTGCTTTAAAGGCGATTCGAATCTACCTCCTGAAATCTGTTTCCTGCAATTCTGCCTTGATTTCAAATCCTCTTCTTTGCCTTCCCTCAATATATTTGTGGACGAGAGTTATCATTTATAACTCTGCAGGTTTGTGAATTGCAGTGCCCTGAAGCTCCATTTTACAACTTGCTTTTTTGTGAGCTGGCCGCAAAAGCGCAGGATGGCTTCAGGCCCTGTTCTGGTTCTGGGGGGCAGGCTGAGCCTGTGGATAATTCTTCTTCCTGATGGGAAAATAGAGTGACCTGTGTCTGTCCCAATACCAAGAGCTAGTCTCTCATTGCTTCCCCGTCTTCCCGTTCATCCTCAGGACAAATTGCAACCTGTACGGAACAGGAGGTTAAAGGTGCTGATACTCCAAGTAGGGAGATTGCTAGTAAAGTGGCTGGAATTGCGAACCCGAGCTCAAGGAGATGACAAATGAGGTGCGTTTTAGAAAGCTTTCCCCATCACACGGTGTACCATCTTCTGGGTTTCTCATGCATGTTTTCGATGTAGGAAGATGCCCTTGAACCTGGAGATTTGGGACCCATGGGATGGGTACCACACAGTATTACTTTAAAGGGTCTGCGTTTGCTCACCCAACCTCACCAAACCTCTCAGCCCCAAGAGTGTCCACCCTTATGTCTCATCCAGCTGTGGGTCTAGATATGGTCAATCCGGGTTGCATCACAGCCCCTGAACGAATTGTGTAAGAATTTCTCTCTCTTTCTCTGTCTTTGTTTCATGGGTTTTTAAAAGTAATTTATTTTTATAATGGGGTTTACCTGCTTTTCACTGCTGTGTTTATGCCGCTTTACACCCACTTGACACACTAACAGAGAGATTTCAGTACATAGGTTTTAAGATTATTACTAGTCAGATATATCCTTGTGTGGTGAATAGGGGGTGTTAAGTCCAGTTCTCTGAGCAAGGAGTAGGTCTTGTCTATTACATGTTGGGTTTATGGAACGGTATGTCAGCTAATTTGAAACCCTTGTTTTATGTATCACCCCACCTCACTTTTCCTGTTAAGCAGCCATAGTGTGTTTTCTGCATGTGTGACTCTGTTCTGTTTTGGAATTCAGTTCAAGTGTAATGGTTTTTACTTTCCCTGTATAAGTGATATCTTATGAGAAGTGTCCTTTTCTGTGTGACTTATTTCACTTAGAATCGACGTACCTAAATCCACTCATCATGCTGCTACTAGACTTATGACATTGATTTCATGGCTGAGTGATATTCCATTGTACATAAGGACCACAACTTCTTTATCCATTTTTCTCTTTCCTGGGATATTTAAGGTGGAATGAAGTGGAGGTCCTTGGCAACAGAGCAGCCCTAAACTTTGGTGTGCTTGTGTCTTGCTGATTTTTAATTTTCCCAATTTATACCCCCATGCGTGGAAGTGCCCTTAGCGCTCTAAGCTGTGTTTTTTAGATGTTTCAGGACACACTGTACCCTTCTCCAGCGTGGCTGTTGGCAATTTACATCCCGCCCATCAGCGTAGCAAGGCTCCCATTTCTCCATGGCCTGTCCTGCATTTCTGGTTTTGACACTTTTCTCAGCATGGCCCTTTTGACCGATGGGAAGCGAGACTTCTTTGTAGCGCTGATTTGCCTTTCCAGGTTGCTTGGTTGGCCAAAAAGGGCGTATGCGTTTTTTCCTGAATATATTCAGGAAAAAACGCATACGCCCTTTTTGGCCAAGGGCCTCATTGTCAACGTTTTGCTGCTTTTCATGTGCTTTAAAGGCGATTCGAATCTACCTCCTGAAATCTGTTTCCTGCAATTCTGCCTTGATTTCAAATCCTCTTCTTTGCCTTCCCTCAATATATTTGTGGACGAGAGTTATCATTTATAACTCTGCAGGTTTGTGAATTGCAGTGCCCTGAAGCTCCATTTTACAACTCGCTTTTTGGGAGCTGGCCGTAAAAGCGCAGGATGGTTTCAGGCCCTGTGCTGGTTCCGGGGGGCAGCTGAGCCTGTGGTTAATTCTTCTTCCTGATGGGAAAATAGAGTGACCTGTGTCTGTCCCAATACCAAGAGCTAGTCTCTCATTGCTTCCCCGTCTTCCCGTTCATCCTCAGGACATATTGCAACCTGTACGGAACAGGAGGTTAAAGGTGCTGATACTCCAAGTAGGGAGATTGCTAGTAAAGTGGCTGGAATTGCGAACCCGAGCTCAAGGAGATGACAAATGAGGTGCGTTTTAGAAAGCTTTCCCCATCACACGGTGTACCATCTTCTGGGTTTCTCATGCATGTTTTCGATGTAGGAAGATGCCCTTGAACCTGGAGATTTGGGACCCATGGGATGGGTACCACACAGTATTACTTTAAAGGGTCTGCGTTTGCTCACCCAACCTCACCAAACCTCTCAGCCCCAAGAGTGTCCACCCTTATGTCTCATCCAGCTGTGGGTCTAGATATGGTCAATCCGGGTTGCATCACAGCCCCTGAACGAATTGTGTAAGAATTTCTCTCTCTTTCTCTGTCTTTGTTTCATGGGTTTTTAAAAGTAATTTATTTTTATAATGGGGTTTAGCTGCTTTTCACTGCTGTGTTTATGCCGCTTTACACCCACTTGACACACTAACAGAGAGATTTCAATACATAGGTTTTAAGATTATTACTAGTCAGATATATCCTTGTGTGGTGAATAGGGGGTGTTGAGTCCAGTTCTCTGAGCAAGAGTAGGTCTTGTCTATTACATGTTGGGTTTATGGAACTGTATCTCAGGTAATTTGAAACCCTTGTTTTATGTATCACCCCACCTCACCTTTCCTGTTAAGCAGCCATAGTGTGTTTTCTGCATGTGTGACTCTGTTCTGTTTTGGAATTCAGTTCAAGTGTAATGGTTTTTACTTTCCCTGTATAAGTGATATCTTATGAGAAGTGTCCTTTTCTGTGTGACTTATTTCACTTAGAATCGTCGTACCTAAATCCACTCATCATGCTGCTACTAGCCTTATGACATTGATTTCATGGCTGAGTGATATTCCATTGTACATAAGGACCACAACTTCTTTATCCATTTTTCTCTTTCCTGGGATATTTAAGGTGGAATGAAGTGGAGGTCCTTGGCAACAGAGCAGCCCTAAACTTTGGAGTGCTTGTGTCTTGCTGATTTTTAATTTTCCCAATTTATACCCCCATGCGTGGAAGTGCCCTATGCGCTCTAAGCTGTGTTTTTTAGATGTTTCAGGACACACCGTATCCTTCTCCAGCGTGGCTGTTGGCAATTTACATTCCGCCCATCAGCGTAGCAAGGCTCCCATTTCTCCATGGCCTGTTCTGCATTTCTGGTTTTGACACTTTTCTCAGCATGGCCCTTTTGACCGATGGGCAGCGAGACTTCTTTGTAGCGCTGATTTGCCTTTCCAGGTTGCTTGGTTGGCCAAAAAGGGCGTATGCGTTTTTTCCTGAATATATTCAGGAGAAAACGCATACGCCCTTTTTGGCCAAGGGCATCATTGTCAACGTTTTGCCGCTTTTCATGTGCTTTAAAGGCGATTCGAATCTACCTCCTGAAATCTGTTTCCTGCAATTCTGCCTTGATTTCAAATCCTCTTCTTTGCCTTCCCTCAATATATTTGTGGACGAGAGTTATCATTTATAACTCTGCAGGTTTGTGAATTGCAGTGCCCTGAAGCTCCATTTTACAACTTGCTTTTTTGGGAGCTGGCCGCAAAAGCGCAGGATGGCTTCAGGCCCTGTTCTGGTTCTGGGGGGCAGGCTGAGCCTGTGGATAATTCTTCTTCCTGATGGGAAAATAGAGTGACCTGTGTCTGTCCCAATACCAAGAGCTAGTCTCTCATTGCTTCCCCGTCTTCCCGTTCATCCTCAGGACATATTGCAACCTGTACGGAACAGGAGGTTAAAGGTGCTGATACTCCAAGTAGGGAGATTGCTAGTAAAGTGGCTGGAATTGCGAACCCGAGCTCAAGGAGATGACAAATGAGGTGCGTTTTAGAAAGCTTTCCCCATCACACGGTGTACCATCTTCTGGGTTTCTCATGCATGTTTTCGATGTAGGAAGATGCCCTTGAACCTGGAGATTTGGGACCCATGGGATGGGTACCACACAGTATTACTTTAAAGGGTCTGCGTTTGCTCACCCAACCTCACCAAACCTCTCAGCCCCAAGAGTGTCCACCCTTATGTCTCATCCAGCTGTGGGTCTAGATATGGTCAATCCGGGTTGCATCACAGCCCCTGAACGAATTGTGTAAGAATTTCTCTCTCTTTCTCTGTCTTTGTTTCATGGGTTTTTAAAAGTAATTTATTTTTATAATGGGGTTTAGCTGCTTTTCACTGCTGTGTTTATGCCGCTTTACACCCACTTGACACACTAACAGAGAGATTTCAATACATAGGTTTTAAGATTATTACTAGTCAGATATATCCTTGTGTGGTGAATAGGGGGTGTTGAGTCCAGTTCTCTGAGCAAGAGTAGGTCTTGTCTATTACATGTTGGGTTTATGGAACTGTATCTCAGGTAATTTGAAACCCTTGTTTTATGTATCACCCCACCTCACCTTTCCTGTTAAGCAGCCATAGTGTGTTTTCTGCATGTGTGACTCTGTTCTGTTTTGGAATTCAGTTCAAGTGTAATGGTTTTTACTTTCCCTGTATAAGTGATATCTTATGAGAAGTGTCCTTTTCTGTGTGACTTATTTCACTTAGAATCGTCGTACCTAAATCCACTCATCATGCTGCTACTAGCCTTATGACATTGATTTCATGGCTGAGTGATATTCCATTGTACATAAGGACCACAACTTCTTTATCCATTTTTCTCTTTCCTGGGATATTTAAGGTGGAATGAAGTGGAGGTCCTTGGCAACAGAGCAGCCCTAAACTTTGGTGTGCTTGTGTCTTGCTGATTTTTAATTTTCCCAATTTATACCCCCATGCGTGGAAGTGCCCTATGCGCTCTAAGCTGTGTTTTTTAGATGTTTCAGGACACACCGTACCCTTCTCCAGCGTGGCTGTTGGCAATTTACATTCCGCCCATCAGCGTAGCAAGGCTCCCATTTCTCCATGGCCTGTTCTGCATTTCTGGTTTTGACACTTTTCTCAGCATGGCCCTTTTGACCGATGGGCAGCGAGACTTCTTTGTAGCGCTGATTTGCCTTTCCAGGTTGCTTGGTTGGCCAAAAAGGGCGTATGCGTTTTTTCCTGAAAATATTCAGGAAAAAACGCATACGCCCTTTTTGGCCAAGGGCATCATTGTCAACGTTTTGCCGCTTTTCATGTGCTTTAAAGGCGATTCGAATCTACCTCCTGAAATCTGTTTCCTGCAATTCTGCCTTGATTTCAAATCCTCTTCTTTGCCTTCCCTCAATATATTTGTGGACGAGAGTTATCATTTATAACTCTGCAGGTTTGTGAATTGCAGTGCCCTGAAGCTCCATTTTACAACTTGCTTTTTTGGGAGCTGGCCGCAAAAGCGCAGGATGGCTTCAGGCCCTGTTCTGGTTCTGGGGGGCAGGCTGAGCCTGTGGATAATTCTTCTTCCTGATGGGAAAATAGAGTGACCTGTGTCTGTCCCAATACCAAGAGCTAGTCTCTCATTGCTTCCCCGTCTTCCCGTTCATCCTCAGGACAAATTGCAACCTGTACGGAACAGGAGGTTAAAGGTGCTGATACTCCAAGTAGGGAGATTGCTAGTAAAGTGGCTGGAATTGCGAACCCGAGCTCAAGGAGATGACAAATGAGGTGCGTTTTAGAAAGCTTTCCCCATCACACGGTGTACCATCTTCTGGGTTTCTCATGCATGTTTTCGATGTAGGAAGATGCCCTTGAACCTGGAGATTTGGGACCCATGGGATGGGTACCACACAGTATTACTTTAAAGGGTCTGCGTTTGCTCACCCAACCTCACCAAACCTCTCAGCCCCAAGAGTGTCCACCCTTATGTCTCATCCAGCTGTGGGTCTAGATATGGTCAATCCGGGTTGCATCACAGCCCCTGAACGAATTGTGTAAGAATTTCTCTCTCTTTCTCTGTCTTTGTTTCATGGGTTTTTAAAAGTAATTTATTTTTATAATGGGGTTTACCTGCTTTTCACTGCTGTGTTTATGCCGCTTTACACCCACTTGACACACTAACAGAGAGATTTCAATACATAGGTTTTAAGATTATTACTAGTCAGATATATCCTTGTGTGGTGAATAGGGGGTGTTAAGTCCAGTTCTCTGAGCAAGGAGTAGGTCTTGTCTATTACATGTTGGGTTTATGGAACGGTATGTCAGCTAATTTGAAACCCTTGTTTTATGTATCACCCCACCTCACTTTTCCTGTTAAGCAGCCATAGTGTGTTTTCTGCATGTGTGACTCTGTTCTGTTTTGGAATTCAGTTCAAGTGTAATGGTTTTTACTTTCCCTGTATAAGTGATATCTTAAGAGAAGTGTCCTTTTCTGTGTGACTTATTTCACTTAGAATCGACGTACCTAAATCCACTCATCATGCTGCTACTAGACTTATGACATTGATTTCATGGCTGAGTGATATTCCATTGTACATAAGGACCACAACTTCTTTATCCATTTTTCTCTTTCCTGGGCTATTTAAGGTGGAATGAAGTGGAGGTCCTTGGCAACAGAGCAGCCCTAAACTTTGGTGTGCTTGTGTCTTGCTGATTTTTAATTTTCCCAATTTATACCCCCATGCGTGGAAGTGCCCTTAGCGCTCTAAGCTGTGTTTTTTAGATGTTTCAGGACACACTGTACCCTTCTCCAGCGTGGCTGTTGGCAATTTACATCCCGCCCATCAGCGTAGCAAGGCTCCCATTTCTCCATGGCCTGTCCTGCATTTCTGGTTTTGACACTTTTCTCAGCATGGCCCTTTTGACCGATGGGAAGCGAGACTTCTTTGTAGCGCTGATTTGCCTTTCCAGGTTGCTTGGTTGGCCAAAAAGGGCGTATGCGTTTTTTCCTGAATATATTCAGGAAAAAACGCATACGCCCTTTTTGGCCAAGGGCCTCATTGTCAACGTTTTGCTGCTTTTCATGTGCTTTAAAGGCGATTCGAATCTACCTCCTGAAATCTGTTTCCTGCAATTCTGCCTTGATTTCAAATCCTCTTCTTTGCCTTCCCTCAATATATTTGTGGACGAGAGTTATCATTTATAACTCTGCAGGTTTGTGAATTGCAGTGCCCTGAAGCTCCATTTTACAACTTGCTTTTTTGGGAGCTGGCCGCAAAAGCGCAGGATGGCTTCAGGCCCTGTTCTGGTTCTGGGGGGCAGGCTGAGCCTGTGGATAATTCTTCTTCCTGATGGGAAAATAGAGTGACCTGTGTCTGTCCCAATACCAAGAGCTAGTCTCTCATTGCTTCCCCGTCTTCCCGTTCATCCTCAGGACAAATTGCAACCTGTACGGAACAGGAGGTTAAAGGTGCTGATACTCCAAGTAGGGAGATTGCTAGTAAAGTGGCTGGAATTGCGAACCCGAGCTCAAGGAGATGACAAATGAGGTGCGTTTTAGAAAGCTTTCCCCATCACACGGTGTACCATCTTCTGGGTTTCTCATGCATGTTTTCGATGTAGGAAGATGCCCTTGAACCTGGAGATTTGGGACACATGGGATGGGTACCACACAGTATTACTTTAAAGGGTCTGCGTTTGCTCACCCAACCTCACCAAACCTCTCAGCCCCAAGAGTGTCCACCCTTATGTCTCATCCAGCTGTGGGTCTAGATATGGTCAATCCGGGTTGCATCACAGCCCCTGAACGAATTGTGTAAGAATTTCTCTCTCTTTCTCTGTCTTTGTTTCATGGGTTTTTAAAAGTAATTTATTTTTATAATGGGGTTTAGCTGCTTTTCACTGCTGTGTTTATGCCGCTTTACACCCACTTGACACACTAACAGAGAGATTTCAATACATAGGTTTTAAGATTATTACTAGTCAGATATATCCTTGTGTGGTGAATAGGGGGTGTTAAGTCCAGTTCTCTGAGCAAGGAGTAGGTCTTGTCTATTACATGTTGGGTTTATGGAACGGTATGTCAGCTAATTTGAAACCCTTGTTTTATGTATCACCCCACCTCACTTTTCCTGTTAAGCAGCCATAGTGTGTTTTCTGCATGTGTGACTCTGTTCTGTTTTGGAATTCAGTTCAAGTGTAATGGTTTTTACTTTCCCTGTATAAGTGATATCTTATGAGAAGTGTCCTTTTCTGTGTGACTTATTTCACTTAGAATCGACGTACCTAAATCCACTCATCATGCTGCTACTAGCCTTATGACATTGATTTCATGGCTGAGTGATATTCCATTGTACATAAGGACCACAACTTCTTTATCCATTTTTCTCTTTCCTGGGATATTTAAGGTGGAATGAAGTGGAGGTCCTTGGCAACAGAGCAGCCCTAAACTTTGGTGTGCTTGTGTCTTGCTGATTTTTAATTTTCCCAATTTATACCCCCATGCGTGGAAGTGCCCTTAGCGCTCTAAGCTGTGTTTTTTAGATGTTTCAGGACACACTGTACCCTTCTCCAGCGTGGCTGTTGGCAATTTACATCCCGCCCATCAGCGTAGCAAGGCTCCCATTTCTCCATGGCCTGTCCTGCATTTCTGGTTTTGACACTTTTCTCAGCATGGCCCTTTTGACCGATGGGAAGCGAGACTTCTTTGTAGCGCTGATTTGCCTTTCCAGGTTGCTTGGTTGGCCAAAAAGGGCGTATGCGTTTTTTCCTGAATATATTCAGGAAAAAACGCATACGCCCTTTTTGGCCAAGGGCCTCATTGTCAACGTTTTGCTGCTTTTCATGTGCTTTAAAGGCGATTCGAATCTACCTCCTGAAATCTGTTTCCTGCAATTCTGCCTTGATTTCAAATCCTCTTCTTTGCCTTCCCTCAATATATTTGTGGACGAGAGTTATCATTTATAACTCTGCAGGTTTGTGAATTGCAGTGCCCTGAAGCTCCATTTTACAACTCGCTTTTTGGGAGCTGGCCGTAAAAGCGCAGGATGGTTTCAGGCCCTGTGCTGGTTCCGGGGGGCAGCTGAGCCTGTGGTTAATTCTTCTTCCTGATGGGAAAATAGAGTGACCTGTGCCTGTCCCAACACCTAGAGCTAGCCTCTCATTGGTTCCCCATCTTCCCATTCATCCTCAGGACAAATTGCAACCTGTACGGAACAGGAGGTTAAAGGTGCTGATGCTCCAAGTAGGGAGATTGCTAGTAAAGTGGCTGGAATGGCGAACCCGAGCACAAGGAGATGAGAAATGAGGTGCGTTTTAGGAACCTTTCCCCATCACACGGTGTACCATCTTCTGGGTTTCTCATGCATGTTTTCGATGTAGGAAGATGCCCTTGAACCTCGAGATTTGGGACCCATGCGATGGGTACCACGCAGTATTACTTTAAAGGGTCTGCGTTTGCTCACCCAGCCTCACCAAATCTCTCAGCCCCAAGAGTGTCCACCCTTATGTCTCATCCAGCTGTGGGTCTAGATATGGTCAATCCAGGTTCCATCACAGCCCCTGAACGAATTGTGTAAGAATTTCTCTCTCTTTCTCTGTCTTTGTTTCATGGGTTTTTAAAAGTAATTTATTTTTATAATGGGGTTTAGCTGCTTTTCACGGCTGTGTTTATGCCTCTTTACACCCACTTGACACACTAACAGAGAGATTTCAATACATAGGTTTTAAGATTATTACTAGTCAGATATATCCTTGTGTGGTGAATAGGGGGTGTTGAGTCCAGTTCTCTGAGCAAGGAGTAGGTCTTGTCTATTACATGTTGGGTTTATGGAACTGTATCTCAGGTAATTTGAAACCCTTGTTTTATGTATCACCCCACCTCACCTTTCCTGTTAAGCAGCCATAGTGTGTTTTCTGCATGTGTGACTCTGTTCTGTTTTGGAATTCAGTTCAAGTGTAATGGTTTTTACTTTCCCTGTATAAGTGATATCTTATGAGAAGTGTCCTTTTCTGTGTGACTTATTTCACTTAGAATCGTCGTACCTAAATCCACTCATCATGCTGCTACTAGCCTTATGACATTGATTTCATGGCTGAGTGATATTCCATTGTACATAAGGACCACAACTTCTTTATCCATTTTTCTCTTTCCTGGGATATTTAAGGTGGAATGAAGTGGAGGTCCTTGGCAACAGAGCAGCCCTAAACTTTGGTGTGCTTGTGTCTTGCTGATTTTTAATTTTCCCAATTTATACCCCCATGCGTGGAAGTGCCCTATGCGCTCTAAGCTGTGTTTTTTAGATGTTTCAGGACACACCGTACCCTTCTCCAGCGTGGCTGTTGGCAATTTACATTCCGCCCATCAGCGTAGCAAGGCTCCCATTTCTCCATGGCCTGTTCTGCATTTCTGGTTTTGACACTTTTCTCAGCATGGCCCTTTTGACCGATGGGCAGCGAGACTTCTTTGTAGCGCTGATTTGCCTTTCCAGGTTGCTTGGTTGGCCAAAAAGGGCGTATGCGTTTTTTCCTGAATATATTCAGGAAAAAACGCATACGCCCTTTTTGGCCAAGGGCATCATTGTCAACGTTTTGCCGCTTTTCATGTGCTTTAAAGGCGATTCGAATCTACCTCCTGAAATCTGTTTCCTGCAATTCTGCCTTGATTTCAAATCCTCTTCTTTGCCTTCCCTCAATATATTTGTGGACGAGAGTTATCATTTATAACTCTGCAGGTTTGTGAATTGCAGTGCCCTGAAGCTCCATTTTACAACTTGCTTTTTTGGGAGCTGGCCGCAAAAGCGCAGGATGGCTTCAGGCCCTGTTCTGGTTCTGGGGGGCAGGCTGAGCCTGTGGATAATTCTTCTTCCTGATGGGAAAATAGAGTGACCTGTGTCTGTCCCAATACCAAGAGCTAATCTCTCATTGCTTCCCCGTCTTCCCGTTCATCCTCAGGACAAATTGCAACCTGTACGGAACAGGAGGTTAAAGGTGCTGATACTCCAAGTAGGGAGATTGCTAGTAAAGTGGCTGGAATTGCGAACCCGAGCTCAAGGAGATGACAAATGAGGTGCGTTTTAGAAAGCTTTCCCCATCACACGGTGTACCATCTTCTTGGTTTCTCATGCATGTTTTCGATGTAGGAAGATGCCCTTGAACCTGGAGATTTGGGACACATGGGATGGGTACCACACAGTATTACTTTAAAGGGTCTGCGTTTGCTCACCCAACCTCACCAAACCTCTCAGCCCCAAGAGTGTCCACCCTTATGTCTCATCCAGCTGTGGGTCTAGATATGGTCAATCCGGGTTGCATCACAGCCCCTGAACGAATTGTGTAAGAATTTCTCTCTCTTTCACTGTCTTTGTTTCATGGGTTTTTAAAAGTAATTTATTTTTAAAATGGGGTTTAGCTGCTTTTCACTGCTGTGTTTATGCCGCTTTACACCCACTTGACACTAACAGAGAGAGATTTCAATACATAGGTTTTAAGATTATTACTAGTCAGATATATCCTTGTGTGGTGAATAGGGGGTGTTAAGTCCAGTTCTCTGAGCAAGGAGTAGGTCTTGTCTATTACATGTTGGGTTTATGGAACGGTATCTCAGCTAATTTGAAACCCTTGTTTTATGTATCACCCCACCTCACTTTTCCTGTTAAGCAGCCATAGTGTGTTTTCTGCATGTGTGACTCTGTTCTGTTTTGGAATTCAGTTCAAGTGTAATGGTTTTTACTTTCCCTGTATAAGTGATATCTTATGAGAAGTGTCCTTTTCTGTGTGACTTATTTCACTTAGAATCGACGTACCTAAATCCACTCATCATGCTGCTACTAGCCTTATGACATTGATTTCATGGCTGAGTGATATTCCATTGTACATAAGGACCACAACTTCTTTATCCATTTTTCTCTTTCCTGGGATATTTAAGGTGGAATGAAGTGGAGGTCCTTGGCAACAGAGCAGCCCTAAACTTTGGTGTGCTTGTGTCTTGCTGATTTTTAATTTTCCCAATTTATACCCCCATGCGTGGAAGTGCCCTATGCGCTCTAAGCTGTGTTTTTTAGATGTTTCAGGACACACCGTACCCTTCTCCAGCGTGGCTGTTGGCAATTTACATTCCGCCCATCAGCGTAGCAAGGCTCCCATTTCTCCATGGCCTGTTCTGCATTTCTGGTTTTGACACTTTTCTCAGCATGGCCCTTTTGACCGATGGGCAGCGAGACTTCTTTGTAGCGCTGATTTGCCTTTCCAGGTTGCTTGGTTGGCCAAAAAGGGCGTATGCGTTTTTTCCTGAATATATTCAGGAAAAAACGCATACGCCCTTTTTGGCCAAGGGCATCATTGTCAACGTTTTGCCGCTTTTCATGTGCTTTAAAGGCGATTCGAATCTACCTCCTGAAATCTGTTTCCTGCAATTCTGCCTTGATTTCAAATCCTCTTCTTTGCCTTCCCTCAATATATTTGTGGACGAGAGTTATCATTTATAACTCTGCAGGTTTCTGAATTGCAGTGCCCTGAAGCTCCATTTTACAACTTGCTTTTTTGGGAGCTGGCCGCAAAAGCGCAGGATGGCTTCAGGCCCTGTTCTGGTTCTGGGGGGCAGGCTGAGCCTGTGGATAATTCTTCTTCCTGATGGGAAAATAGAGTGACCTGTGTCTGTCCCAATACCAAGAGCTAGTCTCTCATTGCTTCCCCGTCTTCCCGTTCATCCTCAGGACAAATTGCAACCTGTACGGAACAGGAGGTTAAAGGTGCTGATACTCCAAGTAGGGAGATTGCTAGTAAAGTGGCTGGAATTGCGAACCCGAGCTCAAGGAGATGACAAATGAGGTGCGTTTTAGAAAGCTTTCCCCATCACACGGTGTACCATCTTCTGGGTTTCTCATGCATGTTTTCGATGTAGGAAGATGCCCTTGAACCTGGAGATTTGGGACACATGGGATGGGTACCACACAGTATTACTTTAAAGGGTCTGCGTTTGCTCACCCAACCTCACCAAACCTCTCAGCCCCAAGAGTGTCCACCCTTATGTCTCATCCAGCTGTGGGTCTAGATATGGTCAATCCGGGTTGCATCACAGCCCCTGAAAGAATTGTGTAAGAATTTCTCTCTCTTTCTCTGTCTTTGTTTCATGGGTTTTTAAAAGTAATTTATTTTTTTAATGGGGTTTACCTGCTTTTCACTGCTGTGTTTATGCCGCTTTACACCCACTTGACACACTAACAGAGAGATTTCAATACATAGGTTTTAAGATTATTACTAGTCAGATATATCCTTGTGTGGTGAATAGGGGGTGTTAAGTCCAGTTCTCTGAGCAAGGAGTAGGTCTTGTCTATTACATGTTGGGTTTATGGAACGGTATCTCAGCTAATTTGAAACCCTTGTTTTATGTATCACCCCACCTCACTTTTCCTGTTAAGCAGCCATAGTGTGTTTTCTGCATGTGTGACTCTGTTCTGTTTTGGAATTCAGTTCAAGTGTAATGGTTTTTACAATCCCTGTATAAGTGATATCTTATGAGAAGTGTCCTTTTCTGTGTGACTTATTTCACTTAGAATCGACGTACCTAAATCCACTCATCATGCTGCTACTAGCCTTATGACATTGATTTCATGGCTGAGTGATATTCCATTGTACATAAGGACCACAACTTCTTTATCCATTTTTCTCTTTCCTGGGATATTTAAGGTGGAATGAAGTGGAGGTCCTTGGCAACAGAGCAGCCCTAAACTTTGGTGTGCTTGTGTCTTGCTGATTTTTAATTTTCCCAATTTATACCCCCATGCGTGGAAGTGCCCTTAGCGCTCTAAGCTGTGTTTTTTAGATGTTTCAGGACACACTGTACCCTTCTCCAGCGTGGCTGTTGGCAATTTACATCCCGCCCATCAGCGTAGCAAGGCTCCCATTTCTCCATGGCCTGTCCTGCATTTCTGGTTTTGACACTTTTCTCAGCATGGCCCTTTTGACCGATGGGAAGCGAGACTTCTTTGTAGCGCTGATTTGCCTTTCCAGGTTGCTTGGTTGGCCAAAAAGGGCGTATGCGTTTTTTCCTGAATATATTCAGGAAAAAACGCATACGCCCTTTTTGGCCAAGGGCCTCATTGTCAACGTTTTGCTGCTTTTCATGTGCTTTAAAGGCGATTCGAATCTACCTCCTGAAATCTGTTTCCTGCAATTCTGCCTTGATTTCAAATCCTCTTCTTTGCCTTCCCTCAATATATTTGTGGACGAGAGTTATCATTTATAACTCTGCAGGTTTGTGAATTGCAGTGCCCTGAAGCTCCATTTTACAACTTGCTTTTTTGGGAGCTGGCCGCAAAAGCGCAGGATGGCTTCAGGCCCTGTTCTGGTTCTGGGGGGCAGGCTGAGCCTGTGGATAATTCTTCTTCCTGATGGGAAAATAGAGTGACCTGTGTCTGTCCCAATACCAAGAGCTAGTCTCTCATTGCTTCCCCGTCTTCCCGTTCATCCTCAGGACAAATTGCAACCTGTACGGAACAGGAGGTTAAAGGTGCTGATACTCCAAGTAGGGAGATTGCTAGTAAAGTGGCTGGAATTGCGAACCCGAGCTCAAGGAGATGACAAATGAGGTGCGTTTTAGAAAGCTTTCCCCATCACACGGTGTACCATCTTCTGGGTTTCTCATGCATGTTTTCGATGTAGGAAGATGCCCTTGAACCTGGAGATTTGGGACACATGGGATGGGTACCACACAGTATTACTTTAAAGGGTCTGCGTTTGCTCACCCAACCTCACCAAACCTCTCAGCCCCAAGAGTGTCCACCCTTATGTCTCATCCAGCTGTGGGTCTAGATATGGTCAATCCGGGTTGCATCACAGCCCCTGAAAGAATTGTGTAAGAATTTCTCTCTCTTTCTCTGTCTTTGTTTCATGGGTTTTTAAAAGTAATTTATTTTTTTAATGGGGTTTACCTGCTTTTCACTGCTGTGTTTATGCCGCTTTACACCCACTTGACACACTAACAGAGAGATTTCAATACATAGGTTTTAAGATTATTACTAGTCAGATATATCCTTGTGTGGTGAATAGGGGGTGTTAAGTCCAGTTCTCTGAGCAAGGAGTAGGTCTTGTCTATTACATGTTGGGTTTATGGAACGGTATCTCAGCTAATTTGAAACCCTTGTTTTATGTATCACCCCACCTCACTTTTCCTGTTAAGCAGCCATAGTGTGTTTTCTGCATGTGTGACTCTGTTCTGTTTTGGAATTCAGTTCAAGTGTAATGGTTTTTACAATCCCTGTATAAGTGATATCTTATGAGAAGTGTCCTTTTCTGTGTGACTTATTTCACTTAGAATCGACGTACCTAAATCCACTCATCATGCTGCTACTAGCCTTATGACATTGATTTCATGGCTGAGTGATATTCCATTGTACATAAGGACCACAACTTCTTTATCCATTTTTCTCTTTCCTGGGATATTTAAGGTGGAATGAAGTGGAGGTCCTTGGCAACAGAGCAGCCCTAAACTTTGGTGTGCTTGTGTCTTGCTGATTTTTAATTTTCCCAATTTATACCCCCATGCGTGGAAGTGCCCTTAGCGCTCTAAGCTGTGTTTTTTAGATGTTTCAGGACACACTGTACCCTTCTCCAGCGTGGCTGTTGGCAATTTACATCCCGCCCATCAGCGTAGCAAGGCTCCCATTTCTCCATGGCCTGTCCTGCATTTCTGGTTTTGACACTTTTCTCAGCATGGCCCTTTTGACCGATGGGAAGCGAGACTTCTTTGTAGCGCTGATTTGCCTTTCCAGGTTGCTTGGTTGGCCAAAAAGGGCGTATGCGTTTTTTCCTGAATATATTCAGGAAAAAACGCATACGCCCTTTTTGGCCAAGGGCCTCATTGTCAACGTTTTGCTGCTTTTCATGTGCTTTAAAGGCGATTCGAATCTACCTCCTGAAATCTGTTTCCTGCAATTCTGCCTTGATTTCAAATCCTCTTCTTTGCCTTCCCTCAATATATTTGTGGACGAGAGTTATCATTTATAACTCTGCAGGTTTGTGAATTGCAGTGCCCTGAAGCTCCATTTTACAACTTGCTTTTTTGGGAGCTGGCCGCAAAAGCGCAGGATGGCTTCAGGCCCTGTTCTGGTTCTGGGGGGCAGGCTGAGCCTGTGGATAATTCTTCTTCCTGATGGGAAAATAGAGTGACCTGTGTCTGTCCCAATACCAAGAGCTAGTCTCTCATTGCTTCCCCGTCTTCCCGTTCATCCTCAGGACAAATTGCAACCTGTACGGAACAGGAGGTTAAAGGTGCTGATACTCCAAGTAGGGAGATTGCTAGTAAAGTGGCTGGAATTGCGAACCCGAGCTCAAGGAGATGACAAATGAGGTGCGTTTTAGAAAGCTTTCCCCATCACACGGTGTACCATCTTCTGGGTTTCTCATGCATGTTTTCGATGTAGGAAGATGCCCTTGAACCTGGAGATTTGGGACACATGGGATGGGTACCACACAGTATTACTTTAAAGGGTCTGCGTTTGCTCACCCAACCTCACCAAACCTCTCAGCCCCAAGAGTGTCCACCCTTATGTCTCATCCAGCTGTGGGTCTAGATATGGTCAATCCGGGTTGCATCACAGCCCCTGAACGAATTGTGTAAGAATTTCTCTCTCTTTCTCTGTCTTTGTTTCATGGGTTTTTAAAAGTAATTTATTTTTATAATGGGGTTTACCTGCTTTTCACTGCTGTGTTTATGCCGCTTTACACCCACTTGACACACTAACAGAGAGATTTCAATACATAGGTTTTAAGATTATTACTAGTCAGATATATCCTTGTGTGGTGAATAGGGGGTGTTAAGTCCAGTTCTCTGAGCAAGGAGTAGGTCTTGTCTATTACATGTTGGGTTTATGGAACGGTATCTCAGCTAATTTGAAACCCTTGTTTTATGTATCACCCCACCTCACTTTTCCTGTTAAGCAGCCATAGTGTGTTTTCTGCATGTGTGACTCTGTTCTGTTTTGGAATTCAGTTCAAGTGTAATGGTTTTTACTTTCCCTGTATAAGTGATATCTTATGAGAAGTGTCCTTTTCTGTGTGACTTATTTCACTTAGAATCGTCGTACCTAAATCCACTCATCATGCTGCTACTAGCCTTATGACATTGATTTCATGGCTGAGTGATATTCCATTGTACATAAGGACCACAACTTCTTTATCCATTTTTCTCTTTCCTGGGATATTTAAGGTGGAATGAAGTGGAGGTCCTTGGCAACAGAGCAGCCCTAAACTTTGGTGTGCTTGTGTCTTGCTGATTTTTAATTTTCCCAATTTATACCCCCATGCGTGGAAGTGCCCTATGCGCTCTAAGCTGTGTTTTTTAGATGTTTCAGGACACACCGTACCCTTCTCCAGCGTGGCTGTTGGCAATTTACATTCCGCCCATCAGCGTAGCAAGGCTCCCATTTCTCCATGGCCTGTTCTGCATTTCTGGTTTTGACACTTTTCTCAGCATGGCCCTTTTGACCGATGGGCAGCGAGACTTCTTTGTAGCGCTGATTTGCCTTTCCAGGTTGCTTGGTTGGCCAAAAAGGGCGTATGCGTTTTTTCCTGAATATATTCAGGAAAAAACGCATACGCCCTTTTTGGCCAAGGGCATCATTGTCAACGTTTTGCCGCTTTTCATGTGCTTTAAAGGCGATTCGAATCTACCTCCTGAAATCTGTTTCCTGCAATTCTGCCTTGATTTCAAATCCTCTTCTTTGCCTTCCCTCAATATATTTGTGGACGAGAGTTATCATTTATAACTCTGCAGGTTTCTGAATTGCAGTGCCCTGAAGCTCCATTTTACAACTTGCTTTTTTGGGAGCTGGCCGCAAAAGCGCAGGATGGCTTCAGGCCCTGTTCTGGTTCTGGGGGGCAGGCTGAGCCTGTGGATAATTCTTCTTCCTGATGGGAAAATAGAGTGACCTGTGTCTGTCCCAATACCAAGAGCTAGTCTCTCATTGCTTCCCCGTCTTCCCGTTCATCCTCAGGACAAATTGCAACCTGTACGGAACAGGAGGTTAAAGGTGCTGATACTCCAAGTAGGGAGATTGCTAGTAAAGTGGCTGGAATTGCGAACCCGAGCTCAAGGAGATGACAAATGAGGTGCGTTTTAGAAAGCTTTCCCCATCACACGGTGTACCATCTTCTGGGTTTCTCATGCATGTTTTCGATGTAGGAAGATGCCCTTGAACCTGGAGATTTGGGACACATGGGATGGGTACCACACAGTATTACTTTAAAGGGTCTGCGTTTGCTCACCCAACCTCACCAAACCTCTCAGCCCCAAGAGTGTCCACCCTTATGTCTCATCCAGCTGTGGGTCTAGATATGGTCAATCCGGGTTGCATCACAGCCCCTGAAAGAATTGTGTAAGAATTTCTCTCTCTTTCTCTGTCTTTGTTTCATGGGTTTTTAAAAGTAATTTATTTTTTTAATGGGGTTTACCTGCTTTTCACTGCTGTGTTTATGCCGCTTTACACCCACTTGACACACTAACAGAGAGATTTCAATACATAGGTTTTAAGATTATTACTAGTCAGATATATCCTTGTGTGGTGAATAGGGGGTGTTAAGTCCAGTTCTCTGAGCAAGGAGTAGGTCTTGTCTATTACATGTTGGGTTTATGGAACGGTATCTCAGCTAATTTGAAACCCTTGTTTTATGTATCACCCCACCTCACTTTTCCTGTTAAGCAGCCATAGTGTGTTTTCTGCATGTGTGACTCTGTTCTGTTTTGGAATTCAGTTCAAGTGTAATGGTTTTTACAATCCCTGTATAAGTGATATCTTATGAGAAGTGTCCTTTTCTGTGTGACTTATTTCACTTAGAATCGACGTACCTAAATCCACTCATCATGCTGCTACTAGCCTTATGACATTGATTTCATGGCTGAGTGATATTCCATTGTACATAAGGACCACAACTTCTTTATCCATTTTTCTCTTTCCTGGGATATTTAAGGTGGAATGAAGTGGAGGTCCTTGGCAACAGAGCAGCCCTAAACTTTGGTGTGCTTGTGTCTTGCTGATTTTTAATTTTCCCAATTTATACCCCCATGCGTGGAAGTGCCCTTAGCGCTCTAAGCTGTGTTTTTTAGATGTTTCAGGACACACTGTACCCTTCTCCAGCGTGGCTGTTGGCAATTTACATCCCGCCCATCAGCGTAGCAAGGCTCCCATTTCTCCATGGCCTGTCCTGCATTTCTGGTTTTGACACTTTTCTCAGCATGGCCCTTTTGACCGATGGGAAGCGAGACTTCTTTGTAGCGCTGATTTGCCTTTCCAGGTTGCTTGGTTGGCCAAAAAGGGCGTATGCGTTTTTTCCTGAATATATTCAGGAAAAAACGCATACGCCCTTTTTGGCCAAGGGCCTCATTGTCAACGTTTTGCTGCTTTTCATGTGCTTTAAAGGCGATTCGAATCTACCTCCTGAAATCTGTTTCCTGCAATTCTGCCTTGATTTCAAATCCTCTTCTTTGCCTTCCCTCAATATATTTGTGGACGAGAGTTATCATTTATAACTCTGCAGGTTTGTGAATTGCAGTGCCCTGAAGCTCCATTTTACAACTTGCTTTTTTGGGAGCTGGCCGCAAAAGCGCAGGATGGCTTCAGGCCCTGTTCTGGTTCTGGGGGGCAGGCTGAGCCTGTGGATAATTCTTCTTCCTGATGGGAAAATAGAGTGACCTGTGTCTGTCCCAATACCAAGAGCTAGTCTCTCATTGCTTCCCCGTCTTCCCGTTCATCCTCAGGACAAATTGCAACCTGTACGGAACAGGAGGTTAAAGGTGCTGATACTCCAAGTAGGGAGATTGCTAGTAAAGTGGCTGGAATTGCGAACCCGAGCTCAAGGAGATGACAAATGAGGTGCGTTTTAGAAAGCTTTCCCCATCACACGGTGTACCATCTTCTGGGTTTCTCATGCATGTTTTCGATGTAGGAAGATGCCCTTGAACCTGGAGATTTGGGACACATGGGATGGGTACCACACAGTATTACTTTAAAGGGTCTGCGTTTGCTCACCCAACCTCACCAAACCTCTCAGCCCCAAGAGTGTCCACCCTTATGTCTCATCCAGCTGTGGGTCTAGATATGGTCAATCCGGTTTGCATCACAGCCCCTGAACGAATTGTGTAAGAATTTCTCTCTCTTTCTCTGTCTTTGTTTCATGGGTTTTTAAAAGTAATTTATTTTTATAATGGGGTTTACCTGCTTTTCACTGCTGTGTTTATGATGCTTTACACCCACTTGACACACTAACAGAGAGATTTCAATACATAGGTTTTAAGATTATTACTAGTCAGATATATCCTTGTGTGGTGAATAGGGGGTGTTAAGTCCAGTTCTCTGAGCAAGGAGTAGGTCTTGTCTATTACATGTTGGGTTTATGGAACGGTATCTCAGCTAATTTGAAACCCTTGTTTTATGTATCACCCCACCTCACTTTTCCTGTTAAGCAGCCATAGTGTGTTTTCTGCATGTGTGACTCTGTTCTGTTTTGGAATTCAGTTCAAGTGTAATGGTTTTTACTTTCCCTGTATAAGTGATATCTTATGAGAAGTGTCCTTTTCTGTGTGACTTATTTCACTTAGAATCGACGTACCTAAATCCACTCATCATGCTGCTACTAGCCTTATGACATTGATTTCATGGCTGAGTGATATTCCATTGTACATAAGGACCACAACTTCTTTATCCATTTTTCTCTTTCCTGGGATATTTAAGGTGGAATGAAGTGGAGGTCCTTGGCAACAGAGCAGCCCTAAACTTTGGTGTGCTTGTGTCTTGCTGATTTTTAATTTTCCCAATTTATACCCCCATGCGTGGAAGTGCCCTTAGCGCTCTAAGCTGTGTTTTTTAGATGTTTCAGGACACACTGTACCCTTCTCCAGCGTGGCTGTTGGCAATTTACATCCCGCCCATCAGCGTAGCAAGGCTCCCATTTCTCCATGGCCTGTCCTGCATTTCTGGTTTTGACACTTTTCTCAGCATGGCCCTTTTGACCGATGGGCAGCGAGACTTCTTTGTAGCGCTGATTTGCCTTTCCAGGTTGCTTGGTTGGCCAAAAAGGGCGTATGCGTTTTTTCCTGAATATATTCAGGAAAAAACGCATACGCCCTTTTTGGCCAAGGGCCTCATTGTCAACGTTTTGCTGCTTTTCATGTGCTTTAAAGGCGATTCGAATCTACCTCCTGAAATCTGTTTCCTGCAATTCTGCCTTGATTTCAAATCCTCTTCTTTGCCTTCCCTCAATATATTTGTGGACGAGAGTTATCATTTATAACTCTGCAGGTTTGTGAATTGCAGTGCCCTGAAGCTCCATTTTACAACTTGCTTTTTTGGGAGCTGGCCGCAAAAGCGCAGGATGGCTTCAGGCCCTGTGCTGGTTCCGGGGGGCAGCTGAGCCTGTGGTTAATTCTTCTTCCTGATGGGAAAATAGAGTGACCTGTGTCTGTCCCAATACCAAGAGCTAGTCTCTCATTGCTTCCCCGTCTTCCCGTTCATCCTCAGGACAAATTGCAACCTGTACGGAACAGGAGGTTAAAGGTGCTGATACTCCAAGTAGGGAGATTGCTAGTAAAGTGGCTGGAATTGCGAACCCGAGCTCAAGGAGATGACAAATGAGGTGCGTTTTAGAAAGCTTTCCCCATCACACGGTGTACCATCTTCTGGGTTTCTCATGCATGTTTTCGATGTAGGAAGATGCCCTTGAACCTGGAGATTTGGGACACATGGGATGGGTACCACACAGTATTACTTTAAAGGGTCTGCGTTTGCTCACCCAACCTCACCAAACCTCTCAGCCCCAAGAGTGTCCACCCTTATGTCTCATCCAGCTGTGGGTCTAGATATGGTCAATCCGGGTTGCATCACAGCCCCTGAACGAATTGTGTAAGAATTTCTCTCTCTTTCTCTGTCTTTGTTTCATGGGTTTTTAAAAGTAATTTATTTTTATAATGGGGTTTAGCTGCTTTTCACTGCTGTGTTTATGCCGCTTTACACCCACTTGACACACTAACAGAGAGATTTCAATACATAGGTTTTAAGATTATTACTAGTCAGATATATCCTTGTGTGGTGAATAGGGGGTGTTAAGTCCAGTTCTCTGAGCAAGGAGTAGGTCTTGTCTATTACATGTTGGGTTTATGGAACGGTATCTCAGCTAATTTGAAACCCTTGTTTTATGTATCACCCCACCTCACTTTTCCTGTTAAGCAGCCATAGTGTGTTTTCTGCATGTGTGACTCTGTTCTGTTTTGGAATTCAGTTCAAGTGTAATGGTTTTTACTTTCCCTGTATAAGTGATATCTTATGAGAAGTGTCCTTTTCTGTGTGACTTATTTCACTTAGAATCGTCGTACCTAAATCCACTCATCATGCTGCTACTAGCCTTATGACATTGATTTCATGGCTGAGTGATATTCCATTGTACATAAGGACCACAACTTCTTTATCCATTTTTCTCTTTCCTGGGATATTTAAGGTGGAATGAAGTGGAGGTCCTTGGCAACAGAGCAGCCCTAAACTTTGGTGTGCTTGTGTCTTGCTGATTTTTAATTTTCCCAATTTATACCCCCATGTGTGGAAGTGCCCTATGCGCTCTAAGCTGTGTTTTTTAGATGTTTCAGGACACACCGTACCGTTCTCCAGCGTGGCTGTTGGCAATTTACATTCCGCCCATCAGCGTAGCAAGGCTCCCATTTCTCCATGGCCTGTTCTGCATTTCTGGTTTTGACACTTTTCTCAGCATGGCCCTTTTGACCGATGGGCAGCGAGACTTCTTTGTAGCGCTGATTTGCCTTTCCAGGTTGCTTGGTTGGCCAAAAAGGGCGTATGCGTTTTTTCCTGAATATATTCAGGAAAAAACGCATACGCCCTTTTTGGCCAAGGGCCTCATTGTCAACGTTTTGCTGCTTTTCATGTGCTTTAAAGGCGATTCGAATCTACCTCCTGAAATCTGTTTCCTGCAATTCTGTCTTGATTTCAAATCCTCTTCTTTGCCTTCCCTCAATATATTTGTGGACGAGAGTTATCATTTATAACTCTGCAGGTTTGTGAATTGCAGTGCCCTGAAGCTCCATTTTACAACTCGCTTTTTGGGAGCTGGCCGTAAAAGCGCAGGATGGTTTCAGACCCTGTGCTGGTTCCGGGGGGCAGCTGAGCCTGTGGTTAATTCTTCTTCCTGATGGGAAAATAGAGTGACCTGTGCCTGTCCCAACACCTAGAGCTAGCCTCTCATTGGTTCCCCATCTTCCCATTCATCCTCAGGAC
This sequence comes from Balaenoptera physalus, assembly GCF_965194825.1. Classification (NCBI taxonomy): domain Eukaryota; kingdom Metazoa; phylum Chordata; class Mammalia; order Artiodactyla; family Balaenopteridae; genus Balaenoptera; species Balaenoptera physalus. Next base: position 385,127 of record NW_028126413.1, on the reverse strand, counting down.
AAATTGCAACCTGTACGGATCAGGAGGTTAAAGGTGCTGATGCTCCAAGTAGGGAGATTGCTAGTAAAGTGGCTGGAATGGCGAACCCGAGCACAAGGAGATGAGAAATGAGGTGCGTTTTAGGAACCTTTCCCCATCACACGGTGTACCATCTTCTGGGTTTCTCATGCATGTTTTCGATGTAGGAAGATGCCCTTGAACCTCGAGATTTGGGACCCATGCGATGGGTACCACGCAGTATTACTTTAAAGGGTCTGCGTTTGCTCACCCAGCCTCACCAAATCTCTCAGACCCAAGAGTGTCCACCCTTATGTCTCATCCAGCTGTGGGTCTAGATATGGTCAATCCAGGTTCCATCACAGCCCCTGAACGAATTGTGTAAGAATTTCTCTCTCTTTCACTGTCTTTGTTTCATGGGTTTTTAAAAGTAATTTATTTTTATAATGGGGTTTAGCTGCTTTTCACGGCTGTGTTTATGCCACTTTACACCCACTTGACACACTAACAGAGAGATTTCAATACATAGGTTTTAAGATTATTACTAGTCAGATATATCCTTGTGTGGTGAATAGGGGGTGTTGAGTCCAGTTCTCTGAGCAAGGAGTAGGTCTTGTCTATTACATGTTGGGTTTATGGAACTGTATCTCAGGTAATTTGAAACCCTTGTTTTATGTATCACCCCACCTCACCTTTCCTGTTAAGCAGCCATAGTGTGTTTTCTGCATGTGTGACTCTGTTCTGTTTTGGAATTCAGTTCAAGTGTAATGGTTTTTACTTTCCCTGTATAAGTGATATCTTATGAGAAGTGTCCTTTTCTGTGTGACTTATTTCACTTAGAATCGTCGTACCTAAATCCACTCATCATGCTGCTACTAGCCTTATGACATTGATTTCATGGCTGAGTGATATTCCATTGTACATAAGGACCACAACTTCTTTATCCATTTTTCTCTTTCCTGGGATATTGAAGGTGGAATGAAGTGGAGGTCCTTGGCAACAGAGCAGCCCTAAACTTTGGTGTGCTTGTGTCTTGCTGATTTTTAATTTTCCCAATTTATACCCCCATGCGTGGAAGTGCCCTATGCGCTCTAAGCTGTGTTTTTTAGATGTTTCAGGACACACCGTACCCTTCTCCAGCGTGGCTGTTGGCAATTTACATTCCGCCCATCAGCGTAGCAAGGCTCCCATTTCTCCATGGCCTGTTCTGCATTTCTGGTTTTGACACTTTTCTCAGCATGGCCCTTTTGACCGATGGGCAGCGAGACTTCTTTGTAGCGCTGATTTGCCTTTCCAGGTTGCTTGGTTGGCCAAAAAGGGCGTATGCGTTTTTTCCTGAATATATTCAGGAAAAAACGCATACGCCCTTTTTGGCCAAGGGCATCATTGTCAACGTTTTGCCGCTTTTCATGTGCTTTAAAGGCGATTCGAATCTACCTCCTGAAATCTGTTTCCTGCAATTCTGCCTTGATTTCAAATCCTCTTCTTTGCCTTCCCTCAATATATTTGTGGACGAGAGTTATCATTTATAACTCTGCAGGTTTGTGAATTGCAGTGCCCTGAAGCTCCATTTTACAACTTGCTTTTTTGGGAGCTGGCCGCAAAAGCGCAGGATGGCTTCAGGCCCTGTTCTGGTTCTGGGGGGCAGGCTGAGCCTGTGGATAATTCTTCTTCCTGATGGGAAAATAGAGTGACCTGTGTCTGTCCCAATACCAAGAGCTAGTCTCTCATTGCTTCCCCGTCTTCCCGTTCATCCTCAGGACAAATTGCAACCTGTACGGAACAGGAGGTTAAAGGTGCTGATACTCCAAGTAGGGAGATTGCTAGTAAAGTGGCTGGAATTGCGAACCCGAGCTCAAGGAGATGACAAATGAGGTGCGTTTTAGAAAGCTTTCCCCATCACACGGTGTACCATCTTCTGGGTTTCTCATGCATGTTTTCGATGTAGGAAGATGCCCTTGAACCTGGAGATTTGGGACACATGGGATGGGTACCACACAGTATTACTTTAAAGGGTCTGCGTTTGCTCACCCAACCTCACCAAACCTCTCAGCCCCAAGAGTGTCCACCCTTATGTCTCATCCAGCTGTGGGTCTAGATATGGTCAATCCGGGTTGCATCACAGCCCCTGAACGAATTGTGTAAGAATTTCTCTCTCTTTCTCTGTCTTTGTTTCATGGGTTTTTAAAAGTAATTTATTTTTATAATGGGGTTTACCTGCTTTTCACTGCTGTGTTTATGCCGCTTTACACCCACTTGACACACTAACAGAGAGATTTCAATACATAGGTTTTAAGATTATTACTAGTCAGATATATCCTTGTGTGGTGAATAGGGGGTGTTAAGTCCAGTTCTCTGAGCAAGGAGTAGGTCTTGTCTATTACATGTTGGGTTTATGGAACGGTATCTCAGCTAATTTGAAACCCTTGTTTTATGTATCACCCCACCTCACTTTTCCTGTTAAGCAGCCATAGTGTGTTTTCTGCATGTGTGACTCTGTTCTGTTTTGGAATTCAGTTCAAGTGTAATGGTTTTTACTTTCCCTGTATAAGTGATATCTTATGAGAAGTGTCCTTTTCTGTGTGACTTATTTCACTTAGAATCGACGTACCTAAATCCACTCATCATGCTGCTACTAGCCTTATGACATTGATTTCATGGCTGAGTGATATTCCATTGTACATAAGGACCACAACTTCTTTATCCATTTTTCTCTTTCCTGGGATATTTAAGGTGGAATGAAGTGGAGGTCCTTGGCAACAGAGCAGCCCTAAACTTTGGTGTGCTTGTGTCTTGCTGATTTTTAATTTTCCCAATTTATACCCCCATGCGTGGAAGTGCCCTTAGCGCTCTAAGCTGTGTTTTTTAGATGTTTCAGGACACACTGTACCCTTCTCCAGCGTGGCTGTTGGCAATTTACATCCCGCCCATCAGCGTAGCAAGGCTCCCATTTCTCCATGGCCTGTCCTGCATTTCTGGTTTTGACACTTTTCTCAGCATGGCCCTTTTGACCGATGGGAAGCGAGACTTCTTTGTAGCGCTGATTTGCCTTTCCAGGTTGCTTGGTTGGCCAAAAAGGGCGTATGCGTTTTTTCCTGAATATATTCAGGAAAAAACGCATACGCCCTTTTTGGCCAAGGGCCTCATTGTCAACGTTTTGCTGCTTTTCATGTGCTTTAAAGGCGATTCGAATCTACCTCCTGAAATCTGTTTCCTGCAATTCTGCCTTGATTTCAAATCCTCTTCTTTGCCTTCCCTCAATATATTTGTGGACGAGAGTTATCATTTATAACTCTGCAGGTTTGTGAATTGCAGTGCCCTGAAGCTCCATTTTACAACTCGCTTTTTGGGAGCTGGCCGTAAAAGCGCAGGATGGTTTCAGGCCCTGAGCTGGTTCCGGGGGGCAGCTGAGCCTGTGGTTAATTCTTCTTCCTGATGTGAAAATAGAGTGACCTGTGCCTGTCCCAACACCTAGAGCTAGCCTCTCATTGGTTCCCCATCTTCCCATTCATCCTCAGGACAAATTGCAACCTGTACGGAACAGGAGGTTAAAGGTGCTGATGCTCCAAGTAGGGAGATTGCTAGTAAAGTGGCTGGAATGGCGAACCCGAGCACAAGGAGATGAGAAATGAGGTGCGTTTTAGGAACCTTTCCCCATCACACGGTGTACCATCTTCTGGGTTTCTCATGCATGTTTTCGATGTAGGAAGATGCCCTTGAACCTCGAGATTTGGGACCCATGCGATGGGTACCACGCAGTATTACTTTAAAGGGTCTGCGTTTGCTCACCCAGCCTCACCAAATCTCTCAGCCCCAAGAGTGTCCACCCTTATGTCTCATCCAGCTGTGGGTCTAGATATGGTCAATCCAGGTTCCATCACAGCCCCTGAACGAATTGTGTAAGAATTTCTCTCTCTTTCACTGTCTTTGTTTCATGGGTTTTTAAAAGTAATTTATTTTTATAATGGGGTTTAGCTGCTTTTCACTGCTGTGTTTATGCCGCTTTACGCCCACTTGACACACTAACAGAGAGATTTCAATACATAGGTTTTAAGATTATTACTAGTCAGATATATCCTTGTGTGGTGAATAGGGGGTGTTGAGTCCAGTTCTCTGAGCAAGGAGTTGGTCTTGTCTATTACATATTGGGATTATGGAACGGTATCTTAGCTAATTTGAAACCCTTGTTTTATGTATCACCCCACCTCACCTTTCCTGTTAAGCAGCCATAGTGTGTTTTCTGCATTTGTGACTCTGTTCTGTTTTATAATTCAGTTCGAGTGTAACGGTTTTTACTTTCCCTGTATAAGTGATATCTTATGAGAAGTGTCCTTTTCTGTGTGACTTATTTCACTTAGAATCGACGTACCTAAATCCACTCATCATGCTGCTACTAGCCTTATGACATTGATTTCATGGCTGAGTGATATTCCATTGTACATAAGGACCACAACTTCTTTATCCATTTTTCTCTTTCCTGGGATATTTAAGGTGGAATGAAGTGGAGGTCCTTGGCAACAGAGCAGCCCTAAACTTTGGTGTGCTTGTGTCTTGCTGATTTTTAATTTTCCCAATTTATACCCCCATGCGTGGAAGTGCCCTTAGCGCTCTAAGCTGTGTTTTTTAGATGTTTCAGGACACACTGTACCCTTCTCCAGCGTGGCTGTTGGCAATTTACATCCCGCCCATCAGCGTAGCAAGGCTCCCATTTCTCCATGGCCTGTCCTGCATTTCTGGTTTTGACACTTTTCTCAGCATGGCCCTTTTGACCGATGGGAAGCGAGACTTCTTTGTAGCGCTGATTTGCCTTTCCAGGTTGCTTGGTTGGCCAAAAAGGGCGTATGCGTTTTTTCCTGAATATATTCAGGAAAAAACGCATACGCCCTTTTTGGCCAAGGGCCTCATTGTCAACGTTTTGCTGCTTTTCATGTGCTTTAAAGGCGATTCGAATCTACCTCCTGAAATCTGTTTCCTGCAATTCTGCCTTGATTTCAAATCCTCTTCTTTGCCTTCCCTCAATATATTTGTGGACGAGAGTTATCATTTATAACTCTGCAGGTTTGTGAATTGCAGTGCCCTGAAGCTCCATTTTACAACTCGCTTTTTGGGAGCTGGCCGTTAAAGCGCAGGATGGTTTCAGGCCCTGTGCTGGTTCCGGGGGGCAGCTGAGCCTGTGGTTAATTCTTCTTCCTGATGGGAAAATAGAGTGACCTGTGCCTGTCCCAACACCTAGAGCTAGCCTCTCATTGGTTCCCCATCTTCCCATTCATCCTCAGGACAAATTGCAACCTGTACGGAACAGGAGGTTAAAGGTGCTGATGCTCCAAGTAGGGAGATTGCTAGTAAAGTGGCTGGAATGGCGAACCCGAGCACAAGGAGATGAGAAATGAGGTGCGTTTTAGGAACCTTTCCCCATCACACGGTGTACCATCTTCTGGGTTTCTCATGCATGTTTTCGATATAGGAAGATGCCCTTGAACCTCGAGATTTGGGACCCATGCGATGGGTACCACGCAGTATTACTTTAAAGGGTCTGCGTTTGCTCACCCAGCCTCACCAAATCTCTCAGCCCCAAGAGTGTCCACCCTTATGTCTCATCCAGCTGTGGGTCTAGATATGGTCAATCCAGGTTCCATCACAGCCCCTGAACGAATTGTGTAAGAATTTCTCTCTCTTTCACTGTCTTTGTTTCATGGGTTTTTAAAAGTAATTTATTTTTATAATGGGGTTTAGCTGCTTTTCACGGCTGTGTTTATGCCGCTTTACACCCACTTGACACACTAACAGAGAGATTTCAATACATAGGTTTTAAGTTTATTACTAGTCAGATATATCCTTGTGTGGTGAATAGGGGGTGTTGAGTCCAGTTCTCTGAGCAAGGAGTAGGTCTTGTCTATTACATGTTGGGTTTATGGAACGGTATCTCAGCTAATTTGAAACCCTTGTTTTATGTATCACCCCACCTCACCTTTCCTGTTAAGCAGCCATAGTGTGTTTTCTGCATGTGTGACTCTGTTCTGTTTTGTAATTCAGTTCAAGTGTAATGGTTTTTACTTTCCCTGTATAAGTGATATCTTATGAGAAGTGTCCTTTTCTGTGTGACTTATTTCACTTAGAATCGTCGTACCTAAATCCACTCATCATGCTGCTACTAGCCTTATGACATTGATTTCATGGCTGAGTGATATTCCATTGTACATAAGGACCACAACTTCTTTATCCATTTTTCTCTTTCCTGGGATATTTAAGGTGGAATGAAGTGGAGGTCCTTGGCAACAGAGCAGCCCTAAACTTTGGTGTGCTTGTGTCTTGCTGATTTTTAATTTTCCCAATTTATACCCCCATGCGTGGAAGTGCCCTATGCGCTCTAAGCTGTGTTTTTTAGATGTTTCAGGACACACCGTACCCTTCTCCAGCGTGGCTGTTGGCAATTTACATTCCGCCCATCAGCGTAGCAAGGCTCCCATTTCTCCATGGCCTGTTTTGCATTTCTGGTTTTGACACTTTTCTCAGCATGGCCCTTTTGACCGATGGGCAGCGAGACTTCTTTGTAGCGCTGATTTGCCTTTCCAGGTTGCTTGGTTGGCCAAAAAGGGCGTATGCGTTTTTTCCTGAATATATTCAGGAAAAAACGCATACGCCCTTTTTGGCCAAGGGCATCATTGTCAACGTTTTGCCGCTTTTCATGTGCTTTAAAGGCGATTCGAATCTACCTCCTGAAATCTGTTTCCTGCAATTCTGCCTTGATTTCAAATCCTCTTCTTTGCCTTCCCTCAATATATTTGTGGACGAGAGTTATCATTTATAACTCTGCAGGTTTGTGAATTGCAGTGCCCTGAAGCTCCATTTTACAACTTGCTTTTTTGGGAGCTGGCCGCAAAAGCGCAGGATGGCTTCAGGCCCTGTTCTGGTTCTGGGGGGCAGGCTGAGCCTGTGGATAATTCTTCTTCCTGATGGGAAAATAGAGTGACCTGTGTCTGTCCCAATACCAAGATCTAGTCTCTCATTGCTTCGCCGTCTTCCCGTTCATCCTCAGGACAAATTGCAACCTGTACGGAACAGGAGGTTAAAGGTGCTGATACTCCAAGTAGGGAGATTGCTAGTAAAGTGGCTGGAATTGCGAACCCGAGCTCAAGGAGATGACAAATGAGGTGCGTTTTAGAAAGCTTTCCCCATCACACGGTGTACCATCTTCTGGGTTTCTCATGCTTGTTTTCGATGTAGGAAGATGCCCTTGAACCTGGAGATTTGGGACACATGGGATGGGTACCACACAGTATTACTTTAAAGGGTCTGCGTTTGCTCACCCAACCTCACCAAACCTCTCAGCCCCAAGAGTGTCCACCCTTATGTCTCATCCAGCTGTGGGTCTAGATATGGTCAATCCGGGTTGCATCACAGCCCCTGAACGAATTGTGTAAGAATTTCTCTCTCTTTCTCTGTCTTTGTTTCATGGGTTTTTAAAAGTAATTTATTTTTATAATGGGGTTTACCTGCTTTTCACTGCTGTGTTTATGCCGCTTTACACCCACTTGACACACTAACAGAGAGATTTCAATACATAGGTTTTAAGATTATTACTAGTCAGATATATCCTTGTGTGGTGAATAGGGGGTGTTAAGTCCAGTTCTCTGAGCAAGGAGTAGGTCTTGTCTATTACATGTTGGGTTTATGGAACGGTATCTCAGCTAATTTGAAACCCTTGTTTTATGTATCACCCCACCTCACTTTTCCTGTTAAGCAGCCATAGTGTGTTTTCTGCATGTGTGACTCTGTTCTGTTTTGGAATTCAGTTCAAGTGTAATGGTTTTTACTTTCCCTGTATAAGTGATATCTTATGAGAAGTGTCCTTTTCTGTGTGACTTATTTCACTTAGAATCGACGTACCTAAATCCACTCATCATGCTGCTACTAGCCTTATGACATTGATTTCATGGCTGAGTGATATTCCATTGTACATAAGGCCCACAACTTCTTTATCCATTTTTCTCTTTCCTGGGATATTTAAGGTGGAATGAAGTGGAGGTCCTTGGCAACAGAGCAGCCCTAAACTTTGGTGTGCTTGTGTCTTGCTGATTTTTAATTTTCCCAATTTATACCCCCATGCGTGGAAGTGCCCTTAGCGCTCTAAGCTGTGTTTTTTAGATGTTTCAGGACACACTGTACCCTTCTCCAGCGTGGCTGTTGGCAATTTACATCCCGCCCATCAGCGTAGCAAGGCTCCCATTTCTCCATGGCCTGTCCTGCATTTCTGGTTTTGACACTTTTCTCAGCATGGCCCTTTTGACCGATGGGAAGCGAGACTTCTTTGTAGCGCTGATTTGCCTTTCCAGGTTGCTTGGTTGGCCAAAAAGGGCGTATGCGTTTTTTCCTGAATATATTCAGGAAAAAACGCATACGCCCTTTTTGGCCAAGGGCCTCATTGTCAACGTTTTGCTGCTTTTCATGTGCTTTAAAGGCGATTCGAATCTACCTCCTGAAATCTGTTTCCTGCAATTCTGCCTTGATTTCAAATCCTCTTCTTTGCCTTCCCTCAATATATTTGTGGACGAGAGTTATCATTTATAACTCTGCAGGTTTGTGAATTGCAGTGCCCTGAAGCTCCATTTTACAACTCGCTTTTTGGGAGCTGGCCGTAAAAGCGCAGGATGGTTTCAGGCCCTGTGCTGGTTCCGGGGGGCAGCTGAGCCTGTGGTTAATTCTTCTTCCTGATGGGAAAATAGAGTGACCTGTGCCTGTCCCAACACCTAGAGCTAGCCTCTCATTGGTTCCCCATCTTCCCATTCATTCTCAGGACAAATTGCAACCTGTACGGAACAGGAGGTTAAAGGTGCTGATGCTCCAAGTAGGGAGATTGCTAGTAAAGTGGCTGGAATGGCGAACCCGAGCACAAGGAGATGAGAAATGAGGTGCGTTTTAGGAACCTTTCCCCATCACACGGTGTACCATCTTCTGGGTTTCTCATGCATGTTTTCGATGTAGGAAGATGCCCTTGAACCTCGAGATTTGGGACCCATGCGATGGGTACCACGCAGTATTACTTTAAAGGGTCTGCGTTTGCTCACCCAGCCTCACCAAATCTCTCAGCCCCAAGAGTGTCCACCCTTATGTCTCATCCAGCTGTGGGTCTAGATATGGTCAATCCAGGTTCCATCACAGCCCCTGAACGAATGGTGTAAGAATTTCTCTCTCTTTCACTGTCTTTGTTTCATGGGTTTTTAAAAGTAATTTATTTTTATAATGGGGTTTAGCTGCTTTTCACTGCTGTGTTTATGCCGCTTTACGCCCACTTGACACACTAACAGAGAGATTTCAATACATAGGTTTTAAGATTATTACTAGTCAGATATATCCTTGTGTGGTGAATAGGGGGTGTTGAGTCCAGTTCTCTGAGCAAGGAGTTGGTCTTGTCTATTACATATTGGGATTATGGAACGGTATCTCAGCTAATTTGAAACCCTTGTTTTATGTATCACCCCACCTCACTTTTCCTGTTAAGCAGCCATAGTGTGTTTTCTGCATGTGTGACTCTGTTCTCTTTTGGAATTCAGTTCAAGTGTAATGGTTTTTACTTTCCCTGTATAAGTGCTATCTTATGAGAAGTGTCCTTTTCTGTGAGACTTATTTCACTTAGAATTGACGTACCTAAATCCACTCATCATGCTGCTACTAGCCTTATGACATTGATTTCATGGCTGAGTGATATTCCATTGTACATAAGGACCACAACTTCTTTATCAGTTTTTCTCTTTCCTGGGATATTTAAGGTGGAATGAAGTGGAGGTCCTTGGCAACAGATCAGCCCTAAACTTTGGTGTGCTTGTGCCTTGCTGATTTTTAACTTTCCCAATTTATACCCCCATGCATGGAAGTGCCCTATGCTCTCTAAGCTGTGTTTTTTAGATGTTTCAGGACACACTGTACCCTTCTCCAGCGTGGCTGTTGGCAATTTACATCCCGCCCATCAGCGTAGCAAGGCTCCCATTTCTCCATGGCCTGTCCTGCATTTCTGGTTTTGACACTTTTCTCAGCATGGCCCTTTTGACCGATGGGAAGCGAGACTTCTTTGTAGCGCTGATTTGCCTTTCCAGGTTGCTTGGTTGGCCAAAAAGGGCGTATGCGTTTTTTCCTGAATATATTCAGGAAAAAACGCATACGCCCTTTTTGGCCAAGGGCCTCATTGTCAACGTTTTGCTGCTTTTCATGTGCTTTAAAGGCGATTCGAATCTACCTCCTGAAATCTGTTTCCTGCAATTCTGCCTTGATTTCAAATCCTCTTCTTTGCCTTCCCTCAATATATTTGTGGACGAGAGTTATCATTTATAACTCTGCAGGTTTGTGAATTGCAGTGCCCTGAAGCTCCATTTTACAACTCGCTTTTTGGGAGCTGGCCGTAAAAGCGCAGGATGGTTTCAGGCCCTGTGCTGGTTCCGTGGGGCAGCTGAGCCTGTGGTTAATTCTTCTTCCTGATGGGAAAATAGAGTGACCTGTGCCTGTCCCAACACCTAGAGCTAGCCTCTCATTGGTTCCCCATCTTCCCATTCATCCTCAGGACAAATTGCAACCTGTACGGAACAGGAGGTTAAAGGTGCTGATGCTCCAAGTAGGGAGATTGCTAGTAAAGTGGCTGGAATGGCGAACCCGAGCACAAGGAGATGAGAAATGAGGTGCGTTTTAGGAACCTTTCCCCATCACACGGTGTACCATCTTCTGGGTTTCTCATGCATGTTTTCGATGTAGGAAGATGCCCTTGAACCTCGAGATTTGGGACCCATGCGATGGGTACCACGCAGTATTACTTTAAAGGGTCTGCGTTTGCTCACCCAGCCTCACCAAATCTCTCAGCCCCAAGAGTGTCCACCCTTATGTCCATCCAGCTGTGGGTCTAGATATGGTCAATCCAGGTTCCATCACAGCCCCTGAACGAATTGTGTAAGAATTTCTCTCTCTTTCACTGTCTTTGTTTCATGGGTTTTTAAAAGTAATTTATTTTTATAATGGGGTTTAGCTGCTTTTCACGGCTGTGTTTATGCCGCTTTACACCCACTTGACACACTAACAGAGAGATTTCAATACATAGGTTTTAAGATTATTACTAGTCAGATATATCCTTGTGTGGTGAATAGGGGGTGTTGAGTCCAGTTCTCTGAGCAAGGAGTAGGTCTTGTCTATTACATGTTGGGTTTATGGAACTGTATCTCAGGTAATTTGAAACCCTTGTTTTATGTATCACCCCACCTCACCTTTCCTGTTAAGCAGCCATAGTGTGTTTTCTGCATGTGTGACTCTGTTCTGTTTTGGAATTCAGTTCAAGTGTAATGGTTTTTACTTTCCCTGTATAAGTGATATCTTATGAGAAGTGTCCTTTTCTGTGTGACTTATTTCACTTAGAATCGTCGTACCTAAATCCACTCATCATGCTGCTACTAGCCTTATGACATTGATTTCATGGCTGAGTGATATTCCATTGTACATAAGGACCACAACTTCTTTATCCATTTTTCTCTTTCCTGGGATATTTAAGGTGGAATGAAGTGGAGGTCCTTGGCAACAGAGCAGCCCTAAACTTTGGTGTGCTTGTGTCTTGCTGATTTTTAATTTTCCCAATTTATACCCCCATGCGTGGAAGTGCCCTATGCGCTCTAAGCTGTGTTTTTTAGATGTTTCAGGACACACCGTACCCTTCTCCAGCGTGGCTGTTGGCAATTTACATTCCGCCCATCAGCGTAGCAAGGCTCCCATTTCTCCATGGCCTGTTCTGCATTTCTGGTTTTGACACTTTTCTCAGCATGGCCCTTTTGACCGATGGGCAGCGAGACTTCTTTGTAGCGCTGATTTGCCTTTCCAGGTTGCTTGGTTGGCCAAAAAGGGCGTATGCGTTTTTTCCTGAATATATTCAGGAAAAAACGCATACGCCCTTTTTGGCCAAGGGCATCATTGTCAACGTTTTGCCGCTTTAGATGTGCTTTAAAGGCGATTCGAATCTACCTCCTGAAATCTGTTTCCTGCAATTCTGCCTTGATTTCAAATCCTCTTCTTTGCCTTCCCTCAATATATTTGTGGACGAGAGTTATCATTTATAACTCTGCAGGTTTGTGAATTGCAGTGCCCTGAAGCTCCATTTTACAACTCGCTTTTTGGGAGCTGGCCGTAAAAGCGCAGGATGGTTTCAGGCCCTGTGCTGGTTCCGTGGGGCAGCTGAGCCTGTGGTTAATTCTTCTTCCTGATGGGAAAATAGAGTGACCTGTGCCTGTCCCAAAACCTAGAGCTAGCCTCTCATTGGTTCCCCATCTTCCCATTCATCCTCAGGACAAATTGCAACCTGTACGGAACAGGAGGTTAAAGGTGCTGATGCTCCAAGTATGGAGATTGCTAGTAAAGTGGCTGGAATGGCGAACCCGAGCACAAGGAGATGAGAAATGAGGTGCGTTTTAGGAACCTTTCCCCATCACACGGTGTACCATCTTCTGGGTTTCTCATGCATGTTTTCGATGTAGGAAGATGCCCTTGAACCTCGAGATTTGGGACCCATGCGATGGGTACCACGCAGTATTACTTTAAAGGGTCTGCGTTTGCTCACCCAGCCTCACCAAATCTCTCAGCCCCAAGAGTGTCCACCCTTATGTCTCATCCAGCTGTGGGTCTAGATATGGTCAATCCAGGTTCCATCACAGCCCCTGAACGAATTGTGTAAGAATTTCTCTCTCTTTCACTGTCTTTGTTTCATGGGTTTTTAAAAGTAATTTATTTTTATAATGGGGTTTAGCTGCTTTTCACTGCTGTGTTTATGCCGCTTTACGCCCACTTGACACACTAACAGAGAGATTTCAATACATAGGTTTTAAGATTATTACTAGTCAGATATATCCTTGTGTGGTGAATAGGGGGTGTTGAGTCCAGTTCTCTGAGCAAGGAGTTGGTCTTGTCTATTACATATTGGGATTATGGAACGGTATCTCAGCTAATTTGAAACCCTTGTTTTATGTATCACCCCACCTCACCTTTCCTGTTAAGCAGCCATAGTGTGTTTTCTGCATTTGTGACTCTGTTCTGTTTTATAATTCAGTTCGAGTGTAACGGTTTTTACTTTCCCTGTATAAGTGATATCTTATGAGAAGTGTCCTTTTCTGTGTGACTTATTTCACTTAGAATCGACGTACCTAAATCCACTCATCATGCTGCTACTAGCCTTATGACATTGATTTCATGGCTGAGTGATATTCCATTGTACATAAGGACCACAACTTCTTTATCCATTTTTCTCTTTCCTGGGATATTTAAGGTGGAATGAAGTGGAGGTCCTTGGCAACAGAGCAGCCCTAAACTTTGGTGTGCTTGTGTCTTGCTGATTTTTAATTTTCCCAATTTATACCCCCATGCGTGGAAGTGCCCTTAGCGCTCTAAGCTGTGTTTTTTAGATGTTTCAGGACACACTGTAACCTTCTCCAGCGTGGCTGTTGGCAATTTACATCCCGCCCTTCAGCGTAGCAAGGCTCCCATTTCTCCATGGCCTGTCCTGCATTTCTGGTTTTGACACTTTTCTCAGCATGGCCCTTTTGACCGATGGGAAGCGAGACTTCTTTGTAGCGCTGATTTGCCTTTCCAGGTTGCTTGGTTGGCCAAAAAGGGCGTATGCGTTTTTTCCTGAATATATTCAGGAAAAATCGCATACGCCCTTTTTGGCCAAGGGCCTCATTGTCAACGTTTTGCCGCTTTTCATGTGCTTTAAAGGCGATTCGAATCTACCTCCTGAAATCTGTTTCCTGCAATTCTGCCTTGATTTCAAATCCTCTTCTTTGCCTTCCCTCAATATATTTGTGGACGAGAGTTATCATTTATAACTCTGCAGGTTTGTGAATTGCAGTGCCCTGAAGCTCCATTTTACAACTCGCTTTTTGGGAGCTGGCCGTAAAAGCGCAGGATGGTTTCAGGCCCTGTGCTGGTTCCGGGGGGCAGCTGAGCCTGTGGTTAATTCTTCTTCCTGATGGGAAAATAGAGTGACCTGTGCCTGTCCCAACACCTAGAGCTAGCCTCTCATTGGTTCCCCATCTTCCCATTCATCCTCAGGACAAATTGCAACCTGTACGGAACAGGAGGTTAAAGGTGCTGATGCTCCAAGTAGGGAGATTGCTAGTAAAGTGGCTGGAATGGCGAACCCGAGCACAAGGAGATGAGAAATGAGGTGCGTTTTAGGAACCTTTCCCCATCACACGGTGTACCATCTTCTGGGTTTCTCATGCATGTTTTCGATGTAGGAAGATGCCCTTGAACCTCGAGATTTGGGACCCATGCGATGGGTACCACGCAGTATTACTTTAAAGGGTCTGCGTTTGCTCACCCAGCCTCACCAAATCTCTCAGCCCCAAGAGTGTCCACCCTTATGTCTCATCCAGCTGTGGGTCTAGATATGGTCAATCCAGGTTCCATCACAGCCCCTGAACGAATTGTGTAAGAATTTCTCTCTCTTTCACTGTCTTTGTTTCATGGGTTTTTAAAAGTAATTTATTTTTATAATGGGGTTTAGCTGCTTTTCACGGCTGTGTTTATGCCGCTTTACACCCACTTGACACACTAACAGAGAGATTTCAATACATAGGTTTTAAGTTTATTACTAGTCAGATATATCCTTGTGTGGTGAATAGGGGGTGTTGAGTCCAGTTCTCTGAGCAAGGAGTAGGTCTTGTCTATTACATGTTGGGTTTATGGAACTGTATCTCAGCTAATTTGAAACCCTTGTTTTATGTATCACCCCACCTCACCTTTCCTGTTAAGCAGCCATAGTGTGTTTTCTGCATGTGTGACTCTGTTCTGTTTTGTAATTCAGTTCAAGTGTAATGGTTTTTACTTTCCCTGTATAAGTGATATCTTATGAGAAGTGTCCTTTTCTGTGTGACTTATTTCACTTAGAATCGTCGTACCTAAATCCACTCATCATGCTGCTACTAGCCTTATGACATTGATTTCATGGCTGAGTGATATTCCATTGTACATAAGGACCACAACTTCTTTATCCATTTTTCTCTTTCCTGGGATATTTAAGGTGGAATGAAGTGGAGGTCCTTGGCAACAGAGCAGCCCTAAACTTTGGTGTGCTTGAGTCTTGCTGATTTTTAATTTTCCCAATTTATACCCCCATGCGTGGAAGTGCCCTATGCGCTCTAAGCTGTGTTTTTTAGATGTTTCAGGACACACCGTACCCTTCTCCAGCGTGGCTGTTGGCAATTTACATTCCGCCCATCAGCGTAGCAAGGCTCCCATTTCTCCATGGCCTGTTTTGCATTTCTGGTTTTGACACTTTTCTCAGCATGGCCCTTTTGACCGATGGGCAGCGAGACTTCTTTGTAGCGCTGATTTGCCTTTCCAGGTTGCTTGGTTGGCCAAAAAGGGCGTATGCGTTTTTTCCTGAATATATTCAGGAAAAAACGCATACGCCCTTTTTGGCCAAGGGCCTCATTGTCAACGTTTTGCTGCTTTTCATGTGCTTTAAAGGCGATTCGAATCTACCTCCTGAAATCTGTTTCCTGCAATTCTGCCTTGATTTCAAATCCTCTTCTTTGCCTTCCCTCAATATATTTGTGGACGAGAGTTATCATTTATAACTCTGCAGGTTTGTGAATTGCAGTGCCCTGAAGCTCCATTTTACAACTTGCTTTTTTGGGAGCTGGCCGCAAAAGCGCCGGATGGCTTCAGGCCCTGTTCTGGTTCTGGGGGGCAGGCTGAGCCTGTGGATAATTCTTCTTCCTGATGGGAAAATAGAGTGACCTGTGTCTGTCCCAATACCAAGAGCTAGTCTCTCATTGCTTCCCCGTCTTCCCGTTCATCCTCAGGACAAATTGCAACCTGTACGGAACAGGAGGTTAAAGGTGCTGATACTCCAAGTAGGGAGATTGCTAGTAAAGTGGCTGGAATTGCGAACCCGAGCTCAAGGAGATGACAAATGAGGTGCGTTTTAGAAAGCTTTCCCCATCACACGGTGTACCATCATCTGGGTTTCTCATGCATGTTTTCGATGTAGGAAGATGCCCTTGAACCTGGAGATTTGGGACACATGGGATGGGTACCACACAGTATTACTTTAAAGGGTCTGCGTTTGCTCACCCAACCTCACCAAACCTCTCAGCCCCAAGAGTGTCCACCCTTATGTCTCATCCAGCTGTGGGTCTAGATATGGTCAATCCGGGTTGCATCACAGCCCCTGAACGAATTGTGTAAGAATTTCTCTCTCTTTCTCTGTCTTTGTTTCATGGGTTTTTAAAAGTAATTTATTTTTATAATGGGGTTTACCTGCTTTTCACTGCTGTGTTTATGCCGCTTTACACCCACTTGACACACTAACAGAGAGATTTCAATACATAGGTTTTAAGATTATTACTAGTCAGATATATCCTTGTGTGGTGAATAGGGGGTGTCAAGTCCAGTTCTCTGAGCAAGGAGTAGGTCTTGTCTATTACATGTTGGGTTTATGGAACGGTATCTCAGCTAATTTGAAACCCTTGTTTTATGTATCACCCCACCTCACTTTTCCTGTTAAGCAGCCATAGTGTGTTTTCTGCATGTGTGACTCTGTTCTGTTTTGGAATTCAGTTCAAGTGTAATGGTTTTTACTTTCCCTGTATAAGTGATATCTTATGAGAAGTGTCCTTTTCTGTGTGACTTATTTCACTTAGAATCGACGTACCTAAATCCACTCATCATGCTGCTACTAGCCTTATGACATTGATTTCATGGCTGAGTGATATTCCATTGTACATAAGGACCACAACTTCTTTATCCATTTTTCTCTTTCCTGGGATATTTAAGGTGGAATGAAGTGGAGGTCCTTGGCAACAGAGCAGCCCTAAACTTTGGTGTGCTTGTGTCTTGCTGATTTTTAATTTTCCCAATTTATACCCCCATGCGTGGAAGTGCCCTTAGCGCTCTAAGCTGTGTTTTTTAGATGTTTCAGGACACACTGTACCCTTCTCCAGCGTGGCTGTTGGCAATTTACATCCCGCCCATCAGCGTAGCAAGGCTCCCATTTCTCCATGGCCTGTCCTGCATTTCTGGTTTTGACACTTTTCTCAGCATGGCCCTTTTGACCGATGGGAAGCGAGACTTCTTTGTAGCGCTGATTTGCCTTTCCAGGTTGCTTGGTTGGCCAAAAAGGGCGTATGCGTTTTTTCCTGAATATATTCAGGAAAAAACGCATACGCCCTTCTTGGCCAAGGGCCTCATTGTCAACGTTTTGCTGCTTTTCATGTGCTTTAAAGGCGATTCGAATCTACCTCCTGAAATCTGTTTCCTGCAATTCTGCCTTGATTTCAAATCCTCTTCTTTGCCTTCCCTCAATATATTTGTGGACGAGAGTTATCATTTATAACTCTGCAGGTTTGTGAATTGCAGTGCCCTGAAGCTCCATTTTACAACTCCCTTTTTGGGAGCTGGCCGTAAAAGCGCAGGATGGTTTCAGGCCCTGTGCTGGTTCCGGGGGGCAGCTGAGCCTGTGGTTAATTCTTCTTCCTGATGGGAAAATAGAGTGACCTGTGCCTGTCCCAACACCTAGAGCTAGCCTCTCATTGGTTCCCCATCTTCCCATTCATCCTCAGGACAAATTGCAACCTGTACGGAACAGGAGGTTAAAGGTGCTGATGCTCCAAGTAGGGAGATTGCTAGTAAAGTGGCTGGAATGGCGAACCCGAGCACAAGGAGATGAGAAATGAGGTGCGTTTTAGGAACCTTTCCCCATCACACGGTGTACCATCTTCTGGGTTTCTCATGCATGTTTTCGATGTAGGAAGATGCCCTTGAACCTCGAGATTTGGGACCCATGCGATGGGTACCACGCAGTATTACTTTAAAGGGTCTGCGTTTGCTCACCCAGCCTCACCAAATCTCTCAGCCCCAAGAGTGTCCACCCTTATGTCTCATCCAGCTGTGGGTCTAGATATGGTCAATCCAGGTTCCATCACAGCCCCTGAACGAATTGTGTAAGAATTTCTCTCTCTTTCACTGTCTTTGTTTCATGGGTTTTTAAAAGTAATTTATTTTTATAATGGGGTTTAGCTGCTTTTCACGGCTGTGTTTATGCTGCTTTACACCCACTTGACACACTAACAGAGAGATTTCAATACATAGGTTTTAAGATTATTACTAGTCAGATATATCCTTGTGTGGTGAATAGGGGGTGTTGAGTCCAGTTCTCTGAGCAAGGAGTAGGTCTTGTCTATTACATGTTGGGTTTATGGAACTGTATCTCAGGTAATTTGAAACCCTTGTTTTATGTATCACCCCACCTCACCTTTCCTGTTAAGCAGCCATAGTGTGTTTTCTGCATGTGTGACTCTGTTCTGTTTTGGAATTCAGTTCAAGTGTAATGGTTTTTACTTTCCCTGTATAAGTGATATCTTATGAGAAGTGTCCTTTTCTGTGTGACTTATTTCACTTAGAATCGTCGTACCTAAATCCACTCATCATGCTGCTACTAGCCTTATGATATTGATTTCATGGCTGAGTGATATTCCATTGTACATAAGGACCACAACTTCTTTATCCATTTTTCTCTTTCCTGGGATATTTAAGGTGGAATGAAGTGGAGGTCCTTGGCAACAGAGCAGCCCTAAACTTTGGTGTGCTTGTGTCTTGCTGATTTTTAATTTTCCCAATTTATACCCCCATGCGTGGAAGTGCCCTATGCGCTCTAAGCTGTGTTTTTTAGATGTTTCAGGACACACCGTACCCTTCTCCAGCGTGGCTGTTGGCAATTTACATTCCGCCCATCAGCGTAGCAAGGCTCCCATTTCTCCATGGCCTGTTCTGCATTTCTGGTTTTGACACTTTTCTCAGCATGGCCCTTTTGACCGATGGGCAGCGAGACTTCTTTGTAGCGCTGATTTGCCTTTCCAGGTTGCTTGGTTGGCCAAAAAGGGCGTATGCGTTTTTTCCTGAATATATTCAGGAAAAAACGCATACGCCCTTTTTGGCCAAGGGCATCATTGTCAACGTTTTGCCGCTTTTCATGTGCTTTAAAGGCGATTCGAATCTACCTCCTGAAATCTGTTTCCTGCAATTCTGCCTTGATTTCAAATCCTCTTCTTTGCCTTCCCTCAATATATTTGTGGACGAGAGTTATCATTTATAACTCTGCAGGTTTGTGAATTGCAGTGCCCTGAAGCTCCATTTTACAACTCGCTTTTTGGGAGCTGGCCGTAAAAGCGCAGGATGGTTTCAGGCCCTGTGCTTGTTCCGGGGGGCAGCTGAGCCTGTGGTTAATTCTTCTTCCTGATGGGAAAATAGAGTGACCTGTGCCTGTCCCAAAACCTAGAGCTAGCCTCTCATTGGTTCCCCATCTTCCCATTCATCCTCAGGACAAATTGCAACCTGTACGGAACAGGAGGTTAAAGGTGCTGATGCTCCAAGTAGGGAGATTGCTAGTAAAGTGGCTGGAATGGCGAACCCGAGCACAAGGAGATGAGAAATGAGGTGCGTTTTAGGAACCTTTCCCCATCACACGGTGTACCATCTTCTGGGTTTCTCATGCATGTTTTCGATGTAGGAAGATGCCCTTGAACCTCGAGATTTGGGACCCATGCGATGGGTACCACGCAGTATTACTTTAAAGGGTCTGCGTTTGCTCACCCAGCCTCACCAAATCTCTCAGCCCCAAGAGTGTCCACCCTTATGTCTCATCCAGCTGTGGGTCTAGATATGGTCAATCCAGGTTCCATCACAGCCCCTGAACGAATTGTGTAAGAATTTCTCTCTCTTTCACTGTCTTTGTTTCATGGGTTTTTAAAAGTAATTTATTTTTATAATGGGGTTTAGCTGCTTTTCACTGCTGTGTTTATGCCTCTTTACGCCCACTTGACACACTAACAGAGAGATTTCAATACATAGGTTTTAAGATTATTACTAGTCAGATATATCCTTGTGTGGTGAATAGGGGGTGTTGAGTCCAGTTCTCTGAGCAAGGAGTTGGTCTTGTCTATTACATATTGGGATTATGGAACGGTATCTCAGCTAATTTGAAACCCTTGTTTTATGTATCACCCCACCTCACCTTTCCTGTTAAGCAGCCATAGTGTGTTTTCTGCATTTGTGACTCTGTTCTGTTTTATAATTCAGTTCGAGTGTAACGGTTTTTACTTTCCCTGTATAAGTGATATCTTATGAGAAGTGTCCTTTTCTGTGTGAATTATTTCACTTAGAATCGTCGTACCTAAATCCACTCATCATGCTGCTACTAGACTTATGACATTGATTTCATGGCTGAGTGATATTCCATTGTACATAAGGACCACAACTTCTTTATCCATTTTTCTCTTTCCTGGGATATTTAAGGTGGAATGAAGTGGAGGTCCTTGGCAACAGAGCAGCCCTAAACTTTGGTGTGCTTGTGTCTTGCTGATTTTTAATTTTCCCAATTTATACCCCCATGCGTGGAAGTGCCCTATGCGCTCTAAGCTGTGTTTTTTAGATGTTTCAGGACACACCGTACCCTTCTCCAGCGTGGCTGTTGGCAATTTACATTCCGCCCATCAGCGTAGCAAGGCTCCCATTTCTCCATGGCCTGTTCTGCATTTCTGGTTTTGACACTTTTCTCAGCATGGCCCTTTTGACCGATGGGCAGCGAGACTTCTTTGTAGCGCTGATTTGCCTTTCCAGGTTGCTTGGTTGGCCAAAAAGGGCGTATGCGTTTTTTCCTGAATATATTCAGGAAAAAACGCATATGCCCTTTATGGCCAAGGGCATCATTGTCAACGTTTTGCCGCTTTTCATGTGCTTTAAAGGCGATTCGATTCTACCTCCTGAAATCTGTTTCCTGCAATTCTGCCTTGATTTCAAATCCTCTTCTTTGCCTTCCCTCAATATATTTGTGGACGAGAGTTATCATTTATAACACTGCAGGTTTGTGAATTGCAGTGCCCTGAAGCTCCATTTTACAACTCGCTTTTTTGGGAGCTGGCCGCAAAAGCGCAGGATGGCTTCAGGTCCTGTTCTGGTTCTGGGGGGCATGCTGAGCCTGTGGATAATTCTTCTTCCTGATGGGAAAATAGAGTGACCTGTGTCTGTCCCAATACCAAGAGCTAGTCTCTCATTGCTTCCCCGTCTTCCCGTTCATCCTCAGGACAAATTGCAACCTGTACAGAACAGGAGGTTAAAGGTGCTGATACTCCAAGTAGGGAGATTGCTAGTAAAGTGGCTGGAATTGCGAACCCGAGCTCAAGGAGATGACAAATGAGGTGCGTTTTAGAAAGCTTTCCCCATCACACGGTGTACCATCTTCTGGGTTTCTCATGCATGTTTTCGATGTAGGAAGATGCCCTTGAACCTGGAGATTTGGGACACATGGGATGGGTACCACACAGTATTACTTTAAAGGGTCTGCGTTTGCTCACCCAACCTCACCAAACCTCTCAGCCCCAAGAGTGTCCACCCTTATGTCTCATCCAGCTGTGGGTCTAGATATGGTCAATCCGGGTTGCATCACAGCCCCTGAACGAATTGTGTAAGAATTTCTCTCTCTTTCTCTGTCTTTGTTTCATGGGTTTTTAAAAGTAATTTATTTTTATAATGGGGTTTAGCTGCTTTTCACTGCTGTGTTTATGCCGCTTTACACCCACTTGACACACTAACAGAGAGATTTCAATACATAGGTTTTAAGATTATTACTAGTCAGATATATCCTTGTGTGGTGAATAGGGGGTGTTAAGTCCAGTTCTCTGAGCAAGGAGTAGGTCTTGTCTATTACATGTTGGGTTTATGGAACTGTATCTCAGGTAATTTGAAACCCTTGTTTTATGTATCACCCCACCTCACCTTTCCTGTTAAGCAGCCATAGTGTGTTTTCTGCATGTGTGACTCTGTTCTGTTTTGGAATTCAGTTCAAGTGTAATGGTTTTTACTTTCCCTGTATAAGTGATATCTTATGAGAAGTGTCCTTTTCTGTGTGACTTATTTCACTTAGAATCGTCGTACCTAAATCCACTCATCATGCTGCTACTAGCCTTATGACATTGATTTCATGGCTGAGTGATATTCCATTGTACATAAGGACCACAACTTCTTTATCCATTTTTTTCTTTCCTGGGATATTTAAGGTGGAATGAAGTGGAGGTCCTTGGCAACAGAGCAGCCCTAAACTTTGGTGTGCTTGTGTCTTGCTGATTTTTAATTTTCCCAATTTATACCCCCATGCGTGGAAGTGCCCTATGCGCTCTAAGCTGTGTTTTTTAGATGTTTCAGGACACACCGTACCCTTCGCCAGCGTGGCTGTTGGCAATTTACATTCCGCCCATCAGCGTAGCAAGGCTCCCATTTCTCCATGGCCTGTTCTGCATTTCTGGTTTTGACACTTTTCTCAGCATGGCCCTTTTGACCGATGGGCAGCGAGACTTCTTTGTAGCGCTGATTTGCCTTTCCAGGTTGCTTGGTTGGCCAAAAAGGGCGTATGCGTTTTTTCCTGAATATATTCAGGAAAAAACGCATACGCCCTTTTTGGCCAAGGGCATCATTGTCAACGTTTTGCCGCTTTTCATGTGCTTTAAAGGCGATTCGAATCTACCTCCTGAAATCTGTTTCCTGCAATTCTGCCTTGATTTCAAATCCTCTTCTTTGCCTTCCCTCAATATATTTGTGGACGAGAGTTATCATTTATAACTCTGCAGGTTTGTGAATTGCAGTGCCCTGAAGCTCCATTTTACAACTCGCTTTTTGGGAGCTGGCCGTAAATGCGCAGGATGGTTTCAGGCCCTGTGCTGGTTCCGGGGGGCAGCTGAGCCTGTGGTTAATTCTTCTTCCTGATGGGAAAATAGAGTGACCTGTGCCTGTCCCAACACCTAGAGCTAGCCTCTCATTGGTTCCCCATCTTCCCATTCATCCTCAGGACAAATTGCAACCTGTACGGAACAGGAGGTTAAAGGTGCTGATGCTCCAAGTATGGAGATTGCTAGTAAAGTGGCTGGAATGGCGAACCCGAGCACAAGGAGATGAGAAATGAGGTGCGTTTTAGGAACCTTTCCCCATCACACGGTGTACCATCTTCTGGGTTTCTCATGCATGTTTTCGATGTAGGAAGATGCCCTTGAACCTCGAGATTTGGGACCCATGCGATGGGTACCACGCAGTATTACTTTAAAGGGTCTGCGTTTGCTCACCCAGCCTCACCAAATCTCTCAGCCCCAAGAGTGTCCACCCTTATGTCTCATCCAGCTGTGGGTCTAGATATGGTCAATCCAGGTTCCATCACAGCCCCTGAACGAATTGTGTAAGAATTTCTCTCTCTTTCACTGTCTTTGTTTCATGGGTTTTTAAAAGTAATTTATTTTTATAATGGGGTTTAGCTGCTTTTCACTGCTGTGTTTATGCCTCTTTACGCCCACTTGACACACTAACAGAGAGATTTCAATACATAGGTTTTAAGATTATTACTAGTCAGATATATCCTTGTGTGGTGAATAGGGGGTGTTGAGTCCAGTTCTCTGAGCAAGGAGTTGGTCTTGTCTATTACATATTGGGATTATGGAACGGTATCTCAGCTAATTTGAAACCCTTGTTTTATGTATCACCCCACCTCACCTTTCCTGTTAAGCAGCCATAGTGTGTTTTCTGCATTTGTGACTCTGTTCTGTTTTATAATTCAGTTCGAGTGTAACGGTTTTTACTTTCCCTGTATAAGTGATATCTTATGAGAAGTGTCCTTTTCTGTGTGAATTATTTCACTTAGAATCGTCGTACCTAAATCCACTCATCATGCTGCTACTAGACTTATGACATTGATTTCATGGCTGAGTGATATTCCATTGTACATAAGGACCACAACTTCTTTATCCATTTTTCTCTTTCCTGGGATATTTAAGGTGGAATGAAGTGGAGGTCCTTGGCAACAGAGCAGCCCTAAACTTTGGTGTGCTTGTGTCTTGCTGATTTTTAATTTTCCCAATTTATACCCCCATGCGTGGAAGTGCCCTATGCGCTCTAAGCTGTGTTTTTTAGATGTTTCAGGACACACCGTACCCTTCTCCAGCGTGGCTGTTGGCAATTTACATTCCGCCCATCAGCGTAGCAAGGCTCCCATTTCTCCATGGCCTGTTCTGCATTTCTGGTTTTGACACTTTTCTCAGCATGGCCCTTTTGACCGATGGGCAGCGAGACTTCTTTGTAGCGCTGATTTGCCTTTCCAGGTTGCTTGGTTGGCCAAAAAGGGCGTATGCGTTTTTTCCTGAATATATTCAGGAAAAAACGCATACGCCCTTTATGGCCAAGGGCATCATTGTCAACGTTTTGCCGCTTTTCATGTGCTTTAAAGGCGATTCGATTCTACCTCCTGAAATCTGTTTCCTGCAATTCTGCCTTGATTTCAAATCCTCTTCTTTGCCTTCCCTCAATATATTTGTGGACGAGAGTTATCATTTATAACACTGCAGGTTTGTGAATTGCAGTGCCCTGAAGCTCCATTTTACAACTCGCTTTTTTGGGAGCTGGCCGCAAAAGCGCAGGATGGCTTCAGGTCCTGTTCTGGTTCTGGGGGGCATGCTGAGCCTGTGGATAATTCTTCTTCCTGATGGGAAAATAGAGTGACCTGTGTCTGTCCCAATACCAAGAGCTAGTCTCTCATTGCTTCCCCGTCTTCCCGTTCATCCTCAGGACAAATTGCAACCTGTACGGAACAGGAGGTTAAAGGTGCTGATACTCCAAGTAGGGAGATTGCTAGTAAAGTGGCTGGAATTGCGAACCCGAGCTCAAGGAGATGACAAATGAGGTGCGTTTTAGAAAGCTTTCCCCATCACACGGTGTACCATCTTCTGGGTTTCTCATGCATGTTTTCGATGTAGGAAGATGCCCTTGAACCTGGAGATTTGGGACACATGGGATGGGTACCACACAGTATTACTTTAAAGGGTCTGCGTTTGCTCACCCAACCTCACCAAACCTCTCAGCCCCAAGAGTGTCCACCCTTATGTCTCATCCAGCTGTGGGTCTAGATATGGTCAATCCGGGTTGCATCACAGCCCCTGAACGAATTGTGTAAGAATTTCTCTCTCTTTCTCTGTCTTTGTTTCATGGGTTTTTAAAAGTAATTTATTTTTATAATGGGGTTTACCTGCTTTTCACTGCTGTGTTTATGCCGCTTTACACCCACTTGACACACTAACAGAGAGATTTCAATACATAGGTTTTAAGATTATTACTAGTCAGATATATCCTTGTGTGGTGAATAGGGGGTGTTAAGTCCAGTTCTCTGAGCAAGGAGTAGGTCTTGTCTATTACATGTTGGGTTTATGGAACTGTATCTCAGGTAATTTGAAACCCTTGTTTTATGTATCACCCCACCTCACCTTTCCTGTTAAGCAGCCATAGTGTGTTTTCTGCATGTGTGACTCTGTTCTGTTTTGGAATTCAGTTCAAGTGTAATGGTTTTTACTTTCCCTGTATAAGTGATATCTTATGAGAAGTGTCCTTTTCTGTGTGACTTATTTCACTTAGAATCGTCGTACCTAAATCCACTCATCATGCTGCTACTAGCCTTATGACATTGATTTCATGGCTGAGTGATATTCCATTGTACATAAGGACCACAACTTCTTTATCCATTTTTTTCTTTCCTGGGATATTTAAGGTGGAATGAAGTGGAGGTCCTTGGCAACAGAGCAGCCCTAAACTTTGGTGTGCTTGTGTCTTGCTGATTTTTAATTTTCCCAATTTATACCCCCATGCGTGGAAGTGCCCTATGCGCTCTAAGCTGTGTTTTTTAGATGTTTCAGGACACACCGTACCCTTCGCCAGCGTGGCTGTTGGCAATTTACATTCCGCCCATCAGCGTAGCAAGGCTCCCATTTCTCCATGGCCTGTTCTGCATTTCTGGTTTTGACACTTTTCTCAGCATGGCCCTTTTGACCGATGGGCAGCGAGACTTCTTTGTAGCGCTGATTTGCCTTTCCAGGTTGCTTGGTTGGCCAAAAAGGGCGTATGCGTTTTTTCCTGAATATATTCTGGAAAAAACGCATACGCCCTTTTTGGCCAAGGGCATCATTGTCAATGTTTTGCCGCTTTTCATGTGCTTTAAAGGCGATTCGAATCTACCTCCTGAAATCTGTTTCCTGCAATTCTGCCTTGATTTCAAATCCTCTTTTTTGCCTTCCCTCAATATATTTGTGGACGAGAGTTATCATTTATAACTCTGCAGGTTTGTGAATTGCAGTGCCCTGAAGCTCCATTTTACAACTCGCTTTTTGGGAGCTGGCCGTAAATGCGCAGGATGGTTTCAGGCCCTGTGCTGGTTCCGGGGGGCAGCTGAGCCTGTGGTTAATTCTTCTTCCTGATGGGAAAATAGAGTGACCTGTGCCTGTCCCAACACCTAGAGCTAGCCTCTCATTGGTTCCCCATCTTCCCATTCATCCTCAGGACAAATTGCAACCTGTACGGAACAGGAGGTTAAAGGTGCTGATGCTCCAAGTAGGGAGATTGCTAGTAAAGTGGCTGGAATGGCGAACCCGAGCACAAGGAGATGAGAAATGAGGTGCGTTTTAGGAACCTTTCCCCATCACACGGTGTACCATCTTCTGGGTTTCTCATGCATGTTTTCGATGTAGGAAGATGCCCTTGAACCTCGAGATTTGGGACCCATGCGATGGGTACCACGCAGTATTACTTTAAAGGGTCTGCGTTTGCTCACCCAGCCTCACCAAATCTCTCAGCCCCAAGAGTGTCCACCCTTATGTCTCATCCAGCTGTGGGTCTAGATATGGTCAATCCAGGTTCCATCACAGCCCCTGAACGAATTGTGTAAGAATTTCTCTCTCTTTCACTGTCTTTGTTTCATGGGTTTTTAAAAGTAATTTATTTTTATAATGGGGTTTAGCTGCTTTTCACGGCTGTGTT
Source organism: Balaenoptera physalus (assembly GCF_965194825.1). Taxonomy (NCBI): domain Eukaryota; kingdom Metazoa; phylum Chordata; class Mammalia; order Artiodactyla; family Balaenopteridae; genus Balaenoptera; species Balaenoptera physalus. The sequence continues at coordinate 358,274 of NW_028126413.1, read as the reverse complement.
TATGCCGCTTTACACCCACTTGACACACTAACAGAGAGATTTCAATACATAGGTTTTAAGATTATTACTAGTCAGATATATCCTTGTGTGGTGAATAGGGGGTGTTGAGTCCAGTTCTCTGAGCAAGGAGTAGGTCTTGTCTATTACATGTTGGGTTTATGGAACTGTATCTCAGGTAATTTGAAACCCTTGTTTTATGTATCACCCCACCTCACCTTTCCTGTTAAGCAGCCATAGTGTGTTTTCTGCATGTGTGACTCTGTTCTGTTTTGTAATTCAGTTCAAGTGTAATGGTTTTTACTTTCCCTGTATAAGTGATATCTTATGAGAAGTGTCCTTTTCTGTGTGACTTATTTCACTTAGAATCGTCGTACCTAAATCCACTCATCATGCTGCTACTAGCCTTATGACATTGATTTCATGGCTGAGTGATATTCCATTGTACATAAGGACCACAACTTCTTTATCCATTTTTCTCTTTCCTGGGATATTTAAGGTGGAATGAAGTGGAGGTCCTTGGCAACAGAGCAGCCCTAAACTTTGGTGTGCTTGTGTCTTGCTGATTTTTAATTTTCCCAATTTATACCCCCATGCGTGGAAGTGCCCTATGCGCTCTAAGCTGTGTTTTTTAGATGTTTCAGGACACACCGTACCCTTCTCCAGCGTGGCTGTTGGCAATTTACATTCCGCCCATCAGCGTAGCAAGGCTCCCATTTCTCCATGGCCTGTTCTGCATTTCTGGTTTTGACACTTTTCTCAGCATGGCCCTTTTGACCGATGGGCAGCGAGACTTCTTTGTAGCGCTGATTTGCCTTTCCAGGTTGCTTGGTTGGCCAAAAAGGGCGTATGCGTTTTTTCCTGAATATATTCAGGAAAAAACGCATACGCCCTTTTTGCCCAAGGGCATCATTGTCAACGTTTTGCCGCTTTTCATGTGCTTTAAAGGCGATTCGAATCTACCTCCTGAAATCTGTTTCCTGCAATTCTGCCTTGATTTCAAATCCTCTTCTTTGCCTTCCCTCAATATATTTGTGGACGAGAGTTATCATTTATAACTCTGCAGGTTTGTGAATTGCAGTGCCCTGAAGCTCCATTTTACAACTTGCTTTTTTGGAGCTGGCCGCAAAAGCCCAGGATGGCTTCAGGCCCTGTTCTGGTTCTGGGGGGCAGGCTGAGCCTGTGGATAATTCTTCTTCCTGATGGGAAAATAGAGTGACCTGTGTCTGTCCCAATACCAAGAGCTAGTCTCTCATTGCTTCCCCGTCTTCCCGTTCATCCTCAGGACAAATTGCAACCTGTACGGAACAGGAGGTTAAAGGTGCTGATACTCCAAGTAGGGAGATTGCTAGTAAAGTGGCTGGAATTGCGAACCCGAGCTCAAGGAGATGACAAATGAGGTGCGTTTTAGAAAGCTTTCCCCATCACACGGTGTACCATCTTCTGGGTTTCTCATGCATGTTTTCGATGTAGGAAGATGCCCTTGAACCTGGAGATTTGGGACACATGGGATGGGTACCACACAGTATTACTTTAAAGGGTCTGCGTTTGCTCACCCAACCTCACCAAACCTCTCAGCCCCAAGAGTGTCCACCCTTATGTCTCATCCAGCTGTGGGTCTAGATATGGTCAATCCGGGTTGCATCACAGCCCCTGAACGAATTGTGTAAGAATTTCTCTCTCTTTCTCTGTCTTTGTTTCATGGGTTTTTAAAAGTAATTTATTTTTATAATGGGGTTTACCTGCTTTTCACTGCTGTGTTTATGACGCTTTACACCCACTTGACACACTAACAGAGAGATTTCAATACATAGGTTTTAAGATTATTACTAGTCAGATATATCCTTGTGTGGTGAATAGGGGGTGTTAAGTCCAGTTCTCTGAGCAAGGAGTAGGTCTTGTCTATTACATGTTGGGTTTATGGAACGGTATCTCAGCTAATTTGAAACCCTTGTTTTATGTATCACCCCACCTCACTTTTCCTGTTAAGCAGCCATAGTGTGTTTTCTGCATGTGTGACTCTGTTCTGTTTTGGAATTCAGTTCAAGTGTAATGGTTTTTACTTTCCCTGTATAAGTGATATCTTATGAGAAGTGTCCTTTTCTGTGAGACTTATTTCACTTAGAATCGACGTACCTAAATCCACTCATCATGCTGCTACTAGCCTTATGACATTGATTTCATGGCTGAGTGATATTCCATTGTACATAAGGACCACAACTTCTTTATCCATTTTTCTCTTTCCTGGGATATTTAAGGTGGAATGAAGTGGAGGTCCTTGGCAACAGATCAGCCCTAAACTTTGGTGTGCTTGTGCCTTGCTGATTTTTAACTTTCCCAATTTATACCCCCATGCATGGAAGTGCCCTATGCTCTCTAAGCTGTGTTTTTTAGATGTTTCAGGACACACTGTACCCTTCTCCAGCGTGGCTGTTGGCAATTTACATCCCGCCCATCAGCGTAGCAAGGCTCCCATTTCTCCATGGCCTGTCCTGCATTTCTGGTTTTGACACTTTTCTCAGCATGGCCCTTTTGACCGATGGGAAGCGAGACTTCTTTGTAGCGCTGATTTGCCTTTCCAGGTTGCTTGGTTGGCCAAAAAGGGCGTATGCGTTTTTTCCTGAATATATTCAGGAAAAAACGCATACGCCCTTTTTGGCCAAGGGCCTCATTGTCAACGTTTTGCTGCTTTTCATGTGCTTTAAAGGCGATTCGAATCTACCTCCTGAAATCTGTTTCCTGCAATTCTGCCTTGATTTCAAATCCTCTTCTTTGCCTTCCCTCAATATATTTGTGGACGAGAGTTATCATTTATAACTCTGCAGGTTTGTGAATTGCAGTGCCCTGAAGCTCCATTTTACAACTCGCTTTTTGGGAGCTGGCCGTTAAAGCGCAGGATGGTTTCAGGCCCTGTGCTGGTTCCGGGGGGCAGCTGAGCCTGTGGTTAATTCTTCTTCCTGATGGGAAAATAGAGTGACCTGTGCCTGTCCCAACACCTAGAGCTAGCCTCTCATTGGTTCCCCATCTTCCCATTCATCCTCAGGACAAATTGCAACCTGTACGGAACAGGAGGTTAAAGGTGCTGATGCTCCAAGTAGGGAGATTGCTAGTAAAGTGGCTGGAATGGCGAACCCGAGCACAAGGAGATGAGAAATGAGGTGCGTTTTAGGAACCTTTCCCCATCACACGGTGTACCATCTTCTGGGTTTCTCATGCATGTTTTCGATATAGGAAGATGCCCTTGAACCTCGAGATTTGGGACCCATGCGATGGGTACCACGCAGTATTACTTTAAAGGGTCTGCGTTTGCTCACCCAGCCTCACCAAATCTCTCAGCCCCAAGAGTGTCCACCCTTATGTCTCATCCAGCTGTGGGTCTAGATATGGTCAATCCAGGTTCCATCACAGCCCCTGAACGAATTGTGTAAGAATTTCTCTCTCTTTCACTGTCTTTGTTTCATGGGTTTTTAAAAGTAATTTATTTTTATAATGGGGTTTAGCTGCTTTTCACGGCTGTGTTTATGCCGCTTTACACCCACTTGACACACTAACAGAGAGATTTCAATACATAGGTTTTAAGTTTATTACTAGTCAGATATATCCTTGTGTGGTGAATAGGGGGTGTTGAGTCCAGTTCTCTGAGCAAGGAGTAGGTCTTGTCTATTACATGTTGGGTTTATGGAACTGTATCTCAGGTAATTTGAAACCCTTGTTTTATGTATCACCCCACCTCACCTTTCCTGTTAAGCAGCCATAGTGTGTTTTCTGCATGTGTGACTCTGTTCTGTTTTGTAATTCAGTTCAAGTGTAATGGTTTTTACTTTCCCTGTATAAGTGATATCTTATGAGAAATGTCCTTTTCTGTGTGACTTATTTCACTTAGAATCGTCGTACCTAAATCCACTCATCATGCTGCTACTAGCCTTATGACATTGATTTCATGGCTGAGTGATATTCCATTGTACATAAGGACCACAACTTCTTTATCCATTTTTCTCTTTCCTGGGATATTGAAGGTGGAATGAAGTGGAGGTCCTTGGCAACAGAGCAGCCCTGAACTTTGGTGTGCTTGTGTCTTGCTGATTTTTAATTTTCCCAATTTATACCCCCATGCGTGGAAGTGCCCTATGCGCTCTAAGCTGTGTTTTTTAGATGTTTCAGGACACACCGTACCCTTCTCCAGCGTGGCTGTTGGCAATTTACATTCCGCCCATCAGCGTAGCAAGGCTCCCATTTCTCCATGGCCTGTTCTGCATTTCTGGTTTTGACACTTTTCTCAGCATGACCCTTTTGACCGATGGGCAGCGAGACTTCTTTGTAGCGCTGATTTGCCTTTCCAGGTTGCTTGGTTGGCCAAAAAGGGCGTATGCGTTTTTTCCTGAATATATTCAGGAAAAAACGCATACGCCCTTTTTGGACAAGGGCATCATTGTCAACGTTTTGCCGCTTCTCATGTGCTTTAAAGGCGATTCGAATCTACCTCCTGAAATCTGTTTCCTGCAATTCTGCCTTGATTTCAAATCCTCTTCTTTGCCTTCCCTCAATATATTTGTGGACGAGAGTTATCATTTATAACTCTGCAGGTTTGTGAATTGCAGTGCCCTGAAGCTCCATTTTACAACTTGCTTTTTTGGGAGCTGGCCGCAAAAGCGCAGGATGGCTTCAGGCCCTGTTCTGGTTCTGGGGGGCAGGCTGAGCCTGTGGATAATTCTTCTTCCTGATGGGAAAATAGAGTGACCTGTGTCTGTCCCAATACCAAGAGCTAGTCTCTCATTGCTTCCCCGTCTTCCCGTTCATCCTCAGGACAAATTGCAACCTGTACGGAACAGGAGGTTAAAGGTGCTGATACTCCAAGTAGGGAGATTGCTAGTAAAGTGGCTGGAATTGCGAACCCGAGCTCAAGGAGATGACAAATGAGGTGCGTTTTAGAAAGCTTTCCCCATCACACGGTGTACCATCTTCTGGGTTTCTCATGCATGTTTTCGATGTAGGAAGATGCCCTTGAACCTGGAGATTTGGGACACATGGGATGGGTACCACACAGTATTACTTTAAAGGGTCTGCGTTTGCTCACCCAACCTCACCAAACCTCTCAGCCCCAAGAGTGTCCACCCTTATGTCTCATCCAGCTGTGGGTCTAGATATGGTCAATCCGGGTTGCATCACAGCCCCTGAACGAATTGTGTAAGAATTTCTCTCTCTTTCTCTGTCTTTGTTTCATGGGTTTTTAAAAGTAATTTATTTTTATAATGGGGTTTACCTGCTTTTCACTGCTGTGTTTATGCCGCTTTACACCCACTTGACACACTAACAGAGAGATTTCAATACATAGGTTTTAAGATTATTACTAGTCAGATATATCCTTGTGTGGTGAATAGGGGGTGTTAAGTCCAGTTCTCTGAGCAAGGAGTAGGTCTTGTCTATTACATGTTGGGTTTATGGAACGGTATCTCAGCTAATTTGAAACCCTTGTTTTATGTATCACCCCACCTCACTTTTCCTGTTAAGCAGCCATAGTGTGTTTTCTGCATGTGTGACTCTGTTCTGTTTTGGAATTCAGTTCAAGTGTAATGGTTTTTACTTTCCCTGTATAAGTGATATCTTATGAGAAGTGTCCTTTTCTGTGTGACTTATTTCACTTAGAATCGACGTACCTAAATCCACTCATCATGCTGCTACTAGCCTTATGACATTGATTTCATGGCTGAGTGATATTCCATTGTACATAAGGACCACAACTTCTTTATCCATTTTTCTCTTTCCTGGGATATTTAAGGTGGAATGAAGTGGAGGTCCTTGGCAACAGAGCAGCCCTAAACTTTGGTGTGCTTGTGTCTTGCTGATTTTTAATTTTCCCAATTTATACCCCCATGCGTGGAAGTGCCCTTAGCGCTCTAAGCTGTGTTTTTTAGATGTTTCAGGACACACTGTACCCTTATCCAGCGTGGCTGTTGGCAATTTACATCCCGCCCATCAGCGTAGCAAGGCTCCCATTTCTCCATGGCCTGTCCTGCATTTCTGGTTTTGACACTTTTCTCAGCATGGCCCTTTTGACCGATGGGAAGCGAGACTTCTTTGTAGCGCTGATTTGCCTTTCCAGGTTGCTTGGTTGGCCAAAAAGGGCGTATGCGTTTTTTCCTGAATATATTCAGGAAAAAACGCATACGCCCTTTTTGGCCAAGGGCCTCATTGTCAACGTTTTGCTGCTTTTCATGTGCTTTAAAGGCGATTCGAATCTACCTCCTGAAATCTGTTTCCTGCAATTCTGCCTTGATTTCAAATCCTCTTCTTTGCCTTCCCTCAATATATTTGTGGACGAGAGTTATCATTTATAACTCTGCAGGTTTGTGAATTGCAGTGCCCTGAAGCTCCATTTTACAACTCCCTTTTTGGGAGCTGGCCGTAAAAGCGCAGGATGGTTTCAGGCCCTGAGCTTGTTCCGGGGGGCAGCTGAGCCTGTGGTTAATTCTTCTTCCTGATGGGAAAATAGAGTGACCTGTGCCTGTCCCAACACCTAGAGCTAGCCTCTCATTGGTTCCCCATCTTCCCATTCATCCTCAGGACAAATTGCAACCTGTACGGAACAGGAGGTTAAAGGTGCTGATGCTCCAAGTAGGGAGATTGCTAGTAAAGTGGCTGGAATGGCGAACCCGAGCACAAGGAGATGAGAAATGAGGTGCGTTTTAGGAACCTTTCCCCATCACACGGTGTACCATCTTCTGGGTTTCTCATGCATGTTTTCGATGTAGGAAGATGCCCTTGAACCTCGAGATTTGGGACCCATGCGATGGGTACCACGCAGTATTACTTTAAAGGGTCTGCTTTTGCTCACCCAGCCTCACCAAATCTCTCAGCCCCAAGAGTGTCCACCCTTATGTCTCATCCAGCTGTGGGTCTAGATATGGTCAATCCAGGTTCCATCACAGCCCCTGAACGAATTGTGTAAGAATTTCTCTCTCTTTCACTGTCTTTGTTTCATGGGTTTTTAAAAGTAATTTATTTTTATAATGGGGTTTAGCTGCTTTTCACGGCTGTGTTTATGCCGCTTTACACCCACTTGACACACTAACAGAGAGATTTCAATACATAGGTTTTAAGATTATTACTAGTCAGATATATCCTTGTGTGGTGAATAGGGGGTGTTGAGTCCAGTTCTCTGAGCAAGGAGTAGGTCTTGTCTATTACATGTTGGGTTTATGGAACTGTATCTCAGGTAATTTGAAACCCTTGTTTTATGTATCACCCCACCTCACCTTTCCTGTTAAGCAGCCATAGTGTGTTTTCTGCATGTGTGACTCTGTTCTGTTTTGTAATTCAGTTCAAGTGTAATGGTTTTTACTTTCCCTGTATAAGTGATATCTTATGAGAAGTGTCCTTTTCTGTGTGACTTATTTCACTTAGAATCGTCGTACCTAAATCCACTCATCATGCTGCTACTAGCCTTATGACATTGATTTCATGGCTGAGTGATATTCCATTGTACATAAGGACCACAACTTCTTTATCCATTTTTCTCTTTCCTGGGATATTTAAGGTGGAATGAAGTGGAGGTCCTTGGCAACAGAGCAGCCCTAAACTTTGGTGTGCTTGTGTCTTGCTGATTTTTAATTTTCCCAATTTATACCCCCATGCGTGGAAGTGCCCTATGCGCTCTAAGCTGTGTTTTTTAGATGTTTCAGGACACACCGTACCCTTCTCCAGCGTGGCTGTTGGCAATTTACATTCCGCCCATCAGCGTAGCAAGGCTCCCATTTCTCCATGGCCTGTTCTGCATTTCTGGTTTTGACACTTTTCTCAGCATGGCCCTTTTGACCGATGGGCAGCGAGACTTCTTTGTAGCGCTGATTTGCCTTTCCAGGTTGCTTGGTTGGCCAAAAAGGGCGTATGCGTTTTTTCCTGAATATATTCAGGAAAAAACGCATACGCCCTTTTTGGCCAAGGGCATCATTGTCAACGTTTTGCCGCTTTTCATGTGCTTTAAAGGCGATTCGAATCTACCTCCTGAAATCTGTTTCCTGCAATTCTGCCTTGATTTCAAATCCTCTTCTTTGCCTTCCCTCAATATATTTGTGGACGAGAGTTATCATTTATAACTCTGCAGGTTTGTGAATTGCAGTGCCCTGAAGCTCCATTTTACAACTTGCTTTTTTGGAGCTGGCCGCAAAAGCCCAGGATGGCTTCAGGCCCTGTTCTGGTTCTGGGGGGCAGGCTGAGCCTGTGGATAATTCTTCTTCCTGATGGGAAAATAGAGTGACCTGTGTCTGTCCCAATACCAAGAGCTAGTCTCTCATTGCTTCCCCGTCTTCCCGTTCATCCTCAGGACAAATTGCAACCTGTACGGAACAGGAGGTTAAAGGTGCTGATACTCCAAGTAGGGAGATTGCTAGTAAAGTGGCTGGAATTGCGAACCCGAGCTCAAGGAGATGACAAATGAGGTGCGTTTTAGAAAGCTTTCCCCATCACACGGTGTACCATCTTCTGGGTTTCTCATGCATGTTTTCGATGTAGGAAGATGCCCTTGAACCTGGAGATTTGGGACACATGGGATGGGTACCACACAGTATTACTTTAAAGGGTCTGCGTTTGCTCACCCAACCTCACCAAACCTCTCAGCCCCAAGAGTGTCCACCCTTATGTCTCATCCAGCTGTGGGTCTAGATATGGTCAATCCGGGTTGCATCACAGCCCCTGAACGAATTGTGTAAGAATTTCTCTCTCTTTCTCTGTCTTTGTTTCATGGGTTTTTAAAAGTAATTTATTTTTATAATGGGGTTTACCTGCTTTTCACTGCTGTGTTTATGACGCTTTACACCCACTTGACACACTAACAGAGAGATTTCAATACATAGGTTTTAAGATTATTACTAGTCAGATATATCCTTGTGTGGTGAATAGGGGGTGTTAAGTCCAGTTCTCTGAGCAAGGAGTAGGTCTTGTCTATTACATGTTGGGTTTATGGAACGGTATCTCAGCTAATTTGAAACCCTTGTTTTATGTATCACCCCACCTCACTTTTCCTGTTAAGCAGCCATAGTGTGTTTTCTGCATGTGTGACTCTGTTCTGTTTTGGAATTCAGTTCAAGTGTAATGGTTTTTACTTTCCCTGTATAAGTGATATCTTATGAGAAGTGTCCTTTTCTGTGAGACTTATTTCACTTAGAATCGACGTACCTAAATCCACTCATCATGCTGCTACTAGCCTTATGACATTGATTTCATGGCTGAGTGATATTCCATTGTACATAAGGACCACAACTTCTTTATCCATTTTTCTCTTTCCTGGGATATTTAAGGTGGAATGAAGTGGAGGTCCTTGGCAACAGAGCAGCCCTAAACTTTGGTGTGCTTGTGCCTTGCTGATTTTTAACTTTCCCAATTTATACCCCCATGCGTGGAAGTGCCCTTAGTGCTCTAAGCTGTGTTTTTTAGATGTTTCAGGACACACTGTACCCTTCTCCAGCGTGGCTGTTGGCAATTTACATCCCGCCCATCAGCGTAGCAAGGCTCCCATTTCTCCATGGCCTGTCCTGCATTTCGGGTTTTGACACTTTTCTCAACATGGCCCTTTTGACCGATGGGAAGCGAGACTTCTTTGTAGCGCTGATTTGCCTTTCCAGGTTGCTTGGTTGGCCAAAAAGGGCGTATGCGTTTTTTCCTGAATATATTCAGGAAAAAACGCATACGCCCTTTTTGGCCAAGGGCCTCATTGTCAACGTTTTGCTGCTTTTCATGTGCTTTAAAGGCGATTCGAATCTACCTCCTGAAATCTGTTTCCTGCAATTCTGCCTTGATTTCAAATCCTCTTCTTTGCCTTCCCTCAATATATTTGTGGACGAGAGTTATCATTTATAACTCTGCAGGTTTGTGAATTGCAGTGCCCTGAAGCTCCATTTTACAACTCCCTTTTTGGGAGCTGGCCGTAAAAGCGCAGGATGGTTTCAGGCCCTGAGCTGGTTCCGGGGGGCAGCTGAGCCTGTGGTTAATTCTTCTTCCTGATGGGAAAATAGAGTGACCTGTGCCTGTCCCAACACCTAGAGCTAGCCTCTCATTGGTTCCCCATCTTCCCATTCATCCTCAGGACAAATTGCAACCTGTACGGAACAGGAGGTTAAAGGTGCTGATGCTCCAAGTAGGGAGATTGCTAGTAAAGTGGCTGGAATGGCGAACCCGAGCACAAGGAGATGAGAAATGAGGTGCGTTTTAGGAACCTTTCCCCATCACACGGTGTACCATCTTCTGGGTTTCTCATGCATGTTTTCGATGTAGGAAGATGCCCTTGAACCTCGAGATTTGGGACCCATGCGATGGGTACCACGCAGTATTACTTTAAAGGGTCTGCGTTTGCTCACCCAGCCTCACCAAATCTCTCAGCCCCAAGAGTGTCCACCCTTATGTCTCATCCAGCTGTGGGTCTAGATATGGTCAATCCAGGTTCCATCACAGCCCCTGAACGAATTGTGTAAGAATTTCTCTCTCTTTCACTGTCTTTGTTTCATGGGTTTTTAAAAGTAATTTATTTTTATAATGGGGTTTAGCTGCTTTTCACGGCTGTGTTTATGCCGCTTTACACCCACTTGACACACTAACAGAGAGATATCAATACATAGGTTTTAAGATTATTACTAGTCAGATATATCCTTGTGTGGTGAATAGGGGGTGTTGAGTCCAGTTCTCTGAGCAAGGAGTAGGTCTTGTCTATTACATGTTGGGTTTATGGAACTGTATCTCAGGTAATGTGAAACCCTTGTTTTATGTATCACCCCACCTCACCTTTCCTGTTAAGCAGCCATAGTGTGTTTTCTGCATGTGTGACTCTGTTCTGTTTTGGAATTCAGTTCAAGTGTAATGGTTTTTACTTTCCCTGTATAAGTGATATCTTATGAGAAGTGTCCTTTTCTGTGTGACTTATTTCACTTAGAATCGTCGTACCTAAATCCACTCATCATGCTGCTACTAGCCTTATGACATTGATTTCATGGCTGAGTGATATTCCATTGTACATAAGGACCACAACTTCTTCATCCATTTTTCTCTTTCCTGGGATATTGAAGGTGGAATGAAGTGGAGGTCCTTGGCAACAGAGCAGCCCTAAACTTTGGTGTGCTTGTGTCTTGCTGATTTTTAATTTTCCCAATTTATACCCCCATGCGTGGAAGTGCCCTATGCGCTCTAAGCTGTGTTTTTTAGATGTTTCAGGACACACCGTACCCTTCTCCAGCGTGGCTGTTGGCAATTTACATTCCGCCCATCAGCGTAGCAAGGCTCCCATTTCTCCATGGCCTGTTCTGCATTTCTGGTTTTGACACTTTTCTCAGCATGACCCTTTTGACCGATGGGCAGCGAGACTTCTTTGTAGCGCTGATTTGCCTTTCCAGGTTGCTTGGTTGGCCAAAAAGGGCGTATGCGTTTTTTCCTGAATATATTCAGGAAAAAACGCATACGCCCTTTTTGGCCAAGGGCATCATTGTCAACGTTTTGCCGCTTCTCATGTGCTTTAAAGGCGATTTGAATCTACCTCCTGAAATCTGTTTCCTGCAATTCTGCCTTGATTTCAAATCCTCTTCTTTGCCTTCCCTCAATATATTTGTGGACGAGAGTTATCATTTATAACTCTGCAGGTTTGTGAATTGCAGTGCCCTGAAGCTCCATTTTACAACTTGCTTTTTTGGGAGCTGGCCGCAAAAGCGCAGGATGGCTTCAGGCCCTGTTCTGGTTCTGGGGGGCAGGCTGAGCCTGTGGATAATTCTTCTTCCTGATGGGAAAATAGAGTGACCTGTGTCTGTCCCAATACCAAGAGCTAGTCTCTCATTGCTTCCCCGTCTTCCCGTTCATCCTCAGGACAAATTGCAACCTGTACGGAACAGGAGGTTAAAGGTGCTGATACTCCAAGTAGGGAGATTGCTAGTAAAGTGGCTGGAATTGCGAACCCGAGCTCAAGGAGATGACAAATGAGGTGCGTTTTAGAAAGCTTTCCCCATCACACGGTGTACCATCTTCTGGGTTTCTCATGCATGTTTTCGATGTAGGAAGATGCCCTTGAACCTGGAGATTTGGGACACATGGGATGGGTACCACACAGTATTACTTTAAAGGGTCTGCGTTTGCTCACCCAACCTCACCAAACCTCTCAGCCCCAAGAGTGTCCACCCTTATGTCTCATCCAGCTGTGGGTCTAGATATGGTCAATCCGGGTTGCATCACAGCCCCTGAACGAATTGTGTAAGAATTTCTCTCTCTTTCTCTGTCTTTGTTTCATGGGTTTTTAAAAGTAATTTATTTTTATAATGGGGTTTACCTGCTTTTCACTGCTGTGTTTATGCCGCTTTACACCCACTTGACACACTAACAGAGAGATTTCAATACATAGGTTTTAAGATTATTACTAGTCAGATATATCCTTGTGTGGTGAATAGGGGGTGTTAAGTCCAGTTCTCTGAGCAAGGAGTAGGTCTTGTCTATTACATGTTGGGTTTATGGAACGGTATCTCAGCTAATTTGAAACCCTTGTTTTATGTATCACCCCACCTCACTTTTCCTGTTAAGCAGCCATAGTGTGTTTTCTGCATGTGTGACTCTGTTCTGTTTTGGAATTCAGTTCAAGTGTAATGGTTTTTACTTTCCCTGTATAAGTGATATCTTATGAGAAGTGTCCTTTTCTGTGTGACTTATTTCACTTAGAATCGACGTACCTAAATCCACTCATCATGCTGCTACTAGCCTTATGACATTGATTTCATGGCTGAGTGATATTCCATTGTACATAAGGACCACAACTTCTTTATCCATTTTTCTCTTTCCTGGGATATTTAAGGTGGAATGAAGTGGAGGTCCTTGGCAACAGAGCAGCCCTAAACTTTGGTGTGCTTGTGTCTTGCTGATTTTTAATTTTCCCAATTTATACCCCCATGCGTGGAAGTGCCCTTAGCGCTCTAAGCTGTGTTTTTTAGATGTTTCAGGACACACTGTACCCTTCTCCAGCGTGGCTGTTGGCAATTTACATCCCGCCCATCAGCGTAGCAAGGCTCCCATTTCTCCATGGCCTGTCCTGCATTTCTGGTTTTGACACTTTTCTCAGCATGGCCCTTTTGACCGATGGGAAGCGAGACTTCTTTGTAGCGCTGATTTGCCTTTCCAGGTTGCTTGGTTGGCCAAAAAGGGCGTATGCGTTTTTTCCTGAATATATTCAGGAAAAAACGCATACGCCCTTTTTGGCCAAGGGCCTCATTGTCAACGTTTTGCTGCTTTTCATGTGCTTTAAAGGCGATTCGAATCTACCTCCTGAAATCTGTTTCCTGCAATTCTGCCTTGATTTCAAATCCTCTTCTTTGCCTTCCCTCAATATATTTGTGGACGAGAGTTATCATTTATAACTCTGCAGGTTTGTGAATTGCAGTGCCCTGAAGCTCCATTTTACAACTCGCTTTTTGGGAGCTGGCCGTAAAAGCGCAGGATGGTTTCAGGCCCTGTGCTGGTTCCGGGGGGCAGCTGAGCCTGTGGTTAATTCTTCTTCCTGATGGGAAAATAGAGTGACCTGTGCCTGTCCCAACACCTAGAGCTAGCCTCTCATTGGTTCCCCATCTTCCCATTCATCCTCAGGACAAATTGCAACCTGTACGGAACAGGAGGTTAAAGGTGCTGATGCTCCAAGTAGGGAGATTGCTAGTAAAGTGGCTGGAATGGCGAACCCGAGCACAAGGAGATGAGAAATGAGGTGCGTTTTAGGAACCTTTCCCCATCACACGGTGTACCATCTTCTGGGTTTCTCATGCATGTTTTCCATGTAGGAAGATGCCCTTGAACCTCGAGATTTGGGACCCATGCGATGGGTACCACGCAGTATTACTTTAAAGGGTCTGCGTTTGCTCACCCAGCCTCACCAAATCTCTCAGCCCCAAGAGTGTCCACCCTTATGTCTCATCCAGCTGTGGGTCTAGATATGGTCAATCCAGGTTCCATCACAGCCCCTGAACGAATTGTGTAAGAATTTCTCTCTCTTTCACTGTCTTTGTTTCATGGGTTTTTAAAAGTAATTTATTTTTATAATGGGGTTTAGTTGCTTTTCACGGCTGTGTTTATGCCGCTTTACACCCACTTGACACACTAACAGAGAGATTTCAATACATAGGTTTTAAGATTATTACTAGTCAGATATATCCTTGTGTGGTGAATAGGGGGTGTTGAGTCCAGTTCTCTGAGCAAGGAGTAGGTCTTGTCTATTACATGTTGGGTTTATGGAACTGTATCTCAGGTAATTTGAAACCCTTGTTTTATGTATCACCCCACCTCACCTTTCCTGTTAAGCAGCCATAGTGTGTTTTCTGCATGTGTGACTCTGTTCTGTTTTGGAATTCAGTTCAAGTGTAATGGTTTTTACTTTCCCTGTATAAGTGATATCTTATGAGAAGTGTCCTTTTCTGTGTGACTTATTTCACTTAGAATCGTCGTACCTAAATCCACTCATCATGCTGCTACTAGCCTTATGACATTGATTTCATGGCTGAGTGATATTCCATTGTACATAAGGACCACAACTTCTTTATCCATTTTTCTCTTTCCTGGGATATTGAAGTTGGAATGAAGTGGAGGTCCTTGGCAACAGAGCAGCCCTAAACTTTGGTGTGCTTGTGTCTTGCTGATTTTTAATTTTCCCAATTTATACCCCCATGCGTGGAAGTGCCCTATGCGCTGTAAGCTGTGTTTTTTAGATGTTTCAGGACACACCGTACCCTTCTCCAGCGTGGCTGTTGGCAATTTACATTCCGCCCATCAGCGTAGCAAGGCTCCCATTTCTCCATGGCCTGTTCTGCATTTCTGGTTTTGACACTTTTCTCAGCATGGCCCTTTTGACCGATGGGCAGCGAGACTTCTTTGTAGCGCTGATTTGCCTTTCCAGGTTGCTTGGTTGGCCAAAAAGGGCGTATGCGTTTTTTCCTGAATATATTCAGGAAAAAACGCATACGCCCTTTTTGGCCAAGGGCATCATTGTCAACGTTTTGCCGCTTTTCATGTGCTTTAAAGGCGATTCGAATCTACCTCCTGAAATCTGTTTCCTGCAATTCTGCCTTGATTTCAAATCCTCTTCTTTGCCTTCCCTCAATATATTTGTGGACGAGAGTTATCATTTATAACTCTGCAGGTTTGTGAATTGCAGTGCCCTGAAGCTCCATTTTACAACTTGCTTTTTTGGGAGCTGGCCGCAAAAGCGCAGGATGGCTGCAGGCCCTGTTCTGGTTCTGGGGGGCAGGCTGAGCCTGTGGATAACTCTTCTTCCTGATGGGAAAATAGAGTGACCTGTGTCTGTCCCAATACCAAGAGCTAGTCTCTCATTGCTTCCCCGTCTTCCCGTTCATCCTCAGGACAAATTGCAACCTGTACGGAACAGGAGGTTAAAGGTGCTGATACTCCAAGTAGGGAGATTGCTAGTAAAGTGGCTGGAATTGCGAACCCGAGCTCAAGGAGATGACAAATGAGGTGCGTTTTAGAAAGCTTTCCCCATCACACGGTGTACCATCTTCTGGGTTTCTCATGCATGTTTTCGATGTAGGAAGATGCCCTTGAACCTGGAGATTTGGGACACATGGGATGGGTACCACACAGTATTACTTTAAAGGGTCTGCGTTTGCTCACCCAACCTCACCAAACCTCTCAGCCCCAAGAGTGTCCACCCTTATGTCTCATCCAGCTGTGGGTCTAGATATGGTCAATCCGGGTTGCATCACAGCCCCTGAACGAATTGTGTAAGAATTTCTCTCTCTTTCTCTGTCTTTGTTTCATGGGTTTTTAAAAGTAATTTATTTTTATAATGGGGTTTACCTGCTTTTCACTGCTGTGTTTATGACGCTTTACACCCACTTGACACACTAACAGAGAGATTTCAATACATAGGTTTTAAGATTATTACTAGTCAGATATATCCTTGTGTGGTGAATAGGGGGTGTTAAGTCCAGTTCTCTGAGCAAGGAGTAGGTCTTGTCTATTACATGTTGGGTTTATGGAACGGTATCTCAGCTAATTTGAAACCCTTGTTTTATGTATCACCCCACCTCACTTTTCCTGTTAAGCAGCCATAGTGTGTTTTCTGCATGTGTGACTCTGTTCTGTTTTGGAATTCAGTTCAAGTGTAATGGTTTTTACTTTCCCTGTATAAGTGATATCTTATGAGAAGTGTCCTTTTCTGTGAGACTTATTTCACTTAGAATCGACGTACCTAAATCCACTCATCATGCTGCTACTAGCCTTATGACATTGATTTCATGGCTGAGTGATATTCCATTGTACATAAGGATCACAACTTCTTTATCCATTTTTCTCTTTCCTGGGATATTGAAGTTGGAATGAAGTGGAGGTCCTTGGCAACAGAGCAGCCCTAAACTTTGGTGTGCTTGTGTCTTGCTGATTTTTAATTTTCCCAATTTATACCCCCATGCGTGGAAGTGCCCTATGCGCTGTAAGCTGTGTTTTTTAGATGTTTCAGGACACACCGTACCCTTCTCCAGCGTGGCTGTTGGCAATTTACATTCCGCCCATCAGCGTAGCAAGGCTCCCATTTCTCCATGGCCTGTTCTGCATTTCTGGTTTTGACACTTTTCTCAGCATGGCCCTTTTGACCGATGGGCAGCGAGACTTCTTTGTAGCGCTGATTTGCCTTTCCAGGTTGCTTGGTTGGCCAAAAAGGGCGTATGCGTTTTTTCCTGAATATATTCAGGAAAAAACGCATACGCCCTTTTTGGCCAAGGGCATCATTGTCAACGTTTTGCCGCTTTTCATGTGCTTTAAAGGCGATTCGAATCTACCTCCTGAAATCTGTTTCCTGCAATTCTGCCTTGATTTCAAATCCTCTTCTTTGCCTTCCCTCAATATATTTGTGGACGAGAGTTATCATTTATAACTCTGCAGGTTTGTGAATTGCAGTGCCCTGAAGCTCCATTTTACAACTTGCTTTTTTGGGAGCTGGCCGCAAAAGCGCAGGATGGCTGCAGGCCCTGTTCTGGTTCTGGGGGGCAGGCTGAGCCTGTGGATAACTCTTCTTCCTGATGGGAAAATAGAGTGACCTGTGTCTGTCCCAATACCAAGAGCTAGTCTCTCATTGCTTCCCCGTCTTCCCGTTCATCCTCAGGACAAATTGCAACCTGTACGGAACAGGAGGTTAAAGGTGCTGATACTCCAAGTAGGGAGATTGCTAGTAAAGTGGCTGGAATTGCGAACCCGAGCTCAAGGAGATGACAAATGAGGTGCGTTTTAGAAAGCTTTCCCCATCACACGGTGTACCATCTTCTGGGTTTCTCATGCATGTTTTCGATGTAGGAAGATGCCCTTGAACCTGGAGATTTGGGACACATGGGATGGGTACCACACAGTATTACTTTAAAGGGTCTGCGTTTGCTCACCCAACCTCACCAAACCTCTCAGCCCCAAGAGTGTCCACCCTTATGTCTCATCCAGCTGTGGGTCTAGATATGGTCAATCCGGGTTGCATCACAGCCCCTGAACGAATTGTGTAAGAATTTCTCTCTCTTTCTCTGTCTTTGTTTCATGGGTTTTTAAAAGTAATTTATTTTTATAATGGGGTTTACCTGCTTTTCACTGCTGTGTTTATGACGCTTTACACCCACTTGACACACTAACAGAGAGATTTCAATACATAGGTTTTAAGATTATTACTAGTCAGATATATCCTTGTGTGGTGAATAGGGGGTGTTAAGTCCAGTTCTCTGAGCAAGGAGTAGGTCTTGTCTATTACATGTTGGGTTTATGGAACGGTATCTCAGCTAATTTGAAACCCTTGTTTTATGTATCACCCCACCTCACTTTTCCTGTTAAGCAGCCATAGTGTGTTTTCTGCATGTGTGACTCTGTTCTGTTTTGGAATTCAGTTCAAGTGTAATGGTTTTTACTTTCCCTGTATAAGTGATATCTTATGAGAAGTGTCCTTTTCTGTGAGACTTATTTCACTTAGAATCGACGTACCTAAATCCACTCATCATGCTGCTACTAGCCTTATGACATTGATTTCATGGCTGAGTGATATTCCATTGTACATAAGGACCACAACTTCTTTATCCATTTTTCTCTTTCCTGGGATATTTAAGGTGGAATGAAGTGGAGGTCCTTGGCAACAGAGCAGCCCTAAACTTTGGTGTGCTTGTGTCTTGCTGATTTTTAATTTTCCCAATTTATACCCCCATGCGTGGAAGTGCCCTTAGCGCTCTAAGCTGTGTTTTTTAGATGTTTCAGGACACACTGTACCCTTCTCCAGCGTGGCTGTTGGCAATTTACATCCCGCCCATCAGCGTAGCAAGGCTCCCATTTCTCCATGGCCTGTCCTGCATTTCTGGTTTTGACACTTTTCTCAACATGGCCCTTTTGACCGATGGGAAGCGAGACTTCTTTGTAGCGCTGATTTGCCTTTCCAGGTTGCTTGGTTGGCCAAAAAGGGCGTATGCGTTTTTTCCTGAATATATTCAGGAAAAAACGCATACGCCCTTTTTGGCCAAGGGCCTCATTGTCAACGTTTTGCTGCTTTTCATGTGTTTTAAAGGCGATTCGAATCTACCTCCTGAAATCTGTTTCCTGCAATTCTGCCTTGATTTCAAATCCTCTTCTTTGCCTTCCCTCAATATATTTGTGGACGAGAGTTATCATTTATAACTCTGCAGGTTTGTGAATTGCAGTGCCCTGAAGCTCCATTTTACAACTCGCTTTTTGGGAGCTGGCCGTAAAAGCGCAGGATGGTTTCAGGCCCTGAGCTGGTTCCGGGGGGCAGCTGAGCCTGTGGTTAATTCTTCTTCCTGATGGGAAAATAGAGTGACCTGTGCCTGTCCCAACACCTAGAGCTAGCCTCTCATTGGTTCCCCATCTTCCCATTCATCCTCAGGACAAATTGCAACCTGTACGGAACAGGAGGTTAAAGGTGCTGATGCTCCAAGTAGGGAGATTGCTAGTAAAGTGGCTGGAATGGCGAACCCGAGCACAAGGAGATGAGAAATGAGGTGCGTTTTAGGAACCTTTCCCCATCACACGGTGTACCATCTTCTGGGTTTCTCATGCATGTTTTCGATGTAGGAAGATGCCCTTGAACCTCGAGATTTGGGACCCATGCGATGGGTACCACGCAGTATTACTTTAAAGGGTCTGCGTTTGCTCACCCAGCCTCACCAAATCTCTCAGCCCCAAGAGTGTCCACCCTTATGTCTCATCCAGCTGTGGGTCTAGATATGGTCAATCCAGGTTCCATCACAGCCCCTGAACGAATTGTGTAAGAATTTCTCTCTCTTTCACTGTCTTTGTTTCATGGGTTTTTAAAAGTAATTTATTTTTATAATGGGGTTTAGCTGCTTTTCACGGCTGTGTTTATGCCGCTTTACACCCACTTGACACACTAACAGAGAGATTTCAATACATAGGTTTTAAGATTATTACTAGTCAGATATATCCTTGTGTGGTGAATAGGGGGTGTTGAGTCCAGTTCTCTGAGCAAGGAGTAGGTCTTGTCTATTACATGTTGGGTTTATGGAACTGTATCTCAGGTAATTTGAAACCCTTGTTTTATGTATCACCCCACCTCACCTTTCCTGTTAAGCAGCCATAGTGTGTTTTCTGCATGTGTGACTCTGTTCTGTTTTGGAATTCAGTTCAAGTGTAATGGTTTTTACTTTCCCTGTATAAGTGATATCTTATGAGAAGTGTCCTTTTCTGTGTGACTTATTTCACTTAGAATCGTCGTACCTAAATCCACTCATCATGCTGCTACTAGCCTTATGATATTGATTTCATGGCTGAGTGATATTCCATTGTACATAAGGACCACAACTTCTTTATCCATTTTTCTCTTTCCTGGGATATTTAAGGTGGAATGAAGTGGAGGTCCTTGGCAACAGAGCAGCCCTAAACTTTGGTGTGCTTGTGTCTTGCTGATTTTTAATTTTCCCAATTTATACCCCCATGCGTGGAAGTGCCCTATGCGCTGTAAGCTGTGTTTTTTAGATGTTTCAGGACACACCGTACCCTTCTCCAGCGTGGCTGTTGGCAATTTACATTCCGCCCATCAGCGTAGCAAGGCTCCCATTTCTCCATGGCCTGTTCTGCATTTCTGGTTTTGACACTTTTCTCAGCATGGCCCTTTTGACCGATGGGCAGCGAGACTTCTTTGTAGCGCTGATTTGCCTTTCCAGGTTGCTTGGTTGGCCAAAAAGGGCGTATGCGTTTTTTCCTGAATATATTCAGGAAAAAACGCATACGCCCTTTTTGGCCAAGGGCATCATTGTCAACGTTTTGCCGCTTTTCATGTGCTTTAAAGGCGATTCGAATCTACCTCCTGAAATCTGTTTCCTGCAATTCTGCCTTGATTTCAAATCCTCTTCTTTGCCTTCCCTCAATATATTTGTGGACGAGAGTTATCATTTATAACTCTGCAGGTTTGTGAATTGCAGTGCCCTGAAGCTCCATTTTACAACTTGCTTTTTTGGGAGCTGGCCGCAAAAGCGCAGGATGGCTTCAGGCCCTGTTCTGGTTCTGGGGGGCAGGCTGAGCCTGTGGATAACTCTTCTTCCTGATGGGAAAATAGAGTGACCTGTGTCTGTCCCAATACCAAGAGCTAGTCTCTCATTGCTTCCCCGTCTTCCCGTTCATCCTCAGGACAAATTGCAACCTGTACGGAACAGGAGGTTAAAGGTGCTGATACTCCAAGTAGGGAGATTGCTAGTAAAGTGGCTGGAATTGCGAACCCGAGCTCAAGGAGATGACAAATGAGGTGCGTTTTAGAAAGCTTTCCCCATCACACGGTGTACCATCTTCTGGGTTTCTCATGCATGTTTTCGATGTAGGAAGATGCCCTTGAACCTGGAGATTTGGGACACATGGGATGGGTACCACACAGTATTACTTTAAAGGGTCTGCGTTTGCTCACCCAACCTCACCAAACCTCTCAGCCCCAAGAGTGTCCACCCTTATGTCTCATCCAGCTGTGGGTCTAGATATGGTCAATCCGGGTTGCATCACAGCCCCTGAACGAATTGTGTAAGAATTTCTCTCTCTTTCTCTGTCTTTGTTTCATGGGTTTTTAAAAGTAATTTATTTTTATAATGGGGTTTACCTGCTTTTCACTGCTGTGTTTATGACGCTTTACACCCACTTGACACACTAACAGAGAGATTTCAATACATAGGTTTTAAGATTATTACTAGTCAGATATATCCTTGTGTGGTGAATAGGGGGTGTTGAGTCCAGTTCTCTGAGCAAGGAGTAGGTCTTGTCTATTACATGTTGGGTTTATGGAACTGTATCTCAGGTAATTTGAAACCCTTGTTTTATGTATCACCCCACCTCACCTTTCCTGTTAAGCAGCCATAGTGTGTTTTCTGCATGTGTGACTCTGTTCTGTTTTGGAATTCAGTTCAAGTGTAATGGTTTTTACTTTCCCTGTATAAGTGATATCTTATGAGAAGTGTCCTTTTCTGTGAGACTTATTTCACTTAGAATCGACGTACCTAAATCCACTCATCATGCTGCTACTAGCCTTATGACATTGATTTCATGGCTGAGTGATATTCCATTGTACATAAGGACCACAACTTCTTTATCCATTTTTCTCTTTCCTGGGATATTTAAGGTGGAATGAAGTGGAGGTCCTTGGCAACAGAGCAGCCCTAAACTTTGGTGTGCTTGTGTCTTGCTGATTTTTAATTTTCCCAATTTATACCCCCATGCGTGGAAGTGCCCTTAGCGCTCTAAGCTGTGTTTTTTAGATGTTTCAGGACACACTGTACCCTTCTCCAGCGTGGCTGTTGGCAATTTACATCCCGCCCATCAGCGTAGCAAGGCTCCCATTTCTCCATGGCCTGTCCTGCATTTCTGGTTTTGACACTTTTCTCAACATGGCCCTTTTGACCGATGGGAAGCGAGACTTCTTTGTAGCGCTGATTTGCCTTTCCAGGTTGCTTGGTTGGCCAAAAAGGGCGTATGCGTTTTTTCCTGAATATATTCAGGAAAAAACGCATACGCCCTTTTTGGCCAAGGGCCTCATTGTCAACGTTTTGCTGCTTTTCATGTGCTTTAAAGGCGATTCGAATCTACCTCCTGAAATCTGTTTCCTGCAATTCTGCCTTGATTTCAAATCCTCTTCTTTGCCTTCCCTCAATATATTTGTGGACGAGAGTTATCATTTATAACTCTGCAGGTTTGTGAATTGCAGTGCCCTGAAGCTCCATTTTACAACTCGCTTTTTGGGAGCTGGCCGTAAAAGCGCAGGATGGTTTCAGGCCCTGAGCTGGTTCCGGGGGGCAGCTGAGCCTGTGGTTAATTCTTCTTCCTGATGGGAAAATAGAGTGACCTGTGCCTGTCCCAACACCTAGAGCTAGCCTCTCATTGGTTCCCCATCTTCCCATTCATCCTCAGGACAAATTGCAACCTGTACGGAACAGGAGGTTAAAGGTGCTGATGCTCCAAGTAGGGAGATTGCTAGTAAAGTGGCTGGAATGGCGAACCCGAGCACAAGGAGATGAGAAATGAGGTGCGTTTTAGGAACCTTTCCCCATCACACGGTGTACCATCTTCTGGGTTTCTCATGCATGTTTTCGATGTAGGAAGATGCCCTTGAACCTCGAGATTTGGGACCCATGCGATGGGTACCACGCAGTATTACTTTAAAGGGTCTGCGTTTGCTCACCCAGCCTCACCAAATCTCTCAGCCCCAAGAGTGTCCACCCTTATGTCTCATCCAGCTGTGGGTCTAGATATGGTCAATCCAGGTTCCATCACAGCCCCTGAACGAATTGTGTAAGAATTTCTCTCTCTTTCACTGTCTTTGTTTCATGGGTTTTTAAAAGTAATTTATTTTTATAATGGGGTTTAGCTGCTTTTCACGGCTGTGTTTATGCCGCTTTACACCCACTTGACACACTAACAGAGAGATTTCAATACATAGGTTTTAAGATTATTACTAGTCAGATATATCCTTGTGTGGTGAATAGGGGGTGTTGAGTCCAGTTCTCTGAGCAAGGAGTAGGTCTTGTCTATTACATGTTGGGTTTATGGAACTGTATCTCAGGTAATTTGAAACCCTTGTTTTATGTATCACCCCACCTCACCTTTCCTGTTAAGCAGCCATAGTGTGTTTTCTGCATGTGTGACTCTGTTCTGTTTTGGAATTCAGTTCAAGTGTAATGGTTTTTACTTTCCCTGTATAAGTGATATCTTATGAGAAGTGTCCTTTTCTGTGTGACTTATTTCACTTAGAATCGTCGTACCTAAATCCACTCATCATGCTGCTACTAGCCTTATGATATTGATTTCATGGCTGAGTGATATTCCATTGTACATAAGGACCACAACTTCTTTATCCATTTTTCTCTTTCCTGGGATATTTAAGGTGGAATGAAGTGGAGGTCCTTGGCAACAGAGCAGCCCTAAACTTTGGTGTGCTTGTGTCTTGCTGATTTTTAATTTTCCCAATTTATACCCCCATGCGTGGAAGTGCCCTATGCGCTCTAAGCTGTGTTTTTTAGATGTTTCAGGACACACCGTACCCTTCTCCAGCGTGGCTGTTGGCAATTTACATTCCGCCCATCAGCGTAGCAAGGCTCCCATTTCTCCATGGCCTGTTCTGCATTTCTGGTTTTGACACTTTTCTCAGCATGGCCCTTTTGACCGATGGGCAGCGAGACTTCTTTGTAGCGCTGATTTGCCTTTCCAGGTTGCTTGGTTGGCCAAAAAGGGCGTATGCGTTTTTTCCTGAATATATTCAGGAAAAAACGCATACGCCCTTTTTGGCCAAGGGCATCATTGTCAACGTTTTGCCGCTTTTCATGTGCTTTAAAGGCGATTCGAATCTACCTCCTGAAATCTGTTTCCTGCAATTCTGCCTTGATTTCAAATCCTCTTCTTTGCCTTCCCTCAATATATTTGTGGACGAGAGTTATCATTTATAACTCTGCAGGTTTGTGAATTGCAGTGCCCTGAAGCTCCATTTTACAACTTGCTTTTTTGGGAGCTGGCCGCAAAAGCGCAGGATGGCTTCAGGCCCTGTTCTGGTTCTGGGGGGCAGGCTGAGCCTGTGGATAATTCTTCTTCCTGATGGGAAAATAGAGTGACCTGTGTCTGTCCCAATACCAAGAGCTAGTCTCTCATTGCTTCCCCGTCTTCCCGTTCATCCTCAGGACAAATTGCAACCTGTACAGAACAGGAGGTTAAAGGTGCTGATACTCCAAGTAGGGAGATTGCTAGTAAAGTGGCTGGAATTGCGAACCCGAGCTCAAGGAGATGACAAATGAGGTGCGTTTTAGAAAGCTTTCCCCATCACACGGTGTACCATCTTCTGGGTTTCTCATGCATGTTTTCGATGTAGGAAGATGCCCTTGAACCTCGAGATTTGGGACCCATGGGATGGGTACCACACAGTATTACTTTAAAGGGTCTGCGTTTGCTCACCCAACCTCACCAAACCTCTCAGCCCCAAGAGTGTCCACCCTTATGTCTCATCCAGCTGTGGGTCTAGATATGGTCAATCCGGGTTGCATCACAGCCCCTGAACGAATTGTGTAAGAATTTCTCTCTCTGTCTCTGTCTTTGTTTCATGGGTTTTTAAAAGTAATTTATTTTTATAATGGGGTTTAGCTGCTTTTCACTGCTGTGTTTATGCCGCTTTACGCCCACTTGACACACTAACAGAGAGATTTCAATACATAGGTTTTAAGATTATTACTAGTCAGATATATCCTTGTGTGGTGAATAGGGGGTGTTGAGTCCAGTTCTCTGAGCAAGGAGTTGGTCTTGTCTATTACATATTGGGATTATGGAACGGTATCTCAGCTAATTTGAAACCCTTGTTTTATGTATCACCACACCTCACCTTTCCTGTTAAGCAGCCATAGTGTGTTTTCTGCATTTGTGACTCTGTTCTGTTTTATAATTCAGTTCGAGTGTAACGGTTTTTACTTTCCCTGTATAAGTGATATCTTATGAGAAGTGTCCTTTTCTGTGTGACTTATTTCACTTAGAATCGACGTACCTAAATCCACTCATCATGCTGCTACTAGCCTTATGACATTGATTTCATGGCTGAGTGATATTCCATTGTACATAAGGACCACAACTTCTTTATCCATTTTTCTCTTTCCTGGGATATTTAAGGTGGAATGAAGTGGAGGTCCTTGGCAACAGAGCAGCCCTAAACTTTGGTGTGCTTGTGTCTTGCTGATTTTTAATTTTCCCAATTTATATCCCCATGCGTGGAAGTGCCCTTAGCGCTCTAAGCTGTGTTTTTTAGATGTTTCAGGACACACTGTAACCTTCTCCAGCGTGGCTGTTGGCAATTTACATCCCGCCCATCAGCGTAGCAAGGCTCCCATTTCTCCATGGCCTGTTCTGCATTTCTGGTTTTGACACTTTTCTCAGCATGGCCCTTTTGACCGATGGGCAGCGAGACTTCTTTGTAGCGCTGATTTGCCTTTCCAGGTTGCTTGGTTGGCCAAAAAGGGCGTATGCGTTTTTTCCTGAATATATTCAGGAAAAAACGCATATGCCCTTTTTGGCCAAGGGCATCATTGTCAACGTTTTGCCGCTTTTCATGTGCTTTAAAGGCGATTCGAATCTACCTCCTGAAATCTGTTTCCTGCAATTCTGCCTTGATTTCAAATCCTCTTCTTTGCCTTCCCTCAATATATTTGTGGACGAGAGTTATCATTTTTAACTCTGCAGGTTTGTGAATTGCAGTGCCCTGAAGCTCCATTTTACAACTTGCTTTTTTGGGAGCTGGCCGCAAAAGCGCAGGATGGCTTCAGGCCCTGTTCTGGTTCTGGGGGGCAGGCTGAGCCTGTGGATAATTCTTCTTCCTGATGGGAAAATAGAGTGACCTGTGTCTGTCCCAATACCAAGAGCTAGTCTCTCATTGCTTCCCCGTCTTCCCGTTCATCCTCAGGACAAATTGCAACCTGTACGGAACAGGAGGTTAAAGGTGCTGATACTCCAAGTAGGGAGATTGCTAGTAAAGTGGCTGGAATTGCGAACCCGAGCTCAAGGAGATGACAAATGAGGTGCGTTTTAGAAAGCTTTCCCCATCACACGGTGTACCATCTTCTGGGTTTCTCATGCATGTTTTCGATGTAGGAAGATGCCCTTGAACCTGGAGATTTGGGACACATGGGATGGGTACCACACAGTATTACTTTAAAGGGTCTGCGTTTGCTCACCCAACCTCACCAAACCTCTCAGCCCCAAGAGTGTCCACCCTTATGTCTCATCCAGCTGTGGGTCTAGATATGGTCAATCCGGGTTGCATCACAGCCCCTGAACGAATTGTGTAAGAATTTCTCTCTCTTTCTCTGTCTTTGTTTCATGGGTTTTTAAAAGTAATTTATTTTTATAATGGGGTTTACCTGCTTTTCACTGCTGTGTTTATGACGCTTTACACCCACTTGACACACTAACAGAGAGATTTCAATACATAGGTTTTAAGATTATTACTAGTCAGATATATCCTTGTGTGGTGAATAGGGGGTGTTAAGTCCAGTTCTCTGAGCAAGGAGTAGGTCTTGTCTATTACATGTTGGGTTTATGGAACGGTATCTCAGCTAATTTGAAACCCTTGTTTTATGTATCACCCCACCTCACTTTTCCTGTTAAGCAGCCATAGTGTGTTTTCTGCATGTGTGACTCTGTTCTGTTTTGGAATTCAGTTCAAGTGTAATGGTTTTTACTTTCCCTGTATAAGTGATATCTTATGAGAAGTGTCCTTTTCTGTGAGACTTATTTCACTTAGAATCGACGTACCTAAATCCACTCATCATGCTGCTACTAGCCTTATGACATTGATTTCATGGCTGAGTGATATTCCATTGTACATAAGGACCACAACTTCTTTATCCATTTTTCTCTTTCCTGGGATATTTAAGGTGGAATGAAGTGGAGGTCCTTGGCAACAGAGCAGCCCTAAACTTTGGTGTGCTTGTGTCTTGCTGATTTTTAATTTTCCCAATTTATACCCCCATGCGTGGAAGTGCCCTTAGCGCTCTAAGCTGTGTTTTTTAGATGTTTCAGGACACACTGTACCCTTCTCCAGCGTGGCTGTTGGCAATTTACATCCCGCCCATCAGCGTAGCAAGGCTCCCATTTCTCCATGGCCTGTCCTGCATTTCTGGTTTTGACACTTTTCTCAGCATGGCCCTTTTGACCGATGGGAAGCGAGACTTCTTTGTAGCGCTGATTTGCCTTTCCAGGTTGCTTGGTTGGCCAAAAAGGGCGTATGCGTTTTTTCCTGAATATATTCAGGAAAAAACGCATACGCCCTTCTTGGCCAAGGGCCTCATTGTCAACGTTTTGCTGCTTTTCATGTGCTTTAAAGGCGATTCGAATCTACCTCCTGAAATCTGTTTCCTGCAATTCTGCCTTGATTTCAAATCCTCTTCTTTGCCTTCCCTCAATATATTTGTGGACGAGAGTTATCATTTATAACTCTGCAGGTTTGTGAATTGCAGTGCCCTGAAGCTCCATTTTACAACTCCCTTTTTGGGAGCTGGCCGTAAAAGCGCAGGATGGTTTCAGGCCCTGTGCTGGTTCCGGGGGGCAGCTGAGCCTGTGGTTAATTCTTCTTCCTGATGGGCAAATAGAGTGACCTGTGCCTGTCCCAACACCTAGAGCTAGCCTCTCATTGGTTCCCCATCTTCCCATTCATCCTCAGGACAAATTGCAACCTGTACGGAACAGGAGGTTAAAGGTGCTGATGCTCCAAGTAGGGAGATTGCTAGTAAAGTGGCTGGAATGGCGAACCCGAGCACAAGGAGATGAGAAATGAGGTGCGTTTTAGGAACCTTTCCCCATCACACGGTGTACCATCTTCTGGGTTTCTCATGCATGTTTTCGATGTAGGAAGATGCCCTTGAACATCGAGATTTGGGACCCATGCGATGGGTACCACGCAGTATTACTTTAAAGGGTCTGCGTTTGCTCACCCAGCCTCACCAAATCTCTCAGCCCCAAGAGTGTCCACCCTTATGTCTCATCCAGCTGTGGGTCTAGATATGGTCAATCCAGGTTCCATCACAGCCCCTGAACGAATTGTGTAAGAATTTCTCTCTCTTTCACTGTCTTTGTTTCATGGGTTTTTAAAAGTAATTTATTTTTATAATGGGGTTTAGCTGCTTTTCACGGCTGTGTTTATGCCGCTTTACACCCACTTGACACACTAACAGAGAGATTTCAATACATAGGTTTTAAGATTATTACTAGTCAGATATATCCTTGTGTGGTGAATAGGGGGTGTTGAGTCCAGTTCTCTGAGCAAGGAGTAGGTCTTGTCTATTACATGTTGGGTTTATGGAACTGTATCTCAGGTAATTTGAAACCCTTGTTTTATGTATCACCCCACCTCACCTTTCCTGTTAAGCAGCCATAGTGTGTTTTCTGCATGTGTGACTCTGTTCTGTTTTGGAATTCAGTTCAAGTGTAATGGTTTTTACTTTCCCTGTATAAGTGATATCTTATGAGAAGTGTCCTTTTCTGTGTGACTTATTTCACTTAGAATCGTCGTACCTAAATCCACTCATCATGCTGCTACTAGCCTTATGACATTGATTTCATGGCTGAGTGATATTCCATTGTACATAAGGACCACAACTTCTTTATCCATTTTTCTCTTTCCTGGGATATTTAAGGTGGAATGAAGTGGAGGTCCTTGGCAACAGAGCAGCCCTAAACTTTGGTGTGCTTGTGTCTTGCTGATTTTTAATTTTCCCAATTTATACCCCCATGCGTGGAAGTGCCCTATGCGCTGTAAGCTGTGTTTTTTAGATGTTTCAGGACACACCGTACCCTTCTCCAGCGTGGCTGTTGGCAATTTACATTCCGCCCATCAGCGTAGCAAGGCTCCCATTTCTCCATGGCCTGTTCTGCATTTCTGGTTTTGACACTTTTCTCAGCATGGCCCTTTTGACCGATGGGCAGCGAGACTTCTTTGTAGCGCTGATTTGCCTTTCCAGGTTGCTTGGTTGGCCAAAAAGGGCGTATGCGTTTTTTCCTGAATATATTCAGGAAAAAACGCATTCGCCCTTTTTGGCCAAGGGCATCATTGTCAACGTTTTGCCGCTTTTCATGTGCTTTAAAGGCGATTTGAATCTACCTCCTGAAATCTGTTTCCTGCAATTCTGCCTTGATTTCAAATCCTCTTCTTTGCCTTCCCTCAATATATTTGTGGACGAGAGTTATCATTTATAACTCTGCAGGTTTGTGAATTGCAGTGCCCTGAAGCTCCATTTTACAACTTGCTTTTTTGGGAGCTGGCCGCAAAAGCGCAGGATGGCTTCAGGCCCTGTTCTGGTTCTGGGGGGCAGGCTGAGCCTGTGGATAATTCTTCTTCCTGATGGGAAAATAGAGTGACCTGTGTCTGTCCCAATACCAAGAGCTAGTCTCTCATTGCTTCCCCGTCTTCCCGTTCATCCTCAGGACAAATTGCAACCTGTACGGAACAGGAGGTTAAAGGTGCTGATACTCCAAGTAGGGAGATTGCTAGTAAAGTGGCTGGAATTGCGAACCCGAGCTCAAGGAGATGACAAATGAGGTGCGTTTTAGAAAGCTTTCCCCATCACACGGTGTACCATCTTCTGGGTTTCTCATGCATGTTTTCGATGTAGGAAGATGCCCTTGAACCTGGAGATTTGGGACACATGGGATGGGTACCACACAGTATTACTTTAAAGGGTCTGCGTTTGCTCACCCAACCTCACCAAACCTCTCAGCCCCAAGAGTGTCCACCCTTATGTCTCATCCAGCTGTGGGTCTAGATATGGTCAATCCGGGTTGCATCACAGCCCCTGAACGAATTGTGTAAGAATTTCTCTCTCTTTCTCTGTCTTTGTTTCATGGGTTTTTAAAAGTAATTTATTTTTATAATGGGGTTTACCTGCTTTTCACTGCTGTGTTTATGACGCTTTACACCCACTTGACACACTAACAGAGAGATTTCAATACATAGGTTTTAAGATTATTACTAGTCAGATATATCCTTGTGTGGTGAATAGGGGGTGTTGAGTCCAGTTCTCTGAGCAAGGAGTAGGTCTTGTCTATTACATGTTGGTTTTATGGAACTGTATCTCAGGTAATTTGAAACCCTTGTTTTATGTATCACCCCACCTCACCTTTCCTGTTAAGCAGCCATAGTGTGTTTTCTGCATGTGTGACTCTGTTCTGTTTTGGAATTCAGTTCAAGTGTAATGGTTTTTACTTTCCCTGTATAAGTGATATCTTATGAGAAGTGTCCTTTTCTGTGTGACTTATTTCACTTAGAATCGTCGTACCTAAATCCACTCATCATGCTGCTACTAGCCTTATGATATTGATTTCATGGCTGAGTGATATTCCATTGTACATAAGGACCACAACTTCTTTATCCATTTTTCTCTTTCCTGGGATATTTAAGGTGGAATGAAGTGGAGGTCCTTGGCAACAGAGCAGCCCTAAACTTTGGTGTGCTTGTGTCTTGCTGATTTTTAATTTTCCCAATTTATACCCCCATGCGTGGAAGTGCCCTATGCGCTCTAAGCTGTGTTTTTTAGATGTTTCAGGACACACCGTACCCTTCTCCAGCGTGGCTGTTGGCAATTTACATTCCGCCCATCAGCGTAGCAAGGCTCCCATTTCTCCATGGCCTGTTCTGCATTTCTGGTTTTGACACTTTTCTCAGCATGGCCCTTTTGACCGATGGGCAGCGAGACTTCTTTGTAGCGCTGATTTGCCTTTCCAGGTTGCTTGGTTGGCCAAAAAGGGCGTATGCGTTTTTTCCTGAATATATTCAGGAAAAAACGCATACGCCCTTTTTGGCCAAGGGCATCATTGTCAACGTTTTGCCGCTTTTCATGTGCTTTAAAGGCGATTCGAATCTACCTCCTGAAATCTGTTTCCTGCAATTCTGCCTTGATTTCAAATCCTCTTCTTTGCCTTCCCTCAATATATTTGTGGACGAGAGTTATCATTTATAACTCTGCAGGTTTGTGAATTGCAGTGCCCTGAAGCTCCATTTTACAACTTGCTTTTTTGGGAGCTGGCCGCAAAAGCGCAGGATGGCTTCAGGCCCTGTTCTGGTTCTGGGGGGCAGGCTGAGCCTGTGGATAATTCTTCTTCCTGATGGGAAAATAGAGTGACCTGTGTCTGTCCCAATACCAAGAGCTAGTCTCTCATTGCTTCCCCGTCTTCCCGTTCATCCTCAGGACAAATTGCAACCTGTACAGAACAGGAGGTTAAAGGTGCTGATACTCCAAGTAGGGAGATTGCTAGTAAAGTGGCTGGAATTGCGAACCCGAGCTCAAGGAGATGACAAATGAGGTGCGTTTTAGAAAGCTTTCCCCATCACACGGTGTACCATCTTCTGGGTTTCTCATGCATGTTTTCGATGTAGGAAGATGCCCTTGAACCTCGAGATTTGGGACCCATGGGATGGGTACCACACAGTATTACTTTAAAGGGTCTGCGTTTGCTCACCCAACCTCACCAAACCTCTCAGCCCCAAGAGTGTCCACCCTTATGTCTCATCCAGCTGTGGGTCTAGATATGGTCAATCCGGGTTGCATCACAGCCCCTGAACGAATTGTGTAAGAATTTCTCTCTCTGTCTCTGTCTTTGTTTCATGGGTTTTTAAAAGTAATTTATTTTTATAATGGGGTTTAGCTGCTTTTCACTGCTGTGTTTATGCCGCTTTACGCCCACTTGACACACTAACAGAGAGATTTCAATACATAGGTTTTAAGATTATTACTAGTCAGATATATCCTTGTGTGGTGAATAGGGGGTGTTGAGTCCAGTTCTCTGAGCAAGGAGTTGGTCTTGTCTATTACATATTGGGATTATGGAACGGTATCTCAGCTAATTTGAAACCCTTGTTTTATGTATCACCACACCTCACCTTTCCTGTTAAGCAGCCATAGTGTGTTTTCTGCATTTGTGACTCTGTTCTGTTTTATAATTCAGTTCGAGTGTAACGGTTTTTACTTTCCCTGTATAAGTGATATCTTATGAGAAGTGTCCTTTTCTGTGTGACTTATTTCACTTAGAATCGACGTACCTAAATCCACTCATCATGCTGCTACTAGCCTTATGACATTGATTTCATGGCTGAGTGATATTCCATTGTACATAAGGACCACAACTTCTTTATCCATTTTTCTCTTTCCTGGGATATTTAAGGTGGAATGAAGTGGAGGTCCTTGGCAACAGAGCAGCCCTAAACTTTGGTGTGCTTGTGTCTTGCTGATTTTTAATTTTCCCAATTTATATCCCCATGCGTGGAAGTGCCCTTAGCGCTCTAAGCTGTGTTTTTTAGATGTTTCAGGACACACTGTAACCTTCTCCAGCGTGGCTGTTGGCAATTTACATCCCGCCCATCAGCGTAGCAAGGCTCCCATTTCTCCATGGCCTGTTCTGCATTTCTGGTTTTGACACTTTTCTCAGCATGGCCCTTTTGACCGATGGGCAGCGAGACTTCTTTGTAGCGCTGATTTGCCTTTCCAGGTTGCTTGGTTGGCCAAAAAGGGCGTATGCGTTTTTTCCTGAATATATTCAGGAAAAAACGCATACGCCCTTTTTGGCCAAGGGCATCATTGTCAACGTTTTGCCGCTTTTCATGTGCTTTAAAGGCGATTCGAATCTACCTCCTGAAATCTGTTTCCTGCAATTCTGCCTTGATTTCAAATCCTCTTCTTTGCCTTCCCTCAATATATTTGTGGACGAGAGTTATCATTTTTAACTCTGCAGGTTTGTGAATTGCAGTGCCCTGAAGCTCCATTTTACAACTTGCTTTTTTGGGAGCTGGCCGCAAAAGCGCAGGATGGCTTCAGGCCCTGTTCTGGTTCTGGGGGGCAGGCTGAGCCTGTGGATAATTCTTCTTCCTGATGGGAAAATAGAGTGACCTGTGTCTGTCCCAATACCAAGAGCTAGTCTCTCATTGCTTCCCCGTCTTCCCGTTCATCCTCAGGACAAATTGCAACCTGTACGGAACAGGAGGTTAAAGGTGCTGATACTCCAAGTAGGGAGATTGCTAGTAAAGTGGCTGGAATTGCGAACCCGAGCTCAAGGAGATGACAAATGAGGTGCGTTTTAGAAAGCTTTCCCCATCACACGGTGTACCATCTTCTGGGTTTCTCATGCATGTTTTCGATGTAGGAAGATGCCCTTGAACCTGGAGATTTGGGACACATGGGATGGGTACCACACAGTATTACTTTAAAGGGTCTGCGTTTGCTCACCCAACCTCACCAAACCTCTCAGCCCCAAGAGTGTCCACCCTTATGTCTCATCCAGCTGTGGGTCTAGATATGGTCAATCCGGGTTGCATCACAGCCCCTGAACGAATTGTGTAAGAATTTCTCTCTCTTTCTCTGTCTTTGTTTCATGGGTTTTTAAAAGTAATTTATTTTTATAATGGGGTTTACCTGCTTTTCACTGCTGTGTTTATGACGCTTTACGCCCACTTGACACACTAACAGAGAGATTTCAATACATAGGTTTTAAGATTATTACTAGTCAGATATATCCTTGTGTGGTGAATAGGGGGTGTTAAGTCCAGTTCTCTGAGCAAGGAGTAGGTCTTGTCTATTACATGTTGGGTTTATGGAACGGTATCTCAGCTAATTTGAAACCCTTGTTTTATGTATCACCCCACCTCACTTTTCCTGTTAAGCAGCCATAGTGTGTTTTCTGCATGTGTGACTCTGTTCTGTTTTGGAATTCAGTTCAAGTGTAATGGTTTTTACTTTCCCTGTATAAGTGATATCTTATGAGAAGTGTCCTTTTCTGTGAGACTTATTTCACTTAGAATCGACGTACCTAAATCCACTCATCATGCTGCTACTAGCCTTATGACATTGATTTCATGGCTGAGTGATATTCCATTGTACATAAGGACCACAACTTCTTTATCCATTTTTCTCTTTCCTGGGATATTTAAGGTGGAATGAAGTGGAGGTCCTTGGCAACAGAGCAGCCCTAAACTTTGGTGTGCTTGTGTCTTGCTGATTTTTAATTTTCCCAATTTATACCCCCATGCGTGGAAGTGCCCTTAGCGCTCTAAGCTGTGTTTTTTAGATGTTTCAGGACACACTGTACCCTTCTCCAGCGTGGCTGTTGGCAATTTACATCCCGCCCATCAGCGTAGCAAGGCTCCCATTTCTCCATGGCCTGTCCTGCATTTCTGGTTTTGACACTTTTCTCAGCATGGCCCTTTTGACCGATGGGAAGCGAGACTTCTTTGTAGCGCTGATTTGCCTTTCCAGGTTGCTTGGTTGGCCAAAAAGGGCGTATGCGTTTTTTCCTGAATATATTCAGGAAAAAACGCATACGCCCTTCTTGGCCAAGGGCCTCATTGTCAACGTTTTGCTGCTTTTCATGTGCTTTAAAGGCGATTCGAATCTACCTCCTGAAATCTGTTTCCTGCAATTCTGCCTTGATTTCAAATCCTCTTCTTTGCCTTCCCTCAATATATTTGTGGACGAGAGTTATCATTTATAACTCTGCAGGTTTGTGAATTGCAGTGCCCTGAAGCTCCATTTTACAACTCCCTTTTTGGGAGCTGGCCGTAAAAGCGCAGGATGGTTTCAGGCCCTGTGCTGGTTCCGGGGGGCAGCTGAGCCTGTGGTTAATTCTTCTTCCTGATGGGAAAATAGAGTGACCTGTGCCTGTCCCAACACCTAGAGCTAGCCTCTCATTGGTTCCCCATCTTCCCATTCATCCTCAGGACAAATTGCAACCTGTACGGAACAGGAGGTTAAAGGTGCTGATGCTCCAAGTAGGGAGATTGCTAGTAAAGTGGCTGGAATGGCGAACCCGAGCACAAGGAGATGAGAAATGAGGTGCGTTTTAGGAACCTTTCCCCATCACACGGTGTACCATCTTCTGGGTTTCTCATGCATGTTTTCGATGTAGGAAGATGCCCTTGAACCTCGAGATTTGGGACCCATGCGATGGGTACCACGCAGTATTACTTTAAAGGGTCTGCGTTTGCTCACCCAGCCTCACCAAATCTCTCAGCCCCAAGAGTGTCCACCCTTATGTCTCATCCAGCTGTGGGTCTAGATATGGTCAATCCAGGTTCCATCACAGCCCCTGAACGAATTGTGTAAGAATTTCTCTCTCTTTCACTGTCTTTGTTTCATGGGTTTTTAAAAGTAATTTATTTTTATAATGGGGTTTAGCTGCTTTTCACGGCTGTGTTTATGCCGCTTTACACCCACTTGACACACTAACAGAGAGATTTCAATACATAGGTTTTAAGATTATTACTAGTCAGATATATCCTTGTGTGGTGAATAGGGGGTGTTGAGTCCAGTTCTCTGAGCAAGGAGTAGGTCTTGTCTATTACATGTTGGGTTTATGGAACTGTATCTCAGGTAATTTGAAACCCTTGTTTTATGTATCACCCCACCTCACCTTTCCTGTTAAGCAGCCATAGTGTGTTTTCTGCATGTGTGACTCTGTTCTGTTTTGGAATTCAGTTCAAGTGTAATGGTTTTTACTTTCCCTGTATAAGTGATATCTTATGAGAAGTGTCCTTTTCTGTGTGACTTATTTCACTTAGAATCGTCGTACCTAAATCCACTCATCATGCTGCTACTAGCCTTATGACATTGATTTCATGGCTGAGTGATATTCCATTGTACATAAGGACCACAACTTCTTTATCCATTTTTCTCTTTCCTGGGATATTTAAGGTGGAATGAAGTGGAGGTCCTTGGCAACAGAGCAGCCCTAAACTTTGGTGTGCTTGTGTCTTGCTGATTTTTAATTTTCCCAATTTATACCCCCATGCGTGGAAGTGCCCTATGCGCTCTAAGCTGTGTTTTTTAGATGTTTCAGGACACACCGTACCCTTCTCCAGCGTGGCTGTTGGCAATTTACATTCCGCCCATCAGCGTAGCAAGGCTCCCATTTCTCCATGGCCTGTTCTGCATTTCTGGTTTTGACACTTTTCTCAGCATGGCCCTTTTGACCGATGGGCAGCGAGACTTCTTTGTAGCGCTGATTTGCCTTTCCAGGTTGCTTGGTTGGCCAAAAAGGGCGTATGCGTTTTTTCCTGAATATATTCAGGAAAAAACGCATACGCCCTTTTTGGCCAAGGGCATCATTGTCAACGTTTTGCCGCTTTTCATGTGCTTTAAAGGCGATTCGAATCTACCTCCTGAAATCTGTTTCCTGCAATTCTGCCTTGATTTCAAATCCTCTTCTTTGCCTTCCCTCAATATATTTGTGGACGAGAGTTATCATTTATAACTCTGCAGGTTTGTGAATTGCAGTGCCCTGAAGCTCCATTTTACAACTTGCTTTTTTGGGAGCTGGCCGCAAAAGCGCAGGATGGCTTCAGGCCCTGTTCTGGTTCTGGGGGGCAGGCTGAGCCTGTGGATAATTCTTCTTCCTGATGGGAAAATAGAGTGACCTGTGTCTGTCCCAATACCAAGAGCTAGTCTCTCATTGCTTCCCCGTCTTCCCGTTCATCCTCAGGACAAATTGCAACCTGTACGGAACAGGAGGTTAAAGGTGCTGATACTCCAAGTAGGGAGATTGCTAGTAAAGTGGCTGGAATTGCGAACCCGAGCTCAAGGAGATGACAAATGAGGTGCGTTTTAGAAAGCTTTCCCCATCACACGGTGTACCATCTTCTGGGTTTCTCATGCATGTTTTCGATGTAGGAAGATGCCCTTGAACCTGGAGATTTGGGACACATGGGATGGGTACCACACAGTATTACTTTAAAGGGTCTGCGTTTGCTCACCCAACCTCACCAAACCTCTCAGCCCCAAGAGTGTCCACCCTTATGTCTCATCCAGCTGTGGGTCTAGATATGGTCAATCCGGGTTGCATCACAGCCCCTGAACGAATTGTGTAAGAATTTCTCTCTCTTTCTCTGTCTTTGTTTCATGGGTTTTTAAAAGTAATTTATTTTTATAATGGGGTTTACCTGCTTTTCACTGCTGTGTTTATGACGCTTTACACCCACTTGACACACTAACAGAGAGATTTCAATACATAGGTTTTAAGATTATTACTAGTCAGATATATCCTTGTGTGGTGAATAGGGGGTGTTAAGTCCAGTTCTCTGAGCAAGGAGTAGGTCTTGTCTATTACATGTTGGGTTTATGGAACGGTATCTCAGCTAATTTGAAACCCTTGTTTTATGTATCACCCCACCTCACTTTTCCTGTTAAGCAGCCATAGTGTGTTTTCTGCATGTGTGACTCTGTTCTGTTTTGGAATTCAGTTCAAGTGTAATGGTTTTTACTTTCCCTGTATAAGTGATATCTTATGAGAAGTGTCCTTTTCTGTGTGACTTATTTCACTTAGAATCGACGTACCTAAATCCACTCATCATGCTGCTACTAGCCTTATGACATTGATTTCATGGCTGAGTGATATTCCATTGTACATAAGGACCACAACTTCTTTATCCATTTTTCTCTTTCCTGGGATATTTAAGGTGGAATGAAGTGGAGGTCCTTGGCAACAGAGCAGCCCTAAACTTTGGTGTGCTTGTGTCTTGCTGATTTTTAATTTTCCCAATTTATACCCCCATGCGTGGAAGTGCCCTTAGCGCTCTAAGCTGTGTTTTTTAGATGTTTCAGGACACACTGTACCCTTCTCCAGCGTGGCTGTTGGCAATTTACATCCCGCCCATCAGCGTAGCAAGGCTCCCATTTCTCCATGGCCTGTCCTGCATTTCTGGTTTTGACACTTTTCTCAGCATGGCCCTTTTGACCGATGGGCAGCGAGACTTCTTTGTAGCGCTGATTTGCCTTTCCAGGTTGCTTGGTTGGCCAAAAAGGGCGTATGCGTTGTTTCCTGAATATATTCAGGAAAAAACGCATACGCCCTTTTTGGCCAAGGGCCTCATTGTCAACGTTTTGCTGCTTTTCATGTGCTTTAAAGGCGATTCGAATCTACCTCCTGAAATCTGTTTCCTGCAATTCTGCCTTGATTTCAAATCCTCTTCTTTGCCTTCCCTCAATATATTTGTGGACGAGAGTTATCATTTATAACTCTGCAGGTTTGTGAATTGCACTGCCCTGAAGCTCCATTTTACAACTCGCTTTTTGGGAGCTGGCCGTAAAAGCTTAGGATGGTTTCAGGCCCTGTGCTGGTTCCGGGGGGCAGCTGAGCCTGTGGTTAATTCTTCTTCCTGATGGGAAAATAGAGTGACCTGTGCCTGTCCCAACACCTAGAGCTAGCCTCTCATTGGTTCCCCATCTTCCCATTCATCCTCAGGACAAATTGCAACCTGTACGGAACAGGAGGTTAAAGGTGCTGATGCTCCAAGTAGGGAGATTGCTAGTAAAGTGGCTGGAATGGCGAACCCGAGCACAAGGAGATGAGAAATGAGGTGCGTTTTAGGAACCTTTCCCCATCACACGGTGTACCATCTTCTGAGTTTCTCATGCATGTTTTCGATGTAGGAAGATGCCCTTGAACCTCGAGATTTGGGACCCATGGGATGGGTACCATGCAGTATTACTTTAAAGGGTCTGCGTTTGCTCACCCAACCTCACCAAACCGCTCAGCCCCAAGAGTGTCCACCCTTATGTCTCATCCAGCTGTGGGTCTAGATATGGTCAATCCAGGTTCCATCACAGCCCCTGAACGAATTGTGTAAGAATTTCTCTCTCTTTCACTGTCTTTGTTTCATGGGTTTTTAAAAGTAATTTATTTTTATAATGGGGTTTAGCTGCTTTTCACTGCTGTGTTTATGCCGCTTTACACCCACTTGACACTAACAGAGAGATTTCAGTACATAGGTTTTAAGATTATTACTACTCAGATATATCCTTGTGTGGTGAATAGGGGGTGTTGAGTCCAGTTCTCTGAGCAAGGAGTAGGTCTTGTCTATTACATATTGGGTTTATGGAACGGTATCTCAGCTAATTTGAAACCCTTGTTTTATGTATTACCCCACCTCACCTTTCCTGTTAAGCAGCCATAGTGTGTTTTCTGCATGTGTGACTCTGTTCTGTTTTGTAATTCAGTTCAAGTGTAATGGTTTGTACTTTCCCTGTATAAGTGATATCTTATGAGAAGTGTCCTTTTCTGTGTGACTTATTTCACTTAGAATCGTCGTACCTAAATCCACTCATCATGCTGCTACTAGCCTTATGACATTGATTTCATGGCTGAGTGATATTCCATTGTACATAAGGACCACAACTTCTTCATCCATTTTTCTCTTTCCTGGGATATTGAAGGTGGAATGAAGTGGAGGTCCTTGGCAACAGAGCAGCCCTAAACTTTGGTGTGCTTGTGTCTTGCTGATTTTTAATTTTCCCAATTTATACCCCCATGCGTGGAAGTGCCCTATGCGCTCTAAGCTGTGTTTTTTAGATGTTTCAGGACACACCGTACCCTTCTCCAGAGTGGCTGTTGGCGATTTACATCCCGCCCATCAGCATAGCAAGGCTCCCATTTCTCCATGGCCTGTCCTGCATTTCTGGTTTTGACACTTTTCTCAGCATGGCCCTTTTGACCGATGGGAAGCGAGACTTCTTTGTAGCACTGATTTGCCTTTCCAGGTTGCTTGGTTGGCCAAAAAGGGCGTATGCGTTTTTTCCTGAATATATTCAGGAAAAAACGCATACGCCCTTTTTGGCCAAGGGCCTCATTGTCAACGTTTTGCTGCTTTTCATGTGCTTTAAAGGCGATTCGAATCTACCTCCTGAAATCTGTTTCCTGCAATTCTGCCTTGATTTCAAACCCTCTTCTTTGCCTTCCCTCAATATATTTGTGGACGAGAGTTATCATTTATAACTCTGCAGGTTTGTGAATTGCAGTGCCCTGAAGCTCCATTTTACAACTCGCTTTTTGGGAGCTGGCCGTAAAAGCGCAGGATGGCTTCAGGCCCTGTTCTGGTTCCGGGGGGCAGGCTGAGCCTGTGGTTAATTCTTCTCCCTGATGGGAAAATAGAGTGACCTGTGCCTGTCCCAACACCAAGAGCTAGTCTCTCATTGGTTCCCCGTCTTCCCGTTCATCCTCAGGACAAATTGCAACCTGTACGGAACAGGAGGTTAAAGATGCTGTTGCTCCAAGTAGGGAGATTGCTAGTAAAGTGGCTGGAATGGCGAACCCGAGCACAAGGAGATGAGAAATGATGTGCGTTTTAGAAACCTTTCCCCATCACACGGTGTACCATCTTCTGGGTTTCTCATGCATGTTTTCGATGTAGGAAGATGCCCTTGAACCTCGAGATTTGGGACCCATGGGATGGGTACCATGCAGTATTACTTTAAAGGGTCTGCGTTTGCTCACCCAACCTCACCAAACCGCTCAGCCCCAAGAGTGTCCACCCTTATGTCTCATCCAGCTGTGGGTCTAGATATGGTCAATCCAGGTTCCATCACAGCCCCTGAACGAATTGTGTAAGAATTTCTCTCTCTTTCACTGTCTTTGTTTCATGGGTTTTTAAAAGAAATTTATTTTTATAATGGGGTTTAGCTGCTTTTCACTGCTGTGTTTATGCCGCTTTACACCCACTTGACACTAACAGAGAGATTTCAATACATAGGTTTTAAGATTATTACTACTCAGATATATCCTTGTGTGGTGAATAGGGGGTGTTGAGTCCAGTTCTCTGAGCAAGGAGTCGGTCTTGTCTATTACATATTGGGTTTATGGAACGGTATCTCAGCTAATTTGAAACCCTTGTTTTATGTATTACCCCACCTCACCTTTCCTGTTAAGCAGCCATAGTGTGTTTTCTGCATGTGTGACTCTGTTCTGTTTTGTAATTCAGTTCAAGTGTAATGGTTTGTACTTTCCCTGTATAAGTGATATCTTATGAGAGGTGTCCTTTTCTGTGTGACTTATTTCACTTAGAATCGTCGTACCTA
Organism: Balaenoptera physalus; assembly: GCF_965194825.1. Lineage (NCBI taxonomy): Eukaryota > Metazoa > Chordata > Mammalia > Artiodactyla > Balaenopteridae > Balaenoptera > Balaenoptera physalus. Next base: position 317,442 of record NW_028126413.1, on the reverse strand, counting down.
AATCCACTCATCATGCTGCTACTAGCCTTATGACATTGATTTCATGACTGAGTGATATTCCATTGTACATAAGGACCACAACTTCTTCATCCATTTTTCTCTTTCCTGGGATATTGAAGGTGGAATGAAGTGGAGGTCCTTGGCAACAGAGCAGCCCTAAACTTTGGTGTGCTTGTGTCTTGCTGATTTTTAATTTTCCCAATTTATACCCCCATGCGTGGAAGTGCCCTATGCGCTCTAAGCTGTGTTTTTTAGATGTTTCAGGACACACCGTACCCTTCTCCAGAGTGCCTGTTGGCGATTTACATCCCGCCCATCAGCATAGCAAGGCTCCCATTTCTCCATGGCCTGTCCTGCATTTCTGGTTTTGACACTTTTCTCAGCATGGCCCTTTTGACCGATGGGAAGCGAGACTTCTTTGTAGCACTGATTTGCCTTTCCAGGTTGCTTGGTTGGCCAAAAAGGGCGTATGCGTTTTTTCCTGAATATATTCAGGAAAAAACGCATACGCCCTTTTTGGCCAAGGGCCTCATTGTCAACGTTTTGCTGCTTTTCATGTGCTTTAAAGGCGATTCGAATCTACCTCCTGAAATCTGTTTCCTGCAATTCTGCCTTGATTTCAAACCCTCTTCTTTGCCTTCCCTCAATATATTTGTGGACGAGAGTTATCATTTATAACTCTGCAGCTTTGTGAATTGCAGTGCCCTGAAGCTCCATTTTACAACTCGCTTTTTGGGAGCTGGCCGTAAAAGCGCAGGATGGCTTCAGGCCCTGTTCTGGTTCCGGGGGGCAGGCTGAGCCTGTGGTTAATTCTTCTCCCTGATGGGAAAATAGAGTGACCTGTGCCTGTCCCAACACCAAGAGCTAGTCTCTCATTGGTTCCCCATCTTCCTGTTCATCCTCAGGACAAATTGCAACCTGTACGGAACAGGAGGTTAAAGATGCTGTTGCTCCAAGTAGGGAGATTGCTAGTAAAGTGGCTGGAATGGCGAACCCGAGCACAAGGAGATGAGAAATGATGTGCGTTTTAGAAACCTTTCCCCATCACACGGTGTACCATCTTCTGGGTTTCTCATGCATGTTTTCGATGTAGGAAGATGCCCTTGAACCTCGAGATTTGGGACCCATGGGATGGGTACCATGCAGTATTACTTTAAAGGGTCTGCGTTTGCTCACCCAACCTCACCAAACCGCTCAGCCCCAAGAGTGTCCACCCTTATGTCTCATCCAGCTGTGGGTCTAGATATGGTCAATCCAGGTTCCATCACAGCCCCTGAACGAATTGTGTAAGAATTTCTCTCTCTTTCACTGTCTTTGTTTCATGGGTTTTTAAAAGAAATTTATTTTTATAATGGGGTTTAGCTGCTTTTCACTGCTGTGTTTATGCCGCTTTACACCCACTTGACACTAACAGAGAGATTTCAATACATAGGTTTTAAGATTATTACTACTCAGATATATCCTTGTGTGGTGAATAGGGGGTGTTGAGTCCAGTTCTCTGAGCAAGGAGTCGGTCTTGTCTATTACATATTGGGTTTATGGAACGGTATCTCAGCTAATTTGAAACCCTTGTTTTATGTATTACCCCACCTCACCTTTCCTGTTAAGCAGCCATAGTGTGTTTTCTGCATGTGTGACTCTGTTCTGTTTTGTAATTCAGTTCAAGTGTAATGGTTTGTACTTTCCCTGTATAAGTGATATCTTATGAGAAGTGTCCTTTTCTGTGTGACTTATTTCACTTAGAATCGTCGTACCTAAATCCACTCATCATGCTGCTACTAGCCTTATGACATTGATTTCATGGCTGAGTGATATTCCATTGTACATAAGGACCACAACTTCTTCATCCATTTTTCTCTTTCCTGGGATATTGAAGGTGGAATGAAGTGGAGGTCCTTGGCAACAGAGCAGCCCTAAACTTTGGTGTGCTTGTGTCTTGCTGATTTTTAATTTTCCCAATTTATACCCCCATGCGTGGAAGTGCCCTATGCGCTCTAAGCTGTGTTTTTTAGATGTTTCAGGACACACCGTACCCTTCTCCAGAGTGGCTGTTGGCGATTTACATCCCGCCCATCAGCATAGCAAGGCTCCCATTTCTCCATGGCCTGTCCTGCATTTCTGGTTTTGACACTTTTCTCAGCATGGCCCTTTTGACCGATGGGAAGCGAGACTTCTTTGTAGCACTGATTTGCCTTTCCAGGTTGCTTGGTTGGCCAAAAAGGGCGTATGCGTTTTTTCCTGAATATATTCAGGCAAAAACACATACGCCCTTTTTGGCCAAGGGCCTCATTGTCAACGTTTTGCTGCTTTTCATGTGCTTTAAAGGCGATTCGAATCTACCTCCTGAAATCTGTTTCCTGCAATTCTGCCTTGATTTCAAACCCTCTTCTTTGCCTTCCCTCAATATATTTGTGGACGAGAGTTATCATTTATAACTCTGCAGGTTTGTGAATTGCAGTGCCCTGAAGCTCCATTTTACAACTTGCTTTTTTGGAGCTGGCCGCAAAAGCCCAGGATGGCTTCAGGCCCTGTTCTGGTTCTGGGGGGCAGGCTGAGCCTGTGGATAATTCTTCTTCCTGATGGGAAAATAGAGTGACCTGTGTCTGTCCCAATACCAAGAGCTAGTCTCTCATTGCTTCCCCGTCTTCCCGTTCATCCTCAGGACAAATTGCAACCTGTACGGAACAGGAGGTTAAAGGTGCTGATACTCCAAGTAGGGAGATTGCTAGTAAAGTGGCTGGAATTGCGAACCCGAGCTCAAGGAGATGACAAATGAGGTGCGTTTTAGAAAGCTTTCCCCATCACACGGTGTACCATCTTCTGGGTTTCTCATGCATGTTTTCGATGTAGGAAGATGCCCTTGAACCTGGAGATTTGGGACACATGGGATGGGTACCACACAGTATTACTTTAAAGGGTCTGCGTTTGCTCACCCAACCTCACCAAACCTCTCAGCCCCAAGAGTGTCCACCCTTATGTCTCATCCAGCTGTGGGTCTAGATATGGTCAATCCGGGTTGCATCACAGCCCCTGAACGAATTGTGTAAGAATTTCTCTCTCTTTCTCTGTCTTTGTTTCATGGGTTTTTAAAAGTAATTTATTTTTATAATGGGGTTTACCTGCTTTTCACTGCTGTGTTTATGACGCTTTACACCCACTTGACACACTAACAGAGAGATTTCAATACATAGGTTTTAAGATTATTACTAGTCAGATATATCCTTGTGTGGTGAATAGGGGGTGTTAAGTCCAGTTCTCTGAGCAAGGAGTAGGTCTTGTCTATTACATGTTGGGTTTATGGAACGGTATCTCAGCTAATTTGAAACCCTTGTTTTATGTATCACCCCACCTCACTTTTCCTGTTAAGCAGCCATAGTGTGTTTTCTGCATGTGTGACTCTGTTCTGTTTTGGAATTCAGTTCAAGTGTAATGGTTTTTACTTTCCCTGTATAAGTGATATCTTATGAGAAGTGTCCTTTTCTGTGAGACTTATTTCACTTAGAATCGACGTACCTAAATCCACTCATCATGCTGCTACTAGCCTTATGACATTGATTTCATGGCTGAGTGATATTCCATTGTACATAAGGACCACAACTTCTTTATCCATTTTTCTCTTTCCTGGGATATTTAAGGTGGAATGAAGTGGAGGTCCTTGGCAACAGAGCAGCCCTAAACTTTGGTGTGCTTGTGCCTTGCTGATTTTTAACTTTCCCAATTTATACCCCCATGCGTGGAAGTGCCCTTAGTGCTCTAAGCTGTGTTTTTTAGATGTTTCAGGACACACTGTACCCTTCTCCAGCGTGGCTGTTGGCAATTTACATCCCGCCCATCAGCGTAGCAAGGCTCCCATTTCTCCATGGCCTGTCCTGCATTTCGGGTTTTGACACTTTTCTCAACATGGCCCTTTTGACCGATGGGAAGCGAGACTTCTTTGTAGCGCTGATTTGCCTTTCCAGGTTGCTTGGTTGGCCAAAAAGGGCGTATGCGTTTTTTCCTGAATATATTCAGGAAAAAACGCATACGCCCTTTTTGGCCAAGGGCCTCATTGTCAACGTTTTGCTGCTTTTCATGTGCTTTAAAGGCGATTCGAATCTACCTCCTGAAATCTGTTTCCTGCAATTCTGCCTTGATTTCAAATCCTCTTCTTTGCCTTCCCTCAATATATTTGTGGACGAGAGTTATCATTTATAACTCTGCAGGTTTGTGAATTGCAGTGCCCTGAAGCTCCATTTTACAACTCCCTTTTTGGGAGCTGGCCGTAAAAGCGCAGGATGGTTTCAGGCCCTGAGCTGGTTCCGGGGGGCAGCTGAGCCTGTGGTTAATTCTTCTTCCTGATGGGAAAATAGAGTGACCTGTGCCTGTCCCAACACCTAGAGCTAGCCTCTCATTGGTTCCCCATCTTCCCATTCATCCTCAGGACAAATTGCAACCTGTACGGAACAGGAGGTTAAAGGTGCTGATGCTCCAAGTAGGGAGATTGCTAGTAAAGTGGCTGGAATGGCGAACCCGAGCACAAGGAGATGAGAAATGAGGTGCGTTTTAGGAACCTTTCCCCATCACACGGTGTACCATCTTCTGGGTTTCTCATGCATGTTTTCGATGTAGGAAGATGCCCTTGAACCTCGAGATTTGGGACCCATGCGATGGGTACCACGCAGTATTACTTTAAAGGGTCTGCGTTTGCTCACCCAGCCTCACCAAATCTCTCAGCCCCAAGAGTGTCCACCCTTATGTCTCATCCAGCTGTGGGTCTAGATATGGTCAATCCAGGTTCCATCACAGCCCCTGAACGAATTGTGTAAGAATTTCTCTCTCTTTCACTGTCTTTGTTTCATGGGTTTTTAAAAGTAATTTATTTTTATAATGGGGTTTAGCTGCTTTTCACGGCTGTGTTTATGCCGCTTTACACCCACTTGACACACTAACAGAGAGATATCAATACATAGGTTTTAAGATTATTACTAGTCAGATATATCCTTGTGTGGTGAATAGGGGGTGTTGAGTCCAGTTCTCTGAGCAAGGAGTAGGTCTTGTCTATTACATGTTGGGTTTATGGAACTGTATCTCAGGTAATTTGAAACCCTTGTTTTATGTATCACCCCACCTCACCTTTCCTGTTAAGCAGCCATAGTGTGTTTTCTGCATGTGTGACTCTGTTCTGTTTTGGAATTCAGTTCAAGTGTAATGGTTTTTACTTTCCCTGTATAAGTGATATCTTATGAGAAGTGTCCTTTTCTGTGTGACTTATTTCACTTAGAATCGTCGTACCTAAATCCACTCATCATGCTGCTACTAGCCTTATGACATTGATTTCATGGCTGAGTGATATTCCATTGTACATAAGGACCACAACTTCTTCATCCATTTTTCTCTTTCCTGGGATATTGAAGGTGGAATGAAGTGGAGGTCCTTGGCAACAGAGCAGCCCTAAACTTTGGTGTGCTTGTGTCTTGCTGATTTTTAATTTTCCCAATTTATACCCCCATGCGTGGAAGTGCCCTATGCGCTCTAAGCTGTGTTTTTTAGATGTTTCAGGACACACCGTACCCTTCTCCAGCGTGGCTGTTGGCAATTTACATTCCGCCCATCAGCGTAGCAAGGCTCCCATTTCTCCATGGCCTGTTCTGCATTTCTGGTTTTGACACTTTTCTCAGCATGACCCTTTTGACCGATGGGCAGCGAGACTTCTTTGTAGCGCTGATTTGCCTTTCCAGGTTGCTTGGTTGGCCAAAAAGGGCGTATGCGTTTTTTCCTGAATATATTCAGGAAAAAACGCATACGCCCTTTTTGGCCAAGGGCATCATTGTCAACGTTTTGCCGCTTCTCATGTGCTTTAAAGGCGATTTGAATCTACCTCCTGAAATCTGTTTCCTGCAATTCTGCCTTGATTTCAAATCCTCTTCTTTGCCTTCCCTCAATATATTTGTGGACGAGAGTTATCATTTATAACTCTGCAGGTTTGTGAATTGCAGTGCCCTGAAGCTCCATTTTACAACTTGCTTTTTTGGGAGCTGGCCGCAAAAGCGCAGGATGGCTTCAGGCCCTGTTCTGGTTCTGGGGGGCAGGCTGAGCCTGTGGATAATTCTTCTTCCTGATGGGAAAATAGAGTGACCTGTGTCTGTCCCAATACCAAGAGCTAGTCTCTCATTGCTTCCCCGTCTTCCCGTTCATCCTCAGGACAAATTGCAACCTGTACGGAACAGGAGGTTAAAGGTGCTGATACTCCAAGTAGGGAGATTGCTAGTAAAGTGGCTGGAATTGCGAACCCGAGCTCAAGGAGATGACAAATGAGGTGCGTTTTAGAAAGCTTTCCCCATCACACGGTGTACCATCTTCTGGGTTTCTCATGCATGTTTTCGATGTAGGAAGATGCCCTTGAACCTCGAGATTTGGGACACATGGGATGGGTACCACACAGTATTACTTTAAAGGGTCTGCGTTTGCTCACCCAACCTCACCAAACCTCTCAGCCCCAAGAGTGTCCACCCTTATGTCTCATCCAGCTGTGGGTCTAGATATGGTCAATCCGGGTTGCATCACAGCCCCTGAACGAATTGTGTAAGAATTTCTCTCTCTTTCTCTGTCTTTGTTTCATGGGTTTTTAAAAGTAATTTATTTTTATAATGGGGTTTACCTGCTTTTCACTGCTGTGTTTATGCCGCTTTACACCCACTTGACACACTAACAGAGAGATTTCAATACATAGGTTTTAAGATTATTACTAGTCAAATATATCCTTGTGTGGTGAATAGGGGGTGTTAAGTCCAGTTCTCTGAGCAAGGAGTAGGTCTTGTCTATTACATGTTGGGTTTATGGAACGGTATCTCAGCTAATTTGAAACCCTTGTTTTATGTATCACCCCACCTCACTTTTCCTGTTAAGCAGCCATAGTGTGTTTTCTGCATGTGTGACTCTGTTCTGTTTTGGAATTCAGTTCAAGTGTAATGGTTTTTACTTTCCCTGTATAAGTGATATCTTATGAGAAGTGTCCTTTTCTGTGTGACTTATTTCACTTAGAATCGACGTACCTAAATCCACTCATCATGCTGCTACTAGCCTTATGACATTGATTTCATGGCTGAGTGATATTCCATTGTACATAAGGACCACAACTTCTTTATCCATTTTTCTCTTTCCTGGGATATTTAAGGTGGAATGAAGTGGAGGTCCTTGGCAACAGAGCAGCCCTAAACTTTGGTGTGCTTGTGTCTTGCTGATTTTTAATTTTCCCAATTTATACCCCCATGCGTGGAAGTGCCCTTAGCGCTCTAAGCTGTGTTTTTTAGATGTTTCAGGACACACTGTACCCTTCTCCAGCGTGGCTGTTGGCAATTTACATCCCGCCCATCAGCGTAGCAAGGCTCCCATTTCTCCATGGCCTGTCCTGCATTTCTGGTTTTGACACTTTTCTCAGCATGGCCCTTTTGACCGATGGGAAGCGAGACTTCTTTGTAGCGCTGATTTGCCTTTCCAGGTTGCTTGGTTGGCCAAAAAGGGCGTATGCGTTTTTTCCTGAATATATTCAGGAAAAAACGCATACGCCCTTTTTGGCCAAGGGCCTCATTGTCAACGTTTTGCTGCTTTTCATGTGCTTTAAAGGCGATTCGAATCTACCTCCTGAAATCTGTTTCCTGCAATTCTGCCTTGATTTCAAATCCTCTTCTTTGCCTTCCCTCAATATATTTGTGGACGAGAGTTATCATTTATAACTCTGCAGGTTTGTGAATTGCAGTGCCCTGAAGCTCCATTTTACAACTCGCTTTTTGGGAGCTGGCCGTAAAAGCGCAGGATGGTTTCAGGCCCTGTGCTGGTTCCGGGGGGCAGCTGAGCCTGTGGTTAATTCTTCTTCCTGATGGGAAAATAGAGTGACCTGTGCCTGTCCCAACACCTAGAGCTAGCCTCTCATTGGTTCCCCATCTTCCCATTCATCCTCAGGACAAATTGTAACCTGTACGGAACAGGAGGTTAAAGGTGCTGATGCTCCAAGTAGGGAGATTGCTAGTAAAGTGGCTGGAATGGCGAACCCGAGCACAAGGAGATGAGAAATGAGGTGCGTTTTAGGAACCTTTCCCCATCACACGGTGTACCATCTTCTGGGTTTCTCATGCATGTTTTCCATGTAGGAAGATGCCCTTGAACCTCGAGATTTGGGACCCATGCGATGGGTACCACGCAGTATTACTTTAAAGGGTCTGCGTTTGCTCACCCAGCCTCACCAAATCTCTCAGCCCCAAGAGTGTCCACCCTTATGTCTCATCCAGCTGTGGGTCTAGATATGGTCAATCCAGGTTCCATCACAGCCCCTGAACGAATTGTGTAAGAATTTCTCTCTCTTTCACTGTCTTTGTTTCATGGGTTTTTAAAAGTAATTTATTTTTATAATGGGGTTTAGTTGCTTTTCACGGCTGTGTTTATGCCGCTTTACACCCACTTGACACACTAACAGAGAGATTTCAATACATAGGTTTTAAGATTATTACTAGTCAGATATATCCTTGTGTGGTGAATAGGGGGTGTTGAGTCCAGTTCTCTGAGCAAGGAGTAGGTCTTGTCTATTACATGTTGGGTTTATGGAACTGTATCTCAGGTAATTTGAAACCCTTGTTTTATGTATCACCCCACCTCACCTTTCCTGTTAAGCAGCCATAGTGTGTTTTCTGCATGTGTGACTCTGTTCTGTTTTGGAATTCAGTTCAAGTGTAATGGTTTTTACTTTCCCTGTATAAGTGATATCTTATGAGAAGTGTCCTTTTCTGTGTGACTTATTTCACTTAGAATCGTCGTACCTAAATCCACTCATCATGCTGCTACTAGCCTTATGACATTGATTTCATGGCTGAGTGATATTCCATTGTACATAAGGACCACAACTTCTTTATCCATTTTTCTCTTTCCTGGGATATTGAAGTTGGAATGAAGTGGAGGTCCTTGGCAACAGAGCAGCCCTAAACTTTGGTGTGCTTGTGTCTTGCTGATTTTTAATTTTCCCAATTTATACCCCCATGCGTGGAAGTGCCCTATGCGCTGTAAGCTGTGTTTTTTAGATGTTTCAGGACACACCGTACCCTTCTCCAGCGTGGCTGTTGGCAATTTACATTCCGCCCATCAGCGTAGCAAGGCTCCCATTTCTCCATGGCCTGTTCTGCATTTCTGGTTTTGACACTTTTCTCAGCATGGCCCTTTTGACCGATGGGCAGCGAGACTTCTTTGTAGCGCTGATTTGCCTTTCCAGGTTGCTTGGTTGGCCAAAAAGGGCGTATGCGTTTTTTCCTGAATATATTCAGGAAAAAACGCATACGCCCTTTTTGGCCAAGGGCATCATTGTCAACGTTTTGCCGCTTTTCATGTGCTTTAAAGGCGATTCGAATCTACCTCCTGAAATCTGTTTCCTGCAATTCTGCCTTGATTTCAAATCCTCTTCTTTGCCTTCCCTCAATATATTTGTGGACGAGAGTTATCATTTATAACTCTGCAGGTTTGTGAATTGCAGTGCCCTGAAGCTCCATTTTACAACTTGCTTTTTTGGGAGCTGGCCGCAAAAGCGCAGGATGGCTGCAGGCCCTGTTCTGGTTCTGGGGGGCAGGCTGAGCCTGTGGATAACTCTTCTTCCTGATGGGAAAATAGAGTGACCTGTGTCTGTCCCAATACCAAGAGCTAGTCTCTCATTGCTTCCCCGTCTTCCCGTTCATCCTCAGGACAAATTGCAACCTGTACGGAACAGGAGGTTAAAGGTGCTGATACTCCAAGTAGGGAGATTGCTAGTAAAGTGGCTGGAATTGCGAACCCGAGCTCAAGGAGATGACAAATGAGGTGCGTTTTAGAAAGCTTTCCCCATCACACGGTGTACCATCTTCTGGGTTTCTCATGCATGTTTTCGATGTAGGAAGATGCCCTTGAACCTGGAGATTTGGGACACATGGGATGGGTACCACACAGTATTACTTTAAAGGGTCTGCGTTTGCTCACCCAACCTCACCAAACCTCTCAGCCCCAAGAGTGTCCACCCTTATGTCTCATCCAGCTGTGGGTCTAGATATGGTCAATCCGGGTTGCATCACAGCCCCTGAACGAATTGTGTAAGAATTTCTCTCTCTTTCTCTGTCTTTGTTTCATGGGTTTTTAAAAGTAATTTATTTTTATAATGGGGTTTACCTGCTTTTCACTGCTGTGTTTATGACGCTTTACACCCACTTGACACACTAACAGAGAGATTTCAATACATAGGTTTTAAGATTATTACTAGTCAGATATATCCTTGTGTGGTGAATAGGGGGTGTTAAGTCCAGTTCTCTGAGCAAGGAGTAGGTCTTGTCTATTACATGTTGGGTTTATGGAACGGTATCTCAGCTAATTTGAAACCCTTGTTTTATGTATCACCCCACCTCACTTTTCCTGTTAAGCAGCCATAGTGTGTTTTCTGCATGTGTGACTCTGTTCTGTTTTGGAATTCAGTTCAAGTGTAATGGTTTTTACTTTCCCTGTATAAGTGATATCTTATGAGAAGTGTCCTTTTCTGTGAGACTTATTTCACTTAGAATCGACGTACCTAAATCCACTCATCATGCTGCTACTAGCCTTATGACATTGATTTCATGGCTGAGTGATATTCCATTGTACATAAGGACCACAACTTCTTTATCCATTTTTCTCTTTCCTGGGATATTGAAGTTGGAATGAAGTGGAGGTCCTTGGCAACAGAGCAGCCCTAAACTTTGGTGTGCTTGTGTCTTGCTGATTTTTAATTTTCCCAATTTATACCCCCATGCGTGGAAGTGCCCTATGCGCTGTAAGCTGTGTTTTTTAGATGTTTCAGGACACACCGTACCCTTCTCCAGCGTGGCTGTTGGCAATTTACATTCCGCCCATCAGCGTAGCAAGGCTCCCATTTCTCCATGGCCTGTTCTGCATTTCTGGTTTTGACACTTTTCTCAGCATGGCCCTTTTGACCGATGGGCAGCGAGACTTCTTTGTAGCGCTGATTTGCCTTTCCAGGTTGCTTGGTTGGCCAAAAAGGGCGTATGCGTTTTTTCCTGAATATATTCAGGAAAAAACGCATACGCCCTTTTTGGCCAAGGGCATCATTGTCAACGTTTTGCCGCTTTTCATGTGCTTTAAAGGCGATTCGAATCTACCTCCTGAAATCTGTTTCCTGCAATTCTGCCTTGATTTCAAATCCTCTTCTTTGCCTTCCCTCAATATATTTGTGGACGAGAGTTATCATTTATAACTCTGCAGGTTTGTGAATTGCAGTGCCCTGAAGCTCCATTTTACAACTTGCTTTTTTGGGAGCTGGCCGCAAAAGCGCAGGATGGCTGCAGGCCCTGTTCTGGTTCTGGGGGGCAGGCTGAGCCTGTGGATAACTCTTCTTCCTGATGGGAAAATAGAGTGACCTGTGTCTGTCCCAATACCAAGAGCTAGTCTCTCATTGCTTCCCCGTCTTCCCGTTCATCCTCAGGACAAATTGCAACCTGTACGGAACAGGAGGTTAAAGGTGCTGATACTCCAAGTAGGGAGATTGCTAGTAAAGTGGCTGGAATTGCGAACCCGAGCTCAAGGAGATGACAAATGAGGTGCGTTTTAGAAAGCTTTCCCCATCACACGGTGTACCATCTTCTGGGTTTCTCATGCATGTTTTCGATGTAGGAAGATGCCCTTGAACCTGGAGATTTGGGACACATGGGATGGGTACCACACAGTATTACTTTAAAGGGTCTGCGTTTGCTCACCCAACCTCACCAAACCTCTCAGCCCCAAGAGTGTCCACCCTTATGTCTCATCCAGCTGTGGGTCTAGATATGGTCAATCCGGGTTGCATCACAGCCCCTGAACGAATTGTGTAAGAATTTCTCTCTCTTTCTCTGTCTTTGTTTCATGGGTTTTTAAAAGTAATTTATTTTTATAATGGGGTTTACCTGCTTTTCACTGCTGTGTTTATGACGCTTTACACCCACTTGACACACTAACAGAGAGATTTCAATACATAGGTTTTAAGATTATTACTAGTCAGATATATCCTTGTGTGGTGAATAGGGGGTGTTAAGTCCAGTTCTCTGAGCAAGGAGTAGGTCTTGTCTATTACATGTTGGGTTTATGGAACGGTATCTCAGCTAATTTGAAACCCTTGTTTTATGTATCACCCCACCTCACTTTTCCTGTTAAGCAGCCATAGTGTGTTTTCTGCATGTGTGACTCTGTTCTGTTTTGGAATTCAGTTCAAGTGTAATGGTTTTTACTTTCCCTGTATAAGTGATATCTTATGAGAAGTGTCCTTTTCTGTGAGACTTATTTCACTTAGAATCGACGTACCTAAATCCACTCATCATGCTGCTACTAGCCTTATGACATTGATTTCATGGCTGAGTGATATTCCATTGTACATAAGGACCACAACTTCTTTATCCATTTTTCTCTTTCCTGGGATATTTAAGGTGGAATGAAGTGGAGGTCCTTGGCAACAGAGCAGCCCTAAACTTTGGTGTGCTTGTGTCTTGCTGATTTTTAATTTTCCCAATTTATACCCCCATGCGTGGAAGTGCCCTTAGCGCTCTAAGCTGTGTTTTTTAGATGTTTCAGGACACACTGTACCCTTCTCCAGCGTGGCTGTTGGCAATTTACATCCCGCCCATCAGCGTAGCAAGGCTCCCATTTCTCCATGGCCTGTCCTGCATTTCTGGTTTTGACACTTTTCTCAACATGGCCCTTTTGACCGATGGGAAGCGAGACTTCTTTGTAGCGCTGATTTGCCTTTCCAGGTTGCTTGGTTGGCCAAAAAGGGCGTATGCGTTTTTTCCTGAATATATTCAGGAAAAAACGCATACGCCCTTTTTGGCCAAGGGCCTCATTGTCAACGTTTTGCTGCTTTTCATGTGTTTTAAAGGCGATTCGAATCTACCTCCTGAAATCTGTTTCCTGCAATTCTGCCTTGATTTCAAATCCTCTTCTTTGCCTTCCCTCAATATATTTGTGGACGAGAGTTATCATTTATAACTCTGCAGGTTTGTGAATTGCAGTGCCCTGAAGCTCCATTTTACAACTCGCTTTTTGGGAGCTGGCCGTAAAAGCGCAGGATGGTTTCAGGCCCTGAGCTGGTTCCGGGGGGCAGCTGAGCCTGTGGTTAATTCTTCTTCCTGATGGGAAAATAGAGTGACCTGTGCCTGTCCCAACACCTAGAGCTAGCCTCTCATTGGTTCCCCATCTTCCCATTCATCCTCAGGACAAATTGCAACCTGTACGGAACAGGAGGTTAAAGGTGCTGATGCTCCAAGTAGGGAGATTGCTAGTAAAGTGGCTGGAATGGCGAACCCGAGCACAAGGAGATGAGAAATGAGGTGCGTTTTAGGAACCTTTCCCCATCACACGGTGTACCATCTTCTGGGTTTCTCATGCATGTTTTCGATGTAGGAAGATGCCCTTGAACCTCGAGATTTGGGACCCATGCGATGGGTACCACGCAGTATTACTTTAAAGGGTCTGCGTTTGCTCACCCAGCCTCACCAAATCTCTCAGCCCCAAGAGTGTCCACCCTTATGTCTCATCCAGCTGTGGGTCTAGATATGGTCAATCCAGGTTCCATCACAGCCCCTGAACGAATTGTGTAAGAATTTCTCTCTCTTTCACTGTCTTTGTTTCATGGGTTTTTAAAAGTAATTTATTTTTATAATGGGGTTTAGCTGCTTTTCACGGCTGTGTTTATGCCGCTTTACACCCACTTGACACACTAACAGAGAGATTTCAATACATAGGTTTTAAGATTATTACTAGTCAGATATATCCTTGTGTGGTGAATAGGGGGTGTTGAGTCCAGTTCTCTGAGCAAGGAGTAGGTCTTGTCTATTACATGTTGGGTTTATGGAACTGTATCTCAGGTAATTTGAAACCCTTGTTTTATGTATCACCCCACCTCACCTTTCCTGTTAAGCAGCCATAGTGTGTTTTCTGCATGTGTGACTCTGTTCTGTTTTGGAATTCAGTTCAAGTGTAATGGTTTTTACTTTCCCTGTATAAGTGATATCTTATGAGAAGTGTCCTTTTCTGTGTGACTTATTTCACTTAGAATCGTCGTACCTAAATCCACTCATCATGCTGCTACTAGCCTTATGACATTGATTTCATGGCTGAGTGATATTCCATTGTACATAAGGACCACAACTTCTTTATCCATTTTTCTCTTTCCTGGGATATTGAAGTTGGAATGAAGTGGAGGTCCTTGGCAACAGAGCAGCCCTAAACTTTGGTGTGCTTGTGTCTTGCTGATTTTTAATTTTCCCAATTTATACCCCCATGCGTGGAAGTGCCCTATGCGCTGTAAGCTGTGTTTTTTAGATGTTTCAGGACACACCGTACCCTTCTCCAGCGTGGCTGTTGGCAATTTACATTCCGCCCATCAGCGTAGCAAGGCTCCCATTTCTCCATGGCCTGTTCTGCATTTCTGGTTTTGACACTTTTCTCAGCATGGCCCTTTTGACCGATGGGCAGCGAGACTTCTTTGTAGCGCTGATTTGCCTTTCCAGGTTGCTTGGTTGGCCAAAAAGGGCGTATGCGTTTTTTCCTGAATATATTCAGGAAAAAACGCATACGCCCTTTTTGGCCAAGGGCATCATTGTCAACGTTTTGCCGCTTTTCATGTGCTTTAAAGGCGATTCGAATCTACCTCCTGAAATCTGTTTCCTGCAATTCTGCCTTGATTTCAAATCCTCTTCTTTGCCTTCCCTCAATATATTTGTGGACGAGAGTTATCATTTATAACTCTGCAGGTTTGTGAATTGCAGTGCCCTGAAGCTCCATTTTACAACTTGCTTTTTTGGGAGCTGGCCGCAAAAGCGCAGGATGGCTGCAGGCCCTGTTCTGGTTCTGGGGGGCAGGCTGAGCCTGTGGATAACTCTTCTTCCTGATGGGAAAATAGAGTGACCTGTGTCTGTCCCAATACCAAGAGCTAGTCTCTCATTGCTTCCCCGTCTTCCCGTTCATCCTCAGGACAAATTGCAACCTGTACGGAACAGGAGGTTAAAGGTGCTGATACTCCAAGTAGGGAGATTGCTAGTAAAGTGGCTGGAATTGCGAACCCGAGCTCAAGGAGATGACAAATGAGGTGCGTTTTAGAAAGCTTTCCCCATCACACGGTGTACCATCTTCTGGGTTTCTCATGCATGTTTTCGATGTAGGAAGATGCCCTTGAACCTGGAGATTTGGGACACATGGGATGGGTACCACACAGTATTACTTTAAAGGGTCTGCGTTTGCTCACCCAACCTCACCAAACCTCTCAGCCCCA
Source organism: Balaenoptera physalus (assembly GCF_965194825.1). Lineage (NCBI taxonomy): Eukaryota > Metazoa > Chordata > Mammalia > Artiodactyla > Balaenopteridae > Balaenoptera > Balaenoptera physalus. The sequence goes on along the minus strand of NW_028126413.1, from coordinate 302,168 downwards.
AGAGTGTCCACCCTTATGTCTCATCCAGCTGTGGGTCTAGATATGGTCAATCCGGGTTGCATCACAGCCCCTGAACGAATTGTGTAAGAATTTCTCTCTCTTTCTCTGTCTTTGTTTCATGGGTTTTTAAAAGTAATTTATTTTTATAATGGGGTTTACCTGCTTTTCACTGCTGTGTTTATGACGCTTTACACCCACTTGACACACTAACAGAGAGATTTCAATACATAGGTTTTAAGATTATTACTAGTCAGATATATCCTTGTGTGGTGAATAGGGGGTGTTAAGTCCAGTTCTCTGAGCAAGGAGTAGGTCTTGTCTATTACATGTTGGGTTTATGGAACGGTATCTCAGCTAATTTGAAACCCTTGTTTTATGTATCACCCCACCTCACTTTTCCTGTTAAGCAGCCATAGTGTGTTTTCTGCATGTGTGACTCTGTTCTGTTTTGGAATTCAGTTCAAGTGTAATGGTTTTTACTTTCCCTGTATAAGTGATATCTTATGAGAAGTGTCCTTTTCTGTGAGACTTATTTCACTTAGAATCGACGTACCTAAATCCACTCATCATGCTGCTACTAGCCTTATGACATTGATTTCATGGCTGAGTGATATTCCATTGTACATAAGGACCACAACTTCTTTATCCATTTTTCTCTTTCCTGGGATATTGAAGTTGGAATGAAGTGGAGGTCCTTGGCAACAGAGCAGCCCTAAACTTTGGTGTGCTTGTGTCTTGCTGATTTTTAATTTTCCCAATTTATACCCCCATGCGTGGAAGTGCCCTATGCGCTGTAAGCTGTGTTTTTTAGATGTTTCAGGACACACCGTACCCTTCTCCAGCGTGGCTGTTGGCAATTTACATTCCGCCCATCAGCGTAGCAAGGCTCCCATTTCTCCATGGCCTGTTCTGCATTTCTGGTTTTGACACTTTTCTCAGCATGGCCCTTTTGACCGATGGGCAGCGAGACTTCTTTGTAGCGCTGATTTGCCTTTCCAGGTTGCTTGGTTGGCCAAAAAGGGCGTATGCGTTTTTTCCTGAATATATTCAGGAAAAAACGCATACGCCCTTTTTGGCCAAGGGCATCATTGTCAACGTTTTGCCGCTTTTCATGTGCTTTAAAGGCGATTCGAATCTACCTCCTGAAATCTGTTTCCTGCAATTCTGCCTTGATTTCAAATCCTCTTCTTTGCCTTCCCTCAATATATTTGTGGACGAGAGTTATCATTTATAACTCTGCAGGTTTGTGAATTGCAGTGCCCTGAAGCTCCATTTTACAACTTGCTTTTTTGGGAGCTGGCCGCAAAAGCGCAGGATGGCTGCAGGCCCTGTTCTGGTTCTGGGGGGCAGGCTGAGCCTGTGGATAACTCTTCTTCCTGATGGGAAAATAGAGTGACCTGTGTCTGTCCCAATACCAAGAGCTAGTCTCTCATTGCTTCCCCGTCTTCCCGTTCATCCTCAGGACAAATTGCAACCTGTACGGAACAGGAGGTTAAAGGTGCTGATACTCCAAGTAGGGAGATTGCTAGTAAAGTGGCTGGAATTGCGAACCCGAGCTCAAGGAGATGACAAATGAGGTGCGTTTTAGAAAGCTTTCCCCATCACACGGTGTACCATCTTCTGGGTTTCTCATGCATGTTTTCGATGTAGGAAGATGCCCTTGAACCTGGAGATTTGGGACACATGGGATGGGTACCACACAGTATTACTTTAAAGGGTCTGCGTTTGCTCACCCAACCTCACCAAACCTCTCAGCCCCAAGAGTGTCCACCCTTATGTCTCATCCAGCTGTGGGTCTAGATATGGTCAATCCGGGTTGCATCACAGCCCCTGAACGAATTGTGTAAGAATTTCTCTCTCTTTCTCTGTCTTTGTTTCATGGGTTTTTAAAAGTAATTTATTTTTATAATGGGGTTTACCTGCTTTTCACTGCTGTGTTTATGACGCTTTACACCCACTTGACACACTAACAGAGAGATTTCAATACATAGGTTTTAAGATTATTACTAGTCAGATATATCCTTGTGTGGTGAATAGGGGGTGTTAAGTCCAGTTCTCTGAGCAAGGAGTAGGTCTTGTCTATTACATGTTGGGTTTATGGAACGGTATCTCAGCTAATTTGAAACCCTTGTTTTATGTATCACCCCACCTCACTTTTCCTGTTAAGCAGCCATAGTGTGTTTTCTGCATGTGTGACTCTGTTCTGTTTTGGAATTCAGTTCAAGTGTAATGGTTTTTACTTTCCCTGTATAAGTGATATCTTATGAGAAGTGTCCTTTTCTGTGAGACTTATTTCACTTAGAATCGACGTACCTAAATCCACTCATCATGCTGCTACTAGCCTTATGACATTGATTTCATGGCTGAGTGATATTCCATTGTACATAAGGACCACAACTTCTTTATCCATTTTTCTCTTTCCTGGGATATTTAAGGTGGAATGAAGTGGAGGTCCTTGGCAACAGAGCAGCCCTAAACTTTGGTGTGCTTGTGTCTTGCTGATTTTTAATTTTCCCAATTTATACCCCCATGCGTGGAAGTGCCCTTAGCGCTCTAAGCTGTGTTTTTTAGATGTTTCAGGACACACTGTACCCTTCTCCAGCGTGGCTGTTGGCAATTTACATCCCGCCCATCAGCGTAGCAAGGCTCCCATTTCTCCATGGCCTGTCCTGCATTTCTGGTTTTGACACTTTTCTCAACATGGCCCTTTTGACCGATGGGAAGCGAGACTTCTTTGTAGCGCTGATTTGCCTTTCCAGGTTGCTTGGTTGGCCAAAAAGGGCGTATGCGTTTTTTCCTGAATATATTCAGGAAAAAACGCATACGCCCTTTTTGGCCAAGGGCCTCATTGTCAACGTTTTGCTGCTTTTCATGTGTTTTAAAGGCGATTCGAATCTACCTCCTGAAATCTGTTTCCTGCAATTCTGCCTTGATTTCAAATCCTCTTCTTTGCCTTCCCTCAATATATTTGTGGACGAGAGTTATCATTTATAACTCTGCAGGTTTGTGAATTGCAGTGCCCTGAAGCTCCATTTTACAACTCGCTTTTTGGGAGCTGGCCGTAAAAGCGCAGGATGGTTTCAGGCCCTGAGCTGGTTCCGGGGGGCAGCTGAGCCTGTGGTTAATTCTTCTTCCTGATGGGAAAATAGAGTGACCTGTGCCTGTCCCAACACCTAGAGCTAGCCTCTCATTGGTTCCCCATCTTCCCATTCATCCTCAGGACAAATTGCAACCTGTACGGAACAGGAGGTTAAAGGTGCTGATGCTCCAAGTAGGGAGATTGCTAGTAAAGTGGCTGGAATGGCGAACCCGAGCACAAGGAGATGAGAAATGAGGTGCGTTTTAGGAACCTTTCCCCATCACACGGTGTACCATCTTCTGGGTTTCTCATGCATGTTTTCGATGTAGGAAGATGCCCTTGAACCTCGAGATTTGGGACCCATGCGATGGGTACCACGCAGTATTACTTTAAAGGGTCTGCGTTTGCTCACCCAGCCTCACCAAATCTCTCAGCCCCAAGAGTGTCCACCCTTATGTCTCATCCAGCTGTGGGTCTAGATATGGTCAATCCAGGTTCCATCACAGCCCCTGAACGAATTGTGTAAGAATTTCTCTCTCTTTCACTGTCTTTGTTTCATGGGTTTTTAAAAGTAATTTATTTTTATAATGGGGTTTAGCTGCTTTTCACGGCTGTGTTTATGCCGCTTTACACCCACTTGACACACTAACAGAGAGATTTCAATACATAGGTTTTAAGATTATTACTAGTCAGATATATCCTTGTGTGGTGAATAGGGGGTGTTGAGTCCAGTTCTCTGAGCAAGGAGTAGGTCTTGTCTATTACATGTTGGGTTTATGGAACTGTATCTCAGGTAATTTGAAACCCTTGTTTTATGTATCACCCCACCTCACCTTTCCTGTTAAGCAGCCATAGTGTGTTTTCTGCATGTGTGACTCTGTTCTGTTTTGGAATTCAGTTCAAGTGTAATGGTTTTTACTTTCCCTGTATAAGTGATATCTTATGAGAAGTGTCCTTTTCTGTGTGACTTATTTCACTTAGAATCGTCGTACCTAAATCCACTCATCATGCTGCTACTAGCCTTATGATATTGATTTCATGGCTGAGTGATATTCCATTGTACATAAGGACCACAACTTCTTTATCCATTTTTCTCTTTCCTGGGATATTTAAGGTGGAATGAAGTGGAGGTCCTTGGCAACAGAGCAGCCCTAAACTTTGGTGTGCTTGTGTCTTGCTGATTTTTAATTTTCCCAATTTATACCCCCATGCGTGGAAGTGCCCTATGCGCTGTAAGCTGTGTTTTTTAGATGTTTCAGGACACACCGTACCCTTCTCCAGCGTGGCTGTTGGCAATTTACATTCCGCCCATCAGCGTAGCAAGGCTCCCATTTCTCCATGGCCTGTTCTGCATTTCTGGTTTTGACACTTTTCTCAGCATGGCCCTTTTGACCGATGGGCAGCGAGACTTCTTTGTAGCGCTGATTTGCCTTTCCAGGTTGCTTGGTTGGCCAAAAAGGGCGTATGCGTTTTTTCCTGAATATATTCAGGAAAAAACGCATACGCCCTTTTTGGCCAAGGGCATCATTGTCAACGTTTTGCCGCTTTTCATGTGCTTTAAAGGCGATTCGAATCTACCTCCTGAAATCTGTTTCCTGCAATTCTGCCTTGATTTCAAATCCTCTTCTTTGCCTTCCCTCAATATATTTGTGGACGAGAGTTATCATTTATAACTCTGCAGGTTTGTGAATTGCAGTGCCCTGAAGCTCCATTTTACAACTTGCTTTTTTGGGAGCTGGCCGCAAAAGCGCAGGATGGCTTCAGGCCCTGTTCTGGTTCTGGGGGGCAGGCTGAGCCTGTGGATAACTCTTCTTCCTGATGGGAAAATAGAGTGACCTGTGTCTGTCCCAATACCAAGAGCTAGTCTCTCATTGCTTCCCCGTCTTCCCGTTCATCCTCAGGACAAATTGCAACCTGTACGGAACAGGAGGTTAAAGGTGCTGATACTCCAAGTAGGGAGATTGCTAGTAAAGTGGCTGGAATTGCGAACCCGAGCTCAAGGAGATGACAAATGAGGTGCGTTTTAGAAAGCTTTCCCCATCACACGGTGTACCATCTTCTGGGTTTCTCATGCATGTTTTCGATGTAGGAAGATGCCCTTGAACCTGGAGATTTGGGACACATGGGATGGGTACCACACAGTATTACTTTAAAGGGTCTGCGTTTGCTCACCCAACCTCACCAAACCTCTCAGCCCCAAGAGTGTCCACCCTTATGTCTCATCCAGCTGTGGGTCTAGATATGGTCAATCCGGGTTGCATCACAGCCCCTGAACGAATTGTGTAAGAATTTCTCTCTCTTTCTCTGTCTTTGTTTCATGGGTTTTTAAAAGTAATTTATTTTTATAATGGGGTTTACCTGCTTTTCACTGCTGTGTTTATGACGCTTTACACCCACTTGACACACTAACAGAGAGATTTCAATACATAGGTTTTAAGATTATTACTAGTCAGATATATCCTTGTGTGGTGAATAGGGGGTGTTAAGTCCAGTTCTCTGAGCAAGGAGTAGGTCTTGTCTATTACATGTTGGGTTTATGGAACGGTATCTCAGCTAATTTGAAACCCTTGTTTTATGTATCACCCCACCTCACTTTTCCTGTTAAGCAGCCATAGTGTGTTTTCTGCATGTGTGACTCTGTTCTGTTTTGGAATTCAGTTCAAGTGTAATGGTTTTTACTTTCCCTGTATAAGTGATATCTTATGAGAAGTGTCCTTTTCTGTGAGACTTATTTCACTTAGAATCGACGTACCTAAATCCACTCATCATGCTGCTACTAGCCTTATGACATTGATTTCATGGCTGAGTGATATTCCATTGTACATAAGGACCACAACTTCTTTATCCATTTTTCTCTTTCCTGGGATATTTAAGGTGGAATGAAGTGGAGGTCCTTGGCAACAGAGCAGCCCTAAACTTTGGTGTGCTTGTGTCTTGCTGATTTTTAATTTTCCCAATTTATACCCCCATGCGTGGAAGTGCCCTTAGCGCTCTAAGCTGTGTTTTTTAGATGTTTCAGGACACACTGTACCCTTCTCCAGCGTGGCTGTTGGCAATTTACATCCCGCCCATCAGCGTAGCAAGGCTCCCATTTCTCCATGGCCTGTCCTGCATTTCTGGTTTTGACACTTTTCTCAACATGGCCCTTTTGACCGATGGGAAGCGAGACTTCTTTGTAGCGCTGATTTGCCTTTCCAGGTTGCTTGGTTGGCCAAAAAGGGCGTATGCGTTTTTTCCTGAATATATTCAGGAAAAAACGCATACGCCCTTTTTGGCCAAGGGCCTCATTGTCAACGTTTTGCTGCTTTTCATGTGCTTTAAAGGCGATTCGAATCTACCTCCTGAAATCTGTTTCCTGCAATTCTGCCTTGATTTCAAATCCTCTTCTTTGCCTTCCCTCAATATATTTGTGGACGAGAGTTATCATTTATAACTCTGCAGGTTTGTGAATTGCAGTGCCCTGAAGCTCCATTTTACAACTCGCTTTTTGGGAGCTGGCCGTAAAAGCGCAGGATGGTTTCAGGCCCTGAGCTGGTTCCGGGGGGCAGCTGAGCCTGTGGTTAATTCTTCTTCCTGATGGGAAAATAGAGTGACCTGTGCCTGTCCCAACACCTAGAGCTAGCCTCTCATTGGTTCCCCATCTTCCCATTCATCCTCAGGACAAATTGCAACCTGTACGGAACAGGAGGTTAAAGGTGCTGATGCTCCAAGTAGGGAGATTGCTAGTAAAGTGGCTGGAATGGCGAACCCGAGCACAAGGAGATGAGAAATGAGGTGCGTTTTAGGAACCTTTCCCCATCACACGGTGTACCATCTTCTGGGTTTCTCATGCATGTTTTCGATGTAGGAAGATGCCCTTGAACCTCGAGATTTGGGACCCATGCGATGGGTACCACGCAGTATTACTTTAAAGGGTCTGCGTTTGCTCACCCAGCCTCACCAAATCTCTCAGCCCCAAGAGTGTCCACCCTTATGTCTCATCCAGCTGTGGGTCTAGATATGGTCAATCCAGGTTCCATCACAGCCCCTGAACGAATTGTGTAAGAATTTCTCTCTCTTTCACTGTCTTTGTTTCATGGGTTTTTAAAAGTAATTTATTTTTATAATGGGGTTTAGCTGCTTTTCACGGCTGTGTTTATGCCGCTTTACACCCACTTGACACACTAACAGAGAGATTTCAATACATAGGTTTTAAGATTATTACTAGTCAGATATATCCTTGTGTGGTGAATAGGGGGTGTTGAGTCCAGTTCTCTGAGCAAGGAGTAGGTCTTGTCTATTACATGTTGGGTTTATGGAACTGTATCTCAGGTAATTTGAAACCCTTGTTTTATGTATCACCCCACCTCACCTTTCCTGTTAAGCAGCCATAGTGTGTTTTCTGCATGTGTGACTCTGTTCTGTTTTGGAATTCAGTTCAAGTGTAATGGTTTTTACTTTCCCTGTATAAGTGATATCTTATGAGAAGTGTCCTTTTCTGTGTGACTTATTTCACTTAGAATCGTCGTACCTAAATCCACTCATCATGCTGCTACTAGCCTTATGATATTGATTTCATGGCTGAGTGATATTCCATTGTACATAAGGACCACAACTTCTTTATCCATTTTTCTCTTTCCTGGGATATTTAAGGTGGAATGAAGTGGAGGTCCTTGGCAACAGAGCAGCCCTAAACTTTGGTGTGCTTGTGTCTTGCTGATTTTTAATTTTCCCAATTTATACCCCCATGCGTGGAAGTGCCCTATGCGCTCTAAGCTGTGTTTTTTAGATGTTTCAGGACACACCGTACCCTTCTCCAGCGTGGCTGTTGGCAATTTACATTCCGCCCATCAGCGTAGCAAGGCTCCCATTTCTCCATGGCCTGTTCTGCATTTCTGGTTTTGACACTTTTCTCAGCATGGCCCTTTTGACCGATGGGCAGCGAGACTTCTTTGTAGCGCTGATTTGCCTTTCCAGGTTGCTTGGTTGGCCAAAAAGGGCGTATGCGTTTTTTCCTGAATATATTCAGGAAAAAACGCATACGCCCTTTTTGGCCAAGGGCATCATTGTCAACGTTTTGCCGCTTTTCATGTGCTTTAAAGGCGATTCGAATCTACCTCCTGAAATCTGTTTCCTGCAATTCTGCCTTGATTTCAAATCCTCTTCTTTGCCTTCCCTCAATATATTTGTGGACGAGAGTTATCATTTATAACTCTGCAGGTTTGTGAATTGCAGTGCCCTGAAGCTCCATTTTACAACTTGCTTTTTTGGGAGCTGGCCGCAAAAGCGCAGGATGGCTTCAGGCCCTGTTCTGGTTCTGGGGGGCAGGCTGAGCCTGTGGATAATTCTTCTTCCTGATGGGAAAATAGAGTGACCTGTGTCTGTCCCAATACCAAGAGCTAGTCTCTCATTGCTTCCCCGTCTTCCCGTTCATCCTCAGGACAAATTGCAACCTGTACAGAACAGGAGGTTAAAGGTGCTGATACTCCAAGTAGGGAGATTGCTAGTAAAGTGGCTGGAATTGCGAACCCGAGCTCAAGGAGATGACAAATGAGGTGCGTTTTAGAAAGCTTTCCCCATCACACGGTGTACCATCTTCTGGGTTTCTCATGCATGTTTTCGATGTAGGAAGATGCCCTTGAACCTCGAGATTTGGGACCCATGGGATGGGTACCACACAGTATTACTTTAAAGGGTCTGTGTTTGCTCACCCAACCTCACCAAACCTCTCAGCCCCAAGAGTGTCCACCCTTATGTCTCATCCAGCTGTGGGTCTAGATATGGTCAATCCGGGTTGCATCACAGCCCCTGAACGAATTGTGTAAGAATTTCTCTCTCTGTCTCTGTCTTTGTTTCATGGGTTTTTAAAAGTAATTTATTTTTATAATGGGGTTTAGCTGCTTTTCACTGCTGTGTTTATGCCGCTTTACGCCCACTTGACACACTAACAGAGAGATTTCAATACATAGGTTTTAAGATTATTACTAGTCAGATATATCCTTGTGTGGTGAATAGGGGGTGTTGAGTCCAGTTCTCTGAGCAAGGAGTTGGTCTTGTCTATTACATATTGGGATTATGGAACGGTATCTCAGCTAATTTGAAACCCTTGTTTTATGTATCACCACACCTCACCTTTCCTGTTAAGCAGCCATAGTGTGTTTTCTGCATTTGTGACTCTGTTCTGTTTTATAATTCAGTTCGAGTGTAACGGTTTTTACTTTCCCTGTATAAGTGATATCTTATGAGAAGTGTCCTTTTCTGTGTGACTTATTTCACTTAGAATCGACGTACCTAAATCCACTCATCATGCTGCTACTAGCCTTATGACATTGATTTCATGGCTGAGTGATATTCCATTGTACATAAGGACCACAACTTCTTTATCCATTTTTCTCTTTCCTGGGATATTTAAGGTGGAATGAAGTGGAGGTCCTTGGCAACAGAGCAGCCCTAAACTTTGGTGTGCTTGTGTCTTGCTGATTTTTAATTTTCCCAATTTATATCCCCATGCGTGGAAGTGCCCTTAGCGCTCTAAGCTGTGTTTTTTAGATGTTTCAGGACACACTGTAACCTTCTCCAGCGTGGCTGTTGGCAATTTACATCCCGCCCATCAGCGTAGCAAGGCTCCCATTTCTCCATGGCCTGTTCTGCATTTCTGGTTTTGACACTTTTCTCAGCATGGCCCTTTTGACCGATGGGCAGCGAGACTTCTTTGTAGCGCTGATTTGCCTTTCCAGGTTGCTTGGTTGGCCAAAAAGGGCGTATGCGTTTTTTCCTGAATATATTCAGGAAAAAACGCATACGCCCTTTTTGGCCAAGGGCATCATTGTCAACGTTTTGCCGCTTTTCATGTGCTTTAAAGGCGATTCGAATCTACCTCCTGAAATCTGTTTCCTGCAATTCTGCCTTGATTTCAAATCCTCTTCTTTGCCTTCCCTCAATATATTTGTGGACGAGAGTTATCATTTTTAACTCTGCAGGTTTGTGAATTGCAGTGCCCTGAAGCTCCATTTTACAACTTGCTTTTTTGGGAGCTGGCCGCAAAAGCGCAGGATGGCTTCAGGCCCTGTTCTGGTTCTGGGGGGCAGGCTGAGCCTGTGGATAATTCTTCTTCCTGATGGGAAAATAGAGTGACCTGTGTCTGTCCCAATACCAAGAGCTAGTCTCTCATTGCTTCCCCGTCTTCCCGTTCATCCTCAGGACAAATTGCAACCTGTACGGAACAGGAGGTTAAAGGTGCTGATACTCCAAGTAGGGAGATTGCTAGTAAAGTGGCTGGAATTGCGAACCCGAGCTCAAGGAGATGACAAATGAGGTGCGTTTTAGAAAGCTTTCCCCATCACACGGTGTACCATCTTCTGGGTTTCTCATGCATGTTTTCGATGTAGGAAGATGCCCTTGAACCTGGAGATTTGGGACACATGGGATGGGTACCACACAGTATTACTTTAAAGGGTCTGCGTTTGCTCACCCAACCTCACCAAACCTCTCAGCCCCAAGAGTGTCCACCCTTATGTCTCATCCAGCTGTGGGTCTAGATATGGTCAATCCGGGTTGCATCACAGCCCCTGAACGAATTGTGTAAGAATTTCTCTCTCTTTCTCTGTCTTTGTTTCATGGGTTTTTAAAAGTAATTTATTTTTATAATGGGGTTTACCTGCTTTTCACTGCTGTGTTTATGACGCTTTACACCCACTTGACACACTAACAGAGAGATTTCAATACATAGGTTTTAAGATTATTACTAGTCAGATATATCCTTGTGTGGTGAATAGGGGGTGTTAAGTCCAGTTCTCTGAGCAAGGAGTAGGTCTTGTCTATTACATGTTGGGTTTATGGAACGGTATCTCAGCTAATTTGAAACCCTTGTTTTATGTATCACCCCACCTCACTTTTCCTGTTAAGCAGCCATAGTGTGTTTTCTGCATGTGTGACTCTGTTCTGTTTTGGAATTCAGTTCAAGTGTAATGGTTTTTACTTTCCCTGTATAAGTGATATCTTATGAGAAGTGTCCTTTTCTGTGAGACTTATTTCACTTAGAATCGACGTACCTAAATCCACTCATCATGCTGCTACTAGCCTTATGACATTGATTTCATGGCTGAGTGATATTCCATTGTACATAAGGACCACAACTTCTTTATCCATTTTTCTCTTTCCTGGGATATTTAAGGTGGAATGAAGTGGAGGTCCTTGGCAACAGAGCAGCCCTAAACTTTGGTGTGCTTGTGTCTTGCTGATTTTTAATTTTCCCAATTTATACCCCCATGCGTGGAAGTGCCCTTAGCGCTCTAAGCTGTGTTTTTTAGATGTTTCAGGACACACTGTACCCTTCTCCAGCGTGGCTGTTGGCAATTTACATCCCGCCCATCAGCGTAGCAAGGCTCCCATTTCTCCATGGCCTGTCCTGCATTTCTGGTTTTGACACTTTTCTCAGCATGGCCCTTTTGACCGATGGGAAGCGAGACTTCTTTGTAGCGCTGATTTGCCTTTCCAGGTTGCTTGGTTGGCCAAAAAGGGCGTATGCGTTTTTTCCTGAATATATTCAGGAAAAAACGCATACGCCCTTCTTGGCCAAGGGCCTCATTGTCAACGTTTTGCTGCTTTTCATGTGCTTTAAAGGCGATTCGAATCTACCTCCTGAAATCTGTTTCCTGCAATTCTGCCTTGATTTCAAATCCTCTTCTTTGCCTTCCCTCAATATATTTGTGGACGAGAGTTATCATTTATAACTCTGCAGGTTTGTGAATTGCAGTGCCCTGAAGCTCCATTTTACAACTCCCTTTTTGGGAGCTGGCCGTAAAAGCGCAGGATGGTTTCAGGCCCTGTGCTGGTTCCGGGGGGCAGCTGAGCCTGTGGTTAATTCTTCTTCCTGATGGGAAAATAGAGTGACCTGTGCCTGTCCCAACACCTAGAGCTAGCCTCTCATTGGTTCCCCATCTTCCCATTCATCCTCAGGACAAATTGCAACCTGTACGGAACAGGAGGTTAAAGGTGCTGATGCTCCAAGTAGGGAGATTGCTAGTAAAGTGGCTGGAATGGCGAACCCGAGCACAAGGAGATGAGAAATGAGGTGCGTTTTAGGAACCTTTCCCCATCACACGGTGTACCATCTTCTGGGTTTCTCATGCATGTTTTCGATGTAGGAAGATGCCCTTGAACCTCGAGATTTGGGACCCATGCGATGGGTACCACGCAGTATTACTTTAAAGGGTCTGCGTTTGCTCACCCAGCCTCACCAAATCTCTCAGCCCCAAGAGTGTCCACCCTTATGTCTCATCCAGCTGTGGGTCTAGATATGGTCAATCCAGGTTCCATCACAGCCCCTGAACGAATTGTGTAAGAATTTCTCTCTCTTTCACTGTCTTTGTTTCATGGGTTTTTAAAAGTAATTTATTTTTATAATGGGGTTTAGCTGCTTTTCACGGCTGTGTTTATGCCGCTTTACACCCACTTGACACACTAACAGAGAGATTTCAATACATAGGTTTTAAGATTATTACTAGTCAGATATATCCTTGTGTGGTGAATAGGGGGTGTTGAGTCCAGTTCTCTGAGCAAGGAGTAGGTCTTGTCTATTACATGTTGGGTTTATGGAACTGTATCTCAGGTAATTTGAAACCCTTGTTTTATGTATCACCCCACCTCACCTTTCCTGTTAAGCAGCCATAGTGTGTTTTCTGCATGTGTGACTCTGTTCTGTTTTGGAATTCAGTTCAAGTGTAATGGTTTTTACTTTCCCTGTATAAGTGATATCTTATGAGAAGTGTCCTTTTCTGTGTGACTTATTTCACTTAGAATCGTCGTACCTAAATCCACTCATCATGCTGCTACTAGCCTTATGACATTGATTTCATGGCTGAGTGATATTCCATTGTACATAAGGACCACAACTTCTTTATCCATTTTTCTCTTTCCTGGGATATTTAAGGTGGAATGAAGTGGAGGTCCTTGGCAACAGAGCAGCCCTAAACTTTGGTGTGCTTGTGTCTTGCTGATTTTTAATTTTCCCAATTTATACCCCCATGCGTGGAAGTGCCCTATGCGCTGTAAGCTGTGTTTTTTAGATGTTTCAGGACACACCGTACCCTTCTCCAGCGTGGCTGTTGGCAATTTACATTCCGCCCATCAGCGTAGCAAGGCTCCCATTTCTCCATGGCCTGTTCTGCATTTCTGGTTTTGACACTTTTCTCAGCATGGCCCTTTTGACCGATGGGCAGCGAGACTTCTTTGTAGCGCTGATTTGCCTTTCCAGGTTGCTTGGTTGGCCAAAAAGGGCGTATGCGTTTTTTCCTGAATATATTCAGGAAAAAACGCATTCGCCCTTTTTGGCCAAGGGCATCATTGTCAACGTTTTGCCGCTTTTCATGTGCTTTAAAGGCGATTCGAATCTACCTCCTGAAATCTGTTTCCTGCAATTCTGCCTTGATTTCAAATCCTCTTCTTTGCCTTCCCTCAATATATTTGTGGACGAGAGTTATCATTTATAACTCTGCAGGTTTGTGAATTGCAGTGCCCTGAAGCTCCATTTTACAACTTGCTTTTTTGGGAGCTGGCCGCAAAAGCGCAGGATGGCTTCAGGCCCTGTTCTGGTTCTGGGGGGCAGGCTGAGCCTGTGGATAATTCTTCTTCCTGATGGGAAAATAGAGTGACCTGTGTCTGTCCCAATACCAAGAGCTAGTCTCTCATTGCTTCCCCGTCTTCCCGTTCATCCTCAGGACAAATTGCAACCTGTACGGAACAGGAGGTTAAAGGTGCTGATACTCCAAGTAGGGAGATTGCTAGTAAAGTGGCTGGAATTGCGAACCCGAGCTCAAGGAGATGACAAATGAGGTGCGTTTTAGAAAGCTTTCCCCATCACACGGTGTACCATCTTCTGGGTTTCTCATGCATGTTTTCGATGTAGGAAGATGCCCTTGAACCTGGAGATTTGGGACACATGGGATGGGTACCACACAGTATTACTTTAAAGGGTCTGCGTTTGCTCACCCAACCTCACCAAACCTCTCAGCCCCAAGAGTGTCCACCCTTATGTCTCATCCAGCTGTGGGTCTAGATATGGTCAATCCGGGTTGCATCACAGCCCCTGAACGAATTGTGTAAGAATTTCTCTCTCTTTCTCTGTCTTTGTTTCATGGGTTTTTAAAAGTAATTTATTTTTATAATGGGGTTTACCTGCTTTTCACTGCTGTGTTTATGACGCTTTACACCCACTTGACACACTAACAGAGAGATTTCAATACATAGGTTTTAAGATTATTACTAGTCAGATATATCCTTGTGTGGTGAATAGGGGGTGTTGAGTCCAGTTCTCTGAGCAAGGAGTAGGTCTTGTCTATTACATGTTGGGTTTATGGAACTGTATCTCAGGTAATTTGAAACCCTTGTTTTATGTATCACCCCACCTCACCTTTCCTGTTAAGCAGCCATAGTGTGTTTTCTGCATGTGTGACTCTGTTCTGTTTTGGAATTCAGTTCAAGTGTAATGGTTTTTACTTTCCCTGTATAAGTGATATCTTATGAGAAGTGTCCTTTTCTGTGTGACTTATTTCACTTAGAATCGTCGTACCTAAATCCACTCATCATGCTGCTACTAGCCTTATGATATTGATTTCATGGCTGAGTGATATTCCATTGTACATAAGGACCACAACTTCTTTATCCATTTTTCTCTTTCCTGGGATATTTAAGGTGGAATGAAGTGGAGGTCCTTGGCAACAGAGCAGCCCTAAACTTTGGTGTGCTTGTGTCTTGCTGATTTTTAATTTTCCCAATTTATACCCCCATGCGTGGAAGTGCCCTATGCGCTGTAAGCTGTGTTTTTTAGATGTTTCAGGACACACCGTACCCTTCTCCAGCGTGGCTGTTGGCAATTTACATTCCGCCCATCAGCGTAGCAAGGCTCCCATTTCTCCATGGCCTGTTCTGCATTTCTGGTTTTGACACTTTTCTCAGCATGGCCCTTTTGACCGATGGGCAGCGAGACTTCTTTGTAGCGCTGATTTGCCTTTCCAGGTTGCTTGGTTGGCCAAAAAGGGCGTATGCGTTTTTTCCTGAATATATTCAGGAAAAAACGCATACGCCCTTTTTGGCCAAGGGCATCATTGTCAACGTTTTGCCGCTTTTCATGTGCTTTAAAGGCGATTCGAATCTACCTCCTGAAATCTGTTTCCTGCAATTCTGCCTTGATTTCAAATCCTCTTCTTTGCCTTCCCTCAATATATTTGTGGACGAGAGTTATCATTTATAACTCTGCAGGTTTGTGAATTGCAGTGCCCTGAAGCTCCATTTTACAACTTGCTTTTTTGGGAGCTGGCCGCAAAAGCGCAGGATGGCTTCAGGCCCTGTTCTGGTTCTGGGGGGCAGGCTGAGCCTGTGGATAATTCTTCTTCCTGATGGGAAAATAGAGTGACCTGTGTCTGTCCCAATACCAAGAGCTAGTCTCTCATTGCTTCCCCGTCTTCCCGTTCATCCTCAGGACAAATTGCAACCTGTACAGAACAGGAGGTTAATGGTGCTGATACTCCAAGTAGGGAGATTGCTAGTAAAGTGGCTGGAATTGCGAACCCGAGCTCAAGGAGATGACAAATGAGGTGCGTTTTAGAAAGCTTTCCCCATCACACGGTGTACCATCTTCTGGGTTTCTCATGCATGTTTTCGATGTAGGAAGATGCCCTTGAACCTCGAGATTTGGGACCCATGGGATGGGTACCACACAGTATTACTTTAAAGGGTCTGCGTTTGCTCACCCAACCTCACCAAACCTCTCAGCCCCAAGAGTGTCCACCCTTATGTCTCATCCAGCTGTGGGTCTAGATATGGTCAATCCGGGTTGCATCACAGCCCCTGAACGAATTGTGTAAGAATTTCTCTCTCTGTCTCTGTCTTTGTTTCATGGGTTTTTAAAAGTAATTTATTTTTATAATGGGGTTTAGCTGCTTTTCACTGCTGTGTTTATGCCGCTTTACGCCCACTTGACACACTAACAGAGAGATTTCAATACATAGGTTTTAAGATTATTACTAGTCAGATATATCCTTGTGTGGTGAATAGGGGGTGTTGAGTCCAGTTCTCTGAGCAAGGAGTTGGTCTTGTCTATTACATATTGGGATTATGGAACGGTATGTCAGCTAATTTGAAACCCTTGTTTTATGTATCACCACACCTCACCTTTCCTGTTAAGCAGCCATAGTGTGTTTTCTGCATTTGTGACTCTGTTCTGTTTTATAATTCAGTTCGAGTGTAACGGTTTTTACTTTCCCTGTATAAGTGATATCTTATGAGAAGTGTCCTATTCTGTGTGACTTATTTCACTTAGAATCGACGTACCTAAATCCACTCATCATGCTGCTACTAGCCTTATGACATTGATTTCATGGCTGAGTGATATTCCATTGTACATAAGGACCACAACTTCTTTATCCATTTTTCTCTTTCCTGGGATATTTAAGGTGGAATGAAGTGGAGGTCCTTGGCAACAGAGCAGCCCTAAACTTTGGTGTGCTTGTGTCTTGCTGATTTTTAATTTTCCCAATTTATATCCCCATGCGTGGAAGTGCCCTTAGCGCTCTAAGCTGTGTTTTTTAGATGTTTCAGGACACACTGTAACCTTCTCCAGCGTGGCTGTTGGCAATTTACATCCCGCCCATCAGCGTAGCAAGGCTCCCATTTCTCCATGGCCTGTTCTGCATTTCTGGTTTTGACACTTTTCTCAGCATGGCCCTTTTGACCGATGGGCAGCGAGACTTCTTTGTAGCGCTGATTTGCCTTTCCAGGTTGCTTGGTTGGCCAAAAAGGGCGTATGCGTTTTTTCCTGAATATATTCAGGAAAAAACGCATACGCCCTTTTTGGCCAAGGGCATCATTGTCAACGTTTTGCCGCTTTTCATGTGCTTTAAAGGCGATTCGAATCTACCTCCTGAAATCTGTTTCCTGCAATTCTGCCTTGATTTCAAATCCTCTTCTTTGCCTTCCCTCAATATATTTGTGGACGAGAGTTATCATTTTTAACTCTGCAGGTTTGTGAATTGCAGTGCCCTGAAGCTCCATTTTACAACTTGCTTTTTTGGGAGCTGGCCGCAAAAGCGCAGGATGGCTTCAGGCCCTGTTCTGGTTCTGGGGGGCAGGCTGAGCCTGTGGATAATTCTTCTTCCTGATGGGAAAATAGAGTGACCTGTGTCTGTCCCAATACCAAGAGCTAGTCTCTCATTGCTTCCCCGTCTTCCCGTTCATCCTCAGGACAAATTGCAACCTGTACGGAACAGGAGGTTAAAGGTGCTGATACTCCAAGTAGGGAGATTGCTAGTAAAGTGGCTGGAATTGCGAACCCGAGCTCAAGGAGATGACAAATGAGGTGCGTTTTAGAAAGCTTTCCCCATCACACGGTGTACCATCTTCTGGGTTTCTCATGCATGTTTTCGATGTAGGAAGATGCCCTTGAACCTGGAGATTTGGGACACATGGGATGGGTACCACACAGTATTACTTTAAAGGGTCTGCGTTTGCTCACCCAACCTCACCAAACCTCTCAGCCCCAAGAGTGTCCACCCTTATGTCTCATCAAGCTGTGGGTCTAGATATGGTCAATCCGGGTTGCATCACAGCCCCTGAACGAATTGTGTAAGAATTTCTCTCTCTTTCTCTGTCTTTGTTTCATGGGTTTTTAAAAGTAATTTATTTTTATAATGGGGTTTACCTGCTTTTCACTGCTGTGTTTATGACGCTTTACGCCCACTTGACACACTAACAGAGAGATTTCAATACATAGGTTTTAAGATTATTACTAGTCAGATATATCCTTGTGTGGTGAATAGGGGGTGTTAAGTCCAGTTCTCTGAGCAAGGAGTAGGTCTTGTCTATTACATGTTGGGTTTATGGAACGGTATCTCAGCTAATTTGAAACCCTTGTTTTATGTATCACCCCACCTCACTTTTCCTGTTAAGCAGCCATAGTGTGTTTTCTGCATGTGTGACTCTGTTCTGTTTTGGAATTCAGTTCAAGTGTAATGGTTTTTACTTTCCCTGTATAAGTGATATCTTATGAGAAGTGTCCTTTTCTGTGAGACTTATTTCACTTAGAATCGACGTACCTAAATCCACTCATCATGCTGCTACTAGCCTTATGACATTGATTTCATGGCTGAGTGATATTCCATTGTACATAAGGACCACAACTTCTTTATCCATTTTTCTCTTTCCTGGGATATTTAAGGTGGAATGAAGTGGAGGTCCTTGGCAACAGAGCAGCCCTAAACTTTGGTGTGCTTGTGTCTTGCTGATTTTTAATTTTCCCAATTTATACCCCCATGCGTGGAAGTGCCCTTAGCGCTCTAAGCTGTGTTTTTTAGATGTTTCAGGACACACTGTACCCTTCTCCAGCGTGGCTGTTGGCAATTTACATCCCGCCCAACAGCGTAGCAAGGCTCCCATTTCTCCATGGCCTGTCCTGCATTTCTGGTTTTGACACTTTTCTCAGCATGGCCCTTTTGACCGATGGGAAGCGAGACTTCTTTGTAGCGCTGATTTGCCTTTCCAGGTTGCTTGGTTGGCCAAAAAGGGCGTATGCGTTTTTTCCTGAATATATTCAGGAAAAAACGCATACGCCCTTCTTGGCCAAGGGCCTCATTGTCAACGTTTTGCTGCTTTTCATGTGCTTTAAAGGCGATTCGAATCTACCTCCTGAAATCTGTTTCCTGCAATTCTGCCTTGATTTCAAATCCTCTTCTTTGCCTTCCCTCAATATATTTGTGGACGAGAGTTATCATTTATAACTCTGCAGGTTTGTGAATTGCAGTGCCCTGAAGCTCCATTTTACAACTCCCTTTTTGGGAGCTGGCCGTAAAAGCGCAGGATGGTTTCAGGCCCTGTGCTGGTTCCGGGGGGCAGCTGAGCCTGTGGTTAATTCTTCTTCCTGATGGGAAAATAGAGTGACCTGTGCCTGTCCCAACACCTAGAGCTAGCCTCTCATTGGTTCCCCATCTTCCCATTCATCCTCAGGACAAATTGCAACCTGTACGGAACAGGAGGTTAAAGGTGCTGATGCTCCAAGTAGGGAGATTGCTAGTAAAGTGGCTGGAATGGCGAACCCGAGCACAAGGAGATGAGAAATGAGGTGCGTTTTAGGAACCTTTCCCCATCACACGGTGTACCATCTTCTGGGTTTCTCATGCATGTTTTCGATGTAGGAAGATGCCCTTGAACCTCGAGATTTGGGACCCATGCGATGGGTACCACGCAGTATTACTTTAAAGGGTCTGCGTTTGCTCACCCAGCCTCACCAAATCTCTCAGCCCCAAGAGTGTCCACCCTTATGTCTCATCCAGCTGTGGGTCTAGATATGGTCAATCCAGGTTCCATCACAGCCCCTGAACGAATTGTGTAAGAATTTCTCTCTCTTTCACTGTCTTTGTTTCATGGGTTTTTAAAAGTAATTTATTTTTATAATGGGGTTTAGCTGCTTTTCACGGCTGTGTTTATGCCGCTTTACACCCACTTGACACACTAACAGAGAGATTTCAATACATAGGTTTTAAGATTATTACTAGTCAGATATATCCTTGTGTGGTGAATAGGGGGTGTTGAGTCCAGTTCTCTGAGCAAGGAGTAGGTCTTGTCTATTACATGTTGGGTTTATGGAACTGTATCTCAGGTAATTTGAAACCCTTGTTTTATGTATCACCCCACCTCACCTTTCCTGTTAAGCAGCCATAGTGTGTTTTCTGCATGTGTGACTCTGTTCTGTTTTGGAATTCAGTTCAAGTGTAATGGTTTTTACTTTCCCTGTATAAGTGATATCTTATGAGAAGTGTCCTTTTCTGTGTGACTTATTTCACTTAGAATCGTCGTACCTAAATCCACTCATCATGCTGCTACTAGCCTTATGACATTGATTTCATGGCTGAGTGATATTCCATTGTACATAAGGACCACAACTTCTTTATCCATTTTTCTCTTTCCTGGGATATTTAAGGTGGAATGAAGTGGAGGTCCTTGGCAACAGAGCAGCCCTAAACTTTGGTGTGCTTGTGTCTTGCTGATTTTTAATTTTCCCAATTTATACCCCCATGCGTGGAAGTGCCCTATGCGCTCTAAGCTGTGTTTTTTAGATGTTTCAGGACACACCGTACCCTTCTCCAGCGTGGCTGTTGGCAATTTACATTCCGCCCATCAGCGTAGCAAGGCTCCCATTTCTCCATGGCCTGTTCTGCATTTCTGGTTTTGACACTTTTCTCAGCATGGCCCTTTTGACCGATGGGCAGCGAGACTTCTTTGTAGCGCTGATTTGCCTTTCCAGGTTGCTTGGTTGGCCAAAAAGGGCGTATGCGTTTTTTCCTGAATATATTCAGGAAAAAACGCATACGCCCTTTTTGGCCAAGGGCATCATTGTCAACGTTTTGCCGCTTTTCATGTGCTTTAAAGGCGATTCGAATCTACCTCCTGAAATCTGTTTCCTGCAATTCTGCCTTGATTTCAAATCCTCTTCTTTGCCTTCCCTCAATATATTTGTGGACGAGAGTTATCATTTATAACTCTGCAGGTTTGTGAATTGCAGTGCCCTGAAGCTCCATTTTACAACTTGCTTTTTTGGGAGCTGGCCGCAAAAGCGCAGGATGGCTTCAGGCCCTGTTCTGGTTCTGGGGGGCAGGCTGAGCCTGTGGATAATTCTTCTTCCTGATGGGAAAATAGAGTGACCTGTGTCTGTCCCAATACCAAGAGCTAGTCTCTCATTGCTTCCCCGTCTTCCCGTTCATCCTCAGGACAAATTGCAACCTGTACGGAACAGGAGGTTAAAGGTGCTGATACTCCAAGTAGGGAGATTGCTAGTAAAGTGGCTGGAATTGCGAACCCGAGCTCAAGGAGATGACAAATGAGGTGCGTTTTAGAAAGCTTTCCCCATCACACGGTGTACCATCTTCTGGGTTTCTCATGCATGTTTTCGATGTAGGAAGATGCCCTTGAACCTGGAGATTTGGGACACATGGGATGGGTACCACACAGTATTACTTTAAAGGGTCTGCGTTTGCTCACCCAACCTCACCAAACCTCTCAGCCCCAAGAGTGTCCACCCTTATGTCTCATCCAGCTGTGGGTCTAGATATGGTCAATCCGGGTTGCATCACAGCCCCTGAACGAATTGTGTAAGAATTTCTCTCTCTTTCTCTGTCTTTGTTTCATGGGTTTTTAAAAGTAATTTATTTTTATAATGGGGTTTACCTGCTTTTCACTGCTGTGTTTATGACGCTTTACACCCACTTGACACACTAACAGAGAGATTTCAATACATAGGTTTTAAGATTATTACTAGTCAGATATATCCTTGTGTGGTGAATAGGGGGTGTTAAGTCCAGTTCTCTGAGCAAGGAGTAGGTCTTGTCTATTACATGTTGGGTTTATGGAACGGTATCTCAGCTAATTTGAAACCCTTGTTTTATGTATCACCCCACCTCACTTTTCCTGTTAAGCAGCCATAGTGTGTTTTCTGCATGTGTGACTCTGTTCTGTTTTGGAATTCAGTTCAAGTGTAATGGTTTTTACTTTCCCTGTATAAGTGATATCTTATGAGAAGTGTCCTTTTCTGTGTGACTTATTTCACTTAGAATCGACGTACCTAAATCCACTCATCATGCTGCTACTAGCCTTATGACATTGATTTCATGGCTGAGTGATATTCCATTGTACATAAGGACCACAACTTCTTTATCCATTTTTCTCTTTCCTGGGATATTTAAGGTGGAATGAAGTGGAGGTCCTTGGTAACAGAGCAGCCCTAAACTTTGGTGTGCTTGTGTCTTGCTGATTTTTAATTTTCCCAATTTATACCCCCATGCGTGGAAGTGCCCTTAGCGCTCTAAGCTGTGTTTTTTAGATGTTTCAGGACACACTGTACCCTTCTCCAGCGTGGCTGTTGGCAATTTACATCCCGCCCATCAGCGTAGCAAGGCTCCCATTTCTCCATGGCCTGTCCTGCATTTCTGGTTTTGACACTTTTCTCAGCATGGCCCTTTTGACCGATGGGCAGCGAGACTTCTTTGTAGCGCTGATTTGCCTTTCCAGGTTGCTTGGTTGGCCAAAAAGGGCGTATGCGTTGTTTCCTGAATATATTCAGGAAAAAACGCATACGCCCTTTTTGGCCAAGGGCCTCATTGTCAACGTTTTGCTGCTTTTCATGTGCTTTAAAGGCGATTCGAATCTACCTCCTGAAATCTGTTTCCTGCAATTCTGCCTTGATTTCAAATCCTCTTCTTTGCCTTCCCTCAATATATTTGTGGACGAGAGTTATCATTTATAACTCTGCAGGTTTGTGAATTGCACTGCCCTGAAGCTCCATTTTACAACTCGCTTTTTGGGAGCTGGCCGTAAAAGCTTAGGATGGTTTCAGGCCCTGTGCTGGTTCCGGGGGGCAGCTGAGCCTGTGGTTAATTCTTCTTCCTGATGGGAAAATAGAGTGACCTGTGCCTGTCCCAACACCTAGAGCTAGCCTCTCATTGGTTCCCCATCTTCCCATTCATCCTCAGGACAAATTGCAACCTGTACGGAACAGGAGGTTAAAGGTGCTGATGCTCCAAGTAGGGAGATTGCTAGTAAAGTGGCTGGAATGGCGAACCCGAGCACAAGGAGATGAGAAATGAGGTGCGTTTTAGGAACCTTTCCCCATCACACGGTGTACCATCTTCTGGGTTTCTCATGCATGTTTTCGATGTAGGAAGATGCCCTTGAACCTCGAGATTTGGGACCCATGGGATGGGTACCATGCAGTATTACTTTAAAGGGTCTGCGTTTGCTCACCCAACCTCACCAAACCGCTCAGCCCCAAGAGTGTCCACCCTTATGTCTCATCCAGCTGTGGGTCTAGATATGGTCAATCCAGGTTCCATCACAGCCCCTGAACGAATTGTGTAAGAATTTCTCTCTCTTTCACTGTCTTTGTTTCATGGGTTTTTAAAAGTAATTTATTTTTATAATGGGGTTTAGCTGCTTTTCACTGCTGTGTTTATGCCGCTTTACACCCACTTGACACTAACAGAGAGATTTCAGTACATAGGTTTTAAGATTATTACTACTCAGATATATCCTTGTGTGGTGAATAGGGGGTGTTGAGTCCAGTTCTCTGAGCAAGGAGTAGGTCTTGTCTATTACATATTGGGTTTATGGAACGGTATCTCAGCTAATTTGAAACCCTTGTTTTATGTATTACCCCACCTCACCTTTCCTGTTAAGCAGCCATAGTGTGTTTTCTGCATGTGTGACTCTGTTCTGTTTTGTAATTCAGTTCAAGTGTAATGGTTTGTACTTTCCCTGTATAAGTGATATCTTATGAGAAGTGTCCTTTTCTGTGTGACTTATTTCACTTAGAATCGTCGTACCTAAATCCACTCATCATGCTGCTACTAGCCTTATGACATTGATTTCATGGCTGAGTGATATTCCATTGTACATAAGGACCACAACTTCTTCATCCATTTTTCTCTTTCCTGGGATATTGAAGGTGGAATGAAGTGGAGGTCCTTGGCAACAGAGCAGCCCTAAACTTTGGTGTGCTTGTGTCTTGCTGATTTTTAATTTTCCCAATTTATACCCCCATGCGTGGAAGTGCCCTATGCGCTCTAAGCTGTGTTTTTTAGATGTTTCAGGACACACCGTACCCTTCTCCAGATTGGCTGTTGGCGATTTACATCCCGCCCATCAGCATAGCAAGGCTCCCATTTCTCCATGGCCTGTCCTGCATTTCTGGTTTTGACACTTTTCTCAGCATGGCCCTTTTGACCGATGGGAAGCGAGACTTCTTTGTAGCACTGATTTGCCTTTCCAGGTTGCTTGGTTGGCCAAAAAGGGCGTATGCGTTTTTTCCTGAATATATTCAGGAAAAAACGCATACGCCCTTTTTGGCCAAGGGCCTCATTGTCAACGTTTTGCTGCTTTTCATGTGCTTTAAAGGCGATTCGAATCTACCTCCTGAAATCTGTTTCCTGCAATTCTGCCTTGATTTCAAACCCTCTTCTTTGCCTTCCCTCAATATATTTGTGGACGAGAGTTATCATTTATAACTCTGCAGGTTTGTGAATTGCAGTGCCCTGAAGCTCCATTTTACAACTCGCTTTTTGGGAGCTGGCCGTAAAAGCGCAGGATGGCTTCAGGCCCTGTTCTGGTTCCGGGGGGCAGGCTGAGCCTGTGGTTAATTCTTCTCCCTGATGGGAAAATAGAGTGACCTGTGCCTGTCCCAACACCAAGAGCTAGTCTCTCATTGGTTCCCCGTCTTCCCGTTCATCCTCAGGACAAATTGCAACCTGTACGGAACAGGAGGTTAAAGATGCTGTTGCTCCAAGTAGGGAGATTGCTAGTAAAGTGGCTGGAATGGCGAACCCGAGCACAAGGAGATGAGAAATGATGTGCGTTTTAGAAACCTTTCCCCATCACACGGTGTACCATCTTCTGGGTTTCTCATGCATGTTTTCGATGTAGGAAGATGCCCTTGAACCTCGAGATTTGGGACCCATGGGATGGGTACCATGCAGTATTACTTTAAAGGGTCTGCGTTTGCTCACCCAACCTCACCAAACCGCTCAGCCCCAAGAGTGTCCACCCTTATGTCTCATCCAGCTGTGGGTCTAGATATGGTCAATCCAGGTTCCATCACAGCCCCTGAACGAATTGTGTAAGAATTTCTCTCTCTTTCACTGTCTTTGTTTCATGGGTTTTTAAAAGAAATTTATTTTTATAATGGGGTTTAGCTGCTTTTCACTGCTGTGTTTATGCCGCTTTACACCCACTTGACACTAACAGAGAGATTTCAATACATAGGTTTTAAGATTATTACTACTCAGATATATCCTTGTGTGGTGAATAGGGGGTGTTGAGTCCAGTTCTCTGAGCAAGGAGTCGGTCTTGTCTATTACATATTGGGTTTATGGAACGGTATCTCAGCTAATTTGAAACCCTTGTTTTATGTATTACCCCACCTCACCTTTCCTGTTAAGCAGCCATAGTGTGTTTTCTGCATGTGTGACTCTGTTCTGTTTTGTAATTCAGTTCAAGTGTAATGGTTTGTACTTTCCCTGTATAAGTGATATCTTATGAGAGGTGTCCTTTTCTGTGTGACTTATTTCACTTAGAATCGTCGTACCTAAATCCACTCATCATGCTGCTACTAGCCTTATGACATTGATTTCATGACTGAGTGATATTCCATTGTACATAAGGACCACAACTTCTTCATCCATTTTTCTCTTTCCTGGGATATTGAAGGTGGAATGAAGTGGAGGTCCTTGGCAACAGAGCAGCCCTAAACTTTGGTGTGCTTGTGTCTTGCTGATTTTTAATTTTCCCAATTTATACCCCCATGCGTGGAAGTGCCCTATGCGCTCTAAGCTGTGTTTTTTAGATGTTTCAGGACACACCGTACCCTTCTCCAGAGTGGCTGTTGGCGATTTACATCCCGCCCATCAGCATAGCAAGGCTCCCATTTCTCCATGGCCTGTCCTGCATTTCTGGTTTTGACACTTTTCTCAGCATGGCCCTTTTGACCGATGGGAAGCGAGACTTCTTTGTAGCACTGATTTGCCTTTCCAGGTTGCTTGGTTGGCCAAAAAGGGCGTATGCGTTTTTTCCTGAATATATTCAGGAAAAAACGCATACGCCCTTTTTGGCCAAGGGCCTCATTGTCAACGTTTTGCTGCTTTTCATGTGCTTTAAAGGCGATTCGAATCTACCTCCTGAAATCTGTTTCCTGCAATTCTGCCTTGATTTCAAACCCTCTTCTTTGCCTTCCCTCAATATATTTGTGGACGAGAGTTATCATTTATAACTCTGCAGCTTTGTGAATTGCAGTGCCCTGAAGCTCCATTTTACAACTCGCTTTTTGGGAGCTGGCCGTAAAAGCGCAGGATGGCTTCAGGCCCTGTTCTGGTTCCGGGGGGCAGGCTGAGCCTGTGGTTAATTCTTCTCCCTGATGGGAAAATAGAGTGACCTGTGCCTGTCCCAACACCAAGAGCTAGTCTCTCATTGGTTCCCCATCTTCCTGTTCATCCTCAGGACAAATTGCAACCTGTACGGAACAGGAGGTTAAAGATGCTGTTGCTCCAAGTAGGGAGATTGCTAGTAAAGTGGCTGGAATGGCGAACCCGAGCACAAGGAGATGAGAAATGATGTGCGTTTTAGAAACCTTTCCCCATCACACGGTGTACCATCTTCTGGGTTTCTCATGCATGTTTTCGATGTAGGAAGATGCCCTTGAACCTCGAGATTTGGGACCCATGGGATGGGTACCATGCAGTATTACTTTAAAGGGTCTGCGTTTGCTCACCCAACCTCACCAAACCGCTCAGCCCCAAGAGTGTCCACCCTTATGTCTCATCCAGCTGTGGGTCTAGATATGGTCAATCCAGGTTCCATCACAGCCCCTGAACGAATTGTGTAAGAATTTCTCTCTCTTTCACTGTCTTTGTTTCATGGGTTTTTAAAAGAAATTTATTTTTATAATGGGGTTTAGCTGCTTTTCACTGCTGTGTTTATGCCGCTTTACACCCACTTGACACTAACAGAGAGATTTCAATACATAGGTTTTAAGATTATTACTACTCAGATATATCCTTGTGTGGTGAATAGGGGGTGTTGAGTCCAGTTCTCTGAGCAAGGAGTCGGTCTTGTCTATTACATATTGGGTTTATGGAACGGTATCTCAGCTAATTTGAAACCCTTGTTTTATGTATTACCCCACCTCACCTTTCCTGTTAAGCAGCCATAGTGTGTTTTCTGCATGTGTGACTCTGTTCTGTTTTGTAATTCAGTTCAAGTGTAATGGTTTGTACTTTCCCTGTATAAGTGATATCTTATGAGAAGTGTCCTTTTCTGT
Source organism: Balaenoptera physalus (assembly GCF_965194825.1). Taxonomy (NCBI): domain Eukaryota; kingdom Metazoa; phylum Chordata; class Mammalia; order Artiodactyla; family Balaenopteridae; genus Balaenoptera; species Balaenoptera physalus. The sequence goes on along the minus strand of NW_028126413.1, from coordinate 275,262 downwards.
GTGACTTATTTCACTTAGAATCGTCGTACCTAAATCCACTCATCATGCTGCTACTAGCCTTATGACATTGATTTCATGGCTGAGTGATATTCCATTGTACATAAGGACCACAACTTCTTCATCCATTTTTCTCTTTCCTGGGATATTGAAGGTGGAATGAAGTGGAGGTCCTTGGCAACAGAGCAGCCCTAAACTTTGGTGTGCTTGTGTCTTGCTGATTTTTAATTTTCCCAATTTATACCCCCATGCGTGGAAGTGCCCTATGCGCTCTAAGCTGTGTTTTTTAGATGTTTCAGGACACACCGTACCCTTCTCCAGAGTGGCTGTTGGCGATTTACATCCCGCCCATCAGCATAGCAAGGCTCCCATTTCTCCATGGCCTGTCCTGCATTTCTGGTTTTGACACTTTTCTCAGCATGGCCCTTTTGACCGATGGGAAGCGAGACTTCTTTGTAGCACTGATTTGCCTTTCCAGGTTGCTTGGTTGGCCAAAAAGGGCGTATGCGTTTTTTCCTGAATATATTCAGGCAAAAACACATACGCCCTTTTTGGCCAAGGGCCTCATTGTCAACGTTTTGCTGCTTTTCATGTGCTTTAAAGGCGATTCGAATCTACCTCCTGAAATCTGTTTCCTGCAATTCTGCCTTGATTTCAAACCCTCTTCTTTGCCTTCCCTCAATATATTTGTGGACGAGAGTTATCATTTATAACTCTGCAGGTTTGTGAATTGCAGTGCCCTGAAGCTCCATTTTACAACTCGCTTTTTGGGAGCTGGCCGTAAAAGCGCAGGATGGCTTCAGGCCCTGTTCTGGTTCCGGGGGGCAGGCTGAGCCTGTGGTTAATTCTTCTCCCTGATGGGAAAATAGAGTGACCTGTGCCTGTCCCAACACCAAGAGCTAGTCTCTCATTGGTTCCCCATCTTCCCATTCATCCTCAGGACAAATTGCAACCTGTACGGAACAGGAGGTTAAAGATGCTGTTGCTCCAAGTAGGGAGATTGCTAGTAAAGTGGCTGGAATGGCGAAGCCGAGCACAAGGAGATGAGAAATGATGTGCGTTTTAGAAACCTTTCCCCATCACACGGTGTACCATCTTCTGGGTTTCTCATGCATGTTTTCGATTTAGGAAGATGCCCTTGAACCTCGAGATTTGGGACCCATGGGATGGGTACCATGCAGTATTACTTTAAAGGGTCTGCGTTTGCTCACCCAACCTCACCAAACCGCTCAGCCCCAAGAGTGTCCACCCTTATGTCTCATCCAGCTGTGGGTCTAGATATGGTCAATCCAGGTTCCATCACAGCCCCTGAACGAATTGTGTAAGAATTTCTCTCTCTTTCACTGTCTTTGTTTCATGGGTTTTTAAAAGTAATTTATTTTTATAATGGGGTTTAGCTGCTTTTCACTGCTGTGTTTATGCCGCTTTACACCCACTTGACACTAACAGAGAGATTTCAGTACATAGGTTTTAAGATTATTACTACTCAGATATATCCTTGTGTGGTGAATAGGGGGTGTTGAGTCCAGTTCTCTGAGCAAGGAGTCGGTCTTGTCTATTACATATTGGGTTTATGGAACGGTATCTCAGCTAATTTGAAACCCTTGTTTTATGTATTACCCCACCTCACCTTTCCTGTTAAGCAGCCATAGTGTGTTTTCTGCATGTGTGACTCTGTTCTGTTTTGTAATTCAGTTCAAGTGTAATGGTTTGTACTTTCCCTGTATAAGTGATATCTTATGAGAAGTGTCCTTTTCTGTGTGACTTATTTCACTTAGAATCGTCGTACCTAAATCCACTCATCATGCTGCTACTAGCCTTATGACATTGATTTCATGGCTGAGTGATATTCCATTGTACATAAGGACCACAACTTCTTCATCCATTTTTCTCTTTCCTGGGATATTGAAGGTGGAATGAAGTGGAGGTCCTTGGCAACAGAGCAGCCCTAAACTTTGGTGTGCTTGTGTCTTGCTGATTTTTAATTTTCCCAATTTATACCCCCATGCGTGGAAGTGCCCTATGCGCTCTAAGCTGTGTTTTTTAGATGTTTCAGGACACACCGTACCCTTCTCCAGAGTGGCTGTTGGCGATTTACATCCCGCCCATCAGCATAGCAAGGCTCCCATTTCTCCATGGCCTGTCCTGCATTTCTGGTTTTGACACATTTCTCAGCATGGCCCTTTTGACCGATGGGAAGCGAGACTTCTTTGTAGCACTGATTTGCCTTTCCAGGTTGCTTGGTTGGCCAAAAAGGGCGTATGCGTTTTTTCCTGAATATATTCAGGAAAAAACGCATACGCCCTTTTTGGCCAAGGGCCTCATTGTCAACGTTTTGCTGCTTTTCATGTGCTTTAAAGGCGATTCGAATCTACCTCCTGAAATCTGTTTCCTGCAATTCTGCCTTGATTTCAAACCCTCTTCTTTGCCTTCCCTCAATATATTTGTGGACGAGAGTTATCATTTATAACTCTGCAGGTTTGTGAATTGCAGTGCCCTGAAGCTCCATTTTACAACTCGCTTTTTGGGAGCTGGCCGTAAAAGCGCAGGATGGCTTCAGGCCCTGTTCTGGTTCCGGGGGGCAGGCTGAGCCTGTGGTTAATTCTTCTCCCTGATGGGAAAATAGAGTGACCTGTGCCTGTCCCAACACCAAGAGCTAGTCTCTCATTGGTTCCCCATCTTCCCATTCATCCTCAGGACAAATTGCAACCTGTACGGAACAGGAGGTTAAAGATGCTGTTGCTCCAAGTAGGGAGATTGCTAGTAAAGTGGCTGGAATGGCGAACCCGAGCACAAGGAGATGAGAAATGATGTGCGTTTTAGAAACCTTTCCCCATCACACGGTGTACCATCTTCTGGGTTTCGCATGCATGTTTTCGATGTAGGAAGATGCCCTTGAACCTCGAGATTTGGGACCCATGGGATGGGTACCATGCAGTATTACTTTAAAGGGTCTGCGTTTGCTCACCCAACCTCACCAAACCGCTCAGCCCCAAGAGTGTCCACCCTTATGTCTCATCCAGCTGTGGGTCTAGATATGGTCAATCCAGGTTCCATCACAGCCCCTGAACGAATTGTGTAAGAATTTCTCTCTCTTTCACTGTCTTTGTTTCATGGGTTTTTAAAAGTAATTTATTTTTATAATGGGGTTTAGCTGCTTTTCACTGCTGTGTTTATGCCGCTTTACACCCACTTGACACTAACAGAGAGATTTCAGTACATAGGTTTTAAGATTATTACTACTCAGATATATCCTTGTGTGGTGAATATGGGGTGTTGAGTCCAGGTCTCTGAGCAAGGAGTCGGTCTTGTCTATTACATATTGGGTTTATGGAACGGTATCTCAGCTAATTTGAAACCCTTGTTTTATGTATTACCCCACCTCACCTTTCCTGTTAAGCAGCCATAGTGTGTTTTCTGCATGTGTGACTCTGTTCTGTTTTGTAATTCAGTTCAAGTGTAATGGTTTGTACTTTCCCTGTATAAGTGATATCTTATGAGAGGTGTCCTTTTCTGTGTGACTTATTTCACTTAGAATCGTCGTACCTAAATCCACTCATCATGCTGCTACTAGCCTTATGACATTGATTTCATGGCTGAGTGATATTCCATTGTACATAAGGACCACAACTTCTTCATCCATTTTTCTCTTTCCTGGGATATTGAAGGTGGAATGAAGTGGAGGTCCTTGGCAACAGAGCAGCCCTAAACTTTGGTGTGCTTGTGTCTTGCTGATTTTTAATTTTCCCAATTTATACCCCCATGCGTGGAAGTGCCCTATGCGCTCTAAGCTGTGTTTTTTAGATGTTTCAGGACACACCGTACCCTTCTCCAGAGTGGCTGTTGGCGATTTACATCCCGCCCATCAGCATAGCAAGGCTCCCATTTCTCCATGGCCTGTCCTGCATTTCTGGTTTTGACACTTTTCTCAGCATGGCCCTTTTGACCGATGGGAAGCGAGACTTCTTTGTAGCACTGATTTGCCTTTCCAGGTTGCTTGGTTGGCCAAAAAGGGCGTATGCGTTTTTTCCTGAATATATTCAGGCAAAAACGCATACGCCCTTTTTGGCCAAGGGCCTCATTGTCAACGTTTTGCTGCTTTTCATGTGCTTTAAAGGCGATTCGAATCTACCTCCTGAAATCTGTTTCCTGCAATTCTGCCTTGATTTCAAACCCTCTTCTTTGCCTTCCCTCAATATATTTGTGGACGAGAGTTATCATTTATAACTCTGCAGGTTTGTGAATTGCAGTGCCCTGAAGCTCCATTTTACAACTCGCTTTTTGGGAGCTGGCCGTAAAAGCGCAGGATGGCTTCAGGCCCTGTTCTGGTTCCGGGGGGCAGGCTGAGCCTGTGGTTAATTCTTCTCCCTGATGGGAAAATAGAGTGACCTGTGCCTGTCCCAACACCAAGAGCTAGTCTCTCATTGGTTCCCCATCTTCCCATTCATCCTCAGGACAAATTGCAACCTGTACGGAACAGGAGGTTAAAGATGCTGTTGCTCCAAGTAGGGAGATTGCTAGTAAAGTGGCTGGAATGGCGAACCCGAGCACAAGGAGATGAGAAATGATGTGCGTTTTAGAAACCTTTCCCCATCACACGGTGTACCATCTTCTGGGTTTCTCATGCATGTTTTCGATGTAGGAAGATGCCCTTGAACCTCGAGATTTGGGACCCATGGGATGGGTACCATGCAGTATTACTTTAAAGGGTCTGCGTTTGCTCACCCAACCTCACCAAACCGCTCAGCCCCAAGAGTGTCCACCCTTATGTCTCATCCAGCTGTGGGTCTAGATATGGTCAATCCAGGTTCCATCACAGCCCCTGAACGAATTGTGTAAGAATTTCTCTCTCTTTCACTGTCTTTGTTTCATGGGTTTTTAAAAGTAATTTATTTTTATAATGGGGTTTAGCTGCTTTTCACTGCTGTGTTTATGCCGCTTTACACCCACTTGACACTAACAGAGAGATTTCAGTACATAGGTTTTAAGATTATTACTAGTCAGATATATCCTTGTGTGGTGAATAGGGGGTGTTGAGTCCAGTTCTCTGAGCAAGGAGTCGGTCTTGTCTATTACATATTGGGTTTATGGAACGGTATCTCAGCTAATTTGAAACCCTTGTTTTATGTATTACCCCACCTCACCTTTCCTGTTAAGCAGCCATAGTGTGTTTTCTGCATGTGTGACTGTTCTGTTTTGTAATTCAGTTCAAGTGTAATGGTTTGTACTTTCCCTGTATAAGTGATATCTTATGAGAAGTGTCCTTTTCTGTGTGACTTCTTTCACTTAGAATCGTCGTACCTAAATCCACTCATCATGCTGCTACTAGCCTTATGACATTGATTTCATGGCTGAGTGATATTCCATTGTACATAAGGACCACAACTTCTTCATCCATTTTTCTCTTTCCTGGGATATTGAAGGTGGAATGAAGTGGAGGTCCTTGGCAACAGAGCAGCCCTAAACTTTGGTGTGCTTGTGTCTTGCTGATTTTTAATTTTCCCAATTTATACCCCCATGCGTGGAAGTGCCCTATGCGCTCTAAGCTGTGTTTTTTAGATGTTTCAGGACACACCGTACCCTTCTCCAGAGTGGCTGTTGGCGATTTACATCCCGCCCATCAGCATAGCAAGGCTCCCATTTCTCCATGGCCTGTCCTGCATTTCTGGTTTTGACACTTTTCTCAGCATGGCCCTTTTGACCGATGGGAAGCGAGACTTCTTTGTAGCACTGATTTGCCTTTCCAGGTTGCTTGGTTGGCCAAAAAGGGCGTATGCGTTTTTTCCTGAATATATTCAGGCAAAAACGCATACGCCCTTTTTGGCCAAGGGCATCATTGTCAACGTTTTGCCGCTTTTCATGTGCTTTAAAGGCGATTCGAATCTACCTCCTGAAATCTGTTTCCTGCAATTCTGCCTTGATTTCAAATCCTCTTCTTTGCCTTCCCTCAATATATTTGTGGACGAGAGTTATCATTTATAACTCTGCAGGTTTGTGAATTGCAGTGCCCTGAAGCTCCATTTTACAACTCGCTTTTTGGGAGCTGGCCGTAAAAGCGCAGGATGGCTTCAGGCCCTGTTCTGGTTCCGGGGGGCAGGCTGAGCCTGTGGTTAATTCTTCTCCCTGATGGGAAAATAGAGTGACCTGTGCCTGTCCCAACACCAAGAGCTAGTCTCTCATTGGTTCCCCATCTTCCCATTCATCCTCAGGACAAATTGCAACCTGTACGGAACAGGAGGTTAAAGATGCTGTTGCTCCAAGTAGGGAGATTGCTAGTAAAGTGGCTGGAATGGCGAACCCGAGCACAAGGAGATGAGAAATGATGTGCGTTTTAGAAACCTTTCCCCATCACACGGTGTACCATCTTCTGGGTTTCTCATGCATGTTTTCGATGTAGGAAGATGCCCTTGAACCTCGAGATTTGGGACCCATGGGATGGGTACCATGCAGTATTACTTTAAAGGGTCTGCGTTTGCTCACCCAACCTCACCAAACCGCTCAGCCCCAAGAGTGTCCACCCTTATGTCTCATCCAGCTGTGGGTCTAGATATGGTCAATCCAGGTTCCATCACAGCCCCTGAACGAATTGTGTAAGAATTTCTCTCTCTTTCACTGTCTTTGTTTCATGGGTTTTTAAAAGTAATTTATTTTTATAATGGGGTTTAGCTGCTTTTCACTGCTGTGTTTATGCCGCTTTACACCGACTTGACACTAACAGAAAGATTTCAGTACATAGGTTTTAAGATTATTACTACTCAGATATATCCTTGTGTGGTGAATAGGGGGTGTTGAGTCCAGATCTCTGAGCAAGGAGTAGGTCTTGTCTATTACATATTGGGTTTATGGAACGGTATCTCAGCTAATTTGAAACCCTTGTTTTATGTATTACCCCACCTCACCTTTCCTGTTAAGCAGCCATAGTGTGTTTTCTGCATGTGTGACTCTGTTCTGTTTTGTAATTCAGTTCAAGTGTAATGGTTTGTACTTTCCCTGTATAAGTGATATCTTATGAGAAGTGTCCTTTTCTGTGTGACTTATTTCACTTAGAATCGTCGTACCTAAATCCACTCATCATGCTGCTACTAGCCTTATGACATTGATTTCATGGCTGAGTGATATTCCATTGTACATAAGGACCACAACTTCTTCATCCATTTTTCTCTTTCCTGGGATATTGAAGGTGGAATGAAGTGGAGGTCCTTGGCAACAGAGCAGCCCTAAACTTTGGTGTGCTTGTGTCTTGCTGATTTTTAATTTTCCCAATTTATACCCCCATGCGTGGAAGTGCCCTATGCGCTCTAAGCTGTGTTTTTTAGATGTTTCAGGACACACCGTACCCTTCTCCAGAGTGGCTGTTGGCGATTTACATCCCGCCCATCAGCATAGCAAGGCTCCCATTTCTCCATGGCCTGTCCTGCATTTCTGGTTTTGACACTTTTCTCAGCATGGCCCTTTTGACCGATGGGAAGCGAGACTTCTTTGTAGCACTGATTTGCCTTTCCAGGTTGCTTGGTTGGCCAAAAAGGGCGTATGCGTTTTTTCCTGAATATATTCAGGCAAAAACGCATACGCCCTTTTTGGCCAAGGGCCTCATTGTCAACGTTTTGCTGCTTTTCATGTGCTTTAAAGGCGATTCGAATCTACCTCCTGAAATCTGTTTCCTGCAATTCTGCCTTGATTTCAAACCCTCTTCTTTGCCTTCCCTCAATATATTTGTGGACGAGAGTTATCATTTATAACTCTGCAGGTTTGTGAATTGCAGTGCCCTGAAGCTCCATTTTACAACTCGCTTTTTGGGAGCTGGCCGTAAAAGCGCAGGATGGCTTCAGGCCCTGTTCTGGTTCCGGGGGGCAGGCTGAGCCTGTGGTTAATTCTTCTCCCTGATGGGAAAATAGAGTGACCTGTGCCTGTCCCAACACCAAGAGCTAGTCTCTCATTGGTTCCCCATCTTCCCGTTCATCCTCAGGACAAATTGCAACCTGTACGGAACAGGAGGTTAAAGATGCTGTTGCTCCAAGTAGGGAGATTGCTAGTAAAGTGGCTGGAATGGCGAACCCGAGCACAAGGAGATGAGAAATGATGTGCGTTTTAGAAACCTTTCCCCATCACACGGTGTACCATCTTCTGGGTTTCTCATGCATGTTTTCGATGTAGGAAGATGCCCTTGAACCTCGAGATTTGGGACCCATGGGATGGGTACCATGCAGTATTACTTTAAAGGGTCTGCGTTTGCTCACCCAACCTCACCAAACCGCTCAGCCCCAAGAGTGTCCACCCTTATGTCTCATCCAGCTGTGGGTCTAGATATGGTCAATCCAGGTTCCATCACAGCCCCTGAACGAATTGTGTAAGAATTTCTCTCTCTTTCACTGTCTTTGTTTCATGGGTTTTTAAAAGAAATTTATTTTTATAATGGGGTTTAGCTGCTTTTCACTGCTGTGTTTATGCCGCTTTACACCCACTTGACACTAACAGAGAGATTTCAATACATAGGTTTTAAGATTATTACTACTCAGATATATCCTTGTGTGGTGAATAGGGGGTGTTGAGTCCAGTTCTCTGAGCAAGGAGTCGGTCTTGTCTATTACATATTGGGTTTATGGAACTGTATCTCAGCTAATTTGAAACCCTTGTTTTATGTATTACCCCACCTCACCTTTCCTGTTAAGCAGCCATAGTGTGTTTTCTGCATGTGTGACTCTGTTCTGTTTTGTAATTCAGTTCAAGTGTAATGGTTTGTACTTTCCCTGTATAAGTGATATCTTATGAGAGGTGTCCTTTTCTGTGTGACTTATTTCACTTAGAATCGTCGTACCTAAATCCACTCATCATGCTGCTACTAGCCTTATGACATTGATTTCATGACTGAGTGATATTCCATTGTACATAAGGACCACAACTTCTTCATCCATTTTTCTCTTTCCTGGGATATTGAAGGTGGAATGAAGTGGAGGTCCTTGGCAACAGAGCAGCCCTAAACTTTGGTGTGCTTGTGTCTTGCTGATTTTTAATTTTCCCAATTTATACCCCCATGCGTGGAAGTGCCCTATGCGCTCTAAGCTGTGTTTTTTAGATGTTTCAGGACACACCGTACCCTTCTCCAGAGTGGCTGTTGGCGATTTACATCCCGCCCATCAGCATAGCAAGGCTCCCATTTCTCCATGGCCTGTCCTGCATTTCTGGTTTTGACACTTTTCTCAGCATGGCCCTTTTGACCGATGGGAAGCGAGACTTCTTTGTAGCACTGATTTGCCTTTCCAGGTTGCTTGGTTGGCCAAAAAGGGCGTATGCGTTTTTTCCTGAATATATTCAGGAAAAAACGCATACGCCCTTTTTGGCCAAGGGCCTCATTGTCAACGTTTTGCTGCTTTTCATGTGCTTTAAAGGCGATTCGAATCTACCTCCTGAAATCTGTTTCCTGCAATTCTGCCTTGATTTCAAACCCTCTTCTTTGCCTTCCCTCAATATATTTGTGGACGAGAGTTATCATTTATAACTCTGCAGGTTTGTGAATTGCAGTGCCCTGAAGCTCCATTTTACAACTCGCTTTTTGGGAGCTGGCCGTAAAAGCGCAGGATGGCTTCAGGCCCTGTTCTGGTTCCGGGGGGCAGGCTGAGCCTGTGGTTAATTCTTCTCCCTGATGGGAAAATAGAGTGACCTGTGCCTGTCCCAACACCAAGAGCTAGTCTCTCATTGGTTCCCCATCTTCCCGTTCATCCTCAGGACAAATTGCAACCTGTACGGAACAGGAGGTTAAAGATGCTGTTGCTCCAAGTAGGGAGATTGCTAGTAAAGTGGCTGGAATGGCGAAGCCGAGCACAAGGAGATGAGAAATGATGTGCGTTTTAGAAACCTTTCCCCATCACACGGTGTACCATCTTCTGGGTTTCTCATGCATGTTTTCGATGTAGGAAGATGCCCTTGAACCTCGAGATTTGGGACCCATGGGATGGGTACCATGCAGTATTACTTTAAAGGGTCTGCGTTTGCTCACCCAACCTCACCAAACCGCTCAGCCCCAAGAGTGTCCACCCTTATGTCTCATCCAGCTGTGGGTCTAGATATGGTCAATCCAGGTTCCATCACAGCCCCTGAACGAATTGTGTAAGAATTTCTCTCTCTTTCACTGTCTTTGTTTCATGGGTTTTTAAAAGTAATTTATTTTTATAATGGGGTTTAGCTGCTTTTCACTGCTGTGTTTATGCCGCTTTACACCCACTTGACACTAACAGAGAGATTTCAGTACATAGGTTTTAAGATTATTACTACTCAGATATATCCTTGTGTGGTGAATAGGGGGTGTTGAGTCCAGTTCTCTGAGCAAGGAGTCGGTCTTGTCTATTACATATTGGGTTTATGGAACGGTATCTCAGCTAATTTGAAACCCTTGTTTTATGTATTACCCCACCTCACCTTTCCTGTTAAGCAGCCATAGTGTGTTTTCTGCATGTGTGACTCTGTTCTGTTTTGTAATTCAGTTCAAGTGTAATGGTTTGTACTTTCCCTGTATAAGTGATATCTTATGAGAAGTGTCCTTTTCTGTGTGACTTATTTCACTTAGAATCGTCGTACCTAAATCCACTCATCATGCTGCTACTAGCCTTATGACATTGATTTCATGGCTGAGTGATATTCCATTGTACATAAGGACCACAACTTCTTCATCCATTTTTCTCTTTCCTGGGATATTGAAGGTGGAATGAAGTGGAGGTCCTTGGCAACAGAGCAGCCCTAAACTTTGGTGTGCTTGTGTCTTGCTGATTTTTAATTTTCCCAATTTATACCCCCATGCGTGGAAGTGCCCTATGCGCTCTAAGCTGTGTTTTTTAGATGTTTCAGGACACACCGTACCCTTCTCCAGAGTGGCTGTTGGCGATTTACATCCCGCCCATCAGCATAGCAAGGCTCCCATTTCTCCATGGCCTGTCCTGCATTTCTGGTTTTGACACATTTCTCAGCATGGCCCTTTTGACCGATGGGAAGCGAGACTTCTTTGTAGCACTGATTTGCCTTTCCAGGTTGCTTGGTTGGCCAAAAAGGGCGTATGCGTTTTTTCCTGAATATATTCAGGAAAAAACGCATACGCCCTTTTTGGCCAAGGGCCTCATTGTCAACGTTTTGCTGCTTTTCATGTGCTTTAAAGGCGATTCGAATCTACCTCCTGAAATCTGTTTCCTGCAATTCTGCCTTGATTTCAAACCCTCTTCTTTGCCTTCCCTCAATATATTTGTGGACGAGAGTTATCATTTATAACTCTGCAGGTTTGTGAATTGCAGTGCCCTGAAGCTCCATTTTACAACTCGCTTTTTGGGAGCTGGCCGTAAAAGCGCAGGATGGCTTCAGGCCCTGTTCTGGTTCCGGGGGGCAGGCTGAGCCTGTGGTTAATTCTTCTCCCTGATGGGAAAATAGAGTGACCTGTGCCTGTCCCAACACCAAGAGCTAGTCTCTCATTGGTTCCCCATCTTCCCATTCATCCTCAGGACAAATTGCAACCTGTACGGAACAGGAGGTTAAAGATGCTGTTGCTCCAAGTAGGGAGATTGCTAGTAAAGTGGCTGGAATGGCGAACCCGAGCACAAGGAGATGAGAAATGATGTGCGTTTTAGAAACCTTTCCCCATCACACGGTGTACCATCTTCTGGGTTTCGCATGCATGTTTTCGATGTAGGAAGATGCCCTTGAACCTCGAGATTTGGGACCCATGGGATGGGTACCATGCAGTATTACTTTAAAGGGTCTGCGTTTGCTCACCCAACCTCACCAAACCGCTCAGCCCCAAGAGTGTCCACCCTTATGTCTCATCCAGCTGTGGGTCTAGATATGGTCAATCCAGGTTCCATCACAGCCCCTGAACGAATTGTGTAAGAATTTCTCTCTCTTTCACTGTCTTTGTTTCATGGGTTTTTAAAAGAAATTTATTTTTATAATGGGGTTTAGCTGCTTTTCACTGCTGTGTTTATGCCGCTTTACACCCACTTGACACTAACAGAGAGATTTCAATACATAGGTTTTAAGATTATTACTACTCAGATATATCCTTGTGTGGTGAATAGGGGGTGTTGAGTCCAGTTCTCTGAGCAAGGAGTCGGTCTTGTCTATTACATATTGGGTTTATGGAACGGTATCTCAGCTAATTTGAAACCCTTGTTTTATGTATTACCCCACCTCACCTTTCCTGTTAAGCAGCCATAGTGTGTTTTCTGCATGTGTGACTCTGTTCTGTTTTGTAATTCAGTTCAAGTGTAATGGTTTGTACTTTCCCTGTATAAGTGATATCTTATGAGAGGTGTCCTTTTCTGTGTGACTTATTTCACTTAGAATCGTCGTACCTAAATCCACTCATCATGCTGCTACTAGCCTTATGACATTGATTTCATGGCTGAGTGATATTCCATTGTACATAAGGACCACAACTTCTTCATCCATTTTTCTCTTTCCTGGGATATTGAAGGTGGAATGAAGTGGAGGTCCTTGGCAACAGAGCAGCCCTAAACTTTGGTGTGCTTGTGTCTTGCTGATTTTTAATTTTCCCAATTTATACCCCCATGCGTGGAAGTGCCCTATGCGCTCTAAGCTGTGTTTTTTAGATGTTTCAGGACACACCGTACCCTTCTCCAGAGTGGCTGTTGGCGATTTACATCCCGCCCATCAGCATAGCAAGGCTCCCATTTCTCCATGGCCTGTCCTGCATTTCTGGTTTTGACACTTTTCTCAGCATGGCCCTTTTGACCGATGGGAAGCGAGACTTCTTTGTAGCACTGATTTGCCTTTCCAGGTTGCTTGGTTGGCCAAAAAGGGCGTATGCGTTTTTTCCTGAATATATTCAGGAAAAAACGCATACGCCCTTTTTGGCCAAGGGCCTCATTGTCAACGTTTTGCTGCTTTTCATGTGCTTTAAAGGCGATTCGAATCTACCTCCTGAAATCTGTTTCCTGCAATTCTGCCTTGATTTCAAACCCTCTTCTTTGCCTTCCCTCAATATATTTGTGGACGAGAGTTATCATTTATAACTCTGCAGGTTTGTGAATTGCAGTGCCCTGAAGCTCCATTTTACAACTCGCTTTTTGGGAGCTGGCCGTAAAAGCGCAGGATGGCTTCAGGCCCTGTTCTGGTTCCGGGGGGCAGGCTGAGCCTGTGGTTAATTCTTCTCCCTGATGGGAAAATAGAGTGACCTGTGCCTGTCCCAACACCAAGAGCTAGTCTCTCATTGGTTCCCCATCTTCCTGTTCATCCTCAGGACAAATTGCAACCTGTACGGAACAGGAGGTTAAAGATGCTGTTGCTCCAAGTAGGGAGATTGCTAGTAAAGTGGCTGGAATGGCGAAGCCGAGCACAAGGAGATGAGAAATGATGTGCGTTTTAGAAACCTTTCCCCATCACACGGTGTACCATCTTCTGGGTTTCTCATGCATGTTTTCGATGTAGGAAGATGCCCTTGAACCTCGAGATTTGGGACCCATGGGATGGGTACCATGCAGTATTACTTTAAAGGGTCTGCGTTTGCTCACCCAACCTCACCAAACCGCTCAGCCCCAAGAGTGTCCACCCTTATGTCTCATCCAGCTGTGGGTCTAGATATGGTCAATCCAGGTTCCATCACAGCCCCTGAACGAATTGTGTAAGAATTTCTCTCTCTTTCACTGTCTTTGTTTCATGGGTTTTTAAAAGTAATTTATTTTTATAATGGGGTTTAGCTGCTTTTCACTGCTGTGTTTATGCCGCTTTACACCCACTTGACACTAACAGAGAGATTTCAGTACATAGGTTTTAAGATTATTACTACTCAGATATATCCTTGTGTGGTGAATAGGGGGTGTTGAGTCCAGTTCTCTGAGCAATGAGTCGGTCTTGTCTATTACATATTGGGTTTATGGAACGGTATCACAGCTAATTTGAAACCCTTGTTTTATGTATTACCCCACCTCACCTTTCCTGTTAAGCAGCCATAGTGTGTTTTCTGCATGTGTGACTCTGTTCTGTTTTGTAATTCAGTTCAAGTGTAATGGTTTGTACTTTCCCTGTATAAGTGATATCTTATGAGAAGTGTCCTTTTCTGTGTGACTTCTTTCACTTAGAATCGTCGTACCTAAATCCACTCATCATGCTGCTACTAGCCTTATGACATTGATTTCATGGCTGAGTGATATTCCATTGTACATAAGGACCACAACTTCTTCATCCATTTTTCTCTTTCCTGGGATATTGAAGGTGGAATGAAGTGGAGGTCCTTGGCAACAGAGCAGCCCTAAACTTTGGTGTGCTTGTGTCTTGCTGATTTTTAATTTTCCCAATTTATACCCCCATGCGTGGAAGTGCCCTATGCGCTCTAAGCTGTGTTTTTTAGATGTTTCAGGACACACCGTACCCTTCTCCAGAGTGGCTGTTGGCGATTTACATCCCGCCCATCAGCATAGCAAGGCTCCCATTTCTCCATGGCCTGTCCTGCATTTCTGGTTTTGACACTTTTCTCAGCATGGCCCTTTTGACCGATGGGAAGCGAGACTTCTTTGTAGCACTGATTTGCCTTTCCAGGTTGCTTGGTTGGCCAAAAAGGGCGTATGCGTTTTTTCCTGAATATATTCAGGCAAAAACGCATACGCCCTTTTTGGCCAAGGGCCTCATTGTCAACGTTTTGCTGCTTTTCATGTGCTTTAAAGGCGATTCGAATCTACCTCCTGAAATCTGTTTCCTGCAATTCTGCCTTGATTTCAAACCCTCTTCTTTGCCTTCCCTCAATATATTTGTGGACGAGAGTTATCATTTATAACTCTGCAGGTTTGTGAATTGCAGTGCCCTGAAGCTCCATTTTACAACTCGCTTTTTGGGAGCTGGCCGTAAAAGCGCAGGATGGCTTCAGGCCCTGTTCTGGTTCCGGGGGGCAGGCTGAGCCTGTGGTTAATTCTTCTCCCTGATGGGAAAATAGAGTGACCTGTGCCTGTCCCAACACCAAGAGCTAGTCTCTCATTGGTTCCCCATCTTCCCATTCATCCTCAGGACAAATTGCAACCTGTACGGAACAGGAGGTTAAAGATGCTGTTGCTCCAAGTAGGGAGATTGCTAGTAAAGTGGCTGGAATGGCGAACCCGAGCACAAGGAGATGAGAAATGATGTGCGTTTTAGAAACCTTTCCCCATCACACGGTGTACCATCTTCTGGGTTTCTCATGCATGTTTTCGATGTAGGAAGATGCCCTTGAACCTCGAGATTTGGGACCCATGGGATGGGTACCATGCAGTATTACTTTAAAGGGTCTGCGTTTGCTCACCCAACCTCACCAAACCGCTCAGCCCCAAGAGTGTCCACCCTTATGTCTCATCCAGCTGTGGGTCTAGATATGGTCAATCCAGGTTCCATCACAGCCCCTGAACGAATTGTGTAAGAATTTCTCTCTCTTTCACTGTCTTTGTTTCATGGGTTTTTAAAAGTAATTTATTTTTATAATGGGGTTTAGCTGCTTTTCACTGCTGTGTTTATGCCGCTTTACACCCACTTGACACTAACAGAGAGATTTCAGTACATAGGTTTTAAGATTATTACTACTCAGATATATCCTTGTGTGGTGAATAGGGGGTGTTGAGTCCAGATCTCTGAGCAAGGAGTAGGTCTTGTCTATTACATATTGGGTTTATGGAACGGTATCTCAGCTAATTTGAAACCCTTGTTTTATGTATTACCCCACCTCACCTTTCCTGTTAAGCAGCCATAGTGTGTTTTCTGCATGTGTGACTCTGTTCTGTTTTGTAATTCAGTTCAAGTGTAATGGTTTGTACTTTCCCTGTATAAGTGATATCTTATGAGAAGTGTCCTTTTCTGTGTGACTTATTTCACTTAGAATCGTCGTACCTAAATCCACTCATCATGCTGCTACTAGCCTTATGACATTGATTTCATGGCTGAGTGATATTCCATTGTACATAAGGACCACAACTTCTTCATCCATTTTTCTCTTTCCTGGGATATTGAAGGTGGAATGAAGTGGAGGTCCTTGGCAACAGAGCAGCCCTAAACTTTGGTGTGCTTGTGTCTTGCTGATTTTTAATTTTCCCAATTTATACCCCCATGCGTGGAAGTGCCCTATGCGCTCTAAGCTGTGTTTTTTAGATGTTTCAGGACACACCGTACCCTTCTCCAGAGTGGCTGTTGGCGATTTACATCCCGCCCATCAGCATAGCAAGGCTCCCATTTCTCCATGGCCTGTCCTGCATTTCTGGTTTTGACACTTTTCTCAGCATGGCCCTTTTGACCGATGGGAAGCGAGACTTCTTTGTAGCACTGATTTGCCTTTCCAGGTTGCTTGGTTGGCCAAAAAGGGCGTATGCGTTTTTTCCTGAATATATTCAGGCAAAAACGCATACGCCCTTTTTGGCCAAGGGCCTCATTGTCAACGTTTTGCTGCTTTTCATGTGCTTTAAAGGCGATTCGAATCTACCTCCTGAAATCTGTTTCCTGCAATTCTGCCTTGATTTCAAACCCTCTTCTTTGCCTTCCCTCAATATATTTGTGGACGAGAGTTATCATTTATAACTCTGCAGGTTTGTGAATTGCAGTGCCCTGAAGCTCCATTTTACAACTCGCTTTTTGGGAGCTGGCCGTAAAAGCGCAGGATGGCTTCAGGCCCTGTTCTGGTTCCGGGGGGCAGGCTGAGCCTGTGGTTAATTCTTCTCCCTGATGGGAAAATAGAGTGACCTGTGCCTGTCCCAACACCAAGAGCTAGTCTCTCATTGGTTCCCCATCTTCCCGTTCATCCTCAGGACAAATTGCATCCTGTACGGAACAGGAGGTTAAAGATGCTGTTGCTCCAAGTAGGGAGATTGCTAGTAAAGTGGCTGGAATGGCGAACCCGAGCACAAGGAGATGAGAAATGATGTGCGTTTTAGAAACCTTTCCCCATCACACGGTGTACCATCTTCTGGGTTTCTCATGCATGTTTTCGATGTAGGAAGATGCCCTTGAACCTCGAGATTTGGGACCCATGGGATGGGTACCATGCAGTATTACTTTAAAGGGTCTGCGTTTGCTCACCCAACCTCACCAAACCGCTCAGCCCCAAGAGTGTCCACCCTTATGTCTCATCCAGCTGTGGGTCTAGATATGGTCAATCCAGGTTCCATCACAGCCCCTGAACGAATTGTGTAAGAATTTCTCTCTCTTTCACTGTCTTTGTTTCATGGGTTTTTAAAAGAAATTTATTTTTATAATGGGGTTTAGCTGCTTTTCACTGCTGTGTTTATGCCGCTTTACACCCACTTGACACTAACAGAGAGATTTCAATACATAGGTTTTAAGATTATTACTACTCAGATATATCCTTGTGTGGTGAATAGGGGGTGTTGAGTCCAGTTCTCTGAGCAAGGAGTCGGTCTTGTCTATTACATATTGGGTTTATGGAACGGTATCTCAGCTAATTTGAAACCCTTGTTTTATGTATTACCCCACCTCACCTTTCCTGTTAAGCAGCCATAGTGTGTTTTCTGCATGTGTGACTCTGTTCTGTTTTGTAATTCAGTTCAAGTGTAATGGTTTGTACTTTCCCTGTATAAGTGATATCTTATGAGAGGTGTCCTTTTCTGTGTGACTTATTTCACTTAGAATCGTCGTACCTAAATCCACTCATCATGCTGCTACTAGCCTTATGACATTGATTTCATGACTGAGTGATATTCCATTGTACATAAGGACCACAACTTCTTCATCCATTTTTCTCTTTCCTGGGATATTGAAGGTGGAATGAAGTGGAGGTCCTTGGCAACAGAGCAGCCCTAAACTTTGGTGTGCTTGTGTCTTGCTGATTTTTAATTTTCCCAATTTATACCCCCATGCGTGGAAGTGCCCTATGCGCTCTAAGCTGTGTTTTTTAGATGTTTCAGGACACACCGTACCCTTCTCCAGAGTGGCTGTTGGCGATTTACATCCCGCCCATCAGCATAGCAAGGCTCCCATTTCTCCATGGCCTGTCCTGCATTTCTGGTTTTGACACTTTTCTCAGCATGGCCCTTTTGACCGATGGGAAGCGAGACTTCTTTGTAGCACTGATTTGCCTTTCCAGGTTGCTTGGTTGGCCAAAAAGGGCGTATGCGTTTTTTCCTGAATATATTCAGGAAAAAACGCATACGCCCTTTTTGGCCAAGGGCCTCATTGTCAACGTTTTGCTGCTTTTCATGTGCTTTAAAGGCGATTCGAATCTACCTCCTGAAATCTGTTTCCTGCAATTCTGCCTTGATTTCAAACCCTCTTCTTTGCCTTCCCTCAATATATTTGTGGACGAGAGTTATCATTTATAACTCTGCAGGTTTGTGAATTGCAGTGCCCTGAAGCTCCATTTTACAACTCGCTTTTTGGGAGCTGGCCGTAAAAGCGCAGGATGGCTTCAGGCCCTGTTCTGGTTCCGGGGGGCAGGCTGAGCCTGTGGTTAATTCTTCTCCCTGATGGGAAAATAGAGTGACCTGTGCCTGTCCCAACACCAAGAGCTAGTCTCTCATTGGTTCCCCATCTTCCCGTTCATCCTCAGGACAAATTGCAACCTGTACGGAACAGGAGGTTAAAGATGCTGTTGCTCCAAGTAGGGAGATTGCTAGTAAAGTGGCTGGAATGGCGAAGCCGAGCACAAGGAGATGAGAAATGATGTGCGTTTTAGAAACCTTTCCCCATCACACGGTGTACCATCTTCTGGGTTTCTCATGCATGTTTTCGATGTAGGAAGATGCCCTTGAACCTCGAGATTTGGGACCCATGGGATGGGTACCATGCAGTATTACTTTAAAGGGTCTGCGTTTGCTCACCCAACCTCACCAAACCGCTCAGCCCCAAGAGTGTCCACCCTTATGTCTCATCCAGCTGTGGGTCTAGATATGGTCAATCCAGGTTCCATCACAGCCCCTGAACGAATTGTGTAAGAATTTCTCTCTCTTTCACTGTCTTTGTTTCATGGGTTTTTAAAAGTAATTTATTTTTATAATGGGGTTTAGCTGCTTTTCACTGCTGTGTTTATGCCGCTTTACACCCACTTGACACTAACAGAGAGATTTCAGTACATAGGTTTTAAGATTATTACTACTCAGATATATCCTTGTGTGGTGAATAGGGGGTGTTGAGTCCAGTTCTCTGAGCAAGGAGTCGGTCTTGTCTATTACATATTGGGTTTATGGAACGGTATCTCAGCTAATTTGAAACCCTTGTTTTATGTATTACCCCACCTCACCTTTCCTGTTAAGCAGCCATAGTGTGTTTTCTGCATGTGTGACTCTGTTCTGTTTTGTAATTCAGTTCAAGTGTAATGGTTTGTACTTTCCCTGTATAAGTGATATCTTATGAGAAGTGTCCTTTTCTGTGTGACTTATTTCACTTAGAATCGTCGTACCTAAATCCACTCATCATGCTGCTACTAGCCTTATGACATTGATTTCATGGCTGAGTGATATTCCATTGTACATAAGGACCACAACTTCTTCATCCATTTTTCTCTTTCCTGGGATATTGAAGGTGGAATGAAGTGGAGGTCCTTGGCAACAGAGCAGCCCTAAACTTTGGTGTGCTTGTGTCTTGCTGATTTTTAATTTTCCCAATTTATACCCCCATGCGTGGAAGTGCCCTATGCGCTCTAAGCTGTGTTTTTTAGATGTTTCAGGACACACCGTACCCTTCTCCAGAGTGGCTGTTGGCGATTTACATCCCGCCCATCAGCATAGCAAGGCTCCCATTTCTCCATGGCCTGTCCTGCATTTCTGGTTTTGACACATTTCTCAGCATGGCCCTTTTGACCGATGGGAAGCGAGACTTCTTTGTAGCACTGATTTGCCTTTCCAGGTTGCTTGGTTGGCCAAAAAGGGCGTATGCGTTTTTTCCTGAATATATTCAGGAAAAAACGCATACGCCCTTTTTGGCCAAGGGCCTCATTGTCAACGTTTTGCTGCTTTTCATGTGCTTTAAAGGCGATTCGAATCTACCTCCTGAAATCTGTTTCCTGCAATTCTGCCTTGATTTCAAACCCTCTTCTTTGCCTTCCCTCAATATATTTGTGGACGAGAGTTATCATTTATAACTCTGCAGGTTTGTGAATTGCAGTGCCCTGAAGCTCCATTTTACAACTCGCTTTTTGGGAGCTGGCCGTAAAAGCGCAGGATGGCTTCAGGCCCTGTTCTGGTTCCGGGGGGCAGGCTGAGCCTGTGGTTAATTCTTCTCCCTGATGGGAAAATAGAGTGACCTGTGCCTGTCCCAACACCAAGAGCTAGTCTCTCATTGGTTCCCCATCTTCCCGATCATCCTCAGGACAAATTGCAACCTGTATGGAACAGGAGGTTAAAGATGCTGTTGCTCCAAGTAGGGAGATTGCTAGTAAAGTGGCTGGAATGGCGAACCCGAGCACAAGGAGATGAGAAATGATGTGCGTTTTAGAAACCTTTCCCCATCACACGGTGTACCATCTTCTGGGTTTCTCATGCATGTTTTCGATGTAGGAAGATGCCCTTGAACCTCGAGATTTGGGACCCATGGGATGGGTACCATGCAGTATTACTTTAAAGGGTCTGCGTTTGCTCACCCAACCTCACCAAACCGCTCAGCCCCAAGAGTGTCCACCCTTATGTCTCATCCAGCTGTGGGTCTAGATATGGTCAATCCAGGTTCCATCACAGCCCCTGAACGAATTGTGTAAGAATTTCTCTCTCTTTCACTGTCTTTGTTTCATGGGTTTTTAAAAGAAATTTATTTTTATAATGGGGTTTAGCTGCTTTTCACTGCTGTGTTTATGCCGCTTTACACCCACTTGACACTAACAGAGAGATTTCAATACATAGGTTTTAAGATTATTACTACTCAGATATATCCTTGTGTGGTGAATAGGGGGTGTTGAGTCCAGTTCTCTGAGCAAGGAGTCGGTCTTGTCTATTACATATTGGGTTTATGGAACGGTATCTCAGCTAATTTGAAACCCTTGTTTTATGTATTACCCCACCTCACCTTTCCTGTTAAGCAGCCATAGTGTGTTTTCTGCATGTGTGACTCTGTTCTGTTTTGTAATTCAGTTCAAGTGTAATGGTTTGTACTTTCCCTGTATAAGTGATATCTTATGAGAGGTGTCCTTTTCTGTGTGACTTATTTCACTTAGAATCGTCGTACCTAAATCCACTCATCATGCTGCTACTAGCCTTATGACATTGATTTCATGACTGAGTGATATTCCATTGTACATAAGGACCACAACTTCTTCATCCATTTTTCTCTTTCCTGGGATATTGAAGGTGGAATGAAGTGGAGGTCCTTGGCAACAGAGCAGCCCTAAACTTTGGTGTGCTTGTGTCTTGCTGATTTTTAATTTTCCCAATTTATACCCCCATGCGTGGAAGTGCCCTATGCGCTCTAAGCTGTGTTTTTTAGATGTTTCAGGACACACCGTACCCTTCTCCAGAGTGGCTGTTGGCGATTTACATCCCGCCCATCAGCATAGCAAGGCTCCCATTTCTCCATGGCCTGTCCTGCATTTCTGGTTTTGACACTTTTCTCAGCATGGCCCTTTTGACCGATGGGAAGCGAGACTTCTTTGTAGCACTGATTTGCCTTTCCAGGTTGCTTGGTTGGCCAAAAAGGGCGTATGCGTTTTTTCCTGAATATATTCAGGAAAAAACGCATACGCCCTTTTTGGCCAAGGGCCTCATTGTCAACGTTTTGCTGCTTTTCATGTGCTTTAAAGGCGATTCGAATCTACCTCCTGAAATCTGTTTCCTGCAATTCTGCCTTGATTTCAAACCCTCTTCTTTGCCTTCCCTCAATATATTTGTGGACGAGAGTTATCATTTATAACTCTGCAGGTTTGTGAATTGCAGTGCCCTGAAGCTCCATTTTACAACTCGCTTTTTGGGAGCTGGCCGTAAAAGCGCAGGATGGCTTCAGGCCCTGTTCTGGTTCCGGGGGGCAGGCTGAGCCTGTGGTTAATTCTTCTCCCTGATGGGAAAATAGAGTGACCTGTGCCTGTCCCAACACCAAGAGCTAGTCTCTCATTGGTTCCCCATCTTCCCGTTCATCCTCAGGACAAATTGCAACCTGTACGGAACAGGAGGTTAAAGATGCTGTTGCTCCAAGTAGGGAGATTGCTAGTAAAGTGGCTGGAATGGCGAAGCCGAGCACAAGGAGATGAGAAATGATGTGCGTTTTAGAAACCTTTCCCCATCACACGGTGTACCATCTTCTGGGTTTCTCATGCATGTTTTCGATGTAGGAAGATGCCCTTGAACCTCGAGATTTGGGACCCATGGGATGGGTACCATGCAGTATTACTTTAAAGGGTCTGCGTTTGCTCACCCAACCTCACCAAACCGCTCAGCCCCAAGAGTGTCCACCCTTATGTCTCATCCAGCTGTGGGTCTAGATATGGTCAATCCAGGTTCCATCACAGCCCCTGAACGAATTGTGTAAGAATTTCTCTCTCTTTCACTGTCTTTGTTTCATGGGTTTTTAAAAGTAATTTATTTTTATAATGGGGTTTAGCTGCTTTTCACTGCTGTGTTTATGCCGCTTTACACCCACTTGACACTAACAGAGAGATTTCAGTACATAGGTTTTAAGATTATTACTACTCAGATATATCCTTGTGTGGTGAATAGGGGGTGTTGAGTCCAGTTCTCTGAGCAAGGAGTCGGTCTTGTCTATTACATATTGGGTTTATGGAACGGTATCTCAGCTAATTTGAAACCCTTGTTTTATGTATTACCCCACCTCACCTTTCCTGTTAAGCAGCCATAGTGTGTTTTCTGCATGTGTGACTGTTCTGTTTTGTAATTCAGTTCAAGTGTAATGGTTTGTACTTTCCCTGTATAAGTGATATCTTATGAGAAGTGTCCTTTTCTGTGTGACTTCTTTCACTTAGAATCGTCGTACCTAAATCCACTCATCATGCTGCTACTAGCCTTATGACATTGATTTCATGGCTGAGTGATATTCCATTGTACATAAGGACCACAACTTCTTCATCCATTTTTCTCTTTCCTGGGATATTGAAGGTGGAATGAAGTGGAGGTCCTTGGCAACAGAGCAGCCCTAAACTTTGGTGTGCTTGTGTCTTGCTGATTTTTAATTTTCCCAATTTATACCCCCATGCGTGGAAGTGCCCTATGCGCTCTAAGCTGTGTTTTTTAGATGTTTCAGGACACACCGTACCCTTCTCCAGAGTGGCTGTTGGCGATTTACATCCCGCCCATCAGCATAGCAAGGCTCCCATTTCTCCATGGCCTGTCCTGCATTTCTGGTTTTGACACTTTTCTCAGCATGGCCCTTTTGACCGATGGGAAGCGAGACTTCTTTGTAGCACTGATTTGCCTTTCCAGGTTGCTTGGTTGGCCAAAAAGGGCGTATGCGTTTTTTCCTGAATATATTCAGGCAAAAACGCATACGCGCTTTTTGGCCAAGGGCCTCATTGTCAACGTTTTGCTGCTTTTCATGTGCTTTAAAGGCGATTCGAATCTACCTCCTGAAATCTGTTTCCTGCAATTCTGCCTTGATTTCAAACCCTCTTCTTTGCCTTCCCTCAATATATTTGTGGACGAGAGTTATCATTTATAACTCTGCAGGTTTGTGAATTGCAGTGCCCTGAAGCTCCATTTTACAACTCGCTTTTTGGGAGCTGGCCGTAAAAGCGCAGGATGGCTTCAGGCCCTGTTCTGGTTCCGGGGGGCAGGCTGAGCCTGTGGTTAATTCTTCTCCCTGATGGGAAAATAGAGTGACCTGTGCCTGTCCCAACACCAAGAGCTAGTCTCTCATTGGTTCCCCATCTTCCCATTCATCCTCAGGACAAATTGCAACCTGTACGGAACAGGAGGTTAAAGATGCTGTTGCTCCAAGTAGGGAGATTGCTAGTAAAGTGGCTGGAATGGCGAACCCGAGCACAAGGAGATGAGAAATGATGTGCGTTTTAGAAACCTTTCCCCATCACACGGTGTACCATCTTCTGGGTTTCTCATGCATGTTTTCGATGTAGGAAGATGCCCTTGAACCTCGAGATTTGGGACCCATGGGATGGGTACCATGCAGTATTACTTTAAAGGGTCTGCGTTTGCTCACCCAACCTCACCAAACCGCTCAGCCCCAAGAGTGTCCACCCTTATGTCTCATCCAGCTGTGGGTCTAGATATGGTCAATCCAGGTTCCATCACAGCCCCTGAACGAATTGTGTAAGAATTTCTCTCTCTTTCACTGTCTTTGTTTCATGGGTTTTTAAAAGTAATTTATTTTTATAATGGGGTTTAGCTGCTTTTCACTGCTGTGTTTATGCCGCTTTACACCCACTTGACACTAACAGAGAGATTTCAGTACATAGGTTTTAAGATTATTACTACTCAGATATATCCTTGTGTGGTGAATAGGGGGTGTTGAGTCCAGTTCTCTGAGCAAGGAGTCGGTCTTGTCTATTACATATTGGGTTTATGGAACGGTATCTCAGCTAATTTGAAACCCTTGTTTTATGTATTACCCCACCTCACCTTTCCTGTTAAGCAGCCATAGTGTGTTTTCTGCATGTGTGACTGTTCTGTTTTGTAATTCAGTTCAAGTGTAATGGTTTGTACTTTCCCTGTATAAGTGATATCTTATGAGAAGTGTCCTTTTCTGTGTGACTTCTTTCACTTAGAATCGTCGTACCTAAATCCACTCATCATGCTGCTACTAGCCTTATGACATTGATTTCATGGCTGAGTGATATTCCATTGTACATAAGGACCACAACTTCTTCATCCATTTTTCTCTTTCCTGGGATATTGAAGGTGGAATGAAGTGGAGGTCCTTGGCAACAGAGCAGCCCTAAACTTTGGTGTGCTTGTGTCTTGCTGATTTTTAATTTTCCCAATTTATACCCCCATGCGTGGAAGTGCCCTATGCGCTCTAAGCTGTGTTTTTTAGATGTTTCAGGACACACCGTACCCTTCTCCAGAGTGGCTGTTGGCGATTTACATCCCGCCCATCAGCATAGCAAGGCTCCCATTTCTCCATGGCCTGTCCTGCATTTCTGGTTTTGACACTTTTCTCAGCATGGCCCTTTTGACCGATGGGAAGCGAGACTGCTTTGTAGCACTGATTTGCCTTTCCAGGTTGCTTGGTTGGCCAAAAAGGGCGTATGCGTTTTTTCCTGAATATATTCAGGCAAAAACGCATACGCCCTTTTTGGCCAAGGGCCTCATTGTCAACGTTTTGCTGCTTTTCATGTGCTTTAAAGGCGATTCGAATCTACCTCCTGAAATCTGTTTCCTGCAATTCTGCCTTGATTTCAAACCCTCTTCTTTGCCTTCCCTCAATATATTTGTGGACGAGAGTTATCATTTATAACTCTGCAGGTTTGTGAATTGCAGTGCCCTGAAGCTCCATTTTACAACTCGCTTTTTGGGAGCTGGCCGTAAAAGCGCAGGATGGCTTCAGGCCCTGTTCTGGTTCCGGGGGGCAGGCTGAGCCTGTGGTTAATTCTTCTCCCTGATGGGAAAATAGAGTGACCTGTGCCTGTCCCAACACCAAGAGCTAGTCTCTCA
This sequence comes from Balaenoptera physalus, assembly GCF_965194825.1. Lineage (NCBI taxonomy): Eukaryota > Metazoa > Chordata > Mammalia > Artiodactyla > Balaenopteridae > Balaenoptera > Balaenoptera physalus. Next base: position 249,763 of record NW_028126413.1, on the reverse strand, counting down.
TTGGTTCCCCATCTTCCCATTCATCCTCAGGACAAATTGCAACCTGTACGGAACAGGAGGTTAAAGATGCTGTTGCTCCAAGTAGGGAGATTGCTAGTAAAGTGGCTGGAATGGCGAACCCGAGCACAAGGAGATGAGAAATGATGTGCGTTTTAGAAACCTTTCCCCATCACACGGTGTACCATCTTCTGGGTTTCTCATGCATGTTTTCGATGTAGGAAGATGCCCTTGAACCTCGAGATTTGGGACCCATGGGATGGGTACCACACAGTATTACTTTAAAGGGTCTGTGTTTGCTCACCCAACCTCACCAAACCTCTCAGCCCCAAGAGTGTCCACCCTTATGTCTCATCCAGCTGTGGGTCTAGATATGGTCAATCCGGGTTGCATCACAGCCCATGAACGAATTGTGTAAGAATTTCTCTCTCTTTCTCTGTCTTTGTTTCATGGGTTTTTAAAAGTAATTTATTTTTATAATGGGGTTTAGCTGCTTTTCACTGCTGTGTTTATGCCGCTTTACACCCACTTGACACTAACAGAGAGATTTCAATACATAGGTTTTAAGATTATTACTACTCAGATATATCCTTGTGTGGTGAATAGGGGGTGTTGAGTCCAGTTCTCTGAGCAAGGAGTCGGTCTTGTCTATTACATATTGGGTTTATGGAACGGTATCTCAGCTAATTTGAAACCCTTGTTTTATGTATTACCCCACCTCACCTTTCCTGTTAAGCAGCCATAGTGTGTTTTCTGCATGTGTGACTCTGTTCTGTTTTGTAATTCAGTTCAAGTGTAATGGTTTGTACTTTCCCTGTATAAGTGATATCTTATGAGAAGTGTCCTTTTCTGTGTGACTTATTTCACTTAGAATCGTCGTACCTAAATCCACTCATCATGCTGCTACTAGCCTTATGACATTGATTTCATGGCTGAGTGATATTCCATTGTACATAAGGACCACAACTTCTTCATCCATTTTTCTCTTTCCTGGGATATTGAAGGTGGAATGAAGTGGAGGTCCTTGGCAACAGAGCAGCCCTAAACTTTGGTGTGCTTGTGTCTTGCTGATTTTTAATTTTCCCAATTTATACCCCCATGCGTGGAAGTGCCCTATGCGCTCTAAGCTGTGTTTTTTAGATGTTTCAGGACACACCGTACCCTTCTCCAGAGTGGCTGTTGGCGATTTACATCCCGCCCATCAGCGTAGCAAGGCTCCCATTTCTCCATGGCCTGTCCTGCATTTCTGGTTTTGACACTTTTCTCAGCATGGCCCTTTTGACCGATGGGAAGCGAGACTTCTTTGTAGCACTGATTTGCCTTTCCAGGTTGCTTGGTTGGCCAAAAAGGGCGTATGCGTTTTTTCCTGAATATATTCAGGCAAAAACGCATACGCCCTTTTTGGCCAAGGGCCTCATTGTCAACGTTTTGCTGCTTTTCATGTGCTTTAAAGGCGATTCGAATCTACCTCCTGAAATCTGTTTCCTGCAATTCTGCCTTGATTTCAAACCCTCTTCTTTGCCTTCCCTCAATATATTTGTGGACGAGAGTTATCATTTATAACTCTGCAGGTTTGTGAATTGCAGTGCCCTGAAGCTCCATTTTACAACTCGCTTTTTGGGAGCTGGCCGTAAAAGCGCAGGATGGCTTCAGGCGCTGTTCTGGTTCCGGGGGGCAGGCTGAGCCTGTGGTTAATTCTTCTCCCTGATGGGAAAATAGAGTGACCTGTGCCTGTCCCAACACCAAGAGCTAGTCTCTCATTGGTTCCCCATCTTCCCATTCATCCTCAGGACAAATTGCAACCTGTACGGAACAGGAGGTTAAAGATGCTGTTGCTCCAAGTAGGGAGATTGCTAGTAAAGTGGCTGGAATGGCGAACCCGAGCACAAGGAGATGAGAAATGATGTGCGTTTTAGAAACCTTTCCCCATCACACGGTGTACCATCTTCTGGGTTTCTCATGCATGTTTTCGATGTAGGAAGATGCCCTTGAACCTCGAGATTTGGGACCCATGGGATGGGTACCATGCAGTATTACTTTAAAGGGTCTGCGTTTGCTCACCCAACCTCACCAAACCGCTCAGCCCCAAGAGTGTCCACCCTTATGTCTCATCCAGCTGTGGGTCTAGATATGGTCAATCCAGGTTCCATCACAGCCCCTGAACGAATTGTGTAAGAATTTCTCTCTCTTTCACTGTCTTTGTTTCATGGGTTTTTAAAAGTAATTTATTTTTATAATGGGGTTTAGCTGCTTTTCACTGCTGTGTTTATGCCGCTTTACACCCACTTGACACTAACAGAGAGATTTCAGTACATAGGTTTTAAGATTATTACTACTCAGATATATCCTTGTGTGGTGAATAGGGGGTGTTGAGTCCAGTTCTCTGAGCAAGGAGTCGGTCTTGTCTATTACATATTGGGTTTATGGAACGGTATCTCAGCTAATTTGAAACCCTTGTTTTATGTATTACCCCACCTCACCTTTCCTGTTAAGCAGCCATAGTGTGTTTTCTGCATGTGTGACTCTGTTCTGTTTTGTAATTCAGTTCAAGTGTAATGGTTTGTACTTTCCCTGTATAAGTGATATCTTATGAGAAGTGTCCTTTTCTGTGTGACTTATTTCACTTAGAATCGTCGTACCTAAATCCACTCATCATGCTGCTACTAGCCTTATGACATTGATTTCATGGCTGAGTGATATTCCATTGTACATAAGGACCACAACTTCTTCATCCATTTTTCTCTTTCCTGGGATATTGAAGGTGGAATGAAGTGGAGGTCCTTGGCAACAGAGCAGCCCTAAACTTTGGTGTGCTTGTGTCTTGCTGATTTTTAATTTTCCCAATTTATACCCCCATGCGTGGAAGTGCCCTATGCGCTCTAAGCTGTGTTTTTTAGATGTTTCAGGACACACCGTACCCTTCTCCAGAGTGGCTGTTGGCGATTTACATCCCGCCCATCAGCATAGCAAGGCTCCCATTTCTCCATGGCCTGTCCTGCATTTCTGGTTTTGACACTTTTCTCAGCATGGCCCTTTTGACCGATGGGAAGCGAGACTTCTTTGTAGCACTGATTTGCCTTTCCAGGTTGCTTGGTTGGCCAAAAAGGGCGTATGCGTTTTTTCCTGAATATATTCAGGAAAAAACGCATACGCCCTTTTTGGCCAAGGGCCTCATTGTCAACGTTTTGCTGCTTTTCATGTGCTTTAAAGGCGATTCGAATCTACCTCCTGAAATCTGTTTCCTGCAATTCTGCCTTGATTTCAAACCCTCTTCTTTGCCTTCCCTCAATATATTTGTGGACGAGAGTTATCATTTATAACTCTGCAGGTTTGTGAATTGCAGTGCCCTGAAGCTCCATTTTACAACTCGCTTTTTGGGAGCTGGCCGTAAAAGCGCAGGATGGCTTCAGGCCCTGTTCTGGTTCCGGGGGGCAGGCTGAGCCTGTGGTTAATTCTTCTCCCTGATGGGAAAATAGAGTGACCTGTGCCTGTCCCAACACCAAGAGCTAGTCTCTCATTGGTTCCCCATCTTCCCATTCATCCTCAGGACAAATTGCAACCTGTACGGAACAGGAGGTTAAAGATGCTGTTGCTCCAAGTAGGGAGATTGCTAGTAAAGTGGCTGGAATGGCGAACCCGAGCACAAGGAGATGAGAAATGATGTGCGTTTTAGAAACCTTTCCCCATCACACGGTGTACCATCTTCTGGGTTTCTCATGCATGTTTTCGATGTAGGAAGATGCCCTTGAACCTGGAGATTTGGGACCCATGGGATGGGTACCACACAGTATTACTTTAAAGGGTCTGTGTTTGCTCACCCAACCTCACCAAACCTCTCAGCCCCAAGAGTGTCCACCCTTATGTCTCATCCAGCTGTGTGTCTAGATATGGTCAATCCGGGTTGCATCACAGCCCATGAACGAATTGTGTAAGAATTTCTCTCTCTTTCTCTGTCTTTGTTTCATGGGTTTTTAAAAGTAATTTATTTTTATAATGGGGTTTAGCTGCTTTTCACTGCTGTGTTTATGCCGCTTTACACCCACTTGACACTAACAGAGAGATTTCAATACATAGGTTTTAAGATTATTACTACTCAGATATATCCTTGTGTGGTGAATAGGGGGTGTTGAGTCCAGTTCTCTGAGCAAGGAGTCGGTCTTGTCTATTACATATTGGGTTTATGGAACGGTATCTCAGCTAATTTGAAACCCTTGTTTTATGTATTACCCCACCTCACCTTTCCTGTTAAGCAGCCATAGTGTGTTTTCTGCATGTGTGACTCTGTTCTGTTTTGTAATTCAGTTCAAGTGTAATGGTTTGTACTTTCCCTGTATAAGTGATATCTTATGAGAAGTGTCCTTTTCTGTGTGACTTATTTCACTTAGAATCGTCGTACCTAAATCCACTCATCATGCTGCTACTAGCCTTATGACATTGATTTCATGGCTGAGTGATATTCCATTGTACATAAGGACCACAACTTCTTCATCCATTTTTCTCTTTCCTGGGATATTGAAGGTGGAATGAAGTGGAGGTCCTTGGCAACAGAGCAGCCCTAAACTTTGGTGTGCTTGTGTCTTGCTGATTTTTAATTTTCCCAATTTATACCCCCATGCGTGGAAGTGCCCTATGCGCTCTAAGCTGTGTTTTTTAGATGTTTCAGGACACACCGTACCCTTCTCCAGAGTGGCTGTTGGCGATTTACATCCCGCCCATCAGCATAGCAAGGCTCCCATTTCTCCATGGCCTGTCCTGCATTTCTGGTTTTGACACTTTTCTCAGCATGGCCCTTTTGACCGATGGGAAGCGAGACTTCTTTGTAGCACTGATTTGCCTTTCCAGGTTGCTTGGTTGGCCAAAAAGGGCGTATGCGTTTTTTCCTGAATATATTCAGGCAAAAACGCATACGCCCTTTTTGGCCAAGGGCCTCATTGTCAACGTTTTGCTGCTTTTCATGTGCTTTAAAGGCGATTCGAATCTACCTCCTGAAATCTGTTTCCTGCAATTCTGCCTTGATTTCAAACCCTCTTCTTTGCCTTCCCTCAATATATTTGTGGACGAGAGTTATCATTTATAACTCTGCAGGTTTGTGAATTGCAGTGCCCTGAAGCTCCATTTTACAACTCGCTTTTTGGGAGCTGGCCGTAAAAGCGCAGGATGGCTTCAGGCCCTGTTCTGGTTCCGGGGGGCAGGCTGAGCCTGTGGTTAATTCTTCTCCCTGATGGGAAAATAGAGTGACCTGTGCCTGTCCCAACACCAAGAGCTAGTCTCTCATTGGTTCCCCATCTTCCTGTTCATCCTCAGGACAAATTGCAACCTGTACGGAACAGGAGGTTAAAGATGCTGTTGCTCCAAGTAGGGAGATTGCTAGTAAAGTGGCTGGAATGGCGAACCCGAGCACAAGGAGATGAGAAATGATGTGCGTTTTAGAAACCTTTCCCCATCACACGGTGTACCATCTTCTGGGTTTCTCATGCATGTTTTCGATGTAGGAAGATGCCCTTGAACCTCGAGATTTGGGACCCATGGGATGGGTACCACGCAGTATTACTTTAAAGGGTCTGCGTTTGCTCACCCAACCTCACCAAACCGCTCAGCCCCAAGAGTGTCCACCCTTATGTCTCATCCAGCTGTGGGTCTAGATATGGTCAATCCAGGTTCCATCACAGCCCCTGAACGAATTGTGTAAGAATTTCTCTCTCTTTCACTGTCTTTGTTTCATGGGTTTTTAAAAGTAATTTATTTTTATAATGGGGTTTAGCTGCTTTTCACTGCTGTGTTTATGCCGCTTTACACCCACTTGACACTAACAGAGAGATTTCAGTACATAGGTTTTAAGATTATTACTACTCAGATATATCCTTGTGTGGTGAATAGGGGGTGTTGAGTCCAGTTCTCTGAGCAAGGAGTCGGTCTTGTCTATTACATATTGGGTTTATGGAACGGTATCTCAGCTAATTTGAAACCCTTGTTTTATGTATCACCCCACCTCACCTTTCCTGTTAAGCAGCCATAGTGTGTTTTCTGCATGTGTGACTCTGTTCTGTTTTGTAATTCAGTTCAAGTGTAATGGTTTGTACTTTCCCTGTATAAGTGATATCTTATGAGAAGTGTCCTTTTCTGTGTGACTTATTTCACTTAGAATCGTCGTACCTAAATCCACTCATCATGCTGCTACTAGCCTTATGACATTGATTTCATGGCTGAGTGATATTCCATTGTACATAAGGACCACAACTTCTTCATCCATTTTTCTCTTTCCTGGGATATTGAAGGTGGAATGAAGTGGAGGTCCTTGGCAACAGAGCAGCCCTAAACTTTGGTGTGCTTGTGTCTTGCTGATTTTTAATTTTCCCAATTTATACCCCCATGCGTGGAAGTGCCCTATGCGCTCTAAGCTGTGTTTTTTAGATGTTTCAGGACACACCGTACCCTTCTCCAGAGTGGCTGTTGGCGATTTACATCCCGCCCATCAGCATAGCAAGGCTCCCATTTCTCCATGGCCTGTCCTGCATTTCTGGTTTTGACACTTTTCTCAGCATGGCCCTTTTGACCGATGGGAAGCGAGACTTCTTTGTAGCACTGATTTGCCTTTCCAGGTTGCTTGGTTGGCCAAAAAGGGCGTATGCGTTTTTTCCTGAATATATTCAGGCAAAAACGCATACGCCCTTTTTGGCCAAGGGCCTCATTGTCAACGTTTTGCTGCTTTTCATGTGCTTTAAAGGCGATTCGAATCTACCTCCTGAAATCTGTTTCCTGCAATTCTGCCTTGATTTCAAACCCTCTTCTTTGCCTTCCCTCAAAATATTTGTGGACGAGAGTTATCATTTATAACTCTGCAGGTTTGTGAATTGCAGTGCCCTGAAGCTCCATTTTACAACTCGCTTTTTGGGAGCTGGCCGTAAAAGCGCAGGATGGCTTCAGGCCCTGTTCTGGTTCCGGGGGGCAGGCTGAGCCTGTGGTTAATTCTTCTCCCTGATGGGAAAATAGAGTGACCTGTGCCTGTCCCAACACCAAGAGCTAGTCTCTCATTGGTTCCCCATCTTCCTGTTCATCCTCAGGACAAATTGCAACCTGTACGGAACAGGAGGTTAAAGATGCTGTTGCTCCAAGTAGGGAGATTGCTAGTAAAGTGGCTGGAATGGCGAACCCGAGCACAAGGAGATGAGAAATGATGTGCGTTTTAGAAACCTTTCCCCATCACACGGTGTACCATCTTCTGGGTTTCTCATGCATGTTTTCGATGTAGGAAGATGCCCTTGAACCTCGAGATTTGGGACCCATGGGATGGGTACCACGCAGTATTACTTTAAAGTGTCTGCGTTTGCTCACCCAACCTCACCAAACCGCTCAGCCCCAAGAGTGTCCACCCTTATGTCTCATCCAGCTGTGGGTCTAGATATGGTCAATCCAGGTTCCATCACAGCCCCTGAACGAATTGTGTAAGAATTTCTCTCTCTTTCACTGTCTTTGTTTCATGGGTTTTTAAAAGTAATTTATTTTTATAATGGGGTTTAGCTGCTTTTCACTGCTGTGTTTATGCCGCTTTACACCCACTTGACACTAACAGAGAGATTTCAGTACATAGGTTTTAAGATTATTACTACTCAGATATATCCTTGTGTGGTGAATAGGGGGTGTTGAGTCCAGTTCTCTGAGCAAGGAGTCGGTCTTGTCTATTACATATTGGGTTTATGGAACGGTATCTCAGCTAATTTGAAACCCTTGTTTTATGTATCACCCCACCTCACCTTTCCTGTTAAGCAGCCATAGTGTGTTTTCTGCATGTGTGACTCTGTTCTGTTTTGTAATTCAGTTCAAGTGTAATGGTTTGTACTTTCCCTGTATAAGTGATATCTTATGAGAAGTGTCCTTTTCTGTGTGACTTATTTCACTTAGAATCGTCGTACCTAAATCCACTCATCATGCTGCTACTAGCCTTATGACATTGATTTCATGGCTGAGTGATATTCCATTGTACATAAGGACCACAACTTCTTCATCCATTTTTCTCTTTCCTGGGATATTGAAGGTGGAATGAAGTGGAGGTCCTTGGCAACAGAGCAGCCCTAAACTTTGGTGTGCTTGTGTCTTGCTGATTTTTAATTTTCCCAATTTATACCCCCATGCGTGGAAGTGCCCTATGCGCTCTAAGCTGTGTTTTTTAGATGTTTCAGGACACACCGTACCCTTCTCCAGAGTGGCTGTTGGCAATTTACATCCCGCCCATCAGCATAGCAAGGCTCCCATTTCTCCATGGCCTGTCCTGCATTTCTGGTTTTGACACTTTTCTCAGCATGGCCCTTTTGACCGATGGGAAGCGAGACTTCTTTGTAGCACTGATTTGCCTTTCCAGGTTGCTTGGTTGGCCAAAAAGGGCGTATGCGTTTTTTCCTGAATATATTCAGGAAAAAACGCATACGCCCTTTTTGGCCAAGGGCCTCATTGTCAACGTTTTGCTGCTTTTCATGTGCTTTAAAGGCGATTCGAATCTACCTCCTGAAATCTGTTTCCTGCAATTCTGCCTTGATTTCAAACCCTCTTCTTTGCCTTCCCTCAATATATTTGTGGACGAGAGTTATCATTTATAACTCTGCAGGTTTGTGAATTGCAGTGCCCTGAAGCTCCATTTTACAACTCGCTTTTTGGGAGCTGGCCGTAAAAGCGCAGGATGGCTTCAGGCCCTGTTCTGGTTCCGGGGGGCAGGCTGAGCCTGTGGTTAATTCTTCTCCCTGATGGGAAAATAGAGTGACCTGTGCCTGTCCCAACACCAAGAGCTAGTCTCTCATTGGTTCCCCATCTTCCCATTCATCCTCAGGACAAATTGCAACCTGTACGGAACAGGAGGTTAAAGATGCTGTTGCTCCAAGTAGGGAGATTGCTAGTAAAGTGGCTGGAATGGCGAACCCGAGCACAAGGAGATGAGAAATGATGTGCGTTTTAGAAACCTTTCCCCATCACACGGTGTACCATCTTCTGGGTTTCTCATGCATGTTTTCGATGTAGGAAGATGCCCTTGAACCTGGAGATTTGGGACCCATGGGATGGGTACCACACAGTATTACTTTAAAGGGTCTGTGTTTGCTCACCCAACCTCACCAAACCGCTCAGCCCCAAGAGTGTCCACCCTTATGTCTCATCCAGCTGTGGGTCTAGATATGGTCAATCCGGGTTGCATCACAGCCCATGAACGAATTGTGTAAGAATTTCTCTCTCTTTCTCTGTCTTTGTTTCATGGGTTTTTAAAAGTAATTTATTTTTATAATGGGGTTTAGCTGCTTTTCACTGCTGTGTTTATGCCGCTTTACACCCACTTGACACTAACAGAGAGATTTCAATACATAGGTTTTAAGATTATTACTACTCAGATATATCCTTGTGTGGTGAATAGGGGGTGTTGAGTCCAGTTCTCTGAGCAAGGAGTCGGTCTTGTCTATTACATATTGGGTTTATGGAACGGTATCTCAGCTAATTTGAAACCCTTGTTTTATGTATTACCCCACCTCACCTTTCCTGTTAAGCAGCCATAGTGTGTTTTCTGCATGTGTGACTCTGTTCTGTTTTGTAATTCAGTTCAAGTGTAATGGTTTGTACTTTCCCTGTATAAGTGATATCTTATGAGAAGTGTCCTTTTCTGTGTGACTTATTTCACTTAGAATCGTCGTACCTAAATCCACTCATCATGCTGCTACTAGCCTTATGACATTGATTTCATGGCTGAGTGATATTCCATTGTACATAAGGACCACAACTTCTTCATCCATTTTTCTCTTTCCTGGGATATTGAAGGTGGAATGAAGTGGAGGTCCTTGGCAACAGAGCAGCCCTAAACTTTGGTGTGCTTGTGTCTTGCTGATTTTTAATTTTCCCAATTTATACCCCCATGCGTGGAAGTGCCCTATGCGCTCTAAGCTGTGTTTTTTAGATGTTTCAGGACACACCGTACCCTTCTCCAGAGTGGCTGTTGGCGATTTACATCCCGCCCATCAGCATAGCAAGGCTCCCATTTCTCCATGGCCTGTCCTGCATTTCTGGTTTTGACACTTTTCTCAGCATGGCCCTTTTGACCGATGGGAAGCGAGACTTCTTTGTAGCACTGATTTGCCTTTCCAGGTTGCTTGGTTGGCCAAAAAGGGCGTATGCGTTTTTTCCTGAATATATTCAGGCAAAAACGCATACGCCCTTTTTGGCCAAGGGCCTCATTGTCAACGTTTTGCTGCTTTTCATGTGCTTTAAAGGCGATTCGAATCTACCTCCTGAAATCTGTTTCCTGCAATTCTGCCTTGATTTCAAACCCTCTTCTTTGCCTTCCCTCAATATATTTGTGGACGAGAGTTATCATTTATAACTCTGCAGGTTTGTGAATTGCAGTGCCCTGAAGCTCCATTTTACAACTCGCTTTTTGGGAGCTGGCCGTAAAAGCGCAGGATGGCTTCAGGCCCTGTTCTGGTTCCGGGGGGCAGGCTGAGCCTGTGGTTAATTCTTCTCCCTGATGGGAAAATAGAGTGACCTGTGCCTGTCCCAACACCAAGAGCTAGTCTCTCATTGGTTCCCCATCTTCCCATTCATCCTCAGGACAAATTGCAACCTGTACGGAACAGGAGGTTAAAGATGCTGTTGCTCCAAGTAGGGAGATTGCTAGTAAAGTGGCTGGAATGGCGAACCCGAGCACAAGGAGATGAGAAATGATGTGCGTTTTAGAAACCTTTCCCCATCACACGGTGTACCATCTTCTGGGTTTCTCATGCATGTTTTCGATGTAGGAAGATGCCCTTGAACCTCGAGATTTGGGACCCATGGGATGGGTACCACGCAGTATTACTTTAAAGGGTCTGCGTTTGCTCACCCAACCTCACCAAACCGCTCAGCCCCAAGAGTGTCCACCCTTATGTCTCATCCAGCTGTGGGTCTAGATATGGTCAATCCAGGTTCCATCACAGCCCCTGAACGAATTGTGTAAGAATTTCTCTCTCTTTCACTGTCTTTGTTTCATGGGTTTTTAAAAGTAATTTATTTTTATAATGGGGTTTAGCTGCTTTTCACTGCTGTGTTTATGCCGCTTTACACCCACTTGACACTAACAGAGAGATTTCAGTACATAGGTTTTAAGATTATTACTACTCAGATATATCCTTGTGTGGTGAATAGGGGGTGTTGAGTCCAGTTCTCTGAGCAAGGAGTCGGTCTTGTCTATTACATATTGGGTTTATGGAACGGTATCTCAGCTAATTTGAAACCCTTGTTTTATGTATCACCCCACCTCACCTTTCCTGTTAAGCAGCCATAGTGTGTTTTCTGCATGTGTGACTCTGTTCTGTTTTGTAATTCAGTTCAAGTGTAATGGTTTGTACTTTCCCTGTATAAGTGATATCTTATGAGAAGTGTCCTTTTCTGTGTGACTTATTTCACTTAGAATCGTCGTACCTAAATCCACTCATCATGCTGCTACTAGCCTTATGACATTGATTTCATGGCTGAGTGATATTCCATTGTACATAAGGACCACAACTTCTTCATCCATTTTTCTCTTTCCTGGGATATTGAAGGTGGAATGAAGTGGAGGTCCTTGGCAACAGAGCAGCCCTAAACTTTGGTGTGCTTGTGTCTTGCTGATTTTTAATTTTCCCAATTTATACCCCCATGCGTGGAAGTGCCCTATGCGCTCTAAGCTGTGTTTTTTAGATGTTTCAGGACACACCGTACCCTTCTCCAGAGTGGCTGTTGGCGATTTACATCCCGCCCATCAGCATAGCAAGGCTCCCATTTCTCCATGGCCTGTCCTGCATTTCTGGTTTTGACACTTTTCTCAGCATGGCCCTTTTGACCGATGGGAAGCGAGACTTCTTTGTAGCACTGATTTGCCTTTCCAGGTTGCTTGGTTGGCCAAAAAGGGCGTATGCGTTTTTTCCTGAATATATTCAGGAAAAAACGCATACGCCCTTTTTGGCCAAGGGCCTCATTGTCAACGTTTTGCTGCTTTTCATGTGCTTTAAAGGCGATTCGAATCTACCTCCTGAAATCTGTTTCCTGCAATTCTGCCTTGATTTCAAACCCTCTTCTTTGCCTTCCCTCAATATATTTGTGGACGAGAGTTATCATTTATAACTCTGCAGGTTTGTGAATTGCAGTGCCCTGAAGCTCCATTTTACAACTCGCTTTTTGGGAGCTGGCCGTAAAAGCGCAGGATGGCTTCAGGCCCTGTTCTGGTTCCGGGGGGCAGGCTGAGCCTGTGGTTAATTCTTCTCCCTGATGGGAAAATAGAGTGACCTGTGCCTGTCCCAACACCAAGAGCTAGTCTCTCATTGGTTCCCCATCTTCCCATTCATCCTCAGGACAAATTGCAACCTGTACGGAACAGGAGGTTAAAGATGCTGTTGCTCCAAGTAGGGAGATTGCTAGTAAAGTGACTGGAATGGCGAACCCGAGCACAAGGAGATGAGAAATGATGTGCGTTTTAGAAACCTTTCCCCATCACACGGTGTACCATCTTCTGGGTTTCTCATGCATGTTTTCGATGTAGGAAGATGCCCTTGAACCTGGAGATTTGGTACCCATGGGATGGGTACCACACAGTATTACTTTAAAGGGTCTGCGTTTGCTCACCCAACCTCACCAAACCTCTCAGCCCCAAGAGTGTCCAACCTTATGTCTCATCCAGCTGTGGGTGTAGATATGGTCAATCCGGGTTGCATCACAGCCCATGAACGAATTGTGTAAGAATTTCTCTCTCTTTCTCTGTCTTTGTTTCATGGGTTTTAAAAAGTAATTTATGTTTATAATGGGGTTTAGCTGCTTTTCACTGCTGTGTTTATGCCGCTTTACACCCACTTGACACACTAACAGAGAGATTTCAATACATAGGTTTTAAGATTATTACTAGTCAGATATATCCTTGTGTGGTGAATAGGGGGTGTTGAGTCCAGGTCTCTGAGCAAGGAGTCGGTCTTGTCTATTACATATTGGGTTTATGGAACGGTATCTCAGTTAATTTGAAACCCTTGTTTTATGTATCACCCCACCTCACCTTCCCTGATAAGCAGCCATAGTGTGTTTTCTGCATGTGTGACTCTGTTCTGTTTTGTATTTCAGTTCAAGTGTAATGGTTTTTACTTTCCCTGTATAAGTGATATCTTATGAGAAGTGACCTTTTCTGTGTGACTTATTTCACTTAGAATCGTCGTACCTAAATCCACTCATCATGCTGCTACTAGCCTTATGACATTGATTTCATGGCTGAGTGATATTCCATTGTACATAAGGACCACAACTTCTTTATCCATTTTTCTCTTTCCTGGGATATTGAAGGTGGAATGAAGTGGAGGTCCTTGGCAACAGAGCAGCCCTAAACTTTGGTGTGCTTGTGTCTTGCTGATTTTTAATTTTCCCAATTTATACCCCATGCGTGGAAGTGCCCTATGCGCTCTAAGCTGTGTTTTTTAGATGTTTCAGGACACACCGTACCCTTCTCCAGAGTGGCTGTTGGCGATTTACATCCCGCCCATCAGCATAGCAAGGCTCCCATTTCTCCATGGCCTGTCCTGCATTTCTGGTTTTGACACTTTTCTCAGCATGGCCCTTTTGACCGATGGGAAGCGAGACTTCTTTGTAGCACTGATTTGCCTTTCCAGGTTGCTTGGTTGGCCAAAAAGGGCGTATGCGTTTTTTCCTGAATATATTCAGGAAAAAACGCATACGCCCTTTTTGGCCAAGGGCCTCATTGTCAACGTTTTGCTGCTTTTCATGTGCTTTAAAGGCGATTCGAATCTACCTCCTGAAATCTGTTTCCTGCAATTCTGCCTTGATTTCAAACCCTCTTCTTTGCCTTCCCTCAATATATTTGTGGACGAGAGTTATCATTTATAACTCTGCAGGTTTGTGAATTGCAGTGCCCTGAAGCTCCATTTTACAACTCGCTTTTTGGGAGCTGGCCGTAAAAGCGCAGGATGGCTTCAGGCCCTGTTCTGGTTCCGGGGGGCAGGCTGAGCCTGTGGTTAATTCTTCTCCCTGATGGGAAAATAGAGTGACCTGTGCCTGTCCCAACACCAAGAGCTAGTCTCTCATTGGTTCCCCATCTTCCCATTCATCCTCAGGACAAATTGCAACCTGTACGGAACAGGAGGTTAAAGATGCTGTTGCTCCAAGTAGGGAGATTGCTAGTAAAGTGGCTGGAATGGCGAACCCGAGCACAAGGAGATGAGAAATGATGTGCGTTTTAGAAACCTTTCCCCATCACACGGTGTACCATCTTCTGGGTTTCTCATGCATGTTTTCGATGTAGGAAGATGCCCTTGAACCTCGAGATTTGGGACCCATGGGATGGGTACCATGCAGTATTACTTTAAAGGGTCTGCGTTTGCTCACCCAACCTCACCAAACCGCTCAGCCCCAAGAGTGTCCACCCTTATGTCTCATCCAGCTGTGGGTCTAGATATGGTCAATCCAGGTTCCATCACAGCCCCTGAACGAATTGTGTAAGAATTTCTCTCTCTTTCACTGTCTTTGTTTCATGGGTTTTTAAAAGTAATTTATTTTTATAATGGGGTTTAGCTGCTTTTCACTGCTGTGTTTATGCCGCTTTACACCCACTTGACACTAACAGAGAGATTTCAATACATAGGTTTTAAGATTATTACTACTCAGATATATCCTTGTGTGGTGAATAGGGGGTGTTGAGTCCAGTTCTCTGAGCAAGGAGTCGGTCTTGTCTATTACATATTGGGTTTATGGAACGGTATCTCAGCTAATTTGAAACCCTTGTTTTATGTATCACCCCACCTCACCTTCCCTGATAAGCAGCCATAGTGTGTTTTCTGCATGTGTGACTCTGTTCTGTTTTGTATTTCAGTTCAAGTGTAATGGTTTTTACTTTCCCTGTATAAGTGATATCTTATGAGAAGTGACCTTTTCTGTGTGACTTATTTCACTTAGAATTGTCGTACCTAAATCCACTCATCATGCTGCTACTAGCCTTATGACATTGATTTCATGGCTGAGTGATATTCAATTGTACATAAGGACCACAACTTCTTTATCCATTTTTCTCTTTCCTGTGATATTTAAGGTGGAATGAAGTGGAGGTCCTTGGCAACAGAGCAGCCCTAAACTTTGTTGTGCTTGTGTCTTGCTGATTTTTAATTTTCCCAATTTATACTCCCATGCGTGGAAGTGCCCTATGCGCTCTAAACTGTGTTTTTTAGATATTTCAGGACACACCATACCTTCTCCAGAGTGGCTTTTGGCAATTTACATCCCGCCCATCAGCATAGCAAGGCTCCCATTTCTCCATGTCCTGTCCTGCATTTCTGGTTTTGACACTTTTCTCAGCATGGCCCTTTTGACCGATGGGAAGCGAGACTGCTTTGTAGCACTGATTTGCCTTTCCAGGTTGCTTGGTTGGCCAAAAAGGGCGTATGCGTTTTTTCCTGAATATATTCAGGCAAAAACGCATACGCCCTTTTTGGCCAAGGGCCTCATTGTCAACGTTTTGCTGCTTTTCATGTGCTTTAAAGGCGATTCGAATCTACCTCCTGAAATCTGTTTCCTGCAATTCTGCCTTGATTTCAAACCCTCTTCTTTGCCTTCCCTCAATATATTTGTGGACGAGAGTTATCATTTATAACTCTGCAGGTTTGTGAATTGCAGTGCCCTGAAGCTCCATTTTACAACTCGCTTTTTGGGAGCTGGCCGTAAAAGCTCAGGATGGCTTCAGGCCCTGTTCTGGTTCCGGGGGGCAGGCTGAGCCTGTGGTTAATTCTTCTCCCTGATGGGAAAATAGAGTGACCTGTGCCTGTCCCAACACCAAGAGCTAGTCTCTCATTGGTTCCCCATCTTCCCATTCATCCTCAGGACAAATTGCAACCTGTACGGAACAGGAGGTTAAAGATGCTGTTGCTCCAAGTAGGGAGATTGCTAGTAAAGTGGCTGGAATGGCGAACCCGAGCACAAGGAGATGAGAAATGATGTGCGTTTTAGAAACCTTTCCCCATCACACGGTGTACCATCTTCTGGGTTTCTCATGCATGTTTTCGATGTAGGAAGATGCCCTTGAACCTCGAGATTTGGGACCCATGGGATGGGTACCATGCAGTATTACTTTAAAGGGTCTGCGTTTGCTCACCCAACCTCACCAAACCGCTCAGCCCCAAGAGTGTCCACCCTTATGTCTCATCCAGCTGTGGGTCTAGATATGGTCAATCCAGGTTCCATCACAGCCCCTGAACGAATTGTGTAAGAATTTCTCTCTCTTTCACTGTCTTTGTTTCATGGGTTTTTAAAAGTAATTTATTTTTATAATGGGGTTTAGCTGCTTTTCACTGCTGTGTTTATGCCGCTTTACACCCACTTGACACTAACAGAGAGATTTCAGTACATAGGTTTTAAGATTATTACTACTCAGATATATCCTTGTGTGGTGAATAGGGGGTGTTGAGTCCAGTTCTCTGAGCAAGGAGTCGGTCTTGTCTATTACATATTGGGTTTATGGAACGGTATCTCAGCTAATTTGAAACCCTTGTTTTATGTATTACCCCACCTCACCTTTCCTGTTAAGCAGCCATAGTGTGTTTTCTGCATGTGTGACTCTGTTCTGTTTTGTAATTCAGTTCAAGTGTAATGGTTTGTACTTTCCTTGTATAAGTGATATCTTATGAGAAGTGTCCTTTTCTGTGTGACTTATTTCACTTAGAATTGTCGTACCTAAATCCACTCATCATGCTGCTACTAGCCTTATGACATTGATTTCATGGCTGAGTGATATTCCATTGTACATAAGGACCACAACTTCTTCATCCATTTTTCTCTTTCCTGGGATATTGAAGGTGGAATGAAGTGGAGGTCCTTGGCAACAGAGCAGCCCTAAACTTTGGTGTGCTTGTGTCTTGCTGATTTTTAATTTTCCCAATTTATACCCCCATGCGTGGAAGTGCCCTATGCGCTCTAAGCTGTGTTTTTTAGATGTTTCAGGACACACCGTACCCTTCTCCAGAGTGGCTGTTGGCGATTTACATCCCTCCCATCAGCATAGCAAGGCTCCCATTTCTCCATGGCCTGTCCTGCATTTCTGGTTTTGACACTTTTCTCAGCATGGCCCTTTTGACCGATGGGAAGCGAGACTTCTTTGTAGCACTGATTTGCCTTTCCAGGTTGCTTGGTTGGCCAAAAAGGGCGTATGCGTTTTTTCCTGAATATATTCAGGAAAAAACGCATACGCCCTTTTTGGCCAAGGGCCTCATTGTCAACGTTTTGCTGCTTTTCATGTGCTTTAAAGGCGATTCGAATCTACCTCCTGAAATCTGTTTCCTGCAATTCTGCCTTGATTTCAAACCCTCTTCTTTGCCTTCCCTCAATATATTTGTGGACGAGAGTTATCATTTATAACTCTGCAGGTTTGTGAATTGCAGTGCCCTGAAGCTCCATTTTACAACTCGCTTTTTGGGAGCTGGCCGTAAAAGCGCAGGATGGCTTCAGGCCCTGTTCTGGTTCCGGGGGGCAGGCTGAGCCTGTGGTTAATTCTTCTCCCTGATGGGAAAATAGAGTGACCTCTGCCTGTCCCAACACCAAGAGCTAGTCTCTCATTGGTTCCCCATCTTCCCATTCATCCTCAGGACAAATTGCAACCTGTACGGAACAGGAGGTTAAAGATGCTGTTGCTCCAAGTAGGGAGATTGCTAGTAAAGTGGCTGGAATGGCGAACCCGAGCACAAGGAGATGAGAAATGATGTGCGTTTTAGAAACCTTTCCCCATCACACGGTGTACCATCTTCTGGGTTTCTCATGCATGTTTTCGATGTAGGAAGATGCCCTTGAACCTCGAGATTTGGGACCCATGGGATGGGTACCATGCAGTATTACTTTAAAGGGTCTGCGTTTGCTCACACAACCTCACCAAACCGCTCAGCCCCAAGAGTGTCCACCCTTATGTCTCATCCAGCTGTGGGTCTAGATATGGTCAATCCAGGTTCCATCACAGCCCCTGAACGAATTGTGTAAGAATTTCTCTCTCTTTCACTGTCTTTGTTTCATGGGTTTTTAAAAGTAATTTATTTTTATAATGGGGTTTAGCTGCTTTTCACTGCTGTGTTTATGCCGCTTTACACCCACTTGACACTAACAGAGAGATTTCAATACATAGGTTTTAAGATTATTACTACTCAGATATATCCTTGTGTGGTGAATAGGGGGTGTTGAGTCCAGTTCTCTGAGCAAGGAGTCGGTCTTGTCTATTACATATTGGGTTTATGGAACGGTATCTCAGCTAATTTGAAACCCTTGTTTTATGTATCACCCCACCTCACCTTCCCTGATAAGCAGCCATAGTGTGTTTTCTGCATGTGTGACTCTGTTCTGTTTTGTATTTCAGTTCAAGTGTAATGGTTTTTACTTTCCCTGTATAAGTGATATCTTATGAGAAGTGACCTTTTCTGTGTGACTTATTTCACTTAGAATCGTCGTACCTAAATCCACTCATCATGCTGCTACTAGCCTTATGACATTGATTTCATGGCTGAGTGATATTCAATTGTACATAAGGACCACAACTTCTTTATCCATTTTTCTCTTTCCTGTGATATTTAAGGTGGAATGAAGTGGAGGTCCTTGGCAACAGAGCAGCCCTAAACTTTGTTGTGCTTGTGTCTTGCTGATTTTTAATTTTCCCAATTTATACTCCCATGCGTGGAAGTGCCCTATGCGCTCTAAACTGTGTTTTTTAGATATTTCAGGACACACCATACCTTCTCCAGAGTGGCTTTTGGCAATTTACATCCCGCCCATCAGCATAGCAAGGCTCCCATTTCTCCATGTCCTGTCCTGCATTTCTGGTTTTGACACTTTTCTCAGCATGGCCCTTTTGACCGATGGGAAGCGAGACTGCTTTGTAGCACTGATTTGCCTTTCCAGGTTGCTTGGTTGGCCAAAAAGGGCGTATGCGTTTTTTCCTGAATATATTCAGGCAAAAACGCATACGCCCTTTTTGGCCAAGGGCCTCATTGTCAACGTTTTGCTGCTTTTCATGTGCTTTAAAGGCGATTCGAATCTACCTCCTGAAATCTGTTTCCTGCAATTCTGCCTTGATTTCAAACCCTCTTCTTTGCCTTCCCTCAATATATTTGTGGACGAGAGTTATCATTTATAACTCTGCAGGTTTGTGAATTGCAGTGCCCTGAAGCTCCATTTTACAACTCGCTTTTTGGGAGCTGGCCGTAAAAGCGCAGGATGGCTTCAGGCCCTGTTCTGGTTCCGGGGGGCAGGCTGAGCCTGTGGTTAATTCTTCTCCCTGATGGGAAAATAGAGTGACCTGTGCCTGTCCCAACACCAAGAGCTAGTCTCTCATTGGTTCCCCATCTTCCCATTCATCCTCAGGACAAATTGCAACCTGTACGGAACAGGAGGTTAAAGATGCTGTTGCTCCAAGTAGGGAGATTGCTAGTAAAGTGGCTGGAATGGCGAACCCGAGCACAAGGAGATGAGAAATGATGTGCGTTTTAGAAACCTTTCCCCATCACACGGTGTACCATCTTCTGGGTTTCTCATGCATGTTTTCGATGTAGGAAGATGCCCTTGAACCTCGAGATTTGGGACCCATGGGATGGGTACCATGCAGTATTACTTTAAAGGGTCTGCGTTTGCTCACCCAACCTCACCAAACCGCTCAGCCCCAAGAGTGTCCACCCTTATGTCTCATCCAGCTGTGGGTCTAGATATGGTCAATCCAGGTTCCATCACAGCCCCTGAACGAATTGTGTAAGAATTTCTCTCTCTTTCACTGTCTTTGTTTCATGGGTTTTTAAAAGTAATTTATTTTTATAATGGGGTTTAGCTGCTTTTCACTGCTGTGTTTATGCCGCTTTACACCCACTTGACACTAACAGAGAGATTTCAGTACATAGGTTTTAAGATTATTACTACTCAGATATATCCTTGTGTGGTGAATAGGGGGTGTTGAGTCCAGTTCTCTGAGCAAGGAGTCGGTCTTGTCTATTACATATTGGGTTTATGGAACGGTATCTCAGCTAATTTGAAACCCTTGTTTTATGTATTACCCCACCTCACCTTTCCTGTTAAGCAGCCATAGTGTGTTTTCTGCATGTGTGACTCTGTTCTGTTTTGTAATTCAGTTCAAGTGTAATGGTTTGTACTTTCCTTGTATAAGTGATATCTTATGAGAAGTGTCCTTTTCTGTGTGACTTATTTCACTTAGAATTGTCGTACCTAAATCCACTCATCATGCTGCTACTAGCCTTATGACATTGATTTCATGGCTGAGTGATATTCCATTGTACATAAGGACCACAACTTCTTCATCCATTTTTCTCTTTCCTGGGATATTGAAGGTGGAATGAAGTGGAGGTCCTTGGCAACAGAGCAGCCCTAAACTTTGGTGTGCTTGTGTCTTGCTGATTTTTAATTTTCCCAATTTATACCCCCATGCGTGGAAGTGCCCTATGCGCTCTAAGCTGTGTTTTTTAGATGTTTCAGGACACACCGTACCCTTCTCCAGAGTGGCTGTTGGCGATTTACATCCCTCCCATCAGCATAGCAAGGCTCCCATTTCTCCATGGCCTGTCCTGCATTTCTGGTTTTGACACTTTTCTCAGCATGGCCCTTTTGACCGATGGGAAGCGAGACTTCTTTGTAGCACTGATTTGCCTTTCCAGGTTGCTTGGTTGGCCAAAAAGGGCGTATGCGTTTTTTCCTGAATATATTCAGGAAAAAACGCATACGCCCTTTTTGGCCAAGGGCCTCATTGTCAACGTTTTGCTGCTTTTCATGTGCTTTAAAGGCGATTCGAATCTACCTCCTGAAATCTGTTTCCTGCAATTCTGCCTTGATTTCAAACCCTCTTCTTTGCCTTCCCTCAATATATTTGTGGACGAGAGTTATCATTTATAACTCTGCAGGTTTGTGAATTGCAGTGCCCTGAAGCTCCATTTTACAACTCGCTTTTTGGGAGCTGGCCGTAAAAGCGCAGGATGGCTTCAGGCCCTGTTCTGGTTCCGGGGGGCAGGCTGAGCCTGTGGTTAATTCTTCTCCCTGATGGGAAAATAGAGTGACCTCTGCCTGTCCCAACACCAAGAGCTAGTCTCTCATTGGTTCCCCATCTTCCCATTCATCCTCAGGACAAATTGCAACCTGTACGGAACAGGAGGTTAAAGATGCTGTTGCTCCAAGTAGGGAGATTGCTAGTAAAGTGGCTGGAATGGCGAACCCGAGCACAAGGAGATGAGAAATGATGTGCGTTTTAGAAACCTTTCCCCATCACACGGTGTACCATCTTCTGGGTTTCTCATGCATGTTTTCGATGTAGGAAGATGCCCTTGAACCTCGAGATTTGGGACCCATGGGATGGGTACCATGCAGTATTACTTTAAAGGGTCTGCGTTTGCTCACACAACCTCACCAAACCGCTCAGCCCCAAGAGTGTCCACCCTTATGTCTCATCCAGCTGTGGGTCTAGATATGGTCAATCCAGGTTCCATCACAGCCCCTGAACGAATTGTGTAAGAATTTCTCTCTCTTTCACTGTCTTTGTTTCATGGGTTTTTAAAAGTAATTTATTTTTATAATGGGGTTTAGCTGCTTTTCACTGCTGTGTTTATGCCGCTTTACACCCACTTGACACTAACATAGAGATTTCAATACATAGGTTTTAAGATTATTACTACTCAGATATATCCTTGTGTGGTGAATAGGGGGTGTTGAGTCCAGTTCTCTGAGCAAGGAGTCGGTCTTGTCTATTACATATTGGGTTTATGGAAGGGTATCTCAGCTAATTTGAAACCCTTGTTTTATGTATTACCCCACCTCACCTTTCCTGTTAAGCAGCCATAGTGTGTTTTCTGCATGTGTGACTCTGTTCTGTTTTGTAATTCAGTTCAAGTGTAATGGTTTGTACTTTCCCTGTATAAGTGATATCTTATGAGAAGTGTCCTTTTCTGTGTGACTTATTTCACTTAGAATCGTCGTACCTAAATCCACTCATCATGCTGCTACTAGCCTTATGACATTGATTTCATGGCTGAGTGATATTCCATTGTACATAAGGACCACAACTTCTTCATCCATTTTTCTATTTCCTGGGATATTGAAGGTGGAATGAAGTGGAGGTCCTTGGCAACAGAGCAGCCCTAAACTTTGGTGTGCTTGTGTCTTGCTGATTTTTAATTTTCCCAATTTATACCCCCATGCGTGGAAGTGCCCTATGCGCTCTAAGCTGTGTTTTTTAGATGTTTCAGGACACACCGTACCCTTCTCCAGAGTGGCTGTTGGCGATTTACATCCCGCCCATCAGCATAGCAAGGCTCCCATTTCTCCATGGCCTGTCCTGCATTTCTGGTTTTGACACTTTTCTCAGCATGGCCCTTTTGACCGATGGGAAGCGAGACTGCTTTGTAGCACTGATTTGCCTTTCCAGGTTGCTTGGTTGGCCAAAAAGGGCGTATGCGTTTTTTCCTGAATATATTCAGGCAAAAACGCATACGCCCTTTTTGGCCAAGGGCCTCATTGTCAACGTTTTGCTGCTTTTCATGTGCTTTAAAGGCGATTCGAATCTACCTCCTGAAATCTGTTTCCTGCAATTCTGCCTTGATTTCAAACCCTCTTCTTTGCCTTCCCTCAATATATTTGTGGACGAGAGTTATCATTTATAACTCTGCAGGTTTGTGAATTGCAGTGCCCTGAAGCTCCATTTTACAACTCGCTTTTTGGGAGCTGGCCGTAAAAGCGCAGGATGGCTTCAGGCCCTGTTCTGGTTCCGGGGGGCAGGCTGAGCCTGTGGATATTTCTTCTCCCTGATGGGAAAATAGAGTGACCTTTGCCTGTCCCAACACCAAGAGCTAGTCTCTCATTGGTTCCCTGTCTTCCCGTTCATCCTCAGGAAAAATTGCAACCTGTACGGAACAGGAGGTTAAAGGTGCTGATACTCCAAGTAGGGAGATTGCTAGTAAAGTGGCTGGAATGGCAAACCCGAGCTCAAGGAGATGACAAATGAGGTGCGTTTTAGAAAGCTTTCCCCATCACACGGTGTACCATCTTCTGGGTTTCTCATGCATGTTTTCGATGTAGGAAGATGCCCTTGAACCTCGAGATTTGGGACCCATGGGATGGGTACCATGCAGTATTACTTTAAAGGGTCTGCGTTTGCTCACCCAACCTCACCGAACCGCTCAGCCCCAAGAGTGTCAAACCTTATGTCTCATCCAGTTGTGGGTCTAGATATGGTCAATCCAGGTTCCATCACAGCCCCTGAACGAATTGTGTAAGAATTTCTCTCTCTTTCACTGTCTTTGTTTCATGGGTTTTTAAAAGTAATTTATTTTTATAATGGGGTTTAGCTGCTTTTCACTGCTGTGTTTATGCCGCTTTACACTCACTTGACACTAACAGAGAGATTTCAATACATAGGTTTTAAGATTATTACTACTCAGATATATCCTTGTGTGGTGAATAGGGGGTGTTTAGTCCAGTTCTCTGAGCAAGGAGTCGGTCTTGTCTATTACATATTGGGTTTATGGAACGGTATCTCAGCTAATTTGAAACCCTTGTTATATGTATTACCCCACCTCACCTTTCCTGTTAAGCAGCCATAGTGTGTTTTCTGCATGTGTGACTCTGTTCTGTTTTGTAATTCAGTTCAAGTGTAATGGTTTTTACTTTCCCTGTATAAGTGATATCTTATGAGAAGTGTCCTTTTCTGTGTGACTTATTTCACTTAGAATCGTCGTACCTAAATCCACTCATCATGCTGCTACTAGCCTTATGACATTGATTTCATGGCTGAGTGATATTCCATTGTACATAAGGACCACAACTTCTTCATCCATTTTTCTCTTTCCTGGGATATTGAAGGTGGAATGAAGTGGAGGTCCTTGGCAACAGAGCAGCCCTAAACTTTGGTGTGCTTGTGTCTTGCTGATTTTTAATTTTCCCAATTTATACCCCCATGCGTGGAAGTGCCCTATGCGCTCTAAGCTGTGTTTTTTAGATGTTTCAGGACACACCGTACCCTTCTCCAGAGTGGCTGTTGGCGATTTACATCCCGCCCATCAGCATAGCAAGGCTCCCATTTCTCCATGGCCTGTCCTGCATTTCTGGTTTTGACACTTTTCTCAGCATGGCCCTTTTGACCGATGGGAAGCGAGACTTCTTTGTAGCACTGATTTGCCTTTCCAGGTTGCTTGGTTGGCCAAAAAGGGCGTATGCGTTTTTTCCTGAATATATTCAGGAAAAAACGCATACGCCCTTTTTGGCCAAGGGCCTCATTGTCAACGTTTTGCTGCTTTTCATGTGCTTTAAAGGCGATTCGAATCTACCTCCTGAAATCTGTTTCCTGCAATTCTGCCTTGATTTCAAACCCTCTTCTTTGCCTTCCCTCAATATATTTGTGGACGAGAGTTATCATTTATAACTCTGCAGGTTTGTGAATTGCAGTGCCCTGAAGCTCCATTTTACAACTCGCTTTTTGGGAGCTGGCCGTAAAAGCGCAGGATGGCTTCAGGCCCTGTTCTGGTTCCGGGGGGCAGGCTGAGCCTGTGGATATTTCTTCTCCCTGATGGGAAAATAGAGTGACCTTTGCCTGTCCCAACACCAAGAGCTAGTCTCTCATTGGTTCCCTGTCTTCCCGTTCATCCTCAGGAAAAATTGCAACCTGTACGGAACAGGAGGTTAAAGGTGCTGATACTCCAAGTAGGGAGATTGCTAGTAAAGTGGCTGGAATGGCAAACCCGAGCTCAAGGAGATGACAAATGAGGTGCGTTTTAGAAAGCTTTCCCCATCACACGGTGTACCATCTTCTGGGTTTCTCATGCATGTTTTCGATGTAGGAAGATGCCCTTGAACCTGGAGATTTGGGACCCATGGGATGGGTACCACACAGTATTACTTTAAAGGGTCTGTGTTTGCTCACCCAACCTCACCAAACCTCTCAGCCCCAAGAGTGTCCACCCTTATGTCTCATCCAGCTGTGGGTCTAGATATGGTCAATCCAGGTTCCATCACAGCCACTGAACGAATTGTGTAAGAATTTCTCTCTCTTTCACTCTCTTTGTTTCATGGGTTTTTAAAAGTAATTTATTTTTATAATGGGGTTTAGCTGCTTTTCACTGCTGTGTTTATGCCGCTTTACCCCCACTTGACACACTAACAGAGAGATTTCAATACATAGGTTTTAAGATTATTACTAGTCAGATATATCCTTCTGTGGTGAATAGGGGGTGTTGAGTCCAGTTCTCTGAGCAAGGAGTCGGTCTTGTCTATTACATATTGGGTTTATGGAACGGTATCTCAGCTAATTTGAAACCCTTGTTTTATGTATCACCCCACCTCACCTTCCCTGTTAAGCAGCCATAGTGTGTTTTCTGCATGTGTGACTCTGTTCTGTTTTGTATTTCAGTTCAAGTGTAATGGTTTTTACTTTCCCTCTGTAAGTGATATCTTATGAGATGTGTCCTTTTCTGTGTGACTTATTTCACTTAGAATCATCGTACCTAAATCCACTCATCATGCTGCTACTAGCCTTATGACATTGATTTCATGGCTGAGTGATATTCCATTGTACATAAGGACCACAACTTCTTTATCCATTTTTCTCTTTCCTGGGATATTTAAGTTGGAATGAAGTGGAGGTCCTTGGCAACAGAGCAGCCCTAAACTTTGGTGTGCTTGTGTCTTGCTGATTTTTAATTTTCCCAATTTATACCCCCATGCGTGGAAGTGCCCTATGCGCTCTAAACTGTGTTTTTTAGATGTTTCAGGACACACCATAACTTCTCCAGAGTGGCTGTTGGCAATTTACATCCCGCCCATCAGCATAGCAAGGCTCCCATTTCTCCATGGCCTGTCCTGCATTTCTGGTTTTGACACTTTTCTCAGCATGGCCCTTTTGACCGATGGGAAGCGAGACTTCTTTGTAGCACTGATTTGCCTTTCCAGGTTGCTTGGTTGGCCAAAAAGGGCGTATGCGTTTTTTCCTGAATATATTCAGGAAAAAACGCATACGCCCTTTTTGGCCAAGGGCCTCATTGTCAACGTTTTGCTGCTTTTCATGTGCTTTAAAGGCGATTCGAATCTACCTCCTGAAATCTGTTTCCTGCAATTCTGCCTTGATTTCAAACCCTCTTCTTTGCCTTCCCTCAATATATTTGTGGACGAGAGTTATCATTTATAACTCTGCAGCTTTGTGAATTGCAGTGCCCTGAAGCTCCATTTTACAACTCGCTTTTTGGGAGCTGGCCGTAAAAGCGCAGGATGGCTTCAGGCCCTGTTCTGGTTCCGGGGGGCAGGCTGAGCCTGTGGTTAATTCTTCTCCCTGATGGGAAAATAGAGTGACCTGTGCCTGTCCCAACACCAAGAGCTAGTCTCTCATTGGTTCCCCATCTTCCCGTTCATCCTCAGGACAAATTGCAACCTGTACGGAACAGGAGGTTAAAGATGCTGTTGCTCCAAGTAGGGAGATTGCTAGTAAAGTGGCTGGAATGGCGAACCCGAGCACAAGGTGATGAGAAATGAGGTGCGTTTTAGAAACCTTTCCCCATCACACGGTGTACCATCTTCTGGGTTTCTCATGCATGTTTTCGATGTAGGAAGATGCCCTTGAACCTCGAGATTTGGGACCCATGGGATGGGTACCATGCAGTATTACTTTAAAGGGTCTGCGTTTGCTCACCCAACCTCACCAAACCGCTCAGCCCCAAGAGTGTCCACCCTTATGTCTCATCCAGCTGTGGGTCTAGATATGGTCAATCCAGGTTCCATCACAGCCCCTGAACGAATTGTGTAAGAATTTCTCTCTCTTTAACTGTCTTTGTTTCATGGGTTTTTAAAAGTAATTTATTTTTATAATGGGGTTTAGCTGCTTTTCACTGCTGTGTTTATGCCGCTTTACACCCACTTGACACTAACAGAGAGATTTCAATACATAGGTTTTAAGATTATTACTACTCAGATATATCCTTGTGTGGTGAATAGGGGGTGTTGAGTCCAGTTCTCTGAGCAAGGAGTCGGTCTTGTCTATTACATATTGGGTTTATGGAACGGTATCTCAGCTAATTTGAAACCCTTGTTTTATGTATTACCCCACCTCACCTTTCCTGTTAAGCAGCCATAGTGTGTTTTCTGCATGTGTGACTCTGTTCTGTTTTGTAATTCAGTTCAAGTGTAATGGTTTTTACTTTCCCTGTATAAGTGATATCTTATGAGAAGTGTCCTTTTCTGTGTGACTTATTTCACTTAGAATCGTCGTACCTAAATCCACTCATCATGCTGCTACTAGCCTTTGACATTGATTTCATGGCTGAGTGATATTCCATTGTACATAAGGACCACAACTTCTTTATCCATTTTTCTCTTTCCTGGGATATTGAAGGTGGAATGAAGTGGAGGTCCTTGGCAACAGAGCAGCCCTAAACTTTGGTGTGCTTGTGTCTTGCTGATTTTTAATTTTCCCAATTTATACCCCCATGCGTGGAAGTGCCCTATGCGCTCTAAGCTGTGTTTTTTACATGTTTGTGGACACACCGTACCCTTCTCCAGCGTGGCTGTTGGAAATTTATATCCCGCCCATCAGCGTAGCAAGGCTCCCATTTCTCCATGGCCTGTCCTGCATTTCTGGTTTTGACACTTTTCTCAGCATGGCCCTTTTGACCGATGGGAAGCGAGACTTCTTTGTAGCGCTGATTTGCCTTTCCAGGTTGCTTGGTTGGCCAAAAAGGGCGTATGCGTTTTTTCCTGAATATATTCAGGAAAAAACGCATACGCCCTTTTTGGCCAAGGGCCTCATTGTCAACGTTTTGCTGCTTTTCATGTGCTTTAAAGGCGATTCGAATCTACCTCCTGAAATCTGTTTCCTGCAATTCTGCCTTGATTTCAAATCCTCTTCTTTGCCTTCCCTCAATATATTTGTGGACGAGAGTTATCATTTATAACTCTGCAGGTTTGTGAATTGCAGTGCCCTGAAGCTCCATTTTACAACTCGCTTTTTGGGAGCTGGCCGTAAAAGCGCAGGATGGTTTCAGGCCCTGTGCTGGTTCCGGGGGGCAGCTGAGCCTGTGGTTAATTCTTCTTCCTGATGGGAAAATAGAGTGACCTGTGCCTGTCCCAACACCTAGAGCTAGCCTCTCATTGGTTCCCCATCTTCCCATTCATCCTCAGGACAAATTGCAACCTGTACGGAACAGGAGGTTAAAGGTGCTGATGCTCCAAGTAGGGAGATTGCTAGTAAAGTGGCTGGAATGGCGAACCCGAGCACAAGGAGATGAGAAATGAGGTGCGTTTTAGGAACCTTTCCCCATCACACGGTGTACCATCTTCTGGGTTTCTCATGCATGTTTTCGATGTAGGAAGATGCCCTTGAACCTCGAGATTTGGGACCCATGCGATGGGTACAACGCAGTATTACTTTAAAGGGTCTGCGTTTGCTCACCCAGCGTCACCAAATCTCTCAGCCCCAAGAGTGTCCACCCTTATGTCTCATCCAGCTGTGGGTCTAGATATGGTCAATCCAGGTTCCATCACAGCCACTGAACGAATTGTGTAAGAATTTCTCTCTCTTTCACTCTCTTTGTTTCATGGGTTTTTAAAAGTAATTTATTTTATAATGGGGTTTAGCTGCTTTTCACTGCTGTGTTTATGCCGCTTTACCCCCACTTGACACACTAACAGAGAGATTTCAATACATAGGTTTTAAGATTATTACTAGTCAGATATATCCTTGTGTGGTGAATAGGGGGTGTTGAGTCCAGTTCTCTGAGCAAGGAGTCGGTCTTGTCTATTACATATTGGGTTTATGGAACGGTATCTCAGCTAATTTGAAACCCTTGTTTTATGTATCACCCCACCTCACCTTCCCTGTTAAGCAGCCATAGTGTGTTTTCTGCATGTGTGACTCTGTTCTGTTTTGTATTTCAGTTCAAGTGTAATGGTTTTTACTTTCCCTCTGTAAGTGATATCTTATGAGATGTGTCCTTTTCTGTGTGACTTATTTCACTTAGAATCATCGTACCTAAATCCACTCATCATGCTGCTACTAGCCTTATGACATTGATTTCATGGCTGAGTGATATTCCATTGTACATAAGGACCACAACTTCTTTATCCATTTTTCTCTTTCCTGGGATATTTAAGTTGGAATGAAGTGGAGGTCCTTGGCAACAGAGCAGCCCTAAACTTTGGTGTGCTTGTGTCTTGCTGATTTTTAATTTTCCCAATTTATACCCCCATGTGTGGAAGTGCCCTATGCGCTCTAAACTGTGTTTTTTAGATGTTTCAGGACACACCATAACTTCTCCAGAGTGGCTGTTGGCAATTTACATCCCGCCCATCAGCATAGCAAGGCTCCCATTTCTCCATGGCCTGTCCTGCATTTCTGGTTTTGACACTTTTCTCAGCATGGCCCTTTTGACCGATGGGAAGCGAGACTTCTTTGTAGCACTGATTTGCCTTTCCAGGTTGCTTGGTTGGCCAAAAAGGGCGTATGCGTTTTTTCCTGAATATATTCAGGAAAAAACGCATACGCCCTTTTTGGCCAAGGGCCTCATTGTCAACGTTTTGCTGCTTTTCATGTGCTTTAAAGGCGATTCGAATCTACCTCCTGAAATCTGTTTCCTGCAATTCTGCCTTGATTTCAAACCCTCTTCTTTGCCTTCCCTCAATATATTTGTGGACGAGAGTTATCATTTATAACTCTGCAGCTTTGTGAATTGCAGTGCCCTGAAGCTCCATTTTACAACTCGCTTTTTGGGAGCTGGCCGTAAAAGCGCAGGATGGCTTCAGGCCCTGTTCTGGTTCCGGGGGGCAGGCTGAGCCTGTGGTTAATTCTTCTCCCTGATGGGAAAATAGAGTGACCTGTGCCTGTCCCAACACCAAGAGCTAGTCTCTCATTGGTTCCCCATCTTCCCGTTCATCCTCAGGACAAATTGCAACCTGTACGGAACAGGAGGTTAAAGGTGCTGATGCTCCAAGTAGGGAGATTGCTAGTAAAGTGGCTGCAATGGCGAACCCGAGCACAAGGAGATGAGAAATGAAGTGCGTTTTAGAAACCTTTCCCCATCACACGGTGTACCATCTTCTGGGTTTCTCATGCATGTTTTCGATGTAGGAAGATGCCCTTGAACCTCGAGATTTGGGACCCATGGGATGGGTACCATGCAGTATTACTTTAAAGGGTCTGCGTTTGCTCACCCAACCTCACCAAACCGCTCAGCCCCAAGAGTGTCCACCCTTATGTCTCATCCAGCTGTGGGTCTAGATATGGTCAATCCAGGTTCCATCACAGCCCCTGAACGAATTGTGTAAGAATTTCTCTCTCTTTCACTGTCTTTGTTTCATGGGTTTTTAAAAGTAATTTATTTTTATAATGGGGTTTAGCTGCTTTTCACTGCTGTGTTTATGCCGCTTTACACCCACTTGACACTAACAGAGAGATTTCAATACATAGGTTTTAAGATTATTACTACTCAGATATATCCTTGTGTGGTGAATAGGGGGTGTTGAGTCCAGTTCTCTGAGCAAGGAGTCGGTCTTGTCTATTACATATTGGGTTTATGGAACGGTATCTCAGCTAATTTGAAACCCTTGTTTTATGTATTACCCCACCTCACCTTTCCTGTTAAGCAGCCATAGTGTGTTTTCTGCATGTGTGACTCTGTTCTGTTTTGTAATTCAGTTCAAGTGTAATGGTTTTTACTTTCCCTGTATAAGTGATATCTTATGAGAAGTGTCCTTTTCTGTGTGACTTATTTCACTTAGAATCGTCGTACCTAAATCCACTCATCATGCTGCTACTAGCCTTATGACATTGATTTCATGGCTGAGTGATATTCCATTGTACATAAGGACCACAACTTCTTTATCCATTTTTCTCTTTCCTGGGATATTGAAGGTGGAATGAAGTGGAGGTCCTTGGCAACAGAGCAGCCCTAAACTTTGGTGTGCTTGTGTCTTGCTGATTTTTAATTTTCCCAATTTATACCCCCATGCGTGGAAGTGCCCTATGCGCTCTAAGCTGTGTTTTTTACATGTTTGTGGACACACCGTACCCTTCTCCAGCGTGGCTGTTGGAAATTTATATCCCGCCCATCAGCGTAGCAAGGCTCCCATTTCTCCATGGCCTGTCCTGCATTTCTGGTTTTGACACTTTTCTCAGCATGGCCCTTTTGACCGATGGGAAGCGAGACTTCTTTGTAGCGCTGATTTGCCTTTCCAGGTTGCTTGGTTGGCCAAAAAGGGCGTATGCGTTTTTTCCTGAATATATTCAGGAAAAAACGCATACGCCCTTTTTGGCCAAGGGCCTCATTGTCAACGTTTTGCTGCTTTTCATGTGCTTTAAAGGCGATTCGAATCTACCTCCTGAAATCTGTTTCCTGCAATTCTGCCTTGATTTCAAACCCTCTTCTTTGCCTTCCCTCAATATATTTGTGGACGAGAGTTATCATTTATAACTCTGCAGCTTTGTGAATTGCAGTGCCCTGAAGCTCCATTTTACAACTCGCTTTTTGGGAGCTGGCCGTAAAAGCGCAGGATGGCTTCAGGCCCTGTTCTGGTTCCGGGGGGCAGGCTGAGCCTGTGGTTAATTCTTCTCCCTGATGGGAAAATAGAGTGACCTGTGCCTGTCCCAACACCAAGAGCTAGTCTCTCATTGGTTCCCCATCTTCCCGTTCATCCTCAGGACAAATTGCAACCTGTACGGAACAGGAGGTTAAAGGTGCTGATGCTCCAAGTAGGGAGATTGCTAGTAAAGTGGCTGCAATGGCGAACCCGAGCACAAGGAGATGAGAAATGAGGTGCGTTTTAGAAACCTTTCCCCATCACACGGTGTACCATCTTCTGGGTTTCTCATGCATGTTTTCGATGTAGGAAGATGCCCTTGAACCTCGAGATTTGGGACCCATGGGATGGGTACCATGCAGTATTACTTTAAAGGGTCTGCGTTTGCTCACCCAACCTCACCAAACCGCTCAGCCCCAAGAGTGTCCACCCTTATGTCTCATCCAGCTGTGGGTCTAGATATGGTCAATCCAGTTTCCATCACAGCCCCTGAACGAATTGTGTAAGAATTTCTCTCTCTTTCACTCTCTTTGTTTCATGGGTTTTTAAAAGTAATTTATTTTTATAATGGGGTTTAGCTGCTTTTCACTGCTGTGTTTATGCCGCTTTACACCCACTTGACACTAACAGAGAGATTTCAATACATAGGTTTTAAGATTATTACTACTCAGATATATCCTTGTGTGGTGAATAGGGGGTGTTGAGTCCAGTTCTCTGAGCAAGGAGTCGGTCTTGTCTATTACATATTGGGTTTATGGAACGGTATCTCAGCTAATTTGAAACCCTTGTTTTATGTATTACCCCACCTCACCTTTCCTGTTAAGCAGCCATAGTGTGTTTTCTGCATGTGTGACTCTGTCCTGTTTTGTAATTCAGTTCAAGTGTAATGGTTTTTACTTTCCCTGTATAAGTGATATCTTATGAGAAGTGTCCTTTTCTGTGTGACTTATTTCACTTAGAATCGTCGTACCTAAATCCACTCATCATGCTGCTACTAGCCTTATGACATTGATTTCATGGCTGAGTGATATTCCATTGTACATAAGGACCACAACTTCTTTATCCATTTTTCTCTTTCCTGGGATATTGAAGGTGGAATGAAGTGGAGGTCCTTGGCAACAGAGCAGCCCTAAACTTTGGTGTGCTTGTGTCTTGCTGATTTTTAATTTTCCCAATTTATACCCCCATGCGTGGAAGTGCCCTATGCGCTCTAAGCTGTGTTTTTTACATGTTTGTGGACACACCGTACCCTTCTCCAGCGTGGCTGTTGGAAATTTATATCCCGCCCATCAGCGTAGCAAGGCTCCCATTTCTCCATGGCCTGTCCTGCATTTCTGGTTTTGACACTTTTCTCAGCATGGCCCTTTTGACCGATGGGAAGCGAGACTTCTTTGTAGCGCTGATTTGCCTTTCCAGGTTGCTTGGTTGGCCAAAAAGGGCGTATGCGTTTTTTCCTGAATATATTCAGGAAAAAACGCATACGCCCTTTTTGGCCAAGGGCCTCATTGTCAACGTTTTGCTGCTTTTCATGTGCTTTAAAGGCGATTCGAATCTACCTCCTGAAATCTGTTTCCTGCAATTCTGCCTTGATTTCAAATCCTCTTCTTTGCCTTCCCTCAATATATTTGTGGACGAGAGTTATCATTTATAACTCTGCAGGTTTGTGAATTGCAGTGCCCTGAAGCTCCATTTTACAACTCGCTTTTTGGGAGCTGGCCGTAAAAGCGCAGGATGGTTTCAGGCCCTGTGCTGGTTCCGGGGGGCAGCTGAGCCTGTGGTTAATTCTTCTTCCTGATGGGAAAATAGAGTGACCTGTGCCTGTCCCAACACCTAGAGCTAGCCTCTCATTGGTTCCCCATCTTCCCATTCATCCTCAGGACAAATTGCAACCTGTACGGAACAGGAGGTTAAAGGTGCTGATGCTCCAAGTAGGGAGATTGCTAGTAAAGTGGCTGGAATGGCGAACCCGAGCACAAGGAGATGAGAAATGAGGTGCGTTTTAGGAACCTTTCCCCATCACACGGTGTACCATCTTCTGGGTTTCTCATGCATGTTTTCGATGTAGGAAGATGCCCTTGAACCTCGAGATTTGGGACCCATGCGATGGGTACAACGCAGTATTACTTTAAAGGGTCTGCGTTTGCTCACCCAACCTCACCAAACCGCTCAGCCCCAAGAGTGTCCACCCTTATGTCTCATCCAGCTGTGGGTCTAGATATGGTCAAAACAGGTTTCATCACAGACCCTGAACGAATTGTGTAAGAATTTCTCTCTCTTTCACTGTCTTTGTTTCATGGGGTTTTAAAAGTAATTTATTTTTAGAATGGGGTTTAGCTGCTTTTCACTGCTGTGTTTATGCCGCTTTACACCCACTTGACACTAACAGAGAGATTTCAATACATAGGTTTTAAGATTATTACTAGTCAGATATATCCTTGTGTGGTGAATAGGGGGTGTTGAGTCCAGTTCTCTGAGCAAGGAGTCGGTCTTGTCTATTACATATTGGGTTTATGGAACGGTATCTCAGCTAATTTGAAACCCTTGTTTTATGTATTACCCGACCTCACCTTTCCTGTTAAGCAGCCATAGTGTGTTTTCTGCATGTGTGACTCTGTTCTGTTTTGTAATTCAGTTCAAGTGTAATGGTTTTTACTTTCCCTGTATAAGTGATATCTTATGAGAAGTGTCCTTTTCTGTGTGACTTATTTCACTTAGAATCGTCGTACCTAAATCCACGCATCATGCTGCTACTAGCCTTATGACATTGATTTCATGGCTGAGTGATATTTCATTGTACATAAGGACCACAACTTCTTTATCCATTTTTCTCTTTCCTGGGATATTGAAGGTGGAATGAAGTGGAGGTCCTTGGCAACAGAGCAGCCCTAAACTTTGGTGTGCTTGTGTCTTGCTGATTTTTAATTTTCCCAATTTATACCCCCATGTGTGGAAGTGCCCTATGCGCTCTAAGCTGTGTTTTTTAGATGTTTCAGGACACACCGTACCCTTCTCCAGAGTGGCTCTTGGCAATTTACATCCCGCCCATCAGCATAGCAAGGCTCCCATTTCTCCATGGCCTGTCCTGCATTTCTGGTTTTGACACTTTTCTCAGCATGGCCCTTTTGACCGATGGGAAGCGAGACTTCTTTGTAGCACTGATTTGCCTTTCCAGGTTGCTTGGTTGGCCAAAAAGGGCGTATGCGTTTTTTCCTGAATATATTCAGGGAAAAACGCATACGCCCTTTTTGGCCAAGGGCCTCATTGTCAACGTTTTGCTGCTTTTCATGTGCTTTAAAGGCGATTCGAATCTACCTCCTGAAATCTGTTTCCTGCAATTCTGCCTTGATTTCAAACCCTCTTCTTTGCCTTCCCTCAATATATTTGTGGACGAGAGTTATCATTTATAACTCTGCAGGTTTGTGAATTGCAGTGCCCTGAAGCTCCATTTTACAACTCGCTTTTTGGGAGCTGGCCGTAAAAGCGCAGGATGGCTTCAGGCCCTGTTCTGGTTCCGGGGGGCAGGCTGAGCCTGTGGTTAATTCTTCTCGCTGATTGGAAAATAGAGTGACCTGTGCCTGTCCCAACACCAAGAGCTAGTCTCTCATTGGTTCCCCATCTTCCCATTCATCCTCAGGACAAATTGCAACCTGTACGGAACAGGAGGTTAAAGATGCTGTTGCTCCAAGTAGGGAGATTGCTAGTAAAGTGGCTGGAATGGCGAACCCGAGCACAAGGAGATGAGAAATGATGTGCGTTTTAGAAACCTTTCCCCATCACACAGTGTACCATCTTCTGGGTTTCTCATGAATGTTTTCGATGTAGGAAGATGCCCTTGAACCTCGAGATTTGGGACCCATGGGATGGGTACCATACAGTATTACTTTAAATGGTCTGCGTTTGCACACCCAACCTCACCAAACCGCTCAGACACAAGAGTGTCAACCCTTATGTCTCATCCAGCTGTGGGTCTAGATATGGTCAATCCAGGTTCCATCACAGCCCCTGAACGAATTGTGTAAGAATTTCTCTCTCTTTAACTGTCTTTGTTTCATGGGTTTTTAAAAGTAATTTATTTTTATAATGGGGTTTAGCTGCTTTTCACTGCTGTGTTTATGCCGCTTTACACCCACTTGACACTAACAGAGAGATTTCAATACATAGGTTTTAAGATTATTACTAGTCAGATATATCCTTGTGTGGTGAATAGGGAGTGTTGAGTCCAGTTCTCTGAGCAAGGAGTCGGTCTTGTCTATTACATATTGGGTTTATGGAACGGTATCTAAGCTAATTTGAAACCCTTGTTTTATGTATTACCCCACCTCACCTTTCCTGTTAAGCAGCCATAGTGTGTTTTCTGAATGTGTGACTCTGTTCTGTTTTGAAATTCAGTTCAAGTGTAATGGTTTTTACTTTCCCTGTATAAGTGATATCTTATGAGAAGTGTCCTTTTCTGTGTGACTTATTTCACTTAGAATCGTCGTAACTAAATCCACGCATCATGCTGCTACTAGCCTTATGACATTGATTTCATGGCTGAGTGATATTTCATTGTACATAAGGACCACAACTTCTTTATCCATTTTTCTCTTTCCTGGGATATTGAAGGTGGAATGAAGTGGAGGTCCTTGGCAACAGAGCAGCCCTAAACTTTGGTGTGCTTGTGTCTTGCTGATTTTTAATTTTCCCAATTTATACCCCCATGTGTGGAAGTGCCCTATGCGCTCTAAGCTGTGTTTTTTAGATGTTTCAGGACACACCGTACCCTTCTCCAGAGTGGCTCTTGGCAATTTACATCCCGCCCATCAGCATAGCAAGGCTCCCATTTCTCCATGGCCTGTCCTGCATTTCTGGTTTTGACACTTTTCTCAGCATGGCCCTTTTGACCGATGGGAAGCGAGACTTCTTTGTAGCACTGATTTGCCTTTCCAGGTTGCTTGGTTGGCCAAAAAGGGCGTATGCGTTTTTTCCTGAATATATTCAGGGAAAAACGCATACGCCCTTTTTGGCCAAGGGCCTCATTGTCAACGTTTTGCTGCTTTTCATGTGCTTTAAAGGCGATTCGAATCTACCTCCTGAAATCTGTTTCCTGCAATTCTGCCTTGATTTCAAACCCTCTTCTTTGCCTTCCCTCAATATATTTGTGGACGAGAGTTATCATTTATAACTCTGCAGGTTTGTGAATTGCAGTGCCCTGAAGCTCCATTTTACAACTCGCTTTTTGGGAGCTGGCCGTAAAAGCGCAGGATGGCTTCAGGCCCTGTTCTGGTTCCGGGGGGCAGGCTGAGCCTGTGGTTAATTCTTCTCCCTGATGGGAAAATAGAGTGACCTGTGCCTGTCCCAACACCAAGAGCTAGTCTCTCATTGGTTCCCCATCTTCTCATTCATCCTCAGGACAAATTGCAACCTGTACGGAACAGGAGGTTAAAGATGCTGTTGCTCCAAGTAGGGAGATTGCTAGTAAAGTGGCTGGAATGGCGAAGCCGAGCACAAGGAGATGAGAAATGATGTGCGTTTTAGAAACCTTTCCCCATCACACGGTGTACCATCTTCTGGGTTTCTCATGCATGTTTTCGATGTAGGAAGATGCCCTTGAACCTCGAGATTTGGGACCCATGGGATGGGTACCATGCAGTATTACTTTAAAGGGTCTGCGTTTGCTCACCCAACCTCACCAAACCGCTCAGCCCCAAGAGTGTCCACCCTTATGTCTCATCCAGCTGTGGGTCTAGATATGGTCAATCCAGGTTCCATCACAGCCCCTGAACGAATTGTGTAAGAATTTCTCTCTCTTTCACTGTCTTTGTTTCATGGGTTTTTAAAAGTAATTTATTTTTATAATGGGGTTTAGCTGCTTTTCACTGCTGTGTTTATGCCGCTTTACACCCACTTGACACTAACAGAGAGATTTCAATACATAGGTTTTAAGATTATTACTACTCAGATATATCCTTGTGTGGTGAATAGGGGGTGTTGAGTCCAGTTCTCTGAGCAAGGAGTCGGTCTTGTCTATTACATATTGGGTTTATGGAACCGTATCTCAGCTAATTTGAAACCCTTGTTTTATGTATCACCCCACCTCACCTTTCCTGTTAAGCAGCCATAGTGTGTTTTCTGCATGTGTGACTCTGTTCTGTTTTGTAATTCAGTTCAAGTGTAATGGTTTTTACTTTCCCTGTATAAGTGATATCTTATGAGAAGTGTCCTTTTCTGTGTGACTTATTTCACTTAGAATCGTCGTACCTAAATCCACTCATCATGCTGCTACTAGCCTTATGACATTGATTTCATGGCTGAGTGATATTCCATTGTACATAAGGACCACAACTTCTTTATCCATTTTTCTCTTTCCTGGGATATTGAAGGTGGAATGAAGTGGAGGTCCTTGGCAACAGAGCAGCCCTAAACTTTGGTGTGCTTGTGTCTTGCTGATTTTTAATTTTCCCAATTTATACCCCCATGCGTGGAAGTGCCCTATGCGCTCTAAGCTGTGTTTTTTAGATGTTTGAGGACACACCGTACCCTTCTCCAGCGTGGCTGTTGGCAATTTACATCCCGCCCATCAGCGTAGCAAGGCTCCCATTTCTCCATGGCCTGTCCTGCATTTCTGGTTTTGACACTTTTCTCAGCATGGCCCTTTTGACCGATGGGAAGCGAAACTTCTTTGTAGCGCTGATTTGCCTTTCCAGGTTGCTTGGTTGGCCAAAAAGGGCGTATGCGTTTTTTCCTGAATATATTCAGGAAAAAACGCATACGCCCTTTTTGGCCAAGGGCCTCATTGTCAACGTTTTGCTGCTTTTCATGTGCTTTAAAGGCGATTCGAATCTACCTCCTGAAATCTGTTTCCTGCAATTCTGCCTTGATTTCAAACCCTCTTCTTTGCCTTCCCTCAATATATTTGTGGACGAGAGTTATCATTTATAACTCTGCAGGTTTGTGAATTGCAGTGCCCTGAAGCTCCATTTTACAACTCGCTTTTTGGGAGCTGGCCGTAAAAGCGCAGGATGGCTTCAGGCCCTGTTCTGGTTCCGGGGGGCAGGCTGAGCCTGTGGTTAATTCTTCTCCCTGATGGGAAAATAGAGTGACCTGTGCCTGTCCCAACACCAAGAGCTAGTCTCTCATTGGTTCCCCATCTTCCCATTCATCCTCAGGACAAATTGCAACCTGTACGGAACAGGAGGTTAAAGATGCTGTTGCTCCAAGTAGGGAGATTGCTAGTAAAGTGGCTGGAATGGCGAACCCGAGCACAAGGAGATGAGAAATGATGTGCGTTTTAGAAACCTTTCCCCATCACACGGTGTACCATCTTCTGGGTTTCTCATGAATGTTTTCGATGTAGGAAGATGCCCTTGAACCTCGAGATTTGGGACCCATGGGAAGGGTACCATACAGTATTACTTTAAAGGGTCTGCCTTTGCTCACCCAACCTCACCAAACCGCTCAGACACAAGAGTGTCCACCCTTATGTCTCATCCAGCTGTGGGTCTAGATATGGTCAATCCAGGTTCCATCACAGCCCCTGAACGAATTGTGTAAGAATTTCTCTCTCTTTAACTGTCTTTGTTTCATGGGTTTTTAAAAGTAATTTATTTTTATAATGGGGTTTAGCTGCTTTTCACTGCTGTGTTTATGCCGCTTTACACCCACTTGACACTAACAGAGAGATTTCAATACATAGGTTTTAAGATTATTACTAGTCAGATATATCCTTGTGTGGTGAATAGGGGGTGTTGAGTCCAGTTCTCTGAGCAAGGAGTCGGTCTTGTCTATTACATATTGGGTTTATGGAACTGTATCTCAGCTAATTTGAAACCCTTGTTTTATGTATTACCCGACCTCACCTTTCCTGTTAAGCAGCCATAGTGTGTTTTCTGCATGTGTGACTCTGTTCTGTTTTGTAATTCAGTTCAAGTGTAATGGTTTTTACTTTCCCTGTATAAGTGATATCTTATGAGAAGTGTCCTTTTCTGTGTGACTTATTTCACTTAGAATCGTCGTACCTAAATCCACGAATCATGCTGCTACTAGCCTTATGACATTGATTTCATGGCTGAGTGATATTTCATTGTACATAAGGACCACAACTTCTTTATCCATTTTTCTCTTTCCTGGGATATTGAAGGTGGAATGAAGTGGAGGTCCTTGGCAACAGAGCAGCCCTAAACTTTGGTGTGCTTGTGTCTTGCTGATTTTTAATTTTCCCAATTTATACCCCCATGTGTGGAAGTGCCCTATGCGCTCTAAGCTGTGTTTTTTAGATGTTTCAGGACACACCGTACCCTTCTCCAGAGTGGCTCTTGGCAATTTACATCCCGCCCATCAGCATAGCAAGGCTCCCATTTCTCCATGGCCTGTCCTGCATTTCTGGTTTTGACACTTTTCTCAGCATGGCCCTTTTGACCGATGGGAAGCGAGACTTCTTTGTAGCACTGATTTGCCTTTCCAGGTTGCTTGGTTGGCCAGAAAGGGCGTATGCGTTTTTTCCTGAATATATTCAGGGAAAAACGCATACGCCCTTTTTGGCCAAGGGCCTCATTGTCAACGTTTTGCTGCTTTTCATGTGCTTTAAAGGCGATTCGAATCTACCTCCTGAAATCTGTTTCCTGCAATTCTGCCTTGATTTCAAACCCTCTTCTTTGCCTTCCCTCAATATATTTGTGGACGAGAGTTATCATTTATAACTCTGCAGGTTTGTGAATTGCAGTGCCCTGAAGCTCCATTTTACAACTCGCTTTTTGGGAGCTGGCCGTAAAAGCGCAGGATGGCTTCAGGCCCTGTTCTGGTTCCGGGGGGCAGGCTGAGCCTGTGGTTAATTCTTCTCCCTGATGGGAAAATAGAGTGACCTGTGCCTGTCCCAACACCAAGAGCTAGTCTCTCATTGGTTCCCCATCTTCTCATTCATCCTCAGGACAAATTGCAACCTGTACGGAACAGGAGGTTAAAGATGCTGTTGCTCCAAGTAGGGAGATTGCTAGTAAAGTGGCTGGAATGGCGAAGCCGAGCACAAGGAGATGAGAAATGATGTGCGTTTTAGAAACCTTTCCCCATCACACGGTGTACCATCTTCTGGGTTTCTCATGCATGTTTTCGATGTAGGAAGATGCCCTTGAACCTCGAGATTTGGGACCCATGGGATGGGTACCATGCAGTATTACTTTAAAGGGTCTGCGTTTGCTCACCCAACCTCACCAAACCGCTCAGCCCCAAGAGTGTCCACCCTTATGTCTCATCCAGCTGTGGGTCTAGATATGGTCAATCCAGGTTCCATCACAGCCCCTGAACGAATTGTGTAAGAATTTCTCTCTCTTTCACTGTCTTTGTTTCATGGGTTTTTAAAAGTAATTTATTTTTATAATGGGGTTTAGCTGCTTTTCACTGCTGTGTTTATGCCGCTTTACACCCACTTGACACTAACAGAGAGATTTCAATACATAGGTTTTAAGATTATTACTACTCAGATATATCCTTGTGTGGTGAATAGGGGGTGTTGAGTCCAGTTCTCTGAGCAAGGAGTCGGTCTTGTCTATTACATATTGGGTTTATGGAACGGTATCTCAGCTAATTTGAAACCCTTGTTTTATGTATCACCCCACCTCACCTTTCCTGTTAAGCAGCCATAGTGTGTTTTCTGCATGTGTGACTCTGTTCTGTTTTGTAATTCAGTTCAAGTGTAATGGTTTTTACTTTCCCTGTATAAGTGATATCTTATGAGAAGTGTCCTTTTCTGTGTGACTTATTTCACTTAGAATCGTCGTACCTAAATCCACTCATCATGCTGCTACTAGCCTTATGACATTGATTTCATGGCTGAGTGATATTCCATTGTACATAAGGACCACAACTTCTTTATCCATTTTTCTCTTTCCTGGGATATTGAAGGTGGAATGAAGTGGAGGTCCTTGGCAACAGAGCAGCCCTAAACTTTGGTGTGCTTGTGTCTTGCTGATTTTTAATTTTCCCAATTTATACCCCCATGCGTGGAAGTGCCCTATGCGCTCTAAGCTGTGTTTTTTAGATGTTTGAGGACACACCGTACCCTTCTCCAGCGTGGCTGTTGGCAATTTACATCCCGCCCATCAGCGTAGCAAGGCTCCCATTTCTCCATGGCCTGTCCTGCATTTCTGGTTTTGACACTTTTCTCAGCATGGCCCTTTTGACCGATGGGAAGCGAAACTTCTTTGTAGCGCTGATTTGCCTTTCCAGGTTGCTTGGTTGGCCAAAAAGGGCGTATGCGTTTTTTCCTGAATATATTCAGGAAAAAACGCATACGCCCTTTTTGGCCAAGGGCCTCATTGTCAACGTTTTGCTGCTTTTCATGTGCTTTAAAGGCGATTCGAATCTACCTCCTGAAATCTGTTTCCTGCAATTCTGCCTTGATTTCAAACCCTCTTCTTTGCCTTCCCTCAATATATTTGTGGACGAGAGTTATCATTTATAACTCTGCAGGTTTGTGAATTGCAGTGCCCTGAAGCTCCATTTTACAACTCGCTTTTTGGGAGCTGGCCGTAAAAGCGCAGGATGGCTTCAGGCCCTGTTCTGGTTCCGGGGGGCAGGCTGAGCCTGTGGTTAATTCTTCTCCCTGATGGGAAAATAGAGTGACCTGTGCCTGTCCCAACACCAAGAGCTAGTCTCTCATTGGTTCCCCATCTTCCCATTCATCCTCAGGACAAATTGCAACCTGTACGGAACAGGAGGTTAAAGATGCTGTTGCTCCAAGTAGGGAGATTGCTAGTAAAGTGGCTGGAATGGCGAACCCGAGCACAAGGAGATGAGAAATGATGTGCGTTTTAGAAACCTTTCCCCATCACACGGTGTACCATCTTCTGGGTTTCTCATGAATGTTTTCGATGTAGGAAGATGCCCTTGAACCTCGAGATTTGGGACCCATGGGAAGGGTACCATACAGTATTACTTTAAAGGGTCTGCCTTTGCTCACCCAACCTCACCAAACCGCTCAGACACAAGAGTGTCCACCCTTATGTCTCATCCAGCTGTGGGTCTAGATATGGTCAATCCAGGTTCCATCACAGCCCCTGAACGAATTGTGTAAGAATTTCTCTCTCTTTAACTGTCTTTGTTTCATGGGTTTTTAAAAGTAATTTATTTTTATAATGGGGTTTAGCTGCTTTTCACTGCTGTGTTTATGCCGCTTTACACCCACTTGACACTAACAGAGAGATTTCAATACATAGGTTTTAAGATTATTACTAGTCAGATATATCCTTGTGTGGTGAATAGGGGGTGTTGAGTCCAGTTCTCTGAGCAAGGAGTCGGTCTTGTCTATTACATATTGGGTTTATGGAACTGTATCTCAGCTAATTTGAAACCCTTGTTTTATGTATTACCCGACCTCACCTTTCCTGTTAAGCAGCCATAGTGTGTTTTCTGCATGTGTGACTCTGTTCTGTTTTGTAATTCAGTTCAAGTGTAATGGTTTTTACTTTCCCTGTATAAGTGATATCTTATGAGAAGTGTCCTTTTCTGTGTGACTTATTTCACTTAGAATCGTCGTACCTAAATCCACGAATCATGCTGCTACTAGCCTTATGACATTGATTTCATGGCTGAGTGATATTTCATTGTACATAAGGACCACAACTTCTTTATCCATTTTTCTCTTTCCTGGGATATTGAAGGTGGAATGAAGTGGAGGTCCTTGGCAACAGAGCAGCCCTAAACTTTGGTGTGCTTGTGTCTTGCTGATTTTTAATTTTCCCAATTTATACCCCCATGTGTGGAAGTGCCCTATGCGCTCTAAGCTGTGTTTTTTAGATGTTTCAGGACACACCGTACCCTTCTCCAGAGTGGCTCTTGGCAATTTACATCCCGCCCATCAGCATAGCAAGGCTCCCATTTCTCCATGGCCTGTCCTGCATTTCTGGTTTTGACACTTTTCTCAGCATGGCCCTTTTGACCGATGGGAAGCGAAACTTCTTTGTAGCGCTGATTTGCCTTTCCAGGTTGCTTGGTTGGCCAAAAAGGGCGTATGCGTTTTTTCCTGAATATATTCAGGAAAAAACGCATACGCCCTTTTTGGCCAAGGGCCTCATTGTCAACGTTTTGCTGCTTTTCATGTGCTTTAAAGGCGATTCGAATCTACCTCCTGAAATCTGTTTCCTGCAATTCTGCCTTGATTTCAAACCCTCTTCTTTGCCTTCCCTCAATATATTTGTGGACGAGAGTTATCATTTATAACTCTGCAGGTTTGTGAATTGCAGTGCCCTGAAGCTCCATTTTACAACTCGCTTTTTGGGAGCTGGCCGTAAAAGCGCAGGATGGCTTCAGGCCCTGTTCTGGTTCCGGGGGGCAGGCTGAGCCTGTGGTTAATTCTTCTCCCTGATGGGAAAATAGAGTGACCTGTGCCTGTCCCAACACCAAGAGCTAGTCTCTCATTGGTTCCCCATCTTCCCATTCATCCTCAGGACAAATTGCAACCTGTACGGAACAGGAGGTTAAAGATGCTGTTGCTCCAAGTAGGGAGATTGCT
The DNA here is from genome assembly GCF_965194825.1 of Balaenoptera physalus. Lineage (NCBI taxonomy): Eukaryota > Metazoa > Chordata > Mammalia > Artiodactyla > Balaenopteridae > Balaenoptera > Balaenoptera physalus. The sequence goes on along the minus strand of NW_028126413.1, from coordinate 205,746 downwards.
AGTAAAGTGGCTGGAATGGCGAACCCGAGCACAAGGAGATGAGAAATGATGTGCGTTTTAGAAACCTTTCCCCATCACACGGTGTACCATCTTCTGGGTTTCTCATGAATGTTTTCGATGTAGGAAGATGCCCTTGAACCTCGAGATTTGGGACCCATGGGAAGGGTACCATACAGTATTACTTTAAAGGGTCTGCCTTTGCTCACCCAACCTCACCAAACCGCTCAGACACAAGAGTGTCCACCCTTATGTCTCATCCAGCTGTGGGTCTAGATATGGTCAATCCAGGTTCCATCACAGCCCCTGAACGAATTGTGTAAGAATTTCTCTCTCTTTAACTGTCTTTGTTTCATGGGTTTTTAAAAGTAATTTATTTTTATAATGGGGTTTAGCTGCTTTTCACTGCTGTGTTTATGCCGCTTTACACCCACTTGACACTAACAGAGAGATTTCAATACATAGGTTTTAAGATTATTACTAGTCAGATATATCCTTGTGTGGTGAATAGGGGGTGTTGAGTCCAGTTCTCTGAGCAAGGAGTCGGTCTTGTCTATTACATATTGGGTTTATGGAACTGTATCTCAGCTAATTTGAAACCCTTGTTTTATGTATTACCCGACCTCACCTTTCCTGTTAAGCAGCCATAGTGTGTTTTCTGCATGTGTGACTCTGTTCTGTTTTGTAATTCAGTTCAAGTGTAATGGTTTTTACTTTCCCTGTATAAGTGATATCTTATGAGAAGTGTCCTTTTCTGTGTGACTTATTTCACTTAGAATCGTCGTACCTAAATCCACGAATCATGCTGCTACTAGCCTTATGACATTGATTTCATGGCTGAGTGATATTTCATTGTACATAAGGACCACAACTTCTTTATCCATTTTTCTCTTTCCTGGGATATTGAAGGTGGAATGAAGTGGAGGTCCTTGGCAACAGAGCAGCCCTAAACTTTGGTGTGCTTGTGTCTTGCTGATTTTTAATTTTCCCAATTTATACCCCCATGTGTGGAAGTGCCCTATGCGCTCTAAGCTGTGTTTTTTAGATGTTTCAGGACACACCGTACCCTTCTCCAGAGTGGCTCTTGGCAATTTACATCCCGCCCATCAGCATAGCAAGGCTCCCATTTCTCCATGGCCTGTCCTGCATTTCTGGTTTTGACACTTTTCTCAGCATGGCCCTTTTGACCGATGGGAAGCGAGACTTCTTTGTAGCACTGATTTGCCTTTCCAGGTTGCTTGGTTGGCCAGAAAGGGCGTATGCGTTTTTTCCTGAATATATTCAGGGAAAAACGCATACGCCCTTTTTGGCCAAGGGCCTCATTGTCAACGTTTTGCTGCTTTTCATGTGCTTTAAAGGCGATTCGAATCTACCTCCTGAAATCTGTTTCCTGCAATTCTGCCTTGATTTCAAACCCTCTTCTTTGCCTTCCCTCAATATATTTGTGGACGAGAGTTATCATTTATAACTCTGCAGGTTTGTGAATTGCAGTGCCCTGAAGCTCCATTTTACAACTCGCTTTTTGGGAGCTGGCCGTAAAAGCGCAGGATGGCTTCAGGCCCTGTTCTGGTTCCGGGGGGCAGGCTGAGCCTGTGGTTAATTCTTCTCCCTGATGGGAAAATAGAGTGACCTGTGCCTGTCCCAACACCAAGAGCTAGTCTCTCATTGGTTCCCCATCTTCCCATTCATCCTCAGGACAAATTGCAACCTGTACGGAACAGGAGGTTAAAGGTGCTGATACTCCAAGTAGGGAGATTGCTAGTAAAGTAGCTGGAATTGCGAACCCAAGCTCAAGGAGATGACAAATGAGGTGCGTTTTAGAAACCTTTCCCCATCACACGGTGTACCATCTTCTGGGTTTCTCATGCATGTTTTCGATGTAGGAAGATGCCCTTGAACCTCGAGATTTGGGGCCCATGGGATGGGTACCATGCAGTATTACTTTAAAGGGTCTTCGTTTGCTCACCCAACCTCACCAAACCGCTCAGCCCCAAGAGTGTCCACCCTTATGTCTCATCCAGCTGTGGGTCTAGATATGGTCAATCCGGGTTGCATCACAGCCCCTGAACGAATTGTGTAAGAATTTCTCTCTCTTTCTCTGTCTTTGTTTCATGGGTTTTTAAAAGTAATTTATGTTTATAATGGGGTTTAGCTGCTTTTCACTGCTGTGTTTATGCCGCTTTACACCCACTTGACACACTAACAGAGAGATTTCAATACATAGGTTTTAAGATTATTACTAGTCAGATATATCCTTGTGTGGTGAATAGGGGGTGTTGAGTCCAGTTCTCTGAGCAAGGAGTCGGTCTTGTCTATTACATATTGGGTTTATGGAACGGTATCTCAGCTAATTTGAAACCCTTGTTTTATGTATCACCCCACCTCACCTTCCCTGTTAAGCAGCCATAGTGTGTTTTCTGCATGTGTGACTCTGTTCTGTTTTGTATTTCAGTTCAAGTGTAATGGTTTTTATTTTCCCTCTATAAGTGATATCTTATGAGATGTGTCCTTTATTGTGTGACTTATTTCACTTAGAATCATCGTACCTAAATCCACTCATCATGCTGCTACTAGCCTTAGGACATTGATTTCATGGCTGAGTGATATTCCATTGTACATAAGGACCACAACTTCTTTATCCATTTTTCTCTTTCCTGGGATATTTAAGTTGGAATGAAGTGGAGGTCCTTGGCAACAGAGCAGCCCTAAACTTTGGTGTGCTTGTGTCTTGCTGATTTTTAATTTTCCCAATTTATACCCCCATGTGTGGAAGTGCCCTATGCGCTCTAAACTGTGTTTTTTAGATGTTTCAGGACACACCATACCTTCTCCAGAGTGGCTGTTGGCAATTTACATCCCGCCCATCAGCATAGCAAGGCTCCCATTTCTCCATGGCCTATCCTGCATTTCTGGTTTTGACACTTTTCTCAGCATGGCCCTTTTGACCGATGGGAAGCGAGACTTCTTTGTAGCACTGATTTGCCTTTCCAGGTTGCTTGGTTGGCCAAAAAGGGCGTATGCGTTTTTTCCTGAATATATTCAGGGAAAAACGCATATGCCCTTTTTGGCCAAGGGCCTCATTGTCAACGTTTTGCTGCTTTTCATGTGCTTTAAAGGCGATTCGAATCTACCTCCTGAAATCTGTTTCCTGCAATTCTGCCTTGATTTCAAACCCTCTTCTTTGCCTTCCCTCAATATATTTGTGGACGAGAGTTATCATTTATAACTCTGCAGGTTTGTGAATTGCAGTGCCCTGAAGCTCCATTTTACAACTCGCTTTTTGGGAGCTGGCCGTAAAAGCGCAGGATGGCTTCAGGCCCTGTTCTGGTTCTGGGGGGCAGGCTGAGCCTGTGGTTAATTCTTCTCCCTGATGGGAAAATAGAGTGACCTGTGCCTGTCCCAACACCAAGAGCTAGTCTCTCATTGGTTCCCCATCTTCCCATTCATCCTCAGGACAAATTGCAACCTGTACGGAACAGGAGGTTAAAGGTGCTGATACTCCAAGTAGGGAGATTGCTAGTAAAGTGGCTGGGATTGCGAACCCAAGCTCAAGGAGATGACAAATGAGGTGCGTTTTAGAAACCTTTCCCCATCACACGGTGTACCATCTTCTGGGTTTCTCATGCATGTTTTCGATGTAGGAAGATGCCCTTGAACCTGGAGATTTGGGACCCATGGGATGGGTACCACACAGTATTACTTTAAAGGGTCTGCGTTTGCTCACCCAACCTCACCAAACCTCTCAGCCCCAAGAGTGTCCACCCTTATGTCTCATCCAGCTGTGGGTCTAGATATGGTCAATCCGGGTTGCATCACAGCCCCTGAACGAATTGTGTAAGAATTTCTCTCTCTTTCTCTGTCTTTGTTTCATGGGTTTTTGAAATTAATTTATGTTTATAATGGGGTTTAGCTGCTTTTCACTGCTGTGTTTATGCCGCTTTACACCCACTTGACACACTAACAGAGAGATTTCAATACATAGGTTTTAAGATTATTACTAGTCAGATATATCCTTGTGTGGTGAATAGGGGGTGTTGAGTCCAGTTCTCTGAGCAAGGAGTCGGTCTTGTCTATTACATATTGGGTTTATGGAACGGTATCTCAGCTAATTTGAAACCCTTGTTTTATGTATTACCCCACCTCACCTTTCCTGTTAAGCAGCCATAGTGTGTTTTCTGCATGTGTGACTCTGTTCTGTTTTGTAATTCAGTTCAAGTGTAATGGTTTTTACTTTCCCTGTATAAGTGATATCTTATGAGAAGTGTCCTTTTCTGTGTGACTTATTTCACTTAGAATCGTCGTACCTAAATCTACTCATCATGCTGCTACTAGCCTTATGACATTGATTTCATGGCTGAGTGATATTCCATTGTACATAAGGACCACAACTTCTTCATCCATTTTTCTCTTTCCTGGGATATTGAAGGTGGAATGAAGTGGAGGTCCTTGGCAACAGAGCAGCCCTAAACTTTGGTGTGCTTGTGTCTTGCTGATTTTTAATTTTCCCAATTTATACCCCCATGCGTGGAAGTGCTCTATGCGCTCTAAGCTGTGTTTTTTAGATGTTTCAGGACACACCGTACCCTTCTCCAGAGTGGCTGTTGGCGATTTACATCCCGCCCATCAGCATAGCAAGGCTCCCATTTCTCCATGGCCTGTCCTGCATTTCTGGTTTTGACACTTTTCTCAGCATGGCCCTTTTGACCGATGGGAAGCGAGACTTCTTTGTAGCACTGATTTGCCTTTCCAGGTTGCTTGGTTGGCCAAAAAGGGCGTATGCGTTTTTTCCTGAATATATTCAGGAAAAAACGCATACGCCCTTTTTGGCCAAGGGCCTCATTGTCAACGTTTTGCTGCTTTTCATGTGCTTTAAAGGCGATTCGAATCTACCTCCTGAAATCTGTTTCCTGCAATTCTGCCTTGATTTCAAACCCTCTTCTTTGCCTTCCCTCAATATATTTGTGGACGAGAGTTATCATTTATAACTCTGCAGGTTTGTGAATTGCAGTGCCCTGAAGCTCCATTTTACAACTCGCTTTTTGGGAGCTGGCCGTAAAAGCGCAGGATGGCTTCAGGCCCTGTTCTGGTTCCGGGGGGCAGGCTGAGCCTGTGGTTAATTCTTCTCGCTGATTGGAAAATAGAGTGACCTGTGCCTGTCCCAACACCAAGAGCTAGTCTCTCATTGGTTCCCCATCTTCCCATTCATCCTCAGGACAAATTGCAACCTGTACGGAACAGGAGGTTAAAGATGGTGTTGCTCCAAGTAGGGAGATTGCTAGTAAAGTGGCTGGAATGGCGAACCCAAGCTCAAGGAGATGACAAATGAGGTGCGTTTTAGAAACCTTTCCCCATCACACGGTGTACCATCTTCTGGGTTTCTCATGCATGTTTTCGATGTAGGAAGATGCCCTTGAACCTGGAGATTTGGGACCCATGGGATGGGCACCACACAGTATTACTTTAAAGGGTCTGCGTTTGCTCACCCAACCTCACCAAACCTCTCAGCCCCAAGAGTGTCCACCCTTATGTCTCATCCAGCTGTGGGTCTAGATATGGTCAATCCGGGTTGCATCACAGCCCCTGAACGAATTGTGTAAGAATTTCTCTCTCTTTCTCTGTCTTTGTTTCATGGGTTTTTAAAAGTAATTTATGTTTATAATGGGGTTTAGCTGCTTTTCACTGCTGTGTTTATGCCGCTTTACACCCACTTGACACACTAACAGAGAGATTTCAATACATAGGTTTTAAGATTATTACTAGTCAGATATATCCTTGTGTGGTGAATAGGGGGTGTTGAGTCCAGTTCTCTGAGCAAGGAGTCGGTCTTGTCTATTAGATATTGGGTTTATGGAACGGTATCTCAGCTAATTTGAAACCCTTGTTTTATGTATCACCCCACCTCACCTTCCCTGTTAAGCAGCCATAGTGTGTTTTCTGCATGTGTGACTCTGTTCTGTTTTGTATTTCAGTTCAAGTGTAATGGTTTTTACTTTCCCTCTATAAGTGATATCTTATGAGATGTGTCCTTTATTGTGTGACTTATTTCACTTAGAATCATCGTACCTAAATCCACTCATCATGCTGCTACTAGCCTTAGGACATTGATTTCATGGCTGAGTGATATTCCATTGTACATAAGGACCACAACTTCTTTATCCATTTTTCTCTTTCCTGGGATATTTAAGTTGGAATGAAGTGGAGGTCCTTGGCAACAGAGCAGCCCTAAACTTTGGTGTGCTTGTGTCTTGCTGATTTTTAATTTTCCCAATTTATACCCCCATGTGTGGAAGTGCCCTATGCGCTCTAAACTGTGTTTTTTAGATGTTTCAGGACACACCATACCTTCTCCAGAGTGGCTGTTGGCAATTTACATCCCGCCCATCAGCATAGCAAGGCTCCCATTTCTCCATGGCCTGTCCTGCATTTCTGGTTTTGACACTTTTCTCAGCATGGCCCTTTTGACCGATGGGAAGCGAGACTTCTTTGTAGCACTGATTTGCCTTTCCAGGTTGCTTGGTTGGCCAAAAAGGGCGTATGCGTTTTTTCCTGAATATATTCAGGGAAAAACGCATACGCCCTTTTTGGCCAAGGGCCTCATTGTCAACGTTTTGCTGCTTTTCATGTGCTTTAAAGGCGATTCGAATCTACCTCCTGAAATCTGTTTCCTGCAATTCTGCCTTGATTTCAAACCCTCTTCTTTGCCTTCCCTCAATATATTTGTGGACGAGAGTTATCATTTATAACTCTGCAGGTTTGTGAATTGCAGTGCCCTGAAGCTCCATTTTACAACTCGCTTTTTGGGAGCTGGCCGTAAAAGCGCAGGATGGCTTCAGGCCCTGTTCTGGTTCTGGGGGGTCGGCTGAGCCTGTGGTTAATTCTTCTCCCTGATGGGAAAATAGAGTGACCTGTGCCTGTCCCAACACCAAGAGCTAGTCTCTCATTGGTTCCCCATCTTCCCATTCATCCTCAGGACAAATTGCAACCTGTACGGAACAGGAGGTTAAAGGTGCTGATACTCCAAGTAGGGAGATTGCTAGTAAAGTGGCTGGGATTGCGAACCCAAGCTCAAGGAGATGACAAATGAGGTGCGTTTTAGAAACCTTTCCCCATCACACGGTGTACCATCTTCTGGGTTTCTCATGCATGTTTTCGATGTAGGAAGATGCCCTTGAACCTGGAGATTTGGGACCCATGGGATGGGTACCACACAGTATTACTTTAAAGGGTCTGCGTTTGCTCACCCAACCTCACCAAACCTCTCAGCCCCAAGAGTGTCCACCCTTATGTCTCATCCAGCTGTGGGTCTAGATATGGTCAATCCGGGTTGCATCACAGCCCCTGAACGAATTGTGTAAGAATTTCTCTCTCTTTCTCTGTCTTTGTTTCATGGGTTTTTGAAATTAATTTATGTTTATAATGGGGTTTAGCTGCTTTTCACTGCTGTGTTTATGCCGCTTTACACCCACTTGACACACTAACAGAGAGATTTCAATACATAGGTTTTAAGATTATTACTAGTCAGATATATCCTTGTGTGGTGAATAGGGGGTGTTGAGTCCAGTTCTCTGAGCAAGGAGTCGGTCTTGTCTATTACATATTGGGTTTATGGAACGGTATCTCAGCTAATTTGAAACCCTTGTTTTATGTATTACCCCACCTCACCTTTCCTGTTAAGCAGCCATAGTGTGTTTTCTGCATGTGTGACTCTGTTCTGTTTTGTAATTCAGTTCAAGTGTAATGGTTTTTACTTTCCCTGTATAAGTGATATCTTATGAGAAGTGTCCTTTTCTGTGTGACTTATTTCACTTAGAATCGTCGTACCTAAATCCACGCATCATGCTGCTACTAGCCTTATGACATTGATTTCATGGCTGAGTGATATTTCATTGTACATAAGGACCACAACTTCTTTATCCATTTTTCTCTTTCCTGGGATATTGAAGGTGGAATGAAGTGGAGGTCCTTGGCAACAGAGCAGCCCTAAACTTTGGTGTGCTTGTGTCTTGCTGATTTTTAATTTTCCCAATTTATACCCCCATGTGTGGAAGTGCCCTATGCGCTCTAAGCTGTGTTTTTTAGATGTTTCAGGACACACCGTACCCTTCTCCAGAGTGGCTGTTGGCAATTTACATCCCGCCCATCAGCATAGCAAGGCTCCCATTTCTCCATGGCCTGTCCTGCATTTCTGGTTTTGACACTTTTCTCAGCATGGCCCTTTTGACCGATGGGAAGCGAGACTTCTTTGTAGCACTGATTTGCCTTTCCAGGTTGCTTGGTTGGCCAAAAAGGGCGTATGCGTTTTTTCCTGAATATATTCAGGGAAAACGCATACGCCCTTTTTGGCCAAGGGCCTCATTGTCAACGTTTTGCTGCTTTTCATGTGCTTTAAAGGCGATTCGAATCTACCTCCTGAAATCTGTTTCCTACAATTCTGCCTTGATTTCAAACCCTCTTCTTTGCCTTCCCTCAATATATTTGTGGACGAGAGTTATCATTTATAACTCTGCAGGTTTGTGAATTGCAGTGCCCTGAAGCTCCATTTTACAACTCGCTTTTTGGGAGCTGGCCATAAAAGCGCAGGATGGCTTCAGGCCCTGTTCTGGTTCCGGGGGGCAGGCTGAGCCTGTGGTTAATTCTTCTTCCTGATGGGAAAATAGAGTGACCTGTGCCTGTCCCAACACCAAGAGCTAGTCTCTCATTGGTTCCCCATCTTCCCATTCATCCTCAGGACAAATTGCAACCTGTACGGAACAGGAGGTTAAAGGTGCTGATACTCCAAGTAGGGAGATTGCTAGTAAAGTGGCTGGAATTGCGAACCCAAGCTCAAGGAGATGACAAATGAGGTGCGTTTTAGAAACCTTTCCCCATCACACGGTGTACCATCTTCTGGGTTTCTCATGCATGTTTTCGATGTAGGAAGATGCCCTTGAACCTGGAGATTTGGAACCCATGGGATGGGTACCACAGTATTACTTTAAAGGGTCTGCGTTTGCTCACCCAACCTCACCAAACCTCTCAGCCCCAAGAGTGTCCACCCTTATGTCTCATCCAGCTGTGGGTCTAGATATGGTCAATCCGGGTTGCATCACAGCCCCTGAACGAATTGTGTAAGAATTTCTCTCTCTTTCTCTGTCTTTGTTTCATGGGTTTTTAAAAGTAATTTATGTTTATAATGGGGTTTAGCTGCTTTTCACTGCTGTGTTTATGCCGCTTTACACCCACTTGACACACTAACAGAGAGATTTCAATACATAGGTTTTAAGATTATTACTAGTCAGATATATCCTTGTGTGGTGAATAGGGGGTGTTGAGTCCAGTTCTCTGAGCAAGGAGTCGGTCTTGTCTATTAGATATTGGGTTTATGGAACGGTATCTCAGCTAATTTGAAACCCTTGTTTTATGTATCACCCCACCTCACCTTCCCTGTTAAGCAGCCATAGTGTGTTTTCTGCATGTGTGACTCTGTTCTGTTTTGTATTTCAGTTCAAGTGTAATGGTTTTTACTTTCCCTCTATAAGTGATATCTTATGAGATGTGTCCTTTATTGTGTGACTTATTTCACTTAGAATCATCGTACCTAAATCCACTCATCATGCTGCTACTAGCCTTAGGACATTGATTTCATGGCTGAGTGATATTCCATTGTACATAAGGACCACAACTTCTTTATCCATTTTTCTCTTTCCTGGGATATTTAAGTTGGAATGAAGTGGAGGTCCTTGGCAACAGAGCAGCCCTAAACTTTGGTGTGCTTGTGTCTTGCTGATTTTTAATTTTCCCAATTTATACCCCCATGTGTGGAAGTGCCCTATGCGCTCTAAACTGTGTTTTTTAGATGTTTCAGGACACACCATACCTTCTCCAGAGTGGCTGTTGGCAATTTACATCCCGCCCATCAGCATAGCAAGGCTCCCATTTCTCCATGGCCTGTCCTGCATTTCTGGTTTTGACACTTTTCTCAGCATGGCCCTTTTGACCGATGGGAAGCGAGACTTCTTTGTAGCACTGATTTGCCTTTCCAGGTTGCTTGGTTGGCCAAAAAGGGCGTATGCGTTTTTTCCTGAATATATTCAGGGAAAAACGCATACGCCCTTTTTGGCCAAGGGCCTCATTGTCAACGTTTTGCTGCTTTTCATGTGCTTTAAAGGCGATTCGAATCTACCTCCTGAAATCTGTTTCCTGCAATTCTGCCTTGATTTCAAATCCTCTTCTTTGCCTTCCCTCAATATATTTGTGGACGAGAGTTATCATTTATAACTCTGCAGGTTTGTGAATTGCAGTGCCCTGAAGCTCCATTTTACAACTCGCTTTTTGGGAGCTGGCCGTAAAAGCGCAGGATGGCTTCAGGCCCTGTTCTGGTTCTGGGGGGTCGGCTGAGCCTGTGGTTAATTCTTCTCCCTGATGGGAAAATAGAGTGACCTGTGCCTGTCCCAACACCAAGAGCTAGTCTCTCATTGGTTCCCCATCTTCCCATTCATCCTCAGGACAAATTGCAACCTGTACGGAACAGGAGGTTAAAGGTGCTGATACTCCAAGTAGGGAGATTGCTAGTAAAGTGGCTGGGATTGCGAACCCAAGCTCAAGGAGATGACAAATGAGGTGCGTTTTAGAAACCTTTCCCCATCACACGGTGTACCATCTTCTGGGTTTCTCATGCATGTTTTCGATGTAGGAAGATGCCCTTGAACCTGGAGATTTGGAACCCATGGGATGGGTACCACAGTATTACTTTAAAGGGTCTGCGTTTGCTCACCCAACCTCACCAAACCTCTCAGCCCCAAGAGTGTCCACCCTTATGTCTCATCCAGCTGTGGGTCTAGATATGGTCAATCCGGGTTGCATCACAGCCCCTGAACGAATTGTGTAAGAATTTCTCTCTCTTTCTCTGTCTTTGTTTCATGGGTTTTTGAAATTAATTTATGTTTATAATGGGGTTTAGCTGCTTTTCACTGCTGTGTTTATGCCGCTTTACACCCACTTGACACACTAACAGAGAGATTTCAATACATAGGTTTTAAGATTATTACTAGTCAGATATATCCTTGTGTGGTGAATAGGGGGTGTTGAGTCCAGTTCTCTGAGCAAGGAGTCGGTCTTGTCTATTACATATTGGGTTTATGGAACGGTATCTCAGCTAATTTGAAACCCTTGTTTTATGTATCACCCCACCTCACCTTCCCTGTTAAGCAGCCATAGTGTGTTTTCTGCATGTGTGACTCTGTTCTGTTTTGTATTTCAGTTCAAGTGTAGTGGTTTTTACGTTCCCTCTATAAGTGATATCTTATGAGATGTGTCCTTTATTGTGTGACTTATTTCACTTAGAATCATCGTACCTAAATCCACTCATCATGCTGCTACTAGCCTTAGGACATTGATTTCATGGCTGAGTGATATTCCATTGTACATAAGGACCACAACTTCTTTATCCATTTTTCTCTTTCCTGGGATATTTAAGTTGGAATGAAGTGGAGGTCCTTGGCAACAGAGCAGCCCTAAACTTTGGTGTGCTTGTGTCTTGCTGATTTTTAATTTTCCCAATTTATACCCCCATGTGTGGAAGTGCCCTATGCGCTCTAAACTGTGTTTTTTAGATGTTTCAGGACACACCATACCTTCTCCAGAGTGGCTGTTGGCAATTTACATCCCGCCCATCAGCATAGCAAGGCTCCCATTTCTCCATGGCCTGTCCTGCATTTCTGGTTTTGACACTTTTCTCAGCATGGCCCTTTTGACCGATGGGAAGCGAGACTTCTTTGTAGCACTGATTTGCCTTTCCAGGTTGCTTGGTTGGCCAAAAAGGGCGTATGCGTTTTTTCCTGAATATATTCAGGGAAAAACGCATACGCCCTTTTTGGCCAAGGTCCTCATTGTCAACGTTTTGCTGCTTTTCATGTGCTTTAAAGGCGATTCGAATCTACCTCCTGAAATCTGTTTCCTGCAATTCTGCCTTGATTTCAAACCCTCTTCTTTGCCTTCCCTCAATATATTTGTGGACGAGAGTTATCATTTATAACTCTGCAGGTTTGTGAATTGCAGTGCCCTGAAGCTCCATTTTACAACTCGCTTTTTGGGAGCTGGCCGTAAAAGCGCAGGATGGCTTCAGGCCCTGTTCTGGTTCCGGGGGGCAGGCTGAGCCTGTGGTTAATTCTTCTCCCTGATGGGAAAATAGAGTGACCTGTGCCTGTCCCAACACCAAGAGCTAGTCTCTCATTGATTCCCCATCTTCCCATTCATCCTCAGGACAAATTGCAACCTGTACGGAACAGGAGGTTAAAGGTGCTGATACTCCAAGTAGGGAGATTGCTAGTAAAGTTGCTGGAATTGCGAACCCAAGCTCAAGGAGATGACAAATGAGGTGCGTTTTAGAAACCTTTCCCCATCACACGGTGTACCATCTTCTGGGTTTCTCATGCATGTTTTCGATGTAGGAAGATGCCCTTGAACCTGGAGATTTGGGACCCATGGGATGGGTACCACACAGTATTACTTTAAAGGGTCTGCGTTTGCTCACCCAACCTCACCAAACCTCTCAGCCCCAAGAGTGTCCACCCTTATGTCTCATCCAGCTGTGGGTCTAGATATGGTCAATCCGGGTTGCATCACATCCCCTGAACGAATTGTGTAAGAATTTCTCTCTCTTTCTCTGTCTTTGTTTCATGGGTTTTTAAAAGTAATTTATGTTTATAATGGGGTTTAGCTGCTTTTCACTGCTGTGTTTATGCCGCTTTACACCCACTTGACACACTAACAGAGAGATTTCAATACATAGGTTTTAAGATTATTACTAGTCAGATATATCCTTGTGTGGTGAATAGGGGGTGTTGAGTCCAGTTCTCTGAGCAAGGAGTCGGTCTTGTCTATTACATATTGGGTTTATGGAACGGTATCTCAGCTAATTTGAAACCCTTGTTTTATGTGTCACCCCACCTCACCTTCCCTGTTAAGCAGCCATAGTGTGTTTTCTGCATGTGTGACTCTGTTCTGTTTTGTATTTCAGTTCAAGTGTAATAGTTTTTACTTTCCCTCTATAAGTGATATCTTATGAGATGTGTCCTTTATTGTGTGACTTATTTCACTTAGAATCATCGTACCTAAATCCACTCATCATGCTGCTACTAGCCTTAGGATATTGATTTCATGGCTGAGTGATATTCCATTGTACATAAGGACCAAAACTTCTTTATCCATTTTTCTCTTTCCTGGGATATTTAAGTTGGAATGAAGTGGAGGTCCTTGGCAACAGAGCAGCCCTAAACTTTGGTGTGCTTGTGTCTTGCTGATTTTTAATTTTCCCAATTTATACCCCCATGCGTGGAAGTGCCCTATGCGCTCTAAACTGTGTTTTTTAGATGTTTCAGGACACACCATACCTTCTCCAGAGTGGCTGTTGGCAATTTACATCCCGCCCATCAGCATAGCAAGGCTCCCATTTCTCCATGGCCTGTCCTGCATTTCTGGTTTTGACACTTTTCTCAGCATGGCCCTTTTGACCGATGGGAAGCGAGACTTCTTTGTAGCACTGATTTGCCTTTCCAGGTTGCTTGGTTGGCCAAAAAGGGCGTATGCGTTTTTTCCTGAATATATTCAGGGAAAAACGCATACGCCCTTTTTGGCCAAGGGCCTCATTGTCAACGTTTTGCTGCTTTTCATGTGCTTTAAAGGCGATTCGAATCTACCTCCTGAAATCTGTTTCCTGCAATTCTGCCTTGATTTCAAACCCTCTTCTTTGCCTTCCCTCAATATATTTGTGGACGAGAGTTATCATTTATAACTCTGCAGGTTTGTGAATTGCAGTGCCCTGAAGCTCCATTTTACAACTCGCTTTTTGGGAGCTGGCCGTAAAAGCGCAGGATGGCTTCAGGCCCTGTGCTGGTTCCGGGGGGCAGGCTGAGCCTGTGGTTAATTCTTCTCGCTGATTGGAAAATAGAGTGACCTGTGCCTGTCCCAACACCAAGAGCTAGTCTCTCATTGGTTCCCCATCTTCCCATTCATCCTCAGGACAAATTGCAACCTGTACGGAACAGGAGGTTAAAGGTGCTGATGCTCCAAGTAGGGAGATTGCTAGTAAAGTGGCTGGAATGGTGAACCCGAGCACAAGGAGATGAGAAATGATGTGCGTTTTAGTAACCTTTCCCCATCTCACGGTGTACCATCTTCTGGGTTTCTCATGCATGTTTTCGATGTAGGAAGATGCCCTTGAACCTCGAGATTTGGGACCCATGGGATGGGTACCACGCAGTATTACTTTAAAGGGTCTGCGTTTGCTCACCCAACCTCACCAAATCTCTCAGCCCCAAGAGTGTCCACCCTTATGTCTCATCCAGCTGTGGGTCTAGATATGGTCAATCCAGGTTCCATCACAGCCCCTGAACGAATTGTGTAAGAATTTCTCTCTCTTTCACTGTCTTTGTTTCATGGGTTTTTAAAAGTAATTTATTTTTATAATGGGGTTTAGCTGCTTTTCACTGCTGTGTTTATGCCGCTTTACACCCACTTGACACTAACAGAGAGATTTCAATACATAGGTTTTAAGATTATTACTACTCAGATATATCCTTGTGTGGTGAATAGGGGGTGTTGAGTCCAGTTCTCTGAGCAAGGAGTCGGTCTTGTCTATTACATATTGGGTTTATGGAACGGTATCTCAGCTAATTTGAAACCCTTGTTTTATGTATCACCCCACCTCACCTTTCCTGTTAAGCAGCCATAGTGTGTTTTCTGCATGTGTGACTCTGTTCTGTTTTATAATTCAGTTCAAGTGTAATGGTTTTTTCTTTCCCTGTATAAGTGATATCTTATGAGAAGTGTCCTTTTCTGTGTGACTTATTTCACTTAGAATCGTCGTACCTAAATCCACTCATCATGCTGCTACTAGCCTTATGACATTGATTTCATGGCTGAGTGATATTCCATTGTACTTAAGGACCACAACTTCTTTATCCATTTTTCTCTTTCCTGGGATATTGAAGGTGGAATGAAGTGGAGGTCCTTGGCAACAGAGCAGCCCTAAACTTTGGTGTGCTTGTGTCTTGCTGATTTTTAATTTTCCCAATTTATACCCCCATGCGTGGAAGTGCCCTATGCGCTCTAAGCTGTGTTTTTTAGATGCTTGAGGACACACCGTACCCTTCTCCAGCGTGGCTGTTGACAATTTACATCCCGCCCATCAGCGTAGCAAGGCTCCCATTTCTCCATGGCCTGTCCTGCATTTCTGGTTTTGACACTTTTCTCAGCATGGCCCTTTTGACCGATGGGAAGCGAGACTTCTTTGTAGCACTGATTTGCCTTTCCAGGTTGCTTGGTTGGCCAAAAAAGGCGTATGCGTTTTTTCCTGAATATATTCAGGAAAAAACGCAAACGCCCTTTTTGGCCAAGGGCCTCATTGTCAACGTTTTGCTGCTTTTCATGTGCTTTAAAGGCGATTCGAATCTACCTCCTGAAATCTGTTTCCTGCAATTCTGCCTTGATTTCAAATCCTCTTCTTTGCCTTCCCTCAATATATTTGTGGACGAGAGTTATCATTTATAACTCTGCAGGTTTGTGAATTGCAGTGCCCTGAAGCTCCATTTTACAACTCGCTTTTTGGGAGCTGGCCGTAAAAGCGCAGGATGGTTTCAGGCCCTGTGCTGGTTCCGGGGGGCAGCTGAGCCTGTGGTTAATTCTTCTTCCTGATGGGAAAATAGAGTGACCTGTGCCTGTCCCAACACCTAGAGCTAGCCTCTCATTGGTTCCCCATCTTCCCATTCATCCTCAGGACAAATTGCAACCTGTACGGAACAGGAGGTTAAAGGTGCTGATGCTCCAAGTAGGGAGATTGCTAGTAAAGTGGCTGGAATGGCGAACCCGAGCACAAGGAGATGAGAAATGAGGTGCGTTTTAGGAACCTTTCCCCATCACACGGTGTACCATCTTCTGGGTTTCTCATGCATGTTTTCGATGTAGGAAGATGCCCTTGAACCTCGAGATTTGGGACCCATGCGATGGGTACCACGCAGTATTACTTTAAAGGGTCTGCGTTTGCTCACCCAGCCTCACCAAATCTCTCAGCCCCAAGAGGGTCCACCCTTATGTCTCATCCAGCTGTGGGTCTAGATATGGTCAATCCAGGTTCCATCACAGCCCCTGAACGAACTGTGTAAGAATTTCTCTCTCTTTCACTGTCTTTGTTTCATGGGTTTTTAAAAGTAATTTATTTTTATAATGGGGTTTAGCTGCTTTTCACTGCTGTGTTTATGCTGCTTTACGCCCACTTGACACACTAACAGAGAGATTTCGATACATGGGTTTTAAGATTATTACTAGTCAGATATATCCTTGTGTGGTGAATAGGGGGTGTTGAGTCCAGTTCTCTGAGCAAGGAGTTGGTCTTGTCTATTACATATTGGGATTATGGAACGGTATCTCAGCTAATTTGAAACCCTTGTTTTATGTATCACCCCACCTCACCTTTCCTGTTAAGCAGCCATAGTGTGTTTTCTGCATGTGTGACACTGTTCTGTTTTATAATTCAGTTCAAGTGTAACGGTTTTTACTTTCCCTGTATAAGTGATATCTTATGAGAAGTGTCCTTTCATGTGTGACTTATTTCACTTAGAATCGTCGTACCTAAATCCACTCATCATGCTGCTACTAGCCTTATGACATTGATTTCATGGCTGAGTGATATTCCATTGTACTTAAGGACCACAACTTCTTTATCCATTTTTCTCTTTCCTGGGATATTGAAGGTGGAATGAAGTGGAGGTCCTTGGCAACAGAGCAGCCCTGAACTTTGGTGTGCTTGTGTCTTGCTGATTTTTAATTTTCTCAATTTATACCCCCATGCGTGGAAGTGCCCTATGCGCTCTAAGCTGTGTTTTTTAGATGTTTCAGGACACACCGTACCCTTCTCCAGGGTGGCTGTTGGCAATTTACATTCCGCCCATCAGCGTAGCAAGGCTCCCATTTCTCCATGGCCTGTTCTGCATTTCTGGTTTTGACACTTTTCTCAGCATGGCACTTTTGACCGATGGGAAGCGAGACTTCTTTGTAGCGCTGATTTGCCAATCCAGGTTGCTTGGTTGGCCAAAGAGGGCGTATGCGTTTTTTCCTGAATATATTCAGGAAAAAACGCATACGCCCTTTTTGGCCAAGGGCATCATTGTCAACGTTTTGCCGCTTTTCATGTGCTTTAAAGGCGATTCGAATCTACCTCCTGAAATCTGTTTCCTGCAATTCTTCTTTGATTTCAAATCCTCTTCTTTGCCTTCCCTCAATATATTTGTGGACGAGAGTTATCATTTATAACTCTGCAGGTTTGTGAATTGCAGTGCCCTGAAGCTCCATTTTACAACTCGCTTTTTTGGGAGCTGGCCGCAAAAGCGCAGGATGGCTTCAGGCCCTGTTCTGGTTCAGGGGGGCAGGCTGAGCCTGTGGATATTTCTTCTTCCTGGTGGGAAAATAGAGTGACCTGTGTCTGTCCCAATACCAAGAGCTAGTCTCTCATTGGTTCCCCGTCTTCCCGTTCATCCTCAGGAAAAATTGCAACCTGTACGGAACAGGAGGTTAAAGGTGCTGATACTCCAAGTAGGGAGATTGCTAGTAAAGTGGCTGGAATTGCGAACCCGAGCTCAAGGAGATGACAAATGAGGTGCGTTTTAGAAAGCTTTCCCCATCACACGGTGTACCATCTTCTGGGTTTCTCATGCATGTTTTCGATGTAGGAAGATGCCCTTGAATCGGGAGATTTGGGACCCATGGGATGGGTACCACACAGTATTCCTTTAAAGGATCTGCGTTTGCTCACCCAACCTCACCAAACCTCTCAGGCCCAAGAGTGTCCACCCTTATGTCTCATCCAGCTGTGGGTCTAGATATGGTCAATCCGGGTTGCATCACAGCCCCTGAACGAATTGTGTAAGAATTTCTCTCTCTTTCACTGTCTTTGTTTCATGGGTTTTTAAAAGTAATTTATGTTTATAATGGGGTTTAGCTGCTTTTCACTGCTGTGTTTATGCCGCTTTACACCCACTTGACACACTAACAGAGAGATTTCAATACATAGGTTTTAAGATTATTTCTAGTCAGATATATCCTTGTGTGGTGAATAGGGGGTGTTGAGTCCAGTTCTCTGAGCAAGGAGTCGGTCTTGTCTATTACATATTGGGTTTATGGAACGGTATCTAAGCTAATTTGAAACCCTTGTTTTATGTATCACCCCACCTCACCTTCCCTGCTAAGCAGCCATAGTGTGTTTTCTGCATGTGTGACTCTGTTCTGTTTTGTATTTCATTTCAAGTGTAATGGTTTTTCCTTTCCCTCTATAAGTGATATCTTATGAGAAGTGTCCTTTTCTGTGTGACTTATTTCACTTAGAATCATCGTACTTAAATCCACTCATCATGCTGCTACGAGCCTTATGACATTGATTTCATGGCTGAGTGATATTCCATTGTACATAAGGACCACAACTTCTTTATCCATTTTTCTCTTTCCTGGGATATTTAAGTTGGAATGAAGTGGAGGTCCTTGGCAACAGAGCAGCCCTAAACTTTGGTGTGCTTGTGTCTTGCTGATTTTTAATTTTCCCAATTTATACCCCCATGTGTGGAAGTGCCCTATGCGCTCTAAACTGTGTTTTTTAGATGTTTCAGGACACACCATACCTTCTCCAGAGTGGCTGTTGGCAATTTACATCCCGCCCATCAGAATAGCAAGGCTCCCATTTCTCCATGGCCTGTCCTGCATTTCTGGTTTTGACACTTTTCTCAGCATGGCCCTTTTGACCGATGGGAAGCGAGACTTCTTTGTAGCACTGATTTGCCTTTCCAGGTTGCTTGGTTGGCCAAAAAGGGCGTATGCGTTTTTTCCTGAATATATTCAGGAAAAAACGCAAACGCCCTTTTTGGCCAAGGGCCTCATTGTCAACGTTTTGCTGCTTTTCATGTGCTTTAAAGGCGATTCGAATCTACCTCCTGAAATCTGTTTCCTGCAATTCTGCCTTGATTTCAAATCCTCTTCTTTGCCTTCCCTCAATATATTTGTGGACGAGAGTTATCATTTATAACTCTGCAGGTTTGTGAATTGCAGTGCCCTGAAGCTCCATTTTACAACTCGCTTTTTGGGAGCTGGCCGTAAAAGCGCAGGATGGTTTCAGGCCCTGTGCTGGTTCCGGGGGGCAGCTGAGCCTGTGGTTAATTCTTCTTCCTGATGGGAAAATAGAGTGACCTGTGCCTGTCCCAACACCTAGAGCTAGCCTCTCATTGGTTCCCCATCTTCCCATTCATCCTCAGGACAAATTGCAACCTGTACGGAACAGGAGGTTAAAGGTGCTGATGCTCCAAGTAGGGAGATTGCTAGTAAAGTGGCTGGAATGGTGAACCCGAGCACAAGGAGATGAGAAATGAGGTGCGTTTTAGGAACCTTTCCCCATCACACGGTGTACCATTTTCTGGGTTTCTCATGCATGTTTTCGATGTAGGAAGATGCCCTTGAACCTCGAGATTTGGGACCCATGCGATGGGTACCACGCAGTATTACTTTAAAGGGTCTGCGTTTGCTCACCCAACCTCACCAAATCTCTCAGCCCCAAGAGTGTCCACCCTTATGTCTCATCCAGCTGTGGGTCTAGATATGGTCAATCCAGGTTCCATCACAGCCCCTGAACGAATTGTGTAAGAATTTCTCTCTCTTTCAGTGTCTTTGTTTCATGGGTTTTTAAAAGTAATTTATTTTTATAATGGGGTTTAGCTGCTTTTCACTGCTGTGTTTATGCCGCTTTACACCCACTTGACACTAACAGAGAGAGATTTCAATACATAGGTTTTAAGATTATTACTACTCAGATATATCCTTGTGTGGTGAATAGGGGGTGTTGAGTCCAGTTCTCTGAGCAAGGAGTTGGTCTTGTCTATTACATATTGGGATTATGGAACGGTATCTCAGCTAATTTGAAACCCTTGTTTTATGTATCACCCCACCTCACCTTTCCTGTTAAGCAGCCATAGTGTGTTTTCTGCATGTGTGACTCTGTTCTGTTTTATAATTCAGTTCAAGTGTAATGGTTTTTTCTTTCCCTGTATAAGTGATATCTTATGAGAAGTGTCCTTTTCTGTGTGACTTATTTCACTTAGAATCGTCGTACCTAAATCCACTCATCATGCTGCTACTAGCCTTATGACATTGATTTCATGGCTGAGTGATATTCCATTGTACTTAAGGACCACAACTTCTTTATCCATTTTTCTCTTTCCTGGGATATTTAAGGTGGAATGAAGTGGAGGTCCTTGGCAACAGAGCAGCCCTAAACTTTGGTGTGCTTGTGTCTTGCTGATTTTTAATTTTCCCAATTTATACCCCCATGCGTGGAAGTGCCCTATGCGCTCTAAGCTGTGTTTTTTAGATGCTTGAGGACACACCGTACCCTTCTCCAGCATGGCTGTTGACAATTTACATCCCGCCCATCAGCGTAGCAAGGCTCCCAATTCTCCATGGCCTGTCCTGCATTTCTGGTTTTGACACTTTTCTCAGCATGGCCCTTTTGACCGATGGGAAGCGAGACTTCTTTGTAGCGCTGATTTGCCTTTCCAGGTTGCTTGGTTGGCCAAAAAGGGCGTATGCGTTTTTTCCTGAATATATTCAGGAAAAAACGCATACGCCCTTTTTGGCCAAGGGCCTCATTGTCAACGTTTTGCTGCTTTTCATGTGCTTTAAAGGCGATTCGAATCTACCTCCTGAAATCTGTTTCCTGCAATTCTGCCTTGATTTCAAATCCTCTTCTTTGCCTTCCCTCAATATATTTGTGGACGAGAGTTATCATTTATAACTCTGCAGGTTTGTGAATTGCAGTGCCCTGAAGCTCCATTTTACAACTCGCTTTTTGGGAGCTGGCCGTAAAAGCGCAGGATGGTTTCAGGCCCTGTGCTGGTTCCGGGGGGCAGCTGAGCCTGTGGTTAATTCTTCTTCCTGATGGGAAAATAGAGTGACCTGTGCCTGTCCCAACACCTAGAGCTAGCCTCTCATTGGTTCCCCATCTTCCCATTCATCCTCAGGACAAATTGCAACCTGTACGGAACAGGAGGTTAAAGGTGCTGATGCTCCAAGTAGGGAGATTGCTAGTAAAGTGGCTGGAATGGTGAACCCGAGCACAAGGAGATGAGAAATGAGGTGCGTTTTAGGAACCTTTCCCAATCACACGGTGTACCATTTTCTGGGTTTCTCATGCATGTTTTCGATGTAGGAAGATGCCCTTGAACCTCGAGATTTGGGACCCATGCGATGGGTACCACGCAGTATTACTTTAAAGGGTCTGCGTTTGCTCACCCAACCTCACCAAATCTCTCAGCCCCAAGAGTGTCCACCCTTATGTCTCATCCAGCTGTGGGTCTAGATATGGTCAATCCAGGTTCCATCACAGCCCCTGAACGAATTGTGTAAGAATTTCTCTCTCTTTCACTGTCTTTGTTTCATGGGTTTTTAAAAGTAATTTATTTTTATAATGGGGTTTAGCTGCTTTTCACTGCTGTGTTTATGCCGCTTTACACCCACTTGACACTAACAGAGAGAGATTTCAATACATAGGTTTTAAGATTATTACTACTCAGATATATCCTTGTGTGGTGAATAGGGGGTGTTGAGTCCAGTTCTCTGAGCAAGGAGTTGGTCTTGTCTATTACATATTGGGATTATGGAACGGTATCTCAGCTAATTTGAAACCCTTGTTTTATGTATCACCCCACCTCACCTTTCCTGTTAAGCAGCCATAGTGTGTTTTCTGCATGTGTGACTCTGTTCTGTTTTATAATTCAGTTCAAGTGTAATGGTTTTTTCTTTCCCTGTATAAGTGATATCTTATGAGAAGTGTCCTTTTCTGTGTGACTTATTTCACTTAGAATCGTCGTACCTAAATCCACTCATCATGCTGCTACTAGCCTTATGACATTGATTTCATGGCTGAGTGATATTCCATTGTACTTAAGGACCACAACTTCTTTATCCATTTTTCTCTTTCCTGGGATATTTAAGGTGGAATGAAGTGGAGGTCCTTGGCAACAGAGCAGCCCTAAACTTTGGTGTGCTTGTGTCTTGCTGATTTTTAATTTTCCCAATTTATACCCCCATGCGTGGAAGTGCCCTATGCGCTCTAAGCTGTGTTTTTTAGATGCTTGAGGACACACCGTACCCTTCTCCAGCATGGCTGTTGACAATTTACATCCCGCCCATCAGCGTAGCAAGGCTCCCAATTCTCCATGGCCTGTCCTGCATTTCTGGTTTTGACACTTTTCTCAGCATGGCCCTTTTGACCGATGGGAAGCGAGACTTCTTTGTAGCGCTGATTTGCCTTTCCAGGTTGCTTGGTTGGCCAAAAAGGGCGTATGCGTTTTTTCCTGAATATATTCAGGAAAAAACGCATACGCCCTTTTTGGCCAAGGGCCTCATTGTCAACGTTTTGCTGCTTTTCATGTGCTTTAAAGGCGATTCGAATCTACCTCCTGAAATCTGTTTCCTGCAATTCTGCCTTGATTTCAAATCCTCTTCTTTGCCTTCCCTCAATATATTTGTGGACGAGAGTTATCATTTATAACTCTGCAGGTTTGTGAATTGCAGTGCCCTGAAGCTCCATTTTACAACTCGCTTTTTGGGAGCTGGCCGTAAAAGCGCAGGATGGTTTCAGGCCCTGTGCTGGTTCCGGGGGGCAGCTGAGCCTGTGGTTAATTCTTCTTCCTGATGGGAAAATAGAGTGACCTGTGCCTGTCCCAACACCTAGAGCTAGCCTCTCATTGGTTCCCCATCTTCCCATTCATCCTCAGGACAAATTGCAACCTGTACGGAACAGGAGGTTAAAGGTGCTGATGCTCCAAGTAGGGAGATTGCTAGTAAAGTGGCTGGAATGGCGAACCCGAGCACAAGGAGATGAGAAATGAGGTGCGTTTTAGGAACCTTTCCCCATCACACGGTGTACCATTTTCTGGGTTTCTCATGCTTGTTTTCGATGTAGGAAGATGCCATTGAACCTAGAGATTTGGGACCCATGCGATGGGTACCACGCAGTGTTACTTTAAAGGGTCTGCGTTTGCTCACCCAACCTCACCAAATCTCTCAGCCCCAAGAGTGTCCACCCTTATGTCTCATCCAGCTGTGGGTCTAGATATGGTCAATCCAGGTTCCATCACAGCCCCTGAACGAATTGTGTAAGAATTTCTCTCTCTTTCACTGTCTTTGTTTCATGGGTTTTTAAAAGTAATTTATTTTTATAATGGGGTTTAGCTGCTTTTCACTGCTGTGTTTATGCCGCTTTACACCCACTTGACACTAACAGAGAGAGATTTCAATACATAGGTTTTAAGATTATTACTACTCAGATATATCCTTGTGTGGTGAATAGGGGGTGTTGAGTCCAGTTCTCTGAGCAAGGAGTCTGTCTTGTCTATTACATATTGGGTTTATGGAACGGTATCTCAGCTAATTTGAAACACTTGTTTTATGTATCACCCCACCTCACCTTTCCTGTTAAGCAGCCATAGTGTGTTTTCTGCATGTGTGACTCTGTTCTGTTTTGTAATTCAGTTCAAGTGTAATGGTTTTTACAATCCCTGTATAAGTGATATCTTATGAGAAGTGTCCTTTTCTGTGTGACTTATTTCACTTAGAATCGTTGTACCTAAATCCACTCATCATGCTGCTACTAGCCTTATGACATTGATTTCATGGCTGAGTGATATTCCATTGTACATAAGGACCACAACTTCTTTATCCATTTTTCTCTTTCCTGGGATATTTAAGGTGGAATGAAGTGGAGGTCCTTGGCAACAGAGCAGCCCTAAACTTTGGTGTGCTTGTGTCTTGCTGATTTTTAATTTTCCCAATTTATACCCCCATGCGTGGAAGTGCCCTATGCGCTCTAAGCTGTGTATTTTAGATGTTACAGGAAACACTGTACCCTTCTCCAGAGTGGCTGTTGGCAATTTACATCCCGCCCGTCAATGTAGCAAGGCTCCCATTTCTCCATGGCCTGTCCTGCATTTCTGGTTTTGACACTTTTCTCAGCATGGCCCTTTTGACCGATGGGAAGCGAGACTTCTTTTTAGCGCTGATTTGCCTTTTCAGGTTGCTTGGTTGGCCAAAAAGGGCATAGGCGTTTTCTCCTGAATATATTCAGGAAAAAACGCCTACGCCCTTTTTGGCCAAGGGCCTCATTGTCAATGTTTTTCTGCTTTTCATGTGCTTTAAAGGTGATTCGAATCTACCTCCTGAAATCTGTTTCCTGCAATTCTGCCTTGATTTCAAATCCTCTTCTTTGCCTTCCCTCAATATATTTGTGGACGAGACTTATCATTTATAACTCTGCATGTTTGTGAATTGCAGTGCCCTGAAGTTCCATTTTACAACTCGCTTTTTGGAACCTGGCCGTAAAAGCGCAGGATGGCTTCAGGCCCTTTTCTGGTTCCGGGGGGCAGCTTAGCCTGGGGTTATTTCTTCTTACTGATGGGAAAATAGAGTGCCCTGTGCCTGTCCCAACACCTAGAGCTAGTCGCTCATTGGTTCCCCATCTTCCCCTTCATCCTCAGGACAAATTGCAACCTGTACGGAACAGGAAGTTAAAGGTGCTGATGCTCCAAGTAGGGAGATTGCTAGTAAAGTGGCTGGAATGGCAAACCCGAGCACAAGGAGATGAGAAATGAAGTGCGTTTTAGAAACCTTTCCCCATCACACGGTGTACCATTTTCTGGGTTTCTCATGCATGTTTTCAATGTAGGAAGATGCCCTTGAAGCTCGAGATTTGGGACCCATGCGATGGGTTCCACGCAGTATTACTTTAAAGGGTCTGCGTTTGCTCACCCAACCTCACCAAATCTCTCAGCCCCAAGAGTGTCCACCCTTATGTCTCATCCAGCTCTGGGTCTAGATATGGTCAATCCAGGTTCCATCACAGCCCCTGAACGAATTGTGTAAGAATTTCTCTCTCTTTCACTGTCTTTGTTTCATGGGTTTTTAAAAGTAATTTATTTTTATAATGGGGTTTAGCTGCTTTTCACTGCTGTGTTTATGCCGCTTTACACCCACTTGACACACTAACAGAGAGATTTCAATACATAGGTTTTAAGATTATTACTACTCAGATATATCCTTGTGTGGTGAATAGGGGGTGTTGAGTCCAGTTCTCTGAGCAAGGAGTTGGTTTTGTCTATTACATATTGGAATTATGGAACGGTATCTCAGCTAATTTGAAACCCTTGTTTTATGTATCACCCCACCTCACCTTTCCTGTTAAGCAGCCATAGTGTGTTTTCTGCATGTGTGACTCTGTTCTGTTTTATAATTCAGTTCAAGTGTAACGGTTTTTACTTTCCCTGTATAAGTGATATCTTATGAGAAGTGTCCTTTTCTGTGTGACTTATTTCACTTAGAATCGTTGTACCTAAATCCACTCATCATGCTGCTACTAGCCTTATGACATTGATTTCATGGCTGAGTGATATTCCATTGTACATAAGGACCACAACTTCTTTATCCATTTTTCTCTTTCCTGGGATATTTAAGGTGGAATGAAGTGGAGGTCCTTGGCAACAGAGCAGCCCTAAACTTTGGTGTGCTTGTGTCTTGCTGATTTTTAATTTTCCCAATTTATACCCCCATGCGTGGAAGTGCCCTATGCGCTCTAAGCTGTGTATTTTAGATGTTACAGGAAACACTGTACCCTTCTCCAGAGTGGCTGTTGGCAATTTACATCCCGCCCGTCAGTGTAGCAAGGCTCCCATTTCTCCATGGCCTGTCCTGCATTTCTGGTTTTGACACTTTTCTCAGCATGGCCCTTTTGACCGATGGGAAGCGAGACTTCTTTGTAGCGCTGATTTGCCTTTTCAGGTTGCTTGGTTGGCCAAAAAGGGCGTATGCGTTTTTTCCTGAATATATTCAGGAAAAAACGCATACGCCCTTTTTGGCCAAGGGCCTCATTGTCAACGTTTTGCTGCTTTTCATGTGCTTTAAAGGCGATTCGAATCTACCTCCTGAAATCTGTTTCCTGCAATTCTGCCTTGATTTCAAATCCTCTTCTTTGCCTTCCCTCAATATATTTGTGGACGAGAGTTATCATTTATAACTCTGCAGGTTTGTGAATTGCAGTGCCCTGAAGCTCCATTTTACAACTCGCTTTTTGGGTGCTGGCCGTAAAAGCACAGGATGGCTTCAGGCCCTGTTCTGGTTCCGGGGGGCAGGCTGAGCCTGTGGTTAATTCTTCTCCCTGATGGGAAAATAGAGTGACCTGTGCCTGTCCCAACACCAAGAGCTAGTCTCTCATTGGTTCCCCATCTTCCCATTCATCCTCAGGACAAATTGCAACCTGTACGGAACAGGAGGTTAAAGATGCTGTTGCTCCAAGTAGGGAGATTGCTAGTAAAGTGGCTGGAATGGCGAACCCGAGCACAAGGAGATGAGAAATGATGTGCGTTTTAGAAACCTTTCCCCATCACACAGTGTACCATCTTCTGGGTTTCTCATGCATGTTTTCGATGTAGGAAGATGCCCTTGAACCTCGAGATTTGGGACCCATGGGATGGGTACCATGCAGTATTACTTTAAAGGGTCTGCGTTTGCTCAACCAACCTCACCAAACCGCTCAGCCCCAAGAGTGTCCACCCTTATGTCTCATCCAGCTGTGGGTCTAGATATGGTCAATCCAGGTTCCATCACAGCCCCTGAACGAATTGTGTAAGTATTTCTCTGTCTTTCACTGTCTTTGTTTCATGGGTTTTTAAAAGTAATTTATTTTTATAATGGGGTTTAGCTGCTTTTAACTGCTGTGTTTATGCCGCTTTACACTCACTTGACACACTAACAGAGAGATTTCAATATATAGGTTTTAAGATTATTAATAGTCAGATATATCCTTGTGTGGTGAATAGGGGGTGTTGAGTCCAGTTCTCTGAGCAAGGAGTCTGTCTTGTCTATTACATATTGGGTTTATGGAACGGTATCTCAGCTAATTTGAAACACTTGTTTTATGTATCACCCCACCTCACCTTTCCTGTTAAGCAGCCATAGTGTGTTTTCTGCATGTGTGACTCTGTTCTGTTTTGTAATTCAGTTCAAGTGTAATGGTTTTTACAATCCCTGTATAAGTGATATCTTATGAGAAGTGTCCTTTTCTGTGTGACTTATTTCACTTAGAATCGTTGTACCTAAATCCACTCATCATGCTGCTACTAGCCTTATGACATTGATTTCATGGCTGAGTGATATTCCATTGTACATAAGGACCACAACTTCTTTATCCATTTTTCTCTTTCCTGGGATATTTAAGGTGGAATGAAGTGGAGGTCCTTGGCAACAGAGCAGCCCTAAACTTTGGTGTGCTTGTGTCTTGCTGATTTTTAATTTTCCCAATTTATACCCCCATGCGTGGAAGTGCCCTATGCGCTCTAAGCTGTGTATTTTAGATGTTACAGGAAACACTGTACCCTTCTCCAGAGTGGCTGTTGGCAATTTACATCCCGCCCGTCAGTGTAGCAAGGCTCCCATTTCTCCATGGCCTGTCCTGCATTTCTGGTTTTGACACTTTTCTCAGCATGGCCCTTTTGACCGATGGGAAGCGAGACTTCTTTTTAGCGCTGATTTGCCTTTTCAGGTTGCTTGGTTGGCCAAAAAGGGCGTATGCGTTTTTTCCTGAATATATTCAGGAAAAAACGCCTACGCCCTTTTTGGCCAAGGGCCTCATTGTCAATGTTTTTCTGCTTTTCATGTGCTTTAAAGGTGATTCGAATCTACCTCCTGAAATCTGTTTCCTGCAATTCTGCCTTGATTTCAAATCCTCTTCTTTGCCTTCCCTCAATATATTTGTGGACGAGACTTATCATTTATAACTCTGCATGTTTGTGAATTGCAGTGCCCTGAAGTTCCATTTTACAGCTCGCTTTTTGGAACCTGGCCGTAAAAGCGCAGGATGGCTTCAGGCCCTTTTCTGGTTCCGGGGGGCAGCTTAGCCTGGGGTTATTTCTTCTTACTGATGGGAAAATAAAGTGCCCTGTGCCTGTCCCAACACCTAGAGCTAGTCGCTCATTGGTTCCCCATCTTCCCCTTCATCCTCAGGACAAATTGCAACCTGTACGGAACAGGAAGTTAAAGGTGCTGATGCTCCAAGTAGGGAGATTGCTAGTAAAGTGGCTGGAATGGCAAACCCGAGCACAAGGAGATGAGAAATGAAGTGCGTTTTAGAAACCTTTCCCCATCACACGGTGTACCATTTTCTGGGTTTCTCATGCATGTTTTCGATGTAGGAAGATGCCCTTGAACCTCGAGATTTGGGACCCATGCGATGGGTACCACGCAGTATTACTTTAAAGGGTCTGCGTTTGCTCACCCAACCTCACCAAATCTCTCAGCCCCAAGAGTGTCCACCCTTATGTCTCATCCAGCTGTGGGTCTAGATATGGTCAATCCAGGTTCCATCACAGCCCCTGAACGAATTGTGTAAGAATTTCTCTCTCTTTCACTGTCTTTGTTTCATGGGTTTTTAAAAGTAATTTATTTTTATAATGGGGTTTAGCTGCTTTTCACTGCTGTGTTTATGCCGCTTTACACCCACTTGACACACTAACAGAGAGATTTCAATACATAGGTTTTAAGATTATTACTACTCAGATATATCCTTGTGTGATGAATAGGGGGTGTTGAGTCCAGTTCTCTGAGCAAGGAGTTGGTCTTGTCTATTACATATTGGAATTATGGAACGGTATCTCAGCTAATTTGAAACCCTTGTTTTATGTATCACCCCACCTCACCTTTCCTGTTAAGCAGCCATAGTGTGTTTTCTGCATGTGTGACTCTGTTCTGTTTTATAATTCAGTTCAAGTGTAACGGTTTTTACTTTCCCTGTATAAGTGATATCTTATGAGAAGTGTCCTTTTCTGTGTGACTTATTTCACTTAGAATCGTTGTACCTAAATCCACTCATCATGCTGCTACTAGCCTTATGACATTGATTTCATGGCTGAGTGATATTCCATTGTACATAAGGACCACAACTTCTTTATCCATTTTTCTCTTTCCTGGGATATTTAAGGTGGAATGAAGTGGAGGTCCTTGGCAACAGAGCAGCCCTAAACTTTGGTGTGCTTGTGTCTTGCTGATTTTTAATTTTCCCAATTTATACCCCCATGCGTGGAATTGCCCTATGCGCTCTAAGCTGTGTATTTTAGATGTTACAGGAAACACTGTACCCTTCTCCAGAGTGGCTGTTGGCAATTTACATCCCGCCCGTCAGTGTAGCAAGGCTCCCATTTCTCCATGGCCTGTCCTGCATTTCTGGTTTTGACACTTTTCTCAGCATGGCCCTTTTGACCGATGGGAAGCGAGACTTCTTTGTAGCGCTGATTTGCCTTTTCAGGTTGCTTGGTTGGCCAAAAAGGGCGTATGCGTTTTTTCCTGAATATATTCAGGAAAAAACGCATACGCCCTTTTTGGCCAAGGGCCTCATTGTCAACGTTTTGCTGCTTTTCATGTGCTTTAAAGGCGATTCGAATCTACCTCCTGAAATCTGTTTCCTGCAATTCTGCCTTGATTTCAAATCCTCTTCTTTGCCTTCCCTCAATATATTTGTGGACGAGAGTTATCATTTATAACTCTGCAGGTTTGTGAATTGCAGTGCCCTGAAGCTCCATTTTACAACTCGCTTTTTGGGAGCTGGCCGTAAAAGCGCAGGATGGTTTCAGGCCCTGTGCTGGTTCCGGGGGGCAGCTGAGCCTGTGGTTAATTCTTCTTCCTGATGGGAAAATAGAGTGACCTGTGCCTGTCCCAACACCTAGAGCTAGCCTCTCATTGGTTCCCCATCTTCCCATTCATCCTCAGGACAAATTGCAACCTGTACGGAACAGGAGGTTAAAGGTGCTGATGCTCCAAGTAGGGAGATTGCTAGTAAAGTGGCTGGAATGGTGAACCCGAGCACAAGGAGATGAGAAATGAGGTGCGTTTTAGGAACCTTTCCCAATCACACGGTGTACCATTTTCTGGGTTTCTCATGCATGTTTTCGATGTAGGAAGATGCCCTTGAACCTCGAGATTTGGGACCCATGCGATGGGTACCACGCAGTATTACTTTAAAGGGTCTGCGTTTGCTCACCCAACCTCACCAAATCTCTCAGCCCCAAGAGTGTCCACCCTTATGTCTCATCCAGCTGTGGGTCTAGATATGGTCAATCCAGGTTCCATCACAGCCCCTGAACGAATTGTGTAAGAATTTCTCTCTCTTTCACTGTCTTTGTTTCATGGGTTTTTAAAAGTAATTTATTTTTATAATGGGGTTTAGCTGCTTTTCACTGCTGTGTTTATGCCGCTTTACACCCACTTGACACTAACAGAGAGAGATTTCAATACATAGGTTTTAAGATTATTACTACTCAGATATATCCTTGTGTGGTGAATAGGGGGTGTTGAGTCCAGTTCTCTGAGCAAGGAGTTGGTCTTGTCTATTACATATTGGGATTATGGAACGGTATCTCAGCTAATTTGAAACCCTTGTTTTATGTATCACCCCACCTCACCTTTCCTGTTAAGCAGCCATAGTGTGTTTTCTGCATGTGTGACTCTGTTCTGTTTTATAATTCAGTTCAAGTGTAATGGTTTTTTCTTTCCCTGTATAAGTGATATCTTATGAGAAGTGTCCTTTTCTGTGTGACTTATTTCACTTAGAATCGTCGTACCTAAATCCACTCATCATGCTGCTACTAGCCTTATGACATTGATTTCATGGCTGAGTGATATTCCATTGTACTTAAGGACCACAACTTCTTTATCCATTTTTCTC
Source organism: Balaenoptera physalus (assembly GCF_965194825.1). Lineage (NCBI taxonomy): Eukaryota > Metazoa > Chordata > Mammalia > Artiodactyla > Balaenopteridae > Balaenoptera > Balaenoptera physalus. The sequence goes on along the minus strand of NW_028126413.1, from coordinate 174,974 downwards.
TTTCCTGGGATATTTAAGGTGGAATGAAGTGGAGGTCCTTGGCAACAGAGCAGCCCTAAACTTTGGTGTGCTTGTGTCTTGCTGATTTTTAATTTTCCCAATTTATACCCCCATGCGTGGAAGTGCCCTATGCGCTCTAAGCTGTGTTTTTTAGATGCTTGAGGACACACCGTACCCTTCTCCAGCATGGCTGTTGACAATTTACATCCCGCCCATCAGCGTAGCAAGGCTCCCAATTCTCCATGGCCTGTCCTGCATTTCTGGTTTTGACACTTTTCTCAGCATGGCCCTTTTGACCGATGGGAAGCGAGACTTCTTTGTAGCGCTGATTTGCCTTTCCAGGTTGCTTGGTTGGCCAAAAAGGGCGTATGCGTTTTTTCCTGAATATATTCAGGAAAAAACGCATACGCCCTTTTTGGCCAAGGGCCTCATTGTCAACGTTTTGCTGCTTTTCATGTGCTTTAAAGGCGATTCGAATCTACCTCCTGAAATCTGTTTCCTGCAATTCTGCCTTGATTTCAAATCCTCTTCTTTGCCTTCCCTCAATATATTTGTGGACGAGAGTTATCATTTATAACTCTGCAGGTTTGTGAATTGCAGTGCCCTGAAGCTCCATTTTACAACTCGCTTTTTGGGAGCTGGCCGTAAAAGCGCAGGATGGTTTCAGGCCCTGTGCTGGTTCCGGGGGGCAGCTGAGCCTGTGGTTAATTCTTCTTCCTGATGGGAAAATAGAGTGACCTGTGCCTGTCCCAACACCTAGAGCTAGCCTCTCATTGGTTCCCCATCTTCCCATTCATCCTCAGGACAAATTGCAACCTGTACGGAACAGGAGGTTAAAGGTGCTGATGCTCCAAGTAGGGAGATTGCTAGTAAAGTGGCTGGAATGGCGAACCCGAGCACAAGGAGATGAGAAATGAGGTGCGTTTTAGGAACCTTTCCCCATCACACGGTGTACCATTTTCTGGGTTTCTCATGCTTGTTTTCGATGTAGGAAGATGCCATTGAACCTAGAGATTTGGGACCCATGCGATGGGTACCACGCAGTGTTACTTTAAAGGGTCTGCGTTTGCTCACCCAACCTCACCAAATCTCTCAGCCCCAAGAGTGTCCACCCTTATGTCTCATCCAGCTGTGGGTCTAGATATGGTCAATCCAGGTTCCATCACAGCCCCTGAACGAATTGTGTAAGAATTTCTCTCTCTTTCACTGTCTTTGTTTCATGGGTTTTTAAAAGTAATTTATTTTTATAATGGGGTTTAGCTGCTTTTCACTGCTGTGTTTATGCCGCTTTACACCCACTTGACACTAACAGAGAGAGATTTCAATACATAGGTTTTAAGATTATTACTACTCAGATATATCCTTGTGTGGTGAATAGGGGGTGTTGAGTCCAGTTCTCTGAGCAAGGAGTCTGTCTTGTCTATTACATATTGGGTTTATGGAACGGTATCTCAGCTAATTTGAAACACTTGTTTTATGTATCACCCCACCTCACCTTTCCTGTTAAGCAGCCATAGTGTGTTTTCTGCATGTGTGACTCTGTTCTGTTTTGTAATTCAGTTCAAGTGTAATGGTTTTTACAATCCCTGTATAAGTGATATCTTATGAGAAGTGTCCTTTTCTGTGTGACTTATTTCACTTAGAATCGTTGTACCTAAATCCACTCATCATGCTGCTACTAGCCTTATGACATTGATTTCATGGCTGAGTGATATTCCATTGTACATAAGGACCACAACTTCTTTATCCATTTTTCTCTTTCCTGGGATATTTAAGGTGGAATGAAGTGGAGGTCCTTGGCAACAGAGCAGCCCTAAACTTTGGTGTGCTTGTGTCTTGCTGATTTTTAATTTTCCCAATTTATACCCCCATGCGTGGAAGTGCCCTATGCGCTCTAAGCTGTGTATTTTAGATGTTACAGGAAACACTGTACCCTTCTCCAGAGTGGCTGTTGGCAATTTACATCCCGCCCGTCAATGTAGCAAGGCTCCCATTTCTCCATGGCCTGTCCTGCATTTCTGGTTTTGACACTTTTCTCAGCATGGCCCTTTTGACCGATGGGAAGCGAGACTTCTTTTTAGCGCTGATTTGCCTTTTCAGGTTGCTTGGTTGGCCAAAAAGGGCATAGGCGTTTTCTCCTGAATATATTCAGGAAAAAACGCCTACGCCCTTTTTGGCCAAGGGCCTCATTGTCAATGTTTTTCTGCTTTTCATGTGCTTTAAAGGTGATTCGAATCTACCTCCTGAAATCTGTTTCCTGCAATTCTGCCTTGATTTCAAATCCTCTTCTTTGCCTTCCCTCAATATATTTGTGGACGAGACTTATCATTTATAACTCTGCATGTTTGTGAATTGCAGTGCCCTGAAGTTCCATTTTACAACTCGCTTTTTGGAACCTGGCCGTAAAAGCGCAGGATGGCTTCAGGCCCTTTTCTGGTTCCGGGGGGCAGCTTAGCCTGGGGTTATTTCTTCTTACTGATGGGAAAATAGAGTGCCCTGTGCCTGTCCCAACACCTAGAGCTAGTCGCTCATTGGTTCCCCATCTTCCCCTTCATCCTCAGGACAAATTGCAACCTGTACGGAACAGGAAGTTAAAGGTGCTGATGCTCCAAGTAGGGAGATTGCTAGTAAAGTGGCTGGAATGGCAAACCCGAGCACAAGGAGATGAGAAATGAAGTGCGTTTTAGAAACCTTTCCCCATCACACGGTGTACCATTTTCTGGGTTTCTCATGCATGTTTTCAATGTAGGAAGATGCCCTTGAAGCTCGAGATTTGGGACCCATGCGATGGGTTCCACGCAGTATTACTTTAAAGGGTCTGCGTTTGCTCACCCAACCTCACCAAATCTCTCAGCCCCAAGAGTGTCCACCCTTATGTCTCATCCAGCTCTGGGTCTAGATATGGTCAATCCAGGTTCCATCACAGCCCCTGAACGAATTGTGTAAGAATTTCTCTCTCTTTCACTGTCTTTGTTTCATGGGTTTTTAAAAGTAATTTATTTTTATAATGGGGTTTAGCTGCTTTTCACTGCTGTGTTTATGCCGCTTTACACCCACTTGACACACTAACAGAGAGATTTCAATACATAGGTTTTAAGATTATTACTACTCAGATATATCCTTGTGTGGTGAATAGGGGGTGTTGAGTCCAGTTCTCTGAGCAAGGAGTTGGTTTTGTCTATTACATATTGGAATTATGGAACGGTATCTCAGCTAATTTGAAACCCTTGTTTTATGTATCACCCCACCTCACCTTTCCTGTTAAGCAGCCATAGTGTGTTTTCTGCATGTGTGACTCTGTTCTGTTTTATAATTCAGTTCAAGTGTAACGGTTTTTACTTTCCCTGTATAAGTGATATCTTATGAGAAGTGTCCTTTTCTGTGTGACTTATTTCACTTAGAATCGTTGTACCTAAATCCACTCATCATGCTGCTACTAGCCTTATGACATTGATTTCATGGCTGAGTGATATTCCATTGTACATAAGGACCACAACTTCTTTATCCATTTTTCTCTTTCCTGGGATATTTAAGGTGGAATGAAGTGGAGGTCCTTGGCAACAGAGCAGCCCTAAACTTTGGTGTGCTTGTGTCTTGCTGATTTTTAATTTTCCCAATTTATACCCCCATGCGTGGAAGTGCCCTATGCGCTCTAAGCTGTGTATTTTAGATGTTACAGGAAACACTGTACCCTTCTCCAGAGTGGCTGTTGGCAATTTACATCCCGCCCGTCAGTGTAGCAAGGCTCCCATTTCTCCATGGCCTGTCCTGCATTTCTGGTTTTGACACTTTTCTCAGCATGGCCCTTTTGACCGATGGGAAGCGAGACTTCTTTGTAGCGCTGATTTGCCTTTTCAGGTTGCTTGGTTGGCCAAAAAGGGCGTATGCGTTTTTTCCTGAATATATTCAGGAAAAAACGCATACGCCCTTTTTGGCCAAGGGCCTCATTGTCAACGTTTTGCTGCTTTTCATGTGCTTTAAAGGCGATTCGAATCTACCTCCTGAAATCTGTTTCCTGCAATTCTGCCTTGATTTCAAATCCTCTTCTTTGCCTTCCCTCAATATATTTGTGGACGAGAGTTATCATTTATAACTCTGCAGGTTTGTGAATTGCAGTGCCCTGAAGCTCCATTTTACAACTCGCTTTTTGGGTGCTGGCCGTAAAAGCACAGGATGGCTTCAGGCCCTGTTCTGGTTCCGGGGGGCAGGCTGAGCCTGTGGTTAATTCTTCTCCCTGATGGGAAAATAGAGTGACCTGTGCCTGTCCCAACACCAAGAGCTAGTCTCTCATTGGTTCCCCATCTTCCCATTCATCCTCAGGACAAATTGCAACCTGTACGGAACAGGAGGTTAAAGATGCTGTTGCTCCAAGTAGGGAGATTGCTAGTAAAGTGGCTGGAATGGCGAACCCGAGCACAAGGAGATGAGAAATGATGTGCGTTTTAGAAACCTTTCCCCATCACACAGTGTACCATCTTCTGGGTTTCTCATGCATGTTTTCGATGTAGGAAGATGCCCTTGAACCTCGAGATTTGGGACCCATGGGATGGGTACCATGCAGTATTACTTTAAAGGGTCTGCGTTTGCTCAACCAACCTCACCAAACCGCTCAGCCCCAAGAGTGTCCACCCTTATGTCTCATCCAGCTGTGGGTCTAGATATGGTCAATCCAGGTTCCATCACAGCCCCTGAACGAATTGTGTAAGTATTTCTCTGTCTTTCACTGTCTTTGTTTCATGGGTTTTTAAAAGTAATTTATTTTTATAATGGGGTTTAGCTGCTTTTAACTGCTGTGTTTATGCCGCTTTACACTCACTTGACACACTAACAGAGAGATTTCAATATATAGGTTTTAAGATTATTAATAGTCAGATATATCCTTGTGTGGTGAATAGGGGGTGTTGAGTCCAGTTCTCTGAGCAAGGAGTCTGTCTTGTCTATTACATATTGGGTTTATGGAACGGTATCTCAGCTAATTTGAAACACTTGTTTTATGTATCACCCCACCTCACCTTTCCTGTTAAGCAGCCATAGTGTGTTTTCTGCATGTGTGACTCTGTTCTGTTTTGTAATTCAGTTCAAGTGTAATGGTTTTTACAATCCCTGTATAAGTGATATCTTATGAGAAGTGTCCTTTTCTGTGTGACTTATTTCACTTAGAATCGTTGTACCTAAATCCACTCATCATGCTGCTACTAGCCTTATGACATTGATTTCATGGCTGAGTGATATTCCATTGTACATAAGGACCACAACTTCTTTATCCATTTTTCTCTTTCCTGGGATATTTAAGGTGGAATGAAGTGGAGGTCCTTGGCAACAGAGCAGCCCTAAACTTTGGTGTGCTTGTGTCTTGCTGATTTTTAATTTTCCCAATTTATACCCCCATGCGTGGAAGTGCCCTATGCGCTCTAAGCTGTGTATTTTAGATGTTACAGGAAACACTGTACCCTTCTCCAGAGTGGCTGTTGGCAATTTACATCCCGCCCGTCAGTGTAGCAAGGCTCCCATTTCTCCATGGCCTGTCCTGCATTTCTGGTTTTGACACTTTTCTCAGCATGGCCCTTTTGACCGATGGGAAGCGAGACTTCTTTTTAGCGCTGATTTGCCTTTTCAGGTTGCTTGGTTGGCCAAAAAGGGCGTATGCGTTTTTTCCTGAATATATTCAGGAAAAAACGCCTACGCCCTTTTTGGCCAAGGGCCTCATTGTCAATGTTTTTCTGCTTTTCATGTGCTTTAAAGGTGATTCGAATCTACCTCCTGAAATCTGTTTCCTGCAATTCTGCCTTGATTTCAAATCCTCTTCTTTGCCTTCCCTCAATATATTTGTGGACGAGACTTATCATTTATAACTCTGCATGTTTGTGAATTGCAGTGCCCTGAAGTTCCATTTTACAGCTCGCTTTTTGGAACCTGGCCGTAAAAGCGCAGGATGGCTTCAGGCCCTTTTCTGGTTCCGGGGGGCAGCTTAGCCTGGGGTTATTTCTTCTTACTGATGGGAAAATAAAGTGCCCTGTGCCTGTCCCAACACCTAGAGCTAGTCGCTCATTGGTTCCCCATCTTCCCCTTCATCCTCAGGACAAATTGCAACCTGTACGGAACAGGAAGTTAAAGGTGCTGATGCTCCAAGTAGGGAGATTGCTAGTAAAGTGGCTGGAATGGCAAACCCGAGCACAAGGAGATGAGAAATGAAGTGCGTTTTAGAAACCTTTCCCCATCACACGGTGTACCATTTTCTGGGTTTCTCATGCATGTTTTCGATGTAGGAAGATGCCCTTGAACCTCGAGATTTGGGACCCATGCGATGGGTACCACGCAGTATTACTTTAAAGGGTCTGCGTTTGCTCACCCAACCTCACCAAATCTCTCAGCCCCAAGAGTGTCCACCCTTATGTCTCATCCAGCTGTGGGTCTAGATATGGTCAATCCAGGTTCCATCACAGCCCCTGAACGAATTGTGTAAGAATTTCTCTCTCTTTCACTGTCTTTGTTTCATGGGTTTTTAAAAGTAATTTATTTTTATAATGGGGTTTAGCTGCTTTTCACTGCTGTGTTTATGCCGCTTTACACCCACTTGACACACTAACAGAGAGATTTCAATACATAGGTTTTAAGATTATTACTACTCAGATATATCCTTGTGTGATGAATAGGGGGTGTTGAGTCCAGTTCTCTGAGCAAGGAGTTGGTCTTGTCTATTACATATTGGAATTATGGAACGGTATCTCAGCTAATTTGAAACCCTTGTTTTATGTATCACCCCACCTCACCTTTCCTGTTAAGCAGCCATAGTGTGTTTTCTGCATGTGTGACTCTGTTCTGTTTTATAATTCAGTTCAAGTGTAACGGTTTTTACTTTCCCTGTATAAGTGATATCTTATGAGAAGTGTCCTTTTCTGTGTGACTTATTTCACTTAGAATCGTTGTACCTAAATCCACTCATCATGCTGCTACTAGCCTTATGACATTGATTTCATGGCTGAGTGATATTCCATTGTACATAAGGACCACAACTTCTTTATCCATTTTTCTCTTTCCTGGGATATTTAAGGTGGAATGAAGTGGAGGTCCTTGGCAACAGAGCAGCCCTAAACTTTGGTGTGCTTGTGTCTTGCTGATTTTTAATTTTCCCAATTTATACCCCCATGCGTGGAATTGCCCTATGCGCTCTAAGCTGTGTATTTTAGATGTTACAGGAAACACTGTACCCTTCTCCAGAGTGGCTGTTGGCAATTTACATCCCGCCCGTCAGTGTAGCAAGGCTCCCATTTCTCCATGGCCTGTCCTGCATTTCTGGTTTTGACACTTTTCTCAGCATGGCCCTTTTGACCGATGGGAAGCGAGACTTCTTTGTAGCGCTGATTTGCCTTTTCAGGTTGCTTGGTTGGCCAAAAAGGGCGTATGCGTTTTTTCCTGAATATATTCAGGAAAAAACGCATACGCCCTTTTTGGCCAAGGGCCTCATTGTCAACGTTTTGCTGCTTTTCATGTGCTTTAAAGGCGATTCGAATCTACCTCCTGAAATCTGTTTCCTGCAATTCTGCCTTGATTTCAAATCCTCTTCTTTGCCTTCCCTCAATATATTTGTGGACGAGAGTTATCATTTATAACTCTGCAGGTTTGTGAATTGCAGTGCCCTGAAGCTCCATTTTACAACTCGCTTTTTGGGTGCTGGCCGTAAAAGCACAGGATGGCTTCAGGCCCTGTTCTGGTTCCGGGGGGCAGGCTGAGCCTGTGGTTAATTCTTCTCCCTGATGGGAAAATAGAGTGACCTGTGCCTGTCCCAACACCAAGAGCTAGTCTCTCATTGGTTCCCCATCTTCCCATTCATCCTCAGGACAAATTGCAACCTGTACGGAACAGGAGGTTAAAGATGCTGTTGCTCCAAGTAGGGAGATTGCTAGTAAAGAGGCTGGAATGGCGAACCCGAGCACAAGGAGATGAGAAATGATGTGCGTTTTAGAAACCTTTCCCCAATCACACGGTGTACCATCTTCTGGGTTTCTCATGCATGTTTTCGATGTAGGAAGATGCCCTTGAACCTCGAGATTTGGGACCCATGGGATGGGTACCATGCAGTATTACTTTAAAGGGTCTGCGTTTGCTCAACCAACCTCACCAAACCGCTCAGCCCCAAGAGTGTCCACCCTTATGTCTCATCCAGCTGTGGGTCTAGATATGGTCAATCCAGGTTCCATCACAGCCCCTGAACGAATTGTGTAAGTATTTCTCTGTCTTTCACTGTCTTTGTTTCATGGGTTTTTAAAAGTAATTTATTTTTATAATGGGGTTTAGCTGCTTTTAACTGCTGTGTTTATGCCGCTTTACACTCACTTGACACACTAACAGAGAGATTTCAATATATAGGTTTTAAGATTATTAGTAGTCAGATATATCCTTGTGTGGTGAATAGGGGGTGTTGAGTCCAGTTCTCTGAGCAAGGAGTCTGTCTTGTCTATTACATATTGGGTTTATGGAACGGTATCTCAGCTAATTTGAAACACTTGTTTTATGTATCACCCCACCTCACCTTTCCTGTTAAGCAGCCATAGTGTGTTTTCTGCATGTGTGACTCTGTTCTGTTTTGTAATTCAGTTCAAGTGTAATGGTTTTTACAATCCCTGTATAAGTGATATCTTATGAGAAGTGTCCTTTTCTGTGTGACTTATTTCACTTAGAATCGTTGTACCTAAATCCACTCATCATGCTGCTACTAGCCTTATGACATTGATTTCATGGCTGAGTGATATTCCATTGTACATAAGGACCACAACTTCTTTATCCATTTTTCTCTTTCCTGGGATATTTAAGGTGGAATGAAGTGGAGGTCCTTGGCAACAGAGCAGCCCTAAACTTTGGTGTGCTTGTGTCTTGCTGATTTTTAATTTTCCCAATTTATACCCCCATGCGTGGAAGTGCCCTATGCGCTCTAAGCTGTGTATTTTAGATGTTACAGGAAACACTGTACCCTTCTCCAGAGTGGCTGTTGGCAATTTACATCCCGCCCGTCAGTGTAGCAAGGCTCCCATTTCTCCATGGCCTGTCCTGCATTTCTGGTTTTGACACTTTTCTCAGCATGGCCCTTTTGACCGATGGGAAGCGAGACTTCTTTTTAGCGCTGATTTGCCTTTTCAGGTTGCTTGGTTGGCCAAAAAGGGCGTAGGCGTTTTCTCCTGAATATATTCAGGAAAAAACGCCTACGCCCTTTTTGGCCAAGGGCCTCATTGTCAATGTTTTTCTGCTTTTCATGTGCTTTAAAGGTGATTCGAATCTACCTCCTGAAATCTGTTTCCTGCAATTCTGCCTTGATTTCAAATCCTCTTCTTTGCCTTCCCTCAATATATTTGTGGACGAGACTTATCATTTATAACTCTGCATGTTTGTGAATTGCAGTGCCCTGAAGTTCCATTTTACAACTCGCTTTTTGGAACCTGGCCGTAAAAGCGCAGGATGGCTTCAGGCCCTTTTCTGGTTCCGGGGGGCAGCTTAGCCTGGGGTTATTTCTTCTTACTGATGGGAAAATAAAGTGCCCTGTGCCTGTCCCAACACCTAGAGCTAGCCTCTCATTGGTTCCCCATCTTCCCCTTCATCCTCAGGACAAATTGCAACCTGTACGGAACAGGAAGTTAAAGGTGCTGATGCTCCAAGTAGGGAGATTGCTAGTAAAGTGGCTGGAATGGCAAACACGAGCACAAGGAGATGAGAAATGAAGTGCGTTTTAGAAACCTTTCCCCATCACACGGTGTACCATTTTCTGGGTTTCTCATGCATGTTTTCGATGTAGGAAGATGCCCTTGAACCTCGAGATTTGGGACCCATGCGATGGGTACCACGCAGTATTACTTTAAAGGGTCTGCGTTTGCTCACCCAACCTCACCAAATCTCTCAGCCCCAAGAGTGTCCACCCTTATGTCTCATCCAGCTGTGGGTCTAGATATGGTCAATCCAGGTTCCATCACAGCCCCTGAACGAATTGTGTAAGAATTTCTCTCTCTTTCACTGTCTTTGTTTCATGGGTTTTTAAAAGTAATTTATTTTTATAATGGGGTTTAGCTGCTTTTCACTGCTGTGTTTATGCCGCTTTACACCCACTTGACACACTAACAGAGAGATTTCAATACATAGGTTTTAAGATTATTACTAGTCAGATATATCCTTGTGTGGTGAATAGGGGTTGTTGAGTCCAGTTCTCTGAGCAAGGAGTAGGTCTTCTCTATTACATATTGGGTTTATGGAACGGTATCTCAGCTAATTTGAAACCCTTTTTTTATGTATCACCCCACCTCACCTTTCCTGTTAAGCAGCCATAGTGTGTTTTCTGCATGTGTGACTCTGTTCTGTTTTGTAATTCAGTTCAAGTGTAACGATTTTTACATTCCCTCTATAAGTGATACCTTATGAGAAGTGTCCTTTTCTGTGTGACTTATTTCACTTAGAATCGTCGTACCTAAATCCACTCATCATGCTGCTACTAGCCTCAGGACATTGATTTCATGGCTGAGTGATATTCCATTGTACATAAGGACCACAACTACTTTATCCATTTTTCTCTTTCCTGGGATATTTAAGGTGGAATGAAGTGGAGGTCCTTGGCAACACAGCAGCCCTAAACTTTGGGGTGCTTGTGTCTTGCTGATTTTTAATTTTCCCAATTTACACCTCCATGCGTGGAAGTGCCCTATGCTCTCTAAGCTGTGTTTTTTAGATGTTTCAGGACACACCGTAACCTTCTCCAGAGTGGCTCTTGGCAATTTACATCCCGCCCGTCAGTGTAGCAAGGCTCCCATTTCTCCATGGCCTGTCCTGCATTTCTGGTTTTGACACTTTTCTCAGCATGGCACTTTTGACCGATGGGAAGCGAGACTTCTTTGTAGCGCTGATTTGCCTTTCCAGGTTGCTTGGTTGGCCAAAAAGGGCGTATGCGTTTTTTCCTGAATATATTCAGGAAAAAACGCATACGCCCTTTTTGGCCAAGGGCATCATTGTCAACGTTTTGCCGCTTTTCATGTGCTTTAAAGGCGTTTCGGATCTACCTCATGAAATCTGTTTCCTGCAATTCTGCCTTCATTTCAAATCCTCTTCTTTGCCTTCCCTCAATATATTTGTGGACGAGAGTTATCATTTATAACTCTGCAGGTTTGTGAATTGCAGTGCCCTGAAGCTTCATTTTACAACTAGCATTTTTGGGAGCTGGCCGTAAAAGCGCAGGATGGCTTCAGTCACTGTTCTGGTTCAGGGGGGCAGGCTGAGCCTGTGGTTAATTCTTCTTCCTGATGGGAAAATAGAGTGACCTGTGTCTGTCCCAATACCAAGATCTAGTCTCTCATTGGTTCCCCGTCTTCCCGTTCATCCACAGGACAAATTGCAACCTGTACGGAACAGGAGGTTAAAGGTGCTGATACTCCAAGTAGGGAGATTGCTAGTAAAGTGGCTGGAATTGCGAACCCGAGCTCAAGGAGATGACAAATGAGGTGCGTTTTAGAAAGCTTTCCCCATCACACGGTGTACCATTTTCTGGGTTTCTCATGCATGTTTTCGATGTAGGAAGATGCCCTTGAACCTGGAGATTTGGGATCCATGGGATGGGTAACACACAGTATTACTTTACAGGGTCTGCGTTTGCTCACCCAACCTCACCAAACCTCTCAGCCCCAAGAGTGTCCACCCTTATGTCTCATCCAGCTGTGGGTCTAGATATGGTCAATTCGGGTTGCATCACAGCCCCTGAACGAATTGTGTAAGAATTTCTCTCTGTTTCTCTGTCTTTGTTTCATGGGTTTTTAAAAGTAATTTATTTTTATAATGAGGTTTAGCTGCTTTTCACTGCTGTGTTTATGCCGCTTTACACCCACTTGACACACTAACAGAGAGATTTCAATACATAGGTTTTAAGATTATTACTAGTCAGATATATCCTTGTGTGGTGAATAGGGGGTGTTGAGTCCAGTTCCCTGAGCAAGGAGTCGGTCTTGTCTATTACATATTGGGTTAATGGAACGGTATCTCAGCTAATTTGAAACCCTTGTTTTATGTATCACCCCACCTCACCTTTCCTGTTAAGCAGCCATAGTGTGTTTTCTGCATGTGTGACTCTGTTCTGTTTTGTATTTCAGTTCAAGTGTAATGGTTTTTACTTTCCCTGTATAAGTGATATCTTATGAGAAGTGTCCTTTTCTGTGTGACTTATTTCACTTAGAATCATCTTACCTCAATCCACTCATCATGCTGCTACTAGCCTTATGACATTGATTTCATGGCTGAGTGATATTCCATTGTACATAAGGACCACAACTTCTTTATCCATTTTTCTCTTTCCTGGGATATTTAAGGTGGAATGAAGTGGAGGTCCTTGGCAACAGAGCAGCCCTAAACTTTGGTGTGCTTGTGTCTTGCTGATTTTTAATTTTCCCAATTTATACCCCCATGTGTGGAAGTGCCCTATGCGCTCTAAACTGTGTTTTTTAGATGTTTCAGGACACACCATACCCTTCTCCAGAGTGGCTGTTGGCAATTTACATCCCGTCCGTCAGCGTAACAAGGCTCCCATTTCTCCATGGCCTGTCCTGCATTTCTGGTTTTGACACTTTTCTAAGCATGGCCCTTTTGACCGATGGGAAGTGAGACTTCTTTGTAGCGCTGATTTGCCTTTCCAGGTTGCTTGGTTGGCCAAAAAGGGCCTCATTGTCAACGTTTTGCTGCTTTTCATGTGCTTTAAAGGCGATTCGAATCTACCTCCTGAAATCTGTTTACTGCAATTCTTCCTTGATTTCAAATCCTCTTCTTTGCCTTCCCTCAATATATTTGTGGACGAGAGTTATCATTTATAACTCTGCAGGTTTGTGAATTGCAGTGCCCTGAAGCTCCATTTTACAACTCGCTTTTTGGGAGCTGGCCGTAAAAGTGCAGGATGGTTTCAGGCCCTGTGCTGGTTCCGGGGGGCAGCTGAGCCTGTGGTTAATTCTTCTTCCTGATGGGAAAATAGAGTGACCTGTGCCTGTCCCAACACCTAGAGCTAGCCTCTCATTGGTTCCCCATCTTCCCATTCATCCTCAGGACAAATTGCAACCTGTACGGAACAGGAGGTTAAAGGTGCTGATGCTCCAAGTAGGGAGATTGCTAGTAAAGTGGCTGGAATGGCGAACCCGAGCACAAGGAGATGAGAAATGAGGTGCGTTTTAGGAACCTTTCCCCATCACACGGTGTACCATTTTCTGGGTTTCTCATGGATGTTTTCGATGTAGGAAGATGCCCTTGAACCTCGAGATTTGGGACCCATGCGATGGGTACCACCCAGTATTACTTTAAAGGGTCTGCGTTTGCTCACCCAACCTCACCAAACCTCTCAGCCCCAAGAGTGTCCACCCTTATGTCTCATCCAGCTGTGGGTCTAGATATGGTCAATCCAGGTTCCATCACAGCCCCTGAACGAATTGTGTAAGAATTTCTCTCTCTTTCACTGTCTTTGTTTCATGGGTTTTTTAAAATAATTTATTTTTATAATGGGGTTTAGCTGCTTTTCACTGCTGTGTTTATGCCGCTTTACACCCACTTGACACACTAACAGAGAGATTTCAATACATAGGTTTTAAGATTATTACTAGTCAGATATATCCTTGTGTGGTGAATAGGGGGTGTTGAGTCCAGTTCTCTGAGCAAGGAGTCGGTCTTCTCTATTACATATTGGGTTTATGGAACGGTATCTCAGCTAATTTGAAACCCTTGTTTTATGTATCACCCCACCTCACCTTTCCTGTTAAGCAGCCATAGTGTGTTTTCTGCATGTGTGACTCTGTTCTGTTTTGGAATTCAGTTCAAGTGTAATGGTTTTTACTTTCCCTGTATAAGTGATATCTTATGAGAAGTGTCCTTTTCTGTGTGACTTATTTCACTTAGAATCGTCGTACCTAAATCCACTCATCATGCTGCTACTAGCCTTATGACATTGATTTCATGGCTGAGTGATATTCCATTGTACATAAGGACCACAACTTCTTTATCCATTTTTCTCTTTCCTGGGATATTTATGGTGGAATGAAGTGGAGGTCCTTGGCAACAGAGCAGCCCTAAACTTTGGTGTGCTTGTGTCTTGCTGATTTTTAATTTTCCCAATTTATACCCCCATGCGTGGAAGTGCCCTATGCGCTCTAAACTGTGTTTTTTAGATGTTTCAGGACACACCATACCCTTCTCAAGAGTGGCTGTTGGCAATTTACATCCCGCCCATCAGCGTAGCAAGGCTCCCATTTCTCCGTGGCCTGTCGTGCATTTCTGGTTTTGACACTTTTCTCAGCATGGCCCTTTTGACCGATGGGAAGCGAGACTTCTTTGTAGCACTGATTTGCCTTTCCAGGTTTCTTGGTTGGCCAAAAAGGGCGTATGCGTTTTTTCCTGAATATATTCAGGAAAAAACGCATACGCCCTTTTTGGCCAAGGGCCTCATTTTCAACGTTTTGCTGCTTTTCATGTGCTTTAAAGGCGATTCGAATCTACCTCCTGAAATCTGTTTCCTGCAATTCTGCCTTGATTTCAAATCCTCTTCTTTGCCTTCCCTCAATATATTTGTGGACGAGAGTTATCATTTATAACTCTGCAGGTTTGTGAATTGCAGTGCCCTGAAGCTCCATTTTACAACTCGCTTTTTGGGAGCTGGCCGTAAAAGCGCAGGATGGCCTCAGGCCCTGTTCTTGTTCCGGGGGGCAGCTGAGCCTGTGGAAAATTCTTCTTCCTGATGGGAAAATAGAGTGACCTGTGTCTCTCCCAATACCAAGAGCTAGTCTCTCATTGGTTCCCGGTCTTCCCGTTCATCCTCAGGACAAATTGCAACCTGTACGGAACAGGAGGTTAAAGGTGCTGATACTCCAAATAGGGAGATTGCTAGTAAAGTGGCTGGAATTGCGAACCCGAGCTCAAGGAGATGACAAATTAGGTGCGTTTTAGAAAGCTTTCCCCATCACACGGTGTACCATCTTCTGGGTTTCTCATGTATGTTTTCGATGTAGGAAGATGCCCTTGAACCTCGAGATTTGGCACCCATGCGATGGGTACCAGGCAGTATTACTTTAAAGGGTCTGCGTTTGCTCACCCAACCTCACCAAACCACTCAGGCCCAAGAGTGTCCACCCTTATGTCTCATCCAGCTGTAGGTCTAGATATGGTCAATCCAGGCTCCATCACAGCCCCTGAACGAATTGTGTAAGAATTTCTCTCTCTTTCACTGTCTTTGTTTCATGGGTTTTTAGAAGTAATTTATTTTTATAATGGGGTTTAGCTGCTTTTCACTGCTGTGTTTATGCCGCTTTACACCCACTTGACACACTAACAGAGAGATTTCAATACATAGGTTTTAAGATTATTACTAGTCAGATATATCCTTGTGTGGTGAATAGGGGGTGTTGAGTCCAGTTCTCTGAGCAAGGAGTAGGTCTTGTCTATTACATGTTGGGTTTATGGAACGGTATCTCAGGTAATTTGAAACCCTTGTTTTATGTATCACCCCACCTCACCTTTCCTGTTAAGCAGCCATAGTGTGTTTTCTGCATGTGTGACTCTGTTCTGTTTTGTAATTCAGTTCAAGTGTAATGGTTTTTGCTTTCCCTGTATAAGTGATATCTTATGAGAAGTGTCCTTTTCTGTGTGACTTATTTCACTTAGAATCGTTGTACCTAAATCCACTCATCATGCTGCTACTAGCCTTATGACATTAATTTCATGGCTGAGTGATATTCCATTGTACATAAGTACCACAACTTCTTTATCCATTTTTCTCTTTCCTGGGATATTTAAGGTGGAATGAAGTGGAGGTCCTTGGCAACAGAGCAGCCCTATACTTTGGTGTGCTTGTGTCTTGCTGATTTTTAATTTTCCCAATTTATACCCCCATGCGTGGGAGTGCCCTGTGCGCTCTAAGCTGTGTTTTTTAGATGTTTCAGGACACACCGTACCCTTCTCCAGCGTGGCTGTTGGCAATTTACATTCCGCCCATCAGCGTAGCAAGGCTCACATTTCTCCATGGCCTGTTCTGCATTTCTGGTTTTGACACTTTTCTCACCATGGCCCTTTTGACCGATGGGAAGCGAGACTTCTTTGTAGCGCTGATTTGCCTTTCCAGGTTGCTTGGCTGGCCAAAAAGGGCGTATGCGTTTTTTCCTGAATATATTCAGGAAAAAACGCATACGCCCTTTTTGGCCAAGGGCATCATTGTCAACGTTTTGCCGCTTTTCATGTGCTTTAAAGGCGATTCGAATCTACCTCCTGAAATCTGTTTCCTGCAATTCTGCCTTGATTTCAAATCCTCTTCTTTGCCTTCCCTCAATATATTTGTGGACGAGAGTTATCATTTATAACTCTGCAGGTTTGTGAATTGCAGTGCCCTGAAGCTCCATTTTACAACTCGCTTTTTTGGGAGCTGGCCGCAAAAGCGCAGGATGGCTTCAGGCCCTGTTCTGGTTCTGTGGGGCAGGCTGAGCCTGTGGATAATTCTTCTTCCTGATGGGATAATAGAGTGACCTGTGTCTGTCCCAGTACCAAGAGCTAGTCTCTCATTGGTTCCCGGTATTCCCGTTCATCCTCAGGACAAATTGCAACCTGTACGGAACAGGAGGTTAAAGGTGCTGATACTCCAAATAGGGAGATTGCTAGTAAAGTGGCTGGAATTGCGAACCCGAGCTCAAGGAGATGACAAATGAGGTGCGTTTTAGAAACCTTTCCCCATCACACGGTGTACCATCTTCTGGGTTTCTAATGCATGTTTTCGATGTAGGAAGATGCCCTTGAACCGGGAGATTTGGGACCCATGGGATGGGTACCACACAGTATTACTTTAAAGGGTCTGCGTTTGCTCACCCAACCTCACCAAACCTCTCAGCCCCAAGAGTGTCCACCCTTATGTCTCATCCAGCTGTGGGTCTAGATATGGTCAATCCGGGTTGCATCACAGCCCCTGAACGAATTGTGTAAGAATTTCTCTCTCTTTCTCTGTCTTTGTTTCATGGGTTTTTAAAAGTAATTTATGTTTATAATGGGGTTTAGCTGCTTTTCACTGCTGTGTTTATGCCGCTTTACACCCACTTGACACACTAACAGAGAGATTTCAATACATAGCTTTTAAGATTATTACTAGTCAGATATATCCTTGTGTGGTGAATAGGGGGTGTTGAGTCCAGTTCTCTGAGCAAGGAGTCGGTCTTGTCTATTACATATTGGGTTTATGGAACGGTATCTGAGCTAATTTGAAACCCTTGTTTTATGTATTACCCCACCTCACCTTCCCTGTTAAGCAGCCATAGTGTGTTTTCTGCATGTGTGACTCTGTTCTGTTTTGTTTTTCAGTTCAAGTGTAATGGTTTTTACTTTCCCTGTATAAGTGATATCTTATGAGAAGTGTCCTTTTCTGTGTGACTTATTTCACTTAGAATCGTCGTACCTAAATCCACTCATCATGCTGCTACTAGCCTTATGACATTGATTTCATGGCTGAGTGATATTCCATTGTACATAAGGACCACAACTTCTTTATCCATTTTTCTCTTTCCTGGGATATTTAAGGTGGAATGAAGTGGAGGTCCTTGGCAACAGAGCAGCCCTAAACTTTGGTGTGCTTGTGTCTTGCTGATTTTTAATTTTCCCAATTTATACCCCCATGCGTGGAAGTGCCCTATGCTCTCTCAGCTGTGTATTTTAGATGTTTCAGGACACACCGTACCATTCTCCAGAGTGGCTGTTGGCAATTTACATCCCGCCCATCAGTGTAGCAAGGCTCCCATTTCTCCATTGCCTGTCCTGCATTTCTGATTTTGACACTTTTTTCAGCATGGCCCTTTTGACCGATGGGAAGCGAGAGTTCTTTGTAGCGCTGATTTGACTTTCCAGGTTGCCTGGTTGGCCGAAAAGGGCGTATGCGTTTTTTCCTGAATATATTCAGAAAATAACGCATACGCCCTTTTTGGCCAACGGCATCATTTTCAACGTTTTGCCGCTTTTCATGTGCTTTAAAGGCGATTCGAATCTACCTCCTGAAATCTGTTTCCTGCAATTCTGCCTTGATTTCAAATCCTCTTGTTTGCCTTCCCTCAATATATTTGTGGACGAGAGTTATCATTTATAACTCTGCAGGTTTGTGAATTGCAGTGCCCTGAAGCTCCATTTTACAACTCGCTTTTTTGGGAGTTGGCCGCAAAAGCGCAGGATGGCTTCAGGCCCTGTTCTGGTTCCGGGGGGCAGGCTGAGCCTGTGGTTAATTCTTCTTCTTGATGGGAAAATAGAGTGACCTGTACCTGTCCCAACACCAAGAGCTAGTCTCTCATTGGTTCCCCATCTTCCTGTTCATCCTCAGGACAAATTGCAACCTGTACGGAACAGGAGGTTAAAGGTGCTGATGTTCCAAGTAGGGAGATTGCTAGTAAAGTGGCTGGAATGGCGAACCCGAGCACAAGGAGATGAGAAATGAGGTGCGTTTTAGAAACCTTTCCCCATCACACGGTGTACCATCGTCTGGGTTTCTCATGCATGTTTTCGATGTAGGAAGATGCCCTTGAACCTGGAGATTTGGGACCCATGGGATGGGTACCACGCAGTATTACTTTAAAGGGTCTGCGTTTGCTCACCCAACCTCATCAAACCTCTCAGCCCCAAGAGTGTCCAACTTTATGTCTCATCCATCTGTGGTTCTAGATATGGTCTATCCGGGTTGCATCACACCCCTGAACGAATTGTGTAAGAATTTCTCTCTCTTTCTCTGTCTTTGTTTCATGGGTTTTTAAAAGTAATTTATTTTTATCATGGGGTTTAGCTGCTTTTCACTGCTGTGTTTATGCCGCTTTACACCCACTTGACACACTAACAGAGAGATTTCAATACATAGGTTTTAAGATTATTACTATTCAGTTTCATTCTTGTGCGGTGAATATGGCGTGCTGAGTCCAGTTCTCTGATCAAGGAGTAGGTCTTGTCTGTAACATATTGGGTTTATGGAACGGTATCTCAGCTAATTTGAAACCCTTGTTTTATGTATCACCCCACCTCAACTTTCCCGTTAAGCAGCCATAGTGTGTTTCCTGCATGTGTGACTCTGTTCTGTTTTGTAAATCAGTTCAAGTGTAACGGTTTTTACATTCCCTCTATAAGTGATACCTTATGAGAAATGTCCCTTTCTGTGTGACTTATTTCACTTAGAATCGTCGTACCTAAATCCACTCATCATGCTGCTACTAGCCTCATGACATTGATTTCATGGCTGAGTGATTAAGGTATGTGTTAGGGTTACGGTAGGGGTTAGGGTTAGGGTACGCTTTTGGGTTAGGCTAGTTATTAAACCTATCCCACTCTCTAGATACACCTTTGCAGGTAAAGGAATATTATGTGGGGGTCCAGCCATGGAGAAGAATTTAGACACTAGGATAAGATAAGGAACACACCCATTATAAAGAAATCACATTAGGATTCTCTTGTTAAGCTGTTCCATAAAACACTAGTGCTTAGGAAATCTGTTAGAGGCAGAAGCAGTAAAGGGTAGCCTAGTGTTAGGGTTAGGCTTAGGGTTAGGTTTAGGGTACAGCATAGGGTATGGTTTCGGGGAGGGGTTCGGGTACGGCGTAGGGTATGGGTTAGGCTTAGGTTTAGGGTAAGTGTTAGGGTTAGGGCTCGGTTTAGGGTATGGGTTAGGATTAGGGCACCTGTTAGGGTTAGGGTAGGGGTTAGGGTTAGGGAACGCGTTAGGGTTAGGGTAGTTACTAAACATATCCCACTCTCTAGATAACCCTTTAGCACGTAAAGGAATATTATTTGGGGGTCCATCCATGGAGAAAAGTTTAGACACTAGTATAAGATAAGGAACACACCCATTATAAAGACATCACATTAGGATTCTCTTTTTAAGCTGTTCCTTAAAACATTAGTGCTTACGAAATCTATTGGAGGCAGAAACAGTCAAGGGTAGCCTAGGGTTAGGGTTAGGCTTAGGGTACGGATTAGGGTACGGCTTAGGGTACGGGTTCGGGAAGGGGTTCGGGTATGGCATAGTGTATGGGTTAGGGTTAGGGTTAGTGTTAGGGTTAGGGCTCGGTTTAGGGTAAGGGTTAGGATTAGGGTACGTGTTAGGCTTAGGGTAGGGGTTAGGGTTAGGGTACGCGTTAGGGTTAGGGTAGTTATTAAACCTATCCCCCTCTCTAGGTACCCCTTAGCACGTAAAGGAATATTATTTGGGGGTCCAGCCATGGAGAAGAGTTTAGACACTAGGATAAGATAAGGAAAACACCCATTATAAAGAAATCACATTAGAGTTCTCTTTTTAAGCTGTTCCTTAAAACACTAGTGCTTAGGAAATCTATTAGAGGCAGAAGTAGTCAAGGGTAGCCTAGGGTTAGGGTTAGGCTTAGGGTTAGCGTTAGGGTACGGATTAGGTTACGGGTTCGCGGAGGGGTTTGTGTATGGCATAGTGTATAGCTTAGGGTTAGGGTTAGGGTTAGTGTTAGGGTTAGGGCTCGGTTTAGGGTACGGGTTAGGATTAGGGTACTTGTTAGGCTTAGGGTAGAGGTTAGGGTTAGGGTACGCGTTAGGGTTAGGGTAGTTATTAAACCTATCCCACTCTCTAGATACCCCTTAGCACGTAAAGGAATATTATTTGGGGGTCCAGCCATGGAGAAGAGTTTAGACACTAAGATAAGATAAGGAACACACCCATTATAAAGAAATCACATTAGGATTCTCTTTTTAAGCTTTTCTTAAAACACTAGTGCTTAGGAAATCTATTGGAGGCCGAAGCAGTCAAGGGTAGCCTAGGGTTAGCGTTAGCGTTAGGGTATGGCTTAGGTTACAGGTTCGGGGAGGGGTTCGGGTACGGCGTAGTGTATGGGTTAGGGTTAGGGTTAGTGTTAGGGTTAGGGCTCGGTTTAGGGTACGGGTTAGGATTAGGGTACGTGTTAGGCTTAGGGTAGGGGTTAGGGTTAGGGTACGCGTTAGGGTTGGGGTAGTTATTAAACCTATACCACTCTCTAGATACCCCTTATCACGTAAAGGAATATTATTTGGGGGTCCAGCCATGGAGAAGAGTGTAGACACTAGGATAAGATAAGGAACAAACCCATTATAAAGAAATCACATTAGGATACTCTTTTTAAGCTGTTCTTAAAACACTAGTGCTTAGGAAATCTATTGGAGGCAGAAGCACTCAGGGGTAGCCGAGGTATAGGGTTGGGCTTAGGGTTAGGGTTAGGATACGGCTTACGTTACGTGTTCGGGGAGGGGTTCGGGTACAGCGTAGGGTAGGGGTTATGGTTATGGTTAGGGTTAGTGTTAGGGTTAGGGCTCGGTTTATGGTACGGGTTGGGATTAGGGTACGTGTTAGGGTTAGGGTAGGGGTTAGGGTTAGGTTAGGCGTTAGGGTTAGTTTACTTATTAAACCAATCCCACTCTCTAGCTACCCCTTATCACGTAAAGGAATATTATTTGGGTTTCCAGCCATGGAGAAGAGTATAGACACTAGGATAAGATAAGGAACACACCCATTATAAAGAAATCACATTAGGATTCTCTTTTTACGCTCCTCCTTAAAACACTAGTGCTTAGGAAATCTATTGGAGGCAGAAGCAGTCAAGGGTAGCCTAGGGTTAGGGTTAGGGTTAGGGTACGGCTTAGGTTACGGGTTCGGGGAGGGGTTCGGGTACGGCGTAGGGTATGGGTTAAGGTTAGGGTTAGGGTTAGTGTTAGGGTTAGGGCTCGGTTTAGGGTACGGGTTAGGATTAGCGTAGGTGTTAGGGTTAGGGTAGGGGTTAGAGTTAGGGTACGCGTTAGGGTTAGGGCAGTTATTAAACCTATCCCACTCTCTAGATACCCCTTAGCCCAAAAAGGAATATTATTTGGGGGTCCAGCCATTGAGAAGAGTTTAGACCCTAGGATAAAATAAGGAACACACCCATTATAAAGAAATCACATCAGGATACTCTTTCTAAGCTGTTCCTTAAAACACTAGTGCTTAGGAAATCTATTGGAGGCAGAAACAGTCAAGGGTAGCCTAGGGTTAGGTTTAGGCTTAGGGTACGGCTTAGGGTACGGCTTAGGGTACGGGTTCGGGGAGGGCTTCGGGTACGGCGTAGGGTATGGGTTAGGGTTAGGTTTAGGGTTAGTGTTAGGGTTAGTGCTCGGTTTAGGGTATTGGTTAGGATTAGGGTACGTGTTACTGTTAGGGTAGGGGTTAGAGTTAGGGTACGCGTTAGTGTTAGGGTAGTTATTAAACCTATCCCACTCTCTAGATACCCCTTAGCACGTAAAGGAATATTATTTGGAGGTCCAGCCATGGAGAAGAGTTTAGATACTAGATTAAGATAAGGAACACACCCATTATAAAGAAATCACATTAGGATTCTCTTTTTAAGCTGTTCCTTAAAACACTAGTGCTTAGGAAATCTATTGGAGGCAGAAGCAGTCAAGTGTACCTTAGGGTTAGGGTTAGGCTTAGGGTTAGGCTTGGGGTACGGCTTAGGGTACGGGTTTGGTGAGTGGTTCTTGTATCCGTAGGGTATGGGTTAGGGTTAGGTTTAGTGTTAGTTTTAGAGTTAGGGCTCGGTTTAGTATACGGGTTAGGATTAGGGTACATGTTAGGGTTAGGGTAGGGGTTAGGGTAAGGGTACGCGTTTGGGTTAGGGTAGTTATTAAACCTTTCCAACTCTCTAGATACCCCTTAGCACGTAAAGGAATATTATTTGGAGGTCCAGCCATGGAGAAGAGTTTAGACACTAGGATAAAATAAGGAACACACCCATTATAAAGAAATCACATCAGGATACTCTTTTTAAGCTGTTCCTTAAAACACTAGTGCTTAGGAAATCTATTGGAGGCAGAAGCAGTCAAGGGTAGCCTAGGATTAGGGTTAGGCTTAGGGTTAGGGTTAGGGTACGGCTTAGGTTACGGGTTCGGGGAGGAGTTCGGGTACGGCGTAGTGTATGGGTTAGGGTTAGGGTTAGGGTAAGTGTTAGGGTTAGGGCTCGGTTTAGGGTACGGTTTAGGATTAGTGTTCGTGTTAGGGTTAGGGTAGGGGTTAGGGTTAGGGTACGCGTTAGGGTTAGGGTAGTTATTAAACCTATCCCACTCTCTAGATACCCCTTAGCACGTAAAGGAATATTATTTGGGGGTCCAGCCATGGAGAAGAGTTTAGACACTAAGATAATATAAGGAACACACACATTATAAAGAAATCACATTAGGATTCTCTTTTTAAGCTGTTCCTTAAAACACTATTGCTTAGGAAATCTATTGGAGGCAGAAGCAGTCAAGGGTAGCCTAGGGTTAGGGTTAGGCTTTGGCTTAGGGTTAGGGTACGGCGTAGGGTACGGGTTCGGGGAGGGGTTCGGGTACGGTGTAGGGTATGGGTTAGGGTTAGGGTTAGGGTAAGTGTTAGGGATAGGGTTAGGGTTAGGGTTAGGTTTAGGGTTAGGTTTAGGGTTAGGGTTAGGCTTAGGGTTACGGATAGGTTACGGCTTAGGGTACGGGTTCGGGGAGGGGTTCGCGTACGGCGTAGGGTATGGGTTAGGGTTATGTTAAGGGTTAGGGTTAGGGTTAGGGCTCGGTTTAGGGTACGGGTTAGGATTAGGATACGTGTTAGGGTTAGGGTAGGGGATAGAGTTAGGGTACGCGTTATGGTTAGGGCATTTATTAAACCTATCCCACTCTCTAGATACCCCTTAGCACAAAAAGGAATATTATTTGGGGGTCCAGCCATTGAGAAGAGTTTAGACCCTAGGATAACATAAGGAACACACCCATTATAAAGAAATCACATCAGGATACTCTTTTTAAGCTGTACCTTAAAACACTAGTGCTTAGGAAATCTATTGGAGGCAGAAGCAGTCAAGGGTAGCCTAGGGTTAGGGTTATGCTTAGGGTTAGGTTTAGGGTTCGGCTTAGGGTATGGGTTCGGAGACGGGTTCGTGTACGGCATAGGGTATGGGTAAGGGATAGGGTTAGGGTTAGTGTTAGGGTTAGGGCTCGGTTTAGGGTACGGGTTAGGATTAGGGTAGGGGTTAGGGTTAGGGTACGCGTTAGGGTTAGGCTAGTTATTAAACCTATCCCACTCTGTAGATACCCCTTAGCACGTATAGGAATATTATTTGGGGGTCCAGCCATGGAGAAGAGTTTAGACACTAGAATAAGATAAGGAACACACCCATTATAAAGAAATGACATTAGAATTCTCTTTTTAAGCTGTTCCTTAAAACACTAGTGCTTAGGAAATCTATTGGAGGCAGAAGAAGTCAAGGGTAGCCTAGGGTTAGGGTTAGGCTTAGGGTTAGGTTTAGGGTACGGCTTACGGTACGGGTTCGGGGAGGGTTTCGAGTACGGCGTAGGGTTAGGGTTAGGGTTAGTGTTAGGGTTAGTGTTAGGTTTAGGGCTCGTTTTAGTGTACGGGTTAGTATTAGAGTACGTGTTACGGTTAGTGTAGGAGTTAGGGTTAGGGAACGCGTTAGGGTTAGCGTAGTCATTAAACCTATCACACACTCTAGATAACCCTTAGTACGTAAAGGAATATTATTTGTGGGCCAGCCATGGAGAAGAATTTAGACACTAGGATAAGATAAGGAACACACTCATTATAAAGAAATCATATTAGGATTCTCTTTTTAAGCTGGTCCTTAAAACACTAGTGCTTAGGAAATCTATTGGAGGCAGAAGCAGTCAAGGGTAGCCTAGGGTTAGGGTTAGGCTTAGGCTTAGGGTTACGGTACGGCTTAGGTTACGGGTTCGGGGAGGGCTTCGGGTACGGCGTAGTGTATGGGTTAGGGTTAGGGTTAGGGTTAGTGTTAGGGTTAGGGCTCGGTTTAGGGTACGCGTTAGGATTAGGGTACGAGCTAGGCTTAGGGTACGGGTTAGGGTTAGGGTACGCGTTAGGGTTAGGGTAGTTATTAAACCTATCCCACTCTCTAGATACCCCTTAGCACGTAAAGGAATATTATTTGTGGGTCTAGCCATGGAGAAGAGTTTAGACACTAGGATAAGATAAGGAACACACCCATTATAAAGAAATCACATTAGGATTCTCTTTTTAAGCTGTTCCTTAAAACACTAGTGCTTAGGAAATCTATTGGAGGCAGAAGCAGTCAAGGGTAGCCTAGGGTTAGGCTTAGGGTTAGGGTATGGCTTAGGTTACGGGTTCAGGGAGGGTTCGGGTACGGCGTAGTGTATGGGTTAGGGTTAGGGTTAGCGTTAGCGTTAGGGCTCGGTTTAGGGTACGGGTTAGTATTAGGGTATGTGTTAGTGTTAGGGTAGGGGTTAGGGTTAGGGTACGCGTTAGGTTTAGGGTAGTTATTAAACCTATCCCACTCTCTAGATACCGCTTAGCACGTAAAGGAATGTTATTTGGGGGTCCAGCCATGGAGAAGAGTTTAGACACTAGGATAAGATAAGGAACACACCCATTATAAAGAAATCACATTAGGATTCTCTTTTTAAGCTGTTCCTTAAAACACTAGTGCTTAGGAAATCTATTGGAGGCAGAAGCAGTCAAGGGTAGCCTAGGGTTAGGGTTAGGCTTTGGCTTAGGGTTAGGATACGGCTTAGGGTACGGGTTCGGGGAGGGGTTCGGGTACGGTGTAGGGTATGGGTTAGGGTTAGGGTTAGTGTAAGTGTTAGGGATAGGGCTCGGTTTAGGGTACGGTTTAGGATTAGGGTACGTGTTAGGGTTAGGTTACGGGTTACAGTTAGGGTACGCGTTAGGGTTAGGGCATTTATTAAACCTATCCCTCTCTCTAGATACCCCTTAGCACAAAAAGGAATATTATTTCGGGTTCCAGCCATTGAGAAGCGTTTAGACACTAGGATTAAATAAGGAACACACCCATTATAAAGAAATCACATCAGGATACTCTTTTTAAGCTGTTCCTTAAAACACTAGTGCTTAGGAAATCTATTGGAGGCAGAAGCAGTCAAGGGTAGCCTAGGGTTAGGTTTAGGCTTAGGGTACGGCTTAGGGTACGGGTTCTGGGAGAGCTTCGGGTACGGCGTAGGGTATGGGTTAGGGTTAGGGTTAGGGTTAGTGTTAGGGTAAGGGCTCGGTTTAGGGTATTGGTTAGGATTAGGGTACGTGTTAGGGTTAGGGTAGGGGTTAGGGTTAGGGTACGCGTTAGTGTTAGGGTAGTTATTAAAGCTATCCCATTCTCTAGATACCCCTTAGCACATAAGGAATATTATTTGGAGGTCCAGCCATGGAGAAGAGTTTAGACACTAGGATAAGATAAGGAACACACCCATTATAAAGAAATCACATTAGGATTCTATTTTTAAGCTGTTCCTTAAAACACTAGTGCTTAGGAAATCTATTGGAGGCAGAAGCAGTCAAGGGTAGCCTAGGGTTAGGGTTAGGCTTAGGGTACGGCTTAGGGTACGGGTTCGGGGAGGGCTTCGGGTACGGCGTAGGGTATGGGTTAGGGTTAGGGTTAGGGTTAGTGTTAGGGTTAGGGCTCAGTTTGGGGTACGGGTTAGGATTAGGGTACGTGTTAGGGTTAGGGTAGGGGTTAGGGTTAGGGTACGCGTTAGTGTTAGGGTAGTTATTAAAGCTATCCCACTCTCTAGATACCCCTTAGCACATAAAGGAATATTATTTGGAGGTCCAGCCATGGAGAAGAGTTTAGACACTAGGATAAGATAAGGAACACACCCATTATAAAGAAATCACATTAGGATTCTCTTTTTAAGCTGTTCCTTAAAACACTAGTGCTTAGGAAATCTATTGGAGGCAGAAGCATTCAAGGGTAGCCTAGGGTTAGGGTTAGGCTTAGGGTTAGGCTTAGGGTACGGCTTAGGGTACGGGTTCGGGGAGGGCTTCTGGTACGGCGTAGGGTATGGGTTAGGGTTAGGGTTAGGGTTAGTGTTAGGGTTAGGGCTCGGTTTAGGGTATTGGTTAGGATTAGGGTACGTGTTAGGGTTACGGTAGGGGTTAGGGTTAGGGTACGCGTTAGTGTTAGGGTAGTTATTAAACCTAACCCACTCTCTAGATACCCCTTAGCACGTAAAGGAATATTATTTGGAGGTCCAGCCATGGAGAAGAGTTTAGACACTAGGATAAGATAAGGAACACACCCATTATAAAGAAATCACATTAGGATTCTCTTTTTAAGCTGTTCCTTAAAACACTAGTGCTTAGGAAATCTATTGGAGGCAGAAGCAGTCAAGGGTAGCCTAGGGTTAGGGTTAGGCTTAGGGTACGGCTTAGCGTACGGCTTAGGGTACGGGTTCGGGGAGGGCTTCGGGTACGGCGTAGGGTATGGGTTAGGGTTAGGGTTAGGGTTAGTGTTAGGGTTAGGGCTCGGTTTAGGGTACGGGTTAGCATTAGGGTACATGTTAGGGTTAGGGTAGGGGTTAGGGTTAGGGTACGCGTTAGGGTTAGGGTAGTTATTAAACCTATCCCACTCTCTAGATACACCTTAGCACGTAAAGGAATATTATTTGGGGGTCCAGCCATGGAGAAGAGTTTAGACACTAGGATAAGATAAGGAACACACCCATTATAAAGAAATCACATTAGGATTCTCTTTTTAAGCTGTTCCTTAAAACACTAGTGCTTAGGAAATCTATTGGAGGCAGAAGCAGTCAAGGGTAGCCTAGGGTTAGGGTACGGCTTAGGGTACGGCTTAGGGTACGGATTAGGGTACGGGTTCGGGGAGGGCTTCGGGTATGTCGTAGGGTATGGGTTAGGGTTAGGGTTAGGGTTAGTGTTAGGGTTAGGGCTCGGTTTAGGGTATTGGTTAGGATTAGGGTACGTGTTAGGGTTAGGGTAGGGGTTAGGGTTAGGGTACGCGTTAGTGTTAGGGTAGTTATTAAAGCTATCCCACTCTCTAGATACCCCGTAGCACATAAGGAATATTATTTGGAGGTCCAGCCATGGAGAAGAGTTTAGACACTAGGATAAGATAAGGAACACACCCATTATAAAGAAATCACATTAGGATTCTCTTTTTAAGCTGTTCCTTAAAACACTAGTGCTTAGGAAATCTATTGGAGGCAGAAGCAGTCAAGGGAAGCCTAGGGTTAGGGTTAGGCTTAGGGTACGGCTTAGGGTACGGCATAGGGTATGGGTTCGGGGAGGGCTTCGGGTACGGCGTAGGGTATGGGTTAGGGTTAGGGTTCGGGTTAGTGTTAGGGTTAGGGCTCGGTTTAGGGTATTGGTTAGGATTAGGGTACGTGTTATGGTTAGGGTAGGGGTTAGGGTTAGGGTACGCGTTAGTGTTAGGGTAGTTATTAAAGCTATCCCACTCTCTAGATACCCCTTAGCACATAAAGGAATATTATTTGGAGGTCCAGCCATGGAGAAGAGTTTAGACACTAGGATAAGATAAGGAACACACCCATTATAAAGAAATCACATTAGGATTCTCTTTTTAAGCTGTTCCTTAAAACACTAGTGCTTAGGAAATCTATTGGAGGTAGAAGCATTCAAGGGTAGCCTAGGGTTAGGGTTAGGCTTAGGGTTAGGCTTAGGGTACGGCTTAGGGTACGGGTTCGGGGAGGGCTTCTGGTACGGCGTAGGGTATGGGTTAGGGTTAGGGTTAGGGTTAGTGTTAGGGTTAGGGCTCGGTTTAGGGTATTGGTTAGGATTAGGGTACGTGTTAGGGTTAGGGTAGGGGTTAGGGTTAGGGTACGCGTTAGTGTTAGGGTAGTTATTAAACCTAACCCACTCTCTAGATACCCCTTAGCACGTAAAGGAATATTATTTGGAGGTCCAGCCATGGAGAAGAGTTTAGACACTAGGATAAGATAAGGAACACACCCATTATAAAGAAATCACATTAGGATTCTCTTTTTAAGCTGTTCCTTAAAACACTAGTGCTTAGGAAATCTATTGGAGGCAGAAGCAGTCAAGGGTAGCCTAGGGTTAGGGTTAGGCTTAGGGTACGGCTTAGCGTACGGCTTAGGGTACGGGTTCGGGGAGGGCTTCGGGTACGGCGTAGGGTATGGGTTAGGGTTAGGGTTAGGGTTAGTGTTAGGGTTAGGGCTCGGTTTAGGGTACGGGTTAGCATTAGGGTACATGTTAGGGTTAGGGTAGGGGTTAGGGTTAGGGTACGCGTTAGGGTTAGGGTAGTTATTAAACCTATCCCACTCTCTAGATACACCTTAGCACGTAAAGGAATATTATTTGGGGGTCCAGCCATGGAGAAGAGTTTAGACACTAGGATAAGATAAGGAACACACCCATTATAAAGAAATCACATTAGGATTCTCTTTTTAAGCTGTTCCTTAAAACACTAGTGCTTAGGAAATCTATTGGAGGCAGAAGCAGTCAAGGGTAACCTAGGGTTAGGGTACGGCTTAGGGTACGGCTTAGGGTACGGGTTCGGGGAGGGCTTCGGGTACGGCGTAGGGTATGGGTTAGGGTTAGGGTTAGGGTTAGTGTTAGGGTTAGGGCTCGGTTTAGGGTATTGGTTAGGATTAGGGTACGTGTTAGTGTTAGGGTAGGGGTTAGGGTTAGGGTACGCGTTAGTGTTAGGGTAGTTATTAAACCTATCCCACTCCCTAGATACCGCTTAGCACGTAAAGGAATATTATTTGGAGGTCCAGCCATGCAGAAGAGTTTAGACACTTTGATAAGATAAGGAACACACCCATTATAAAGAAATCACATTAGGATTCTCTTTTTAAGCTGTTCCTTAAAACACTAGTGCTTAGGAAATCTATTGGAGGCAGAAGCAGTCAAGAGTAGCCTACGGTTAGGGTTAGGCTTGGGGTTAGGCTTAGTGTACGGCTTAGGGTACGGGTTCGGGGAGGGCTTCGGGTACGGCATAGGGTATGGGTTAGGGTTAGGGTTAGTGTTAGGGTTAGGGCTCCGTTTAGGGTACGTGTTAGGATTAGGGTACATGTTAGGGTTAGGGTAGGGGTTAGGGTTAGGGTACGCTTTAGGGTTAGGGTAGTTATTAAACCTATCCCACTCTCTAGATACACCTTAGCACGTCAAGGAATATTATTTGGGGGTCCAGCCATGGAGAAGAGTTTAGACACTAGGATAAGATAAGGAACACACCCATTATAAAGAAATCACAATAGGATTCTCTTTTTAAGCTGTTCCTTAAAACACTAGTGCTTAGGAAATCTATTGGAGGCAGAAGCAGTCAAGGGTAGCCTAGGGTTAGGGTACGGCTTAGGGTACGGCTTAGGGTACGGCTTAGGGTACGGGTTCGGGGAGGGCTTTGGGTATGTCGTAGGGTATGGGTTAGGGTTAGGGTTAGGGTTAGTGTTAGGGTTAGGGCTCGGTTTAGGGTATTGGTTAGGATTAGGGTACGTGTTAGGGTTAGGGTAGGGGTTAGGGTTAGGGTACGCGTTAGTGTTAGGGTAGTTATTAAAGCTATCCCACTCTCTAGATACCCCGTAGCACATAAGGAATATTATTTGGAGGTCCAGCCATGGAGAAGAGTTTAGACACTAGGATAAGATAAGGAACACACCCATTATAAAGAAATCACATTAGGATTCTCTTTTTAAGCTGTTCCTTAAAACACTAGTGCTTAGGAAATCTATTGGAGGCAGAAGCAGTCAAGGGAAGCCTAGGGTTAGGGTTAGGCTTAGGGTACGGCTTAGGGTACGGCATAGGGTATGGGTTCGGGGAGGGCTTCGGGTACGGCGTAGGGTATGGGTTAGGGTTAGGGTTAGGGTTAGTGTTAGGGTTAGGGCTCGGTTTAGGGTGTTGGTTAGGATTAGGGTACGTGTTATGGTTAGGGTAGGGGTTAGGGTTAGGGTACGCGTTAGTGTTAGGGTAGTTATTAAAGCTATCCCACTCTCTAGATACCCCTTAGCACATAAAGGAATATTATTTGGAGGTCCAGCCATGGAGAAGAGTTTAGACACTAGGATAAGATAAGGAACACACCCATTATAAAGAAATCACATTAGGATTCTCTTTTTAAGCTGTTCCTTAAAACACTAGTGCTTAGGAAATCTATTGGAGGTAGAAGCATTCAAGGGTAGCCTAGGGTTAGGGTTAGGCTTAGGGTTAGGCTTAGGGTACGGCTTAGGGTACGGGTTCGGGGAGGGCTTCTGGTACGGCGTAGGGTATGGGTTAGGGTTAGGGTTAGGGTTAGTGTTAGGGTTAGGGCTCGGTTTAGGGTATTGGTTAGGATTAGGGTACGTGTTAGGGTTAGGGTAGGGGTTAGGGTTAGGGTACGCGTTAGTGTTAGGGTAGTTATTAAACCTAACCCACTCTCTAGATACCCCTTAGCACGTAAAGGAATATTATTTGGAGGTCCAGCCATGGAGAAGAGTTTAGACACTAGGATAAGATAAGGAACACACCCATTATAAATAAATCACATTAGGATTCTCTTTTTAAGCTGTTCCTTAAAACACTAGTGCTTAGGAAATCTATTGGAGCCAGAAGCAGTCAAGGGTAGCCTAGGGTTAGGGTTAGGCTTAGGGTACGGCTTAGGGTACGGCTTAGGGTACGGGTTCGGGGAGGGCTTCGGGTACGGCGTAGGGTATGGGTTAGGGTTAGGGTTAGGGTTAGGGTTAGGGCTCGGTTTAGGGTACGGGTTAGGATTAGGGTATGTGTTAGGGTTAGGATAGGGGATAGGGTTAGGGTACGCGTTAGGTTTAGGGTAGTTATTAAATCTATCCCACTCTCTAGATACCCCTTAGCATGTAAAGGAATATTATTTGGGGGTCCAGCCATGGAGAAGAGTTTAGACACTAGGATAAGATAAGGAACACACCCATTATAAAGAAATCACATTAGGATTCTCTTTTTAAGCTGTTCCTTAAAACACTAGTGCTTAGGAAATCTATTGGAGGCAGAAGCAGTCAAGGGTAGCCTAGGGTTAGGGTTAGGCTTAGGGTTAGGCTTAGGGTACGGCTTAGGGTACGGGTTCGGGGAGGGCTTCGTGTACGGCGTAGGGTATGGGTTAGGGTTAGGGTTAGGGTTAGTGTTAGGGTTCGGGTTCGGTTTGGGGTACGGGTTAGGATTAGGGTACGTGTTAGGGTTAGGGTAGGGGATAGGGTTAGGGTACGCGTTAGGGTTAGGGTAGTTATTAAACCTATCCCACTCTCTAGATACCCCTTAGCACATAAAGGAATATTATTTGGAGGTCCAGCCATGGAGAAGAGTTTAGACACTAGGATAAGATAAGGAACACACCCATTATAAAGAAATCACATTAGGATTCTCTTTTTAAGCTGTTCCTTAAAACACTAGTGCTTAGGAAATCTATGGGAGGCAGAAGCAGTCAAGGGTAGCCTAGGGTTAGGGTTAGGCTTAGGGTACGGCTTAGGGTACGGCTTAGGGTACGGGTTCGGGGAGGGCTTCGGGTACGGCGTAGGGTATGGGTTAGGGTTAGGGTTAGGGTTTGTGTTAGGGTTAGGGCTCGGTTTGGGGTACGGGTTAGGATTAGGGTACGTGTTAGGGTTAGGGTAGGGGTTAGGGTTAGGTTACGCGTTAGTGTTAGGGTAGTTATTAAACCTAACCCACTCTCTAGATACCCCTTAGCACGTAAAGGAATATTATTTGGAGGTCCAGCCATGGAGAAGAGTTTAGACACTAGGATAAGATAAGGAACACACCCATTATAAAGAAATCACATTAGGATTCTCTTTTTAAGATGTTCCTTAAAACACTAGTGCTTAGGAAATCTATTGGAGGCAGAAGCATTCAAGGGTAGCCTAGGGTTAGGGTTAGGCTTAGGGTTACGCTTAGGGTACGGCTTAGGGTACGGGTTCGGGGAGGGCTTCTGGTACGGCGTAGGGTATGGGTTAGGTTTAGTGTTAGGGTTAGTGTTAGGGTTAGGGCTCGGTTTAGGTTATTGGTTAGGATTAGGGTACGTGTTAGGGTTAGGGTAGGGGTTAGGGTTAGGGTACGCGTTAGTGTTAGGGTAGTTATTAAACCTAACCCACTCTCTAGATACCCCTTAGCACGTAAAGGAATATTATTTGGAGGTCCAGCCATGGAGAAGAGTTTAGACACTAGGATAAGATAAGGAACACACCCATTATAAAGAAATCACATTAGGATTCTCTTTTTAAGCTGTTCCTTAAAACACTAGTGCTTAGGAAATCTATTGGAGGCAGAAGCAGTCAAGGGTAGCCTAGGGTTAGGGTTAGGCTTAGGGTACGGCTTAGGGTACGGCTTAGGGTACGGGTTCGGGGAGGGCTTCGGGTACGGCGTAGGGTATGGGTTAGGGTTAGGGTTAGGGTTAGTGTTAGGGTTAGAGCTCGGTTTGGGGTACGGTTTAGGATTAGGGTACGTGTTAGGGTTAGGGTAGGGGTTAGGGTTAGGTTACGCGTTAGTGTTAGGGTAGTTATTAAACCTAACCCACTCTCTAGATACCCCTTAGCACGTAAAGGGATATTATTTGGAGGTCCAGCCATGGAGAAGAGTTTAGACACTAGGATAAGATAAGGAACACACCCATTATAAAGAAATCACATTAGGATTCTCTTTTTAAGCTGTTCCTTAAAACACTAGTGCTTAGGAAATCTATTGGAGGCAGAAGCAGTCAAGGGTAGCCTAGGGTTAGGGTTAGGCTTAGGGTACGGGTTCGGGGAGGGCTTCGGGTACGGCGTAGGGTTTGGTTTAGGGTTAGGGTTAGGGTTAGTGTTAGGGTTAGAGCTCGGTTTGGGGTACGGGTTAGGATTAGGGTACGTGTTAGGGTTAGGGTAGGGGTTAGGGTTAGGTTACGCGTTAGTGTTAGGGTAGTTATTAAACCTAACCCACTCTCTAGATACCCCTTAGCACGTAAAGGAATATTATTTGGAGGTCCAGCCATGGAGAAGAGTTTAGACACTAGGATAAGATAAGGAACACACCCATTATAAAGAAATCACATTAGGATTCTCTTTTTAAGCTGTTCCTTAAAACACTAGTGCTTAGGAAATCTATTGGAGGCAGAAGCATTCAAGGGTAGCCTAGGGTTAGGGTTAGGCTTAGGGTTAGGCTTAGGGTACGGCTTAGGGTACGGGTTCGGGGAGGGCTTCGGTTATGGCGTAGGGTATGGGTTAGGGTTAGGGTTAGGGTTAGTGTTAGGGTTAGGGCTCGGTTTAGGGTATTGGTTAGGATTAGCGTACGTGTTATGGTTAGGGTAGGGGTTAGGGTTAGGGTACGCGTTAGTGTTAGGGTAGTTATTAAAGCTATCCCACTCTCTAGATACCCCTTAGCACGTAAAGGAATATTATTTGGAGGTCCAGCCATGGAGAAGAGTTTAGACACTAGGATAAGATAAGGAACACACCCATTATAAAGAAATCACATTAGGATTCTCTTTTTAAGTTGTTCCTTAAAACACTAGTGCTTAGGAAATCTATTGGAGGCAGAAGCAGTCAAGGGTAGCCTAGGGTTAGTGTTAGGCTTAGAGTACGGCTTAGGGTACGGCTTAGGGTACGGGTTCGGGGAGGGCTTCGGGTACGGCGTAGTGTATGGGTTAGGGTTAGGGTTAGGGTTAGTGTTAGGGTTAGGGCTCGGTTTAGGGTACGGGTTAGCATTAGGGTACATGTTAGGGTTAGGGTAGGGGTTAGGGTTAGGGTACGCGTTAGGGTTAGGGTAGTTATTAAAACTATCCCACTCTCTAGATACACCTTAGCACGTAAAGGAATATTATTTGGGGGTCCAGCCATGGAGAAGAGTTTAGACACTAGGATAAGATAAGAAACACACCCATTATAAAGAAATCACATTAGGATTATCTTTTTAAGCTGTTCCTTAAAACACTAGTGCTTAGGAAATCTATTGGAGGCAGAAGCAGTCAAGGGTAGCCTAGGGTTAGGGTTAGGCTTAGGGTACGGCTTAGCGTACGGCTTAGGGTACGGGTTCGGGGAGTGCTTCGGGTACGGCGTAAGTTATGGGTTAGGGTTAGGGTTAGGGTTAGTGTTAGGGTTAGGGCTCGGTTTAGGGTACGGTTTAGCATTAGGGTACATGTTAGGGTTAGGGTAGGGGTTAGGGTTAGGGTACGCGTTAGTGTTAGGGTAGTTATTAAAGCTATCCCATTCTCTAGATACCCCTTAGCACATAAGGAATATTATATGGAGGTCCAGCCATGGAGAAGAGTTTAGACACTAGGATAAGATAAGGAACACACCCATTATAAAGAAATCACATTAGGATTCTCTTTTTAAGCTGTTCCTTAAAACACTAGTGCTTAGCAAATCTATTGGAGGCAGAAGCAGTCAAGGGTAGCCTAGGGTTAGGGTTAGGCTTAGGGTACGGCTTAGGGTACGGCTTAGGGTACGGGTTCGGGGAGGGCTTCGGGTACGGCGTAGTGTATGGGTTAGGGTTAGGGTTAGGGTTAGTGTTAGGGTTAGGGCTCGGTTTAGGGTACGGGTTAGCATTAGGGTACATGTTAGGGTTAGGGTAGGGGTTAGGGTTAGGGTACGCGTTAGGGTTAGGGTAGTTATTAAACCCATCCCACTCTCTAGATACACCTTAGCACTTAAAGGAATATTATTTGGGGGTCCAGCCATGGAGAAGAGTTTAGACACTAGGATAAGATAAGGAACACACCCATTATAAAGAAATCACATTAGGATTCTCTTTTTAAGCTGTTCCTTAAAACACTAGTGCTTAGGAAATCTACTGGAGGCAGAAGCAGTCAAGGGTAGCCTAGGGTTAGGGTACGGCTTAGGGTACGGCTTAGGGTACGGGTTCGGGGAGGGCTTCGGGTACGGCGTAGGGTATGGGTTAGGGTTAGGGTTAGGGTTACTGTTAGGGTTAGGGCTCGGTTTAGGGTATTGGTTAGGATTAGGGTACGTGTTAGGGTTAGGGTAGGGGTTAGGGTTAGGGTACGCGTTAGTGTTAGGGTAGTTATTAAACCTAACCCACTCTCTAGATACCCCTTAGCACGTAAAGGAATATTATTTGGAGGTCCAGCCATGGAGAAGAGTTTAGACACTAGGATAAGATAAGGAACACACCCATTATAAAGAAATCACATTAGGATTCTCTTTTTAAGCTGTTCCTTAAAACACTAGTGCTTAGGAAATCTATTGGAGGCAGAAGCAGTCAAGGGTAGCCTAGGGTTAGGGTTAGGCTTAGGGTACGGGTTCGGGGAGGGCTTCGGGTACGGCGTAGGGTTTGGTTTAGGGTTAGGGTTAGGGTTAGTGTTAGGGTTAGAGCTCGGTTTGGGGTACGGGTTAGGATTAGGGTACGTGTTAGGGTTAGGGTAGGGGTTAGGGTTAGGTTACGCGTTAGTGTTAGGGTAGTTATTAAACCTAACCCACTCTCTAGATACCCCTTAGCACGTAAAGGAATATTATTTGGAGGTCCAGCCATGGAGAAGAGTTTAGACACTAGGATAAGATAAGGAACACACCCATTATAAAGAAATCACATTAGGATTCTCTTTTTAAGCTGTTCCTTAAAACACTAGTGCTTAGGAAATCTATTGGAGGCAGAAGCATTCAAGGGTAGCCTAGGGTTAGGGTTAGGCTTAGGGTTAGGCTTAGGGTACGGCTTAGGGTACGGGTTCGGGGAGGGCTTCGGTTATGGCGTAGGGTATGGGTTAGGGTTAGGGTTAGGGTTAGTGTTAGGGTTAGGGCTCGGTTTAGGGTATTGGTTAGGATTAGCGTACGTGTTATGGTTAGGGTAGGGGTTAGGGTTAGGGTACGCGTTAGTGTTAGGGTAGTTATTAAAGCTATCCCACTCTCTAGATACCCCTTAGCACGTAAAGGAATATTATTTGGAGGTCCAGCCATGGAGAAGAGTTTAGACACTAGGATAAGATAAGGAACACACCCATTATAAAGAAATCACATTAGGATTCTCTTTTTAAGTTGTTCCTTAAAACACTAGTGCTTAGGAAATCTATTGGAGGCAGAAGCAGTCAAGGGTAGCCTAGGGTTAGTGTTAGGCTTAGAGTACGGCTTAGGGTACGGCTTAGGGTACGGGTTCGGGGAGGGCTTCGGGTACGGCGTAGTGTATGGGTTAGGGTTAGGGTTAGGGTTAGTGTTAGGGTTAGGGCTCGGTTTAGGGTACGGGTTAGCATTAGGGTACATGTTAGGGTTAGGGTAGGGGTTAGGGTTAGGGTACGCGTTAGGGTTAGGGTAGTTATTAAAACTATCCCACTCTCTAGATACACCTTAGCACGTAAAGGAATATTATTTGGGGGTCCAGCCATGGAGAAGAGTTTAGACACTAGGATAAGATAAGGAACACACCCATTATAAAGAAATCACATTAGGATTATCTTTTTAAGCTGTTCCTTAAAACACTAGTGCTTAGGAAATCTATTGGAGGCAGAAGCAGTCAAGGGTAGCCTAGGGTTAGGGTTAGGCTTAGGGTACGGCTTAGCGTACGGCTTAGGGTACGGGTTCGGGGAGTGCTTCGGGTACGGCGTAAGTTATGGGTTAGGGTTAGGGTTAGGGTTAGTGTTAGGGTTAGGGCTCGGTTTAGGGTACGGTTTAGCATTAGGGTACATGTTAGGGTTAGGGTAGGGGTTAGGGTTAGGGTACGCGTTAGTGTTAGGGTAGTTATTAAAGCTATCCCATTCTCTAGATACCCCTTAGCACATAAGGAATATTATATGGAGGTCCAGCCATGGAGAAGAGTTTAGACACTAGGATAAGATAAGGAACACACCCATTATAAAGAAATCACATTAGGATTCTCTTTTTAAGCTGTTCCTTAAAACACTAGTGCTTAGCAAATCTATTGGAGGCAGAAGCAGTCAAGGGTAGCCTAGGGTTAGGGTTAGGCTTAGGGTACGGCTTAGGGTACGGCTTAGGGTACGGGTTCGGGGAGGGCTTCGGGTACGGCGTAGTGTATGGGTTAGGGTTAGGGTTAGGGTTAGTGTTAGGGTTAGGGCTCGGTTTAGGGTACGGGTTAGCATTAGGGTACATGTTAGGGTTAGGGTAGGGGTTAGGGTTAGGGTACGCGTTAGGGTTAGGGTAGTTATTAAACCTATCCCACTCTCTAGATACACCTTAGCACTTAAAGGAATATTATTTGGGGGTCCAGCCATGGAGAAGAGTTTAGACACTAGGATAAGATAAGGAACACACCCATTATAAAGAAATCACATTAGGATTCTCTTTTTAAGCTGTTCCTTAAAACACTAGTGCTTAGGAAATCTACTGGAGGCAGAAGCAGTCAAGGGTAGCCTAGGGTTAGGGTACGGCTTAGGGTACGGCTTAGGGTACGGGTTCGGGGAGGGCTTCGGGTACGGCGTAGGGTATGGGTTAGGGTTAGGGTTAGGGTTACTGTTAGGGTTAGGGCTCGGTTTAGGGTATTGGTTAGGATTAGGGTACGTGTTAGGGTTAGGGTAGGGGTTAGGGTTAGGGTACGCGTTAGTGTTAGGGTAGTTATTAAACCTAACCCACTCTCTAGATACCCCTTAGCACGTAAAGGAATATTATTTGGAGGTCCAGCCATGGAGAAGAGTTTAGACACTAGGATAAGATAAGGAACACACCCATTATAAAGAAATCACATTAGGATTCTCTTTTTAAGCTGTTCCTTAAAACACTAGTGCTTAGGAAATCTATTGGAGGCAGAAGCAGTCAAGGGTAGCCTAGGGTTAGGGTTAGGCTTAGAGTACGGCTTAGGGTACGGCTTAGGGTACGGGTTCGGGGAGGGCTTCGGGTACGGCATAGTGTATGGGTTAGGGTTAGGGTTAGGGTTAGTGTTAGGGTTAGGGCTCGGTTTAGGGTACGGTTTAGCATTAGGGTACATGTTAGGGTTAGGGTAGGGGTTAGGGTTAGGGTACGCGTTAGTGTTAGGGTAGTTATTAAAGCTATCCCATTCTCTAGATACCCCTTAGCACATAAGGAATATTATTTGGAGGTCCAGCCATGGAGAAGAGTTTAGACACTAGGATAAGATAAGGAACACACCCATTATAAAGAAATCACATTTTGATTCTCTTTTTAAGCTGTTCCTTAAAACACTAGTGCTTAGGAAATCTATTGGAGGCAGAAGCAGTCAAGGGTAGCCTAGGGTTAGGGTTAGGCTTAGGGTACGGCTTAGGGTACGGCTTAGGGTACGGGTTCGGGGAGGGCTTCGGGTACGGCGTAGGGTATGGGTTAGGGTTAGGGTTAGGGTTAGTGTTAGGGTTAGGGCTCGGTTTTGGGTACGGGTTAGGATTAGGGTACGTGTTAGGGTTAGGGTAGGGGTTAGGGTTAGGGTACGCGTTAGTGTTAGGGTAGTTATTAAAGCTATCCCACTCTCTAAATACCCCTTAGCACATAAAGGAATATTATTTGGAGGTCCAGCCATGGAGAAGAGTTTAGACACTAGGATAAGATAAGGAACACACCCATTATAAAGAAATCACATTAGGATTCTCTTTTTAAGCTGTTCCTTAAAACACTAGTGCTTAGGAAATCTATTGGAGGCAGAAGCATTCAAGGGTAGCCTAGGGTTAGGGTTAGGCTTAGGGTTAGGCTTAGGGTACGGCTTAGGGTACGGGTTCGGGGAGGGCTTCTGGTACGGCGTAGGGTATGGGTTAGGGTTAGGGTTAGGGTTAGTGTTAGGGTTAGGGCTCGGTTTAGGGTATTGGTTAGGATTAGGGTACGTGTTAGGGTTAGGGTAGGGGTTAGGGTTAGGGTACGCGTTAGTGTTAGGGTAGTTATTAAACCTAACCCACTCTCTAGATACCCCTTAGCACGTAAAGGAATATTATTTGGAGGTCCAGCCATGGAGAAGAGTTTAGACACTAGGATAAGATAAGGAACACACCCATTATAAAGAAATCACATTAGGATTCTCTTTTTAAGCTGTTCCTTAAAACACTAGTGCTTAGGAAATCTATTGGAGGCAGAAGCAGTCAAGGGTAGCCTAGGGTTAGGGTTAGGCTTAGGGTACGGCTTAGCGTACGGCTTAGGGTACGGGTTCGGGGAGGGCTTCGGGTACGGCGTAGGGTATGGGTTAGGGTTAGGGTTAGGGTTAGTGTTAGGGTTAGGGCTCGGATTAGGGTACGGGTTAGCATTAGGGTACATGTTAGGGTTAGGGTAGGGGTTAGGGTTAGGGTACGCGTTAGGGTTAGGGTAGTTATTAAACCTATCCCACTCTCTAGATACACCTTAGCACGTAAAGGAATATTATTTGGGGGTCCAGCCATGGAGAAGAGTTTAGACACTAGGAAAAGATAAGGAACACACCCATTATAAAGAAATCACATTAGGATTCTCTTTTTAAGCTGTTCCTTAAAACACTAGTGCTTAGGAAATCTATCGGAGGCAGAAGCAGTCAAGGGTAGCCTAGGGTTATGGTACGGCTTAGGGTACGGCTTAGGGTACGGGTTCGGGGAGGGCTTCGGGTACGGCGTAGGGTATGGGTTAGGGTTAGGGTTAGGGTTAGTGTTAGGGTTAGGGCTCGGTTTAGGGTATTGGTTAGGATTAGGGTACGTGTTAGTGTTAGGGTAGGGGTTAGGGTTAGGGTACGCGTTAGTGTTAGGGTAGTTATTAAACCTATCCCACTCCCTAGATACCGCTTAGCACGTAAAGGAATATTATTTGGAGGTCCAGCCATGCAGAAGAGTTTGGACACTTTGATAAGATAAGGAACACACCCATTATAAAGAAATCACATTAGGATTCTCTTTTTAAGCTGTTCCTTAAAACACTAGTGCTTAGGAAATCTATTGGAGGCAGAAGCAGTCAAGAGTAGCCTATGGTTAGGGTTAGGCTTGGGGTTAGGCTTAGGGTACGGCTTAGGGTACGGGTTTGGGGAGGGCTTCGGGTACGGCATAGGGTATGGGTTAGGGTTAGGGTTAGTGTTAGGGTTAGGGCTCCGTTTAGGGTACGTGTTAGGATTAGGGTACATGTTAGGGTTAGGGTAGGGGTTAGGGTTAGGGTACGCTTTAGGGTTAGGGTAGTTATTAAACCTATCCCACTCTCTAGATACACCTTAGCACGTCAAGGAATATTATTTGGGGGTCCAGCCATGGAGAAGAGTTTAGACACTAGGATAAGATAAGGAACACACCCATTATAAAGAAATCACAATAGGATTCTCTTTTTAAGCTGTTCCTTAAAACACTAGTGCTTAGGAAATCTATTGGAGGCAGAAGCAGTCAAGAGTAGCGTAGGGTTAGGGTACGGCTTAGAGTACGGCTTAGGGTACGGCTTAGGGTACGGGTTCGGGGAGGGCTTCGGGTATGTCGTAGGGTATTGGTTAGGGTTAGGGTTAGGGTTAGTGTTAGGGTTAGGGCTCGGTTTAGGGTATTGGTTAGGATTAGGGTACGTGTTAGGGTTAGGGTAGGGGTTAGGGTTAGGGTACGCGTTAGTGTTAGGGTAGTTATTAAAGCTATCCCACTCTCTAGATACCCCGTAGCACATAAGGAATATTATTTGGAGGTCCAGCCATGGAGAAGAGTTTAGACACTAGGATAAGATAAGGAACACACCCATTATAAAGAAATCACATTAGGATTCTCTTTTTAAGCTGTTCCTTAAAACACTAGTGCTTAGGAAATCTATTGGAGGCAGAAGCAGTCAAGGGTAGCCTAGGGTTAGGGTTAGGCTTAGAGTACGGCTTAGGGTACGGCTTAGGGTACGGGTTCGGGGAGGGCTTCGGGTACGGCATAGTGTATGGGTTAGGGTTAGGGTTAGGGTTAGTGTTAGGGTTAGGGCTCGGTTTAGGGTACGGTTTAGCATTAGGGTACATGTTAGGGTTAGGGTAGGGGTTAGGGTTAGGGTACGCGTTAGTGTTAGGGTAGTTATTAAAGCTATCCCATTCTCTAGATACCCCTTAGCACATAAGGAATATTATTTGGAGGTCCAGCCATGGAGAAGAGTTTAGACACTAGGATAAGATAAGGAACACACCCATTATAAAGAAATCACATTATGATTCTCTTTTTAAGCTGTTCCTTAAAACACTAGTGCTTAGGAAATCTATTGGAGGCAGAAGCAGTCAAGGGTAGCCTAGGGTTAGGGTTAGGCTTAGGGTACGGCTTAGGGTACGGCTTAGGGTACGGGTTCGGGGAGGGCTTCGGGTACGGCGTAGGGTATGGGTTAGGGTTAGGGTTAGGGTTAGTGTTAGGGTTAGGGCTCGGTTTTGGGTACGGGTTAGGATTAGGGTACGTGTTAGGGTTAGGGTAGGGGTTAGGGTTAGGGTACGCGTTAGTGTTAGGGTAGTTATTAAAGCTATCCCACTCTCTAGATACCCCTTAGCACATAAAGGAATATTATTTGGAGGTCCAGCCATGGAGAAGAGTTTAGACACTAGGATAAGATAAGGAACACACCCATTATAAAGAAATCACATTAGGATTCTCTTTTTAAGCTGTTCCTTAAAACACTAGTGCTTAGGAAATCTATTGGAGGCAGAAGCATTCAAGGGTAGCCTAGGGTTAGGGTTAGGCTTAGGGTTAGGCTTAGGGTACGGCTTAGGGTACGGGTTCGGGGAGGGCTTCTGGTTCGGCGTAGGGTATGGGTTAGGGTTAGGGTTAGGGTTAGTGTTAGGGTTAGGGCTCGGTTTAGGGTATTGGTTAGGATTAGGGTACGTGTTAGGGTTAGGGTAGGGGTTAGGGTTAGGGTACGCGTTAGTGTTAGGGTAGTTATTAAACCTAACCCACTCTCTAGATACCCCTTAGCACGTAAAGGAATATTATTTGGAGGTCCAGCCATGGAGAAGAGTTTAGACACTAGGATAAGATAAGGAACACACCCATTATAAAGAAATCACATTAGGATTCTCTTTTTAAGCTGTTCCTTAAAACACTAGTGCTTAGGAAATCTATTGGAGGCAGAAGCAGTCAAGGGTAGCCTAGGGTTAGGGTTAGGCTTAGGGTACGGCTTAGCGTACGGCTTAGGGTACGGGTTCGGGGAGGGCTTCGGGTACGGCGTAGGGTATGGGTTAGGGTTAGGGTTAGGGTTAGTGTTAGGGTTAGGGCTCGGTTTAGGGTACGGGTTAGCATTAGGGTACATGTTAGGGTTAGGGTAGGGGTTAGGGTTAGGGTACGCGTTAGGGTTAGGGTAGTTATTAAACCTATCCCACTCTCTAGATACACCTTAGCACGTAAAGGAATATTATTTGGGGGTCCAGCCATGGAGAAGAGTTTAGACACTAGGATAAGATAAGGAACACACCCATTATAAAGAAATCACATTAGGATTCTCTTTTTAAGCTGTTCCTTAAAACACTAGTGCTTAGGAAATCTATTGGAGGCAGAAGCAGTCAAGGGTAGCCTAGGGTTATGGTACGGCTTAGGGTACGGCTTAGGGTACGGGTTCGGGGAGGGCTTCGGGTACGGCGTAGGGTATGGGTTAGGGTTAGGGTTAGGGTTAGTGTTAGGGTTAGGGCTCGGTTTAGGGTATTGGTTAG
This sequence comes from Balaenoptera physalus, assembly GCF_965194825.1. Classification (NCBI taxonomy): domain Eukaryota; kingdom Metazoa; phylum Chordata; class Mammalia; order Artiodactyla; family Balaenopteridae; genus Balaenoptera; species Balaenoptera physalus. Next base: position 131,761 of record NW_028126413.1, on the reverse strand, counting down.
GATTAGGGTACGTGTTAGTGTTAGGGTAGGGGTTAGGGTTAGGGTACGCGTTAGTGTTAGGGTAGTTATTAAACCTATCCCACTCCCTAGATACCGCTTAGCACGTAAAGGAATATTATTTGGAGGTCCAGCCATGCAGAAGAGTTTAGACACTTTGATAAGATAAGGAACACACCCATTATAAAGAAATCACATTAGGATTCTCTTTTTAAGCTGTTCCTTAAAACACTAGTGCTTAGGAAATCTATTGGAGGCAGAAGCAGTCAAGAGTAGCCTATGGTTAGGGTTAGGCTTGGGGTTAGGCTTAGGGTACGGCTTAGGGTACGGGTTCGGGGAGGGCTTCGGGTACGGCATAGGGTATGGGTTAGGGTTAGGGTTAGTGTTAGGGTTAGGGCTCCGTTTAGGGTACGTGTTAGGATTAGGGTACATGTTAGGGTTAGGGTAGGGGTTAGGGTTAGGGTACGCTTTAGGGTTAGGGTAGTTATTAAACCTATCCCACTCTCTAGATACACCTTAGCACGTCAAGGAATATTATTTGGGGGTCCAGCCATGGAGAAGAGTTTAGACACTAGGATAAGATAAGGAACACACCCATTATAAAGAAATCACAATAGGATTCTCTTTTTAAGCTGTTCCTTAAAACACTAGTGCTTAGGAAATCTATTGGAGGCAGAAGCAGTCAAGGGTAGCGTAGGGTTAGGGTACGGCTTAGAGTACGGCTTAGGGTACGGCTTAGGGTACGGGTTCGGGGAGGGCTTCGGGTATGTCGTAGGGTATGGGTTAGGGTTAGGGTTAGGGTTAGTGTTAGGGTTAGGGCTCGGTTTAGGGTATTGGTTAGGATTAGGGTACGTGTTAGGGTTAGGGTAGGGGTTAGGGTTAGGGTACGCGTTAGTGTTAGGGTAGTTATTAATGCTATCCCACTCTCTAGATACCCCGTAGCACATAAGGAATATTATTTGGAGGTCCAGCCATGGAGAAGTGTTTAGACACTAGGATAAGATAAGGAACACACCCATTATAAAGAAATCACATTAGGATTCTCTTTTTAAGCTGTTCCTTAAAACACTAGTGCTTAGGAAATCTATTGGAGGCAGAAGCAGTCAAGGGAAGCCTAGGGTTAGGGTTAGGCTTAGGGTACGGCTTAGGGTACGGCGTAGGGTATGGGTTCGGGGAGGGCTTCGGGTACGGTGTAGGGTATGGGTTAGGGTTAGGGTTAGGGTTAGTGTTAGGGTTAGGGCTCGGTTTAGGGTATTGGTTAGGATTAGGGTACGTGTTATGGTTAGGGTAGGGGTTAGGGTTAGGGTACGCGTTAGTGTTAGGGTACTTATTAAAGCTATCCCACTCTCTAGATACCCCTTAGCACATAAAGGAATATTATTTGGAGGTCCAGCCATGGAGAAGAGTTTAGACACTAGGATAAGATAAGGAACACACCCATTATAAAGAAATCACATTAGGATTCTCTTTTTAAGCTGTTCCTTAAAACACTAGTGCTTAGAAAATCTATTGGAGGTAGAAGCATTCAAGGGTAGCCTAGGGTTAGGGTTAGGCTTAGGGTTAGGCTTAGGGTACGGCTTAGGATACGGGTTCGGGGAGGGCTTCTGGTACGGCGTAGGGTATGGGTTAGGGTTAGGGTTAGGGTTAGTGTTAGGGTTAGGGCTCGGTTTAGGGTATTGGTTAGGATTAGGGTACGTGTTAGGGTTAGGGTAGGGGTTAGGGTTAGGGTTCGCGTTAGTGTTAGGGTAGTTATTAAACCTAACCCACTCTCTAGATACCCCTTAGCACGTAAAGGAATATTATTTGGAGGTCCAGCCATGGAGAAGAGTTTAGACACTAGGATAAGATAAGGAACACACCCATTATAAAGAAATCACATTAGGATTCTCTTTTTAAGCTGTTCCTTAAAACACTAGTGCTTAGGAAATCTATTGGAGCCAGAAGCAGTCAAGGGTAGCCTAGGGTTAGGGTTAGGCTTAGGGTACGGCTTAGGGTACGGCTTAGGGTACGGGTTCGGGGAGGGCTTCGGGTATGGTGTAGGGTATGGGTTAGGGTTAGGGTTAGGGTTAGTGTTAGGGTTCGGGTTCGGTTTGGGGTACGGGTTAGGATTAGGGTACGTGTTAGGGTTAGGGTAGGGGATAGGGTTAGGGTACGCGTTAGGGTTAGGGTAGTTATTAAACCTATCCCACTCTCTAGATACCCCTTAGCACGTAAAGGAATATTATTTGGGGGTCCAGCCATGGAGAAGAGTTTAGACACTAGGATAAGATAAGGAACACACCCACTATAAAGAAATCACATTAGGATTCTCTTTTTAAGCTGTTCCTTAAAACACTAGTGCTTAGGAAATCTATTGGAGGCAGAAGCAGTCAAGGGTAGCCTAGGGTTAGGGTTAGGCTTAGGGTTAGGCTTAGGGTACGGCTTAGGGTATGGGTTCGGGGAGGGCTTCGGGTATGGTGTAGGGTATGGGTTAGGGTTAGGGTTAGGGTTAGTGTTAGGGTTCGGGTTCGGTTTGCGGTACGGGTTAGGATTAGGGTACGTGTTAGGGTTAGGGTAGGGGATAGGGTTAGGGTACGCGTTAGGGTTAGGGTAGTTATTAAACCTATCCCACTCTCTAGATACCCCTTAGCACGTAAAGGAATATTATTTGGGGGTCCAGCCATGGAGAAGTGTTTAGACACTAGGATAAGATAAGGAACACACCCACTATAAAGAAATCACATTAGGATTCTCTTTTTAAGCTGTTCCTTAAAACACTAGTGCTTAGGAAATCTATTGGAGGCAGAAGCAGTCAAGGGTAGCCTAGGGTTAGGGTTAGGCTTAGGGTTAGGCTTAGGGTACGGCTTAGGGTACGGGTTCGGGGAGGGCTTCTGGTACGGCGTAGGGTATGGGTTAGGGTTAGGGTTAGGGTTAGTGTTAGGGTTAGGGCTCGGTTTAGGGTATTGGTTAGGATTAGGGTACGTGTTAGGGTTAGGGTAGGGGTTAGGGTTAGGGCACGCGTTAGTGTTAGGGTAGTTATTAAACCTAACCCACTCTCTAGATACCCCTTAGCACGTAAAGGAATATTATTTGGAGGTCCAGCCATGGAGAAGAGTTTAGACACTAGGATAAGATAAGGAACACACCCATTATAAAGAAATCACATTAGGATTCTCTTTTTAAGCTGTTCCTTAAAACACTAGTGCTTAGGAAATCTATTGGAGGCAGAAGCAGTCAAGGGTAGCCTAGGGTTAGGGTTAGGCTTAGGGTACGGCTTAGGGTACGGCTTAGGGTACGGGTTCGGGGAGGGCTTCGGGTACGGCGTAGGGTATGGGTTAGGGTTAGGGTTAGGGTTAGTGTTAGGGTTAGAGCTCGGTTTGGGGTACGGGTTAGGATTAGGGTACGTGTTAGGGTTAGGGTAGGGGTTAGGGTTAGGTTACGCGTTAGTGTTAGGGTAGTTATTAAACCTAACCCACTCTCTAGATACCCCTTAGCACGTAAAGGAATATTATTTGGAGGTCCAGCCATGGAGAAGAGTTTAGACACTAGGATAAGATAAGGAACACACCCATTATAAAGAAATCACATTAGGATTCTCTTTTTAAGCTGTTCCTTAAAACACTAGTGCTTAGGAAATCTATTGGAGGCAGAAGCAGTCAAGGGTAGCCTAGGGTTAGGGTTAGGCTTAGGGTACGGCTTAGGGTACGGCTTAGGGTACGGGTTCGGGGAGGGCTTCGGGTACGGCGTAGGGTATGGGTTAGGGTTAGGGTTAGGGTTAGTGTTAGGGTTAGAGCTCGGTTTGGGGTACGGGTTAGGATTAGGGTACGTGTTAGGGTTAGGGTAGGGGTTAGGGTTAGGTTACGCGTTAGTGTTAGGGTAGTTATTAAACCTAACCCACTCTCTAGATACCCCTTAGCACGTCAAGGAATATTATTTGGAGGTCCAGCCATGGAGAAGAGTTTAGACACTAGGATAAGATAAGGAACACACCCATTATAAAGAAATCACATTAGGATTCTCTTTTTAAGCTGTTCCTTAAAACACTAGTGCTTAGGAAATCTATTGGAGGCAGAAGCATTCAAGGGTAGCCTAGGGTTAGGGTTAGGCTTAGGGTTAGGCTTAGGGTACGGCTTAGGGTACGGGTTCGGGGAGGGCTTCGGGTATGGCGTAGGGTATGGGTTAGGGTTAGGGTTAGGGTTAGTGTTAGGGTTAGGGCTCGGTTTAGGGTATTGGTTAGGATTAGGGTACGTGTTATGGTTAGGGTAGGGGTTAGGGTTAGGGTACGCGTTAGTGTTAGGGTAGTTATTAAAGCTATCCCACTCTCTAGATACCCCTTAGCACATAAGGAATATTATTTGGAGGTCCAGCCATGGAGAAGAGTTTAGACACTAGGATAAGATAAGGAACACACCCATTATAAAGAAATCACCTTAGGATTCTCTTTTTAAGCTGTTCCTTAAAACACTAGTGCTTAGGAAATCTATTGGAGGCAGAAGCAGTCAAGGGTAGCCTAGGGTTAGGGTTAGGCTTAGGGTACGGCTTAGGGTACGGCTTAGGGTACGGGTTCGGGGAGGGCTTCGGGTACGGCGTAGGGTATGGGTTAGGGTTAGGGTTAGGGTTAGTGTTAGGGTTAGAGCTCGGTTTGGGGTACGGGTTAGGATTAGGGTACGTGTTAGGGTTAGGGTAGGGGTTAGGGTTAGGTTACGCGTTAGTGTTAGGGTAGTTATTAAACCTAACCCACTCTCTAGATACCCCTTAGCACGTAAAGGAATATTATTTGGAGGTTCAGCCATGGAGAAGAGTTTAGACACTAGGATAAGATAAGGAACACACCCATTATAAAGAAATCACATTAGGATTCTCTTTTTAAGCTGTTCCTTAAAACACTAGTGCTTAGGAAATCTATTGGAGGCAGAAGCAGTCAAGGGTAGCCTAGGGTTAGGTTAGGCTTAGGGTACGGCTTAGGGTACGGCTTAGGGTACGGGTTCGGGGAGGGCTTCGGGTATGGCGTAGGGTATGGGTTAGGGTTAGGGTTAGGGTTAGTGTTAGGGTTAGGGCTCGGTTTAGGGTATTGGTTAGGATTAGGGTACGTGTTATGGTTAGGGTAGGGGTTAGGGTTAGGGTACGCGTTAGTGTTAGGGTAGTTATTCAAGCTATCCCACTCTCTAGATACCCCTTAGCACATAAGGAATATTATTTGGAGGTCCAGCCATGGAGAAGAGTTTAGACACTAGGATAAGATAAGGAACACACCCATTATAAAGAAATCACATTAGGATTCTCTTTTTAAGCTGTTCCTTAAAACACTAGTGCTTAGGAAATCTATTGGAGGCAGAAGCAGTCAAGGGTAGCCTAGGGTTAGGGTTAGGCTTAGGGTACGGCTTAGGGTACGGCTTAGGGTACGGGTTCGGGGAGGGCTTCGGGTACGGCGTAGCGTATGGGTTAGTGTTAGGGTTAGGGTTAGTGTTAGGGTTAGGGCTCGGTTTAGGGTACGGGTTAGGATTAGGGTACGTGTTAGGGTTAGGGTAGGGGATAGGGTTAGGGTACGCGTTAGGGTTAGGGTAGTTATTAAACCTATCCCACTCTCTAGATACCCCTTAGCACGTAAAGGAATATTATTTGGGGGTCCAGCCATGGAGAAGAGTTTAGACACTAGGATAAGATAAGGAACACACCCATTATAAAGAAATCACATTAGGATTCTCTTTTTAAGCTGTTCCTTAAAACACTAGTGCTTAGGAAATCTATTGGAGGAAGAAGCAGTCAAGGGTAGCCTAGGGTTAGGGTTAGGCTTAGGGTACGGCTTAGGGTACGGCTTAGGGTACGGGTTCGGGGAGGGCTTTGGGTACGGCGTAGGGTATGGGTTAGGGTTAGGGTTAGGGTTAGTGTTAGGGTTAGGGCTCGGTTTAAGGTACGGGTTAGGATTAGTGTACATGTTAGGGTTAGGGTAGGGTTTAGGGTTAGGGTACGCGTTAGGGTTAGGGTAGTTATTAAACCTATCCCACTCTCTAGATACACCTTAGCACGTAAAGGAATATTATTTGGGGGTCCAGCCATGGAGAAGAGTTTAGACACTAGGATAAGATAAGGAACACACCCATTATAAAGAAATCACAATAGGATTATCTTTTTAAGCTGTTCCTTAAAACACTAGTGCTTAGGAAATCTATTGGAGGCAGAAGCAGTCAAGGGTAGCCTAGGGTTAGGGTTATGCTTAGGGTTAGGGTTAGGGTTCGGCTTAGGGTATGGGTTCGGGGACGGGTTCGTGTACGGCATAGGGTATGGGTAAGGGTTAGGGTTAGGGTTAGTGTTAGGGTTAGGGCTCGGTTTAGGGTACGGGTTAGGATTAGGGTAGGGGTTAGGGTTAGGGTACGCGTTAGGGTTAGGCTAGTTATTAAACCTATCCCACTCTGTAGATACCCCTTAGCACGTATAGGAATATTATTTGGTGGTCCAGCCATGGAGAAGAGTTTAGACACTAGAATAAGATAAGGAACACACCCATTATAAAGAAATGACATTAGAATTCTCTTTTTAAGCTGTTCCTTAAAACACTAGTGCTTAGGAAATCTATTGGAGGCAGAAGCAGTCAAGGGTAGCCTAGGGTTAGGGTTAGGCTTAGGGTTAGGTTTAGGGTACGGCTTAGGGTACGGGTTCGGGGAGGGTTTCGAGTACGGCGTAGGGTTAGGGTTAGGGTTAGTGTTAGGGTACGGCTTAGGTTATGGGTTCGGGGAGGGTTTCTGGTATGGCGTAGTGTATGGGTTAGGGTTAGGGTTAGGGTTAGTGTTAGGGTTAGGGCTCGTTTTAGTGTACAGGTTAGTATTAGGGTACGTGTTAGGGTTAGGGTAGGAGTTAGGGTTAGGGTACGCGTTAGGTTTAGCATAGTTATTAAACCTATCCCATTCTCTAGATACCCCTTAGCACGTAAAGGAATATTATTTGGGGGTCCAGCCATGGAGAAGAGTTTAGACACTAGGATAAGATAAGGAACACACCCATTATAAAGAAATCACATTAGAATTCTCTTTTTAAGCTGTTCCTTAAAACACTAGTGCTTAGGAAATCTATTGGAGGCAGAAGCAGTCAAGGGTAGCCTAGGGTTAGGGTTAGGCTTAGGGTTAGGGTTAGGGTACGGCTTAGGTTATGGGTTCGGGGAGGGTTTCTGGTACGGCGTAGGGTATGGGTTAGGGTTAGGGTTAGGGTTAGAGTTAGGTTTAGGGCTCGTTTTAGTGTACGGGTTAGTATTAGGGTACGTGTTAGGGTTAGTGTAGGAGTTAGGGTTAGGGAACGCGTTAGGGTTAGCGTAGTTATTAAACCTATCCCACACTCTAGATAACCCTTAGCACGTAAAGGAATATTATTTGTGGGCCAGCCATGGAGAAGAATTTAGACACTAGGATAAGATAAGGAACACACTCATTATAAAGAAATCATATTAGGATTCTCTTTTTAAGCTGGTCCTTAAAACACTAGTGCTTAGGAAATCTATTGGAGGCAGAAGCAGTCAAGGGTAGCCTAGGGTTAGGTTTAGGCTTAGGGTACGGCTTAGCGTACGGCTTAGGGTACGGGTTCGGGGAGTGCTTCGGGTACGGCGTAAGGTATGGGTTAGGGTTAGGGTTAGGGTTAGTGTTAGGGTTACGGCTCGGTTTAGTATATTGGTTAGGATTAGGGTACGTGTTAGTGTTAGGGTAGGGGTTAGGGTTAGGGTACGCGTTAGTGTTAGGGTAGTTATTAAAACTATCCCACACTCTAGATACCCCTTAGCACGTAAAGGAATATTATTTGGAGGTCCAGCCATGGAGAAGAGTTTAGACACTAGGATAAGATAAGGAACACACCCATTATAAAGAAATCACATTAGGATTCTCTTTTTAAGCTGTTCCTTAAAACACTAGTGCTTAGGAAATCTATTGGAGGCAGAAGCAGTCAAGGGTAGCCTAGGGTTAGGGTTACGCTTAGGGTACGGCTTAGGGTACGGCTTAGGGTACGGGTTCGGGGAGGGCTTCGGGTACGGCGTAGGGTATGGGTTAGGGTTAGGGTTAGGGTTAGTGTTAGGGTTAGAGCTCGGTTTGGGGTACGGGTTAGGATTAGGGTAAGTGTTAGGGTTAGGGTAGGGGTTAGGGTTAGGTTACGCGTTAGTGTTAGGGTAGTTATTAAACCTAACCCACTCTCTAGATACCCCTTAGCACGTCAAGGAATATTATTTGGAGGTCCAGCCATGGAGAAGAGTTTAGACACTAGGATAAGATAAGGAACACACCCATTATAAAGAAATCACATTAGGATTCTCTTTTTAAGCTGTTCCTTAAAACACTAGTGCTTAGGAAATCTATTGGAGGCAGAAGCATTCAAGGGTAGCCTAGGGTTAGGGTTAGGCTTAGGGTTAGGCTTAGGGTACGGCTTAGGGTACGGGTTCGGGGAGGGCTTCGGGTATGGCGTAGGGTATGGGTTAGGGTTAGGGTTAGGGTTAGTGTTAGGGTTAGGGCTCGGTTTAGGGTATTGGTTAGGATTAGGGTACGTGTTATGGTTAGGGTAGGGGTTAGGGTTAGGGTACGCGTTAGTGTTAGGGTAGTTATTAAAGCTATCCCACTCTCTAGATACCCCTTAGCACATAAGGAATATTATTTGGAGGTCCAGCCATGGAGAAGAGTTTAGACACTAGGATAAGATAAGGAACACACCCATTATAAAGAAATCACATTAGGATTCTCTTTTTAAGCTGTTCCTTAAAACACTAGTGCTTAGGAAATCTATTGGAGGCAGAAGCAGTCAAGGGTAGCCTAGGGTTAGGGTTAGGCTTAGGGTACGGCTTAGGGTACGGCTTAGGGTACGGGTTCGGGGAGGGCTTCGGGTACGGCGTAGGGTATGGGTTAGGGTTAGGGTTAGGGTTAGTGTTAGGGTTAGAGCTCGGTTTGGGGTACGGGTTAGGATTAGGGTACGTGTTAGGGTTAGGGTAGGGGTTAGGGTTAGGTTACGCGTTAGTGTTAGGGTAGTTATTAAACCTAACCCACTCTCTAGATACCCCTTAGCACGTAAAGGAATATTATTTGGAGGTCCAGCCATGGAGAAGAGTTTAGACACTAGGATAAGATAAGGAACACACCCATTATAAAGAAATCACATTAGGATTCTCTTTTTAAGCTGTTCCTTAAAACACTAGTGCTTAGGAAATCTATTGGAGGCAGAAGCATTCAAGGGTAGCCTAGGGTTAGGGTTAGGCTTAGGGTACGGCTTAGGGTACGGCTTAGGGTACGGGTTCGGGGAGGGCTTCGGGTACGGCGTAGCGTATGGGTTAGTGTTAGGGTTAGGGTTAGTGTTAGGGTTAGGGCTCGGTTTAGGGTACGGGTTAGGATTAGGGTACGTGTTAGGGTTAGGGTAGGGGATAGGGTTAGGGTACGCGTTAGGTTTAGGGTAGTTATTAAACCTATCCCACTCTCTAGATACCCCTTAGCATGTAAAGGAATATTATTTGGGGGTCCAGCCATGGAGAAGAGTTTAGACACTAGGATAAGATAAGGAACACACCCATTATAAAGAAATCACATTAGGATTCTCTTTTTAAGCTGTTCCTTAAAACACTAGTGCTTAGGAAATCTATTGGAGGCAGAAGCAGTCAAGGGTAGCCTAGGGTTAGGGTTAGGCTTAGGGTTAGGCTTAGGGTACGGCTTAGGGTACGGGTTCGGTGAGGGCTTCGGGTACGGCGTAGGGTATGGGTTAGGGTTAGGGTTAGGGTTAGTGTTAGGGTTAGGGCTCGGTTTGGGGTACGGGTTAGGATTAGGGTACGTGTTAGGGTTAGGGTAGGGGATAGGGTTAGGGTACGCGTTAGGGTTAGGGTAGTTATTAAACCTATCCCACTCTCTAGATACCCCTTAGCACGTAAAGGAATATTATTTGGGGGTCCAGCCATGGAGAAGAGTTTAGACACTAGGATAAGATAAGGAACACACCCATTATAAAGAAATCACATTAGGATTCTCTTTTTAAGCTGTTCCTTAAAACACTAGTGCTTAGGAAATCTATTGGAGGAAGAAGCAGTCAAGGGTAGCCTAGGGTTAGGGTTAGGCTTAGGGTACGGCTTAGGGTACGGCTTAGGGTACGGGTTCGGGGAGGGCTTTGGGTACGGCGTAGGGTATGGGTTAGGGTTAGGGTTAGGGTTAGTGTTAGGGTTAGGGCTCGGTTTAAGGTACGGGTTAGGATTAGTGTACATGTTAGGGTTAGGGTAGGGTTTAGGGTTAGGGTACGCGTTAGGGTTAGGGTAGTTATTAAACCTATCCCACTCTCTAGATACACCTTAGCACGTAAAGGAATATTATTTGGGGGTCCAGCCATGGAGAAGAGTTTAGACACTAGAATAAGATAAGGAACACACCCATTATAAAGAAATGACATTAGAATTCTCTTTTTAAGCTGTTCCTTAAAACACTAGTGCTTAGGAAATCTATTGGAGGCAGAAGCAGTCAAGGGTAGCCTAGGGTTAGGGTTAGGCTTAGGGTACGGCTTAGGGTACGGCTTAGGGTACGGGTTCGGGGAGGGCTTCGGGTACGGCGTAGTGTATGGGTTAGGGTTAGGGTTAGGGTTAGTGTTAGGGTTAGGGCTCGGTTTAGGGTACGGGTTAGCATTAGGGTACATGTTAGGGTTAGGGTAGGGGTTAGGGTTAGGGTACGCGTTAGGGTTAGGGTAGTTATTAAACCCATCCCACTCTCTAGATACACCTTAGCACTTAAAGGAATATTATTTGGGGGTCCAGCCATGGAGAAGAGTTTAGACACTAGGATAAGATAAGGAACACACCCATTATAAAGAAATCACATTAGGATTCTCTTTTTAAGCTGTTCCTTAAAACACTAGTGCTTAGGAAATCTACTGGAGGCAGAAGCAGTCAAGGGTAGCCTAGGGTTAGGGTACGGCTTAGGGTACGGCTTAGGGTACGGGTTCGGGGAGGGCTTCGGGTACGGCGTAGGGTATGGGTTAGGGTTAGGGTTAGGGTTACTGTTAGGGTTAGGGCTCGGTTTAGGGTATTGGTTAGGATTAGGGTACGTGTTAGGGTTAGGGTAGGGGTTAGGGTTAGGGTACGCGTTAGTGTTAGGGTAGTTATTAAACCTAACCCACTCTCTAGATACCCCTTAGCACGTAAAGGAATATTATTTGGAGGTCCAGCCATGGAGAAGAGTTTAGACACTAGGATAAGATAAGGAACACACCCATTATAAAGAAATCACATTAGGATTCTCTTTTTAAGCTGTTCCTTAAAACACTAGTGCTTAGGAAATCTATTGGAGGCAGAAGCAGTCAAGGGTAGCCTAGGGTTAGGGTTAGGCTTAGGGTACGGGTTCGGGGAGGGCTTCGGGTACGGCGTAGGGTTTGGTTTAGGGTTAGGGTTAGGGTTAGTGTTAGGGTTAGAGCTCGGTTTGGGGTACGGGTTAGGATTAGGGTACGTGTTAGGGTTAGGGTAGGGGTTAGGGTTAGGTTACGCGTTAGTGTTAGGGTAGTTATTAAACCTAACCCACTCTCTAGATACCCCTTAGCACGTAAAGGAATATTATTTGGAGGTCCAGCCATGGAGAAGAGTTTAGACACTAGGATAAGATAAGGAACACACCCATTATAAAGAAATCACATTAGGATTCTCTTTTTAAGCTGTTCCTTAAAACACTAGTGCTTAGGAAATCTATTGGAGGCAGAAGCATTCAAGGGTAGCCTAGGGTTAGGGTTAGGCTTAGGGTTAGGCTTAGGGTACGGCTTAGGGTACGGGTTCGGGGAGGGCTTCGGTTATGGCGTAGGGTATGGGTTAGGGTTAGGGTTAGGGTTAGTGTTAGGGTTAGGGCTCGGTTTAGGGTATTGGTTAGGATTAGCGTACGTGTTATGGTTAGGGTAGGGGTTAGGGTTAGGGTACGCGTTAGTGTTAGGGTAGTTATTAAAGCTATCCCACTCTCTAGATACCCCTTAGCACGTAAAGGAATATTATTTGGAGGTCCAGCCATGGAGAAGAGTTTAGACACTAGGATAAGATAAGGAACACACCCATTATAAAGAAATCACATTAGGATTCTCTTTTTAAGTTGTTCCTTAAAACACTAGTGCTTAGGAAATCTATTGGAGGCAGAAGCAGTCAAGGGTAGCCTAGGGTTAGTGTTAGGCTTAGAGTACGGCTTAGGGTACGGCTTAGGGTACGGGTTCGGGGAGGGCTTCGGGTACGGCGTAGTGTATGGGTTAGGGTTAGGGTTAGGGTTAGTGTTAGGGTTAGGGCTCGGTTTAGGGTACGGGTTAGCATTAGGGTACATGTTAGGGTTAGGGTAGGGGTTAGGGTTAGGGTACGCGTTAGGGTTAGGGTAGTTATTAAAACTATCCCACTCTCTAGATACACCTTAGCACGTAAAGGAATATTATTTGGGGGTCCAGCCATGGAGAAGAGTTTAGACACTAGGATAAGATAAGGAACACACCCATTATAAAGAAATCACATTAGGATTATCTTTTTAAGCTGTTCCTTAAAACACTAGTGCTTAGGAAATCTATTGGAGGCAGAAGCAGTCAAGGGTAGCCTAGGGTTAGGGTTAGGCTTAGGGTACGGCTTAGCGTACGGCTTAGGGTACGGGTTCGGGGAGTGCTTCGGGTACGGCGTAAGTTATGGGTTAGGGTTAGGGTTAGGGTTAGTGTTAGGGTTAGGGCTCGGTTTAGGGTACGGTTTAGCATTAGGGTACATGTTAGGGTTAGGGTAGGGGTTAGGGTTAGGGTACGCGTTAGTGTTAGGGTAGTTATTAAAGCTATCCCATTCTCTAGATACCCCTTAGCACATAAGGAATATTATATGGAGGTCCAGCCATGGAGAAGAGTTTAGACACTAGGATAAGATAAGGAACACACCCATTATAAAGAAATCACATTAGGATTCTCTTTTTAAGCTGTTCCTTAAAACACTAGTGCTTAGCAAATCTATTGGAGGCAGAAGCAGTCAAGGGTAGCCTAGGGTTAGGGTTAGGCTTAGGGTACGGCTTAGGGTACGGCTTAGGGTACGGGTTCGGGGAGGGCTTCGGGTACGGCGTAGTGTATGGGTTAGGGTTAGGGTTAGGGTTAGTGTTAGGGTTAGGGCTCGGTTTAGGGTACGGGTTAGCATTAGGGTACATGTTAGGGTTAGGGTAGGGGTTAGGGTTAGGGTACGCGTTAGGGTTAGGGTAGTTATTAAACCTATCCCACTCTCTAGATACACCTTAGCACTTAAAGGAATATTATTTGGGGGTCCAGCCATGGAGAAGAGTTTAGACACTAGGATAAGATAAGGAACACACCCATTATAAAGAAATCACATTAGGATTCTCTTTTTAAGCTGTTCCTTAAAACACTAGTGCTTAGGAAATCTACTGGAGGCAGAAGCAGTCAAGGGTAGCCTAGGGTTAGGGTACGGCTTAGGGTACGGCTTAGGGTACGGGTTCGGGGAGGGCTTCGGGTACGGCGTAGGGTATGGGTTAGGGTTAGGGTTAGGGTTACTGTTAGGGTTAGGGCTCGGTTTAGGGTATTGGTTAGGATTAGGGTACGTGTTAGGGTTAGGGTAGGGGTTAGGGTTAGGGTACGCGTTAGTGTTAGGGTAGTTATTAAACCTAACCCACTCTCTAGATACCCCTTAGCACGTAAAGGAATATTATTTGGAGGTCCAGCCATGGAGAAGAGTTTAGACACTAGGATAAGATAAGGAACACACCCATTATAAAGAAATCACATTAGGATTCTCTTTTTAAGCTGTTCCTTAAAACACTAGTGCTTAGGAAATCTATTGGAGGCAGAAGCAGTCAAGGGTAGCCTAGGGTTAGGGTTAGGCTTAGAGTACGGCTTAGGGTACGGCTTAGGGTACGGGTTCGGGGAGGGCTTCGGGTACGGCATAGTGTATGGGTTAGGGTTAGGGTTAGGGTTAGTGTTAGGGTTAGGGCTCGGTTTAGGGTACGGTTTAGCATTAGGGTACATGTTAGGGTTAGGGTAGGGGTTAGGGTTAGGGTACGCGTTAGTGTTAGGGTAGTTATTAAAGCTATCCCATTCTCTAGATACCCCTTAGCACATAAGGAATATTATTTGGAGGTCCAGCCATGGAGAAGAGTTTAGACACTAGGATAAGATAAGGAACACACCCATTATAAAGAAATCACATTTTGATTCTCTTTTTAAGCTGTTCCTTAAAACACTAGTGCTTAGGAAATCTATTGGAGGCAGAAGCAGTCAAGGGTAGCCTAGGGTTAGGGTTAGGCTTAGGGTACGGCTTAGGGTACGGCTTAGGGTACGGGTTCGGGGAGGGCTTCGGGTACGGCGTAGGGTATGGGTTAGGGTTAGGGTTAGGGTTAGTGTTAGGGTTAGGGCTCGGTTTTGGGTACGGGTTAGGATTAGGGTACGTGTTAGGGTTAGGGTAGGGGTTAGGGTTAGGGTACGCGTTAGTGTTAGGGTAGTTATTAAAGCTATCCCACTCTCTAAATACCCCTTAGCACATAAAGGAATATTATTTGGAGGTCCAGCCATGGAGAAGAGTTTAGACACTAGGATAAGATAAGGAACACACCCATTATAAAGAAATCACATTAGGATTCTCTTTTTAAGCTGTTCCTTAAAACACTAGTGCTTAGGAAATCTATTGGAGGCAGAAGCATTCAAGGGTAGCCTAGGGTTAGGGTTAGGCTTAGGGTTAGGCTTAGGGTACGGCTTAGGGTACGGGTTCGGGGAGGGCTTCTGGTACGGCGTAGGGTATGGGTTAGGGTTAGGGTTAGGGTTAGTGTTAGGGTTAGGGCTCGGTTTAGGGTATTGGTTAGGATTAGGGTACGTGTTAGGGTTAGGGTAGGGGTTAGGGTTAGGGTACGCGTTAGTGTTAGGGTAGTTATTAAACCTAACCCACTCTCTAGATACCCCTTAGCACGTAAAGGAATATTATTTGGAGGTCCAGCCATGGAGAAGAGTTTAGACACTAGGATAAGATAAGGAACACACCCATTATAAAGAAATCACATTAGGATTCTCTTTTTAAGCTGTTCCTTAAAACACTAGTGCTTAGGAAATCTATTGGAGGCAGAAGCAGTCAAGGGTAGCCTAGGGTTAGGGTTAGGCTTAGGGTACGGCTTAGCGTACGGCTTAGGGTACGGGTTCGGGGAGGGCTTCGGGTACGGCGTAGGGTATGGGTTAGGGTTAGGGTTAGGGTTAGTGTTAGGGTTAGGGCTCGGATTAGGGTACGGGTTAGCATTAGGGTACATGTTAGGGTTAGGGTAGGGGTTAGGGTTAGGGTACGCGTTAGGGTTAGGGTAGTTATTAAACCTATCCCACTCTCTAGATACACCTTAGCACGTAAAGGAATATTATTTGGGGGTCCAGCCATGGAGAAGAGTTTAGACACTAGGAAAAGATAAGGAACACACCCATTATAAAGAAATCACATTAGGATTCTCTTTTTAAGCTGTTCCTTAAAACACTAGTGCTTAGGAAATCTATCGGAGGCAGAAGCA
This sequence comes from Balaenoptera physalus, assembly GCF_965194825.1. Classification (NCBI taxonomy): domain Eukaryota; kingdom Metazoa; phylum Chordata; class Mammalia; order Artiodactyla; family Balaenopteridae; genus Balaenoptera; species Balaenoptera physalus. The sequence goes on along the minus strand of NW_028126413.1, from coordinate 116,315 downwards.
GTCAAGGGTAGCCTAGGGTTATGGTACGGCTTAGGGTACGGCTTAGGGTACGGGTTCGGGGAGGGCTTCGGGTACGGCGTAGGGTATGGGTTAGGGTTAGGGTTAGGGTTAGTGTTAGGGTTAGGGCTCGGTTTAGGGTATTGGTTAGGATTAGGGTACGTGTTAGTGTTAGGGTAGGGGTTAGGGTTAGGGTACGCGTTAGTGTTAGGGTAGTTATTAAACCTATCCCACTCCCTAGATACCGCTTAGCACGTAAAGGAATATTATTTGGAGGTCCAGCCATGCAGAAGAGTTTGGACACTTTGATAAGATAAGGAACACACCCATTATAAAGAAATCACATTAGGATTCTCTTTTTAAGCTGTTCCTTAAAACACTAGTGCTTAGGAAATCTATTGGAGGCAGAAGCAGTCAAGAGTAGCCTATGGTTAGGGTTAGGCTTGGGGTTAGGCTTAGGGTACGGCTTAGGGTACGGGTTTGGGGAGGGCTTCGGGTACGGCATAGGGTATGGGTTAGGGTTAGGGTTAGTGTTAGGGTTAGGGCTCCGTTTAGGGTACGTGTTAGGATTAGGGTACATGTTAGGGTTAGGGTAGGGGTTAGGGTTAGGGTACGCTTTAGGGTTAGGGTAGTTATTAAACCTATCCCACTCTCTAGATACACCTTAGCACGTCAAGGAATATTATTTGGGGGTCCAGCCATGGAGAAGAGTTTAGACACTAGGATAAGATAAGGAACACACCCATTATAAAGAAATCACAATAGGATTCTCTTTTTAAGCTGTTCCTTAAAACACTAGTGCTTAGGAAATCTATTGGAGGCAGAAGCAGTCAAGAGTAGCGTAGGGTTAGGGTACGGCTTAGAGTACGGCTTAGGGTACGGCTTAGGGTACGGGTTCGGGGAGGGCTTCGGGTATGTCGTAGGGTATTGGTTAGGGTTAGGGTTAGGGTTAGTGTTAGGGTTAGGGCTCGGTTTAGGGTATTGGTTAGGATTAGGGTACGTGTTAGGGTTAGGGTAGGGGTTAGGGTTAGGGTACGCGTTAGTGTTAGGGTAGTTATTAAAGCTATCCCACTCTCTAGATACCCCGTAGCACATAAGGAATATTATTTGGAGGTCCAGCCATGGAGAAGAGTTTAGACACTAGGATAAGATAAGGAACACACCCATTATAAAGAAATCACATTAGGATTCTCTTTTTAAGCTGTTCCTTAAAACACTAGTGCTTAGGAAATCTATTGGAGGCAGAAGCAGTCAAGGGTAGCCTAGGGTTAGGGTTAGGCTTAGAGTACGGCTTAGGGTACGGCTTAGGGTACGGGTTCGGGGAGGGCTTCGGGTACGGCATAGTGTATGGGTTAGGGTTAGGGTTAGGGTTAGTGTTAGGGTTAGGGCTCGGTTTAGGGTACGGTTTAGCATTAGGGTACATGTTAGGGTTAGGGTAGGGGTTAGGGTTAGGGTACGCGTTAGTGTTAGGGTAGTTATTAAAGCTATCCCATTCTCTAGATACCCCTTAGCACATAAGGAATATTATTTGGAGGTCCAGCCATGGAGAAGAGTTTAGACACTAGGATAAGATAAGGAACACACCCATTATAAAGAAATCACATTATGATTCTCTTTTTAAGCTGTTCCTTAAAACACTAGTGCTTAGGAAATCTATTGGAGGCAGAAGCAGTCAAGGGTAGCCTAGGGTTAGGGTTAGGCTTAGGGTACGGCTTAGGGTACGGCTTAGGGTACGGGTTCGGGGAGGGCTTCGGGTACGGCGTAGGGTATGGGTTAGGGTTAGGGTTAGGGTTAGTGTTAGGGTTAGGGCTCGGTTTTGGGTACGGGTTAGGATTAGGGTACGTGTTAGGGTTAGGGTAGGGGTTAGGGTTAGGGTACGCGTTAGTGTTAGGGTAGTTATTAAAGCTATCCCACTCTCTAGATACCCCTTAGCACATAAAGGAATATTATTTGGAGGTCCAGCCATGGAGAAGAGTTTAGACACTAGGATAAGATAAGGAACACACCCATTATAAAGAAATCACATTAGGATTCTCTTTTTAAGCTGTTCCTTAAAACACTAGTGCTTAGGAAATCTATTGGAGGCAGAAGCATTCAAGGGTAGCCTAGGGTTAGGGTTAGGCTTAGGGTTAGGCTTAGGGTACGGCTTAGGGTACGGGTTCGGGGAGGGCTTCTGGTTCGGCGTAGGGTATGGGTTAGGGTTAGGGTTAGGGTTAGTGTTAGGGTTAGGGCTCGGTTTAGGGTATTGGTTAGGATTAGGGTACGTGTTAGGGTTAGGGTAGGGGTTAGGGTTAGGGTACGCGTTAGTGTTAGGGTAGTTATTAAACCTAACCCACTCTCTAGATACCCCTTAGCACGTAAAGGAATATTATTTGGAGGTCCAGCCATGGAGAAGAGTTTAGACACTAGGATAAGATAAGGAACACACCCATTATAAAGAAATCACATTAGGATTCTCTTTTTAAGCTGTTCCTTAAAACACTAGTGCTTAGGAAATCTATTGGAGGCAGAAGCAGTCAAGGGTAGCCTAGGGTTAGGGTTAGGCTTAGGGTACGGCTTAGCGTACGGCTTAGGGTACGGGTTCGGGGAGGGCTTCGGGTACGGCGTAGGGTATGGGTTAGGGTTAGGGTTAGGGTTAGTGTTAGGGTTAGGGCTCGGTTTAGGGTACGGGTTAGCATTAGGGTACATGTTAGGGTTAGGGTAGGGGTTAGGGTTAGGGTACGCGTTAGGGTTAGGGTAGTTATTAAACCTATCCCACTCTCTAGATACACCTTAGCACGTAAAGGAATATTATTTGGGGGTCCAGCCATGGAGAAGAGTTTAGACACTAGGATAAGATAAGGAACACACCCATTATAAAGAAATCACATTAGGATTCTCTTTTTAAGCTGTTCCTTAAAACACTAGTGCTTAGGAAATCTATTGGAGGCAGAAGCAGTCAAGGGTAGCCTAGGGTTATGGTACGGCTTAGGGTACGGCTTAGGGTACGGGTTCGGGGAGGGCTTCGGGTACGGCGTAGGGTATGGGTTAGGGTTAGGGTTAGGGTTAGTGTTAGGGTTAGGGCTCGGTTTAGGGTATTGGTTAGGATTAGGGTACGTGTTAGTGTTAGGGTAGGGGTTAGGGTTAGGGTACGCGTTAGTGTTAGGGTAGTTATTAAACCTATCCCACTCCCTAGATACCGCTTAGCACGTAAAGGAATATTATTTGGAGGTCCAGCCATGCAGAAGAGTTTAGACACTTTGATAAGATAAGGAACACACCCATTATAAAGAAATCACATTAGGATTCTCTTTTTAAGCTGTTCCTTAAAACACTAGTGCTTAGGAAATCTATTGGAGGCAGAAGCAGTCAAGAGTAGCCTATGGTTAGGGTTAGGCTTGGGGTTAGGCTTAGGGTACGGCTTAGGGTACGGGTTCGGGGAGGGCTTCGGGTACGGCATAGGGTATGGGTTAGGGTTAGGGTTAGTGTTAGGGTTAGGGCTCCGTTTAGGGTACGTGTTAGGATTAGGGTACATGTTAGGGTTAGGGTAGGGGTTAGGGTTAGGGTACGCTTTAGGGTTAGGGTAGTTATTAAACCTATCCCACTCTCTAGATACACCTTAGCACGTCAAGGAATATTATTTGGGGGTCCAGCCATGGAGAAGAGTTTAGACACTAGGATAAGATAAGGAACACACCCATTATAAAGAAATCACAATAGGATTCTCTTTTTAAGCTGTTCCTTAAAACACTAGTGCTTAGGAAATCTATTGGAGGCAGAAGCAGTCAAGGGTAGCGTAGGGTTAGGGTACGGCTTAGAGTACGGCTTAGGGTACGGCTTAGGGTACGGGTTCGGGGAGGGCTTCGGGTATGTCGTAGGGTATGGGTTAGGGTTAGGGTTAGGGTTAGTGTTAGGGTTAGGGCTCGGTTTAGGGTATTGGTTAGGATTAGGGTACGTGTTAGGGTTAGGGTAGGGGTTAGGGTTAGGGTACGCGTTAGTGTTAGGGTAGTTATTAATGCTATCCCACTCTCTAGATACCCCGTAGCACATAAGGAATATTATTTGGAGGTCCAGCCATGGAGAAGAGTTTAGACACTAGGATAAGATAAGGAACACACCCATTATAAAGAAATCACATTAGGATTCTCTTTTTAAGCTGTTCCTTAAAACACTAGTGCTTAGGAAATCTATTGGAGGCAGAAGCAGTCAAGGGAAGCCTAGGGTTAGGGTTAGGCTTAGGGTACGGCTTAGGGTACGGCGTAGGGTATGGGTTCGGGGAGGGCTTCGGGTACGGTGTAGGGTATGGGTTAGGGTTAGGGTTAGGGTTAGTGTTAGGGTTAGGGCTCGGTTTAGGGTATTGGTTAGGATTAGGGTACGTGTTATGGTTAGGGTAGGGGTTAGGGTTAGGGTACGCGTTAGTGTTAGGGTACTTATTAAAGCTATCCCACTCTCTAGATACCCCTTAGCACATAAAGGAATATTATTTGGAGGTCCAGCCATGGAGAAGAGTTTAGACACTAGGATAAGATAAGGAACACACCCATTATAAAGAAATCACATTAGGATTCTCTTTTTAAGCTGTTCCTTAAAACACTAGTGCTTAGAAAATCTATTGGAGGTAGAAGCATTCAAGGGTAGCCTAGGGTTAGGGTTAGGCTTAGGGTTAGGCTTAGGGTACGGCTTAGGATACGGGTTCGGGGAGGGCTTCTGGTACGGCGTAGGGTATGGGTTAGGGTTAGGGTTAGGGTTAGTGTTAGGGTTAGGGCTCGGTTTAGGGTATTGGTTAGGATTAGGGTACGTGTTAGGGTTAGGGTAGGGGTTAGGGTTAGGGTTCGCGTTAGTGTTAGGGTAGTTATTAAACCTAACCCACTCTCTAGATACCCCTTAGCACGTAAAGGAATATTATTTGGAGGTCCAGCCATGGAGAAGAGTTTAGACACTAGGATAAGATAAGGAACACACCCATTATAAAGAAATCACATTAGGATTCTCTTTTTAAGCTGTTCCTTAAAACACTAGTGCTTAGGAAATCTATTGGAGCCAGAAGCAGTCAAGGGTAGCCTAGGGTTAGGGTTAGGCTTAGGGTACGGCTTAGGGTACGGCTTAGGGTACGGGTTCGGGGAGGGCTTCGGGTATGGTGTAGGGTATGGGTTAGGGTTAGGGTTAGGGTTAGTGTTAGGGTTCGGGTTCGGTTTGGGGTACGGGTTAGGATTAGGGTACGTGTTAGGGTTAGGGTAGGGGATAGGGTTAGGGTACGCGTTAGGGTTAGGGTAGTTATTAAACCTATCCCACTCTCTAGATACCCCTTAGCACGTAAAGGAATATTATTTGGGGGTCCAGCCATGGAGAAGAGTTTAGACACTAGGATAAGATAAGGAACACACCCACTATAAAGAAATCACATTAGGATTCTCTTTTTAAGCTGTTCCTTAAAACACTAGTGCTTAGGAAATCTATTGGAGGCAGAAGCAGTCAAGGGTAGCCTAGGGTTAGGGTTAGGCTTAGGGTTAGGCTTAGGGTACGGCTTAGGGTATGGGTTCGGGGAGGGCTTCGGGTATGGTGTAGGGTATGGGTTAGGGTTAGGGTTAGGGTTAGTGTTAGGGTTCGGGTTCGGTTTGCGGTACGGGTTAGGATTAGGGTACGTGTTAGGGTTAGGGTAGGGGATAGGGTTAGGGTACGCGTTAGGGTTAGGGTAGTTATTAAACCTATCCCACTCTCTAGATACCCCTTAGCACGTAAAGGAATATTATTTGGGGGTCCAGCCATGGAGAAGTGTTTAGACACTAGGATAAGATAAGGAACACACCCACTATAAAGAAATCACATTAGGATTCTCTTTTTAAGCTGTTCCTTAAAACACTAGTGCTTAGGAAATCTATTGGAGGCAGAAGCAGTCAAGGGTAGCCTAGGGTTAGGGTTAGGCTTAGGGTTAGGCTTAGGGTACGGCTTAGGGTACGGGTTCGGGGAGGGCTTCTGGTACGGCGTAGGGTATGGGTTAGGGTTAGGGTTAGGGTTAGTGTTAGGGTTAGGGCTCGGTTTAGGGTATTGGTTAGGATTAGGGTACGTGTTAGGGTTAGGGTAGGGGTTAGGGTTAGGGCACGCGTTAGTGTTAGGGTAGTTATTAAACCTAACCCACTCTCTAGATACCCCTTAGCACGTAAAGGAATATTATTTGGAGGTCCAGCCATGGAGAAGAGTTTAGACACTAGGATAAGATAAGGAACACACCCATTATAAAGAAATCACATTAGGATTCTCTTTTTAAGCTGTTCCTTAAAACACTAGTGCTTAGGAAATCTATTGGAGGCAGAAGCAGTCAAGGGTAGCCTAGGGTTAGGGTTAGGCTTAGGGTACGGCTTAGGGTACGGCTTAGGGTACGGGTTCGGGGAGGGCTTCGGGTACGGCGTAGGGTATGGGTTAGGGTTAGGGTTAGGGTTAGTGTTAGGGTTAGAGCTCGGTTTGGGGTACGGGTTAGGATTAGGGTACGTGTTAGGGTTAGGGTAGGGGTTAGGGTTAGGTTACGCGTTAGTGTTAGGGTAGTTATTAAACCTAACCCACTCTCTAGATACCCCTTAGCACGTAAAGGAATATTATTTGGAGGTCCAGCCATGGAGAAGAGTTTAGACACTAGGATAAGATAAGGAACACACCCATTATAAAGAAATCACATTAGGATTCTCTTTTTAAGCTGTTCCTTAAAACACTAGTGCTTAGGAAATCTATTGGAGGCAGAAGCAGTCAAGGGTAGCCTAGGGTTAGGGTTAGGCTTAGGGTACGGCTTAGGGTACGGCTTAGGGTACGGGTTCGGGGAGGGCTTCGGGTACGGCGTAGGGTATGGGTTAGGGTTAGGGTTAGGGTTAGTGTTAGGGTTAGAGCTCGGTTTGGGGTACGGGTTAGGATTAGGGTACGTGTTAGGGTTAGGGTAGGGGTTAGGGTTAGGTTACGCGTTAGTGTTAGGGTAGTTATTAAACCTAACCCACTCTCTAGATACCCCTTAGCACGTCAAGGAATATTATTTGGAGGTCCAGCCATGGAGAAGAGTTTAGACACTAGGATAAGATAAGGAACACACCCATTATAAAGAAATCACATTAGGATTCTCTTTTTAAGCTGTTCCTTAAAACACTAGTGCTTAGGAAATCTATTGGAGGCAGAAGCATTCAAGGGTAGCCTAGGGTTAGGGTTAGGCTTAGGGTTAGGCTTAGGGTACGGCTTAGGGTACGGGTTCGGGGAGGGCTTCGGGTATGGCGTAGGGTATGGGTTAGGGTTAGGGTTAGGGTTAGTGTTAGGGTTAGGGCTCGGTTTAGGGTATTGGTTAGGATTAGGGTACGTGTTATGGTTAGGGTAGGGGTTAGGGTTAGGGTACGCGTTAGTGTTAGGGTAGTTATTAAAGCTATCCCACTCTCTAGATACCCCTTAGCACATAAGGAATATTATTTGGAGGTCCAGCCATGGAGAAGAGTTTAGACACTAGGATAAGATAAGGAACACACCCATTATAAAGAAATCACCTTAGGATTCTCTTTTTAAGCTGTTCCTTAAAACACTAGTGCTTAGGAAATCTATTGGAGGCAGAAGCAGTCAAGGGTAGCCTAGGGTTAGGGTTAGGCTTAGGGTACGGCTTAGGGTACGGCTTAGGGTACGGGTTCGGGGAGGGCTTCGGGTACGGCGTAGGGTATGGGTTAGGGTTAGGGTTAGGGTTAGTGTTAGGGTTAGAGCTCGGTTTGGGGTACGGGTTAGGATTAGGGTACGTGTTAGGGTTAGGGTAGGGGTTAGGGTTAGGTTACGCGTTAGTGTTAGGGTAGTTATTAAACCTAACCCACTCTCTAGATACCCCTTAGCACGTAAAGGAATATTATTTGGAGGTTCAGCCATGGAGAAGAGTTTAGACACTAGGATAAGATAAGGAACACACCCATTATAAAGAAATCACATTAGGATTCTCTTTTTAAGCTGTTCCTTAAAACACTAGTGCTTAGGAAATCTATTGGAGGCAGAAGCAGTCAAGGGTAGCCTAGGGTTAGGTTAGGCTTAGGGTACGGCTTAGGGTACGGCTTAGGGTACGGGTTCGGGGAGGGCTTCTGGTATGGCGTAGGGTATGGGTTAGGGTTAGGGTTAGGGTTAGTGTTAGGGTTAGGGCTCGGTTTAGGGTATTGGTTAGGATTAGGGTACGTGTTATGGTTAGGGTAGGGGTTAGGGTTAGGGTACGCGTTAGTGTTAGGGTAGTTATTCAAGCTATCCCACTCTCTAGATACCCCTTAGCACATAAGGAATATTATTTGGAGGTCCAGCCATGGAGAAGAGTTTAGACACTAGGATAAGATAAGGAACACACCCATTATAAAGAAATCACATTAGGATTCTCTTTTTAAGCTGTTCCTTAAAACACTAGTGCTTAGGAAATCTATTGGAGGCAGAAGCAGTCAAGGGTAGCCTAGGGTTAGGGTTAGGCTTAGGGTACGGCTTAGGGTACGGCTTAGGGTACGGGTTCGGGGAGGGCTTCGGGTACGGCGTAGCGTATGGGTTAGTGTTAGGGTTAGGGTTAGTGTTAGGGTTAGGGCTCGGTTTAGGGTACGGGTTAGGATTAGGGTACGTGTTAGGGTTAGGGTAGGGGATAGGGTTAGGGTACGCGTTAGGGTTAGGGTAGTTATTAAACCTATCCCACTCTCTAGATACCCCTTAGCACGTAAAGGAATATTATTTGGGGGTCCAGCCATGGAGAAGAGTTTAGACACTAGGATAAGATAAGGAACACACCCATTATAAAGAAATCACATTAGGATTCTCTTTTTAAGCTGTTCCTTAAAACACTAGTGCTTAGGAAATCTATTGGAGGAAGAAGCAGTCAAGGGTAGCCTAGGGTTAGGGTTAGGCTTAGGGTACGGCTTAGGGTACGGCTTAGGGTACGGGTTCGGGGAGGGCTTTGGGTACGGCGTAGGGTATGGGTTAGGGTTAGGGTTAGGGTTAGTGTTAGGGTTAGGGCTCGGTTTAAGGTACGGGTTAGGATTAGTGTACATGTTAGGGTTAGGGTAGGGTTTAGGGTTAGGGTACGCGTTAGGGTTAGGGTAGTTATTAAACCTATCCCACTCTCTAGATACACCTTAGCACGTAAAGGAATATTATTTGGGGGTCCAGCCATGGAGAAGAGTTTAGACACTAGGATAAGATAAGGAACACACCCATTATAAAGAAATCACAATAGGATTATCTTTTTAAGCTGTTCCTTAAAACACTAGTGCTTAGGAAATCTATTGGAGGCAGAAGCAGTCAAGGGTAGCCTAGGGTTAGGGTTATGCTTAGGGTTAGGGTTAGGGTTCGGCTTAGGGTATGGGTTCGGGGACGGGTTCGTGTACGGCATAGGGTATGGGTAAGGGTTAGGGTTAGGGTTAGTGTTAGGGTTAGGGCTCGGTTTAGGGTACGGGTTAGGATTAGGGTAGGGGTTAGGGTTAGGGTACGCGTTAGGGTTAGGCTAGTTATTAAACCTATCCCACTCTGTAGATACCCCTTAGCACGTATAGGAATATTATTTGGTGGTCCAGCCATGGAGAAGAGTTTAGACACTAGAATAAGATAAGGAACACACCCATTATAAAGAAATGACATTAGAATTCTCTTTTTAAGCTGTTCCTTAAAACACTAGTGCTTAGGAAATCTATTGGAGGCAGAAGCAGTCAAGGGTAGCCTAGGGTTAGGGTTAGGCTTAGGGTTAGGTTTAGGGTACGGCTTAGGGTACGGGTTCGGGGAGGGTTTCGAGTACGGCGTAGGGTTAGGGTTAGGGTTAGTGTTAGGGTACGGCTTAGGTTATGGGTTCGGGGAGGGTTTCTGGTATGGCGTAGTGTATGGGTTAGGGTTAGGGTTAGGGTTAGTGTTAGGGTTAGGGCTCGTTTTAGTGTACAGGTTAGTATTAGGGTACGTGTTAGGGTTAGGGTAGGAGTTAGGGTTAGGGTACGCGTTAGGTTTAGCATAGTTATTAAACCTATCCCATTCTCTAGATACCCCTTAGCACGTAAAGGAATATTATTTGGGGGTCCAGCCATGGAGAAGAGTTTAGACACTAGGATAAGATAAGGAACACACCCATTATAAAGAAATCACATTAGAATTCTCTTTTTAAGCTGTTCCTTAAAACACTAGTGCTTAGGAAATCTATTGGAGGCAGAAGCAGTCAAGGGTAGCCTAGGGTTAGGGTTAGGCTTAGGGTTAGGGTTAGGGTACGGCTTAGGTTATGGGTTCGGGGAGGGTTTCTGGTACGGCGTAGGGTATGGGTTAGGGTTAGGGTTAGGGTTAGAGTTAGGTTTAGGGCTCGTTTTAGTGTACGGGTTAGTATTAGGGTACGTGTTAGGGTTAGTGTAGGAGTTAGGGTTAGGGAACGCGTTAGGGTTAGCGTAGTTATTAAACCTATCCCACACTCTAGATAACCCTTAGCACGTAAAGGAATATTATTTGTGGGCCAGCCATGGAGAAGAATTTAGACACTAGGATAAGATAAGGAACACACTCATTATAAAGAAATCATATTAGGATTCTCTTTTTAAGCTGGTCCTTAAAACACTAGTGCTTAGGAAATCTATTGGAGGCAGAAGCAGTCAAGGGTAGCCTAGGGTTAGGTTTAGGCTTAGGGTACGGCTTAGCGTACGGCTTAGGGTACGGGTTCGGGGAGTGCTTCGGGTACGGCGTAAGGTATGGGTTAGGGTTAGGGTTAGGGTTAGTGTTAGGGTTAGGGCTCGGTTTAGTATATTGGTTAGGATTAGGGTACGTGTTAGTGTTAGGGTAGGGGTTAGGGTTAGGGTACGCGTTAGTGTTAGGGTAGTTATTAAAACTATCCCACACTCTAGATACCCCTTAGCACGTAAAGGAATATTATTTGGAGGTCCAGCCATGGAGAAGAGTTTAGACACTAGGATAAGATAAGGAACACACCCATTATAAAGAAATCACATTAGGATTCTCTTTTTAAGTTGTTCCTTAAAACACTAGTGCTTAGGAAATCTATTGGAGGCAGAAGCAGTCAAGGGTAGCCTAGGGTTAGGGTTAGGCTTAGAGTACGGCTTAGGGTACGGCTTAGGGTACGGGTTCGGGGAGGGCTTCGGGTACGGAGTAGTGTATGGGTTAGGGTTAGGGTTAGGGTTAGTGTTAGGGTTAGGGCTCGGTTTAGGGTATTGGTTAGGATTAGGGTACGTGTTAGTGTTAGGGTAGGGGTTAGGGTTAGGGTACGCATTAGTGTTAGGGTAGTTATTAAACCTATCCCACTCCCTAGATACCGCTTAGCACGTAAAGGAATATTATTTGGAGGTCCAGCCATGCAGAAGAGTTTAGACATTTTGATAAGATAAGGAACACACCCATTATAAAGAAATCACATTAGGATTCTCTTTTTAAGCTGTTCCTTAAAACACTAGTGCTTAGGAAATCTATTGGAGGCAGAAGCATTCAAGGGTAGCCTTGGGTTAGGGTTAGGCTTAGGGTTAGGCTTAGGGTACGGCTTCGGGTACGGGTTCGGGGAGGGCTTCTGGTACGGCATAGGGTATGGGTTAGGGTTAGGGTTAGGGTTAGTGTTAGGGTTAGGGCTCGGTTTAGGGTATTGGTTAGGATTAGGGTACGTGTTAGGGTTAGGGTAGGGGTTAGGGTTAGGGTACGCGTTAGTGTTAGGGTAGTTATTAAACCTAACCCACTCTCTAGATACCCCTTAGCACGTAAAGGAATATTATTTGGAGGTCCAGCCATGGAGAAGAGTTTAGACACTAGGATAAGATAAGGAACACACCCATTATAAAGAAATCACATTAGGATTCTCTTTTTAAGCTGTTCCTTAAAACACTAGTGCTTAGGAAATCTATTGGAGGCAGAAGCAGTCAAGGGTAGCCTAGGGTTAGGGTTAGGCTTAGGGTACGGCTTAGGGTACGGCTTAGGGTACGGGTTCGGGGACTGCTTCGGGTACGGCGTAGGGTATGGGTTAGGGTTAGGGTTAGGGTTAGTGTTAGGGTTAGGGCTCGGTTTAAGGTACGGGTTAGGATTAGTGTACATGTTAGGGTTAGGGTAGGGTTTAGGGTTAGGGTACGCGTTAGGGTTAGGGTAGTTATTAAACCTATCCCACTCTCTAGATACACCTTAGCACGTAAAGGAATATTATTTGGGGGTCCAGCCATGGAGAAGAGTTTAGACACTAGGATAAGATAAGGAACACACCCATTATAAAGAAATCACAATAGGATTATCTTTTTAAGCTGTTCCTTAAAACACTAGTGCTTAGGAAATCTATTGGAGGCAGAAGCAGTCAAGGGTAGCCTAGGGTTAGGGTTAGGCTTAGGGTACGGCTTAGGGTACGGCTTAGGGTACGGGTTCGGGGAGGGCTTCGGGTACGGCGTAGGGTATGGGTTAGGGTTAGGGTTAGGGTAAGTGTTAGGGATAGGGTTAGGGTTAGGGTTAGGCTTAGGGTTAGGCTTAGGGTTACGGATAGGTTACGGCTTAGGGTACGGGTTCGGGGAGGGGTTCGCGTACGGCGTAGGGTATGGGTTAGGGTTATGTTAAGGGTTAGGGTTAGGGTTAGGCCTCGGTTTAGGGTACGGGTTAGGATTAGGATACGTGTTAGGGTTAGGGTAAGGGTTAGAGTTAGGGTACGCGTTATGGTTAGGGCATTTATTAAACCTATCCCACTCTCTAGATACCCCTTCGCACAAAAAGGAATATTATTTGGGGGTCCAGCCATTGAGAAGAGTTTAGACCCTAGGATAACATAAGGAACACACCCATTATAAAGAAATCACATCAGGATACTCTTTTTAAGCTGTTCCTTAAAACACTAGTGCTTAGGAAATCTATTGGAGGCAGAAGCAGTCAAGGGTAGCCTAGGGTTAGGGTTATGCTTAGGGTTAGGGTTAGGGTTCGGCTTAGGGTATGGGTTCGGGGACGGGTTCGTGTACGGCATAGGGTATGGGTAAGGGTTAGGGTTAGGGTTAGTGTTAGGGTTAGGGCTCGGTTTAGGGTACGGGTTAGGATTAGGGTAGGGGTTAGGGTTAGGGTACGCGTTAGGGTTAGGCTAGTTATTAAACCTATCCCACTCTGTAGATACCCCTTAGCACGTATAGGAATATTATTTGGTGGTCCAGCCATGGAGAAGAGTTTAGACACTAGAATAAGATAAGGAACACACCCATTATAAAGAAATGACATTAGAATTCCCTTTTTAAGCTGTTCCTTAAAACACTAGTGCTTAGGAAATCTATTGGAGGCAGAAGCAGTCAAGGGTAGCCTAGGGTTAGGGTTAGGCTTAGGGTTAGGTTTAGGTTACGGCTTAGGGTACGGGTTCGGGGAGGGTTTCGAGTACGGCGTAGGGTTAGGGTTAGGGTTAGTGTTAGGGTACGGCTTAGGTTATGGGTTCGGGGAGGGTTTCTGGTATGGCGTAGTGTATGGGTTAGGGTTAGGGTTAGGGTTAGTGTTAGGGTTAGGGCTCGTTTTAGTGTACAGGTTAGTATTAGGGTACGTGTTAGGGTTAGGGTAGGAGTTAGGGTTAGGGTACGCGTTAGGTTTAGCATAGTTATTAAACCTATCCCATTCTCTAGATACCCCTTAGCACGTAAAGGAATATTATTTGGGGGTCCAGCCATGGAGAAGAGTTTAGACACTAGGATAAGATAAGGAACACACCCATTATAAAGAAATCACATTAGAATTCTCTTTTTAAGCTGTTCCTTAAAACACTAGTGCTTAGGAAATCTATTGGAGGCAGAAGCAGTCAAGGGTAGCCTAGGGTTAGGGTTAGGCTTAGGGTTAGGGTTAGGGTACGGCTTAGGTTATGGGTTCGGGGAGGGTTTCTGGTACGGCGTAGGGTATGGGTTAGGGTTAGGGTTAGGGTTAGAGTTAGGTTTAGGGCTCGTTTTAGTGTACGGGTTAGTATTAGGGTACGTGTTAGGGTTAGTGTAGGAGTTAGGGTTAGGGAACGCGTTAGGGTTAGCGTAGTTATTAAACCTATCCCACACTCTAGATAACCCTTAGCACGTAAAGGAATATTATTTGTGGGCCAGCCATGGAGAAGAATTTAGACACTAGGATAAGATAAGGAACACACTCATTATAAAGAAATCATATTAGGATTCTCTTTTTAAGCTGGTCCTTAAAACACTAGTGCTTAGGAAATCTATTGGAGGCAGAAGCAGTCAAGGGTAGCCTAGGGTTAGGTTTAGGCTTAGGGTACGGCTTAGCGTACGGCTTAGGGTACGGGTTCGGGCAGTGCTTCGGGTACGGCGTAAGGTATGGGTTAGGGTTAGGGTTAGGGTTAGTGTTAGGGTTAGGGCTCGGTTTAGTGTATTGGTTAGGATTAGGGTACGTGTTAGTGTTAGGGTAGGGGTTAGGGTTAGGGTACGCGTTAGTGTTAGGGTAGTTATTAAAACTATCCCACACTCTAGATACCCCTTAGCACGTAAAGGAATATTATTTGGAGGTCCAGCCATGGAGAAGAGTTTAGACACTAGGATAAGATAAGGAACACACCCATTATAAAGAAATCACATTAGGATTCTCTTTTTAAGTTGTTCCTTAAAACACTAGTGCTTAGGAAATCTATTGGAGGCAGAAGCAGTCAAGGGTAGCCTAGGGTTAGGGTTAGGCTTAGAGTACGGCTTAGGGTACGGCTTAGGGTACGGGTTCGGGGAGGGCTTGGGGTACGGAGTAGTGTATGGGTTAGGGTTAGGGTTAGGGTTAGTGTTAGGGTTAGGGCTCGGTTTAGGGTATTGGTTAGGATTAGGGTACGTGTTAGTGTTAGGGTAGGGGTTAGGGTTAGGGTACGCGTTAGTGTTAGGGTAGTTATTAAACCTATCCCACTCCCTAGATACCGCTTAGCACGTAAAGGAATATTATTTGGAGGTCCAGCCATGCAGAAGAGTTTAGACATTTGGATAAGATAAGGAACACACCCATTATAAAGAAATCACATTAGGATTCTCTTTTTAAGCTGTTCCTTAAAACACTAGTGCTTAGGAAATCTATTGGAGGCAGAAGCATTCAAGGGTAGCCTTGGGTTAGGGTTAGGCTTAGGGTTAGGCTTAGGGTACGGCTTCGGGTACGGGTTCGGGGAGGGCTTCTGGTACGGCATAGGGTATGGGTTAGGGTTAGGGTTAGGGTTAGTGTTAGGGTTAGGGCTCGGTTTAGGGTATTGGTTAGGATTAGGGTACGTGTTAGGGTTAGGGTAGGGGTTAGGGTTAGGGTACGCGTTAGTGTTAGGGTAGTTATTAAACCTAACCCACTCTCTAGATACCCCTTAGCACGTAAAGGAATATTATTTGGAGGTCCAGCCATGGAGAAGAGTTTAGACACTAGGATAAGATAAGGAACACACCCATTATAAAGAAATCACATTAGGATTCTCTTTTTAAGCTGTTCCTTAAAACACTAGTGCTTAGGAAATCTATTGGAGGCAGAAGCAGTCAAGGGTAGCCTAGGGTTAGGGTTAGGCTTAGGGTACGGCTTAGGGTACGGCTTAGGGTACGGGTTCGGGGAGGGCTTCGGGTACGGCGTAGGGTATGGGTTAGGGTTAGGGTTAGGGTTAGTGTTAGGGTTAGGGCTCGGTTTAGGGTACGTGTTAGCATTAGGGTACATGTTAGGGTTAGGGTACGCGTTAGGGTTAGGGTACGCGTTAGGGTTAGGGTAGTTATTAAACCTATCCCACTCTCTAGATACACCTTAGCACGTAAAGGAATATTATTTGGGGGTCCAGCCATGGAGAAGAGTTTAGACACTAGGATAAGATAAGGAACACACCCATTATAAAGAAATCACATTAGGATTCTCTTTTTAAGCTGTTCCTTAAAACACTAGTGCTTAGGAAATCTATTGGAGGCAGAAGCAGTCAAGGGTAGCCTAGGGTTAGGGTACGGCTTAGGGTACGGCTTAGGGTACGTGTTCGGGGAGGGCTTCGGGTACGGCGTAGGGTATGGGTTAGGGTTAGGGTTAGGGTTAGTGTTAGGGTTAGGGCTCGGTTTAGGGTATTGGTTAGGATTAGGGTACGTGTTAGTGTTAGGGTAGGGGTTAGGGTTAGGGTACGCGTTATTGTTAGGGTAGTTATTAAACCTATCCCACTCCCTAGATACCGCTTAGCACGTAAAGGAATATTATTTGGAGGTCCAGCCATGCAGAAGAGTTTAGACACTTTGATAAGATAAGGAACACACCCATTATACAGAAATCACATTAGGATTCTCTTTTTAAGCTGTTCCTTAAAACACTAGTGCTTAGGAAATCTATTGGAGGCAGAAGCAGTCAAGAGTAGCCTACGGTTAGGGTTAGGCTTGGGGTTAGGCTTAGGGTACGGCTTAGGGTACGGGTTCGGCGAGGGCTTCGGGTACGGCATAGGGTATGGGTTAGGGTTAGGGTTAGGGTTAGTGTTAGGGTTAGGGCTCGGTTTAGGGTATTGGTTAGGATTAGGGTACGTGTTAGGGTTAGGGTAGGGGTTAGGGTTAGGGTACGCGTTAGTGTTAGGGTAGTTATTAAAGCTATCCCACTCTCTAGATACCCCTTAGCACATAAAGGAATATTATTTGGAGGTCCAGCCATGGAGAAGAGTTTAGACACTAGGATAAGATAAGGAACACACCCATTATAAAGAAATCACATTAGGATTCTCTTTTTAAGCTGTTCCTTAAAACACTAGTGCTTAGGAAATCTATTGGAGGCAGAAGCATTCAAGGGTAGCCTAGGGTTAGGGTTAGGCTTAGGGTTAGGCTTAGGGTACGGCTTAGGGTACGGGTTCGGGGAGGGCTTCTGGTACGGCGTAGGGTATGGGTTAGGGTTAGGGTTAGGGTTAGTGTTAGGGTTAGGGCTCGGTTTAGGGTATTGGTTAGGATTAGGGTACGTGTTAGGGTTAGGGTAGGGGTTAGGGTTAGGGTACGCGTTAGTGTTAGGGTAGTTATTAAACCTAACCCACTCTCTAGATACCCCTTAGCACGTAAAGGAATATTATTTGGAGGTCCAGCCATGGAGAAGAGTTTAGACACTAGGATAAGATAAGGAACACACCCATTATAAAGAAATCACATAAGGATTCTCTTTTTAAGCTGTTCCTTAAAACACTTGTGCTTAGGAAATCTATTGGAGGCAGAAGCAGTCAAGGGTAGCCTAGGGTTAGGGTTAGGCTTAGGGTACGGCTTAGGGTACGGCTTAGGGTACGGGTTCGGGGAGGGCTTCGGGTACGGCGTAGGGTATGGGTTAGGGTTAGGGTTAGGGTTAGGGTTAGGGCTCGGTTTAGGGTACGGGTTAGGATTAGGGTACGTGTTAGGGTTAGGGTAGGGTTTAGGGTTAGGGTACGCGTTAGGGTTAGGGTAGTTATTAAACCTATCCCACTCTCTAGATACACCTTAGCACGTAAAGGAATATTATTTGGGGGTCCAGCCATGGAGAAGAGTTTAGACACTAGGATAAGATAAGGAACACACCCATTATAAAGAAATCACATTAGGATTCTCGTTTTAAGCTGTTCCTTAAAACACTAGTGCTTAGGAAATCTATGGGAGGCAGAAGCAGTCAAGGGTAGCCTAGGGTTAGGGTTAGGCTTAGGGTACGGCTTAGGGTACGGCTTAGGGTACGGGTTCGGGGAGGGCTTCGGGTACGGCGTAGGGTATGGGTTAGGGTTAGGGTTAGGGTTAGTGTTAGGGTTAGGGCTCGGTTTGGGGTACGGGTTAGGATTAGGGTACGTGTTAGGGTTAGGGTAGGGGTTAGGGTTAGGTTACGCGTTAGTGTTAGGGTAGTTATTAAACCTAACCCACTCTCTAGATACCCCTTAGCACGTAAAGGAATATTATTTGGAGGTCCAGCCATGGAGAAGAGTTTAGACACTAGGATAAGATAAGGAACACACCCATTATAAAGAAATCACATTAGGATTCTCTTTTTAAGCTGTTCCTTAAAACACTAGTGCTTAGGAAATCTATTGGAGGCAGAAGCAGTCAAGGGTAGCCTAGGGTTAGGGTTAGGCTTAGGGTACGGCTTAGCGTACGGCTTAGGGTACGGGTTCGGGGAGGGCTTCGGGTACGGCGTAGGGTATGGGTTAGGGTTAGGGTTAGGGTTAGTGTTAGGGTTAGGGCTCGGTTTAGGGTATTGGTTAGGATTAGGGTACGTGTTAGTGTTAGGGTAGGGGTTAGGGTTAGGGTACGCGTTAGTGTTAGGGTAGTTATTAAACCTATCCCACACTCTAGATACCCCTTAGCACGTAAAGGAATATTATTTGGAGGTCCAGCCATGGAGAAGAGTTTAGACACTAGGATAAGATAAGGAACACACCCATTATAAAGAAATCACATTAGGATTCTCTTTTTAAGTTGTTCCTTAAAACACTAGTGCTTAGGAAATCTATTGGAGGCAGAAGCAGTCAAGGGTAGCCTAGGGTTAGGGTTAGGCTTAGAGTACGGCTTAGGGTACGGCTTAGGGTACGGGTTCGGGGAGGGCTTCGGGTACGGCGTAGTGTATGGGTTAGGGTTAGGGTTAGGGTTAGTGTTAGGGTTAGGGCTCGGTTTAGGGTACGGGTTAGCATTAGGGTACATGTTAGGGTTAGGGTAGGGGTTAGGGTTAGGGTACGCGTTAGGGTTAGGGTAGTTATTAAACCTATCCCACTCTCTAGATACACCTTAGCACGTAAAGGAATATTATTTGGGGGTCCAGCCATGGAGAAGAGTTTAGACACTAGGATAAGATAAGGAACACACCCATTATAAAGAAATCACATTAGGATTCTCTTTTTAAGCTGTTCCTTAAAACACTAGTGGTTAGGAAATCTATTGGAGGCAGAAGCAGTCAAGGGTAGCCTAGGGTTAGGGTTAGGCTTAGGGTTAGGGTTAGGGTACGGCTTAGGTTATGGGTTCGGGGAGGGTTTCTGGTACGGCGTAGGGTATGGGTTAGGGTTAGGGTTAGGGTTAGTGTTAGGTTTAGGGCTCGTTTTAGTGTACGGGTTAGTATTAGGGTACGTGTTAGGGTTAGTGTAGGAGTTAGGGTTAGGGAACGCGTTAGGGTTAGCGTAGTTATTAAACCTATCCCACACTCTAGATAACCCTTAGCACGTAAAGGAATATTATTTGTGGGCCAGCCATGGAGAAGAATTTAGACACTAGGATAAGATAAGGAACACACTCATTATAAAGAAATCATATTAGGATTCTCTTTTTAAGCTGGTCCTTAAAACACTAGTGCTTAGGAAATCTATTGGAGGCAGAAGCAGTCAAGGGTAGCCTAGGGTTAGGGTTAGGCTTAGGTTTAGGGTTACGGTACGGCTTAGGTTACGGGTTCGGGGAGGGGTTCTGGTACGGTGTAGTGTATGGGTTAGGGTTAGGGTTACGGTTAGTGTTAGGGTTAGGGCTCGGTTTAGGGTACGGGTTAGGATTAGGGTACGAGCTAGGCTTAGGGTACGGGTTAGGGTTAGGGTACGCGTTAGGGTTAGGGTAGTTATTAAACCTATCCCACTCTCTAGATACCCCTTAGCACGTAAAGGAATATTATTTGCGGGTCCAGCCATGGATAAGAGTTTAGACACTAGGATAAGATAAGGAACACACCCATTATAAAGAAATCACATTAGGATTCTCTTTTTAAGCTGTTCCTTAAAACACTAGTGCTTAGGAAATCTATTGGAGGCAGATGCAGTCAAGGGTAGCCTAGGGTTAGGGTACGGCTTAGGGTACGGCTTAGGGTACGGGTTCGGGGAGGGCTTCGGGTACGGCATAGGGTATGGGTTAGGGTTAGGGTTAGGGTTAGTGTTAGGGTTAGGGCTCGGTTTAGGGTATTGGTTAGGATTAGGGTACGTGTTAGTGTTAGGGTAGGGGTTAGGGTTAGGGTACGCGTTAGTGTTAGGGTAGTTATTAAACCTATCCCACTCCCTAGATACCGCTTAGCACGTAAAGGAATATTATTTGGAGGCCCAGCCATGCAGAAGAGTTTAGACACTTTGATAAGATAAGGAACACACCCATTATAAAGAAATCACATTAGGATTCTCTTTTTAAGCTGTTCCTTAAAACACTAGTGCTTAGGAAATCTATTGGAGGTAGAAGCATTCAAGGGTAGCCTTGGGTTAGGGTTAGGCTTAGGGTTAGGCTTAGGGTACGGCTTCGGGTATGGGTTCGGGGAGGGCTTCTGCTACGGCGTAGGGTATGGGTTAGGGTTAGGGTTAGGGTTAGTGTTAGGGTTAGGGCTCGGTTTAGGGTATTGGTTAGGATTAGGGTACGTGTTAGGGTTAGGGTAGGGGTTAGGGTTAGGGTACGCGTTAGTGTTAGGGTAGTTATTAAACCTAACCCACTCTCTAGATACCCCTTAGCACGTAAAGGAATATTATTTGGAGGTCCAGCCATGGAGAAGAGTTTAGACTCTAGGATAAGATAAGGAACACACCCATTATAAAGAAATCACATTAGGATTCTCTTTTTAAGCTGTTCCTTAAAACACTAGTGCTTAGGAAATCTATTGGAGGCAGAAGCAGTCAAGGGTAGCCTAGGGTTAGGGTTAGGCTTAGAGTACGGCTTAGGGTACGGCTTAGGGTACGGGTTCAGGGAGGGCTTCGGGTACGGCATAGTGTATGGGTTAGGGTTAGGGTTAGGGTTAGTGTTAGGTTTAGGGCTCGGTTTAGGGTACGGTTTAGCATTAGGGTACATGTTAGGGTTAGGGTAGGGGTTAGGGTTAGGGTACGCGTTAGTGTTAGGGTAGTTATTAAAGCTATCCCACTCTCTAGATACCCCTTAGCACATAAGGAATATTATTTGGAGGTCCAGCCATGGAGAAGAGTTTAGACACTAGGATAAGATAAGGAACACACCCATTATAAAGAAATCACATTAGGATTCTCTTTTTAAGCTGTTCCTTAAAACACTAGGGCTTAGGAAATCTATTGGAGGCAGAAGCAGTCAAGGGTAGCCTAGGGTTAGGGTTAGGCTTAGGGTACGGCTTAGCATACGGCTTAGGGTACGGGTTCGGGGAGTGCTTCGGGTACGGCGTAAGGTATGGGTTAGGGTTAGGGTTAGGGTTAGTGTTAGGGTTAGGGCTCGGTTTAGTGTATTGGTTAGGATTAGGGTACGTGTTAGTGTTAGGGTAGGGGTTAGGGTTAGGGTACGCGTTAGTGTTAGGGTAGTTATTAAAACTATCCCACACTCTAGATACCCCTTAGCACGTAAAGGAATATTATTTGGAGGTCCAGCCATGCAGAATAGTTTAGACACTTTGATAAGATAAGGAACACACCCATTATAAAGAAATCACATTAGGATTCTCTTTTTAAGCTGTTCCTTAAAACACTAGTGCTTAGGAAATCTATTGGAGGCAGAAGCATTCAAGGGTAGCCTTGGGTTAGGGTTAGGCTTAGGGTTAGGCTTAGGGTTAGGCTTAGGGTACGGCTTCGGGTACGGGTTCGGGGAGGGCTTCTGGTACGGCATAGGGTATGGGTTAGGGTTAGGTTTAGGGTTAGTGTTAGGGTTAGGGCTCGGTTTAGGGTATTGGTTAGGATTAGGGTACGTGTTAGGGTTAGGGTAGGGGTTAGGGTTAGGGTACGCGTTAGTGTTAGGGTAGTTATTAAACCTAACCCACTCTCTAGATACCCCTTAGCACGTAACGGAATATTATTTGGAGGTCCAGCCATGGAGAAGAGTTTAGACTCTAGGATAAGATAAGGAACACACCCATTATAAAGAAATCACATTAGGATTCTCTTTTTAAGCTGTTCCTTAAAACACTAGTGCTTAGGAAATCTATTGGAGGCAGAAGCAGTCAAGGGTAGCCTAGGGTTAGGGTTAGGCTTAGGGTACGGCTTAGGGTACGGCTTAGGGTACGGGTTCAGGGAGGGCTTCGGGTACGGCGTAGGGTATGGGTTAAGGTTAGGGTTAGGGTTAGTGTTAGGGTTAGGGCTCGGTTTGGGGTACGGGTTAGGATTAGGGTACGTGTTAGGGTTAGGGTAGGGGTTAGGGTTAGGGTACGCGTTAGTGTTAGGGTAGTTATTAAAGCTATCCCACTCTCTAGATACCCCTTAGCACATAAAGGAATATTATTTGGAGGTCCAGCCATGGAGAAGAGTTTAGACACTAGGATAAGATAAGGAACACACCCATTATAAAGAAATCACATTAGGATTCTCTTTTTAAGCTGTTCCTTAAAACACTAGTGCTTAGGAAATCTATTGGAGGCAGAAGCATTCAAGGGTAGCCTAGGGTTAGGGTTAGGCTTAGGGTTAGGCTTAGGGTACGGCTTAGGGTACGGGTTCGGGGAGGGCTTCTGGTACGGCGTAGGGTATGGGTTAGGGTTAGGGTTAGGGTTAGTGTTAGGGTTAGGGCTCGGTTTAGGGTATTGGTTAGGATTAGGGTACGTGTTAGGGTTAGGGTAGGGGTTAGGGTTAGGGTACGCGTTAGTGTTAGGGTAGTTATTAAACCTAACCCACTCTCTAGATACCCCTTAGCACGTAAAAGAATATTATTTGGAGGTCCAGCCATGGAGAAGAGTTTAGACACTAGGATAAGATAAGGAACACACCCATTATAAAGAAATCACATTAGGATTCTCTTTTTAAGCTGTTCCTTAAAACACTAGTGCTTAGGAAATCTATTGGAGGCAGAAGCAGTCAAGGGTAGCCTAGGGTTAGGGTTAGGCTTAGGGTACGGCTTAGCGTACGGCTTAGGGTACGGGTTCGGGGAGGGCTTCGGGTACGGCGTAGGGTATGGGTTAGGGTTAGGGTTAGGGTTAGTGTTAGGGTTAGGGCTCGGTTTAGGGTACGTGTTAGCATTAGGGTACATGTTAGGGTTAGGGTAGGGGTTAGGGTTAGGGTACGCGTTAGGGTTAGGGTAGTTATTAAACCTATCCCACTCTCTAGATACACCTTAGCACGTAAAGGAATATTATTTGGGGGTCCAGCCATGGAGAAGAGTTTAGACACTAGGATAAGATAAGGAACACACCCATTATAAAGAAATCACATTAGGATTCTCTTTTTAAGCTGTTCCTTAAAACACTAGTGCTTAGGAAATCTATTGGAGGCAGAAGCAGTCAAGGGTAGCCTAGGGTTAGGGTACGGCTTAGGGTACGGCTTAGGGTACGTGTTCGGGGAGGGCTTCGGGTACGGCGTATGGTATGGGTTAGGGTTAGGGTTAGGGTTAGTGTTAGGGTTAGGGCTCGGTTTAGGGTATTGGTTAGGATTAGGGTACGTGTTAGTGTTAGGGTAGGGGTTAGGGTTAGGGTACGCGTTAGTGTTAGGGTAGTTATTAAACCTATCCCACTCCCTAGATACCGCTTAGCACGTAAAGGAATATTATTTGGAGGTCCAGCCATGCAGAAGAGTTTAGAAACTTTGATAAGATAAGGAACACACCCATTATAAAGAAATCACATTAGGATTCTCTTTTTAAGCTGTTCCTTAAAACACTAGTGCTTAGGAAATCTATTGGAGGCAGAAGCAGTCAAGAGTAGCCTACGGTTAGGGTTAGGCGTGGGGTTAGGCTTAGGGTACGGCTTAGGGTACGGGTTCGGGGAGGGCTTCGGGTACGGCATAGGGTATGGGTTAGGGTTAGGGTTAGTGTTAGGGTTAGGGCTCCGTTTAGGGTACGTGTTAGGATTAGGGTACATGTTATGGTTGGGGTAGGGGTTAGGGTTAGGGTACGCTTTAGGGTTAGGGTAGTTATTAAACCTATCCCACTCTCTAGATACACCTTAGCACGTCAAGGAATATTATTTGGGGGTCCAGCCATGGAGAAGAGTTTAGACACTAGGATAAGATAAGGAACACACCCATTATAAAGAAATCACAATAGGATTCTCTTTTTAAGCTGTTCCTTAAAACACTAGTGCTTAGGAAATCTATTGGAGGCAGAAGCAGTCAAGGGTAGCCTAGGGTTAGGGTACGGCTTAGGGTACGGCTTAGGGTACGGCTTAGGGTACGGGTGCGGGGAGGGCTTCGGGTATGTCGTAGGGTATGGGTTAGGGTTAGGGTTAGGGTTAGTGTTAGGGTAAGGGCTCGGTTTAGGGTATTGGTTAGGATTAGGGTACGTGTTAGGGTTAGGGTAGGGGTTAGGGTTAGGGTACGCGTTAGTGTTAGGGTAGTTATTAAAGCTATCCCACTCTCTAGATACCCCTTAGCACATAAGGAATATTATTTGGAGGTCCAGCCATGGAGAAGAGTTTAGACACTAGGATAAGATAAGGAACACACCCATTATTAAGAAATCACATTAGGATTCTCTTTTTATGCTGTTCCTTAAAACACTAGTGCTTAGGAAATCTATTGGAGGCAGAAGCTGTCAAGGGAAGCCTAGGGTTAGGGTTAGGCTTAGGGTACGGCTTAGGGTACGGCGTAGGGTATGGGTTCGGGGAGGGCTTCGGGTACGGCGTAGCGTATGGGTTAGGGTTAGGGTTAGGGTTAGTGTTAGGGTTAGGGCTCGTTTTAGGGTATTGGTTAGGATTAGGGTACGTGTTATGGTTAGGGTAGGGGTTAGGGTTAGGGTACGCGTTAGTGTTAGGGTAGTTATTAAAGCTATCCCACTCTCTAGATACCCCTTAGCACATAAAAGGAATATTATTTGGAGGTCCAGCCATGGAGAAGAGTTTAGACACTAGGATAAGATAAGGAACACACCCATTATAAAGAAATCACATTAGGATTCTCTTTTTAAGCTGTTCCTTAAAACACTAGTGCTTAGGAAATCTATTGGAGGCAGAAGCAGTCAAGGGTAGCCTAGGGTTAGGGTTAGGCTTAGGGTACGGCTTAGGGTACGGCTTAGGGTACGGGTTCGGGGAGGGCTTCGGGTACGGCGTAGGGTATGGGTTAGGGTTAGGGTTAGGGTTAGTGTTAGGGTTAGGGCTCGGTTTAGGGTACGTGTTAGCATTAGGGTACATGTTAGGGTTAGGGTAGGGGTTAGGGTTAGGGTACGCGTTAGGGTTAGGGTAGTTATTAAACCTATCCCACTCTCTAGATACACCTTAGCACGTAAAGGAATATTATTTGGGGGTCCAGCCATGGAGAAGAGTTTAGACACTAGGATAAGATAAGGAACACACCCATTATAAAGAAATCACATTAGGATTCTCTTTTTAAGCTGTTCCTTAAAACACTAGTGCTTAGGAAATCTATTGGAGGCAGAAGCAGTCAAGGGTAGCCTAGGGTTAGGGTACGGCTTAGGGTACGGCTTAGGGTACGTGTTCGGGGAGGGCTTCGGGTACGGCGTAGGGTATGGGTTAGGGTTAGGGTTAGGGTTAGTGTTAGGGTTAGGGCTCGGTTTAGGGTATTGGTTAGGATTAGGGTACGTGTTAGTGTTAGGGTAGGGGTTAGGGTTAGGGTACGCGTTAGTGTTAGGGTAGTTATTAAACCTATCCCACTCCCTAGATACCGCTTAGCACGTAAAGGAATATTATTTGGAGGTCCAGCCATGCAGAAGAGTTTAGAAACTTTGATAAGATAAGGAACACACCCATTATAAAGAAATCACATTAGGATTCTCTTTTTAAGCTGTTCCTTAAAACACTAGTGCTTAGGAAATCTATTGGAGGCAGAAGCAGTCAAGAGTAGCCTACGGTTAGGGTTAGGCTTGGGTTAGGCTTAGGGTACGGCTTAGGGTACGGGTTCGGGGAGGGCTTCGGGTACGGCATAGGGTATGGGTTAGGGTTAGGGTTAGTGTTAGGGTTAGGGCTCCGTTTAGGGTACGTGTTAGGATTAGGGTACATGTTATGGTTGGGGTAGGGGTTAGGGTTAGGGTACGCTTTAGGGTTAGGGTAGTTATTAAACCTATCCCACTCTCTAGATACACCTTAGCACGTCAAGGAATATTATTTGGGGGTCCAGCCATGGAGAAGAGTTTAGACACTAGGATAAGATAAGGAACACACCCATTATAAAGAAATCACAATAGGATTCCCTTTTTAAGCTGTTCCTTAAAACACTAGTGCTTAGGAAATCTATTGGAGGCAGAAGCAGTCAAGGGTAGCCTAGGGTTAGGGTACGGCTTAGGGTACGGCTTAGGGTACGGCTTAGGGTACGGGTTCGGGGAGGGCTTCGGGTATGTCGTAGAGTATGGGTTAGGGTTAGGGTTAGGGTTAGTGTTAGGGTTAGGGCTCGGTTTAGGTTATTGGTTAGGATTAGGGTACGTGTTAGGGTTAGGGTAGGGGTTAGGGTTAGGGTACGCGTTAGTGTTAGGGTAGTTATTAAAGCTATCCCACTCTCTAGATACCCCTTAGCACATAAGGAATATTATTTGGAGGTCCAGCCATGGAGAAGGGTTTAGACACTAGGATAAGATAAGGAACACACCCATTATTAAGAAATCACATTAGGATTCTCTTTTTATGCTGTTCCTTAAAACACTAGTGCTTAGGAAATCTATTGGAGGCAGAAGCAGTCAAGGGAAGCCTAGGGTTAGGGTTAGGCTTAGGGTACGGCTTAGGGTACGGCGTAGGGTATGGGTTCGGGGAGGGCTTCGGGTACGGCGTAGCGTATGGGTTAGGGTTAGGGTTAGGGTTAGTGTTAGGGTTAGGGCTCGTTTTAGGGTATTGGTTAGGATTAGGGTACGTGTTATGGTTAGGGTAGGGGTTAGGGTTAGGGTACGCGTTAGTGTTAGGGTAGTTATTAAAGCTATCCCACTCTCTAGATACCCCTTAGCACATAAAGGAATATTATTTGGAGGTCCAGCCATGGAGAAGAGTTTAGACACTAGGATAAGATAAGGAACACACCCATTATAAAGAAATCACATTAGGATTCTCTTTTTAAGCTGTTCCTTAAAACACTAGTGCTTAGGAAATCTATTGGAGGCAGAAGCATTCAAGGGTAGCCTAGGGTTAGGGTTAGGCTTAGGGTTAGGCTTAGGGTACGGCTTAGGGTACGGGTTCGGGGAGGCTTCGGGTACGGCGTAGGGTATGGGTTAGGGTTAGGGTTAGGGTTAGTGTTAGGGTTAGGGCTCGGTTTAGGGTATTGGTTAGGATTAGGGTACGTGTTAGGGTTAGGGTAGGGGTTAGGGTTAGGGTACGCGTTAGTGTTAGGGTAGTTATTAAACCTATCCCACACTCTAGATACCCCTTAGCACGTAAAGGAATATTATTTGGAGGTCCAGCCATGGAGAAGAGTTTAGACACTAGGATAAGATAAGGAACACACCCATTATAAAGAAATCACATTAGGATTCTCTTTTTAAGTTGTTCCTTAAAACACTAGTGCTTAGGAAATCTATTGGAGGCAGAAGCAGTCAAGGGTAGCCTAGGGTTAGGGTTAGGCTTAGAGTACGGCTTAGGGTACGGCTTAGGGTACGGGTTCGGGGAGGGCTTCGGGTACGGCGTAGGGTATGGGTTAGGGTTAGGGTTAGGGTTAGTGTTAGGGTTAGGGCTCGGTTTAGGGTATTGGTTAGGATTAGGGTACGTGTTAGTGTTAGGGTAGGGGTTAGGGTTAGGGTACGCGTTAGTGTTAGGGTAGTTATTAAACCTATCCCACTCCCTAGATACCGCTTAGCACGTAAAGGAATATTATTTGGAGGTCCAGCCATGGAGAAGAGTTTAGACACTAGGATAAGATAAGGAACACACCCATTATAAAGAAATCACATTAGGATTCTCTTTTTAAACTGTTCCTTAAAACACTAGTGCTTAGGAAATCTATTGGAGGCAGAAGCAGTCAAGAGTAGCCTACGGTTAGGGTTAGGCTTGGGGTTAGGCTTAGGGTACGGCTTAGGGTACGGGTTCGGGGAGGGCTTCGGGTACTGCATAGGGTATGGGTTAGGGTTAGTGTTAGGGTTAGGGCTCCGTTTAGGGTACGTGTTAGGATTAGGGTACATGTTAGGGTTAGGGTAGGGGTTAGGGTTAGGGTACGCGTTAGGGTTAGGGTAGTTATTAAACCTATCCCACTCTCTAGATACACCTTAGCACGTCAAGGAATATTATTTGGGGGTCCAGCCATGGAGAAGAGTTTAGACACTAGGATAAGATAAGGAACACACCCATTATAAAGAAATCACAATAGGATTCTCTTTTTAAGCTGTTCCTTAAAACACTAGTGCTTAGGAAATCTATTGGAGGCAGAAGCAGTCAAGGGTAGCCTAGGGTTAGGGTTAGGCTTAGGGTACGGCTTAGGGTACGGCTTAAGGTACGGGTTCGGGGAGGGCTTCGGGTATGTCGTAGGGTATGGGTTAGGGTTAGGGTTAGGGTTAGTGTTAGGGTTAGGGCTCGGTTTAGGGTATTGGTTAGGATTAGGGTACGTGTTAGGGTTAGGGTAGGGGTTAGGGTTAGGGTACGCGTTAGTGTTAGGGTAGTTATTAAAGCTATCCCACTCTCTAGATACCCCTTAGCACATAAAGGAATATTATTTGGAGGTCCAGCCATGGAGAAGAGTTTAGACACTAGGATAAGATAAGGAACACACCCATTATAAAGAAATCACATTAGGATTCTCTTTTTAAGCTGTTCCTTAAAACACTAGTGCTTAGGAAATCTATTGGAGGCAGAAGCATTCAAGGGTAGCCTAGGGTTAGGGTTAGGCTTAGGGTTAGGCTTAGGGTACGTCTTAGGGTACGGGTTCGGGGAGGGCTTCTGATACGGCGTAGGGTATGGGTTAGGGTTAGGGTTAGGGTTAGTGTTAGGGTTAGGGCTCGGTTTAGGGTATTGGTTAGGATTAGGGTACGTGTTAGGGTTAGGGTAGGGGTTAGGGTTAGGGTACGCGTTAGTGTTAGGGTAGTTATTAAACCTAACCCACTCTCTAGATACCCCTTAGCACGTAAAGGAATATTATTTGGAGGTCCAGCCATGGAGAAGAGTTTAGACACTAGGATAAGATAAGGAACACACCCATTATAAAGAAATCACATTAGGATTCTCTTTTTAAGCTGTTCCTTAAAACACTAGTGCTTAGGAAATCTATTGGAGGCAGAAGCAGTCAAGGGTAGCCTAGGGTTAGGGTTAGGCTTAGGGTACGGCTTAGGGTACGGCTTAGGGTACGGGTTCGGGGAGGGCTTCGGGTACGGCGTAGGGTATGGGTTAGGGTTAGGGTTAGGGTTAGGGTTAGGGCTCGGTTTAGGGTACGGGTTAGGATTAGGGTACGTGTTAGGGTTAGGGTAGGGGATAGGGTTAGGGTACGCGTTAGGTTTAGGGTAGTTATTAAACCTATCCCACTCTCTAGATACCCCTTAGCATGTAAAGGAATATTATTTGGGGGTCCAGCCATGGAGAAGAGTTTAGACACTAGTATAAGATAAGGAACACACCCATTATAAAGAAATCACATTAGGATTCTCTTTTTAAGCTGTTCCTTAAAACACTAGTGCTTAGGAAATCTATTGGAGGCAGAAGCAGTCAAGGGTAGCCTAGGGTTAGGGTACGGCTTAGGGTACGGCTTAGGGTACGGCTTAGGGTACGGGTGCGGGGAGGGCTTCGGGTATGTCGTAGGGTATGGGTTAGGGTTAGGGTTAGGGTTAGTGTTAGGGTAAGGGCTCGGTTTAGGGTATTGGTTAGGATTAGGGTACGTGTTAGGGTTAGGGTAGGGGTTAGGGTTAGGGTACGCGTTAGTGTTAGGGTAGTTATTAAAGCTATCCCACTCTCTAGATACCCCTTAGCACATAAGGAATATTATTTGGAGGTCCAGCCATGGAGAAGAGTTTAGACACTAGGATAAGATAAGGAACACACCCATTATTAAGAAATCACATTAGGATTCTCTTTTTATGCTGTTCCTTAAAACACTAGTGCTTAGGAAATCTATTGGAGGCAGAAGCAGTCAAGGGAAGCCTAGGGTTAGGGTTAGGCTTAGTGTACGGCTTAGGGTACGGCGTAGGGTATGGGTTCGGGGAGGGCTTCGGGTACGGCGTAGCGTATGGGTTAGGGTTAGGGTTAGGGTTAGTGTTAGGGTTAGGGCTCGTTTTAGGGTATTGGTTAGGATTAGGGTACGTGTTATGGTTAGGGTAGGGGTTAGGGTTAGGGTACGCGTTAGTGTTAGGGTAGTTATTAAAGCTATCCCACTCTCTAGATACC
The DNA here is from genome assembly GCF_965194825.1 of Balaenoptera physalus. Lineage (NCBI taxonomy): Eukaryota > Metazoa > Chordata > Mammalia > Artiodactyla > Balaenopteridae > Balaenoptera > Balaenoptera physalus. Next base: position 86,396 of record NW_028126413.1, on the reverse strand, counting down.
CCATAGCACATAAAGGAATATTATTTGGAGGTCCAGCCATGGAGAAGAGTTTAGACACTAGGATAAGATAAGGAACACACCCATTATAAAGAAATCACATTAGGATTCTCTTTTTAAGCTGTTCGTTAAAACACTAGTGCTTAGGAAATCTATTGGAGGCAGAAGCAGTCAAGGGTAGCCTAGGGTTAGGGTTAGGCTTAGGGTACGGCTTAGGGTACGGCTTAGGGTACGGGTTCGGGGAGGGCTTCGGGTACGGCGTAGGGTATGGGTTAGGGTTAGGGTTAGGGTTAGTGTTAGGGTTAGGGCTCGGTTTAGGGTACGTGTTAGCATTAGGGTACATGTTAGGGTTAGGGTAGGGGTTAGGGTTAGGGTACGCGTTAGGGTTAGGGTAGTTATTAAACCTATCCCACTCTCTAGATACACCTTAGCACGTAAAGGAATATTATTTGGGGGTCCAGCCATGGAGAAGAGTTTAGACACTAGGATAAGATAAGGAACACACCCATTATAAAGAAATCACATTAGGATTCTCTTTTTAAGCTGTTCCTTAAAACACTAGTGCTTAGGAAATCTATTGGAGGCAGAAGCAGTCAAGGGTAGCCTAGGGTTAGGGTACGGCTTAGGGTACGGCTTAGGGTACGTGTTCGGGGAGGGCTTCGGGTACGGCGTAGGGTATGGGTTAGGGTTAGGGTTAGGGTTAGTGTTAGGGTTAGGGCTCGGTTTAGGGTATTGGTTAGGATTAGGGTACGTGTTAGTGTTAGGGTAGGGGTTAGGGTTAGGGTACGCGTTAGTGTTAGGGTAGTTATTAAACCTATCCCACTCCCTAGATACCGCTTAGCACGTAAAGGAATATTATTTGGAGGTCCAGCCATGCAGAAGAGTTTAGAAACTTTGATAAGATAAGGAACACACCCATTATAAAGAAATCACATTAGGATTCTCTTTTTAAGCTGTTCCTTAAAACACTAGTGCTTAGGAAATCTATTGGAGGCAGAAGCAGTCAAGGGTAGCCTAGGGTTAGGGTACGGCTTAGGGTACGGCTTAGGGTACGGCTTAGGGTACGGGTGCGGGGAGGGCTTCGGGTATGTCGTAGGGTATGGGTTAGGGTTAGGGTTAGGGTTAGTGTTAGGGTAAGGGCTCGGTTTAGGGTATTGGTTAGGATTAGGGTACGTGTTAGGGTTAGGGTAGGGGTTAGGGTTAGGGTACGCGTTAGTGTTAGGGTAGTTATTAAAGCTATCCCACTCTCTAGATACCCCTTAGCACATAAGGAATATTATTTGGAGGTCCAGCCATGGAGAAGAGTTTAGACACTAGGATAAGATAAGGAACACACCCATTATTAAGAAATCACATTAGGATTCTCTTTTTATGCTGTTCCTTAAAACACTAGTGCTTAGGAAATCTATTGGAGGCAGAAGCTGTCAAGGGAAGCCTAGGGTTAGGGTTAGGCTTAGGGTACGGCTTAGGGTACGGCGTAGGGTATGGGTTCGGGGAGGGCTTCGGGTACGGCGTAGCGTATGGGTTAGGGTTAGGGTTAGGGTTAGTGTTAGGGTTAGGGCTCGTTTTAGGGTATTGGTTAGGATTAGGGTACGTGTTATGGTTAGGGTAGGGGTTAGGGTTAGGGTACGCGTTAGTGTTAGGGTAGTTATTAAAGCTATCCCACTCTCTAGATACCCCTTAGCACATAAAGGAATATTATTTGGAGGTCCAGCCATGGAGAAGAGTTTAGACACTAGGATAAGATAAGGAACACACCCATTATAAAGAAATCACATTAGGATTCTCTTTTTAAGCTGTTCCTTAAAACACTAGTGCTTAGGAAATCTATTGGAGGCAGAAGCAGTCAAGGGTAGCCTAGGGTTAGGGTTAGGCTTAGGGTACGGCTTAGGGTACGGCTTAGGGTACGGGTTCGGGGAGGGCTTCGGGTACGGCGTAGGGTATGGGTTAGGGTTAGGGTTAGGGTTAGTGTTAGGGTTAGGGCTCGGTTTAGGGTACGTGTTAGCATTAGGGTACATGTTAGGGTTAGGGTAGGGGTTAGGGTTAGGGTACGCGTTAGGGTTAGGGTAGTTATTAAACCTATCCCACTCTCTAGATACACCTTAGCACGTAAAGGAATATTATTTGGGGGTCCAGCCATGGAGAAGAGTTTAGACACTAGGATAAGATAAGGAACACACCCATTATAAAGAAATCACATTAGGATTCTCTTTTTAAGCTGTTCCTTAAAACACTAGTGCTTAGGAAATCTATTGGAGGCAGAAGCAGTCAAGGGTAGCCTAGGGTTAGGGTACGGCTTAGGGTACGGCTTAGGGTACGTGTTCGGGGAGGGCTTCGGGTACGGCGTAGGGTATGGGTTAGGGTTAGGGTTAGGGTTAGTGTTAGGGTTAGGGCTCGGTTTAGGGTATTGGTTAGGATTAGGGTACGTGTTAGTGTTAGGGTAGGGGTTAGGGTTAGGGTACGCGTTAGTGTTAGGGTAGTTATTAAACCTATCCCACTCCCTAGATACCGCTTAGCACGTAAAGGAATATTATTTGGAGGTCCAGCCATGCAGAAGAGTTTAGAAACTTTGATAAGATAAGGAACACACCCATTATAAAGAAATCACATTAGGATTCTCTTTTTAAGCTGTTCCTTAAAACACTAGTGCTTAGGAAATCTATTGGAGGCAGAAGCAGTCAAGAGTAGCCTACGGTTAGGGTTAGGCTTGGGGTTAGGCTTAGGGTACGGCTTAGGGTACGGGTTCGGGGAGGGCTTCGGGTACGGCATAGGGTATGGGTTAGGGTTAGGGTTAGTGTTAGGGTTAGGGCTCCGTTTAGGGTACGTGTTAGGATTAGGGTACATGTTATGGTTGGGGTAGGGGTTAGGGTTAGGGTACGCTTTAGGGTTAGGGTAGTTATTAAACCTATCCCACTCTCTAGATACACCTTAGCACGTCAAGGAATATTATTTGGGGGTCCAGCCATGGAGAAGAGTTTAGACACTAGGATAAGATAAGGAACACACCCATTATAAAGAAATCACAATAGGATTCCCTTTTTAAGCTGTTCCTTAAAACACTAGTGCTTAGGAAATCTATTGGAGGCAGAAGCAGTCAAGGGTAGCCTAGGGTTAGGGTACGGCTTAGGGTACGGCTTAGGGTACGGCTTAGGGTACGGGTTCGGGGAGGGCTTCGGGTATGTCGTAGAGTATGGGTTAGGGTTAGGGTTAGGGTTAGTGTTAGGGTTAGGGCTCGGTTTAGGTTATTGGTTAGGATTAGGGTACGTGTTAGGGTTAGGGTAGGGGTTAGGGTTAGGGTACGCGTTAGTGTTAGGGTAGTTATTAAAGCTATCCCACTCTCTAGATACCCCTTAGCACATAAGGAATATTATTTGGAGGTCCAGCCATGGAGAAGGGTTTAGACACTAGGATAAGATAAGGAACACACCCATTATTAAGAAATCACATTAGGATTCTCTTTTTATGCTGTTCCTTAAAACACTAGTGCTTAGGAAATCTATTGGAGGCAGAAGCAGTCAAGGGAAGCCTAGGGTTAGGGTTAGGCTTAGGGTACGGCTTAGGGTACGGCGTAGGGTATGGGTTCGGGGAGGGCTTCGGGTACGGCGTAGCGTATGGGTTAGGGTTAGGGTTAGGGTTAGTGTTAGGGTTAGGGCTCGTTTTAGGGTATTGGTTAGGATTAGGGTACGTGTTATGGTTAGGGTAGGGGTTAGGGTTAGGGTACGCGTTAGTGTTAGGGTAGTTATTAAAGCTATCCCACTCTCTAGATACCCCTTAGCACATAAAGGAATATTATTTGGAGGTCCAGCCATGGAGAAGAGTTTAGACACTAGGATAAGATAAGGAACACACCCATTATAAAGAAATCACATTAGGATTCTCTTTTTAAGCTGTTCCTTAAAACACTAGTGCTTAGGAAATCTATTGGAGGCAGAAGCATTCAAGGGTAGCCTAGGGTTAGGGTTAGGCTTAGGGTTAGGCTTAGGGTACGGCTTAGGGTACGGGTTCGGGGAGGCTTCGGGTACGGCGTAGGGTATGGGTTAGGGTTAGGGTTAGGGTTAGTGTTAGGGTTAGGGCTCGGTTTAGGGTATTGGTTAGGATTAGGGTACGTGTTAGGGTTAGGGTAGGGGTTAGGGTTAGGGTACGCGTTAGTGTTAGGGTAGTTATTAAACCTATCCCACACTCTAGATACCCCTTAGCACGTAAAGGAATATTATTTGGAGGTCCAGCCATGGAGAAGAGTTTAGACACTAGGATAAGATAAGGAACACACCCATTATAAAGAAATCACATTAGGATTCTCTTTTTAAGTTGTTCCTTAAAACACTAGTGCTTAGGAAATCTATTGGAGGCAGAAGCAGTCAAGGGTAGCCTAGGGTTAGGGTTAGGCTTAGAGTACGGCTTAGGGTACGGCTTAGGGTACGGGTTCGGGGAGGGCTTCGGGTACGGCGTAGGGTATGGGTTAGGGTTAGGGTTAGGGTTAGTGTTAGGGTTAGGGCTCGGTTTAGGGTATTGGTTAGGATTAGGGTACGTGTTAGTGTTAGGGTAGGGGTTAGGGTTAGGGTACGCGTTAGTGTTAGGGTAGTTATTAAACCTATCCCACTCCCTAGATACCGCTTAGCACGTAAAGGAATATTATTTGGAGGTCCAGCCATGGAGAAGAGTTTAGACACTAGGATAAGATAAGGAACACACCCATTATAAAGAAATCACATTAGGATTCTCTTTTTAAACTGTTCCTTAAAACACTAGTGCTTAGGAAATCTATTGGAGGCAGAAGCAGTCAAGAGTAGCCTACGGTTAGGGTTAGGCTTGGGGTTAGGCTTAGGGTACGGCTTAGGGTACGGGTTCGGGGAGGGCTTCGGGTACTGCATAGGGTATGGGTTAGGGTTAGTGTTAGGGTTAGGGCTCCGTTTAGGGTACGTGTTAGGATTAGGGTACATGTTAGGGTTAGGGTAGGGGTTAGGGTTAGGGTACGCGTTAGGGTTAGGGTAGTTATTAAACCTATCCCACTCTCTAGATACACCTTAGCACGTCAAGGAATATTATTTGGGGGTCCAGCCATGGAGAAGAGTTTAGACACTAGGATAAGATAAGGAACACACCCATTATAAAGAAATCACAATAGGATTCTCTTTTTAAGCTGTTCCTTAAAACACTAGTGCTTAGGAAATCTATTGGAGGCAGAAGCAGTCAAGGGTAGCCTAGGGTTAGGGTTAGGCTTAGGGTACGGCTTAGGGTACGGCTTAAGGTACGGGTTCGGGGAGGGCTTCGGGTATGTCGTAGGGTATGGGTTAGGGTTAGGGTTAGGGTTAGTGTTAGGGTTAGGGCTCGGTTTAGGGTATTGGTTAGGATTAGGGTACGTGTTAGGGTTAGGGTAGGGGTTAGGGTTAGGGTACGCGTTAGTGTTAGGGTAGTTATTAAAGCTATCCCACTCTCTAGATACCCCTTAGCACATAAAGGAATATTATTTGGAGGTCCAGCCATGGAGAAGAGTTTAGACACTAGGATAAGATAAGGAACACACCCATTATAAAGAAATCACATTAGGATTCTCTTTTTAAGCTGTTCCTTAAAACACTAGTGCTTAGGAAATCTATTGGAGGCAGAAGCATTCAAGGGTAGCCTAGGGTTAGGGTTAGGCTTAGGGTTAGGCTTAGGGTACGTCTTAGGGTACGGGTTCGGGGAGGGCTTCTGATACGGCGTAGGGTATGGGTTAGGGTTAGGGTTAGGGTTAGTGTTAGGGTTAGGGCTCGGTTTAGGGTATTGGTTAGGATTAGGGTACGTGTTAGGGTTAGGGTAGGGGTTAGGGTTAGGGTACGCGTTAGTGTTAGGGTAGTTATTAAACCTAACCCACTCTCTAGATACCCCTTAGCACGTAAAGGAATATTATTTGGAGGTCCAGCCATGGAGAAGAGTTTAGACACTAGGATAAGATAAGGAACACACCCATTATAAAGAAATCACATTAGGATTCTCTTTTTAAGCTGTTCCTTAAAACACTAGTGCTTAGGAAATCTATTGGAGGCAGAAGCAGTCAAGGGTAGCCTAGGGTTAGGGTTAGGCTTAGGGTACGGCTTAGGGTACGGCTTAGGGTACGGGTTCGGGGAGGGCTTCGGGTACGGCGTAGGGTATGGGTTAGGGTTAGGGTTAGGGTTAGGGTTAGGGCTCGGTTTAGGGTACGGGTTAGGATTAGGGTACGTGTTAGGGTTAGGGTAGGGGATAGGGTTAGGGTACGCGTTAGGTTTAGGGTAGTTATTAAACCTATCCCACTCTCTAGATACCCCTTAGCATGTAAAGGAATATTATTTGGGGGTCCAGCCATGGAGAAGAGTTTAGACACTAGTATAAGATAAGGAACACACCCATTATAAAGAAATCACATTAGGATTCTCTTTTTAAGCTGTTCCTTAAAACACTAGTGCTTAGGAAATCTATTGGAGGCAGAAGCAGTCAAGGGTAGCCTAGGGTTAGGGTTAGGCTTAGGGTTAGGCTTAGGGTACGGCTTAGGGTACGGGTTCGGTGAGGGCTTCGGGTACGGCGTAGGGTATGGGTTAGGGTTAGGGTTAGGGTTAGTGTTAGGGTTCGGGCTCGGTTTGGGGTACGGGTTAGGATTAGGGTACGTGTTAGGGTTAGGGTAGTTATTAAACCTATCCCACTCTCTAGATACCCCTTAGCACGTAAAGGAATATTATTTGGGGGTCCAGCCATGGAGAAGAGTTTAGACACTAGGATAAGATAAGGAACACACCCACTATAAAGAAATCACATTAGGATTCTCTTTTTAAGCTGTTCCTTAAAACACTAGTGCTTAGGAAATCTATTGGAGGCAGAAGCAGTCAAGGGTAGCCTAGGGTTAGGGTTAGGCTTAGGGTACGGCTTAGCGTACGGCTTAGGGTACGGGTTCGGGGAGGGCTTCGGGTACGGCGTAGGGTATGGGTTAGGGTTAGGGTTAGGGTTAGTGTTAGGGTTAGGGCTCGGTTTAAGGTACGGGTTAGGATTAGTGTACATGTTAGGGTTAGGGTAGGGTTTAGGGTTAGGGTACGCGTTAGGGTTAGGGTAGTTATTAAACCTATCCCACTCTCTAGATACACCTTAGCACGTAAAGGAATATTATTTGGGGGTCCAGCCATGGAGAAGAGTTTAGACACTAGGATAAGATAAGGAACACACCCATTATAAAGAAATCACATTAGGATTCTCGTTTTAAGCTGTTCCTTAAAACACTAGTGCTTAGGAAATCTATGGGAGGCAGAAGCAGTCAAGGGTAGCCTAGGGTTAGGGTTAGGCTTAGGGTACGGCTTAGGGTACGGCTTAGGGTACGGGTTCGGGGAGGGCTTCGGGTACGGCGTAGGGTATGGGTTAGGGTTACGGTTAGGGTTAGTGTTAGGGTTAGGGCTCGGTTTGGGGTACGGGTTAGGATTAGGGTACGTGTTAGGGTTAGGGTAGGGGTTAGGGTTAGGTTACGCGTTAGTGTTAGGGTAGTTATTAAACCTAACCCACTCTCTAGATACCCCTTAGCACGTAAAGGAATATTATTTGGAGGTCCAGCCATGGAGAAGAGTTTAGACACTAGGATAAGATAAGGAACACACCCATTATAAAGAAATCACATTAGGATTCTCTTTTTAAGCTGTTCCTTAAAACACTAGTGCTTAGGAAATCTATTGGAGGCAGAAGCAGTCAAGGGTAGCCTAGGGTTAGGGTTAGGCTTAGGGTACGGCTTAGCGTACGGCTTAGGGTACGGGTTCGGGGAGGGCTTCGGGTACGGCGTAGGGTATGGGTTAGGGTTAGGGTTAGGGTTAGTGTTAGGGTTAGGGCTCGGTTTAGGGTATTGGTTAGGATTAGGGTACGTGTTAGTGTTAGGGTAGGGGTTAGGGTTAGGGTACGCGTTAGTGTTAGGGTAGTTATTAAACCTATCCCACACTCTAGATACCCCTTAGCACGTAAAGGAATATTATTTGGAGGTCCAGCCATGGAGAAGAGTTTAGACACTAGGATAAGATAAGGAACACACCCATTATAAAGAAATCACATTAGGATTCTCTTTTTAAGTTGTTCCTTAAAACACTAGTGCTTAGGAAATCTATTGGAGGCAGAAGCAGTCAAGGGTAGCCTAGGGTTAGGGTTAGGCTTAGAGTACGGCTTAGGGTACGGCTTAGGGTACGGGTTCGGGGAGGGCTTCGGGTACGGCGTAGGGTATGGGTTAGGGTTAGGGTTAGGGTTAGTGTTAGGGTTAGGGCTCGGTTTAGGGTACGTGTTAGCATTAGGGTACATGTTAGGGTTAGGGTAGGGGTTAGGGTTAGGGTACGCGTTAGGGTTAGGGTAGTTATTAAACCTATCCCACTCTCTAGATACACCTTAGCACGTAAAGGAATATTATTTGGGGGTCCAGCCATGGAGAAGAGTTTAGACACTAGGATAAGATAAGGAACACACCCATTATAAAGAAATCACATTAGGATTCTCTTTTTAAGCTGTTCCTTAAAACACTAGTGCTTAGGAAATCTATTGGAGGCAGAAGCAGTCAAGGGTAGCCTAGGGTTAGGGTACGGCTTAGGGTACGGCTTAGGGTACGTGTTCGGGGAGGGCTTCGGGTACGGCGTAGGGTATGGGTTAGGGTTAGGGTTAGGGTTAGTGTTAGGGTTAGGGCTCGGTTTAGGGTATTGGTTAGGATTAGGGTACGTGTTAGTGTTAGGGTAGGGGTTAGGGTTAGGGTACGCGTTAGTGTTAGGGTAGTTATTAAACCTATCCCACTCCCTAGATACCGCTTAGCACGTAAAGGAATATTATTTGTAGGTCCAGCCATGCAGAAGAGTTTAGAAACTTTGATAAGATAAGGAACACACCCATTATAAAGAAATCACATTAGGATTCTCTTTTTAAGCTGTTCCTTAAAACACTAGTGCTTAGGAAATCTATTGGAGGCAGAAGCAGTCAAGAGTAGCCTACGGTTAGGGTTAGGCTTGGGGTTAGGCTTAGGGTACGGCTTAGGGTACGGGTTCGGGGAGGGCTTCGGGTACGGCATAGGGTATGGGTTAGGGTTAGGGTTAGTGTTAGGGTTAGGGCTCCGTTTAGGGTACGTGTTAGGATTAGGGTACATGTTATGGTTGGGGTAGGGGTTAGGGTTAGGGTACGCTTTAGGGTTAGGGTAGTTATTAAACCTATCCCACTCTCTAGATACACCTTAGCACGTCAAGGAATATTATTTGGGGGTCCAGCCATGGAGAAGAGTTTAGACACTAGGATAAGATAAGGAACACACCCATTATAAAGAAATCACAATAGGATTCCCTTTTTAAGCTGTTCCTTAAAACACTAGTGCTTAGGAAATCTATTGGAGGCAGAAGCAGTCAAGGGTAGCCTAGGGTTAGGGTACGGCTTAGGGTACGGCTTAGGGTACGGCTTAGGGTACGGGTTCGGGGAGGGCTTCGGGTATGTCGTAGAGTATGGGTTAGGGTTAGGGTTAGGGTTAGTGTTAGGGTTAGGGCTCGGTTTAGGGTATTGGTTAGGATTAGGGTACGTGTTAGGGTTAGGGTAGGGGTTAGGGTTAGGGTACGCGTTAGTGTTAGGGTAGTTATTAAAGCTATCCCACTCTCTAGATACCCCTTAGCACATAAGGAATATTATTTGGAGGTCCAGCCATGGAGAAGAGTTTAGACACTAGGATAAGATAAGGAACACACCCATTATTAAGAAATCACATTAGGATTCTCTTTTTATGCTGTTCCTTAAAACACTAGTGCTTAGGAAATCTATTGGAGGCAGAAGCAGTCAAGGGAAGCCTAGGGTTAGGGTTAGGCTTAGGGTACGGCTTAGGGTACGGCGTAGGGTATGGGTTCGGGGAGGGCTTCGGGTACTGCGTAGCGTATGGGTTAGGGTTAGGGTTAGGGTTAGTGTTAGGGTTAGGGCTCGTTTTAGGGTATTGGTTAGGATTAGGGTACGTGTTATGGTTAGGGTAGGGGTTAGGGTTAGGGTACGCGTTAGTGTTAGGGTAGTTATTAAAGCTATCCCACTCTCTAGATACCCCTTAGCACATAAAGGAATATTATTTGGAGGTCCAGCCATGGAGAAGAGTTTAGACACTAGGATAAGATAAGGAACACACCCATTATAAAGAAATCACATTAGGATTCTCTTTTTAAGCTGTTCCTTAAAACACTAGTGCTTAGGAAATCTATTGGAGGCAGAAGCATTCAAGGGTAGCCTAGGGTTAGGGTTAGGCTTAGGGTTAGGCTTAGGGTACGGCTTAGGGTACGGGTTCGGGGAGGGCTTCTGGTACGGCGTAGGGTATGGGTTAGGGTTAGGGTTAGGGTTAGTGTTAGGGTTAGGGCTCGGTTTAGGGTATTGGTTAGGATTAGGGTACGTGTTAGGGTTAGGGTAGGGGTTAGGGTTAGGGTACGCGTTAGTGTTAGGGTAGTTATTAAACCTAACCCACTCTCTAGATACCCCTTAGCACGTAAAGGAATATTATTTGGAGGTCCAGCCATGGAGAAGAGTTTAGACACTAGGATAAGATAAGGAACACACCCATTATAAAGAAATCACATTAGGATTCTCTTTTTAAGCTGTTCCTTAAAACACTAGTGCTTAGGAAATCTATTGGAGGCAGAAGCAGTCAAGGGTAGCCTAGGGTTAGGGTTAGGCTTAGGGTACGGCTTAGGGTACGGCTTAGGGTACGGGTTTGGGGAGGGCTTCGGGTACGGCGTAGGGTATGGGTTAGGGTTAGGGTTAGGGTTATGGTTAGGGCTCGGTTTAGGGTACGGGTTAGGATTATGGTACGTGTTAGGGTTAGGGTAGGGGATAGGGTTAGGGTACGCGTTAGGTTTAGGGTTGTTATTAAACCTATCCCACTCTCTAGATACCCCTTAGCATGTAAAGGAATATTATTTGGGGGTCCAGCCATGGAGAAGAGTTTAGACACTAGGATAAGATAAGGAACACACCCATTATAAAGAAATCACATTAGGATTCTCTTTTTAAGCTGTTCCTTAAAACACTAGTGCTTAGGAAATCTATTGGAGGCAGAAGCATTCAAGGGTAGCCTAGGGTTAGTGTTAGGCTTAGGGTTAGGCTTAGGGTACGGCTTAGGGTACGGGTTCGGTGAGGGCTTCGGGTACGGCGTAGGGTATGGGTTAGGGTTAGGGTTAGGGTTAGTGTTAGGGTTCGGGCTCGGTTTGGGGTACGGGTTAGGATTAGGGTACGTGTTAGGGTTAGGGTAGGGGATAGGGTTAGGGTACGCGTTAGGGTTAGGGTAGTTATTAAACCTATCCCACTCTCTAGATACCCCTTAGCACGTAAAGGAATATTATTTGGGGGTCCAGCCATGGAGAAGAGTTTAGACACTAGGATAAGATAAGGAACACACCCACTATAAAGAAATCACATTTGGATTCTCTTTTTAAGCTGTTCCTTAAAACACTAGTGCTTAGGAAATCTATTGGAGGCAGAAGCAGTCAAGGGTAGCCTAGGGTTAGGGTTAGGCTTAGGGTACGGCTTAGGGTACGGCTTAGGGTACGGGTTCGGAGAGGGCTTCGGGTACGGCGTAGGGTATGGGTTAGGGTTAGCGTTAGGGTTAGTGTTAGGGTTAGGGCTCGGTTTGGGGTACGGGTTAGGATTAGGGTACGTGTTAGGGTTAGGGTAGGGGTTAGGGTTAGGTTATGCGTTAGTGTTAGGGTAGTTATTAAACCTAACCCACTCTCTAGATACCCCTTAGCACGTAAAGGAATATTATATGGAGGTCCAGCCATGGAGAAGAGTTTAGACACTAGGATAAGATAAGGAACACACCCATTATAAAGAAATCACATTAGGATTCTCTTTTTAAGCTGTTCCTTAAAACACTAGTGCTTAGGAAATCTATTGGAGGCAGAAGCAGTCAAGGGTAGCCTAGGGTTAGGGTTAGGCTTAGGGTACGGCTTAGCGTACGGCTTAGGGTACGGGTTCGGGGAGGGCTTCGGGTACGGCGTAGGGTATGGGTTAGGGTTAGGGTTAGGGTTAGTGTTAGGGTTAGGGCTCGGTTTAGGGTATTGGTTAGGATTAGGGTACGTGTTAGTGTTAGGGTAGGGGTTAGGGTTAGGGTACGCGTTAGTGTTAGGGTAGTTATTAAACCTATCCCACACTCTAGATACCCCTTAGCACGTAAAGGAATATTATTTGGAGGTCCAGCCATGGAGAAGAGTTTAGACACTAGGATAAGATAAGGAACACACCCATTATAAAGAAATCACATTAGGATTCTCTTTTTAAGTTGTTCCTTAAAACACTAGTGCTTAGGAAATCTCTTGGAGGCAGAAGCAGTCAAGGGTAGCCTAGAGTTAGGGTTAGGCTTAGAGTACGGCTTAGGGTACGGCTTAGGGTACGGGTTCGGGGAGGGCTTCGGGTACGGCGTAGTGTATGGGTTAGGGTTAGGGTTAGGGTTAGTGTTAGGGTTAGGGCTCGGTTTAGGGTACGTGTTAGCATTAGGGTACATGTTAGGGTTAGGGTAGGGGTTAGGGTTAGGGTACGCGTTAGGGTTAGGGTAGTTATTAAACCTATCCCACTCTAGATACACCTTAGCACGTAAAGGAATATTATTTGGGGGTCCAGCCATGGAGAAGAGTTTAGACATTAGGATAAGATAAGGAACACACCCATTATAAAGAAATCACATTAGGATTCTCTTTTTAAGCTGTTCCTTAAAACACTAGTGCTTAGGAAATCTATTGGAGGCAGAAGCAGTCAAGGGTAGCCTAGGGTTAGGGTACAGCTTAGGGTACGGGTTCGGGGAGGGCTTCGGTTACGGCGTAGGGTATGGGTTAGGGTTAGGTTTAGGGTTAGTGTTAGGGTTAGGGCTCGGTTTAGGGTATTGGTTAGGATTAAGGTACGTGTTAGTGTTAGGGTAGGGGTTAGGGTTAGGGTACGCGTTAGTGTTAGGGTAGTTATTAAACCTATCCCACTCCCTAGATACCGCTTAGCACGTAAAGGAATATTATTTGGAGGTCCAGCCATGCAGAAGAGTTTAGACACTTTGATAAGATAAGGAACACACCCATTATAAAGAAATCACATTAGGATTCTCTTTTTAAGCTGTTCCTTAAAACACTAGGGCTTAGGAAATCTATTGGAGGCAGAAGCAGTCAAGGGTAGCCTAGGGTTAGGGTTAGGCTTAGGGTACGGCTTAGCATACGGCTTAGGGTACGGGTTCGGGGAGTGCTTCGGGTACGGCGTAAGGTATGGGTTAGGGTTAGGGTTAGGGTTAGTGTTAGGGTTAGGGCTCGGTTTAGTGTATTGGTTAGGATTAGGGTACGTGTTAGTGTTAGGGTAGGGGTTAGGGTTAGGGTACGCGTTAGTGTTAGGGTAGTTATTAAAACTATCCCACACTCTAGATACCCCTTAGCACGTAAAGGAATATTATTTGGATGTCCAGCCATGGAGAAGAGTTTAGACACTAGGATAAGATAAGGAACACACCCATTATAAAGAAATCACATTAGGATTCTCTTTTTAAGTTGTTCCTTAAAACACTAGTGCTTAGGAAATCTATTGGAGGCAGAAGCAGTCAAGGGTAGCCTAGGGTTAGGGTTAGGCTTAGAGTACGGCTTAGGGTACGGCTTAGGGTACGGGTTCGGGGAGGGCTTCGGGTACGGCGTAGTGTATGGGTTAGGGTTAGGGTTAGGGTTAGTGTTAGGGTTAGGGCTCGGTTTAGGGTACGGGTTAGCATTAGGGTACATGTTATGGTTAGGGTAGGGGTTAGGGTTAGGGTACGCGTTAGGGTTAGGTTAGTTATTAAACCTATCCCACTCTCTAGATACACCTTAGCACGTAAAGGAATATTATTTGGGGGTCCAGCCATGGAGAAGAGTTTAGACACTAGGATAAGATAAGGAACACACCCATTATAAAGAAATCACATTAGGATTCTCTTTTTAAGCTGTTCCTTAAAACACTAGTGCTTAGGAAATCTATTGGAGGCAGAAGCAGTCAAGGGTAGCCTAGGGTTAGGGTACGGCTTAGGGTACGGCTTAGGGTACGGGTTCGGGGAGGGCTTCAGGTACGGCGTAGGGTATGGGTTAGGGTTAGTGTTAGGGTTAGTGTTAGGGTTAGGGCTCGGTTTAGGGTATTGGTTAGGATTAGGGTACGTGTTAGTGTTAGGGTAGGGGTTAGGGTTAGGGTACGCGTTAGTGTTAGGGTAGTTATTAAACCTATCCCACTCCCTAGATACCGCTTAGCACGTAAAGGAATATTATTTGGAGGTCCAGCCATGCAGAATAGTTTAGACACTTTGATAAGATAAGGAACACACCCATTATAAAGAAATCACATTAGGATTCTCTTTTTAAGCTGTTCCTTAAAACACTAGTGCTTAGGAAATCTATTGGAGGCAGAAGCATTCAAGGGTAGCCTTGGGTTAGGGTTAGGCTTAGGGTTAGGCTTAGGGTTAGGCTTAGGGTACGGCTTCGGGTACGGGTTCGGGGAGGGCTTCTGGTACGGCATAGGGTATGGGTTAGGGTTAGGTTTAGGGTTAGTGTTAGGGTTAGGGCTCGGTTTAGGGTATTGGTTAGGATTAGGGTACGTGTTAGGGTTAGGGTAGGGGTTAGGGTTAGGGTACGCGTTAGTGTTAGGGTAGTTATTAAACCTAACCCACTCTCTAGATACCCCTTAGCACGTAACGGAATATTATTTGGAGGTCCAGCCATGGAGAAGAGTTTAGACTCTAGGATAAGATAAGGAACACACCCATTATAAAGAAATCACATTAGGATTCTCTTTTTAAGCTGTTCCTTAAAACACTAGTGCTTAGGAAATCTATTGGAGGCAGAAGCAGTCAAGGGTAGCCTAGGGTTAGGGTTAGGCTTAGGGTACGGCTTAGGGTACGGCTTAGGGTACGGGTTCAGGGAGGGCTTCGGGTACGGCGTAGGGTATGGGTTAAGGTTAGGGTTAGGGTTAGTGTTAGGGTTAGGGCTCGGTTTGGGGTACGGGTTAGGATTAGGGTACGTGTTAGGGTTAGGGTAGGGGTTAGGGTTAGGGTACGCGTTAGTGTTAGGGTAGTTATTAAAGCTATCCCACTCTCTAGATACCCCTTAGCACATAAAGGAATATTATTTGGAGGTCCAGCCATGGAGAAGAGTTTAGACACTAGGATAAGATAAGGAACACACCCATTATAAAGAAATCACATTAGGATTCTCTTTTTAAGCTGTTCCTTAAAACACTAGTGCTTAGGAAATCTATTGGAGGCAGAAGCATTCAAGGGTAGCCTAGGGTTAGGGTTAGGCTTAGGGTTAGGCTTAGGGTACGGCTTAGGGTACGGGTTCGGGGAGGGCTTCTGGTACGGCGTAGGGTATGGGTTAGGGTTAGGGTTAGGGTTAGTGTTAGGGTTAGGGCTCGGTTTAGGGTATTGGTTAGGATTAGGGTACGTGTTAGGGTTAGGGTAGGGGTTAGGGTTAGGGTACGCGTTAGTGTTAGGGTAGTTATTAAACCTAACCCACTCTCTAGATACCCCTTAGCACGTAAAAGAATATTATTTGGAGGTCCAGCCATGGAGAAGAGTTTAGACACTAGGATAAGATAAGGAACACACCCATTATAAAGAAATCACATTAGGATTCTCTTTTTAAGCTGTTCCTTAAAACACTAGTGCTTAGGAAATCTATTGGAGGCAGAAGCAGTCAAGGGTAGCCTAGGGTTAGGGTTAGGCTTAGGGTACGGCTTAGCGTACGGCTTAGGGTACGGGTTCGGGGAGGGCTTCGGGTACGGCGTAGGGTATGGGTTAGGGTTAGGGTTAGGGTTAGTGTTAGGGTTAGGGCTCGGTTTAGGGTACGTGTTAGCATTAGGGTACATGTTAGGGTTAGGGTAGGGGTTAGGGTTAGGGTACGCGTTAGGGTTAGGGTAGTTATTAAACCTATCCCACTCTCTAGATACACCTTAGCACGTAAAGGAATATTATTTGGGGGTCCAGCCATGGAGAAGAGTTTAGACACTAGGATAAGATAAGGAACACACCCATTATAAAGAAATCACATTAGGATTCTCTTTTTAAGCTGTTCCTTAAAACACTAGTGCTTAGGAAATCTATTGGAGGCAGAAGCAGTCAAGGGTAGCCTAGGGTTAGGGTACGGCTTAGGGTACGGCTTAGGGTACGTGTTCGGGGAGGGCTTCGGGTACGGCGTATGGTATGGGTTAGGGTTAGGGTTAGGGTTAGTGTTAGGGTTAGGGCTCGGTTTAGGGTATTGGTTAGGATTAGGGTACGTGTTAGTGTTAGGGTAGGGGTTAGGGTTAGGGTACGCGTTAGTGTTAGGGTAGTTATTAAACCTATCCCACTCCCTAGATACCGCTTAGCACGTAAAGGAATATTATTTGGAGGTCCAGCCATGCAGAAGAGTTTAGAAACTTTGATAAGATAAGGAACACACCCATTATAAAGAAATCACATTAGGATTCTCTTTTTAAGCTGTTCCTTAAAACACTAGTGCTTAGGAAATCTATTGGAGGCAGAAGCAGTCAAGAGTAGCCTACGGTTAGGGTTAGGCTTGGGGTTAGGCTTAGGGTACGGCTTAGGGTACGGGTTCGGGGAGGGCTTCGGGTACGGCATAGGGTATGGGTTAGGGTTAGGGTTAGTGTTAGGGTTAGGGCTCCGTTTAGGGTACGTGTTAGGATTAGGGTACATGTTATGGTTGGGGTAGGGGTTAGGGTTAGGGTACGCTTTAGGGTTAGGGTAGTTATTAAACCTATCCCACTCTCTAGATACACCTTAGCACGTCAAGGAATATTATTTGGGGGTCCAGCCATGGAGAAGAGTTTAGACACTAGGATAAGATAAGGAACACACCCATTATAAAGAAATCACAATAGGATTCTCTTTTTAAGCTGTTCCTTAAAACACTAGTGCTTAGGAAATCTATTGGAGGCAGAAGCAGTCAAGGGTAGCCTAGGGTTAGGGTACGGCTTAGGGTACGGCTTAGGGTACGGGTTCGGGGAGGGCTTCAGGTACGGCGTAGGGTATGGGTTAGGGTTAGTGTTAGGGTTAGTGTTAGGGTTAGGGCTCGGTTTAGGGTATTGGTTAGGATTAGGGTACGTGTTAGTGTTAGGGTAGGGGTTAGGGTTAGGGTACGCGTTAGTGTTAGGGTAGTTATTAAACCTATCCCACTCCCTAGATACCGCTTAGCACGTAAAGGAATATTATTTGGAGGTCCAGCCATGCAGAATAGTTTAGACACTTTGATAAGATAAGGAACACACCCATTATAAAGAAATCACATTAGGATTCTCTTTTTAAGCTGTTCCTTAAAACACTAGTGCTTAGGAAATCTATTGGAGGCAGAAGCATTCAAGGGTAGCCTTGGGTTAGGGTTAGGCTTAGGGTTAGGCTTAGGGTTAGGCTTAGGGTACGGCTTCGGGTACGGGTTCGGGGAGGGCTTCTGGTACGGCATAGGGTATGGGTTAGGGTTAGGTTTAGGGTTAGTGTTAGGGTTAGGGCTCGGTTTAGGGTATTGGTTAGGATTAGGGTACGTGTTAGGGTTAGGGTAGGGGTTAGGGTTAGGGTACGCGTTAGTGTTAGGGTAGTTATTAAACCTAACCCACTCTCTAGATACCCCTTAGCACGTAACGGAATATTATTTGGAGGTCCAGCCATGGAGAAGAGTTTAGACTCTAGGATAAGATAAGGAACACACCCATTATAAAGAAATCACATTAGGATTCTCTTTTTAAGCTGTTCCTTAAAACACTAGTGCTTAGGAAATCTATTGGAGGCAGAAGCAGTCAAGGGTAGCCTAGGGTTAGGGTTAGGCTTAGGGTACGGCTTAGGGTACGGCTTAGGGTACGGGTTCAGGGAGGGCTTCGGGTACGGCGTAGGGTATGGGTTAAGGTTAGGGTTAGGGTTAGTGTTAGGGTTAGGGCTCGGTTTGGGGTACGGGTTAGGATTAGGGTACGTGTTAGGGTTAGGGTAGGGGTTAGGGTTAGGGTACGCGTTAGTGTTAGGGTAGTTATTAAAGCTATCCCACTCTCTAGATACCCCTTAGCACATAAAGGAATATTATTTGGAGGTCCAGCCATGGAGAAGAGTTTAGACACTAGGATAAGATAAGGAACACACCCATTATAAAGAAATCACATTAGGATTCTCTTTTTAAGCTGTTCCTTAAAACACTAGTGCTTAGGAAATCTATTGGAGGCAGAAGCATTCAAGGGTAGCCTAGGGTTAGGGTTAGGCTTAGGGTTAGGCTTAGGGTACGGCTTAGGGTACGGGTTCGGGGAGGGCTTCTGGTACGGCGTAGGGTATGGGTTAGGGTTAGGGTTAGGGTTAGTGTTAGGGTTAGGGCTCGGTTTAGGGTATTGGTTAGGATTAGGGTACGTGTTAGGGTTAGGGTAGGGGTTAGGGTTAGGGTACGCGTTAGTGTTAGGGTAGTTATTAAACCTAACCCACTCTCTAGATACCCCTTAGCACGTAAAAGAATATTATTTGGAGGTCCAGCCATGGAGAAGAGTTTAGACACTAGGATAAGATAAGGAACACACCCATTATAAAGAAATCACATTAGGATTCTCTTTTTAAGCTGTTCCTTAAAACACTAGTGCTTAGGAAATCTATTGGAGGCAGAAGCAGTCAAGGGTAGCCTAGGGTTAGGGTTAGGCTTAGGGTACGGCTTAGCGTACGGCTTAGGGTACGGGTTCGGGGAGGGCTTCGGGTACGGCGTAGGGTATGGGTTAGGGTTAGGGTTAGGGTTAGTGTTAGGGTTAGGGCTCGGTTTAGGGTACGTGTTAGCATTAGGGTACATGTTAGGGTTAGGGTAGGGGTTAGGGTTAGGGTACGCGTTAGGGTTAGGGTAGTTATTAAACCTATCCCACTCTCTAGATACACCTTAGCACGTAAAGGAATATTATTTGGGGGTCCAGCCATGGAGAAGAGTTTAGACACTAGGATAAGATAAGGAACACACCCATTATAAAGAAATCACATTAGGATTCTCTTTTTAAGCTGTTCCTTAAAACACTAGTGCTTAGGAAATCTATTGGAGGCAGAAGCAGTCAAGGGTAGCCTAGGGTTAGGGTACGGCTTAGGGTACGGCTTAGGGTACGTGTTCGGGGAGGGCTTCGGGTACGGCGTATGGTATGGGTTAGGGTTAGGGTTAGGGTTAGTGTTAGGGTTAGGGCTCGGTTTAGGGTATTGGTTAGGATTAGGGTACGTGTTAGTGTTAGGGTAGGGGTTAGGGTTAGGGTACGCGTTAGTGTTAGGGTAGTTATTAAACCTATCCCACTCCCTAGATACCGCTTAGCACGTAAAGGAATATTATTTGGAGGTCCAGCCATGCAGAAGAGTTTAGAAACTTTGATAAGATAAGGAACACACCCATTATAAAGAAATCACATTAGGATTCTCTTTTTAAGCTGTTCCTTAAAACACTAGTGCTTAGGAAATCTATTGGAGGCAGAAGCAGTCAAGAGTAGCCTACGGTTAGGGTTAGGCTTGGGGTTAGGCTTAGGGTACGGCTTAGGGTACGGGTTCGGGGAGGGCTTCGGGTACGGCATAGGGTATGGGTTAGGGTTAGGGTTAGTGTTAGGGTTAGGGCTCCGTTTAGGGTACGTGTTAGGATTAGGGTACATGTTATGGTTGGGGTAGGGGTTAGGGTTAGGGTACGCTTTAGGGTTAGGGTAGTTATTAAACCTATCCCACTCTCTAGATACACCTTAGCACGTCAAGGAATATTATTTGGGGGTCCAGCCATGGAGAAGAGTTTAGACACTAGGATAAGATAAGGAACACACCCATTATAAAGAAATCACAATAGGATTCTCTTTTTAAGCTGTTCCTTAAAACACTAGTGCTTAGGAAATCTATTGGAGGCAGAAGCAGTCAAGGGTAGCCTAGGGTTAGGGTACGGCTTAGGGTACGGCTTAGGGTACGGCTTAGGGTACGGGTGCGGGGAGGGCTTCGGGTATGTCGTAGGGTATGGGTTAGGGTTAGGGTTAGGGTTAGTGTTAGGGTAAGGGCTCGGTTTAGGGTATTGGTTAGGATTAGGGTACGTGTTAGGGTTAGGGTAGGGGTTAGGGTTAGGGTACGCGTTAGTGTTAGGGTAGTTATTAAAGCTATCCCACTCTCTAGATACCCCTTAGCACATAAGGAATATTATTTGGAGGTCCAGCCATGGAGAAGAGTTTAGACACTAGGATAAGATAAGGAACACACCCATTATTAAGAAATCACATTAGGATTCTCTTTTTATGCTGTTCCTTAAAACACTAGTGCTTAGGAAATCTATTGGAGGCAGAAGCTGTCAAGGGAAGCCTAGGGTTAGGGTTAGGCTTAGGGTACGGCTTAGGGTACGGCGTAGGGTATGGGTTCGGGGAGGGCTTCGGGTACGGCGTAGCGTATGGGTTAGGGTTAGGGTTAGGGTTAGTGTTAGGGTTAGGGCTCGTTTTAGGGTATTGGTTAGGATTAGGGTACGTGTTATGGTTAGGGTAGGGGTTAGGGTTAGGGTACGCGTTAGTGTTAGGGTAGTTATTAAAGCTATCCCACTCTCTAGATACCCCTTAGCACATAAAGGAATATTATTTGGAGGTCCAGCCATGGAGAAGAGTTTAGACACTAGGATAAGATAAGGAACACACCCATTATAAAGAAATCACATTAGGATTCTCTTTTTAAGCTGTTCCTTAAAACACTAGTGCTTAGGAAATCTATTGGAGGCAGAAGCATTCAAGGGTAGCCTAGGGTTAGGGTTAGGCTTAGGGTTAGGCTTAGGGTACGGCTTAGGGTACGGGTTCGGGGAGGGCTTCTGGTACGGCGTAGGGTATGGGTTAGGGTTAGGGTTAGGGTTAGTGTTAGGGTTAGGGCTCGGTTTAGGGTATTGGTTAGGATTAGGGTACGTGTTAGGGTTAGGGTAGGGGTTAGGGTTAGGGTACGCGTTAGTGTTAGGGTAGTTATTAAACCTAACCCACTCTCTAGATACCCCTTAGCACGTAAAGGAATATTATTTGGAGGTCCAGCCATGGAGAAGAGTTTAGACACTAGGATAAGATAAGGAACACACCCATTATAAAGAAATCACATTAGGATTCTCTTTTTAAGCTGTTCCTTAAAACACTAGTGCTTAGGAAATCTATTGGAGGCACAAGCAGTCAAGGGTAGCCTAGGGTTAGGGTTAGCCTTAGGGTACGGCATAGCGTACGGCTTAGGGTACAGGTTCGGGGAGGGCTTCGGGTACGGCGTAGGGTATGGGTTAGGGTTAGGGTTAGGGTTAGTGTTAGGGTTAGGGCTCGGTTTAGGGTACGTGTTAGCATTAGGGTACATGTTAGGGTTAGGGTAGGGGTTAGGGTTAGGGTACGCGTTAGGGTTAGGGTAGTTATTAAACCTATCCCACTCTCTAGATACACCTTAGCACGTAAAGGAATATTATTTGGGGGTCCAGCCATGGAGAAGAGTTTAGACACTAGGATAAGATAAGGAACACACCCATTATAAAGAAATCACATTAGGATTCTCTTTTTAAGCTGTTCCTTAAAACACTAGTGCTTAGGAAATCTATTGGAGGCAGAAGCAGTCAAGGGTAGCCTAGGGTTAGGGTACGGCTTAGGGTAAGGCTTAGGGTACGTGTTCGGGGAGGGCTTCGGGTACGGCGTATGGTATGGGTTAGGGTTAGGGTTAGGGTTAGTGTTAGGGTTAGGGCTCGGTTTAGGGTATTGGTTAGGATTAGGGTACGTGTTAGTGTTAGGGTAGGGGTTAGGGTTAGGGTACGCGTTAGTGTTAGGGTAGTTATTAAACCTATCCCACTCCCTAGATACCGCTTAGCACGTAAAGGAATATTATTTGGAGGTCCAGCCATGCAGAAGAGTTTAGAAACTTTGATAAGATAAGGAACACACCCATTATAAAGAAATCACATTAGGATTCTCTTTTTAAGCTGTTCCTTAAAACACTAGTGCTTAGGAAATCTATTGGAGGCAGAAGCAGTCAAGAGTAGCCTACGGTTAGGGTTAGGCTTGGGGTTAGGCTTAGGGTACGGCTTAGGGTACGGGTTCGGGGAGGGCTTCGGGTACGGCATAGGGTATGGGTTAGGGTTAGGGTTAGTGTTAGGGTTAGGGCTCCGTTTAGGGTACGTGTTAGGATTAGGGTACATGTTATGGTTGAGGTAGGGGTTAGGGTTAGGGTACGCTTTAGGGTTAGGGTAGTTATTAAACCTATCCCACTCTCTAGATACACCTTAGCACGTCAAGGAATATTATTTGGGGGTCCAGCCATGGAGAAGAGTTTAGACACTAGGATAAGATAAGGAACACACCCATTATAAAGAAATCACAATAGGATTCTCTTTTTAAGCTGTTCCTTAAAACACTAGTGCTTAGGAAATCTATTGGAAGCAGAAGCAGTCAAGGGTAGCCTAGGGTTAGGGTACGGCTTAGGGTACGGCTTAGGGTACGGCTTAGGGTACGGGTGCGGGGAGGGCTTCGGGTATGTCGTAGGGTATGGGTTAGGGTTAGGGTTAGGGTTAGTGTTAGGGTTAGGGCTCGGTTTAGGGTATTGGTTAGGATTAGGGTACGTGTAAGGGTTAGGGTAGGGGTTAGGGTTAGGGTACGCGTTAGTGTTAGGGTAGTTATTAAAGCTATCCCACTCTCTAGATACCCCTTAGCACATAAGGAATATTATTTGGAGGTCCAGCCATGGAGAAGAGTTTAGACACTAGGATAAGATAAGGAACACACCCATTATTAAGAAATCACATTAGGATTCTCTTTTTATGCTGTTCCTTAAAACACTAGTGCTTAGGAAATCTATTGGAGGCAGAAGCAGTCAAGGGAAGCCTAGGGTTAGGGTTAGGCTTAGTGTACGGCTTAGGGTACGGCGTAGGGTATGGGTTCGGGGAGGGCTTCGGGTACGGCGTAGCGTATGGGTTAGGGTTAGGGTTAGGGTTAGTGTTAGGGTTAGGGCTCGTTTTAGGGTATTGGTTAGGATTAGGGTACGTGTTATGGTTAGGGTAGGGGTTAGGGTTAGGGTACGCGTTAGTGTTAGGGTAGTTATTAAAGCTATCCCACTCTCTAGATACCCCATAGCACATAAAGGAATATTATTTGGAGGTCCAGCCATGGAGAAGAGTTTAGACACTAGGATAAGATAAGGAACACACCCATTATAAAGAAATCACATTAGGATTCTCTTTTTAAGCTGTTCGTTAAAACACTAGTGCTTAGGAAATCTATTGGAGGCAGAAGCAGTCAAGGGTAGCCTAGGGTTAGGGTTAGGCTTAGGGTACGGCTTAGGGTACGGCTTAGGGTACGGGTTCGGGGAGGGCTTCGGGTACGGCGTAGGGTATGGGTTAGGGTTAGGGTTAGGGTTAGTGTTAGGGTTAGGGCTCGGTTTAGGGTACGTGTTAGCATTAGGGTACATGTTAGGGTTAGGGTAGGGGTTAGGGTTAGGGTACGCGTTAGGGTTAGGGTAGTTATTAAACCTATCCCACTCTCTAGATACACCTTAGCACGTAAAGGAATATTATTTGGGGGTCCAGCCATGGAGAAGAGTTTAGACACTAGGATAAGATAAGGAACACACCCATTATAAAGAAATCACATTAGGATTCTCTTTTTAAGCTGTTCCTTAAAACACTAGTGCTTAGGAAATCTATTGGAGGCAGAAGCAGTCAAGGGTAGCCTAGGGTTAGGGTACGGCTTAGGGTACGGCTTAGGGTACGTGTTCGGGGAGGGCTTCGGGTACGGCGTAGGGTATGGGTTAGGGTTAGGGTTAGGGTTAGTGTTAGGGTTAGGGCTCGGTTTAGGGTATTGGTTAGGATTAGGGTACGTGTTAGTGTTAGGGTAGGGGTTAGGGTTAGGGTACGCGTTAGTGTTAGGGTAGTTATTAAACCTATCCCACTCCCTAGATACCGCTTAGCACGTAAAGGAATATTATTTGGAGGTCCAGCCATGCAGAAGAGTTTAGAAACTTTGATAAGATAAGGAACACACCCATTATAAAGAAATCACATTAGGATTCTCTTTTTAAGCTGTTCCTTAAAACACTAGTGCTTAGGAAATCTATTGGAGGCAGAAGCAGTCAAGAGTAGCCTACGGTTAGGGTTAGGCTTGGGGTTAGGCTTAGGGTACGGCTTAGGGTACGGGTTCGGGGAGGGCTTCGGGTACGGCATAGGGTATGGGTTAGGGTTAGGGTTAGTGTTAGGGTTAGGGCTCCGTTTAGGGTACGTGTTAGGATTAGGGTACATGTTATGGTTGGGGTAGGGGTTAGGGTTAGGGTACGCTTTAGGGTTAGGGTAGTTATTAAACCTATCCCACTCTCTAGATACACCTTAGCACGTCAAGGAATATTATTTGGGGGTCCAGCCATGGAGAAGAGTTTAGACACTAGGATAAGATAAGGAACACACCCATTATAAAGAAATCACAATAGGATTCCCTTTTTAAGCTGTTCCTTAAAACACTAGTGCTTAGGAAATCTATTGGAGGCAGAAGCAGTCAAGGGTAGCCTAGGGTTAGGGTACGGCTTAGGGTACGGCTTAGGGTACGGCTTAGGGTACGGGTTCGGGGAGGGCTTCGGGTATGTCGTAGAGTATGGGTTAGGGTTAGGGTTAGGGTTAGTGTTAGGGTTAGGGCTCGGTTTAGGTTATTGGTTAGGATTAGGGTACGTGTTAGGGTTAGGGTAGGGGTTAGGGTTAGGGTACGCGTTAGTGTTAGGGTAGTTATTAAAGCTATCCCACTCTCTAGATACCCCTTAGCACATAAGGAATATTATTTGGAGGTCCAGCCATGGAGAAGAGTTTAGACACTAGGATAAGATAAGGAACACACCCATTATTAAGAAATCACATTAGGATTCTCTTTTTATGCTGTTCCTTAAAACACTAGTGCTTAGGAAATCTATTGGAGGCAGAAGCAGTCAAGGGAAGCCTAGGGTTAGGGTTAGGCTTAGGGTACGGCTTAGGGTACGGCGTAGGGTATGGGTTCGGGGAGGGCTTCGGGTACGGCGTAGCGTATGGGTTAGGGTTAGGGTTAGGGTTAGTGTTAGGGTTAGGGCTCGTTTTAGGGTATTGGTTAGGATTAGGGTACGTGTTATGGTTAGGGTAGGGGTTAGGGTTAGGGTACGCGTTAGTGTTAGGGTAGTTATTAAAGCTATCCCACTCTCTAGATACCCCTTAGCACATAAAGGAATATTATTTGGAGGTCCAGCCATGGAGAAGAGTTTAGACACTAGGATAAGATAAGGAACACACCCATTATAAAGAAATCACATTAGGATTCTCTTTTTAAGCTGTTCCTTAAAACACTAGTGCTTAGGAAATCTATTGGAGGCAGAAGCATTCAAGGGTAGCCTAGGGTTAGGGTTAGGCTTAGGGTTAGGCTTAGGGTACGGCTTAGGGTACGGGTTCGGGGAGGCTTCGGGTACGGCGTAGGGTATGGGTTAGGGTTAGGGTTAGGGTTAGTGTTAGGGTTAGGGCTCGGTTTAGGGTATTGGTTAGGATTAGGGTACGTGTTAGGGTTAGGGTAGGGGTTAGGGTTAGGGTACGCGTTAGTGTTAGGGTAGTTATTAAACCTATCCCACACTCTAGATACCCCTTAGCACGTAAAGGAATATTATTTGGAGGTCCAGCCATGGAGAAGAGTTTAGACACTAGGATAAGATAAGGAACACACCCATTATAAAGAAATCACATTAGGATTCTCTTTTTAAGTTGTTCCTTAAAACACTAGTGCTTAGGAAATCTATTGGAGGCAGAAGCAGTCAAGGGTAGCCTAGGGTTAGGGTTAGGCTTAGAGTACGGCTTAGGGTACGGCTTAGGGTACGGGTTCGGGGAGGGCTTCGGGTACGGCGTAGGGTATGGGTTAGGGTTAGGGTTAGGGTTAGTGTTAGGGTTAGGGCTCGGTTTAGGGTATTGGTTAGGATTAGGGTACGTGTTAGTGTTAGGGTAGGGGTTAGGGTTAGGGTACGCGTTAGTGTTAGGGTAGTTATTAAACCTATCCCACTCCCTAGATACCGCTTAGCACGTAAAGGAATATTATTTGGAGGTCCAGCCATGGAGAAGAGTTTAGACACTAGGATAAGATAAGGAACACACCCATTATAAAGAAATCACATTAGGATTCTCTTTTTAAACTGTTCCTTAAAACACTAGTGCTTAGGAAATCTATTGGAGGCAGAAGCAGTCAAGAGTAGCCTACGGTTAGGGTTAGGCTTGGGGTTAGGCTTAGGGTACGGCTTAGGGTACGGGTTCGGGGAGGGCTTCGGGTACTGCATAGGGTATGGGTTAGGGTTAGTGTTAGGGTTAGGGCTCCGTTTAGGGTACGTGTTAGGATTAGGGTACATGTTAGGGTTAGGGTAGGGGTTAGGGTTAGGGTACGCGTTAGGGTTAGGGTAGTTATTAAACCTATCCCACTCTCTAGATACACCTTAGCACGTCAAGGAATATTATTTGGGGGTCCAGCCATGGAGAAGAGTTTAGACACTAGGATAAGATAAGGAACACATCCATTATAAAGAAATCACAATAGGATTCTCTTTTTAAGCTGTTCCTTAAAACACTAGTGCTTAGGAAATCTATTGGAGGCAGAAGCAGTCAAGGGTAGCCTAGGGTTAGGGTTAGGCTTAGGGTACGGCTTAGGGTACGGCTTAAGGTACGGGTTCGGGGAGGGCTTCGGGTATGTCGTAGGGTATGGGTTAGGGTTAGGGTTAGGGTTAGTGTTAGGGTTAGGGCTCGGTTTAGGGTATTGGTTAGGATTAGGGTACGTGTTAGGGTTAGGGTAGGGGTTAGGGTTAGGGTACGCGTTAGTGTTAGGGTAGTTATTAAAGCTATCCCACTCTCTAGATACCCCTTAGCACATAAAGGAATATTATTTGGAGGTCCAGCCATGGAGAAGAGTTTAGACACTAGGATAAGATAAGGAACACACCCATTATAAAGAAATCACATTAGGATTCTCTTTTTAAGCTGTTCCTTAAAACACTAGTGCTTAGGAAATCTATTGGAGGCAGAAGCATTCAAGGGTAGCCTAGGGTTAGGGTTAGGCTTAGGGTTAGGCTTAGGGTACGTCTTAGGGTACGGGTTCGGGGAGGGCTTCTGATACGGCGTAGGGTATGGGTTAGGGTTAGGGTTAGGGTTAGTGTTAGGGTTAGGGCTCGGTTTAGGGTATTGGTTAGGATTAGGGTACGTGTTAGGGTTAGGGTAGGGGTTAGGGTTAGGGTACGCGTTAGTGTTAGGGTAGTTATTAAACCTAACCCACTCTCTAGATACCCCTTAGCACGTAAAGGAATATTATTTGGAGGTCCAGCCATGGAGAAGAGTTTAGACACTAGGATAAGATAAGGAACACACCCATTATAAAGAAATCACATTAGGATTCTCTTTTTAAGCTGTTCCTTAAAACACTAGTGCTTAGGAAATCTATTGGAGGCAGAAGCAGTCAAGGGTAGCCTAGGGTTAGGGTTAGGCTTAGGGTACGGCTTAGGGTACGGCTTAGGGTACGGGTTCGGGGAGGGCTTCGGGTACGGCGTAGGGTATGGGTTAGGGTTAGGGTTAGGGTTAGGGTTAGGGCTCGGTTTAGGGTACGGGTTAGGATTAGGGTACGTGTTAGGGTTAGGGTAGGGGATAGGGTTAGGGTACGCGTTAGGTTTAGGGTAGTTATTAAACCTATCCCACTCTCTAGATACCCCTTAGCATGTAAAGGAATATTATTTGGGGGTCCAGCCATGGAGAAGAGTTTAGACACTAGTATAAGATAAGGAACACACCCATTATAAAGAAATCACATTAGGATTCTCTTTTTAAGCTGTTCCTTAAAACACTAGTGCTTAGGAAATCTATTGGAGGCAGAAGCAGTCAAGGGTAGCCTAGGGTTAGGGTTAGGCTTAGGGTTAGGCTTAGGGTACGGCTTAGGGTACGGGTTCGGTGAGGGCTTCGGGTACGGCGTAGGGTATGGGTTAGGGTTAGGGTTAGGGTTAGTGTTAGGGTTCGGGCTCGGTTTGGGGTACGGGTTAGGATTAGGGTACGTGTTAGGGTTAGGGTAGTTATTAAACCTATCCCACTCTCTAGATACCCCTTAGCACGTAAAGGAATATTATTTGGGGGTCCAGCCATGGAGAAGAGTTTAGACACTAGGATAAGATAAGGAACACACCCACTATAAAGAAATCACATTAGGATTCTCTTTTTAAGCTGTTCCTTAAAACACTAGTGCTTAGGAAATCTATTGGAGGCAGAAGCAGTCAAGGGTAGCCTAGGGTTAGGGTTAGGCTTAGGGTACGGCTTAGCGTACGGCTTAGGGTACGGGTTCGGGGAGGGCTTCGGGTACGGCGTAGGGTATGGGTTAGGGTTAGGGTTAGGGTTAGTGTTAGGGTTAGGGCTCGGTTTAAGGTACGGGTTAGGATTAGTGTACATGTTAGGGTTAGGGTAGGGTTTAGGGTTAGGGTACGCGTTAGGGTTAGGGTAGTTATTAAACCTATCCCACTCTCTAGATACACCTTAGCACGTAAAGGAATATTATTTGGGGGTCCAGCCATGGAGAAGAGTTTAGACACTAGGATAAGATAAGGAACACACCCATTATAAAGAAATCACATTAGGATTCTCGTTTTAAGCTGTTCCTTAAAACACTAGTGCTTAGGAAATCTATGGGAGGCAGAAGCAGTCAAGGGTAGCCTAGGGTTAGGGTTAGGCTTAGGGTACGGCTTAGGGTACGGCTTAGGGTACGGGTTCGGGGAGGGCTTCGGGTACGGCGTAGGGTATGGGTTAGGGTTACGGTTAGGGTTAGTGTTAGGGTTAGGGCTCGGTTTGGGGTACGGGTTAGGATTAGGGTACGTGTTAGGGTTAGGGTAGGGGTTAGGGTTAGGTTACGCGTTAGTGTTAGGGTAGTTATTAAACCTAACCCACTCTCTAGATACCCCTTAGCACGTAAAGGAATATTATTTGGAGGTCCAGCCATGGAGAAGAGTTTAGACACTAGGATAAGATAAGGAACACACCCATTATAAAGAAATCACATTAGGATTCTCTTTTTAAGCTGTTCCTTAAAACACTAGTGCTTAGGAAATCTATTGGAGGCAGAAGCAGTCAAGGGTAGCCTAGGGTTAGGGTTAGGCTTAGGGTACGGCTTAGCGTACGGCTTAGGGTACGGGTTCGGGGAGGGCTTCGGGTACGGCGTAGGGTATGGGTTAGGGTTAGGGTTAGGGTTAGTGTTAGGGTTAGGGCTCGGTTTAGGGTATTGGTTAGGATTAGGGTACGTGTTAGTGTTAGGGTAGGGGTTAGGGTTAGGGTACGCGTTAGTGTTAGGGTAGTTATTAAACCTATCCCACACTCTAGATACCCCTTAGCACGTAAAGGAATATTATTTGGAGGTCCAGCCATGGAGAAGAGTTTAGACACTAGGATAAGATAAGGAACACACCCATTATAAAGAAATCACATTAGGATTCTCTTTTTAAGTTGTTCCTTAAAACACTAGTGCTTAGGAAATCTATTGGAGGCAGAAGCAGTCAAGGGTAGCCTAGGGTTAGGGTTAGGCTTAGAGTACGGCTTAGGGTACGGCTTAGGGTACGGGTTCGGGGAGGGCTTCGGGTACGGCGTAGGGTATGGGTTAGGGTTAGGGTTAGGGTTAGTGTTAGGGTTAGGGCTCGGTTTAGGGTACGTGTTAGCATTAGGGTACATGTTAGGGTTAGGGTAGGGGTTAGGGTTAGGGTACGCGTTAGGGTTAGGGTAGTTATTAAACCTATCCCACTCTCTAGATACACCTTAGCACGTAAAGGAATATTATTTGGGGGTCCAGCCATGGAGAAGAGTTTAGACACTAGGATAAGATAAGGAACACACCCATTATAAAGAAATCACATTAGGATTCTCTTTTTAAGCTGTTCCTTAAAACACTAGTGCTTAGGAAATCTATTGGAGGCAGAAGCAGTCAAGGGTAGCCTAGGGTTAGGGTACGGCTTAGGGTACGGCTTAGGGTACGTGTTCGGGGAGGGCTTCGGGTACGGCGTAGGGTATGGGTTAGGGTTAGGGTTAGGGTTAGTGTTAGGGTTAGGGCTCGGTTTAGGGTATTGGTTAGGATTAGGGTACGTGTTAGTGTTAGGGTAGGGGTTAGGGTTAGGGTACGCGTTAGTGTTAGGGTAGTTATTAAACCTATCCCACTCCCTAGATACCGCTTAGCACGTAAAGGAATATTATTTGTAGGTCCAGCCATGCAGAAGAGTTTAGAAACTTTGATAAGATAAGGAACACACCCATTATAAAGAAATCACATTAGGATTCTCTTTTTAAGCTGTTCCTTAAAACACTAGTGCTTAGGAAATCTATTGGAGGCAGAAGCAGTCAAGAGTAGCCTACGGTTAGGGTTAGGCTTGGGGTTAGGCTTAGGGTACGGCTTAGGGTACGGGTTCGGGGAGGGCTTCGGGTACGGCATAGGGTATGGGTTAGGGTTAGGGTTAGTGTTAGGGTTAGGGCTCCGTTTAGGGTACGTGTTAGGATTAGGGTACATGTTATGGTTGGGGTAGGGGTTAGGGTTAGGGTACGCTTTAGGGTTAGGGTAGTTATTAAACCTATCCCACTCTCTAGATACACCTTAGCACGTCAAGGAATATTATTTGGGGGTCCAGCCATGGAGAAGAGTTTAGACACTAGGATAAGATAAGGAACACACCCATTATAAAGAAATCACAATAGGATTCCCTTTTTAAGCTGTTCCTTAAAACACTAGTGCTTAGGAAATCTATTGGAGGCAGAAGCAGTCAAGGGTAGCCTAGGGTTAGGGTACGGCTTAGGGTACGGCTTAGGGTACGGCTTAGGGTACGGGTTCGGGGAGGGCTTCGGGTATGTCGTAGAGTATGGGTTAGGGTTAGGGTTAGGGTTAGTGTTAGGGTTAGGGCTCGGTTTAGGGTATTGGTTAGGATTAGGGTACGTGTTAGGGTTAGGGTAGGGGTTAGGGTTAGGGTACGCGTTAGTGTTAGGGTAGTTATTAAAGCTATCCCACTCTCTAGATACCCCTTAGCACATAAGGAATATTATTTGGAGGTCCAGCCATGGAGAAGAGTTTAGACACTAGGATAAGATAAGGAACACACCCATTATTAAGAAATCACATTAGGATTCTCTTTTTATGCTGTTCCTTAAAACACTAGTGCTTAGGAAATCTATTGGAGGCAGAAGCAGTCAAGGGAAGCCTAGGGTTAGGGTTAGGCTTAGGGTACGGCTTAGGGTACGGCGTAGGGTATGGGTTCGGGGAGGGCTTCGGGTACTGCGTAGCGTATGGGTTAGGGTTAGGGTTAGGGTTAGTGTTAGGGTTAGGGCTCGTTTTAGGGTATTGGTTAGGATTAGGGTACGTGTTATGGTTAGGGTAGGGGTTAGGGTTAGGGTACGCGTTAGTGTTAGGGTAGTTATTAAAGCTATCCCACTCTCTAGATACCCCTTAGCACATAAAGGAATATTATTTGGAGGTCCAGCCATGGAGAAGAGTTTAGACACTAGGATAAGATAAGGAACACACCCATTATAAAGAAATCACATTAGGATTCTCTTTTTAAGCTGTTCCTTAAAACACTAGTGCTTAGGAAATCTATTGGAGGCAGAAGCATTCAAGGGTAGCCTAGGGTTAGGGTTAGGCTTAGGGTTAGGCTTAGGGTACGGCTTAGGGTACGGGTTCGGGGAGGGCTTCTGGTACGGCGTAGGGTATGGGTTAGGGTTAGGGTTAGGGTTAGTGTTAGGGTTAGGGCTCGGTTTAGGGTATTGGTTAGGATTAGGGTACGTGTTAGGGTTAGGGTAGGGGTTAGGGTTAGGGTACGCGTTAGTGTTAGGGTAGTTATTAAACCTAACCCACTCTCTAGATACCCCTTAGCACGTAAAGGAATATTATTTGGAGGTCCAGCCATGGAGAAGAGTTTAGACACTAGGATAAGATAAGGAACACACCCATTATAAAGAAATCACATTAGGATTCTCTTTTTAAGCTGTTCCTTAAAACACTAGTGCTTAGGAAATCTATTGGAGGCAGAAGCAGTCAAGGGTAGCCTAGGGTTAGGGTTAGGCTTAGGGTACGGCTTAGGGTACGGCTTAGGGTACGGGTTTGGGGAGGGCTTCGGGTACGGCGTAGGGTATGGGTTAGGGTTAGGGTTAGGGTTATGGTTAGGGCTCGGTTTAGGGTACGGGTTAGGATTATGGTACGTGTTAGGGTTAGGGTAGGGGATAGGGTTAGGGTACGCGTTAGGTTTAGGGTTGTTATTAAACCTATCCCACTCTCTAGATACCCCTTAGCATGTAAAGGAATATTATTTGGGGGTCCAGCCATGGAGAAGAGTTTAGACACTAGGATAAGATAAGGAACACACCCATTATAAAGAAATCACATTAGGATTCTCTTTTTAAGCTGTTCCTTAAAACACTAGTGCTTAGGAAATCTATTGGAGGCAGAAGCAGTCAAGGGTAGCCTAGGGTTAGTGTTAGGCTTAGGGTTAGGCTTAGGGTACGGCTTAGGGTACGGGTTCGGTGAGGGCTTCGGGTACGGCGTAGGGTATGGGTTAGGGTTAGGGTTAGGGTTAGTGTTAGGGTTCGGGCTCGGTTTGGGGTACGGGTTAGGATTAGGGTACGTGTTAGGGTTAGGGTAGGGGATAGGGTTAGGGTACGCGTTAGGGTTAGGGTAGTTATTAAACCTATCCCACTCTCTAGATACCCCTTAGCACGTAAAGGAATATTATTTGGGGGTCCAGCCATGGAGAAGAGTTTAGACACTAGGATAAGATAAGGAACACACCCACTATAAAGAAATCACATTTGGATTCTCTTTTTAAGCTGTTCCTTAAAACACTAGTGCTTAGGAAATCTATTGGAGGCAGAAGCAGTCAAGGGTAGCCTAGGGTTAGGGTTAGGCTTAGGGTACGGCTTAGGGTACGGCTTAGGGTACGGGTTCGGAGAGGGCTTCGGGTACGGCGTAGGGTATGGGTTAGGGTTAGCGTTAGGGTTAGTGTTAGGGTTAGGGCTCGGTTTGGGGTACGGGTTAGGATTAGGGTACGTGTTAGGGTTAGGGTAGGGGTTAGGGTTAGGTTATGCGTTAGTGTTAGGGTAGTTATTAAACCTAACCCACTCTCTAGATACCCCTTAGCACGTAAAGGAATATTATTTGGAGGTCCAGCCATGGAGAAGAGTTTAGACACTAGGATAAGATAAGGAACACACCCATTATAAAGAAATCACATTAGGATTCTCTTTTTAAGCTGTTCCTTAAAACACTAGTGCTTAGGAAATCTATTGGAGGCAGAAGCAGTCAAGGGTAGCCTAGGGTTAGGGTTAGGCTTAGGGTACGGCTTAGCGTACGGCTTAGGGTACGGGTTCGGGGAGGGCTTCGGGTACGGCGTAGGGTATGGGTTAGGGTTAGGGTTAGGGTTAGTGTTAGGGTTAGGGCTCGGTTTAGGGTATTGGTTAGGATTAGGGTACGTGTTAGTGTTAGGGTAGGGGTTAGGGTTAGGGTACGCGTTAGTGTTAGGGTAGTTATTAAACCTATCCCACACTCTAGATACCCCTTAGCACGTAAAGGAATATTATTTGGAGGTCCAGCCATGGAGAAGAGTTTAGACACTAGGATAAGATAAGGAACACACCCATTATAAAGAAATCACATTAGGATTCTCTTTTTAAGTTGTTCCTTAAAACACTAGTGCTTAGGAAATCTCTTGGAGGCAGAAGCAGTCAAGGGTAGCCTAGAGTTAGGGTTAGGCTTAGAGTACGGCTTAGGGTACGGCTTAGGGTACGGGTTCGGGGAGGGCTTCGGGTACGGCGTAGTGTATGGGTTAGGGTTAGGGTTAGGGTTAGTGTTAGGGTTAGGGCTCGGTTTAGGGTACGTGTTAGCATTAGGGTACATGTTAGGGTTAGGGTAGGGGTTAGGGTTAGGGTACGCGTTAGGGTTAGGGTAGTTATTAAACCTATCCCACTCTAGATACACCTTAGCACGTAAAGGAATATTATTTGGGGGTCCAGCCATGGAGAAGAGTTTAGACATTAGGATAAGATAAGGAACACACCCATTATAAAGAAATCACATTAGGATTCTCTTTTTAAGCTGTTCCTTAAAACACTAGTGCTTAGGAAATCTATTGGAGGCAGAAGCAGTCAAGGGTAGCCTAGGGTTAGGGTACAGCTTAGGGTACGGGTTCGGGGAGGGCTTCGGTTACGGCGTAGGGTATGGGTTAGGGTTAGGTTTAGGGTTAGTGTTAGGGTTAGGGCTCGGTTTAGGGTATTGGTTAGGATTAAGGTACGTGTTAGTGTTAGGGTAGGGGTTAGGGTTAGGGTACGCGTTAGTGTTAGGGTAGTTATTAAACCTATCCCACTCCCTAGATACCGCTTAGCACGTAAAGGAATATTATTTGGAGGTCCAGCCATGCAGAAGAGTTTAGACACTTTGATAAGATAAGGAACACACCCATTATAAAGAAATCACATTAGGATTCTCTTTTTAAGCTGTTCCTTAAAACACTAGTGCTTAGGAAATCTATTGGAGGCAGAAGCAGTCAAGAGTAGCCTACGGTTAGGGTTAGGCTTGGGGTTAGGCTTAGGGTACGGCTTAGGGTACGGGTTCGGGGAGGGCTTCGGGTACGGCATAAGGTATGGGTTAGGGTTAGGGTTAGTGTTAGGGTTAGGGCTCCGTTTAGGGTACGTGTTAGGATTAGGGTACATGTTAGGGTTAGGGTAGGGGTTAGGGTTAGGTTACGCGTTAGTGTTAGGGTAGTTATTAAACCTAACCCACTCTCTAGATACCCCTTAGCACGTAAAGGAATATTATTTGGAGGTCCAGCCATGGAGAAGAGTTTAGACACTAGGATAAGATAAGGAACACACCCATTATAAAGAAATCACATTAGGATTCTCTTTTTAAGCTGTTCCTTAAAACACTAGTGCTTAGGAAATCTATTGGAGGCAGAAGCAGTCAAGGGTAGCCTAGGGTTAGGGTTAGGCTTAGGGTACGGCTTAGCGTACGGCTTAGGGTACGGGTTCGGGGAGGGCTTCGGGTACGGCGTAGGGTATGGGTTAGGGTTAGGGTTAGGGTTAGTGTTAGGGTTAGGGCTCGGTTTAGGGTATTGGTTAGGATTAGGGTACGTGTTAGTGTTAGGGTAGGGGTTAGGGTTAGGGTACGCGTTAGTGTTAGGGTAGTTATTAAACCTATCCCACACTCTAGATACCCCTTAGCACGTAAAGGAATATTATTTGGAGGTCCAGCCATGGAGAAGAGTTTAGACACTAGGATAAGATAAGGAACACACCCATTATAAAGAAATCACATTAGGATTCTCTTTTTAAGTTGTTCCTTAAAACACTAGTGCTTAGGAAATCTCTTGGAGGCAGAAGCAGTCAAGGGTAGCCTAGAGTTAGGGTTAGGCTTAGAGTACGGCTTAGGGTACGGCTTAGGGTACGGGTTCGGGGAGGGCTTCGGGTACGGCGTAGTGTATGGGTTAGGGTTAGGGTTAGGGTTAGTGTTAGGGTTAGGGCTCGGTTTAGGGTACGTGTTAGCATTAGGGTACATGTTAGGGTTAGGGTAGGGGTTAGGGTTAGGGTAGTTATTAAACCTATCCCACTCTAGATACACCTTAGCACGTAAAGGAATATTATTTGGGGGTCCAGCCATGGAGAAGAGTTTAGACATTAGGATAAGATAAGGAACACACCCATTATAAAGAAATCACATTAGGATTCTCTTTTTAAGCTGTTCCTTAAAACACTAGTGCTTAGGAAATCTATTGGAGGCAGAAGCAGTCAAGGGTAGCCTAGGGTTAGGGTACAGCTTAGGGTACGGGTTCGGGGAGGGCTTCGGTTACGGCGTAGGGTATGGGTTAGGGTTAGGTTTAGGGTTAGTGTTAGGGTTAGGGCTCGGTTTAGGGTATTGGTTAGGATTAAGGTACGTGTTAGTGTTAGGGTAGGGGTTAGGGTTAGGGTACGCGTTAGTGTTAGGGTAGTTATTAAACCTATCCCACTCCCTAGATACCGCTTAGCACGTAAAGGAATATTATTTGGAGGTCCAGCCATGCAGAAGAGTTTAGACACTTTGATAAGATAAGGAACACACCCATTATAAAGAAATCACATTAGGATTCTCTTTTTAAGCTGTTCCTTAAAACACTAGTGCTTAGGAAATCTATTGGAGGCAGAAGCAGTCAAGAGTAGCCTACGGTTAGGGTTAGGCTTGGGGTTAGGCTTAGGGTACGGCTTAGGGTACGGGTTCGGGGAGGGCTTCGGGTACGGCATAAGGTATGGGTTAGGGTTAGGGTTAGTGTTAGGGTTAGGGCTCCGTTTAGGGTACGTGTTAGGATTAGGGTACATGTTAGGGTTAGGGTAGGGGTTAGGGTTAGGTTATGCGTTAGTGTTAGGGTAGTTATTAAACCTAACCCACTCTCTAGATACCCCTTAGCACGTAAAGGAATATTATTTGGAGGTCCAGCCATGGAGAAGAGTTTAGACACTAGGATAAGATAAGGAACACACCCATTATAAAGAAATCACATTAGGATTCTCTTTTTAAGCTGTTCCTTAAAACACTAGTGCTTAGGAAATCTATTGGAGGCAGAAGCAGTCAAGGGTAGCCTAGGGTTAGGGTTAGGCTTAGGGTACGGCTTAGCGTACGGCTTAGGGTACGGGTTCGGGGAGGGCTTCGGGTACGGCGTAGGGTATGGGTTAGGGTTAGGGTTAGGGTTAGTGTTAGGGTTAGGGCTCGGTTTAGGGTATTGGTTAGGATTAGGGTACGTGTTAGTGTTAGGGTAGGGGTTAGGGTTAGGGTACGCGTTAGTGTTAGGGTAGTTATTAAACCTATCCCACACTCTAGATACCCCTTAGCACGTAAAGGAATATTATTTGGAGGTCCAGCCATGGAGAAGAGTTTAGACACTAGGATAAGATAAGGAACACACCCATTATAAAGAAATCACATTAGGATTCTCTTTTTAAGCTGTTCCTTAAAACACTAGTGCTTAGGAAATCTATTGGAGGCAGAAGCAGTCAAGGGTAGCCTAGGGTTAGGGTTAGGCTTAGGGTACGGCTTAGCGTACGGCTTAGGGTACGGGTTCGGGGAGGGCTTCGGGTACGGCGTAGGGTATGGGTTAGGGTTAGGGTTAGGGTTAGTGTTAGGGTTAGGGCTCGGTTTAGGGTATTGGTTAGGATTAGGGTACGTGTTAGTGTTAGGGTAGGGGTTAGGGTTAGGGTACGCGTTAGTGTTAGGGTAGTTATTAAACCTATCCCACACTCTAGATACCCCTTAGCACGTAAAGGAATATTATTTGGAGGTCCAGCCATGGAGAAGAGTTTAGACACTAGGATAAGATAAGGAACACACCCATTATAAAGAAATCACATTAGGATTCTCTTTTTAAGTTGTTCCTTAAAACACTAGTGCTTAGGAAATCTCTTGGAGGCAGAAGCAGTCAAGGGTAGCCTAGAGTTAGGGTTAGGCTTAGAGTACGGCTTAGGGTACGGCTTAGGGTACGGGTTCGGGGAGGGCTTCGGGTACGGCGTAGTGTATGGGTTAGGGTTAGGGTTAGGGTTAGTGTTAGGGTTAGGGCTCGGTTTAGGGTACGTGTTAGCATTAGGGTACATGTTAGGGTTAGGGTAGGGGTTAGGGTTAGGGTACGCGTTAGGGTTAGGGTAGTTATTAAACCTATCCCACTCTAGATACACCTTAGCACGTAAAGGAATATTATTTGGGGGTCCAGCCATGGAGAAGAGTTTAGACATTAGGATAAGATAAGGAACACACCCATTATAAAGAAATCACATTAGGATTCTCTTTTTAAGCTGTTCCTTAAAACACTAGTGCTTAGGAAATCTATTGGAGGCAGAAGCAGTCAAGGGTAGCCTAGGGTTAGGGTACAGCTTAGGGTACGGGTTCGGGGAGGGCTTCGGTTACGGCGTAGGGTATGGGTTAGGGTTAGGTTTAGGGTTAGTGTTAGGGTTAGGGCTCGGTTTAGGGTATTGGTTAGGATTAAGGTACGTGTTAGTGTTAGGGTAGGGGTTAGGGTTAGGGTACGCGTTAGTGTTAGGGTAGTTATTAAACCTATCCCACTCCCTAGATACCGCTTAGCACGTAAAGGAATATTATTTGGAGGTCCAGCCATGCAGAAGAGTTTAGACACTTTGATAAGATAAGGAACACACCCATTATAAAGAAATCACATTAGGATTCTCTTTTTAAGCTGTTCCTTAAAACACTAGTGCTTAGGAAATCTATTGGAGGCAGAAGCAGTCAAGAGTAGCCTACGGTTAGGGTTAGGCTTGGGGTTAGGCTTAGGGTACGGCTTAGGGTACGGGTTCGGGGAGGGCTTCGGGTACGGCATAAGGTATGGGTTAGGGTTAGGGTTAGTGTTAGGGTTAGGGCTCCGTTTAGGGTACGTGTTAGGATTAGGGTACATGTTAGGGTTAGGGTAGGGGTTAGGGTTAGGTTATGCGTTAGTGTTAGGGTAGTTATTAAACCTAACCCACTCTCTAGATACCCCTTAGCACGTAAAGGAATATTATTTGGAGGTCCAGCCATGGAGAAGAGTTTAGACACTAGGATAAGATAAGGAACACACCCATTATAAAGAAATCACATTAGGATTCTCTTTTTAAGCTGTTCCTTAAAACACTAGTGCTTAGGAAATCTATTGGAGGCAGAAGCAGTCAAGGGTAGCCTAGGGTTAGGGTTAGGCTTAGGGTACGGCTTAGCGTACGGCTTAGGGTACGGGTTCGGGGAGGGCTTCGGGTACGGCGTAGGGTATGGGTTAGGGTTAGGGTTAGGGTTAGTGTTAGGGTTAGGGCTCGGTTTAGGGTATTGGTTAGGATTAGGGTACGTGTTAGTGTTAGGGTAGGGGTTAGGGTTAGGGTACGCGTTAGTGTTAGGGTAGTTATTAAACCTATCCCACACTCTAGATACCCCTTAGCACGTAAAGGAATATTATTTGGAGGTCCAGCCATGGAGAAGAGTTTAGACACTAGGATAAGATAAGGAACACACCCATTATAAAGAAATCACATTAGGATTCTCTTTTTAAGCTGTTCCTTAAAACACTAGTGCTTAGGAAATCTATTGGAGGCAGAAGCAGTCAAGGGTAGCCTAGGGTTAGGGTTAGGCTTAGGGTACGGCTTAGCGTACGGCTTAGGGTACGGGTTCGGGGAGGGCTTCGGGTACGGCGTAGGGTATGGGTTAGGGTTAGGGTTAGGGTTAGTGTTAGGGTTAGGGCTCGGTTTAGGGTATTGGTTAGGATTAGGGTACGTGTTAGTGTTAGGGTAGGGGTTAGGGTTAGGGTACGCGTTAGTGTTAGGGTAGTTATTAAACCTATCCCACACTCTAGATACCCCTTAGCACGTAAAGGAATATTATTTGGAGGTCCAGCCATGGAGAAGAGTTTAGACACTAGGATAAGATAAGGAACACACCCATTATAAAGAAATCACATTAGGATTCTCTTTTTAAGTTGTTCCTTAAAACACTAGTGCTTAGGAAATCTCTTGGAGGCAGAAGCAGTCAAGGGTAGCCTAGAGTTAGGGTTAGGCTTAGAGTACGGCTTAGGGTACGGCTTAGGGTACGGGTTCGGGGAGGGCTTCGGGTACGGCGTAGTGTATGGGTTAGGGTTAGGGTTAGGGTTAGTGTTAGGGTTAGGGCTCGGTTTAGGGTACGTGTTAGCATTAGGGTACATGTTAGGGTTAGGGTAGGGGTTAGGGTTAGGGTACGCGTTAGGGTTAGGGTAGTTATTAAACCTATCCCACTCTAGATACACCTTAGCACGTAAAGGAATATTATTTGGGGGTTCAGCCATGGAGAAGAGTTTAGACACTAGGATAAGATAAGGAACACACCCATTATAAAGAAATCACATTAGGATTCTCTTTTTAAGCTGTTCCTTAAAACACTAGTGCTTAGGAAATCTATTGGAGGCAGAAGCAGTCAAGGGTAGCCTAGGGTTAGGGTTAGGCTTAGGGTACGGCTTAGCGTACGGCTTAGGGTACGGGTTCGGGGAGGGCTTCGGGTACGGCATAGGGTATGGGTTAGGGTTAGGGTTAGGGTTAGTGTTAGGGTTAGGGCTCGGTTTAGGGTACGTGTTAGCATTAGGGTACATGTTAGGGTTAGGGTAGGGGTTAGGGTTAGGGTACGCGTTAGGGTTAGGGTAGTTATTAAACCTATCCCACTCTCTAGATACACCTTAGCACGTAAAGGAATATTATTTGGGGGTCCAGCCATGGAGAAGAGTTTAGACACTAGGATAAGATAAGGAACACACCCATTATAAAGTAATCACATTAGGATTCTCTTTTTAAGCTGTTCCTTAAAACACTAGTGCTTAGGAAATCTATTGGAGGCAGAAGCAGTCAAGGGTAGCCTAGGGTTAGGGTACGGCTTAGGGTACGGCTTAGGGTACGTGTTCGGGGAGGGCTTCGGGTACGGCGTAGGGTATGGGTTAGGGTTAGGGTTAGGGTTAGTGTTAGGGTTAGGGCTCGGTTTAGGGTATTGGTTAGGATTAGGGTACGTGTTAGTGTTAGGGTAGGGGTTAGGGTTAGGGTACGCGTTAGTGTTAGGGTAGTTATTAAACCTATCCCACTCCCTAGATACCGCTTAGCACGTAAAGGAATATTATTTGGAGGTCCAGCCATGCAGAAGAGTTTAGAAACTTTGATAAGATAAGGAACACACCCATTATAAAGAAATCACATTAGGATTCTCTTTTTAAGCTGTTCCTTAAAACACTAGTGCTTAGGAAATCTATTGGAGGCAGAAGCAGTCAAGAGTAGCCTACGGTTAGGGTTAGGCTTGGGGTTAGGCTTAGGGTACGGCTTAGGGTACGGGTTCGGGGAGGGCTTCGGGTACGGCATAGGGTATGGGTTAGGGTTAGGGTTAGTGTTAGGGTTAGGGCTCCGTTTAGGGTACGTGTTAGGATTAGGGTACATGTTATGGTTGGGGTAGGGGTTAGGGTTAGGGTACGCTTTAGGGTTAGGGTAGTTATTAAACCTATCCCACTCTCTAGATACACCTTAGCACGTCAAGGAATATTATTTGGGGGTCCAGCCATGGAGAAGAGTTTAGACACTAGGATAAGAGAAGGAACACACCCATTATAAAGAAATCACAATAGGATTCTCTTTTTAAGCTGTTCCTTAAAACACTAGTGCTTAGGAAATCTATTGGAGGCAGAAGCAGTCAAGGGTAGCCTAGGGTTAGGGTACGGCTTAGGGTACGGCTTAGGGTACGGCTTAGGGTACGGGTTCGGGGAGGGCTTCGGGTATGTCGTAGGGTATGGGTTAGGGTTAGGGTTAGGGTTAGTGTTAGGGTTAGGGCTCGGTTTAGGGTATTGGTTAGGATTAGGGTACGTGTTAGGGTTAGGGTAGGGGTTAGGGTTAGGGTACGCGTTAGTGTTAGGGTAGTTATTAAAGCTATCCCACTCTCTAGATACCCCTTAGCACATAAGGAATATTATTTGGAGGTCCAGCCATGGAGAAGAGTTTAGACACTAGGATAAGATAAGGAACACACCCATTATAAAGAAATCACATTAGGATTCTCTTTTTAAGTTGTTCCTTAAAACACTAGTGCTTAGGAAATCTCTTGGAGGCAGAAGCAGTCAAGGGTAGCCTAGAGTTAGGGTTAGGCTTAGAGTACGGCTTAGGGTACGGCTTAGGGTACGGGTTCGGGGAGGGCTTCGGGTACGGCGTAGTGTATGGGTTAGGGTTAGGGTTAGGGTTAGTGTTAGGGTTAGGGCTCGGTTTAGGGTACGTGTTAGCATTAGGGTACATGTTAGGGTTAGGGTAGGGGTTAGGGTTAGGGTACGCGTTAGGGTTAGGGTAGTTATTAAACCTATCCCACTCTAGATACACCTTAGCACGTAAAGGAATATTATTTGGGGGTCCAGCCATGGAGAAGAGTTTAGACATTAGGATAAGATAAGGAACACACCCATTATAAAGAAATCACATTAGGATTCTCTTTTTAAGCTGTTCCTTAAAACACTAGTGCTTAGGAAATCTATTGGAGGCAGAAGCAGTCAAGGGTAGCCTAGGGTTAGGGTACAGCTTAGGGTACGGCTTAGGGTACGGGTTCGGGGAGGGCTTCGGTTACGGCGTAGGGTATGGGTTAGGGTTAGGTTTAGGGTTAGTGTTAGGGTTAGGGCTCGGTTTAGGGTATTGGTTAGGATTAAGGTACG
Organism: Balaenoptera physalus; assembly: GCF_965194825.1. Lineage (NCBI taxonomy): Eukaryota > Metazoa > Chordata > Mammalia > Artiodactyla > Balaenopteridae > Balaenoptera > Balaenoptera physalus. The sequence goes on along the minus strand of NW_028126413.1, from coordinate 44,299 downwards.
TGTTAGTGTTAGGGTAGGGGTTAGGGTTAGGGTACGCGTTAGTGTTAGGGTAGTTATTAAACCTATCCCACTCCCTAGATACCGCTTAGCACGTAAAGGAATATTATTTGGAGGTCCAGCCATGCAGAAGAGTTTAGACACTTTGATAAGATAAGGAACACACCCATTATAAAGAAATCACATTAGGATTCTCTTTTTAAGCTGTTCCTTAAAACACTAGTGCTTAGGAAATCTATTGGAGGCAGAAGCAGTCAAGAGTAGCCTACGGTTAGGGTTAGGCTTGGGGTTAGGCTTAGGGTACGGCTTAGGGTACGGGTTCGGGGAGGGCTTCGGGTACGGCATAAGGTATGGGTTAGGGTTAGGGTTAGTGTTAGGGTTAGGGCTCCATTTAGGGTACGTGTTAGGATTAGGGTACATGTTAGGGTTAGGGTAGGGGTTAGGGTTAGGGTACGCGTTAGGGTTAGGGTAGTTATTAAACCTATCCCACTCTCTAGATACAAGTTAGCACGTCAAGGAATATTATTTGGGGGTCCAGCCATGGAGAAGAGTTTAGACACTAGGATAAGATAAGGAACACACCCATTATAAAGAAATCACAATAGGATTCTCTTTTTAAGCTGTTCCTTAAAACACTAGTGCTTAGGAAATCTATTGGAGGCAGAAGCATTCAAGGGTAGCCTAGGGTTAGGGTTAGGCTTAGGGTTAGGCTTAGGGTACGGCTTAGGGTACGGGTTCGGGGAGGGCTTCTGGTACGGCGTAGGGTATGGGTTAGGGTTAGGGTTAGGGTTAGTGTTAGGGTTAGGGCTCGGTTTAGGGTATTGGTTAGGATTAGGGTACGTGTTAGGGTTAGGGTAGGGGTTAGGGTTAGGGTACGCGTTAGTGTTAGGGTAGTTATTAAACCTAACCCACTCTCTAGATACCCCTTAGCACGTAAAGGAATATTATTTGGAGGTCCAGCCATGGAGAAGAGTTTAGACACTAGGATAAGATAAGGAACACACCCATTATAAAGAAATCACATTAGGATTCTCTTTTTAAGCTGTTCCTTAAAACACTAGTGCTTAGGAAATCTATTGGAGGCAGAAGCAGTCAAGGGTAGCCTAGGGTTAGGGTTAGGCTTAGGGTACGGCTTAGCGTACGGCTTAGGGTACGGGTTCGGGGAGGGCTTCGGGTACGGCGTAGGGTATGGGTTAGGGTTAGGGTTAGGGTTAGTGTTAGGGTTAGGGCTCGGTTTAGGGTACGTGTTAGCATTAGGGTACATGTTAGGGTTAGGGTAGGGGTTAGGGTTAGGGTACGCGTTAGGGTTAGGGTAGTTATTAAACCTATCCCACTCTCTAGATACACCTTAGCACGTAAAGGAATATTATTTGGGGGTCCAGCCATGGAGAAGAGTTTAGACACTAGGATAAGATAAGGAACACACCCATTATGAAGAAATCACATTAGGATTCTCTTTTTAAGCTGTTCCTTAAAACACTAGTGCTTAGGAAGTTTATTGGAGGCAGAAGCAGTCAAGGGTAGCCTAGGGTTAGGGTTAGGCTTAGGGTTAGCCTTAGGGTACGGTTTAGGGTACGGGTTCGGGGAGGGGATAGGGTACGGCATAGGGTATGGGTTAGGGTTAGTGTTAGGGTTAGTGTTAGGGCTAGGGCTCGGTTTAGGGTACGGGTTAGGTTTAGGATACATGTTAGGGTTAGGGTAGGGGTTAGGGTTAGGGTAGTTATTAAACCTGTCCCACTCTCTAGATACCCCTTAGCACGTAAAGGAATATTATTTGGGGTTGCAGCCATGGAGAAGAGTTTAGACACTAGGATAAGATAAGGAACACACACATTATAAAGAAATCACATTAGGATTCTCTTTTTAAGCTGTTCCTTAAAACACTAGTGCTTAGGAAATCTATTGGAGGCAGAAGGAGTCAAGGGTAGCCTAGAGTTAGGGTTAGGCTTAGGGTACGGCTTAGGGTACGGGTACAGGGAGGGATTCGGTTACGGCGTAGGTTATGGGTTAGGGTTAGGGTTAGGGTTAGGGTTAGTGTTAGGGTTAGTGCTCGGTTTAGGGTACGGGTTAGGATTTGTGTACGTGTTAGGGTTAGGGTATGGGTTAGGCTTAGGGTACGCTTTAGGGTTAGGGTAGTTATTAAACCTATCCCAGTCTCTAGATACCCCATAGCACGTAAAGGAATATTATTTGGGGTTCCAGCCATGGAGAGGAGTTTAGACACTAGGATAAGATAAGGAACACACCCATTATAAAGAAATCACATTAGGATTCTCTTTTTAAGCTGATCCTTAAAACACTAGTGCTTAGGAAATCTATTGGAGGCAGAAGCAGTCAAGGGTAGCCTAGGGTTAGGGTTAGGCTTAGGGTTAGGGTTAGGGTACGGCTTAGGGTACAGGTTCGGGGAGGGGTTCGGGTACGGCGTAGGGTATGGGTTAGGTTTAGGGTTAGGGTTAGTTTTAGGGTTAGGGCTCGGCTTAGGGTACGGGTTAATATTAAGGTACGTGTTAGGGTTAGGGTAGGGGTTAGGGTTAGGGTACGCCTTAGGGTTAGGGTAGTTATTAAACCTATCCCAGTCTCTAGATACCCCTTAGCACATAAAGGAATATTATTTGGGGGTCCAGCCATGGAGAAGAGTTTAGACACTAGGATAAGATAAGGAAAACACCCATTATAAAGAAATCACATTAGGATTCTCTTTTTAAGCTGTTCCTTAAAACACTAGTGCTTAGGAAATCTATTGGAGGAAGAAGCAGTCAAGGGTAGCCTAGGGTTAGGTTTAGGCTTAGGGTTAGGCTTAGGGTACGGCTTAGGGTATGGGTTCAGGGACGGGTTCGTGTACGGTGTAGGGTATGGGTTAGGGTTAGGGTTAGGGTTAGTGTTAGGGTTAGGGCTCGGTTTAGGGTTCGGGTTAGGATTAGGGTACGTGTTAGGGTTAGGGTAGGGGTTAGGGTTAGTGTACGCGTTAGGGTTAGGCTAGTTATTAAACGATCCCACTCTCTAGATACCCCTTAGCACGTAAAGGAATATTATTTGGGGGTCCAGCCATGGAGAAGAGTTTAGACACTAGGATAAGATAAGGAACACACCCATTATGAAGAAATCACATTAGGATTCTCTTTTTAAGCTGTTCCTTAAAACACTAGTGCTTAGGAAGTTTATTGGAGGCAGAAGCAGTCAAGGGTAGCCTAGGGTTAGGGTTAGGCTTAGGGTTAGCCTTAGGGTACGGTTTAGGGTACGGGTTCGGGGAGGGGATAGGGTACGGCATAGGGTATGGGTTAGAGTTAGTGTTAGGGTTAGTGTTAGGGCTAGGGCTCGGTTTAGGGTACGGGTTAGGTTTAGGATACATGTTAGGGTTAGGGTAGGGGTTAGGGTTAGGGTAGTTATTAAACCTGTCCCACTCTCTAGATACCCCTTAGCACGTAAAGGAATATTATTTGGGGTTGCAGCCATGGAGAAGAGTTTAGACACTAGGATAAGATAAGGAACACACACATTATAAAGAAATCACATTAGGATTCTCTTTTTAAGCTGTTCCTTAAAACACTAGTGCTTAGGAAATCTATTGGAGGCAGAAGGAGTCAAGGGTAGCCTAGAGTTAGGGTTAGGCTTAGGGTACGGCTTAGGGTACGGGTACAGGGAGGGATTCGGTTACGGCGTAGGTTATGGGTTAGGGTTAGGGTTAGGGTTAGGGTTAGTGTTAGGGTTAGTGCTCGGTTTAGGGTACGGGTTAGGATTTGTGTACGTGTTAGGGTTAGGGTATGGGTTAGGCTTAGGGTACGCTTTAGGGTTAGGGTAGTTATTAAACCTATCCCAGTCTCTAGATACCCCATAGCACGTAAAGGAATATTATTTGGGGTTCCAGCCATGGAGAGGAGTTTAGACACTAGGATAAGATAAGGAACACACCCATTATAAAGAAATCACATTAGGATTCTCTTTTTAAGCTGATCCTTAAAACACTAGTGCTTAGGAAATCTATTGGAGGCAGAAGCAGTCAAGGGTAGCCTAGGGTTAGGGTTAGGCTTAGGGTTAGGGTTAGGGTACGGCTTAGGGTACAGGTTCGGGGAGGGGTTCGGGTACGGCGTAGGGTATGGGTTAGGTTTAGGGTTAGGGTTAGTTTTAGGGTTAGGGCTCGGCTTAGGGTACGGGTTAATATTAAGGTACGTGTTAGGGTTAGGGTAGGGGTTAGGGTTAGGGTACGCCTTAGGGTTAGGGTAGTTATTAAACCTATCCCAGTCTCTAGATACCCCTTAGCACATAAAGGAATATTATTTGGGGGTCCAGCCATGGAGAAGAGTTTAGACACTAGGATAAGATAAGGAAAACACCCATTATAAAGAAATCACATTAGGATTCTCTTTTTAAGCTGTTCCTTAAAACACTAGTGCTTAGGAAATCTATTGGAGGAAGAAGCAGTCAAGGGTAGCCTAGGGTTAGGTTTAGGCTTAGGGTTAGGCTTAGGGTACGGCTTAGGGTATGGGTTCAGGGACGGGTTCGTGTACGGTGTAGGGTATGGGTTAGGGTTAGGGTTAGGGTTAGTGTTAGGGTTAGGGCTCGGTTTAGGGTTCGGGTTAGGATTAGGGTACGTGTTAGGGTTAGGGTAGGGGTTAGGGTTAGTGTACGCGTTAGGGTTAGGCTACTTATTAAACGATCACACTCTGTAGATACCCCTTAGCACGTAAAGGAATATTATTTGGGGGTCCAGCCATGGAGAAGAGTTTAGACACTAGGATAAAATAAGAAACACACCCATTATAAAGAAATCACATTGGAATTCTCTTTTTACGCTGTTCCTGAAAACACTAGTGCTTAGGAAATCTATTGGAGGCAGAAGCAGTCAAGGGTAGCCTAGGGTTAGGTTTAGGCTTAGGGTAAGGCTAAGGGTACGGGTTCGGGGAGGTGTGCTTGTACGGCATAGGGTATGCGTTAGGGTTAGTGTTAGGGTTAGTGTTAGGGTTAGGGCTCGGTTTAGGGTACGGGTTAGGTTTAGGATACATGTTAGGGTTAGGGTAGGGGTTAGGTTTAGGGTACGCATTAGGGTTAGGGTAGTTATTAAACCTTTCCCACTCTCTAGATACCCCTTAGCACGTAAAGGAATATTATTTGGGGTTGCAGCCATGGAGAAGAGTTTAGACACTAGGATAAGATAAGGAACACACCCATTATAAAGAAATCACATTAGAATTCTCTTTTTAAGCTGCTCCTTAAAACACTAGTGCTTAGGAAATCTATTGGAGGCAGAAGCAGTCAAGGGTAGCCTAGGGTTAGGGTTAGGCTTAGGTTTAGGCTTAGGTTACGGCTTAGGGTACGGGTTCGGGGAGGGTTTCGGGTACGGCATAGTGTATGGGTTAGGGTTAGGGTTAGGGTTAGTGTTAGGGTTAGGGCTCGGTTTAGGGTACGGGTTAGGATTAGGGTACGTGTTAGGGTTAGGGTACGCGTTAGGGTTAGGGTACGCGTTAGGGTTAGGGTAGTTATTAAACCTATCCCACTCCCTAGATACCCCTTAGCACGTAAAGAATATTATTTGGGGGTCCAGCCATGGAGAAGAGTTTAGACACTAGGATAAGATAAGGAACACACCCATTATGAAGAAATCACATTAGGAATCTCTTTTTAAGCTGTTCCTTAAAACACTAGTGCTTAGGAAATCTATTGGAGGCAGAAGCAGTCAAGGGGAGCCTAGGGTTAGGGTTAGGCTTATGGTTATGGTTAGGGTACGGCTCAGCGTACGGGTTCGGGGAGGGGTTCGGGTATGGCGTAGGGTATGGGTTAGGGTTAGGGTCAGTTTTAGGGTTAGGGCTCGGCTTAGGGTACGGGTTAATATTAGGGTACATGTTAGGGTTAGGCTAGGGGTTAGGGTTAGGGTATGCCTTAGGGTTAGGGTAGTTATAAAACCTATCCCAATCTCTAGATACCCCTTAGCACGTAAAGGAATATTATTTGGGGGTCCAGCCATTGAGAAGAGTTTAGACACTAGGATAAGATAAGGAACACACCCATTATGAAGAAATCACATTAGGATTCTCTTTTTAAGCTGTTCCTTAAAACACTAGTGCTTAGGAAGTCTATTGGAGGCAGAAGCAGTCAAGGGTAGCCTAGGGTTAGGGTTAGGCTTAGGGTTAGGCTTAGGGTACGGGTTCGGGGAGGGAATCGGGTACGGCATAGGGTATGGGTTAGGGTTAGGGTTAGGGTTAGTGTTAGGGTTAGGGCTCGGTTTAGGGTACGGGTTAGGATTTGTGTACGTGTTAGGGTTAGGGTATGGGTTAGGCTTAGGGTACGCTTTAGGGTTAGGGTAGTTATTAAACCTATCCCAGTCTCTAGATACCCCTTAGCACGTAAAGGAATATTATTTGGGGGTCCAGCCATGGAGAAGAATTTAGACACTAGGATAAGATAAGGAACACACCCATTATAAAGAAATCACATTAGGATTCTCTTTTTAAGCTGTTCCTTAAAACACTAGTGCTTAGGAAATCTATTGGAGGCAGAAGCAGTCAAGGGTAGCCTAGGGTTAGGGTTAGGCTTAGGGTTAGGATTAGCGTACGGCTTAGGGTACGGGTTCGGGGAGGGCTTCGGGTACGGCGTAGGGTATGGGTTAGGGTTAGGGTTAGGGTTATGTTAGGGTTAGGGCTCGGTATAGGGTACGGGTTAGGATTAGGGTACGTGTTAGGGTTAGGATAGTGGTTAGGGTTAATGTACGTGTTAGGGTTAGGGTAGTGATTAAATCTATCCCACTCTCTAGATACACATTAGCACGTAAAGGAATATTATTTGGGGGTCCAGCCGTGGAGAAGAGTTTAGACAATAGGATAAGATAAGGAACACACCCATTATAAAGAAATCACATTAGGATTCTCTTTTTAAGCTGTTCCTTAAAACACTAGTGCTTAGGAAATCTATTGGAGGCAGAATCAGTCAACGGTAGCATAGGGTTAGGTTTAGGCTTAGGGTTACGGTTAGGGTACAGCTTAGGGTATGGGTTAGGGGAGGGGTTCGGGCACGGCGTAGGGTATGGGTTACGGTTAGGGTTAGGGTTAGTGTTAGGGTTAGGGCTCGGGTTAGGGTATGGTTTAGGATTAGGGTACGTGTTAGGGTTAGGGTAGGGGTTAGGGTTAGGATACGTGTTAGGGTTAGGGTTATTAAACCTATCCCACTCTCTAGATACCCCTTAGCACGTAAAGGAATATTATTTGGGGATCCAGCCATGTAGAAGAGTTTAGACACTAGGATAAGATAAGGAACACACCCATTATAAAGAAATCACATTAGGATACACTTTTTAAGCTGTTCCTTAAAACACTATTGCTTAGGAAATCTATTGGAGGCAGACGCAGTCAAGGGTAGCCTAGGGTTAGGGTTAGGCTTAGGATTAGGCTTAGGGTACGGCTTAGGGTACGAGTACGGGTAGGGCTTCGGGTACGGTGTAGGGTATGGGTTAGGGTCAGGGTTAGGGTTAGTGTTAGTGTTAGTGCTCGGTTTAGTGTACGGCTTAGGAAAAGGGTACGTGTTAGGGTTAGGGTAGTTATTAAACCTATCCCACTCTCTAGATACCCCTTAGCACGTAAAGGAATATTATTTGGAGGTCCAGCCATGGAGAAGAGTTTACACACTAGGATAAGATAAGGAACACACCCATTATAAAGAAATCACATTAGGATTCTCTTTTTAAGCTGTTCCGTAAAACACTAGTGCTTAGGAAATCTATTGGAGGCAGAAGCAGTCAAGGGTAGCCTAGGGTTAGGGTTAGGTTTAGGGTACGGCTTAGGGTATGGGTTCGGGTAGGGGTTCGGGCACGGTGTAGGGTATGGGTTAGGGTTAGGGTTAGGGTTAGTGTTAGGGTTAGGGCTCGGTTTAGGGTACGGGTTAGGATTAGGGTACGTGTTAGGGTTAGGATAGTGGTTAGGGTTAATGTACGTGTTAGGGTTAGGGTAGTTATTAAACCTAACCCATTCTCTAGATACCCCTCAGCACGTAAAGAATATTATTTGTGGGTCCAGGCATGGAGAAGAGTTTAGACACTAGGATAAGATAAGGAACACACCCATTATAAAGAAATCACATTAGGATTCTCTTTTTATGCTGTTCCTTAAGACACTAGTGCTTAGGAAATCTATTGGAGGCAGAAGCAGTCAAGGGTAGTCTAGGGTTAGGGTTAGGCTTAGGGTTATGCTTAGGGTACGGCTTAGGGTACGGGTTCGGGGAGGGCTTCGGGTATGGCGTAGGGTAAGGGTTAGGGTTAGGGTTAGGGTTAGTGTTAGGGTTAGGGCTCGGTTTAGGGTATTGTTTAGGATTAGAGTACGTGTTAGGTTTAGGGTAGGGGTTAGGGTTAGGGTACGTGTGAGGGTTAGGGCAGGGGTTAGGGTTAGGGTACGCGTTAGGGTTAGGGTAGTTACTAAACCTATCCCACTCTCTAGATACCCCTTAGCACGTAAAGGAATATTATTTGGGGGTCCAGCCATGAAGAAGCGTTTAGACACTAGGATAAGATAAGGAACACACCCATTATTAAGAAATCACATTAGGATTCTCTTTTTAAGCTGTTCCTTAAAACAGTAGTGCTTAGGAAACCTATTGGAGGCAGAAGCAGTCAAGGGTAGCCTAGGGTTAGGGTTAGGCTTAGGGTTAGGGTTAGGGTACGGCTTAGGGTACGGGTTCGGGGAGGGCTTCGGGTATGGCGTAGGGTATGGGTTAGGGTTAGGTTTAGGGTTAGTGTTAGGGATAGGGCTCGGTTTAGGGTACGTGTTAGGATTAAGGTACGTGTTAGGGTTAGGATAGTGGTTAGGGTTAATGTACGTGTTAGGGTTAGGGTAGTGATTAAACCTATCCCACTCTCTAGATACCCCTTAGCACGTAAAGGAATATTATTTGGGGGTCCAGCCATGGAGAAGTTTTAGATACTAGGATAAGATAAGGAAAACACCCATTATAAAGAAATCACATTAGAATTCTCTTTTTAAGCTGTTCCTTAAAACACTAGTGCTTAGGAAACCTATTGGAGGCAGAAGCAGTCAAGGGTAGCCTAGGGTTAGGGTTAGGCTTAGGGTTAGGCTTAGGGTACGCCTTAGGGTACGGGTTCGGGGAGGGCTTCGGGTACGACGTAGGGTATGGGTTAGGGTTAGTGTTAGGGTTAGTGTTAGGGTTAGGGCTCGGTTTAGGGTACGGGTTAGGATTAGGGTACGTGTTAGAGTTAGGAAAGGGGTAAGGGTTAGGGTACGCATTAGGGTTAGGGTAGTTATTAAACCTATCCCACTCTCTAGATACCCCTTAGCACGTAAAGGAATATTATTTGGGGGTCCAGCCATGGAGAAGAGTTTAGACACTAAGATAATGTAAGGAACACACACATGATAAAGAAATCACATTAGGAATCTCTTTTTAAGCTGTTCCTTAAAACACTAGTTCTTAGGAAATCTATTGCAGGCAGAAACAGTCAAGGGTAGCCTAGGGTTAGGTTAGCCTTACGGTTAGGCTTAGGGTACGGCTTAGGGTACGGGTTCGGGGAGGGCTTCGGGTACGGCGTAGGGTATGGGTTAGGGTTAGGGTTAGGGTTAGTGTTAGGGTTAGGGCTTTGTTTAGGGTACGGTTTAGGATTAGGGTACGTGTTAGGGTTAGTGTAGGGGTTAGGGTTAGGGTACGTGTTAGGGTTAGGGTAGTTATTAAACCTATCCCACTCTCTAGATACCCCTTAGCACATAAAGAATATTATTTGGGGGTCCAGCCATGGAGAAGAGTTTAGACACTAGGATAAGATAAGGAACACACCCGTTATAAAGAAATCACATTAGGATTCACTTTTTAAGCTGTTCCTTAAAACACTAGTGCTTAGGAAATCTATTGGAGGCAGAAGCAGTCAAGGGTAGCCTAGGGTTAGGGTTAGGCTTAGGGTTAGGGTTAGGGTACGGCTTAGGGTACGGGATCGGGGAGGGCTTCGTGTACGGCGTAGGGTATGGGTTAGGCTTAGTGTTAGTGTTAGTGTTAGGGTTAGGGCTCGGTTTAGGTTACGGGTTAGGATTAGGGTACTTGTTAGGGTTAGGGTAGGGGTTAGGGTTAGTGTACGTGTTAGGGTTAGGGTAGTGATTAAACCTATCCCACTCTCTACATACCCCTTAGCACATAAAGGAATATTATTTGGGGGTCCAGCCCTGGAGAAGAGTTTAGACACTAGGATAAGATAAGGAACACACCCATTATAAAGAAATCACATTAGGATTCTCTTTTTAAGCTCTTCTTTAAAACATTAGTGCTTAGGAAATCTATTGGAGGCAGAAGCAGTCAAGGGTAGCCTAGGTTTAGGGTTAGGCTTAGGGTTAGGGTTAGGGTACGGCTTAGGGTACGGGTTCGGGGAGGGCTTCGGGTATGGCGTAGGGTATGGATTAGGGTTAGGGTTAGGGTTAGTGTTAGGGATAGGGCTCGGTTTAGGGTACGTGTTAGGATTAAGGTACGTGTTAGGGTTAGGATAGTGGTTAGGGGTAATGTACGTGTTAGGGTTAGGGTAGTGATTAAACCTATCCCACTCTCTAGATACCCCTTAGCACGTAAAGGAATATTATTTGGGGGTCCAGCCATGGAGAAGAGTTTAGATACTAGGATAAGATAAGGAAAACACCCATTATAAAGAAATCACATTAGAATTCTCTTTTTAAGCTGCTCCTTAAAACACTAGTGCTTAGGAAACCTATTGGAGGCAGAAGCAGTCAAGGGTAGCCTAGGGTTAGGGTTAGGCTTAGGGTTAGGATTAGGGTACGGCTTAGGGTACGGGTTCGGGGAGGGCTTCGGGTACGACGTAGGGTATGGGTTAGGGTTAGTGTTAGGGTTAGTGTTAGGGTTAGGGCTCGGTGTAGGGTACGGGTTAGGATTAGGGTACGTGTTAGAGTTAGGAAAGGGGTAAGGGTTAGGGTATGCATTAGGGTTAGGGTAGTTATTAAAACTATCCCACTCTCTAGATACCCCTTAGCACGTAAAGGAATATTATTTGGGGGTCCAGCCATGGAGAAGAGTTTAGACACTAAGATAATATAAGGAACACACACATTATAAAGAAATCACATTAGGAATCTTTTTTAAGCTGTTCCTTAAAACACTAGTTCTTAGGAAATCTATTGGAGGCAGAAGCAGTCAAGGGTAGCCTAGGGTTAGGTTAGGCTTACGGTTAGGCTTAGGGTACGGCTTAGGGTACAGGTTCGGGGAGGACTTCGGGTACTGCGTAGGGTATGGGTTAGGGTTAGGGTTAGGGTTAGTGTTAGGGTTAGGGCTCGGTTTAGGTTACGGTTTAGGATTAGGGTACGTGTTAGGGTTAGGTTAGGGGTTAGGATTAGGGTACGTGTTAGGGTTAGGGTAGTCGTTAGGGTTAGTGTACGTGTTAGGGTTAGGGTAGTTATTAAACCTATCCCACTCTCTAGATACCCCTTAGCACGTAAAGGAATATTATTTGGAGGTCCAGCCATGGAGAAGAGTTTAGACACTAGGATAAGATAAAGAACACACCCATTATAAAGAAATCACATTAGGATTCTCTTTTTAAGCTGTTCCTTAAAACACTAGTGCTTAGGAAATCTATTGGAGGCAGAAGCAGTCAAGGGTAGCCTAGGGTTAGGTTTAGGTTTAGGGTACGGCTTAGGGTATGGGTTCGGGTAGGGGTTCGGGCACGGTGTAGGGTATGGGTTAGGGTTAGGGTTAGGGTTAGTGTTAGGGTTAGGGCTCGGTTTAGGGTACGGGTTAGGATTAGGGTACGTGTTAGCATTAGGATAGTGGTTAGGGTTAATGTACGTGTTAGGGTTAGGGTAGTTATTAAACCTATCCCATTCTCTAGATACCCCTCAGCACGTAAAGAATATTATTTGCGGGTCCAGGCATGGAGAAGAGTTTAGACACTAGGATAAGATAAGGAACACACCCATTATAAAGAAATCACATTAGGATTCTCTTTTTATGCTGTTCCTTAAGACACTAGTGCTTAGGAAATCTATTGGAGGCAGAAGCAGTCAAGGGTAGTCTAGGGTTAGGGTTAGGCTTAGGGTTATGCTTAGGGTACGGCTTAGGGTACGGGTTCGGGGAGGGCTTCGGGTATGGCGTAGGGTAAGGGTTAGGGTTAGGGTTAGGGTTAGTGTTAGGGTTAGGGCTCGGTTTAGGGTATTGTTTAGGATTAGAGTACGTGTTAGGTTTAGGGTAGGGGTTAGGGTTAGGGTACGTGTGAGGGTTAGGGTAGGGGTTAGGGTTAGGGTACGCGTTAGGGTTAGGGTAGTTACTAAACCTATCCCACTCTCTAGATACCCCTTAGCACGTAAAGGAATATTATTTGGGGGTCCAGCCATGAAGAAGCGTTTAGACACTAGGATAAGATAAGGAACACACCCATTATTAAGAAATCACATTAGGATTCTCTTTTTAAGCTGTTCCTTAAAACAGTAGTGCTTAGGAAACCTATTGGAGGCAGAAGCAGTCAAGGGTAGCCTAGGGTTAGGGTTAGGCTTAGGATTAGGGTTAGGGTACGGCTTAGGGTACGGGTTCGGGGAGGGCTTCGGGTATGGCGTAGGGTATGGGTTAGGGTTAGGTTTAGGGTTAGTGTTAGGGATAGGGCTCGGTTTAGGGTACGTGTTAGGATTAAGGTACGTGTTAGGGTTAGGATAGTGGTTAGGGTTAATGTAGGTGTTAGGGTTAGGGTAGTGATTAAACCTATCCCACTCTCTAGATACCCCTTAGCACGTAAAGGAATATTATTTGGGGGTCCAGCCATGGAGAAGTTTTAGATACTAGGATAAGATAACGAAAACACCCATTATAAAGAAATCACATTAGAATTCTCTTTTTAAGCTGTTCCTTAAAACACTAGTGCTTAGGAAACCTATTGGAGGCAGAAGCAGTCAAGGGTAGCCTAGGGTTAGGGTTAGGCTTAGGGTTAGGCTTAGGGTACGGCTTAGGGTACGGGTTCGGGGAGGGCTTCAGGTACGATGTAGGGTATGGGTTAGGGTTAGTGTTAGGGTTAGTGTTAGGGTTAGGGCTCGGTTTAGGGTACGGGTTAGGATTAGGGTACGTGTTAGAGTTAGGAAAGTGGTAAGGGTTAGGGTACGCATTAGGGTTAGGGTAGTTATTAAACCTATCCCACTCTCTAGATACCCCTTAGCACGTAAAGGAATATTATTTGGGGGTCCAGCCATGGAGAAGAGTTTAGACACTAAGATAATATAAGGAACACACACATGATAAAGAAATCACATTAGGAATCTCTTTTTAAGCTGTTCCTTAAAACACTAGTTCTTAGGAAATCTATTGCAGGCAGAAGCAGTCAAGGGTAGCCTAGGGTTAGGTTAGCCTTACGGTGAGGCTTAGGGTACGGCTTAGGGTACGGGTTCGGGGAGGGCTTCGGGTACGGCGTAGGGTATGGGTTAGGGTTAGGGTTAGTGTTAGTGTTAGGGTTAGGGCTTTGTTTAGGGTACGGTTTAGGATTAGGGTACGTGTTAGGGTTAGTGTAGGGGTTAGGGTTAGGGTACGTGTTAGGGTTAGGGTAGTTATTAAACCTATCCCACTCTCTAGATACCCCTTAGCACATAAAGAATATTATTTGGGGGTCCAGCCATGGAGAAGAGTTTAGACACTAGGGTAAGATAAGGAACACACCCGTTATAAAGAAATCACATTAGGATTCACTTTTTAAGCTGTTCCTTAAAACACTAGTGCTTAGGAAATCTATTGGAGGCAGAAGCAGTCAAGGGTAGCCTAGGGTTAGGGTTAGGCTTAGGGTTAGGGTTAGGGTACGGCTTAGGGTACGGGATCGGGGAGGGCTTCGTGTACGGCGTAGGGTATGGGTTAGGCTTAGTGTTAGTGTTAGTGTTAGGGTTAGGGCTCGGTTTAGGTTACGGGTTAGGATTAGGGTACTTGTTAGGGTTAGGGTAGGGGTTAGGGTTAGTGTACGTGTTAGGGTTAGGGTAGTGATTAAACCTATCCCACTCTCTACATACCCCTTAGCACGTAAAGGAATATTATTTGGGGGTCCAGCCCTGGAGAAGAGTTTAGACACTAGGATAAGATAAGGAACACACCCATTATAAAGAAATCACATTAGGATTCTCTTTTTAAGCTCTTCTTTAAAACATTAGTGCTTAGGAAATCTATTGGAGGCAGAAGCAGTCAAGGGTAGCCTAGGGTTAGGGTTAGGCTTAGGGTTAGGGTTAGGGTACGGCTTAGGGTACGGGTTCGGGGAGGGGTTCGGGTATGGCGTAGGGTATGGATTAGGGTTAGGGTTAGGGTTAGTGTTAGGGATAGGGCTCGGTTTAGGGTACGTGTTAGGATTAAGGTACGTGTTAGGGTTAGGATAGTGGTTAGGGGTAATGTACGTGTTAGGGTTAGGGTAGTGATTAAACCTATCCCACTCTCTAGATACCCCTTAGCATGTAACGCAATATTATTTGGGGGCCCAGCCATGGAGAAGAGTTTAGACACTAGGATAAGATAAGGAACACACCCATTATAAAGAAATCACATTAGGATTCTCTTTTTAAGCTGTTCCTTAAAACAGTACTGCTTAGGAAATCTATTGGAGGCAGAAGCAGTCAAGGGTAGCCTAGGGTTAGGGTTAGGGTTAGGGTACGGCTTAGGGTATGGGTTCGGGTAGGGGTTCGGGCACGGGGTAGGGTATGGGTTAGGGTTAGGGTTAGGGTTAGTGTTAGGGTTAGGGCTCGGTTTAGGGTACGGTTTAGGTTTAGGGTACGTGTTAGGGTTAGGGTATGGGTTAGGGTTAGGGTACGTGTTAGGGTTAGGGTAGTTATTAAACTTATCCCACTCTCTAGATACCCCTTAGCACGTAAAGGAATATTATTTGGAGGTCCAGCCATGGAGAAGAGTTTAGACACTAGGATAAGATAAGGAACACACACATTATAAAGAAATCACATTAGGATTCTCTTTTTAAGCTGTTCCTTAAAACACTAGTGCTTAGGAAATCTATTGGAGGCAGAAGCAGTCAAGGGTAGCCTAGGGTTAGGGTTAGGCTTAGGGTTAGGCTTAGGGTACGGCTTAGGGTACGGGTTCGGGGAGGGCTTCGGGTATGGCGTATGGTATGTGTTAGGGTTAGGGTTAGGGTTAGTGTTAGGGTTAGGGCTCGGTTTAGGTTACGGTTTAGGATTAGGGTACGTGTTAGGGTTAGGGTAGGGGTTAGGGTTAGGGTACGTGTTAGGTTTAGGGTAATTATTAAACCTATCCCACTCTCTAGATACCCCTTAGCACGTAAAGGAATATTATTTGGAAGTCCAGCCATGGAGAAGAGTTTAGACACTAGGATAAGATAAGGAACACACCCATTATAAAGAAATCACATTAGGATTCTCTTTTTAAGCTGTTCCTTAAAACACTAGTGCTTAGGAAATCTATTGGAGGCAGAAGCAGTCAAGGGTAGCCTAGGGTTAGGGTTAGGCTTAGGGTTAGGGTTAGGGTACGGCTTAGGGTACGGGTTCGGGGAGGTCTTTGGGTATGGCGTAGGGTATGGGTTAGGGTTAGGTTTAGGGATAGTGTTAGGGTTAGTGCTCGGTTTAGGTTACGGGTTAGGATTAGGGTACTTGTTAGGGTTAGGGTAGTCGTTAGGGTTAGTGTACGTGTTAGGGTTAGGGTAGTGATTAAACCTATCCCACTCTCTAGATACACCTTAGCACATAAAGGAATATTATTTGGGGGTCCAGCCCTGGAGAAGAGTTTAGACACTAGGATAAGATAAGGAACACACCCATTATAAAGAAATCACATTAGGATTCTCTTTTTAAGCTCTTCTTTAAAACATTAGTGCTTAGGAAATCTATTGGAGGCAGAAGCAGTCAAGGGTAGCCTAGGGTTAGGGTTAGGCTTAGGGTTAGGGTTAGGGTACGGCTTAGGGTACGGGTTCGGGGAGGGCTTCGGGTATGGCGTAGGGTATGGGTTAGGGTTAGGGTTAGGGTTAGTGTTAGGGATAGGGCTCGGTTTAGGGTACGGGTTAGGATTAGGGTACGTGTTAGAGTTAGGAAAGGGGTAAGGGTTAGGGTACGCGTTATGGTTAGTGTAGTGATTAAACCTATCCCACTCTCTAGATACCCCTTAGCACGTAAAGGAATATTATTTGGGGGTCCAGCCTTGGAGAAGAGTTTAGACACTAATATAATATAAGGAACACTCACATGATAAAGAAATCACATTAGGAATCGCTTTTTAATCTGTTCCTTAAAACACTAGTTCTTAGGAAATCTATTGGAGGCAGAAGCAGTCAAGGGTAGCCTAGGGTTAGGTTAGGCTTACGGTTAGGGTTAGGGTACGGCTTAGGGTACGGGTTCGGGGAGGGATTCGGGTATGGTGTAGCGTATGGTTTAGGGTTAGGGTTAGGGTTAGTGTTAGGGTTAGGGCTCGGTTTAGGTTACGGTTTAGGATTAGGGTACGTCTTAGGGTTAGGGTAGGTGTTAGGATTAGGGTACGTGTTAGGGTTAGGGTAGTTATTAAACCTATCCCACTCTCTAGATACCCCTTAGCATGTAAAGGAATATTATTTGGGGGTCCAGCCATGGAGAAGAGTTTAGACAATAGGATAAGATAAGGAACACACCCATTATAAAGAAATCACATTAGGATTCTCTTTTTAAGCTGTTCCTTAAAACACTAGTGCTTAGGAAATCTATTGGAGGCAGAAGCAGTCAAGGGTAGCCTAGGGTTAGGTTAAGCTTACTTTTAGGCTTAGGGTACGGCTTAGGGTACGGGTTCGGGGAGGACTTCGGGTACGGCGTAGGGTATGGGTTAGGGTTAGGGTTAGGGTTAGTGTTCGGGTTAGGGCTCGGTTGAGGTTACGGTTTAGGATTAGGGTACGTGTTAGGGTTAGGGTAGGGGTTAGGATTAGGGTACGTGTTAGGGTTAGGGTAGTTATTAAACCTATCCCACTCTCTAGATACCCCTTAGCATGTAAAGGAATATTATTTGGGGGTCCAGCCATGGAGAAGAGTTTAGACACTAGGATAAGATAAGGAACGCACCCATTATAAAGAAATCACATTAGGATTCTCTTTTTAAGCTGTTCCTTAAAACACTAGTGCTTAGGAAATCTATTGGAGGCAGAAGCAGTCAAGGGTAGCCTAGGGTTAGGGTTAGGCTTAGGGTGAGGCTTAGGGTATGGCTTAGGGCACGGGTTCGGGGAGGGCTTCGGGTACGGCGTAGGGTATGTGTTAGGGTTAGGGTTAGGGTTAGTGTTAGGGTTAGGGCTCGGTTTAGGGTACGGTTTAGGATTAGGGTACGTGTTAGGTTTAGGGTACGGGTTAGGGTTAGGGTACGTGTTAGGTTTAGGGTAGTTATTAAACCTATCCCACTCTCTAGAAACCCCTTAGCACGTAAAGGAATATTATTTGGAGGTCCAGCCGTGGAGAAGAGTTTAGACAGTAGGATAAGATAAGGAACACACCTATTATAAAGAAATCACATTAGGATTCTCTTTTTAAGCTGTTCCTTAAAACACTAGTGCTTAGGAAATCTATTGGAGGCAGAAGCAGTCAAGGGTAGCCTAGGTTTAGGGTTAGGCTTAGGGTTAGGGTTAGGGTACGGCTTAGGGTACGGGTTCGGGGAGGTCTTCGGGTATGGCGTAGGGTGTGGGTTAGGGTTAGGGTTAGGGTTAGTGTTAGGGTTAGGGCTTTCTTTAGGGTACAGTTTAGGATTAGGGTACGTGTTAGTGTTAGGGTAGGGTTTAGGGTTAGGGTACGTGTTAGGGTTAGGGTAGTTATTAAACCTATCCCAATCTCTAGATACCCCTTAGCACATAAAGAATATTATTTGGGGGTCCAGCCATGGAAAAGAGTTTAGACACTAGGATAAGATAAGGAACACACCCGTTATAAAGAAATCACATTAGGATTCTCTTTTTAAGCTGTTCCTTAAAACACTAGTGCTTAGGAAATCTATTGGAGGCAGAAGCAGTCAAGGGTAGCCTAGGGTTAGGGTTAGGGTTAGGGTACGGCTTAGGGTACGGGTTCGGGGAGGGCTTCGGGTATGGCGTAGGGTATGGGTTAGGGTTAGGGTTAGGGTTAGTGTTAGGGATAGGGCTCGGTTTAGGGTACGTGTTAGGATTAAGGTACGTGTTAGGGTTAGGATAGTGGTTAGGGTAAATGTACGTGTTAGGGTTAGGGTAGTGATTAAACCTATCCCACTCTCTAGATACCCCTTAGCACGTAAAGGAATATTATTTGGGGGTCCAGCCATGGAGAAGAGTTTAGATACTAGGATAAGATAAGGAAAACACCCATTATAAAGAAATCACATTAGAATTCTCTTTTTAAGCTGTTCCTTAAAACACTAGTGCTTAGGAAACCTATTGGAGGCAGAAGCAGTCAAGGGTAGCCTAGGGTTAGGGTTAGGCTTAGGGTTAGGGTTAAGGTACGGCTTAGGGTACGGGATCGGGGAGGGCTTCGGGTACGGCGTAGGGTATGGGTTAGCCTTAGTGTTAGTGTTAGTGTTAGGGTTAGGGCTCGGTTTAGGTTACGGGTTAGGATTAGTGTACTTGTTAGGGTTAGGGTAGTCGTTAGGGTTAGTGTACGTGTTAGGGTTAGGGTAGTGATTAAACCTATCCCACTCTCTAGATACCCCTTAGCACATAAAGGAATATTATTTGGGGGTCCAGCCCTGGAGAAGAGTTTAGACACTAGGATAAGATAAGGAACACACCCATTATAAAGAAATCACATTAGGATTCTCTTTTTAAGCTCTTTTTTAAAACATTAGTGCTTATGAAATCTATTGGAGGCAGAAGCAGTCAAGGGTAGCCTAGGGTTAGGGTTAGGCTTAGGGTTAGGGTTAGGGTACGGCTTAGGGTACGGGTTCGGGGAGGGCTTCGGGTATGGCGTAGGGTATGGGTTAGGGTTAGGGTTAGGGTTAGTGTTAGGGATAGGGCTCGGTTAAGGGTACGGGTTAGGATTAGGGTACGTGTTAGAGTTAGGAAAGGGGTAAGGGTTAGGGTACGCATTAGGGTTAGGGTAGTGATTAAACCTATCCCACTCTCTAGATACCCCTTAGCACGTAAAGGAATATTATTTGGGGGTCCAGCCATGGAGAAGAGTTTAGACACTAATATAATATAAGGAACACTCACATGATAAAGAAATCACATTAGGAATCGCTTTTTAATCTGTTCCTTAAAACACTAGTTCTTAGGAAATCTATTGGAGGCAGAAGCAGTCAAGGGTAGCCTAGGGTTAGGTTAGGCTTACGGTTAGGCTTAGGGTACGGCTTAGGGTACGGGTTCGGGGAGGTCTTCGGGTATGGCGTAGGGTATGGGTTAGGGTTAGGGTTAGGGTTAGTGTTAGGGTTAGGGCTTTCTTTAGGGTACAGTTTAGGATTAGGGTACGTGTTAGTGTTAGGGTAGGGGTTAGGGTTAGGGTAAGTGTTAGGGTTAGAGTAGTTATTAAATCTATCCCACTCTCTAGATACCCTTTAGAACATAAAGAATATTATTTGGGGGTCCAGCCATGGAGAAGAGTTTAGACACTAGGATAAGATAAGCAACACACCCATTATAAAGAAATCACATTAGGATTCTCTTTTTAAGCTCTTCTTTAAAACATTAGTGCTTAGGAAATCTATTGGAGGCAGAAGCAGTCAAGGGTAGCCTAGGGTTAGGGTTAGGCTTAGGGTTAGGGTTAGGGTACGGCTTAGGGTACGGGTTCGCGGAGGGCTTCGGGTATGGCGTTGGGTATGGGTTAGGGTTAGGGTTAGGGTTAGTGTTAGGGATAGGGCTCGGTTTAGGGTACGTGTTAGGATTAAGGTACGTGTTAGGGTTAGGATAGTGGTTAGGGTTAATGTACGTGTTAGGGTTAGGGTAGTGATTAAACCTATCCCACTCTCTAGATACCCCTTAGTACGTAAAGGAATATTATTTGCGGGTCCAGCCATGGAGAAGAGTTTAGATACTAGGATAAGATAAGGAAAACACCCATTATAAATAAATCACATTAGAATTCTCTTTTTAAGCTGTTCCTTAAAACACTAGTGCTTAGGAAACCTATTGGAGGCAGAAGCAGTCAAGGGTAGCCTAGGGTTAGGGTTAGGCTTAGGGTTAGGCTTAGGGTACGGCTTAGGGTACGGGTTCGGGGAGGGCTTCGGGTACGACGTAGGGTATGGGTTAGGGTTAGGGTTAGGGTTAGTGTTAGGGTTAGGGCTCGGTTTAGGGTACGGGTTAGGATTAGGGTACGTGTTAGAGTTAGGAAAGGGGTAAGGGTTAGGGTACGCATTAGGGTTAGGGTAGTTATTAAACCTATCCCACTCTCTAGATACCCCTTAGCACGTAAAGGAATATTATTTGGGGGTCCAGCCATGGAGAAGACTTTAGACACTAATATAATATAAGGAACACTCACATGATAAAGAAATCACATTAGGAATCGCTTTTTAAGCTGTTCCTTAAAACACTAGTTCTTAGGAAATCTATTGGAGGCAGAAGCAGTCAAGGGTAGCCTAGGGTTCGGTTAGGCTTACGGTTAGGCTTAGGGTACGGCTTAGGGTACGGGTTCGGGGAGGGCTTCGGGTATGGCGTAGCGTATGGTTTAGGGTTAGGGTTAGGGTTAGTGTTATGGTTAGGGCTCGGTTTAGGTTACGGTTTAGGTTTAGGGTACGTGTTAGGGTTAGGGTAGGTGGTAGGATTAGGGTACGTGTTAGGGTTAGGGTAGTTATTAAACCTATCCCACTCTCTAGATACCCCTTAGCATATAAAGGAATATTATTTGGGGGTCCAGCCATGGAGAAGAGTTTAGACAATAGGATAAGATAAGGAACACACCCATTATAAAGAAATCACATTAGGATTCTCTTTTTAAGCTGTTCCTTAAAACACTAGTGCTTAGGAAATCTATTGGAGGCAGAAGCAGTCAAGGGTAGCCTAGGGTTAGGTTAAGCTTACGGTTAGGCTTAGGGTACGGCTTAGGGTACGGGTTCGGGGAGGACTTCGGGTACGGCGTAGGGTATGGGTTAGGGTTAGGGTTAGGGTTAGTGTTAGGGTTAGGGCTCGGTTGATGTTACGGTTTAGGATTAGGGTACGTGTTAGGGTTAGGGTAGGGGTTAGGATTAGGGTACGTGTTAGGGTTAGGGTAGTTATTAAACCTGTCCCACTCTCTAGATACCCCTTAGCATGTAAAGGAATATTATTTGGGGGTCCAGCCATGGAGAAGAGTTTAGACACTAGGATAAGATGAGGAACACACCCATTATAAAGAAATCACATTAGGATTCTCTTTTTAAGCTGTTCCTTAAAACACTAGTGCTTAGGAAATCTATTGGAGGCAGAAGCAGTCAAGGGTAGCCTAGGGTTAGGGTTAGGCTTAGGGTTAGGCTTAGGGTATGGCTAAGGGTACGGGTTCGGGGAGGGCTTCGGGTACGGCATAGGGTATGTGTTAGGGTTAGGGTTAGGGTTAGTGTTAGGGTTAGGGCTCGGTTTAGGGTACGGTTTAGGATTAGGGTACGTGTTAGGGTTAGGGTAGGGGTTAGGGTTAGGGTACGTGTTAGGTTTAGGGTAGTTATTAAACCTATCCCACTCTCTAGAAACCCCTTAGCATGTAAAGGAATATTATTTGGAGGTCCAGCCATGGAGAAGAGTTTAGACAGTAGGATAAGATAAGGAACACACCCATTATAAAGAAATCACATTAGGATTCTCTTTTTAAGCTGTTCCTTAAAACACTAGTGCTTAGGAAATCTATTGGAGGCAGAAGCAGTCAAGGGTAGCCTAGGGTTAGGGTTAGGCTTAGGGTTAGGGTTAGGGTACGGCTTAGGGTACGGGTTCGGGGAGGTCTTCGGGTATGGCGTAGGGTATGGGTTAGGGTTAGGGTTAGGGTTAGTGTTAGGGTTAGGGCTTTCTTTAGGGTACAGTTTAGGATTAGGGTACGTGTTAGTGTTAGGGTAGGGGTTAGGGTTAGGGTACGTGTTAGGGTTAGAGTAGTTATTAAATCTATCCCACTCTCTAGATACCCTTTAGAACATAAAGAATATTATTTGGGGGTCCAGCCATGGAGAAGAGTTTAGACACTAGGATAAGATAAGCAACACACCCATTATAAAGAAATCACATTAGGATTCTCTTTTTAAGCTCTTCTTTAAAACATTAGTGCTTAGGAAATCTATTGGAGGCAGAAGCAGTCAAGGGTAGCCTAGGGTTAGGGTTAGGCTTAGGGTTAGGGTTAGGGTACGGCTTAGGGTACGGGTTCGCGGAGGGCTTCGGGTATGGCGTTGGGTATGGGTTAGGGTTAGGGTTAGGGTTAGTGTTAGGGATAGGGCTCGGTTTAGGGTACGTGTTAGGATTAAGGTACGTGTTAGGGTTAGGATAGTGGTTAGGGTTAATGTACGTGTTAGGGTTAGGGTAGTGATTAAACCTATCCCACTCTCTAGATACCCCTTAGTACGTAAAGGAATATTATTTGCGGGTCCAGCCATGGAGAAGAGTTTAGATACTAGGATAAGATAAGGAAAACACCCATTATAAACAAATCACATTAGAATTCTCTTTTTAAGCTGTTCCTTAAAACACTAGTGCTTAGGAAACCTATTGGAGGCAGAAGCAGTCAAGGGTAGCCTAGGGTTAGGGTTAGGCTTAGGGTTAGGCTTAGGGTACGGCTTAGGGTACGGGTTCGGGGAGGGCTTCGGGTACGACGTAGGGTATGGGTTAGGGTTAGGGTTAGGGTTAGTGTTAGGGTTAGGGCTCGGTTTAGGGTACGGGTTAGGATTAGGGTACGTGTTAGAGTTAGGAAAGGGGTAAGGGTTAGGGTACGCATTAGGGTTAGGGTAGTTATTAAACCTATCCCACTCTCTAGATACCCCTTAGCACGTAAAGGAATATTATTTGGGGGTCCAGCCATGGAGAAGACTTTAGACACTAATATAATATAAGGAACACTCACATGATAAAGAAATCACATTAGGAATCGCTTTTTAAGCTGTTCCTTAAAACACTAGTTCTTAGGAAATCTATTGGAGGCAGAAGCAGTCAAGGGTAGCCTAGGGTTCGGTTAGGCTTACGGTTAGGCTTAGGGTACGGCTTAGGGTACGGGTTCGGGGAGGGCTTCGGGTATGGCGTAGCGTATGGTTTAGGGTTAGGGTTAGGGTTAGTGTTATGGTTAGGGCTCGGTTTAGGTTACGGTTTAGGTTTAGGGTACGTGTTAGGGTTAGGGTAGGGGTTAGGGTTAGGGTACGTGTTAGGGTTAGGGTAGTTATTAAACCTATCCCACTCTCTAGATACCCCTTAGCACGTAAAGGAATATTATTTGGGGGTCCAGCCATGGAGACGAGTTTAGACACTAATATAATATAAGGAAAACTCACATGATAAAGAAATCACATTAGGAATCGCTTTTTAATCTGTTCCTTAAAACACTAGTTCTTAGGAAATCTATTGGAGGCAGAAGCAGTCAAGGGTAGCCTAGGGTTAGGTTAGGCTTACGGTTAGGCTTAGGGTACGGGTTCGGGGAGGGCTTCGGGTATGGCGTAGCGTATGGTTTAGGGTTAGGGTTAGGGTTAGTGTTAGGGTTAGGGCTCGGTTTAGGTTACGGTTTAGGATTAGGGTACGTGCTAGGGTTAGGGTAGGTGTTAGGATTAGGGTACGTGTTAGGGTTAGGGTAGTTATTAAACCTATCCCACTCTCTAGATACCCCTTAGCATGTAAAGGAATATTATTTGGTGGTCCAGCCATGGAGAAGAGTTTAGACAATAGGATAAGATAAGGAACACACCCATTATAAAGAAATCACATTAGGATTCTCTTTTTAAGCTGTTCCTTAAAACACTAGTGCTTAGGAAATCTATTGGAGGCAGAAGCAGTCAAGGGTAGCCTAGGGTTAGGTTAGGCTTACGGTTAGGCTTAGGGTACGGCTTAGGGTACGGGTTCGGGGAGGACTTCAGGTACGGTGTAGGGTATGGGTTAGGGTTAGGGTTAGGGTTAGTGTTAGGGTTAGGGCTCGGATGAGGTTACGGTTTAGGATTAGGGTACGTGTTAGGGTTAGGGTAGGGGTTAGGATTAGGGTACGTGTCAGGGTTAGGGTAGTTATTAAACCTATCCCACTCTCTAGATACCCCTTAGCATGTAAAGGAATATTATTTGGGGGTCCAGCCATGGAGAAGAGTTTAGACACTAGGATAAGATAAGGAACACACCCATTATAAAGAAATCACATTAGGATTCTCTTTTTAAGCTGTTCCTTAAAACACTAGTGCTTAGGAAATCTATTGGAGGCAGAAGCAGTCAAGGGTAGCCTAGGGTTAGGGTTAGGCTTAGGGTTCGGCTTAGGGTATGGCTTAGGGTACGGGTTCGGGGAGGGCTTCGGGTACGGCGTAGGGTATGTGTTAGGATTAGGGTTAGGGTTAGTGTTAGGGTTAGGGCTCGGTTTAGGGTACGGTTTAGGATTAGGGTACGTGTTAGGGTTAGGGTAGGGGTTAGGGTTAGGGTACGTGTTAGGTTTCGGGTAGTTATTAAACCTATCCCACTCTCTAGAAACCCCTTAGCACGTAAAGGAATATTATTTGGAGGTCCAGCCATGGAGAAGAGTTTAGACACTAGGATAAGATAAGGAACACACCCATTATAAAGAAATCACATTAGGATTCTCTTTTTAAGCTGTTCCTTAAAACACTAGTGCTTAGGAAATCTATTGGAGGCAGAAGCAGTCAAGGGTAGCCTAGGGCTAGGGTTAGGCTTAGGGTTAGGGTTAGGGTACGGCTTAGGGTACGGGTTCGGGGAGGTCTTCGGGTATGGCGTAGGGTATGGGTTAGGGTTAGGGTTAGGGTTAGTGTTAGCGTTAGGGCTTTCTTTAGGGTACAGTTTAGGATTAGGGTACGTGTTAGTGTTAGGGTAGGGGTTAGGGTTAGGGTACGTGTTAGGGTTAGGGTAGTTATTAAACCTATCCCACTCTCTAGATACCCCTTAGAACATAAAGAATATTATTTGGGGGTCCAGCCATGGAGAAGAGTTTAGACACTAGGATAAGATAAGGAACACACCCGTTATAAAGAAATCACATTAGGATTATCTTTTTAAGCTGTTCCTTAAAACACTAGTGCTTAGGAAATCTATTGGAGGCAGAAGCAGTCAAGGGTAGCCTAGGGTTAGGGTTAGGCTTAGGGTTAGGGTTAGGGTACGGCTTAGGGTACGGGATCGGGGAGGGCTTCGGGTACGGCGTAGGGTATGGGTTAGGCTTAGTGTTAGTGTTAGTGTTAGGGTTAGGGCTCGGTTTAGGTTACGGGTTAGGATTAGGGTACTTGTTAGGGTTAGGGTAGTCGTTAGGGTTAGTGTACGTGTTAGGGTTAGGGTAGTGATTAAACCTATCCCACTCTCTAGATACCCCTTAGCACGTAAAGGAATATTATTTGGGGGTCCAGCCATGGAGAAGACTTTAGATACTAGGATAAGATAAGGAAAACACCCATTATAAAGAAATCACATTAGAATTCTCTTTTTAAGCTGTTCCTTAAAACACTAGTGCTTAGGAAACCTATTGGAGGCAGAAGCAGTCAAGGGTAGCCTAGGGTTAGGGATAGGCTTAGGGTTAGGCTTAGGGTACGGCTTAGGGTACGGGTTCGGGGAGGGCTTCGGGTACGACGTAGGGTATGGGTTAGGGTTAGGGTTAGGGTTAGTGTTAGGGTTAGGGCTCGGTTTAGGGTACGGGTTAGGATTAGGGTACGTGTTAGAGTTAGGAAAGGGGTAAGGGTTAGGGTACGCATTAGGGTTAGGGTAGTTATTAAACCTATCCCACTCTCTAGATACCCCTTAGCACGTAAAGGAATATTATTTGGGGGTCCAGCCATGGAGAAGACTTTAGACACTAATATAATATAAGGAAAACTCACATGATAAAGAAATCACATTAGGAATCGCTTTTTAATCTGTTCCTTAAAACACTAGTTCTTAGGAAATCTATTGGAGGCAGAAGCAGTCAAGGGTAGCCTAGGGTTAGGTTAGGCTTACGGTTAGGCTTAGGGTACGGCTTAGGGTACGGGTTCGGGGAGGGCTTCGGGTATGGTTTAGGGTTAGGGTTAGGGTTAGTGTTAGGGATAGGGCTCGGTTTAGGTTACGGTTTAGGATTAGGGTACGTGTTAGGGTTAGGGTAGGTGTTAGGATTAGGGTACGTGTTAGGGTTAGGGTAGTTATTAAACCTATCCCACTCTCTAGATACCCCTTAGCATGTAAAGGAATATTATTTGGTGGTCCAGCCATGGAGAAGAGTTTAGACAATAGGATAAGATAAGGAACACACCCATTATAAAGAAATCACATTAGGATTCTCTTTTTAAGCTGTTCCTTAAAACACTAGTGCTTAGGAAATCTATTGGAGGCAGAAGCAGTCAAGGGTAGCCTAGGGTTAGGTTAGGCTTACGGTTAGGCTTAGGGTACGGCTTAGGGTACGGGTTCGGGGAGGACTTCAGGTACGGTGTAGGGTATGGGTTAGGGTTAGGGTTAGGGTTAGTGTTAGGGTTAGGGCTCGGATGAGGTTACGGTTTAGGATTAGGGTACGTGTTAGGGTTAGGGTAGGGGTTAGGATTAGGGTACGTGTTAGGGTTAGGGTAGTTATTAAACCTATCCCACTCTCTAGATACCCCTTAGCATGTAAAGGAATATTATTTGGGGGTCCAGCCATGGAGAAGAGTTTAGACACTAGGATAAGATAAGGAACACACCCATTATAAAGAAATCACATTAGGATTCTCTTTTTAAGCTGTTCCTTAAAACACTAGTGCTTAGGAAATCTATTGGAGGCAGAAGCAGTCAAGGGTAGCCTAGGGTTAGGGTTAGGCTTAGGGTTCGGCTTAGGGTATGGCTTAGGGTACGGGTTCGGGGAGGGCTTCGGGTACGGCGTAGGGTATGTGTTAGGATTAGGGTTAGGGTTAGTGTTAGGGTTAGGGCTCGGTTTAGGGTACTGTTTAGGATTAGGGTACGTGTTAGGGTTAGGGTAGGGGTTAGGGTTAGGGTACGTGTTAGGTTTCGGGTAGTTATTAAACCTATCCCACTCTCTAGAAACCCCTTAGCACGTAAAGGAATATTATTTGGAGGTCCAGCCATGGAGAAGAGTTTAGACACTAGGATAAGATAAGGAACACACCCATTATAAAGAAATCACATTAGGATTCTCTTTTTAAGCTGTTCCTTAAAACACTAGTGCTTAGGAAATCTATTGGAGGCAGAAGCAGTCAAGGGTAGCCTAGGGCTAGGGTTAGGCTTAGGGTTAGGGTTAGGGTACGGCTTAGGGTACGGGTTCGGGGAGGTCTTCGGGTATGGCGTAGGGTATGGGTTAGGGTTAGGGTTAGGGTTAGTGTTAGCGTTAGGGCTTTCTTTAGGGTACAGTTTAGGATTAGGGTACGTGTTAGTGTTAGGGTAGGGGTTAGGGTTAGGGTACGTGTTAGGGTTAGGGTAGTTATTAAACCTATCCCACTCTCTAGATACCCCTTAGAACATAAAGAATATTATTTGGGGGTCCAGCCATGGAGAAGAGTTTAGACACTAGGATAAGATAAGGAACACACCCGTTATAAAGAAATCACATTAGGATTATCTTTTTAAGCTGTTCCTTAAAACACTAGTGCTTAGGAAATCTATTGGAGGCAGAAGCAGTCAAGGGTAGCCTAGGGTTAGGGTTAGGCTTAGGGTTAGGGTTAGGGTACGGCTTAGGGTACGGGATCGGGGAGGGCTTCGGGTACGGCGTAGGGTATGGGTTAGGCTTAGTGTTAGTGTTAGTGTTAGGGTTAGGGCTCGGTTTAGGTTACGGGTTAGGATTAGGGTACTTGTTAGGGTTAGGGTAGTCGTTAGGGTTAGTGTACGTGTTAGGGTTAGGGTAGTGATTAAACCTATCCCACTCTCTAGATACCCCTTAGCACGTAAAGGAATATTATTTGGGGGTCCAGCCATGGAGAAGACTTTAGATACTAGGATAAGATAAGGAAAACACCCATTATAAAGAAATCACATTAGAATTCTCTTTTTAAGCTGTTCCTTAAAACACTAGTGCTTAGGAAACCTATTGGAGGCAGAAGCAGTCAAGGGTAGCCTAGGGTTAGGGATAGGCTTAGGGTTAGGCTTAGGGTACGGCTTAGGGTACGGGTTCGGGGAGGGCTTCGGGTACGACGTAGGGTATGGGTTAGGGTTAGGGTTAGGGTTAGTGTTAGGGTTAGGGCTCGGTTTAGGGTACGGGTTAGGATTAGGGTACGTGTTAGAGTTAGGAAAGGGGTAAGGGTTAGGGTACGCATTAGGGTTAGGGTAGTTATTAAACCTATCCCACTCTCTAGATACCCCTTAGCACGTAAAGGAATATTATTTGGGGGTCCAGCCATGGAGAAGACTTTAGACACTAATATAATATAAGGAACACTCACATGATAAAGAAATCACATTAGGAATCGCTTTTTAAGCTGTTCCTTAAAACACTAGTTCTTAGGAAATCTATTGGAGGCAGAAGCAGTCAAGGGTAGCCTAGGGTTAGGTTAGGCTTACGGTTAGGCTTAGGGTACGGCTTAGGGTACGGGTTCGGGGAGGGCTTCGGGTATGGCATAGCGTATGGTTTAGGGTTAGGGTTAGGGTTAGTGTTAGGGATAGGGCTCGGTTTAGGTTACGGTTTAGGATTAGGGTACGTGCTAGGGTTAGGGTAGGTGTTAGGATTAGGGTACGTGTTAGGGTTAGGGTAGTTATTAAACCTATCCCACTCTCTAGATACCCCTTAGCATGTAAAGGAATATTATTTGGTGGTCCAGCCATGGAGAAGAGTTTAGACAATAGGATAAGATAAGGAACACACCCATTATAAAGAAATCACATTAGGATTCTCTTTTTAAGCTGTTCCTTAAAACACTAGTGCTTAGGAAATCTATTGGAGGCAGAAGCAGTCAAGGGTAGCCTAGGGTTAGGTTAGGCTTACGGTTAGGCTTAGGGTACGGCTTAGGGTACGTGTTCTGGGAGGACTTCGGGTATGGCGTAGGGTATGGGTTAGGGTTAGGGTTAGGGTTAGTGTTAGGTTTAGGGCTCGGTTGAGGTTACGGTTTAGGATTAGGGTACGTCTTAGGGTTAGGGTAGGGGTTAGGATTAGGGTACGTGTTAGGGTTAGGGTAGTTATTAAACCTATCCCACTCTCTAGATACCCCTTAGCATGTAAAGGAATATTATTTGGGGGTCCAGCCATGGAGAAGAGTTTAGACACTAGGATAAGATAAGGAACACACCCATTATAAAGAAATCACATTAGGATTCTCTTTTTAAGCTGTTCCTTAAAACACTAGTGCTTAGGAAATCTATTGGAGGCAGAAGCAGTCAAGGGTAGCCTAGGGTTAGGGTTAGGCTTAGGGTTAGGCTTAGGGTATGGCTTAGGGTACGGGTTCGGGGAGGGCTTCGGGTACGGCGTAGGGTATGTGTTAGGGTTAGGGTTAGGGTTAGTGTTAGGGTTAGGGCTCGGTTTAGGGTACGGTTTAGGATTAGGGTACGTGTTAGGGTTAGGGTAGGGGTTAGGGTTAGGGTACGTGTTAGGTTTAGGGTAGTTATTAAACCTATCCCACTCTCTAGAAACCCCTTAGCACGTAAAGGAATATTATTTGGAGGTCCAGCCATGGAGAAGAGTTTAGACACTAGGATAAGATAAGGAACACACCCATTATAAAGAAATCACATTAGGATTCTCTTTTTAAGCTGTTCCTTAAAACACTAGTGCTTAGGAAATCTATTGGAGGCAGAAGCAGTCAAGGGTAGCCTAGGGTTAGGGTTAGGCTTAGGGTTAGGGTTAGGGTACGGCTTAGGGTACGGGTTCGGGGAGGTCTTCGGGTATGGCGTAGGGTATGGGTTAGGGTTAGGTTTAGGGTTAGTGTTAGGGTTAGGGCTTTCTTTAGGGTACAGTTTAGGATTAGGGTACGTGTTAGTGTTAGGGTAGGGGTTAGGGTTAGGGTACGTGTTAGGGTTAGGGTAGTTAATAAACCTATCCCACTCTCTAGATACCCCTTAGAACATAGAGAATATTATTTGGGGGTCCAGCCATGGAGAAGAGTTTAGACACTAATATAATATAAGGAACACTCACATGATAAAGAAATCACATTAGGAATCGCTTTTTAAGCTGTTCCTTAAAACACTAGTTCTTAGGAAATCTATTGGAGGCAGAAGCAGTCAAGGGTAGCCTAGGGTTAGGTTAGGCTTACGGTTAGGCTTAGGGTACGGCTTAGGGTACGGGTTCGGGGAGGGCTTCGGGTATGGCGTAGCGTATGGTTTAGGGTTAGGGTTAGGGTTCGTGTTAGGGTTAGGGCTCGGTTTAGGTTACGGTTTAGGATTAGGGTACGTGTTAGGGTAAGGGTAGGTGTTAGGATTAGGGTACGTGTTAGGGTTAGGGTAGTTATTAAACCTATCCCACTCTCTAGATACCCCTTAGCATGTAAAGGAATATTATTTGGGGGTCCAGCCATGGAGAAGAGTTTAGACAATAGGATAAGATAAGGAACACACCCATTATAAAGAAATCACATTAGGATTCTCTTTTTAAGCTGTTCCTTAAAACACTAGTGCTTAGGAAATCTATTGGAGGCAGAAGCAGTAAAGGGTAGCCTAGGGTTAGGTTAGGCTTACGGTTAGGCTTAGGGTACGGCTTAGGGTACGGGTTCGGGGAGGACTTCGGGTACGGCGTAGGGTATGGGTTAGGGTTAGGGTTAGGGTTAGTGTTAGGGTTAGGGCTCGGTTGAGGTTACGGTTTAGGATTAGGGTACGTGTTAGGGTTAGGGTAGGGGTTAGGATTAGGGTACGTGTTAGGGTTAGGGTAGTTATTAAACCTATCCCACTCTCTAGATACCCCTTAGCATGTAAAGGAATATTATTTGGGGGTCCAGCCATGGAGAAGAGTTTAGACACTAGGATAAGATAAGGAAGACACCCATTATAAAGAAATCACATTAGGATTCTCTTTTTAAGCTGTTCCTTAAAACACTAGTGCTTAGGAAATCTATTGGAGGCAGAAGCAGTCAAGGGTAGCCTAGGGTTAGGTTAGGCTTACGGTTAGGCTTAGGGTACGGCTTAGGGTACGGGTTCGGGGAGGACTTCGGGTACGGCGTAGGGTATGGGTTAGGGTTAGGGTTAGGTTTAGTGTTAGGGTTAGGGCTCGGTTGAGGTTACGGTTTAGGATTAGGGTACGTGTTAGGGTTAGGGTAGGGGTTAGGATTAGGGTACGTGTTAGGGTTAGGGTAGTTATTAAACCTATCCCACTCTCTAGATACCCCTTAGCACGTAAAGGAATATTATTTGGAGGTCCAGCCATGGAGAAGAGTTTATACACTAAGATAATATAAGGAACACACACATTATAAAGAAATCACATTAGGATTCTCTTTTTAAGCTGTTCCTTAAAACAGTAGTGCTTAAGAAATCTATTGTACGCAGAAGCAGTCAAGGGTAGCCTAGGGTTAGGGTTAGGCTTAGGGTTAGGCTTAGGGTACGGGTTCGGGGAGGTGTTCGGGTATGGCGTAGGGTATGGGTTAGGGTTAGGGTTAGGGTTAGTGTTAGGGTTAGGGCTCGGTTTAGGGTACGGGTTAGGATTAGGGTACGTGTTAGGGTTAGGGTAGGGGTTAGGGATAGGATACGCGTTAGCGTTAGGGTGGTTATTAAACCTATCCCACTCTCTAGATACCCCTTAGCACGTAAAGGAATATTATTTGGAGGTCCAGGCATGGAGAAGAGTTTAGATACTAGGATAAGATAAGGAACACACCCATTATAAAGAAATCACATTAGGATTCTCTTTTTAAGCTGTTCCTTAAAACACTAGTGCTTAGGAAATCTATTGGAGGCAGAAGCAGTCAAGGGTAGCCTAGGGTTAGGGTTAGGCTTAGGGTTAGGGTTAGGGTTCGTCTTAGGGTACGGGTTCGGGGAGGTCTTCGGGTATGGCGTAGGGTATGGGTTAGGGTTAGGGTTAGGGTTAGTGTTAGCGTTAGGGCTTTCTTTAGTGTATAGTTTAGGATTAGGGTACGTGTTAGTGTTAGGGTAGGGGTTAGGGTTAGGGTACGTGTTAGGTTTAGGGTAGTTATTAAACCTATCCCACTCTCTAGATACCCCTTAGAACATAAAGAATATTATTTGGGGGTCCAGCCATGGAGAAGAGTTTAGACACTAGGATAAGATAAGGAACACACCCGTTATAAAGAAATCACATTAGGATTCTCTTTTTAAGCTGTTCCTTAAAACACTAGTGCTTAGGAAATCTATTGGAGGCAGAAGCAGTCAAGGGTAGCCTAGCGTTAGGGTTAGGCTTAGGGTTAGGGTTAGGGTACGGCTTAGGGTACGGGATCGGGGAGGGCTTCGTGTACGGCGTAGGGTATGGGTTAGGCTTAGTGTTAGTGTTAGTGTTAGGGTTAGGGCTCGGTTTAGGTTACGGGTTAGGATTAGGGTACTTGTTAGGGTTAGGGTAGTCGTTAGGGTTAGTGTACGTGTTAGGGTTAGGGTTAGGGTAGTGATTAAACCTATCCCACTCTCTAGATACCCCTTAGCACGTAAAGGAATATTATTTGGGGGTCCAGCCATGGAGAAGACTTTAGATACTAGGATAAGATAAGGAAAACACCCATTATAAAGAAATCACATTAGAATTCTCTTTTTAAGCTGTTCCTTAAAACACTAGTGCTTAGGAAACCTATTGGAGGCAGAAGCAGTCAAGGGTAGCCTAGGGTTAGGGTTAGGCTTAGGGTTAGGCTTAGGGTACGGCTTAGGGTACGGGTTCGGGGAGGGCTTCGGGTACGACGTAGGGTATGGTTTAGGGTTAGGGTTAGGGTTAGTGTTAGGGTTAGGGCTCGGTTTAGGGTACGGGTTAGGATTAGGGTACGTGTTAGAGTTAGGAAAGGGGTAAGGGTTAGGGTACGCATTAGGGTTAGGGTAGTTATTAAACCTATCCCACTCTCTAGATACCCCTTAGCACGTAAAGGAATATTATTTGGAGGTCCAGCCATGGAGAAGAGTTTATACACTAAGATAATATAAGGAACACACACATTATAAAGAAATCACATTAGGATTCTCTTTTTAAGCTGTTCCTTAAAACACTAGTGCTTAGGAAATCTATTGGAGGCAGAAGCAGTCAAGGGTAGCCTAGGGTTAGGGTTAGGCTTAGGGTTAGGCTTAGGGTACGGGTTCGGGTAGGTGTTCGGGTATGGCGTAGGGTATGGGTTAGGGTTAGGGTTAGGGTTAGTGTTAGGGTTAGGGCTCGGTTTAGGGTACGGGTTAGGATTAGGGTACGTGTTAGGGTTAGGGTAGGGGTTAGGGATAGGATACGCGTTAGCGTTAGGGTGGTTATTAAACCTATCCCACTCTCTAGATACCCCTTAGCACGTAAAGGAATATTATTTGGAGGTCCAGCCATGGAGAAGAGTTTAGACACTAGGATAAGATAAGGAACACACCCATTATAAAGAAATCACATTAGGATTCTCTTTTTAAGCTGTTCCTTAAAACACTAGTGCTTAGGAAATCTATTGGAGGCAGAAGCAGTCAAGGGTAGCCTAGGGTTAGGGTTAGGCTTAGGGTTAGGCTTAGGGTACGGCTTAGGGTACGGGTTAGGGGAGGGCTTCGGGTACGGCGTAGGGTATGTGTTAGGGTTAGGGTTAGCGTTAGTATTAGGGTTAGGGCTCGGTTTAGGGTACGGTTTAGGATTAGGGTACGTGTTAGGGTTAGGGTAGGGGTTAGGGTTAGGGTACGTGTTAGGTTTAGGGTAGTTATTAAACCTATCCCACTCTCTAGATACCCCTTAGCACGTAATGGAATATTATTTGGAGGTCCAGGCATGGAGAAGAGTTTAGATACTAGGATAAGATAAGGAACACACCCATTATAAAGAAATCACATTAGGATTCTCTTTTTAAGCTGTTCCTTAAAACACTAGTGCTTAGGAAATCTATTGGAGGCAGAAGCAGTCAAGGGTAGCCTAGGGTTAGGGTTAGGCTTAGGGTTAGGGTTAGGGTTCGGCTTAGGGTACGGGTTCGGGGAGGTCTTCGGGTATGGCGTAGGGTATGGTTTAGGGTTAGGGTTAGGGTTAGTGTTAGCGTTAGGGCTTTCTTTAGTGTATAGTTTAGGATTAGGGTACGTGTTAGTGTTAGGGTAGGGGTTAGGGTTAGGGTACGTGTTAGGTTTAGGGTAGTTATTAAACCTATCCCACTCTCTAGATACCCCTTCGAACATAAAGAATATTATTTGGGGGTCCAGCCATGGAGAAGACTTTAGACACTAATATAATATAAGGAACACTCACATGATAAAGAAATCACATTAGGAATCGCTTTTTAAGCTGTTCCTTAAAACACTAGTTCTTAGGAAATCTATTGGAGGCAGAAGCAGTCAAGGGTAGCCTAGGGTTAGGTTAGGCTTACGGTTAGGCTTAGGGTACGGGTTCGGGGAGGGCTTCGGGTATGGCGTAGCGTATGGTTTAGGGTTAGGGTTAGGGTTAGTGTTAGGGTTAGGGCTCGGTTTAGGTTACGGTTTAGGATTAGGGTACGTGCTAGGGTTAGGGTAGGTGTTAGGATTAGGGTACGTGTTAGGGTTAGGGTAGTTATTAAACCTATCCCACTCTCTAGATACCCCTTAGCATGTAAAGGAATATTATTTGGTGGTCCAGCCATGGAGAAGAGTTTAGACAATAGGATAAGATAAGGAACACACCCATTATAAAGAAATCACATTAGGATTCTCTTTTTAAGCTGTTCCTTAAAACACTAGTGCTTAGGAAATCTATTGGAGGCAGAAGCAGTCAAGGGTAGCCTAGGGTTAGGTTAGGCTTACGGTTAGGCTTAGGGTACGGCTTAGGGTACGGGTTCGGGGAGGACTTCAGGTACGGTGTAGGGTATGGGTTAGGGTTAGGGTTAGGGTTAGTGTTAGGGTTAGGGCTCGGATGAGGTTACGGTTTAGGATTAGGGTACGTGTTAGGGTTAGGGTAGGGGTTAGGATTAGGGTACGTGTTAGGGTTAGGGTAGTTATTAAACCTATCCCACTCTCTAGATACCCCTTAGCATGTAAAGGAATATTATTTGGGGGTCCAGCCATGGAGAAGAGTTTAGACACTAGGATAAGATAAGGAACACACCCATTATAAAGAAATCACATTAGGATTCTCTTTTTAAGCTGTTCCTTAAAACACTAGTGCTTAGGAAATCTATTGGAGGCAGAAGCAGTCAAGGGTAGCCTAGGGTTAGGGTTAGGCTTAGGGTTCGGCTTAGGGTATGGCTTAGGGTACGGGTTCGGGGAGGGCTTCGGGTACGGCGTAGGGTATGTGTTAGGATTAGGGTTAGGGTTAGTGTTAGGGTTAGGGCTCGGTTTAGGGTACGGTTTAGGATTAGGGTACGTGTTAGGGTTAGGGTAGGGGTTAGGGTTAGGGTACGTGTTAGGTTTCGGGTAGTTATTAAACCTATCCCACTCTCTAGAAACCCCTTAGCACGTAAAGGAATATTATTTGGAGGTCCAGCCATGGAGAAGAGTTTAGACACTAGGATAAGATAAGGAACACACCCATTATAAAGAAATCACATTAGGATTCTCTTTTTAAGCTGTTCCTTAAAACACTAGTGCTTAGGAAATCTATTGGAGGCAGAAGCAGTCAAGGGTAGCCTAGGGCTAGGGTTAGGCTTAGGGTTAGGGTTAGGGTACGGCTTAGGGTACGGGTTCGGGGAGGTCTTCGGGTATGGCGTAGGGTATGGGTTAGGGTTAGGGTTAGGGTTAGTGTTAGCGTTAGGGCTTTCTTTAGGGTACAGTTTAGGATTAGGGTACGTGTTAGTGTTAGGGTAGGGGTTAGGGTTAGGGTACGTGTTAGGGTTAGGGTAGTTATTAAACCTATCCCACTCTCTAGATACCCCTTAGAACATAAAGAATATTATTTGGGGGTCCAGCCATGGAGAAGAGTTTAGACACTAGGATAAGATAAGGAACACACCCGTTATAAAGAAATCACATTAGGATTATCTTTTTAAGCTGTTCCTTAAAACACTAGTGCTTAGGAAATCTATTGGAGGCAGAAGCAGTCAAGGGTAGCCTAGGGTTAGGGTTAGGCTTAGGGTTAGGGTTAGGGTACGGCTTAGGGTACGGGATCGGGGAGGGCTTCGGGTACGGCGTAGGGTATGGGTTAGGCTTAGTGTTAGTGTTAGTGTTAGGGTTAGGGCTCGGTTTAGGTTACGGGTTAGGATTAGGGTACTTGTTAGGGTTAGGGTAGTCGTTAGGGTTAGTGTACGTGTTAGGGTTAGGGTAGTGATTAAACCTATCCCACTCTCTAGATACCCCTTAGCACGTAAAGGAATATTATTTGGGGGTCCAGCCATGGAGAAGACTTTAGATACTAGGATAAGATAAGGAAAACACCCATTATAAAGAAATCACATTAGAATTCTCTTTTTAAGCTGTTCCTTAAAACACTAGTGCTTAGGAAACCTATTGGAGGCAGAAGCAGTCAAGGGTAGCCTAGGGTTAGGGATAGGCTTAGGGTTAGGCTTAGGGTACGGCTTAGGGTACGGGTTCGGGGAGGGCTTCGGGTACGACGTAGGGTATGGGTTAGGGTTAGGGTTAGGGTTAGTGTTAGGGTTAGGGCTCGGTTTAGGGTACGGGTTAGGATTAGGGTACGTGTTAGAGTTAGGAAAGGGGTAAGGGTTAGGGTACGCATTAGGGTTAGGGTAGTTATTAAACCTATCCCACTCTCTAGATACCCCTTAGCACGTAAAGGAATATTATTTGGGGGTCCAGCCATGGAGAAGACTTTAGACACTAATATAATATAAGGAACACTCACATGATAAAGAAATCACATTAGGAATCGCTTTTTAAGCTGTTCCTTAAAACACTAGTTCTTAGGAAATCTATTGGAGGCAGAAGCAGTCAAGGGTAGCCTAGGGTTAGGTTAGGCTTACGGTTAGGCTTAGGGTACGGCTTAGGGTACGGGTTCGGGGAGGGCTTCGGGTATGGCATAGCGTATGGTTTAGGGTTAGGGTTAGGGTTAGTGTTAGGGATAGGGCTCGGTTTAGGTTACGGTTTAGGATTAGGGTACGTGTTAGGGTTAGGGTAGGTGTTAGGATAAGGGTACGTGTTAGGGTTAGGGTAGTTATTAAACCTATCCCACTCTCTAGATACCCCTTAGCATGTAAAGGAATATTATTTGGTGGTCCAGCCATGGAGAAGAGTTTAGACAATAGGATAAGATAAGGAACACACCCATTATAAAGAAATCACATTAGGATTCTCTTTTTAAGCTGTTCCTTAAAACACTAGTGCTTAGGAAATCTATTGGAGGCAGAAGCAGTCAAGGGTAGCCTAGGGTTAGGTTAGGCTTACGGTTAGGCTTAGGGTACGGCTTAGGGTACGTGTTCTGGGAGGACTTCGGGTATGGCGTAGGGTATGGGTTAGGGTTAGGGTTAGGGTTAGTGTTAGGTTTAGGGCTCGGTTGAGGTTACGGTTTAGGATTAGGGTACGTCTTAGGGTTAGGGTAGGGGTTAGGATTAGGGTACGTGTTAGGGTTAGGGTAGTTATTAAACCTATCCCACTCTCTAGATACCCCTTAGCATGTAAAGGAATATTATTTGGGGGTCCAGCCATGGAGAAGAGTTTAGACACTAGGATAAGATAAGGAACACACCCATTATAAAGAAATCACATTAGGATTCTCTTTTTAAGCTGTTCCTTAAAACACTAGTGCTTAGGAAATCTATTGGAGGCAGAAGCAGTCAAGGGTAGCCTAGGGTTAGGGTTAGGCTTAGGGTTAGGCTTAGGGTATGGCTTAGGGTACGGGTTCGGGGAGGGCTTCGGGTACGGCGTAGGGTATGTGTTAGGGTTAGGGTTAGGGTTAGTGTTAGGGTTAGGGCTCGGTTTAGGGTACGGTTTAGGATTAGGGTACGTGTTAGGGTTAGGGTAGGGGTTAGGGTTAGGGTACGTGTTAGGTTTAGGGTAGTTATTAAACCTATCCCACTCTCTAGAAACCCCTTAGCACGTAAAGGAATATTATTTGGAGGTCCAGCCATGGAGAAGAGTTTAGACACTAGGATAAGATAAGGAACACACCCATTATAAAGAAATCACATTAGGATTCTCTTTTTAAGCTGTTCCTTAAAACACTAGTGCTTAGGAAATCTATTGGAGGCAGAAGCAGTCAAGGGTAGCCTAGGGTTAGGGTTAGGCTTAGGGTTAGGGTTAGGGTACGGCTTAGGGTACGGGTTCGGGGAGGTCTTCGGGTATGGCGTAGGGTATGGGTTAGGGTTAGGTTTAGGGTTAGTGTTAGGGTTAGGGCTTTCTTTAGGGTACAGTTTAGGATTAGGGTACGTGTTAGTGTTAGGGTAGGGGTTAGGGTTAGGGTACGTGTTAGGGTTAGGGTAGTTAATAAACCTATCCCACTCTCTAGATACCCCTTAGAACATAGAGAATATTATTTGGGGGTCCAGCCATGGAGAAGAGTTTAGACACTAATATAATATAAGGAACACTCACATGATAAAGAAATCACATTAGGAATCGCTTTTTAAGCTGTTCCTTAAAACACTAGTTCTTAGGAAATCTATTGGAGGCAGAAGCAGTCAAGGGTAGCCTAGGGTTAGGTTAGGCTTACGGTTAGGCTTAGGGTACGGCTTAGGGTACGGGTTCGGGGAGGGCTTCGGGTATGGCGTAGCGTATGGTTTAGGGTTAGGGTTAGGGTTAGTGTTAGGGTTAGGGCTCGGTTTAGGTTACGGTTTAGGATTAGGGTACGTGTTAGGGTAAGGGTAGGTGTTAGGATTAGGGTACGTGTTAGGGTTAGGGTAGTTATTAAACCTATCCCACTCTCTAGATACCCCTTAGCATGTAAAGGAATATTATTTGGGGGTCCAGCCATGGAGAAGAGTTTAGACAATAGGATAAGATAAGGAACACACCCATTATAAAGAAATCACATTAGGATTCTCTTTTTAAGCTGTTCCTTAAAACACTAGTGCTTAGGAAATCTATTGGAGGCAGAAGCAGTAAAGGGTAGCCTAGGGTTAGGTTAGGCTTACGGTTAGGCTTAGGGTACGGCTTAGGGTACGGGTTCGGGGAGGACTTCGGGTACGGCGTAGGGTATGGGTTAGGGTTAGGGTTAGGGTTAGTGTTAGGGTTAGGGCTCGGTTGAGGTTACGGTTTAGGATTAGGGTACGTGTTAGGGTTAGGGTAGGGGTTAGGATTAGGGTACGTGTTAGGGTTAGGGTAGTTATTAAACCTATCCCACTCTCTAGATACCCCTTAGCATGTAAAGGAATATTATTTGGGGGTCCAGCCATGGAGAAGAGTTTAGACACTAGGATAAGATAAGGAAGACACCCATTATAAAGAAATCACATTAGGATTCTCTTTTTAAGCTGTTCCTTAAAACACTAGTGCTTAGGAAATCTATTGGAGGCAGAAGCAGTCAAGGGTAGCCTAGGGTTAGGTTAGGCTTACGGTTAGGCTTAGGGTACGGCTTAGGGTACGGGTTCGGGGAGGACTTCGGGTACGGCGTAGGGTATGGGTTAGGGTTAGGGTTAGGTTTAGTGTTAGGGTTAGGGCTCGGTTGAGGTTACGGTTTAGGATTAGGGTACGTGTTAGGGTTAGGGTAGGGGTTAGGATTAGGGTACGTGTTAGGGTTAGGGTAGTTATTAAACCTATCCCACTCTCTAGATACCCCTTAGCACGTAAAGGAATATTATTTGGAGGTCCAGCCATGGAGAAGAGTTTATACACTAAGATAATATAAGGAACACACACATTATAAAGAAATCACATTAGGATTCTCTTTTTAAGCTGTTCCTTAAAACAGTAGTGCTTAAGAAATCTATTGTACGCAGAAGCAGTCAAGGGTAGCCTAGGGTTAGGGTTAGGCTTAGGGTTAGGCTTAGGGTACGGGTTCGGGGAGGTGTTCGGGTATGGCGTAGGGTATGGGTTAGGGTTAGGGTTAGGGTTAGTGTTAGGGTTAGGGCTCGGTTTAGGGTACGGGTTAGGATTAGGGTACGTGTTAGGGTTAGGGTAGGGGTTAGGGATAGGATACGCGTTAGCGTTAGGGTGGTTATTAAACCTATCCCACTCTCTAGATACCCCTTAGCACGTAAAGGAATATTATTTGGAGGTCCAGGCATGGAGAAGAGTTTAGATACTAGGATAAGATAAGGAACACACCCATTATAAAGAAATCACATTAGGATTCTCTTTTTAAGCTGTTCCTTAAAACACTAGTGCTTAGGAAATCTATTGGAGGCAGAAGCAGTCAAGGGTAGCCTAGGGTTAGGGTTAGGCTTAGGGTTAGGGTTAGGGTTCGTCTTAGGGTACGGGTTCGGGGAGGTCTTCGGGTATGGCGTAGGGTATGGGTTAGGGTTAGGGTTAGGGTTAGTGTTAGCGTTAGGGCTTTCTTTAGTGTATAGTTTAGGATTAGGGTACGTGTTAGTGTTAGGGTAGGGGTTAGGGTTAGGGTACGTGTTAGGTTTAGGGTAGTTATTAAACCTATCCCACTCTCTAGATACCCCTTAGAACATAAAGAATATTATTTGGGGGTCCAGCCATGGAGAAGAGTTTAGACACTAGGATAAGATAAGGAACACACCCGTTATAAAGAAATCACATTAGGATTCTCTTTTTAAGCTGTTCCTTAAAACACTAGTGCTTAGGAAATCTATTGGAGGCAGAAGCAGTCAAGGGTAGCCTAGCGTTAGGGTTAGGCTTAGGGTTAGGGTTAGGGTACGGCTTAGGGTACGGGATCGGGGAGGGCTTCGTGTACGGCGTAGGGTATGGGTTAGGCTTAGTGTTAGTGTTAGTGTTAGGGTTAGGGCTCGGTTTAGGTTACGGGTTAGGATTAGGGTACTTGTTAGGGTTAGGGTAGTCGTTAGGGTTAGTGTACGTGTTAGGGTTAGGGTTAGGGTAGTGATTAAACCTATCCCACTCTCTAGATACCCCTTAGCACGTAAAGGAATATTATTTGGGGGTCCAGCCATGGAGAAGACTTTAGATACTAGGATAAGATAAGGAAAACACCCATTATAAAGAAATCACATTAGAATTCTCTTTTTAAGCTGTTCCTTAAAACACTAGTGCTTAGGAAACCTATTGGAGGCAGAAGCAGTCAAGGGTAGCCTAGGGTTAGGGTTAGGCTTAGGGTTAGGCTTAGGGTACGGCTTAGGGTACGGGTTCGGGGAGGGCTTCGGGTACGACGTAGGGTATGGTTTAGGGTTAGGGTTAGGGTTAGTGTTAGGGTTAGGGCTCGGTTTAGGGTACGGGTTAGGATTAGGGTACGTGTTAGAGTTAGGAAAGGGGTAAGGGTTAGGGTACGCATTAGGGTTAGGGTAGTTATTAAACCTATCCCACTCTCTAGATACCCCTTAGCACGTAAAGGAATATTATTTGGAGGTCCAGCCATGGAGAAGAGTTTATACACTAAGATAATATAAGGAACACACACATTATAAAGAAATCACATTAGGATTCTCTTTTTAAGCTGTTCCTTAAAACACTAGTGCTTAGGAAATCTATTGGAGGCAGAAGCAGTCAAGGGTAGCCTAGGGTTAGGGTTAGGCTTAGGGTTAGGCTTAGGGTACGGGTTCGGGTAGGTGTTCGGGTATGGCGTAGGGTATGGGTTAGGGTTAGGGTTAGGGTTAGTGTTAGGGTTAGGGCTCGGTTTAGGGTACGGGTTAGGATTAGGGTACGTGTTAGGGTTAGGGTAGGGGTTAGGGATAGGATACGCGTTAGCGTTAGGGTGGTTATTAAACCTATCCCACTCTCTAGATACCCCTTAGCACGTAAAGGAATATTATTTGGAGGTCCAGCCATGGAGAAGAGTTTAGACACTAGGATAAGATAAGGAACACACCCATTATAAAGAAATCACATTAGGATTCTCTTTTTAAGCTGTTCCTTAAAACACTAGTGCTTAGGAAATCTATTGGAGGCAGAAGCAGTCAAGGGTAGCCTAGGGTTAGGGTTAGGCTTAGGGTTAGGCTTAGGGTACGGCTTAGGGTACGGGTTAGGGGAGGGCTTCGGGTACGGCGTAGGGTATGTGTTAGGGTTAGGGTTAGCGTTAGTATTAGGGTTAGGGCTCGGTTTAGGGTACGGTTTAGGATTAGGGTACGTGTTAGGGTTAGGGTAGGGGTTAGGGTTAGGGTACGTGTTAGGTTTAGGGTAGTTATTAAACCTATCCCACTCTCTAGATACCCCTTAGCACGTAATGGAATATTATTTGGAGGTCCAGGCATGGAGAAGAGTTTAGATACTAGGATAAGATAAGGAACACACCCATTATAAAGAAATCACATTAGGATTCTCTTTTTAAGCTGTTCCTTAAAACACTAGTGCTTAGGAAATCTACTGGAGGCAGAAGCAGTCAAGGGTAGCCTAGGGTTAGGGTTAGGCTTAGGGTTAGGGTTAGGGTTCGGCTTAGGGTACGGGTTCGGGGAGGTCTTCGGGTATGGCGTAGGGTATGGTTTAGGGTTAGGGTTAGGGTTAGTGTTAGCGTTAGGGCTTTCTTTAGTGTATAGTTTAGGATTAGGGTACGTGTTAGTGTTAGGGTAGGGGTTAGGGTTAGGGTACGTGTTAGGTTTAGGGTAGTTATTAAACCTATCCCACTCTCTAGATACCCCTTAGAACATAAAGAATATTATTTGGGGGTCCAGCCATGGAGAAGACTTTAGACACTAATATAATATAAGGAACACTCACATGATAAAGAAATCACATTAGGAATCGCTTTTTAAGCTGTTCCTTAAAACACTAGTTCTTAGGAAATCTATTGGAGGCAGAAGCAGTCAAGGGTAGCCTAGGGTTAGGTTAGGCTTACGGTTAGGCTTAGGGTACGGCTTAGGGTACGGGTTGGGGAGGGCTTCGGGTATGGCGTAGCGTATGGTTTAGGGTTAGGGTTAGGGTTAGTGTTAGGGATAGGGCTCGGTTTAGGTTACGGTTTAGGATTAGGGTACGTGTTAGGGTTAGGGTAGGTGTTAGGATTAGGGTACGTGTTAGGGTTAGGGTAGTTATTAAACCTATCCCACTCTCTAGATACCCCTTAGCATGTAAAGGAATATTATTTGGTGGTCCAGCCATGGAGAAGAGTTTAGACACTAGGATAAGATAAGGAACACACCCATTATAAAGAAATCACATTAGGATTCTCTTTTTAAGCTGTTCCTTAAAACACTAGTGCTTAGGAAATCTATTGGAGGCAGAAGCAGTCAAGGGTAGCATAGGGTTATGTTAGGCTTACGGTTAGGCTTAGGGTACGGCTTAGGGTACGTGTTCTGGGAGGACTTCGGGTATGGTGTAGGGTATGGGTTAGGGTTAGGGTTAGGGTTAGTGTTAGGGTTAGGGCTCGGTTGAGGTTACGGTTTAGGATTAGGGTACGTCTTAGGGTTAGGGTAGGGGTTAGGATTAGGGTACGTGTTAGGGTTAGGGTAGTTATTAAACCTATCCCACTCTCTAGATACCCCTTAGCATATAAAGGAATATTATTTGGGGGTCCAGCCATGGAGAAGAGTTTAGACACTAGGATAAGATAAGGAACACACCCATTATAAAGAAATCACATTAGGAT
Organism: Balaenoptera physalus; assembly: GCF_965194825.1. Taxonomy (NCBI): domain Eukaryota; kingdom Metazoa; phylum Chordata; class Mammalia; order Artiodactyla; family Balaenopteridae; genus Balaenoptera; species Balaenoptera physalus. The sequence continues at coordinate 830 of NW_028126413.1, read as the reverse complement.
TCTCTTTTTAAGCTGTTCCTTAAAACACTAGTGCTTAGGAAATCTATTGGAGGCAGAAGCAGTCAAGGGTAGCCTAGGGTTAGGGTTAGGCTTAGGGTTAGGCTTAGGGTATGGCTTAGGGTACGGGTTCGGGGAGGGCTTCGGGTACGGCTTAGGGTATGTGTTAGGGTTAGGGTTAGGGTTAGTGTTAGGGTTAGGGCTCGGTTTAGGGTACGGTTTAGGATTAGGGTACGTGTTAGGGTTAGGGTAGGGGTTAGGGTTAGGGTACGTGTTAGGTTTAGGGTAGTTATTAAACCTATCCCACTCTCTAGAAACCCCTTAGCACGTAAAGGAATATTATTTGGAGGTCCAGCCATGGAGAAGAGTTTAGACACTAGGATAAGATAAGGAACACACCCATTATAAAGAAATCACATTAGGATTCTCTTTTTAAGCTGTTCCTTAAAACACTAGTGCTTAGGAAATCTATTGGAGGCAGAAGCAGTCAAGGGTAGCCTAGGGTTAGGGTTAGGCTTAGGGTCAGGGTTAGGGTACGGCTTAGGGTACGGGTTCGGGGAGGTCTTCGGGTATGGCATAGGGTATGGGTTAGGGTTACGGTTAGGGTTAGTGTTAGGGTTAGGGCTTTCTTTAGGGTACAGTTTAGGATTAGGGTACGTGTTAGTGTTAGGGTAGGGGTTAGGGTTAGGGTACGTGTTAGGGTTAGGGTAGTTATTAAACCTATCCCACTCTCTAGATACCCCTTAGAACATAGAGAATATTATTTGGGGGTCCAGCCATGGAGAAGAGTTTAGACACTAATATAATATAAGGAACACTCACATGATAAAGAA